>NC_089825.1:79850481-81050481 GCF_035046505.1 Tiliqua scincoides | reverse complement strand
CAGTTAATGTTTGGTTGGTATGCCAAAGTGGTTCACTCAGCTGCAGTTCCTCTTCTCCCCAGCACACACACTTTGGCAAACATGCTGATTGGTGCTCGGAACTAGAACAATTCAGGCTCTTATTTTGACATGTGATCTTATGGTTAGCCCCACCCAATTTTAAAAGGGCCCTGCTTTCTTGCTTTGTAAAATACTTGCTATCCAAGTTTGTTTGAATTCAATCTTAGCTTATATCTGATTACTATATAAAGTTCATCTTAGAAAAACTGTGATCAAAAGGGACATCTTTGTGCAAGAAGGACGACTTCTGGCAGAAACAGGTTCTCCCACCATTACAACACTATGAAACAGTGAACTTGTTCCAATTCTCCATAACACTTAAACCATAGTTAGAAGCTCCATCTCTTATCAAACAAAGCAGTCCTACTTTTAAGTCATTCTCTATGAAAGGTTTTCAGCAGCTACTAATTAATTGGACTGCTGATGGTAGGGGAGAAGGTGACAGACTTTGAGGAATGATAGAGGTCTGTTGGTCCAAAGAATTTAAGGTACTATTTTTCTTCTTAATCGGTTAGTAAAGAACAGGGGTGCCCAAACCCCGGCCCTGGGGCCACTTGCGGCCCTTGATGCCTCTCAATGCAGCCCTCAGAGAGCCCCCAGTCTCCAATGAGCCTCTGGCCCTCCGGAGATTTGTTGGAGCCCACACTGGCCCGACGCAACTGCTCTCAGCGTGAGGGCGACTGTTTGACCTCTCATGTGAGCTGTCAGATGAGGGCTTCCTCCACTGCTTGCAATTTCACGTCTGTGATGCAGTAGCAGCAGCAAAGGAAAGGCCAGCCTTGCTTTGTGCAAAGCCTTTTATAGGCCTTGAGCCATTGCAAGACCTTCATTCATTCATATAAATTCATCTTTAATATATTCATTTATGTAAACTTATGTAAATTTATTCAAATTTAAAATGTAAATTAATTCTTTTTTCCCCCTGGTCCCCTACACAGTGTCAGAGAGACGACGTGGCCCTCCTGCCAAAAACTTTGGACACCCCTGGTATAGAACATCGGTTTTTTATCTGTATCAATCAGAAGCATTGGGTACGATGCCTTCCCTCCCCACACCCTCCAGGCTTTGTGTATCTAAATCCCCTCTTGCTCTCACAAAGCCCTTGACAACAGGTAACTACTTACTGGCATCACATGGGTGCAAGCCGGGGAGTGGGCTCTCCTCGGGGATGGAGGGCTCCGTGATGGGGGAAGGAAGCCCAGCCTTATTAGGGCAGTTTTGTGCACCGTTCGTGTCTTCCTTGCCCTTCTCTCTCTGCATGTGGGTGGAGAAGGTCAGTGGGATGCAAAATAGCATCGTCAAATAAGATGACATGAAACCAAAAATCTTTAATGGGGAGGGAGGGACATATTGAGCTGAAGGAGGACAGAGCACGAAGAAGAGGCCACAGGAACCAGAAACAAGAAGGTAAGAGCTAGAGAACAAAAACTATACCGCACCGATGCGTGCTTGAAGCAGTACAAAAGATATGGCCAATACTATTAAATTCTTCCTTTCAGAAAATGGCTGCTGAATTTCCCTGGTCAGCCTTCTTGCTGTTCTACTCGGGTTATGCTTAAGGTGAGAAAACCTGAACTGTCAAAATGATCTGTGCAATCTGGTCTAATTAAAACAGCCTGGTAGTTTTGTAAAGATCCCAAGGATCTCCTCTCTGGTTTAAAAATATGAGAGCAGCATCTCCCAGAAACAGGTGCTCAGGTGGTTTATGTCCATCCCTTTGTTGCAGGAGAAGCAGACTTTTATCCCATACCCAGCCTGCTGTCCTTCAGAGCAGTTCTTCCATGATGAAAAGCTTGCTAAATTGAGCTGGGGGAAGAAAATGGATGACGTGCTATTCTCCTACAGCTGTCCCTCTTTCTCTACAACTGATAAGACAAATCAGATGTATGAAGGGGTAACTTCACTGGCAAAGTTTATTTGCATCACATAGTTGGAAGCCTTCCTAGATGATCTGGGTGTTTGAGAGCAGAGCCACGCATTTGCCACCAAGTCTAAAAGCAGGTGGCAAATGTGCCAGAAATATTCCAAAGTTTAAAACAAGCCAAAAAATATTGAGGAAAAAAACACTCATGCAATCTCCTCCACTTAAAAATGAACACAGTTTTTATGCATACAACCAAAGTAACACCCCAAAAAGACATTGTGCATCCCTCACTCTTATCCATGACTTGGATTTCTATTCCCTTCACTAAGTAACCTGACAAATTCCCCTATTCTCTCCTATGTTGGCTTTCCATCCCTTGTCATTTGCTTATCCTTCCTTCTCTCTGTGCTAGTCCAAGGTCATGTTTCTAGCCACTTCTGCTCCAACTGTTTGCACAATAACTCTTCTTGGGTACCTAAGATGGTTTGTGGTCCAGAAAATGCAGAAAAGAGAAACAGTGAGAAGCGGAGACTGCTCAGGGCCAGAAGGTATGTGAATGGTAGTGAGAGAAGGATAAGGAAGCAGAGAAGTTCTCCCATCAGAAGCCACAGCACACACTGGAAGGAGCCAATGAGAGCTAGAAAGTTTTACAAGATTATTGACATGAGATGTGTCTGAGAAGAAAGGGCTGAAATGCATGTGAGTAGAGCCTCCCTCCCCAAGGCAGGCACAAAGGATGAGGCAAATACAGACAAAGAAAACAATTACTGGTAGCCCTGGGTCAATTCCCTGATTCACACACAGAATGGTGTTGCACAGCCTAAGGTGTTGTGAACTCTACTGTCCTGTCAAGAAATAAAAAGCCATAGTAGCCAGGACTGCTCTTGCACTTTTTACAAAAGTTAGCAAGAGAAGCTTTTTGTTGCAAAGTTATTTACATACCACCACTTTCTAACATTTGCATATCAAGCTGCTGTCCAACAGCAAGGTGAAGATCTGGCCACCATGAGCTTTAGTGGGATGAGTTTGAAGTTTAATCCTACACAGTAAGCAAGTCAGATTTTTAAAAACATGTATCAGAAGCAAGGCGCTTCTAGGCATATTCCAACAGGAAGGCTCAGCACCATAGCTGACCAGACAAAATGACGACACTGCTTCCCTATGGGGGTCCACACCACCACCTTGCAACCTAACTGGACAGGGCAAGTGAATAGTCTCTCCAAGACATTCCATTTCCCAGCAACCTGGGAATGCATAGTGGTAATGGATAAACAGCAGTGGTCACTGAGTTTTTTCTGTTTATAACAGAGCCAAAAAGAGCTTTCTGTTCCAAAAACATGGTAATAGTTCTCCCCAGCTTGCTCCTCTCAGCTGCTTCAACATCTCAAGAGCAGGAGAGGAAAGCAGGGCATTGTAACAATTCAAGTGACTTTAACTGTATAGAAATGTCCATAAGAACCATGACATTGGACATGAGTGGATGGCAGGAAGTTCTTTTCCCTCTCACACAACACCTGAACCAGGGGTCATCCACTAACATTGACCGGAAGGAGAGTCAGAACACATAGAAGTAAATATTTCTTTACCCATCACATTATTAATCAGTGAAACCCCTTGCCACAGGATGTGATGATGATACATGGTCTTTAAACGGGGATTAGATCGATTTTATTTTTCACATTTTCGTATCCCCCCCTTTCCTCCAAGAAGCTCAGAGTGGTGAACATAGTTCCCTTCCCACCTTTTGTCCTCACAGCAACCCTGTGATGTAGGTGAAGCTCTGAGATAGTGACTGGCCCAAGGTCATCCAGGAAGCTTCAAGGCTGAGCAGGGATCTGAACCTGGATCTTCCAGGTCTAACTCCCAACACCATGCTGGCTATGCAAGAAAAGTCCATCATGGGTTACAAGTCATGAAGACTGTATGCAATCTCTGGGTTTCAGAGATAGACTATCTCTGAATGCCAGAGGGCAGGGAGTGGCAACAGGATACAGCAGGGGCTCCCAAACTCCTCAGGAGTTGGCAAGTTGTTGCAGAGAAAAGGCAAAGGCAGCAATGCGATCCCCAGGACCATGCTGCTAGCAGGGCTGATGGGGGGTAACTTACCTTATGAAGCGCTGGCCTCTGGGGGGCACAGGGAGCCCTGTGGAGACCTCTGCAAGGCTCACCAAGCCTCTGTAAATCTTAAAAAAGCAATCAGAAACCACCTCTAGTTTTTTATAGCAAAACTGGAAGTGGTTTTTTTAAATTGCTTTTTTTAAATATAAACAGAGACTTAGGGATCCTGCATAGGGCTCCCCGGGGCTCCCCGCACCCTCCAGAGGCCAGAGCTGTGGAGGTTAATCCCCCCCATCAGCCCCAGCAGCGGAATGATCCTAGGAATCACACTGCTGCCTTCCCCAGCTCCTTAAGAGGCCAGAGACAGGATTTCTTAGACTGGGGCATCATGATGCCCCAGTTTGAGAACCTCAGGGATACAGGTATCTTGTTATCTTGTGTCCTCTGACAGATATCTGGTGAGCCACTGTGAGATACAGGGACTAGATGGGCCCTTGGCCTGACTCAGCAAGGCTCTCATGTTCAAATGCCATCTGTTTGGTACAGCCAATCTCTTCACCCACCTCCCACACACATAACCATTTTAAAGGCAAGAACTTTAGGCTCCCTTTGGGTGTATACAGACATACTTCAAAACTAAAAGCTAGTATATTTTTGTCTTCACTAAAGTGAGCCCAGTTTCCCTCTCCTTTGTGCTACAATCAACAGGTACACTCACTTCTACATCAAAGAGTGAGTGAGCTGGTTTTTCTACCCATGCCCCCAACCAATGATTCAGGGTATCTGCTTTTTAGGGTGTCCTCCTTCAAACAGAAGGTGAAAACCACCTAGGAAAGTTCTCAACCTTGAGCAGTTTGTTGTGAATGAGCATGGGAAGGGATGTTTTGAATTACAAGCTGGCACAAAAGAGGTGGGAAATGGCCCAGAGAAGATGAAAAGGTATGAGAGGCCACTAAGAAGAGTAAAGCTGAATGGAAAGATTCTGGAAGTGAATCTTCTACATGGGTTGAGAGAGGAAGGAGACAGGGACGAAGGGATTCTGATGCAACTCAGTCACTTAGGGAGAGAGGTTGTTGCATCAAAGCTGAGAGCCAGGCATTGGCACGCCCGATTCCCTACTTTTCATCCCTGGCACCTAGAACAGAAAAGCCGCTTCTTTCCTGCTGGGAATATAGACTTGGTTGGTCCTGCCTTCCAAGTTAGAGGACAAGTTAAATTTTCCTGCCTGCTGTTCTGCAAATACATGAGAAAGTTCACAGTGCACTTTCGATCTCACACACACATACACACACACACACACACACACCCCGAATTCCTTTTAAGCTGAAAAACTACTTGGGGCAGGCAAAAGGCAATAGGATTGCAACATAAAAGCCACACATAAAAGCCACTACCACACCCAGCTGGCTTCTCGTAACTTGCAGAACCAGTAGCGTACAAACCCAGCCCTGGAAAGGAGCTAGTACACCCATCAATATGGTGGGGTTTAGCACAAATAATTAAGAGCTTTGTGGCACTTTAAGGACTAAGAAAATTTTATGTATGTCTGTACACACCCTCACATACCCCTTGAATAGTGTATGAAACTTGATAAGGGAGGACAGAATCCTTCTAAACAAAAAAATTATAGGTTATAAAATTCAGCAAGCATCCTGTCCTAGCCTACTCCAGCCATCATTTGGGTTAGCTGTTGCTGTTTAAGGGTTGACTACCTGTTACATACAAACAAGCATCTTGGGGGGGGGGCAGGAGAATAAGTGCTAAGCACCCCTCCCAATTTACCTCTGCTGAAGGCATTAAAGCAATTTTGTGTGTAACAGGGAATTAAGTCTTTAAAAAGGAAACAACCTATGTTGGAGGGAACTATGGATCATGTTTCCCCCTTCGTGGTTTGGCAAAAGTCATAGAAGACTCTAGAAGGTATTATAGAAGCATATTGAAAACTGGGAACTTTGTCAAATATCCACTGTCTGTGATATTACTGATTTGACATTTCAAAAAAAACCAAAAAAACCACGCTGGCTTCTGTTACTTTTATGGAGACACCATTATGCAATAGCCAAAAGCAATCTCTGGCCTGCTACTATTTTGGTGAGATTTTTCCCTTATGCAAAGAATACAGTCAGAAATGGAACAGTTACCTTTCTGTTTCCTCCTCCAGGAACATGGGTGATGTTATCTAATGACCCAATTTTCGACTGCACCTTATCTTTGAAGTCCAGTTTCTCCGATTTCACCTCCACTTGCCCACCACCTAGGTCAGAAATCAGGTCAGTGTTAACAAATCTCAAAAGATGCATACAACAATGTCTTGAAGAAAATCATGTGCCCCCTCTTAAATGTGCTGTTTTCCTCTCTAGTACAGGGGTGTCAAACATAAAGCCTGGGGGCCGGATGTGGCCTGCAGAAGCTTTTTATCTGGCCCTCAGGCTCTCTTCTGCTGAGCAGTGCTGAGGTGTTACTTCTGAAAGGGCAGCCCACATGAGAATTGGGCTCTCCCATATCTTGAAATATGATCAAGATTTGCATATTTTCTCTTCAGTCATTTGCAGCTAATGAGTTCCTAAGTGAGAAAAAGGGCTTATTTTTGGTTATGACCTGTTTAATGACATCATTTCCTGCCTAATTACATCACTTCCGGCCCTCAGCAGGCATCATGATTGCTATTTGGCCCTTGGTTTGAAACGTGTTTGACACCTCTGCTCTAATAGGTCATCAATTTGGCTTGCTTACTTAGCACAACTAAAATAAATTCTGCAACATAGAATGCAAAATGTTCTGCAGTTTCACTGAACAAAACAATGAGAGCTTCATATCATTTGAAAATATACTCTGATCTTATACAATTGATCGAGTTTTAATTACACACCCACACTTCATTCAGCACCAGCAAACATCACAGTAATAGTGTTTGGAAGAGAATCAGCTGTACTAACTGTAAAACACTGAAACAAGAGCAGAATACTTAGTAGATAACAGAAAGAGGAGATTTGAAGCATGTTGAGTAAAATGAACTTCTATTAAGGAAGGCCAAGAAGCATTTGTCTTGGAGAGACTTGGTGCATGAACTAGAGAAGGAATATTCCCAAGTGGTGTTTTGCTTAGGTTAGGCCTACCACTAATATTTGTTAACATGTCACTTGATTGTGCAGCTCAATGTATAAAAAAGTAATAAAAAAAAAATTAGTAGTTGAACTTGTAGTGAACAAGTTTAACTTGTAGTTCATTATTGTGCACTACAAGTTAAATGCTGGCAAGTTTACATGTGCCTAATATGTCAAAATGACAAATGCTGCATTCTAGACCAGGGGTCTCCAAACTCTTCAGCACGAGGTCCTCATCATGTATCTGACACAGGCCCAAATCCTAACCAACTATCCAGCACTGGCATAGCGGTACCAATGGGACGTTTGCTACATCCTGCAGCTGGGTGGCACTCATGGAAGCCTCCTCAAAGTAAGGGAATATTTGTTCCCTTACTTTGGAGCTGCATTGCCCTTATGTCAGTGCTGGAAAGAGGGTTAGGAATGTGCCCACAATGTCAAGGACCAGAAAATGAATAAATAATAAATACCTGGAGAACCAATGATTGACTACAGTAAGTGGGTGGGGGTAGAAGGAGGAGGTGGACAAAATTGATTTGCACAGGAAGAAGGGGAAATGGATTTTGAAAAACCATCAAGCAAATCACAAACCTACAATGCAAATCACAAACTTTTTGTCTTCTTTTCTGCTCTATTTTAACAAACTTTAATTTATATTTATATTCCAGTTATCCCAGCATCGGTATAAATCTCATTCAGCCACTATAAGTGCTGAATGTAATGCAATGTTCATTACACTGTATTACATTCAGCACCTCTAGTGGCTGAATGAGGTATATACCTGGAAATGCGGCTTTCGAGCCACCGCAGACATAAGTTGATCTCACAGATAAGTTGAGGGCAGGTTTTGAGTCACGAATAATAGAATGTTATGTGACCCTCGGATAAGTTGGGGGTAAACTTAGGGGGTGTCTGACTATGTTTTGTCTGATTTTACCCAAGCCCAGATCCTGAAAAATAACTTAATAACCTATCATTACCTAAGAACTGTACAGTATCTAATATCTTAAAAATATAGTATAAAATCATGATACATTTTTATTCTTTAACTTTTTAAATTCTGGTCTTCACAACTTTTTTGTAAACAAAGTAAGTGCATTGTAAACAATATACCAGTAGAACAGTGGTTCCAACCTGGGGTACATGTACACCCAGGGGCACTCGACAGGACCTTTAAGGGTACTTGAAAAAGAACTGAATAATGACAGAAAAGGGCAAGCAGCGCTCCAGAATGCCTTGCAGCGTGAGCAAGGCAGGAAGGGAGGTAGCTAGTTGGTTGTGAAAGCCCCACCAATAGCTAGTTTGGTTATCAATTCATGTATGAATCAGTGATTGAAAATCAGCACAGTAAAAAAGCTGAAACATAACATGGAAAGTGATTAATCACCAAGAATTTCTCAGGATACTTCTGGTGCAAAACAGTGATAAGGCATAGTCTTCAGTTCTTCAAACAGACAAAAAGAGAAAATATTGTGATGAATACAAGAAGTATGGGTTTTCATATAGAGAAGATGAGGGCTTATATTATTCATGTTAATTACTAACATTTAGTTAATATGAGGGATACAGCTTATGGAAATGGGCTGACATGGGGTACACAACTGAAAAAAGGTTGGGAACCACTGTAGGAGAACCATTAACCAAATCCTTCTTTAAGGTGCCTGGTGAGTTAAGCCAGAGGCTCTACATATAACCTACAACTTCGAACACATAACTGGGAGTGCGCAATTAAATTCACAGCAGAGAGCCAAGCAACAAGGAATTACTGTAAGTGCAGCTGCACATAGTTGCAACCCTATTTACTCAGAAGTAGACCCATTGCTTTCCATGGGTGTTATTCTTAAGTAATGGTGTGGTGAATTGTAGTGTGGGACTTTGTTTCAAAAGGAAAAGAGGACGACATCCTGGTATTTAAAAAAACAGACCTCTACAAAATGCAAGCATTTGCAACATGGAAGGAGGCTGCAGCAGCAATTGCAAAATGGAACGAGGTTTGCTGGATTTCAATTGAAGCCTTTAGCCCAGTGTTTCTCAGGGTCGGGACCCACTAGATGGGTTGCAAGCCAATTTCAGGTGGGTCCCCATTCATTTCAATGTTTTATTTTTAATATATTCAATTTGAGGCTACCCTGATACATGACTGCATTTGGGGAAATGTTACAGACTTGTACTTTTAACAAGTTACTATGTATATTCTTTTAACATAGTAAATGGGAATTACTCCTGGGTAAGTGTGGGTAGGATTGCAGCCCAGGATTATTAAAAGTGTTCCTGCTTGATGACGTCACTTCCAGTGGGTCCTGACAGATTCTCATTGTTAAAAGTGGGTCATGGTGCTAAATGTGTGAGAAACAATGCTTTAGTCCTTTTCTCAAGAGGAGAATAAAATGTTAACTTTGGCTAGAGCTTCCCAGAATGTCAGCATCTTTTAAAAAAAAGTTCTAGCACTGTCTCAAAAAAAGCGAATATTATGTAAGTGCTTGGGTAAGTTTTCCAGTAATTAAGGATCTCATCCAGCATGTTTGCCTCTATAGGAGAGCTTTTGAAGCAATTTCTAGGGAAGGCACACATGTATGAAATAGATACTCTGCAGATATTAGTGTTGTAAAACTTAGGGCGCAATCCTAACCCCTTACGTCAGTGCTTTCCAGCACTGGCTTAGCGGTGCCAATGGAGCATGTGCTGCATCCTGCAGTTGGGTGTCACTCACGGAGGCCTCCTCAAAGTAAGGGAATGTTTGTTCCCTTACCTCAGAGCTGCATTGCCCTTATGTCAGTGCTGGAAAGCACTGACATAAGGGGTTAGGATTGTGCCCTTAGATAATCATGGCATTGATGGTGGGCCCAGGTTTTTCCAGAATATCACTGTGCGTCAGGAACCGACATAAATGTAGTAATCCTCTTCACTCACCCTGCTAAAGAAGATACTGTAGATCAGTGTTTGTCCTCTGCTGTACCATTTTACATGGTCCATCTATTCAAATACCATCAGAAATGACTGAAGATGACATCGCCAACTGAATCTGGCCTCCTAAACCAGCAGTGATGCGGCAAACGCCAGAAAGAAGTTTAGGGTGAATGAGAGGGCTTTTCCAAGCACAGAAAAACATGCTTTGGAACTTTGCCCAATGAGCTGAGCCTCCAATTGCTGTTTGTCATGTTGCATTCCTGGTTTCGCTGCCAGGCAGTGTCTGTGAGTACCACCAGACACCACCTCAAGTACAACACTGTTGTAGATGACTGGGTCCAAGAGAACATTTTCCACCATATATGACAATCTCAGACAGCACTTAAGGAGAAATTAGCATTCCATGCAAGGCAGTTCACCTCTGACATTTGGTAACCATTCCAGTACTTCTGTGTATAACTCCCTCTCCTACTTGCCTCATTTTCCTCCCTCCTTTTCTTTTTCTTTTGCTGTCCCAGTACTTGGGAGAAAGAGCTACTTAAATCTACAGTGGAAGCAGATTGCCAAGAAAAACAAGAAATGGGACAAAGGAATGTTTTTGTGCTTATGTACAGATTCACCATCATCACCTGGTTTATGATGAATATTGTCCAAGGAACCACATTTGGATGTTACATGGCTGAGGTCCACCGGCTTGTAAACAATTTGTACCTGTGAGGACAAAATAAAAGGTAAACACTGTTTGTCTAGGGTCAGGATTTTTTCCCCTTTTATTAAAGCATGTCTGCCTGGGATGGGCAGAAAGCAAGACAGAAGATACACTGGATCCCAACTGGAGAGGAAATGCAGTTTTTAAAGTCCCCTGAAAAGTGAAATCAACAAAGCACAGGCAAGGAGGAGAGTTTTCCACCAGAAACTGTGAAGCCAAAGCATGTGTTGTAGCAAAGACTCTCACCATAGGACAGCATGCACAAATTCTCTTTGATTTCTCAATTTTTAATTTTTACAAATCAAAAGAAAGGTAACAAGGACCAATGTATAACAATAAAAGCACAAACTTGATAAAAAATGTATTGTAAAGCATTTTTAAAGTGGCTCTCCCATTTCAAAAGAATTAAGCATGCTTTTTTTTTTTTTTTTTTTTAGAAAGACACTATATTTTGTTATTTCTTTGTTTCTGTATCTGCTAACTAAATTAAATCCATATCATTCCAGGCTGTCTCAACTTTGAGAATTTTTTCAGCAACATGCAATTTGTTTCAGATGTTAACAAGAAAACAATTTGTTTTTTCCATTTCCATTCAAATATCCGAAGTATACAGTCAAAAAGAAATAAAGCAATGATTTCTTTTATAGCTGCAAGCATTTTTATGCATCAAGATTTAAATTTCCTTGCAGGAGCACCACATGTGGCTATATTTCACATTATCCTTATTGCATTTCCATAGCATGCACAAACTCTTCATCACATCTCCAGAGGAAGAAGGTGGGAAAGTAATGGTAATTGAAAGATGCTGAAGTGAAACAGGGAAAGGGGGAAAAGAGGAAGTGTGTAATCAAATAAAATATGCTACAGAAGAAAAAAATGTAAAAAACAGAAACAGACTTAAATACCTTTTCTGATGTAAAACTTAAGCTTTATGTCCACAAAAACTGAAAGAACAGAAATAGTCAATGTGCTTTGAAAGGGGTTGCATTTTTAAAAAAGAATTTATAAAAATGTTGCAACAGAACAAAGATATCTGAAACATGAAGACTGTAACTGTCCTGCAGGAGATTCATTTTTCTAGAAACTGCAGTTGCATGCAATCACTGCAAGAGTGCAGCTTTCGATGTAAGTGCATCAAATTCACAGCGGTCTGCCAACCTCCTAAAAAAAAGAAATACTACCATAACTGAATTTTCCGAGCCCACAGATACCTGAATCATCTGGATATGCTGAATACTATCACAACCATTTGGATGTACAATATTCTTTGAAAAGAATAATTTATTAAAAATTACACCATAGCACAAATGTAGCACAAATTGAACCATTTTACTTAATCAGTCCATTGGTGTGTGCATCTGGGGGGGAGGAAGTGGACATTAAGGTTTTTAAACATCAAGCTGTTTCCAAATCTTTGAATTGCATATACAAGTTGACAATTGTACAACATGCATAAGACATGGAGATATAAGAAAAGTTCAGATTAGTGGTTATTAGGTTACAAGAAGTATTAGCAACACATTGAGGAAACATAATTTGAGCAAAGACAAATGATACACTCTCAGTTTGTGGGAGAGGGGACGGGATGGGACACAACACTGTCCATGCCCTTGCAGCCCCCTAGCAAGGGAATGTTGGATATTTCAAACCTGTTGACAAGTTATCGCACAATAAGTCTCCATATCTACCAAGCATTGCTTTATCATACAGTAGTGCTTTTCCCAAGTCACTGTAGGACTTGAACTTCTAGCTATTGACTGGATGTTTTTTCTCTGCCCACAGGGTTATTTTTGAGGCCTCAAATATCAATGACCCTTTTCACTTTGTGTCTAGAAAGGCTGCTAGGAACATTTGTTTCTCTCATCTACTAGTTGAACCCGTCATATGCCCAGAGGGATATTTGTCAATGGGAAAGGAGCCAGTAAAGCAAACATCAGCAAAGACACTGGAACCTATAGCTGCTGAGATCTACAGCAAAGAACCATTGATCCACTAGGCTATATTAGCTGAGAGGAAGAATGGTAAAACTGAAACTCTATAGTCTAGAGGTTTCAATCAGCCTTTGGAGACAAAAATCAAGAAAAGGATTAGAGTTCAAGACCAACAGTTTCATTGCTAACCAAATCCATGAGGCTCCAACACATTTAAACGAGAAGAGGCAGGAAGACAATCCTAGAGACTAGAATCCCCAGTAGCTTTCAGAATACAAAAGAGGAAACAATCTAGAGGGAATATGAATTTAAAACTTATTTAAGCTAATAAGTCATCTGTTGGGTCTTATTATCTGTCCAGAAAAGCTTCCCAGACAGTTAACTATAAAGGCTTCAAGCAGAGCCTCTGAAGAAAACTGCACAATAACTAGTGCAAAGCTGTCCACTGGGAAATTAGGACCCATTCCTGATTGGCTGCTTTAGATCACAAAGGAAATTACACAACACATGAATGAATTTTTAAAAACCGCTGTTTTTCTGGTGGAGTCTTTCCCAAAAGAAAAATAACTGTTCAGGCTGTAGCAGTGAAAGTCAGTAAATGTGGTAAGTGAATACAGTCATGCAAGAGAGGAAGAAAAAAGCTACTGCATGTGTTTGTGAAATATTCATGTGAAAATGCTTTCTACAGACAATTTAAAACTATTTCATTCATATTGGGATTTCAGTTCTGGCTTGTGGTTTGGCTCACTTCTTTGAGAGATCTGCTCTTTATGTTTTGAGTTCTCTGCTGCAGTTTCACTTCGTTAAGTTTCATTAGTTTGTTCAACTACAAAGATAATAAAAAGAGGAATAATATATAGGCCATTTTATCATTCCCATATTACAGAACTCATAAAGATTACTACAATAATATATAGGTGTTCTATTATAATGCTGCAATGAAGTTAAATAATAAATTCACCTCCAAGGTTTTTATGAAAGTCAGTGAAACACCTTTTCAAAAATCAAAAGCCTCCGCTCCTCACAGGAATTCCTAGATTAATATAAACTAAAAGGGAGTTCTGTGAAAAGCACCAAGAAGTTGGGAGTGACAGACAGATCTACCTTCCTCCCTAATTTCCTGCAAGATTAAGGACAAGTAGCACAGACTAAGACAGCTCTTCAACTTAATCTATTAGAAAGTGCCTAAGTGTGCAATGTACAAAAGGAACATGGTAAGTTTTACCACTTACTTGAGAGTACATGATATTAGGAGTGGTAGCAAAACTGTTTTGGGGCTTACAAGCCCACTGCACTGGATTCATTTCAAGTGATGTAGCAGCAACACAGAAAATCTAGCAAAGGTGGCAGGATATTCTGATCCCCTCAAAGAGACTTCTGTAAAACATACAGTGCCCAGTGCTTATTTTTGTATCTGTTTGCATTTGTGCAAAGCTGTGAATAAAGAGACGCACTATTTTGGTATGCATTCTTGAACACAGAACCAGAATAAGGAGCATCAAGTGGGACAGCATAGTCCTGGGATTGCTGATGTTTGGCTCAATGGTAGGAGTAAACACAAAGTAATGTACATATGGGTGGAGAGGGGAGGGGAGTACAAACAGCTGCCACCAAGGGGAAGTGGGAGAGAACTAGACACAGCAGGTATCAGCTTTCTCTCTGCAGCAGGCAGATCTTCATGCATGTAATCTTCATGCATGTGTCGCTCCAGGGAGTGTAAAACTCAATCTTTCTACAAAACATGCAATCTGGCTTTCTTTGGTCAAGAATGGCAGAAATAGAGAGAGCTACATGATTCTGCATTTCATTAGCCAACATGTCTCCATGGTTTCTATTTTGCCTCCCAAAGTCAATTAAGTTTCTTGCCTATTGCATAAACAGAGCTATACAGTAGGTAGTGGGTACAAGAGACAGGGCCTTTTCAGTGGCAGCCCCACTGTTATGGAACACCCTTCCCCAGAGAGATCCAAACACATGTGCAACTTTTAGGAAGAAACTAAGAGCATTTTACTTGGCAAGGCCTTCCCAACTCCAACTGTTTTAAGCTCCTGCTGTTTAGATTGTGTTTTAATGCTACTATTTTAGTGATTTTTTAAAATATTCTTTTAACAAGCATTTATTATCACTATTTTTGTGATAAGAAAAAAGAAAGTTAATGAGCAATTACTCTCATTGATTTTGTAAACTTTTTTGATTAATTGAATAAGTTCAATTTTTGCACACAGCCCACATCCATTGTTTTCAGCAAATGATAACACCTAGAAACCTTCATTAAAGCTGAGTTCTAAAACTCTTTTGTCTAGTTTCAAATGTAACATCCACTTTTTTACTGGTTCCAGATCACATGGGTTTATGATGAAAAGCTAAAGGAAACATTTTCCACAAAGGAGAAGTAGCTTATCTCGCTACTAAAGCTTTTCTTTTTTGTCAGCCTAGGAATTGAGGAAAATCCAATTTATCCAGACAAAAAGACCTGCTTTGCCCTCTAGCTGGTTGCCTAACTATGGAACAATTTCTTTGAATAATACAACATACCAGTATTGCACTTTGTTCTTAGCCTTCAATATCTAAAACTTAAGATGATATATATAGTATGCTTTTTTGCATTTAATATGTCTTGTGCCTGATTTTATGGTTTCTTCTGGTCTACTCTGAACATTTTTTCTTATTTAAAGACCCTGATGGGTTTTGCTTTGAGATATTTAAAGTTCTGATCTAAGCTAACCTAACTCTCCACCACTTGGTTTCTATTCTAGCTTTCAGAGATGGACTGACTTCAGCCTTGCAAGATCTAAGGTTTACCTGAAGCCAAGTGCTAAAGAGCAATCTAGGAGAGGAATAAACTTAGAATTAAGCAATAGTGCAGCTCTGAGAAAACGCTGAGCCCAGGATTGTGTTTTCAGTATCAGAAATGAGTTCAGTCTTGTCACATAACAATTCACTCCTGATCTTCCCTGAAGTTCTCTTTGTTTAAGTATGTGGGGGCAAGGTGCTGCTGCTGTTGGCAACCTTCAGTCTCGAGAGACTATGGTATTGCGCTCTGAAAGGTGGTTTTGGAACATCGTCTAGTGTGGCTGAAAAGGCCAATTCGGGAGTGACAATCCCTTCCACGACGGGAGCAAGTGCAGTCTGACCCTGGTCTGTCTCCCTGGCTATGGGCCTTCCTTCTTTGCCTCTTTGCCTCAGACTGTTGGCCAAGTGTCTCTTCAAACTGGGAAAGGCCATGCTGCACAGCCTGCCTCCAAGCGGGCCGCTCAGAGGCCAGGGTTTCCCACTTGTTGAGGTCCACTCCTAAGGCCTTCAGATCCCTCTTGCAGATGTCCTTGTATCACAGCTGTGGTCTACCTGTAGGGCGCTTTCCTTGCACGAGTTCTCCATAGAGGAGATCCTTTGGGATCCGGCCATCATCCATTCTCACGACATGACCGAGCCAACGCAGGCGTCTCTGTTTCAGCAGTGCATACATGCTAGGGATTCCAGCACGTTCCAGGACTGTGTTGTTTGGAACTTTGTCCTGCCAGGTGATGCCGAGAATGTGTCGGAGGCAGCGCATGTGGAAAGCGTTCAGTTTCCTCTCCTGTTGTGAGCGAAGAGTCCATGACTCGCTGCAGTACAGAAGTGTACTTGCAAGGTGAAGCATTTTGTTTCTGCTATTGTTAAAACAGTTGGCAAGACATTTTGACTCCCAATCTACTAATCACCCAAAAATCTACCTGTAGATCCCAAACTCTCTTCTGCCCATTTCTCAGACTTAGAGTACAATCCTAACCAACTTTCCAGCACTGGCATACCTGTTGCAGTGGGGCATGTGCTGCGTCCTGCAGTTGGGGGGCACTTATGGAGTCCTTCTCAAGGTAAGGGAATGTTTGTTCCCTTACCTTAGAGCTGCATTGTCCTTATGTCAGTGCTGGAAAGTGAGTTAGGATTGCGCCCTGAGATAATATTTGTTTAAAAAGAAAAGTGGACAGGAAGGTTGAAAGTTCTTTAGGAAAAATACATGAAGAAGTGCCTAAGTTGTCATGTCAGTCTTGGGCACTCATATTCTTCTTAGAACACAAGAAACCACCGTACAAAGTGTCTTGACCATTGGTCCATGAAGCTGAGTATTTTCAATGCCAACTGACAGTGGTTCTGCTGGGCTTCAGATACACCTTTTCCCAGTCCTGCCAAGGATTGAACCTGGGAGGTTCTACATATGAATGTGCTCTGCCACTAAGTTAGGACACTTCCTCATGTGCCAAAAGGACAATGTAAGCACTAGGTGAGCCTCTTTGGATAGGGTACTCCATAACAGGGTGCCACTACAGTCCAGTGTTTCCTGCATTGTCCTGCCATCTTTTCTAAAACATAATTTTTCACCATCTTTCTCCAAGTTAACATACAATTACAGCAGCAGCTTGTTGGAAGAAACCTTATCAGTTTCAAAGCAAGCGTTTTTTTTTTTATATTGAGTGCTATTTTACAACATTGCAATTATAGTTTTAAAAGAAAATAAAAAATTAATGAGCAATCACTCTGGAAATTGAAAAAATAATTAAAGCTGTTCCCTACCTAATAGAAAGCATGAACCAATTCTGGGTCAATTCAGTCATGCCATGGATCTGCTAAATAGGAGGCCACTGTATTTGAAGCACTTTACTACAATATTTGTATATTGCTTTTCAATCATAATGAAGTCTCAAAGCAGCTCACATTAACAAAATCACATAGATGAGTGGAACTGTCCTCACAGTGGTAGAAGTACAGCATTGCAGAACTACAGAACCAAAGCCAGAAAGAAAAAGCTTCCAAATCATTCAATTTCAAGGGGACCTGAGTAAACATTATGGTAGGATTCTGACCACTGAGAAGGGCATTTCCAGGTAACAAAGCACCTATAGAAGTCTCAGTTCCAGATAACTTCAGAAAAGCAGTGCTGAAGTAACCTAGAGTGGAAACAGCTTTTAATATCTTCTGTTAGCTTCTCTTTACCTTTCATTCTGCTTTAGTCCTCAGTCTAGTTTTGCTAGACTCAGTTCAGATCTTGTATCACTCAGATACAAACTGAACTCTTGTATAAGTGAGCAGTGGATAAGAAACCGAACCTTGCAGAAAGCAAAACACGGCTGCAATCCTATATGCACTTTCCTGAGAGTAAGTCCCACAGAACACAAGGGAACTTACTTCTGAGTAGACATACAAAAGACTGAACTGTTAATCATGTAGATTGCAAATGTCTACAACCTAACACATGAATGTTGCAAGCAATTCCTTATCTCATAAGCTATAATATAAGAACCAAATTATGTATGCACTCCATCCTAATTACAACCCCATCCTCCTCCTACGGAGACAGAGAAGTTGCTCAAAAGCTAGACAACACCATTCTATCTTCAGAGTAATAATAATAATAATACAGGTATTTATATACCGCCTTTCTTGGTCATCAGATTTCTCCTCAGACTTTAATTCAAGGTGGTTTACATAGGCAGGCTGTTTAAATCCCCGTAGGGATTTTTACAATTAAAGAAAGTTCTATCTTTCAAGAACCACACAACATTTCAGATGGAACTTTTGCGGTCTGTATCACTTTCTGGCCTCCTCCCACACAAACTGACAAGCAGCTCCTTCCAAAGAGCAGGTGAAATAACTTGGCTCAGCTTGTCAGCTGCTTCAAGGTCTCGCCATTCATGGTGCCGGTAGCCTCGAACTGGCGACCTTCAGATGTTATCTTCAGGCAAGTGGAGGCTCAACCCTCTAGACCAGACCTCCTGCCCAGTATGCCATAATGTTTGTTGAGGTTTGGCCAAATCTGGTGGAAACTGCTCAACTTGCAATGAACTGGTTGTACAGATCATGGGTTACCACTGTTAAGCAGTAATCTGGCTGTGAAAATCTTGTGACCTGTGATTTGAGCTCATGATCAAACAAATCACAAGACTACAATAAAACTTGCCCAAATGGTTATGTTAACTATGCTAACCATGTGCTAGAGTAGTTAAAGGCTTACATTTACTTGTGAGTAGCAGTCGCATACATGACATGAAGGTACTCGATAGTACAACAATTCCCAAACTATGGGCCATAACCAATTGGTGGATTGCAAGCCAATTTTTGGTGGGTCACAAAAAGTTGCAGGCTGGTGCCAGCTGTGACACCACAAAACATTCTGGAATGCTACCTGGCCAATGCAGCTGACAAAGTGGATCAAGGGCTAAAAAGTTTGGGAAGCACTGGGGTAGCAAATAAAATGTTACTGTAGCAAACTGCACTTCAAGGGTCTAACAGCTGCTTTGGGGGTATATTTTTGGCAGGAAAATATGCCAAAAGTTGTAGAAAGTCAAAGGGTTAAATATGCTCTACTGCAAGCCACAAACCCAATCCAAGGTGGTAGCTGCATGTGAGCAAAAGTAAACCTTTAACTTTACGGTCACATTGTTAACATAACCATTTGGGTCTGACTGAAACATCAAGGTGTTTGGAGGTGAATTGGCAAGCCATGACACAGAAGGCTCTTCTGGAGGCAAAGTTTCCTCGGTAGAATACCCTGCAACCACACATTTCTAGACAGATAGCCAACCTGCCAATAACCTTCAAGACTTCCTAAGTAGCTAACAGCATTGCTGCTGAAGTGCAATGCACAATGTGTTCCTCAGTTTCCACTGGGAGCTCTAAAACCCATTTTAAAGCAAAGTTTTGTTCCTAAAAGTCAATTTACAAGATTAGCTTTCTCCATTACAGACCACTGCATAGCACCTACCCCTGCTGCCTAGATCAATGATTCTCTAACTGTGGGTCATGGACCACAACCCTATTCTTGGTGGTTTGCAAAACTGACAGGGTAGATAGATTAGGCTATGTGCATCAAGGGTTAAATAACCTGCTACTTGGGGGGGAGGGGGCACTACTGCCCAATCGCCATTATAGCCACAGAAGATTTAGCGGCTGGTAAAGTGAACCTTTTTTTTAAGGTGGGTTCCGATGCTAAAAAGTTTGAGAACCGCTGGTCTAGATGCCACACAATTACCTCCAATCACAGAATATGGAAATACCAGTATTTGACATGCAACAGGGGACAACCACACCAACACCCTAGCTGTTAAATTAGGGATTAACCTTCTGATTGGCTCAGGTTCCTTCCAGGCAGGAGGAAGGTAGAGATGAAATCTCTCTGCAGACGCGTGTGGCCTCTGGGAACCAAGTGCCTCGGGAACTAAGTGCCAGGTAAGGCACAAGAGTTTAGCATCTGGGCGAGGAGAAGGCAAGGAGACCTCTGAGTTTTGGAGAAGGAGAGGAGGAGGAGCAGGAGGAGGAGGTAAGTGTACTCATTCTAACGCTTTGTCTTTCTAACTCCCTGTCTTCTAACCTTAACCTTACCTTTAAAGCAACCTTAAATCAAAATTGAAAGTTAGCACCTAAGGGAGGTACATAGGGCTACTCTGAGCAGGAGCAGAGTCCTACTCGTGAGTAAGAGCAGAGTCCTACTCGTGAGTAAGAACCCAAGGGTCAGGCATTTAAATCAAAGTTGAAAGTTAGCTGCACCTAAGGTAGCACTTAATCGAAGGAAGGGAGGAGGATAAAGTGGAAAGCAGGTTTTTTCTACTTGTTTAAATTAAACCTATACTTAACCCAGGTTAAACCTAATCTAAGTTAGAACATAACCTAAACAGGTCAGTAAATTGGGACACAGGATCTAGAGAGCAATAAATAATTAAACAAACCCAAATAAAAACTAGCTTGAGGTTACAAAAACAGTCCAGCCGAAGAGAACAGAACTAGGAGGGAAAGGACCTAGGAAGGGCCAATTCCCAACCCATTAAGAGCCCCATTAGGCTAATCCAAGCAGTCCATTCAGGAGCCTGCAGAGTAGGTCACGCCCATCAGCAGCCATTTGCCTTCCTGAGCTTTTGTAAACTCACCTGGGAAGGCCAGGCCCCTTTCAATCAGGAAGGAAGGAGGGGGGAGGAGCCAGCCATGAGTATAAAGCTAGGCAGGCCATCGCGTGAGGCTCTCTGCAGACGCATGTGGCCTCTGAGAACCCAGTGCCTCGGGAACTAAGTGCCAGGTAAGGCACAAGAGTTTAGCATCTGGGCGAGTTCAGCAGCAGGGCGAGGAGGCCAGGGCCCCATACACTGCCCTTCCTCTTCCCTTGAGAAGAGGGCTGCTATCCAGTGTATGGTTTTTAAAAAGTACCCCTAAATAAAACAACAACAACAACAAAAAAGCTATGCAGTCAGACAGCCAGCAGCAGGGTGGGGACTATCCAGTGTTCTGCATCGAGTGCCACATGTATGATTATATGCCTCTGGGGCATAAGTCATGGGTGTGTCCTCGATGCAAGGAGCTCCAGGCTCTCAGGGAACGCGTCCGCTCCCTTGAAGCCTTGGTGGCCGACCTGGAGAAGCGCAGGCAGCCAGAGGAGGACCGTGGGGAGACTTCTGGGGACGATCAGGCTTCGTCCCAACCTCAGGCGTGCAGCTCCTCGGCTGCCCGGGTGGGAAGTCTCGGGACTGGTGGACGTCATCCTGGAGAGGAGGGAAACAATCCCCTAGGGGGGATCCCTTCTCCAGGGGATGGGCCCGTATCCGAGCGCACTCGGGATACTCCTCGGCGGGAGGGGGGTCGGGGGCTTCTTGTAGTGGGGGATTCGATTATTAGAAACATAGAGAGGGGGGTTTGCGACGGATGTGAGGACCGCATGGTGACTTGCCTGCCTGGTGCGAAGGTTGCGGACATCACTTCTCGTCTAGACAGGCTGGTAGACAGTGCTGGGGGAGAGGTAGCGGCTGTGGTGCATGTCGGCACCAACGATGTGGGCAAGTGTAGCTGGGAGGTCCTGGAGGCCAAATTTAGGCTTTTAGGCAGGAAGCTGAAAGCCAGGACCTCAAAGGTAGCGTTCTCTGAAGTGCTACCTGTTCCACGCGCAGGGCCAGCTAGGCAGGCAGAGATCAGGGGTCTCAATGCGTGGATGAGACGGTGGTGTAGGGAGGAGGGGTTTAGATTCGTTAGGCACTGGGGAACGTTTTGGGACAAGCGGGGCCTGTACAAGAGGGACGGGCTCCATTTGAACCAGAATGGAACCAGACTGCTGGCGCATAACATTAAAAAGGTGGCAGAGCAGCTTTTAAACTGATCCCTGGGGGAAGGCCGACAGGAGCCGAGGGGCATCCGGTTCGGGACTCCTCATCCCTATGGGATGAGGATGGGGAGGTTAGAGAACAACAAGACAAAGGCAGGGTAGGAGAAGAAATTGGGAAAGGTAGGGTGATGGGATGTGATAGACGGTTTGGCACAATGAGAGGATGCGGGGACAAAGGAGCGAATAAGCGGCCCATCCTGGGGCATTCCGTGTATAATTGCTTTTATGCGAATGCCCGAAGTCTACGAGCAAAGGTGGGAGAACTGGAATGTCTGGTGACAAGGGAAAATATTGACATAGTGGGCATAACGGAAACCTGGTGGAATGCGGAGAATCAGTGGGATACCGCAATCCCGGGCTATAAACTCTACAGGAGGGACAGGCAGGGGCGTGTTGGAGGTGGGGTGGCCCTTTATGTTAAGGAAGGGATAGAATCCAGCAAAGTAGAGATTGAAGGTGGGTCCGACTCCACCGTAGAATCTCTGTGGGTTAAATTACCAGGCTTGTGCAGCGATGTAATACTGGGGGCGTGCTATCGTCCTCCAGACCAGAAATCTGATGGGGACCTTGAAATGAGGAAACAGATCAGGGAGGTGACAAGGAGGGACAGGGTTGTAATCATGGGGGACTTCAATTATCCTCATATTGACTGGGTCAATTTGTGTTCTGGTCACGATAAGGAAACCGGATTTCTTGACGTGCTAAATGACTGTGGCTTAGATCAGCTAGTCACGGAGCCCACCAGAGGACAGGTGACTCTGGATTTAATTTTGTGCGGTACGCAGGACCTGGTTAGAGATGTAAACGTTACTGAGCCATTGGGGAACAGTGATCATGCTGCGATCCGTTTTGACGTGCACGTTGGAGGAAGAATACCAGGCAAATCTCTAACAAAAACCCTTGACTTCCGACGGGCGGACTTCCCTCAAATGAGGAGGCTGGTTAGAAGGAGGTTGAAAGGGAGGGTAAAAGGAGTCCAGTCTCTCCAGAGTGCATGGAGGCTGCTTAAAACAACAGTAATAGAGGCCCAGCAGAGGTGTATACCGCAAAGAAAGAAGGGTTCCACTAAATCCAGGAGGGTGCCCGCATGGCTAACCAGCCAAGTTAGAGAGGCTGTGAAGGGCAAGGAAGCTTCCTTCCGTAAATGGAAGTCTTGCCCTAATGAAGAGAATAAAAAGGAACATAAACTGTGGCAAAAGAAATGTAAGAAGGTGATAGGGGAGGCCAAGCGAGACTATGAGGAACGCATGGCCAGCAACATTAAGGGGAATAATAAAAGCTTCTTCAAATATGTTAGAAGAAGCCAGAGAAGCGGTTGGCCCTCTGGATGGTGAGGGAGGGAAAGGGGAGATAAAAGGAGACTTAGAGATGGCAGAGAAATTAAATGAGTTCTTTGCATCTGTCTTCACGGCAGAAGACCTCGGGCAGATACCGCTGCCCGAACGGCCCCTCCTAACCGAGGAGTTAAGTCAGATAGAGGTTAAAAGAGAAGATGTTTCAGACCTCATTGATGAATTAAAGATCAATAAGTCACCGGGCCCTGATGGCATACACCCAAGGGTTATTAAGGAATTGAAGAATGAAGTTGCAGATCTCTTGACTAAGGTATGCAACTTGTCCCTCAAAACGGCCACGGTGCCAGAAGATTGGAGGATAGCAAATGTCACGCCTATTTTTAAAAAGGGAAAGAGGGGGGACCCGGGAAACTATAGGCCGGTCAGCCTAACATCCATACCGGGTAAGATGGTGGAATGCCTCATCAAAGATAGGATCTCAAAACACATAGACGAACAGGCCTTGCTGAGGGAGAGTCAGCATGGCTTCTGTAAGGGTAAGTCTTGCCTCACAAACCTTATAGAATTCTTTGAAAAGGTCAACAGGCATGTGGATGCGGGAGAACCCGTGGACATTATATATCTGGACTTTCAGAAGGCGTTTGACACGGTCCCTCACCAAAGGCTACTGAAAAAACTCCACAGTCAGGGAATTAGAGGACAGGTCCTCTCGTGGATTGAGAACTGGTTGGAGGCCAGGAAGCAGAGAGTGGGTGTCAATGGGCAATTTTCACAATGGAGAGAGGTGAAAAGCGGTGTGCCCCAAGGATCTGTCCTGGGACCAGTGCTTTTCAACCTCTTCATAAATGACCTGGAGACAGGGTTGAGCAGTGAAGTGGCTAAGTTTGCAGACGACACCAAACTTTTCCGAGTGGTAAAGACCAGAAGTGATTGTGAGGAGCTCCAGAAGGATCTCTCCAGACTGGCAGAATAGGCAGCAAAATGGCAGATGCGCTTCAATGTCAGTAAGTGTAAAGTCATGCACATTGGGGCAAAAAATCAAAACTTTAGATATAGGCTGATGGGTTCTGAGCTGTCTGTGACAGATCAGGAGAGAGATCTTGGGGTGGTGGTGGACAGGTTGATGAAAGTGTCGACCCAATGTGCGGTGGCAGTGAAGAAGGCCAATTCTATGCTTGGGATCATTAGGAAGGGTATTGAGAACAAAACGGTTAGTATTATAATGCCGTTGTACAAATCGATGGTAAGGCCACACCTGGAGTATTGTGTCCAGTTCTGGTCGCCGCATCTCAAAAAAGACATAGTGGAAATGGAAAAGGTGCAAAAGAGAGCGACTAAGATGATTACGGGGCTGGGGCACCTTCCTTATGAGGAAAGGCTACGGCGTTTGGGCCTCTTCAGCCTAGAAAAGAGACGCTTGAGGGGGGACATGATTGAGACATACAAAATTATGCAGGGGATGGACAGAGTGGATAGGGAGATGCTCTTTACACTCTCACATAATACCAGAACCAGGGGACATCCACTAAAATTGAGTGTTGGGCGGGTTAGGACAGACAAAAGAAAATATTTCTTTACTCAGCGCGTGGTCGGTCTGTGGAACTCCTTGCCACAGGATGTGGTGCTGGCGTCTAGCCTAGACGCCTTTAAAAGGGGATTGGACGAGTTTCTGGAGGAAAAATCCATTATGGGGTACAAGCCATGATGTGTATGCCCAACCTCCTGATTTTAGGAATGGGTTAAGTCAGAATGCCAGATGTGGGGGACAGCACCAGGATGAGGTCTCTTGTTATCTGGTGTGCTCCCTGGGGCATTTGGTGGACCGCTGCGAGATACAGGAAGCTGGACTAGATGGGCCTATGGCCTGATCCAGTGGGGCTGTTCTTATGTTCTTATGTTCTAAATAGCATGATTACATCATTACAGCAGAATGATAAAAAATCCAAAGCCTGAGAACCTCACTCTTTGAGCCCCTGGGAAAATGAGGCCCCTCGATGAATGTGAGTGTAAAGAGTTGGTGACCTCCACTCCCAGATCAAATCAGATACGCAACTGTGTAGGTAGAAAATCATTACCATTTTATGTTGTGCTGAGGTTTGTCTCCTTCTAGCCTTGTCATAAAGCTTGAACACAACTGAAATTAGCAGCAGTAGCCCTGAATTACAGGGCATGTGTGAGATTCCATAGTGCTTCAGTGCCATCTCCTGGCAAATAATATCAATGCAGTTTAATTAACCCCTTTTCTGCCAAATTCAATTCTCATTACTCTTTTTTCTTGTTCATTTGACTTTGTTATCCCCTTTTTCTTTATTTGGACTTTTAATAAACCTCTTACAGTTTAACCTTGAGTTTGCCTGATTCCTGATATGGGAAGTACAGTGGACTATCACATCTCCTCACTCTACACCAAGGAGAGGGGTTCTGCCCAGGGAGACCCTTGGCTAGCCTGCTGGCAACAGATTCAATCTACCAAGATGTTTCCCTATTCGGCTGTCTGTCCAAACAGAGGAGAGAGAGAGTAGGAAGGGAATGTATGTGCTAACCACTAGGACTTTTGTCCTGGATCAGTGTGTGGTTGGTGGCAGCCCTTCTCTTGATCCCGACAGAGCCACTGGCTTGAAATTCAGATCACTTCTGATCCCACTGATTTCATCAGATACCTAATGTGAAATTACACCCTTTGCTTCTTCACATTCCCCTCTGCTCCTCTAGTCCTTGCTAAAAGTAACTTTTGATTATTTGAAAATTCAAATTGCAGAAGCAGAATAAACTATGCAAAACGAATGTAAAGAAATTCATTTTCATAACTTATTAGGTTTGCATAGTTTATTTTGGGGCACAAAATCATGAGGAAGAACTTGGATCCTTTTCTTTGAGAGTGTATTGTAGAATGTGCTTAGTCATGGCTACACAGAGCTTCTTCAGAATGTCACAGACTCGAAGACTGCCCGACGATTTTGATCAGCTTTCCACTTGCTACACATGCTGCACAAGCAATTTCCTTTTAAGATAGAGGCCAGAAAACGTACACATTTATTCAGAGTTGCTTGAAATCTGAACCAAGGCAATGGCCATCTTAAAAGGGACATTGTTTCCAAATGAATTTCATACATACATCTCCACACACAGATAGACCTTGCTAAAGGTACATTTTCACAAGGGAATAGGTTAATTCACTACACATCACCAACAGCTATCTGACTACGCAGGCAGCACTGGCACTTCAGGGTTAATTCAGAAGTCATGCCACTTATATATGTTACATTGTTATAGTGCACTGAATGGTGTGAAGGTACTCACACTGCCTCCTCCTGCGGTGTGTTTGATATTATCCTTTGATCCACACCTGGAATGGACGTTGCTAAAGTCCAGCTTCTTATTAACTATCTGCACCTTTGACAGCCAGAAAAGAACATAAGTGACAACCATTGTCATCCACAAATACAACGCAAAAGGTTTACTTGAAAGGCAAACTGCCATCTAAAGCAGAAAGGACATTTCTCTGAGGGTCAAAACAGTTCCTCCTTTGAAGAGGAAGCTTCAAATTTCAGCTCAGCAGGGAAGAATGTGTGGTAATCAGGTCTGAAATTAATATTTAAAAGACAAACAAAAACAAGAAACCAAAGCTGGGACTCCCCATTTCTCATACAGTACCACATCCCGATATGGCATTATCCGTGCAAAGAGCTACAACAATGTGCTTATATAGATAATTTAAAGGTATTGATGTTGTATACCACATATCACTGAACTATTGGTAAGTTTGGCATCAGAAAGAAATCCTTGGACATTCCAGAATGCACTGGGGTGGGGGAGAATGAATACACTTTCTGTTAACACCATTTATATCTCAGTAATTGCTTGGAGGACCAGAAAAGATTACTGCAGGTCTGGTATATGCAACATGTCTGTAGTTGTCAGACATAGCAGAACAGACTTGAAATGTGGTTACAAGATATAATCATATTCATTCATTCATTGTTCTAGTATCAGTGTCCATGAAGTCTGAAGTCACACCCAAGCTTTTATCAGACCTGAAAAGGGGCATATAGTCAAGAGTACCTTTAATACATTTTGTATAAGTATGCACTCTTGTGCAGATTCCACTCATTTCAATGGGATGGGAGACAAAATCACAGATAAAAACACAGGTTTAAATAACAAGAAAATTAAATGCTAATCTTTGACTATCTGCTGCTTTAGACACAAAGAACAGAAATTATACACATTTATTAAGAGTCTTGCCAGAAACAACTAAAAAGCTTAAATTACCCACCAGGTATTTAGCACAGATGCCTGTCCTACCCTCCTACCACCATACTATTTCAAAAAAAAAAAAAAAAAAGGTTGCAAAGCAAAGAACAAGGTGACTTTTTTAAAATGCAAAGAAATAAAGATGAAGTTCTCCACATTTCATCTGGAACATGCAGTATCACACAGCTGTTTAACTAAGGCTGCAATCCTAACCACACTTTCCTGAGAGTAAGCCCCATTGAACAAAATAAGACTTACTTCGGAGTAGACCTGGTTAGGATTGTGCCATAACTTGATCGGCGTCACGGTTCCTCAAGTGGTGAAGAAAGTTGCTTTTATTTTATACCCAAATCATAAATATACATTTAAAGCATAATTTAACATGCATTAACTGCACTAATCCGTTTTTTTTTAGTTTCACGATGGTGAACTGTAATCTAGGTGGCAAGATGAAGCAAAGCCAGAGAACTGAAACACAGACCGAGTCAGCCCCCCATGATTTACCAAGCCAAAAGAGTGGTGTGAATTCATCCTCAAAGCTCCTGGGAACCCTAACTTTCATTTGTTTTATCATGATTTTTCAAAACTACACATCAAAAATGTTACTTGGCTGCTTCCAGATTTTAGTATTTGAGATTAACAAACAATACTCCAAGCCAAGCCTAGCTACTCATATGGTAATTAAATACAGCTTCCTTAGTTTGAAAAATAATACCCAATGACAAGTAATACAGTTCCCACATTCACAGGCAGGCCAGACTGAACAAATCTCAGCAGCTATTGTGCTTGATTGTTAGATAGCACGTACATTTGCTGAGGAGGGGAATAAAGAAAGAGACACCCTAAAAGAAACAGCAATGAGAGGGTATTTGTTGGGTGGCATGAAAAAAATGCAAGCCATGAAATACCGTGTTTTCCTGAAAATAAGACTTACCCCGAAAATAAGACCTAGTGTGTTTTTTGAGAAATGCTGAAATATAAGACCTACCCCAAAAATAAGACCTAGTTGTGATCAGGGCATGGATGGGTGGGGGGCGGAAGGGGTCGGGGGGGGAGGTGGACAATGTGACCAGGAACGCTGCACTCCCTGCACTCCCACACGACACCTAGAAAGCTCCTGCTGTGCTACCTCAGGCAGAGGACGCTGAGGAGGAGCTGAGGCAGGAAGCAGCAAGCTAGACAACCCTGCCTAGGGCTCTGAGGCTCTCCACACCTTCCAGGGAGTAAGTCCCATTAAGTATAAAGGGACTGAATTCTGAGTAGGCAGGGATCCTCCAGGGCGCTGAGGGGACATCCTCTAAGAACATAAGAACAGCCCCACTGGATCAGGCCATAGGCCCATCTAGTCCAGCTTCCTGTATCTCACAGCAGCCCACCAAATGCCCCAGGGAGCACACCAGATAACAAGAGACCTCATCCTGGTGCCCTCCCTTGCATCTGGCATTCTGATGTAGCCCATTTCTAAAATCAGGAGGTTGTGCATACACATCATGGCTTGTACCCCATAATGGATTTTTCCTCCAGAAACTCGTCCAATCCCCTTTTAAAGGCGTCTAGGCTAGACGCCAGCACCACATCCTGTGGCAAGGAGTTCCACAGACCGACCACGCGCTGAGTAAAGAAATATTTTCTTTTGTCTGTCCTAACCCGCCCAACACTCAATTTTAGTGGATGTCCCCTGGTTCTGGTATTATGTGAGAGTGTAAAGAGCATCTCCCTATCCACTCTGTCCATCCCCTGCATAATTTTGTATGTCTCAATCATGTCCCCCTTCAGGCGTCTCTTTTCTAGGCTGAAGAGGCCCAAACGCCGTAGCCTTTCCTCGTAAGGAAGGTGCCCCAGCCCCGTAATCATCTTAGTCGCTCTCTTTTGCACCTTTTCCATTTCCACTATGTCTTTTTTGAGATGCGGCGACCAGAACTGGACACAATACTCCAGGTGTGGCCTTACCATCGATTTGTACAACGGCATTATAATACTAACCGTTTTGTTCTCAATACCCTTCCTAATGATCCCAAGCATAGAATTGGCCTTCTTCACTGCCGCCGCACATTGGGTCAACACTTTCATCGACCTGTCCACCACCACCCCAAGATCTCTCTCCTGATCTGTCACAGACAGCTCAGAACCCATCAGCCTATATCGAAAGTTTTGATTTTTTGCTCCAATGTGCATGACTTTACACTTACTGACATTGAAGCGCATCTGCCATTTTGCTGCCCATTCTGCCAGTCTGGAGAGATCCTTCTGGAGCTCCTCACAATCACTTCTGGTCTTTACCACTCGGAAAAGTTTGGTGTCGTCTGCAAACTTAGCCACTTCACTGCTCAACCCTGTCTCCAGGTCATTTATGAAGAGGTTGAAAAGCACTGGTCCCAGGACAGATCCTTGGGGCACACCGCTTTTCACCTCTCTCCATTGTGAAAATTGCCCATTGACACCCACTCTCTGCTTCCTGGCCTCCAACCAGTTCTCAATCCACGAGAGGACCTGTCCTCTAATTCCCTGACTGTGGAGTTTTTTCAGTAGCCTTTGGTGAGGGACCGTGTCAAACGCCTTCTGAAAGTCCAGATATATAATGTCCACGGGTTCTCCCGCATCCACATGCCTGTTGACCTTTTCAAAGAATTCTATAAGGTTTGTGAGGCAAGACTTACCCTTACAGAAGCCATGCTGACTCTCCCTCAGCAAGGCCTGTTCGTCTATGTGTTTTGAGATCCTATCTTTGATGAGGCATTCCACCATCTTACCCGGTATGGATGTTAGGCTGACCGGCCTATAGTTTCCCGGGTCCCCCCTCTTTCCCTTTTTAAAAATAGGCGTGACATTTGCTATCCTCCAATCTTCTGGCACCGTGGCCGTTTTGAGGGACAAGTTGCATACCTTAGTCAAGAGATCTGCAACTTCATTCTTCAATTCCTTAATAACCCTTGGGTGTATGCCATCAGGGCCCGGTGACTTATTGATCTTTAATTCATCAATGAGGTCTGAAACATCTTCTCTTTTAACCTCTATCTGACTTAACTCCTCGGTTAGGAGGGGCCGTTCGGGCAGCGGTATCTGCCCAAGGTCTTCTGCCGTGAAGACAGATGCAAAGAACTCATTTAATTTCTCTGCCATCTCTAAGTCTCCTTCCACACCTTCCACACCTCTTCCACACCTCTCCACACCTTCCAGGGAGTAAGCCCCATTAACTATAAAGGGACTGACTTCTGAGTAGGCAGGCAGGCAGGCATCCTCCTGGGCAATGAGGGGATATTTTTGTACGGTATATTTTTGTACATGAATAAATGTAAACTGTTGTACATGAATGACTGTAGATTGTACATTAAAAAAAATAAGACCTACACCAAAAATAAGACCTAGTGTGTTTTTTTGAGCAAAAAAAAATAAAAAATAAGACAGTGTCTTATTTTCAGGGAAACACGGTAGCAGTGACTGAGATGTTTTATCAGATTTGCAATTATGATTAAAGGATTAAAACCACTTCTCAGCCTCTACTTCCCTGATGCAATATGGGGGAATACTATTACATACCTTACAGCAGGGCTTATCAAAGTAGGACATTGTGACGCACCGGCCTGAGGACACTGCCCCCTTAAGGGGCAGGGGAGAAGCAGCAATGGATCCCCACGATCACATCACTAAGGGGGCTGCAGGGACTGACATTTACTTACCAATCCCTGCAGCAGCCTCCTGGGAGTACAGGGAGCCCTGTGTGACTGTTCGCAGGGCTCCCCGAAGCTTAAAGTATGAAAGCAGAGCGATCGTGCGCCTCTTCTGGTTTTGCGGAGGTGGAGTGTGATCACTCCGCTTCCATTTTTTTAAGCTTTGAGGAGCCCTGTAGGTGGTCGCGCAGGGCTCCCCATACCCCCAGGAGGCTGCAGGAGGCTCTGGTAAGTCATAAGAACATAAGAACATAAGAACAGCCTCACTGGATAGGCCCCATAGGCCCATCTAGTCCAGCTTCCTGTATCTCACAGCGGCCCACCAAATGCCCCAGGGAGCACACCAGATAACAAGAGACCTCATCCTGGTGCCCTCCCCTGCATCTGGCATTTTGACATAAACCATGTCTAAAATCAGGAGGTTGTGCATACACATCATGGCTTGTACCCCGTAATGGATTTTTCCTCCAGAAACTTGTCCAATCCCCTTTTAAAGGCGTCAAGGCTAGATGCCATCACCACATCCTGTGGCAAGGAGTTCCACAGACCAACCACACGCTGAGTAAAGAAATATTTTCTTTTGTCTGTCCTAACTCTCCCAACACTCAATTTTAGTGGATGTCCCCTGGTTCTGGTGTTATGTGAGAGTGTAAAGAGCATCTCCCTATCCACTCTGTCCATCCCCTGCATAATTTTGTGTGTCTCAATCATGTCCCCCCTCAGGCGTCTCTTTTCTAGGCTGAAGAGGCCCAAACGCCTTAGCCTTTCCTCATAAGGAAGGTGCCCCAGGCCTGTAATCATCTTAGTCGCTCTCTTTCGCACCTTTTCCATTTCCACTATGTCTTTTTTAAGATGCTGCGACCAGAACTGAACGCAATACTCCAGGTGTGGCCTTACCATCGATTTGTACAACGGCATTATAATACTAACCGTTTTGTTCTCAATACCCTTCCTAATGATCCCAAGCATAGAATTGGCCTTCTTCACTGCCGCCGCACATTGGGTCGACAAGTCCAGCAAGCCTCCAAAGCAACATGATCCTGGTGATCACGTCACTGCTTCCCCCCCTTCTCCCGCAAGGACTTACTGCATGGCTCAAACTCCTTTGGAGTTTGAGCACCACTGCCTTACAGGGTTGTTGTAAAGACACCATTATGGTAATAAATATGAAGTTGTTTAGACACGCAAAAAGTGCTATACAAATTATTATTTCTATGGCCTAATTGACCTTTTATATAGCACATTTTGGAAAAAAATATGCATTGGTACATATTTGGTATTTCATTCATCAACAGATTTACTCTGGAGGAAAATGCTTTTATCATAGACGCATTATTATTCTAGTTGGAAATCCACTAAAGGTACATCCCTTCAATTTCAGCTGTCTCAGTAAATAGTCCATTTGGATGCTGGAAATCTCTACAATGGCTTTTTCATTAGAAAATTTTTTTATATACATCTCAGAAAGGTGTTTTACAATCCCTATCCCACTACCCCTCATAACAGTTTTAAGAGTCAAACCATCACTATTCCCCTTTTACATATACTGCAACCAAAGCTGGCATACTGTAATTTCCCTCAGACAAACACATGAACTGGGATTAAGAGAAGGTAATTATTTACCAAGCATTTTAATTATTAACACATCCCAAAGTATGAAATTATTATAATTACCATCCCAAATTCTCTTTTTAACCTTGACTTTAAAACTGAAATTTAAGGGGATATTTTTGGCTACTGTGGCTACTAAGATAAACTAATTTTAAAAGAGTATGCATTTTCTTTTTACGTTCATTACAAACTATTTTGCTGTTACACACTGTTCTATACTTTGACCAAAGTAATAGAAAAATCATCATTAACAGTTTATCAGAACACCATCCATCTAGCTCTATATTGGCAACCTTCAGTCTCGAAAGACTATGGTATCGTGCTCTGAAAGGTGGTTCTGGCACAGCGTCTAGTGTGGCTTAAAAGGCCAATCCAGGAGCGACAATCCCTTCCACACCGAGAGCATGTGCAGTCTGTCCCTGGTCTGTCTCCCTGGCTGTGGGCCTTCCTTCTTTGCCTCTTTGCCTCAGACTGTTGGCCAAGTGTCTCTTCAAACTGGGAAAGGCCATGCTGCACAGCCTGCCTCCAAGCGGGCCGCTCAGAGGCCAGGGTTTCCCACTTGTTGAGGTCCACTCCTAAGGCCTTCAGATCCCTCTTGCAGATGTCCTTGTATCGCAACTGTGGTCTACCTGTAGGGCGCTTTCCTTGCACGAGTTCTCCATGGAGGAGATCCTTTGGGATCCGCCCATCATTCATTCTCACGACATGACCGAGCCAACGCAGGCGTCTCTGTTTCAGCAGTGCATACATGCTAGGGATTCCAGCACGTTCCAGGACTGAGTTGTTTGGAACTTTGTCCTGCCAGGTGATGCCGAGAATGCGTCAGAGGCAGCGCATGTGGAAAGCGTTCAGTTTCCTCTCCTGTTGTGAGTGGAGAGTCCATGACTTGCTGCAGTACAGAAGTGTACTCAGGACGCAAGCTCTGTAGACCTGGATCTTGGTATGTTCCGTCAGCTTCTTGTTGGACCAGACTCTCTTTGTGAGTCTGGAAAACGTGGTAGCTGCTTTACCGATGCGTTTGTTTAGCTCGGTATCGAGAGAGTGTCGGAGATCGTTGAGCCAAGGTACACAAAGTCATGGACAACCTCCAGTTTATGCGCAGAGATTGTAATGCAGGGAGGTGAGTCCACATCTTGAACCATGACCTGTGTTTTCTTTAAGCTGATTGTCAGTCCAAAATCTTGGCAGGCCTTGCTAAAACGATCCATGAACTGCTGGAGATCTTTGGCAGAGTGGGCAGTGACAGCTGCATCGTCGGCAAAGAGGAAGTCACGTAGACATTTCAGCTGGACTTTGGACTTTGCTCTCAGTCTGGAGAGGTTGAAGAGCTTTCCGTCAGATCTGTTCCGGAGACAGATGCCTTCTGTTGCAGTTCCAAAGGCCTGCTTCAGCATGACAGCAAAGAAAATCCCAAACAAGGTTGGTGCAAGAACACAGCCCTGCTTCACGCCACTTCGGATGTCAAAGGGGTCTGATGTGGAGCCATCGAAGACAACAGTGCCCTTCATGTCCTTGTGGAAGGATCTGATGATGCTGAGGAGCCTGGGTGGACATCCAATCTTGGGGAAAATCTTGAAGAGGCTGTCCCTGCTGACCAGGTTGAAAGCCTTTGTGAGATCTCTGAAGGCTATAAAGAGTGGCTGTCGTTGTTCCCTGCATTTCTCCTGCAGTTGTCTAAGGGAGAATACCATATCAGTGGTGGACCTGTTGGCTCGGAATCCGCACTGCGATTCTGGATAGACGCTCTCTGCAAGTACCTGGAGCCTCTTTAGTGCAACTCGGGCAAACAACTTTCCTACAACACTAAGGAGAGAGATGCCACGGTAGTTGTTGCAGTCACCCCTGTCACCTTTGTTCTTGTACAGCGTGATGTTTGCATCCCTCATGTCTTGAGGTACTCCACCTTCTCTCCAGCAGAGACAGAGGATTTCATGCAGCTCAGTGACGATGATCTCTTTGCAGCACTTTAGGACTTCAGCAGGGATGCTGTCTTTTCCTGGTGCCTTGCCAAAGGCAAGGGAGTCCAGGGCCACGTGAAGTTCTTCTAGGGCCACGTGAAGTTCTTCATTAACAGTTTATCAGAACACCACCCATCTAGCTCAGTATTGTTGAAACTGACTGACAATGATTTCAGACAGAAATCTAAGAACATAACATAAGAACATAAGAACAGCCCCACTGGATCAGGCCATAGGACCATCTAGTCCAGCTTCTTGTATCTCACAGCAGCCCACCAAATGCAGAGATTGAACCTGGGACCTCTGCATACAAAGCAGGTGCCCTACCTCTGAGCTACAACCTGGACATCTATTTTAAGTCTATCAGTGGCCACCAAACCAAGTGGCTTTATGCTACCTCCTGGTTCAGAGGCAGTGTGCCTCTGAATATCCACTGCAGGGGAACAATGGTGGGAAAGAGGTATGTCTTTCTCTCCTCTACATGGACTTCCCAAGGCAGTTGGTTGGCCAGTATAGGGAAACAGGATGTTGGACAAGAAAGGCCTTTGGTCTGAAAAGCAGGGCTCTTCATATATTCTTATTAATACACAAAACACAGAATACATACAAGAACTAAGTAAACCAAACAGATTACAAAATCTAACTTCTATATGTTTTAAAGCTGCTCTTAGTAAACTTCAGATTTCTCTGGTAGAGGAAGGAGAGCATTCCTAACCTTTGGGAAATATCCCCCACTACCAGGAGGCAGGACCATTTGAATATGAGGTTTCCTCCTCTGTTGGAGGGTGTCCCCTTGGACAGCCTGGAGGCTGTGTCCAGACACACCTTAATGAGCTCCATGCACAATGTTTTTTTCCCATAGGATCTACCAACCTTCATTTCTCTTCTCCTCTTTGCCTTCCTTCTTTGTCTTCCTTCTTTCCACTGATTCTCTTCCCCTCTAATCCTTAGGTATGGAAAGGGCCCTTCACAAGCAAGAAGAGGATGCAACAGGGCTCTCTGCTACCACGGCAGTTGCCCAGAACAAATTTTGTGCTAGCACAGGAAGGAGGTAAGCAGTGCTCTGTGCCAGGCGCATAGCTAATTTCGGCAGGAGTACCTATATCTAGGTGCCACTGAAACTCTAAAGAGGGGTTTGTTCCAACTCTCCAGGATCAGTCGGGGAGCAGGATGCCCTTCAACAGAGTTGACCCCATGTCCACGTGGACCTCTTCCTGGTAGTGGGACAGGCATTCTACGAAGAGTTAGGAGTGCCCCCTTCATCATCCCAGAACAGGAATTATAAAGGCAAGAAATTCAGTTTTTGTATCAAAGATACAGAATCAGCATCACTGTAATTACTTTAAATATAATAAACCAGTTTCCATGTAATGCAGATATGAAGCTCCATTTCAGACTCTAAAAATGCAGTTAAAGATTTTGAGTTGTTTTTTTAAAATAGTGTGCAGGGGAAGGGTTTTCAGGCTGCAAAACAGGACATAGGAAGTTTCAGCACTTCCCACCACCAAAATTCCAGATGTGATCACACTCTCTCTCATGCACTTTTTACATTAGGAAAAAAGTTTCTGGAGAAAATCAAGGAATTTTTTCCCTAATTAAAACAGCGTGTTGAGGGGATACTAGCAGCATCACAGCAGGGGTAATGTACTGAAACCCCCACTTCCTGCCATAGCTCCATCCTATTTCACAGATTCCCCATGCAAGAATTTGCAACAACAAAAAAACTACAGTACACTGGGTGACACCGCACATCAGGCATTAAAGTGGTTTCTTTTAGCAGCAAAAGTGACAAGTATACAAGTTTAACTGGAGGATGAGTTTATTGCTTGTGTACATGCCAGTTCTATTCACTTGTTGAGTGAAGCCAGTGATTCCCTTATATGGTTTCAAATGACTGTCACCTAGGCACTGTTCTGTATAAAACCTAAGCATTCCATCCATGCTCTTTTTCTCATAAGAACATAAGAACAGCCCCACTGGATTAGGCCATAGGCCCATCTAGTCCAGCTTCCTATATCTCACAGCGGTCCACCAAATGCCCCAGGAAGCACACTAGATAACAAGAGACTTGCATGCTGGTGCCCTCTCTTGCATCTAGCATTCTGACATAGCCCACTTCTAAAATCAGGAGGTTGCACATACACATCATGACTTGTAACCTGTAATGGATTTTTCCTCCAGAAATTTGTCCAATCCCCTTTTAAAGGCATCCAGGCCAGATGCCATCACCACATGCTGTGTCAAGGAGTTCCACAGACCAACTACATGCTGAGCAAAGAAATATTTTCTTTTCTCTGCCCTAACTCTCCCAACATTCAATTTGAGTCCCCTGGTTCTGGTGTTATGTAAGAAGAAAAAGAGCATCTCTATCCACTCTGTCCTTCCCATGCATAATTTTGTATGCCTCAATCATGTCCCCCTGCAGGCATCTCTTTTCTAGGCTGAAGAGGCCGTAGCCTTTCCTCATAACAAAGGTGCCCCAGCCCAGTAATCATTTTAGTTGCTCTCTTTTGCACCTTCTCCATTTCCAATATATCCTTTTTGGGATGTGGCAACCAGAACTGGAAGCAATACTCCAGGTGTGGCATTACTATTGATTTGTACAACGGCATTATAATATTAGCTGTTTTGTTCTCAATACCTTTCCTAATGATCCCAAGCATAGAATTGGCCTTCTTCACTGCCACTGCACATTGGGTCGACACTTTCATCAACCTGTCCACCACCACCCCAAGATCTCTCTCCTGATCTGTCACAGACAGCTCAGAACCCATCAGCCTATATGTGAAGTGCATGACTTTACACTTACTTACATTGAAATGCATCTGCCATTTTGCTGCCCATTCTGCCAATTTGGAGAGATCCTTCTGGAGCTCCTCACAATCGCTTCTGGTCTTCACCACTCGGAAAAGTTTGGTGTCATCTGCAAACTTAGCCACCTCACTGCTCAACCCTGTCTCCAGGTCATTTATGAAGAGGTTGGAGAACACCGGTCCCAGGACAGATCCTTGGGGCACACCGCTTTTCACCTCTCTCCATTGTGAAAATTGCCCATTGACACCCACTCACTGTTTCCTGGTCTTTAACCAGTTCTCAATCCAGGAGAGGACCTACCCTCTAATTCCCTGACTGTGGAGTTTTTTCAGTAGCCTTTGGTGAGGGACTGTGTCAAACACCTTCTGAAAGTCCAGATATATAATGTCCATGGGTTCTCCATCTGCTTGCACCTCAGCTCAGATTTGACTTGTTTTTCCAACCTGGGAGAAATTCTTACTAAATGGTAAATGCTCTCTGAGCATTGTATCATCTGAAAGGAGACATTTTCAAATGAAGCTGGAGAGTGGAGCCAGGAAACAAAACTACTGCAATTAGTGTAACCTGGCATGAGTGAGAGAATGAGCCCTTCCACTTATCTGTACTAAATCACATCTAGGGGAAGTTCCCATAAGGAAACAAATCCTGCACTGACAGAGGCATTTTTCTTCCAGAAGAATAGGAGTAATTGCAGTTACCCAAGTGATAGATTAATCACGGTCACTACAAGCCACATAACTTGTCAAAACTCTTAGACTGAGCAGCTGCTTCCTGTCCTGCATCCTTCCCCGTTTGCTGGTTTAGGAGGGAATCTGAAATGTCATATTCCAGTTCTCAACTAATGTCAGTATTTGATTATTATCATCATTAACAGTATTTATACAGTGCTTTTCAACCCAAAAAAGTTAAAGCAGTTTCCTGAAAAAGGACCCAATTCTATCCAACTTTCCAGTGCTGATGTAGCCATGCCAATGGGGCATGCACTGCATCCTTTGGAGAAGGGTCACCGAGTGCTCCTCAAGGGTCAGAAATGTTTGTTTCCTTACATTTGCTGCATCAGTGAAAGTTGGACAGGATTGGGCTCAAAATCAAATAATTAAATAGCTCCCTGTCCCAAAAGGGTTCACAATCTAAAAAGATGCAGAAGAACACCAGCAACCACCCACTAGAAAAGACACCGCTGAAATGAAAAGGAACAGTAACTCTCCCCTTGCTAAATATAAGAGGAACACCACATGAAAAAGTGCCTCCACCACTTGAAAAGGTTTAGTGCCCTGAACCACAAATCCGTATGTTTTCATAAACATGCTCAGTTATAAACTGCACATTCTTATAACTAGCAATCACATATATTCATTTCATCATTTATTCCAATTACAAACAAAAATGGAGGGGGGATTTCCAACCTCAGAGCTTCATTAAATTAACCCAACTGTATGGTTCCGAGCTTGTTTCCTACCCCAAGATTTGTGTGGAAAGATTCAAAGGGCTGGCATGATGAATAAATGACTGCTGGAGTGAAGAGAGTTAATTAAGAAGGGGGCCAGGGACATACTAGCAACAATCAAGAGGACAAAGCCACCTCCCTAAGTTCAAGCTGGTATTTGCCCAAACAGAAATGTAAAGCACCCTGGATTTACCTTTCCGCCCCCTGGCTGATGCTTCAGGTTATCAGTGGAACCAATCTTGGACTTGATATTCTTCAGGTCTGGCATGGGCACAGGAGCTGTCTGCAAGCGATTCTTAGCAGAAGAAGGGGATTTGGGTGGGGTGCGAACCACTGCCACTTTCTTGGGCTCCCTGTTTGGTGGGGTTGGCAAGGATGGCGTGCGGGAGCGGCTGCCAGGGGTTCCCGGAGAACCAGGGCTGCTGTAGCCACTTCTATCTCCAGACTTTACTGGTTCACCTACAGTTTTGAAGGAAAGCAGAATATGTAAATCAATATTTTAATTGTTGATTCAAAACTATTTTTCCTATAAAAATGCATGAAGGAATGCACAGCCATAGGGGAAGAGGGTGCATCAGAATGTGACTCTAGTATGCTACTTAATGACCATCAACACACACAATGCTGCAGAAAAGGACTCAATATTTCAAAAGCATGAAGTTTTGTGAGTAGTAATCACATTATGCCACTGCAAAGGAGGTCACCAGCAATTTTCATAGCTTGAATACAACATGAATAGCACAATTTGACTTTTGTGAGTTGACAGGTGCTAAACTAAAATTGGCAATGACATTTGTGTTGCTCTTATTCTAAAATATGTTTAATTGTGAATGGGTGAGTCAGTCCTTTTAGCTCAAGAGTCAGTCTTTTTAGCTCAAATTCATTGTGCTTTTCAATTCTTATGACTTACAAAATTCAAGCATAAAAATTTAACTCCTTTTTCCCCCCAATAGTACCAGTTTAGCTTTTTCAGAGTAGGAAAGTGAGCACCTGTACAGTAAGTGCAACAATGTTCAGCTGTGACTAGAAATATTCATATTAATTGCAACACTGTGATTCAGTGTTGTTCTCAATAATACACATGCTGCCTACCACTATTATATTAGCTATTGTACTGAAGACGTTATGATGCAAGTTCACTGAAAACAAGTCAGGCATGATGATGAACTGTTTGCTTCTCTTTCTGACTACCCACTCACCCAGTAAAGACGTCTTAGCCTCATCACTTAAGAGCCCTTAAGTTCTCAATAATGTGGTTTTTCTGTTTCGGTTCTGTCTTCATAAGTTGGACTTAAACAAGGAAGACCCAGGTTCAAATCCCTGCTCAGCCATTAAGTTTCTTGGGTAACTTTGGGTCAATCACCATCTCTCAGCCTCACCTATCTCACATGGTTGTTGTGAGGACAAAGAGAAGGAAAGAATCATGTATACCGCCCTGAGCTCCTTGGAGGAAGGGTGGTATAAAATGTGTGGGGGAGGGGGAATCAAGGGTCCTGCCTCCTTGATTTTTCCCCCCACATTTTATACCACCCTTAATCCAAGGAGCTCAGATTTTTCTGTTTCGGTTCTGCCTTCATAAGTTGGACTTAAACAGGAAAGACCCAGATTCAAATCCCTGTTCAGTCATTGTTTCTTCTGCCAATTCTTTTTCTCTCTCTTATGATTCTGGGCACTTGTTTATGACATGTGTACTTTATTACTGCTTTTATCATTATTATTAGCCACCTTAGAGATGGGTAAAAACATAATAAATGAACACAAATATATTTTTCCTTCAAGGAAGAATACCAATGTAAATATAAGAAATTTGTAGAGTTTAAGACAACAGCAGAGCATCAACTTGAAATGTTTTACAAATGAAAAGAAGAACCAACTGTTGTCCTTTTTACCTCTCTCGGATTTTGCTGCTGTGCTAGGAGGCCTTCTCTGCTCCTTCTTGGCAGCTGAAACAACAAAAATAGCCTATCTGCAGTCTCACTGATTAGATCCGAATTGTTATCTGTTCTCAGCAAAAAAGAAGCAAGTCCATAAGGGTAAAATAAATGCCATGCAAAAGGGAAATTTAACCTTCCTATAAATTTCCATTCTCAGAGATGGTAAGGGGAAACAGTCATTACAACTGGGATAGCAACTCATCTTGACTACAAGCAGGATTAATTTATTAGGATACCAAGGAGAGGGACCAGGTTCCCAGACTAAGTCCAGCAAACTAAAGTCCCTCAACCCTATTAAACTTATCCAACACAATACATTTCTGGAACACATGCACACAGAAGAACATACCTGAAATTTGAAACTTTCTAACTTCCTAGATTTCAAAACTAAGCTGCATGGCTCAGAAAGGTGGAGGGGGCAACTGCCTTCCCCTGCTGCCTCCAAAAATAGAAAAACAAAATTTCCCTCTTCCCAGCAGCTCAGGAGGCAATCACTACATTTGGGATGTACAAAAGCAGTACCAGCCGTAGAGTGGGTCCTGTAACCAACAGCTGATAAGGATATGTGCACCATTTTCTAACACCCTTCTGGTCAAATGCAGCGGCAGTCAAGGTCTACTTCAGTTCTTAAAAGCAGTTACTTCAGTTACTAACACAGCTGCCCAACATGTGTCCTGCAAGAATGGAAACTGTGCCTCAGAAATGTTGCAAAGGCAACTACTCTAACAGGGAGAGTAGTCTCCCAAGTAGCTACTCAGCTCAGCCCTGTTGATTGATGGGCTGGTTACATGTACCATAATGGTACCTAGAAAGGATAGATTTTTGACATATGCCTTCTCAAAGTCTCTCAGATCTATCCAGACAGAATCTCGGGGCTATATAAGCATATAGTTATGTCCCTCCCTTTCCCCATACACATGAAATGTGCTAGGAGAGAACACAAGGAGAAACTTGCATCATCTGTGAAGCATTCACTCTGGACATGAAGAAAGAACACTAACACACCTTTGATTTTACTGAAGGCACATAATCCTTTCAGGCTAAAAGAACCCAACTCTAAAACCCCTAAAGTAGAAACAATAACCACTGAAAACACTGTTGAGTTAGCTCCGTTAGTGGTACGAATTAGCCATAGTCTTCAAAGGCACTAGCATCCAAATATATGCACCTTCCCATCTCTTACCAAGACTGGGTGGCGTCTTGGGGATGGTGGGAGTTTTGGAAGGGATCCGGGAAACACTGGCTGGACTCTTCTGGTTCTGTGCCACAGCAGGACGAGCGGTTGCTATCTTTGTTGTATTTTTCATATCTGGACCCTGGTGACAGAATTGGGAAATGATAGTGTTCACTGAACTGCTCGCAGGTTAAAAAAGGGGAGCAAACTCCTGAGAATTCTCTCTTGCTCCTATTTACATAGTTCCAACCTAGTCTTTAGGAGAAAAGTGGACTCAGTGCCAGCACTGGCTGTAGAACTTTACTGTGTACTTATTAAGCATCTTTTACAAGGCTTTCAATGTATTTTTCTATCTTCTTACATTTGACTTTAGAAAAACCTTGTGAGATAAAATGCTCATTATTCCCAATGTGCAAACTAATTCAATGTCCCTTCAAGCACATCTATGGTCAAGAATTTGAACATGGATATTTTAGGTTCGCTACTAAGATTGTATTTTCTATACTATACTTTCTATACTACAATGGTAATATTGTACAACTGGAATAGTATTCAGAGAGGAAGAAGAATGTAGTTCATGTTTATTTTACTCTTTACCTCCCACATACAAGAGTTTTAGAACAGATAGCCTGTGTCATAATATATTACATAATCTGTGTACTGTTCATGTTTAGAACATCTATATCTATTCTACCATACATTTCAGGTCTCATTTCTACAGCATGTTATGCTGGCATTGTTAGACAAAAAAAATACTTGACACTATGATAAATCTTTGATCAGTGTATCACTCAGCCCTCCAAAACAGATGCAGACACAGTGTGAGAATAGAAAATCCTTCTGCTATCTGAAAAACTTGAACAATATCCAATGTATTATATATCCATGTCCTAAATAAAAGTTGTGTTGATAACATGCACACAAAGACCAGAAAATATAAACAGGTAAATGAGAATGAAGAATTTAAGAAGAGGATACAACTGGCGCAATCCTAACCCACTTCCCAGCATCGACATAAGGGGAATGCAGCTTCGAGGTAAGGGAACAAACAGTCCTTTACTTTGAGGAGCCCTCCATGAGTGCCATCCAACTGCAGGATGCAGCACATGTTCCATTGGTACAGCTATGCCACTGCTGGAAAATTGGTTAGGATTTGGTTAGCCAATGTTGGTTAGAGGAAGTTTTTTTTCTTTCATTTCTTGTTTGCATTGCAGTGTTGCCACTAGCTATTTAAGAACAACCAGAGTGTCCCTGTATGCACATCAAAGAATGAATGGCAGTCTCCTTGACTTTGTTAAAAATGAACTACAATTAAATGAAAAGTATTTAAATGCATTGTAAGGCCCTTTAACTGTCTAATCCTTCTGAAAAGGCACTGGTCAATTCTTGCTGGGTCCCTTAAAATTACAGAACTGCAGTAAAGTGAGATGGTAGTAGCTGGGCATTATCAAATGAAACCTACCTACATATTCACCCTTAGGAATTGCAAGTAACTATAAAAATGACACAAAATTAGCTGTGAAAACACAAAACAACCTAAAAGGAAGCTAATCCAGGTTACAGAGAAATAGATGAATCTGTGCCCCTCATTCAGCCCCACCGTCTTTTTAAATCATCTCCTTACCTTTACTTTTTTTTCTTTTGTTCCTGTACTGGTGGGTCGGGAAGTGATAGAAGAGACGTATTTAGGGGTGGAAGTTGGTACTGAGGACTCAGCAGGATTGGAAGATTTTTTCAAAGGGATAGAACTAAGAGAGGAGTTTTGTTTGGGGGTAATGGAAGATCTACCTTTCAGGGTTCTGACAGAGGAAGGTGTGGGTGTCTTTAAAAACATGTAAACAAAGTAAAATTAAACCAAGATCAGTATGAGAAAGAAAAAAAGATAAGCACAATCCAAAACAAAACTGAAAGAGGATAGTGGTTAAAACAAAGCAGGAACTAAAAAGGTTCTAAAGGTACAACACAGTAAAAGAAAAAGAAAAAGAAAACTGTAACCTAATTGAAACCGGCACCTTTACTTGTTTTGCCTTGACAAAAGATATGTCAACTTTAGAAGGATTAACACCAAGATCATAGAACTTTAGAGAATTCTGCATCAAATGAGCATTTGTAAAGAAAAGTGCTTCCACATTTCAAATATGACACAATGAAGTCCACCATACAGTAGAATTCTGGAAGAGATCATGATTGCTTCACCATGCCTTTTATTTTGCAGCATGCACCCACAAAAATAGCTGTGGGTCCTTGTCGTGCATTATTTCAAGTCCATGAGAACTACTGGTGGCAGGCATGGGTGTCTGAACAGGTCTTCACCAAAAAGTTTTACTTTCTTCAGAAGCACAGCCTGACCACATCAAGTTACTTAATTTGCATATAACCATAAGGCCATTAAAATGAAATACTCAGCATAGTGAGCCGCTACAATATCATCACCAACTTACAGCACAGTTCTGAACATGTCTACTCAAAAGTAAGCCCCACTGAATTTAATGTGACTTGCTCATAAGTAAATGTGCATATGACTGCAGCCTGAGAAAGTCCTTGAACTACCACCACTAATAAACAGGCTGAGCTCTGCAGGTATCCTGATATCTAAATGAACAGTCGAAATAAAATAGCCGAAGAGGATATTTTTCCCTTCTTAGTGTCAAAAACAGAAGCTTGGGAAGACAAGTCTTAGCCATTTGTGAATCAAAACTTCAGCCCTTCCAATCAGAGACCCTATCCAGGTAACCTTTCTTTGCAAGCTTCCTGCTAGTACCCTCATCCTTTCTGAGGCCTGCCTTATGCTGTCCTTAGGCAGTTCTCTCTCAGGTAATACCGATTATAATAAGGCATAGGAGTCCTTCGGAAAGCCCAAGTTGCAGAAATAGGAATTTCTCCTGCAGTGTTCTAATTTTGTACAGCATTAAGAACTGTAGCAGAAACAATTTTGTAAATGATATTTTGGGGTCGTCCCCCCCAAGAATATTTCTACCCAACATAACCCTAAGCAGGTTATACTTTTAAGTTAACACACATTAAACATAAAATAAATTCAGTTGCATTTTGTGGGCCTTATTTAAACAATTTAGACCCAAACTATATATAAAGTTTTCTACTAGACAACCATCAACCTGCCCACTCCTCAACACACCTACACCAACATAATATTTCAATGAAAGAACCAAGAAAGCAGAGAGAGGAGGAGGAAATTGAACTATGCTCATATATTTGTCAACTTACTTTTGGTTTTGGTTCTTCAGTTCCAGCTCCATTTTTGTTGTCAATATGAGCTGATAAAAGAAAGGAAAATTAGAGTTACTCTTTATTTTACAGCACTATGAAATAAATTCTGAAGACAGCAAGCCACTTAGACTTTAATTGTAGCATGCAATTCTCCTTTGTACTTGCATAAAGAGCAAGAGAAAAACTCAGTTCCAAATACACACTTTGCAATTGTCTCCCTCCCTTTCACACTAAGCTTCACAGCAAAATGTAAACATGTCGTCATATCAGTGCCCAAACCATTTGAAAGGGGGGGGGGAAATCTAGCCAGCTGCACTGGGAGAGACAAAATACTGTGCGTTTCTCCCCCCCCCCCATATGATTGGTGCTACTGCTGGCAACCCCTCTGTGTGCTTGTGTGTGAAGCTCTGTTTGCAGTGTGATGTCAGGAACTGGCAAGACCACTGTGGTTTTTAATTCCCAAAGCAACAGATGCCATTAACAGACCCTCACAGTTTCTACACGCATAAATACAAGAACCTTAGTGCTGTCTGCACAAATGCTATCTGCATTTGAATTTCCTGAAAAAGGAACCAAGCAATTAAAAGCTGATCTGTTTTTATATGAACCAGCTCGTTATGCATGCGATAAGGAATATGCAACCGAATACTTTATTTGGGGCAAATAATATTAATAAAAGAGGCAAGGGGGGGAGTGTGTTTTTTTCAAAAACATAAAAATTCCCCTCCAACAGAATATGGCTATCACTTTGCAAGATACATCTCCCTCACATTCTGGTAACAACCAGCTTTATTTGCTCTTGTCATATCCAAAAATTTGCTTACACAAGATTCATGTCACTACTGTTTCAGGGTTATATTTCTGAGAAAACTCCTGTATATAAAAGATCACATGGTGTTAAAAGCCACTCTCATTAAATCTTATGGTCAATGCATATTTCCAGGGCAGTGGTTCCCAAACTTTTTAACAAGGAGCCACCTAGAAATGAAAGTTTCATCAACCACTTCAGTGGATATGAAGGTTATTTGGCCACAGCACTCCCCCAAGTAGCAGATTCTTTAACCTTGATGCACATAGTTTAATCTAACTGTCCAGTCTAGACATAATCTAGTCTAACTGTCAGTTTTATGACCCACCAGCCTTGAACCTGTCATCATCTCTCAAGCTTATCTTCCTCACAGAGTTGCGACAAAGATAAAATGAAAGGCAGCAGACCCATGTACATCACCCTGGGCTTCTTGGAGAAAGGGTAGGATAAACATGCAATAAATAAAATACCAACTTGCACATGGATTAAAAGGGTAAGCCTCTTGAGAAAATGAGTTAGGAAGAACTGGTTCTAGCAGAGGGCACTTTCACTGAGAAATGATGAAAAATGATGAAAAATGACCAAATATCAAAATGACCACATATCAATAATCTGCACTGCTAATCTAAAGAGTCTGGAAGGATACCGGATACCCTTTCTCTGCCCCATCCCAACATTTCTGAAAATGGGACTGTCTTCCCAATCAAAGTCTTTGGGTTCTATTAAAGCAGAAGTCAAGGTTGCAGTGAAAGTCCAGTGTATGTATGGCAAGTCCTTTCCAGAAAGAATACAGTGGACAAATATTTTCTTATGAACTAAAAGATGAAATCATCAATTAAAATCCAAACTCGGACAGGTTTATTTTTATGAAAGAAAACCCAGATGAGGAGAATAAATTAACCAATCCTGCAAACAAACTAATGGCAACAAGGAAAATATTATTGCAAATTCAACAAGCAATTAATTGCTAGCTCAAGTATTTTCCCACCGATTGACAAACAGGCAATCTAACAAAAAAGATATCAGTGTCAAAGGATATGCATTTGCCTAGTCCTTTATAAATCTCTTCAACTTCTCAAGTTAGAAATTTCAATGAGTAGGCTAGTGTAAAAATGCAATCTCTGCAAAACAAATCTTCAAAAATGGCCTAGTTCAGATATTTACACCATTTGACTGGTTCCAAACATTAAATGTGCGCGCTGACAGCATGTACGGGTCCTGGCTCCTCCCTTTGCTTCCTCCACTTCCCTTCTCAATGTTGCTAACTGCATGGGGGGCAGTCATCCAAGCTACTCCCCTACATGTGCTGCTAGCAACACAGTGGGTGGAGCGAGTGGACAACATGACCTGAACGCTGCACTCCCGCGTGCCACCTAGAAAGCTCCTGCTGTGCTGCCTTGGGCAGAGGACGCTGAGGAGGAGCTGAGGCAGGAAGCAGCAAGCAAGGCAACCCTGCCTACCGGGCTCTGAGGCTCTCCACACGTTCTAGGGAGTAAGTCCCATTAAGTATAAAGGGACTGACTTCTGAGTAGACAGGCAGGCAGGGATCCTCCTGGGCGATTAGGGAACACCGTCTCCACACCTTCTAGGGAGTAAGTTCCATTAACTATAAAGGGACTGACTTCTGAGTAGGCAGGCAGGCAGGCAGCATCTCCTAGAAAGATCTCCTAGAAAGCATCTCCTAGAAAGAAAGAAAGCATCTCCTAGAAAGAAAGAAAGGCAGGCAGGCAGGCAGCATCTCTGCGCGCCACCTAGAAAGCGCCTGCTGTGCTGCTTTGGGCAGAGGACGCTGAGGAGAAGCTGAGGCAGGAAGCAGCAAGAGAGGCAACTCCGGGCTCTGAGGCTCTCCACACCTTCCAGGGAGTAAGTCCCATTAACTATAAAGGGACTGACTCCTGAGTAGACAGGCAGGCAGGCATCCACCCAGGTGCTGAGGGGATATTTTTGTAAAGTATATTTTTGTACATGAATGACTGTGGATTGTTGTACATTAAAAAAATAAGACCTACCCCGAAAATAAGACCTAGTGTGTTTTTTTGAGCAAAAAATATATATATATATATATAAGACAGTGTCTTATTTTCGTGGAAACATGGTATAAGGCAGCACTTCAGAGCCCCCAACCCATCCCATGCAACTGAGAAGATTAAATTCCACAATCTGGAAGAGCTGAAGAAGCAAAGGGAGGCAGTAGATGTGACCACACATCATTTAACATGCAGTGTCAAACAAGCATTTAACAACATTTAACATGCAAACAAGCAGGTAGGTGTCATCCAAACCAGCCTAATTTTCAACTCAACCTTGAACCTTAAGATACAGGAAGCATTCCACCATCTATTCTATGGAGCAATCAATACATCCTACTCTCAAGTTCAGAATCAAAACTGACTTGCATTCTAAAGGCCAACATAAACCTTATTTTTGTTGATCACGGATGCCAATGGTAAAAATCTGAGCCTCTACACCCCAAGATCACTGTGGACCGAGAACTACCAGAAGTTCAAGCTGGTTTTCGAAGAGGCAGAGGAACTAGAGATCAAATTGCCAACATTTGCTGGATTACAGAGTAAGCAAGGGAGTTCCAGAAAAACATCTGCTTCATCAACTATGCTAAAAACTTTGACAGTGTGGATCACAACAAATTGTGGCAAGTTCTTAAAGAGATGGGAGTACCAGACCACCTCATCTGTCTCCTGAGAAATCTGTATGCAGGTCAAGAAGCAACCATTAGAACCGGATATGGAACAAGTGATTGTTTTAAAATTGGGAAAGGAGCATGACAAGGCTGTATATTGTCACCCTGCTTATTTAACTTATATGTAGAGTACATCGTGCGAAAGGCTGGGCCGGATGAATCACAACTCAGAGTTAAGATTGCTGTAAGAAATATCAGTAACCTCAGATATACAGATGATACCACTCTAATGGCAGAAAACCAAGAGGATCTAAAGAACCTCCTGATGAGATTGAAGGAGGAAAGTGCAAAATATGGCTTGAAACTACATTGGGGAGGATGAGGATGGGGAGGTTAGAGAACAACAAGACAAAGGCAGGGTAGGAGAAGAAATTGGGAAAGGTAGGGTGATGGGATGTGATAGACAGTTTGGCACAATGAGAGGATGCGGGGACAAAGGAGCGAATAAGCAGCCCGTCCTGGGGCATTCCGTGTATAAATGCTTTTATGCGAATGCCCGAAGTCTACGAGCAAAGGTGGGAGAACTGGAATGTCTGGTGACAAGGGAAAATATTGACATAGTGGGCATAACGGAAACCTGGTGGAATGCGGAGAATCAGTGGGATACCGCAATCCCGGGCTATAAACTCTACAGGAGGGACAGGCAGGGGCGTGTTGGAGGTGGGGTGGCCCTTTATGTTAAGGAAGGGATAGAATCCAGCAAAGTAGAGATTGAAGGTGGGTCCGACTCCACCATAGAATCTCTGTGGGTTAAATTACCAGGCTTGAGCAGCGATGTAATACTGGGGGTGTGCTATCGTCCTCCAGACCAGAAATCTGATGGGGACCTTGAAATGAGGAAACAGATCAGGGAGGTGACAAGGAAGGACAGGGTTGTAATCATGGGGGACTTCAATTATCCTCATATTGACTGGGTCAATTTGTGTTCTGGTCACGATAAGGAAACCGGATTTCTTGACGTGCTAAATGACTGTGGCTTAGATCAGCTAGTCACGGAGCCCACCAGAGGACAGGTGACTCTGGATTTAATTTTGTGCGGTACGCAGGACCTGGTTAGAGATGTAAACGTTACTGAGCCATTGGGGAACAGTGATCATGCTGCGATCCGTTTTGACGTGCACGTTGGGGGAAGAATACCAGGCAAATCTCTAACAAAAACCCTTGACTTCCGACGGGCGGACTTCCCTCAAATGAGGAGGCTGGTTAGAAGGAGGTTGAAAGGGAGGGTAAAAAGAGTCCAGTCTCTCCAGAGTGCATGGAGGCTGCTTAAAACAACAGTAATAGAGGCCCAGCAGAGGTGTATACCGCAAAGAAAGAAGGGTTCCACTAAATCCAGGAGGGTGCCCGCGTGGCTAACCAGCCAAGTTAGAGAGGCTGTGAAGGGCAAGGAAGCTTCCTTCCGTAAATGGAAGTCTTGCCCTAATGAAGAGAATAAAAAGGAACATAAACTGTGGCAAAAGAAATGTAAGAAGGTGATAGGGGAGGCCAAGCGAGACTATGAGGAACGCATGGCCAGCAACATTAAGGGGAATAATAAAAGCTTCTTCAAATATGTTAGAAGCAGGAAACCCGCCAGAGAAGCGGTTGGCCCTCTGGATGGTGAGGGAGGGAAAGGGGAGATAAAAGGAGACTTAGAGATGGCAGAGAAATTAAATGAGTTCTTTGCATCTGTCTTCACGGCAGAAGACCTCGGGCAGATACCGCTGCCCGAACGGCCCCTCCTAACCGAGGAGTTAAGTCAGATAGAGGTTAAAAGAGAAGATGTTTCAGACCTCATTGATAAATTAAAGATCAATAAGTCACCGGGCCCTGACGGCATACACCCAAGGGTTATTAAGGAATTGAAGAATGAAGTTGCAGATCTCTTGACTAAGGTATGCAACTTGTCCCTCAAAACGGCCACGGTACCAGAAGATTGGAGGATAGCAAATGTCACGCCTATTTTTAAAAAGGGAAAGAGGGGGGACCCGGGAAACTATAGGCCGGTCAGCCTAACATCTATACCGGGTAAGATGGTGGAATGCCTCATCAAAGATAGGATCTCAAAACACATAGACGAACAGGCCTTGCTGAGGGAGAGTCAGCATGGCTTCTGTAAGGGTAAGTCTTGCCTCACGAACCTTACAGAATTCTTTGAAAAGGTCAACAGGCATGTGGATGCGGGAGAACCCGTGGACATTATATATCTGGACTTTCAGAAGGCGTTTGACACGGTCCCTCACCAAAGGCTACTGAAAAAACTCCACAGTCAGGGAATTAGAGGACAGGTCCTCTCGTGGATTGAGAACTGGTTGGAGGCCAGGAAGCAGAGAGTGGGTGTCAATGGGCAGTTTTCACAATGGAGAGAGGTGAAAAGCGGTGTGCCCCAAGGATCTGTCCTGGGACCGGTGCTTTTCAACCTCTTCATAAATGACCTGGAGACAGGGTTGAGCAGTGAAGTGGCTAAGTTTGCAGATGACACCAAACTTTTCCGAGTGGTAAAGACCAGAAGTGATTGTGAGGAGCTCCAGAAGGATCTCTCCAGACTGGCAGAATGGGCAGCAAAAAGGCAGATGCGCTTCAATGTCAGTAAGTGTAAAGTCATGCACATTGGGGCAAAAAATCAAAACTTTAGATATAGGCTGATGGGTTCTGAGCTGTCTGTGACAGATCAGGAGAGAGATCTTGGGGTGGTGGTGGACAGGTCGATGAAAGTGTCGACCCAATGTGCGGTGACAGTGAAGAAGGCCAATTCTATGCTTGGGATCATTAGGAAGGGTATTGAGAACAAAACGGTTAGTATTATAATGCCGTTGTACAAATCTATGGTAAGGCCACACCTGGAGTATTGTGTCCAGTTCTGGTCGCCGCATCTCAAAAAAGACATAGTGGAAATGGAAAAGGTGCAAAAGAGAGCGACTAAGATGATTACGGGGCTGGGGCACCTTCCTTATGAGGAAAGGCTACGGCGTTTGGGCCTCTTCAGCCTAGAAAAGCGACGCTTGAGGGGGGACATGATTGAGACATACAAAATTATGCAGGGGATGGACAGAGTGGATAGGGAGATGCTCTTTACACTCTCACATAATACCAGAACCAGGGGACATCCACTAAAATTGAGTGTTGGGCGGGTTAGGACAGACAAAAGAAAATATTTCTTTACTCAGCGTGTGGTCGGTCTGTGGAACTCCTTGCCACAGGATGTGGTGCTGGCGTCTAGCCTAGGCGCCTTTAAAAGGGGATTGGACGAGTTTCTGGAGGAAAAATCCATTATGGGGTACAAGCGATGATGTGTATGCGCAACCTCCTGATTTTAGGAATGGGTTAAGTCAGAATGCCAGATGTAGGGGAGAGCACCAGGATGAGGTCTCTTGTTACCTGGTGTGCTCCCTGGGGCATTTGGTGGGCCGCTGTGAGATACAGGAAGCTGGACTAGATGGGCCTATGGCCTGATCCAGTGGGGCTGTTCTTATGTTCTTATGTTCTTATGTACATTAAAAAAACTAAGATCATGGCATTCGGTCCCATCAACTCATGGCAAACAGAAGGGGAAGAAAAGGAAGCCATGACAGAGTTTATCTTCTTGGGCTCCAAGATCTCTGCAGATGGAGATTGCAGCCAGGAAATTAAAAGACACTTGCTTCTTGGGAAGAAAGCTATGGTAAGCCTAGACAACTTAATTAAAAGACGAGACATCACCTTGTTGACAAAGGTCAGTATAGTCAAAGCTATGGTTTTTCCAGTAGTAATGTATGGCTGGGAGAGCTGGATCATCAGCAGGGCTGAGCACCAAAGAATAGACTCTTTTGAATTACGGTGTTAGAGAAGACTTTTGAGAGTCCCATAGACTGCAAGGAGATCAAATCAGATGATGAAGTTGAAACTTAAATACTGTGGTCATCTCATGAGAAGGGATGACTCTTTAGAAAAGACCCTGATGCTGGGAAAATTTGAAGGCAAAATGAGAAGGGGACAGCAGAGGATAAGCTGGTTAAATAGTGTTACGGAGGCAATGAACATAAATTTGGACACACTCCAGAAGTTAGTGGTAGACAGGGGGGCCTGTCGTGCTGTGGTCTATGGGTTCACAAAGAGTCAGACACGACTTAACGACTGAACAACAACAACATGCTCCAAGGTGTTGAGTTTTCATTGTGAGGTATTCTTTTATTCCTGTGAGAAAAAGAGGTCTAGAGTGGTAGTCTCTAAACTCAAGTTGCCCTTCCTTTTCTATTATGGTTTTCTGTAGCACCTTGGAGTGCAGGGAGAATCTGAGGAAATGAAGCAATTAACATATAAGAAGGACGTCCAAACAGCAGAGTACTGCTGCTATCAACTTTTTAAAATGCAACAAAATGTGAAATATGCACAAGTGTGAAATGTGCACAAAAATGCAACTTTGTGTTGTGTCCTTTTATTCCAACTGATTGCTATCCTCTGCTTATCTGCATGGACATGTGCATGCCACTTTTCTGAATCAACCAAGCTTTTATTACCAAAATTTGAAGTACAACCTGTAGGTGTGCTTCTCTCAACTTGTTGAGATACAGTTAGAGAGAGCTATTGTTCATTACTCCCAGGATCCAATTTTCCCACAGCATCAGTTTGTTAGCTACTATAAGTTAAAGCAGTCAACTTGATATAGCAGAATCCTGTGTAGACCCACTGTCATGGAATGTATATAATGCACACTAAAGTTTCTGAAAAACAGATCTGATTTCAGAGGAATCACCTGTTACTAGATGGATTTTCCTTCTTCCTGACCTCTTCCAAAAGCTTTACTTTTCAATGACTCAGCACCGACTTAAATAATTTCATTCCAAATGACTGTTCAACAAGATTCTAACAGGTGAGCATGCCCAGCCCTTCCTCATTACAGACCAACCTCCAATTTGGGAGAGGGTTTAAAAGTATCACTTGAAGAAGAGATCCAAGGTTCAGAATGTTTCATTTACAGCTAGAATTTAAGAGGTTCCTGGGATCTTTTTTTATCACTTCAGTTCCAATCCTCTCTTTAAGGCTGACAAATCTCCTCAGTGATAGAGGTGTCAAAGGCAAGGACGCTCCTAAAGAAGTTCTCTACCACAATTCCTCTAGGAACCAAAGAGAGTTAGGCAATAATGGCCTACCCCCATATGATTACTGTAAGCTTATTTTGTCTCTACAAGCTATCTTTGTTAAACGTAGGCACTTCTGACAGGATTCAACAGCATACTAGACTAGAGTCATGCCCATCAGACAATGTGATCTTTCTTCCAGAAAGATATTACTTTTAAAAACTACCCCATGAGCTACTCATGGTTGGCAGAATTCACTGGCAAACTGAGGATATCCTTTCTGAAGAGATTTTAGTACTCGATAGTACCCGACGACAAATCCTAAAAATGAATATAAAATAAAAGCTAGGATGAACTGTTTCACCAGCTCATCTTGCACTGAAGACATCAAACCTTGAAGTAGAGGCAGTCTAAAACGGTTTTATTTTTGTGGATGGCAGTGTTATACAAAAGGGGGGGCCTAAAATAGTGTTACAGCAGTAATATGTGCTTTTAATACAAATTAATATTTTAATTAATTTTAAAGCGTTTTTATCAAGTGTAATCACTGTCAAATGTGTTTTATTACTGTGGCTATGTCTGTCAACTGCCACAGCAATAAAATAGGCATCACACCCACCCACCACAAAGAGCACAACTACATAGTCGACTACTTAATTAAACTTACAGGAGTCGTTTAAGATTTGCATGCTACTTCTGTGAACACCTATAATGAACCTAATGCTGCCAAATACAAACAAATTAAAACAGTGAGAAGATAGCAACTTGAACCAACAGAATGGAATATAGCATTGAATTGCTATGGAAACAAATTGGTTTTAAAGTGCAAGAAAAAAACAAACTAACATAGCAAGGAGCCATTAAACATTTGTTTACTCATGAGTAAACATGACTGTGTAGATCAGTTTTGCTTTCCATAGGGTTCAATACATTATCAGCTTGGAGGGAGGGACTTCGCTCTCCAGTGTTTTTGGGGTCAGTGTTCATTGGATCAAGACTATTCCGGTGGCACTACATTCTTCCCGGCCTGCCCTTTCCAATGGACCAGGGTACGATCACCTACTCACGAGGTGTGGCTCACTGTGGCTCAGTTTTACTTTCAATAGGGCTCCATATATTTTCCTTATCAGCTTCCTAGCATGCTCAGAAGACTCTATTTCTGGTGACACTTTGATTAGGTGGACCACATGAAGTGGTACAGCCAAGGACAAACGTTAAGAACATAAGAACAGCACCACTAGATTAGGCCATAGGCCCATCTAGTCCAGTTTTCTGTATCTCACAGTGGCTCACCAAATGCCCCAGGGAGCACACCAGATAACAAGAGACTTGCATGCTGGTGCCCTCTCTTGCATCTAGCATTCTGACATAGCCCATTTCTAAAATCAGGAGGTTGCACATACACATAATGGCTTGTAACCCGTTATGGATTTTTCCTCCAGAAATTTGTCCAATCCCCTTTTAAAGGCATCTAGGCTAGATGCCATCACCACATCCTGTGGCAAGGAGTCCCACAGACCAACCACACACTGAGTAAAGATATTTTCTTTTGTCTGTCCTAACTCCCCCAACACTCAATTTGAGTGGATGTCCCCTGGTTCTGGTGTTATGTGAGAGTGTAAAGAGCATCTCTCTATCCACTCTATCCTTCCCAAGCATAATTTTGTATGTCTCAATCATGTCCCCCCTCAGGCGTCTCTTTTCTAGGTTGAAGAGGCCCAAATGTCGTAGCCTTTCCTCATAAGGAAGGCGGCCCAGCCCAGTAATCATCTTAGTCACTCTCTTTTGCACCTTTTCCATTTCTACTATGTCCTTTTTGAGAACTGGACACAATACTACAGGTGTATATACAACGGCATTATAACATTAGCTGTTTTGTTCTCAATACCTTTTCCTTTTGTTCAAACAAAAGGTATTTGAACAAAATACCTTTTGTTTTAAATACCTTGAGAAACACTGATCTAAAATAAGGTGCTGTTTGCAAACCATGCAACCCTTCAAATGAATGGATAACTTGAGATGTCTGAAAGGGATAGGAGATACTGTAAAGGGAGCAAAAGATTCCTTTAAAGAATGCTGTGATGCTGGTAAAGGCTACGTAATCCTGGTAATCCTCCTGGCCCCACCCCTTCCTCCTCAAGGGTGTCATAAAGCCTGTCCTGGAGCCCCGCCCCTTCCTATCTACCCATATCTTATCCAGACCCAGCCCTTCCACTGGCTGCTCATGTGGTTGGGGTGGTGGCCATGGTTGCTGCCTTGGAAAGAGATGAGCCCCTGGTGGGTGCTGCCTCCAGGTGCAGTCGCCTGGGGGATCCGGGGCTTTTGGGGTGGTTGCCAGAGGCCCTCCTGTCTGGCACGCCACCCCCCCGAACTCTCCTTGGCTTAGGCCCCCTGCCTATTGCCGGATCCTTGAGAGGGGGTCCTGACCTGTGGCGACATGGCTGCTTGCAGGTGGGCTGAAGACAGAAGATGAGGGTCAGTGCTGGCTAGGCTGCCAGCTGGAGCAGAAGCTGGTCAGTCCCTGAGCTAGGAGCCACAGGGATTAGAGACCCTGAGACCTTAAGGGAGGAAGAACTGAGTGATGTAACCCACTCACCCCCACAACCCTACTGAGGCCTTTGGGGCAGCGTTGTCCATGCTGGGGCTGAACCTGGCGGTGCCCCATTGCTACAGCAAGGACCCAGCAGACCTCCACGGCCCAGAGCCCAATAAGCACATCGGAACTCCCCTCGCCCTTTAGGAGTTTTCAAATGTGAAACTTAACCCTCATCCTCCCAAAAATATCCCACAACATCTTATTGCCTTTAAAGTGTTTTGACTTATCCCAATAGGGTTTTCCCCACTAATACTGATATCAAGTTTGTTGGCTTGGTTAAGAATTTGACCCCAAGACAATCAGTGTATGGAAAATAAACTTAGAATAAAATTTCATCTGTTTCTGGAACATATTAGGATCCTAGTCACATCCACAAGAGAGAGTTTACCCATGCCACTAAAAATATAGCTGGAGATAGTTTTCTCACCCCCCCCCACCCCAAAACTGAGAGTTACACCAGTGAAGGTTGAAGGTTGTGCCCTAGCTATATTTTTATTCACAGAAAATAAAATGGTACAAGATTAACTGGCCAAACTGTGGATATATTATGGATCAAACTGTGGATGACCACTTTGTAAAAGTGCAGAGCTGCACTCCCGAATCGGCCTTTTCAGCCACACTAGACGCTGTGCCAGAACCACCATCCAGAGCGTGATACCATAGTCTTCCGAGACTGAAGGTTGCCAACAACAGAGCTGCAGCACCACTGATGTTGCACATTTTAGAACATATGCACCTCCAGAATAGAAAAACACACCAGAATTGCTTGAGTTGAGCTTCCTATGTTCTGTTTAAGCTAGAGTTTCCCAAAGTGTGGGTTGTAATCCACTGGTGGGTCACAACCTGGTGTGCAGTGGGTCTCGACACAATGCCCCCTATAGCACCCCAGTGCCTTACTTAGAGGCCCTGGAGGCCACTTACTGGGCCAGTGACCCACTCCATTGGCCTCTGCAGGCCCCAGAATGTCCCACTGAAGTGACACCTGGTTTGCAGATACAACTTCTGGTGCACTTCCACAAACCAGAAGCCACTTCCACGGGGCATTCCAGGGCCTCCAGAATGGCGTGGGTCACCATCCTAGTGCAATCCTAGTGACCTCTGTGGGCTCCCAATAAAGTACTACAGGGAGTACTGCATTGCGACCCACTGTGGAGGACAAGATGGATCGCAGCACTAAAACGTTTGGGAACTGTGTGTTGTTCAAACCATTTGTGAATGTTGCCAGTAATGGGTACTACACAGAGGGAAAAACAGAACATACATTAGAGAACAGGGAGGAGATATATCAAATTCAGTCTTTTGCTAAATGTAAATACCATTTAGAGATATTTTTTTCATAAGACCTTATCAGTGAAACTATTTTGTTTTCAGTCTGCTACTTTTAAGTTAATGTCGAGAGCTCTGAAGCAATGGCTCTCCATCAGCTGACACTCCTTCCACAAATAGAAGGAGAAACGCACTTATATAAGGACTTCTTGGATGAGCACAACTCTTCTTCTGTTTATGGAAGAATCAACTACCAATGGAGTATCGTTGTGCCAAAGATATGAACGCTACTCACTGCTTTCAATGTATTTAAATTATCTTTTGTTGTCTTATCCCTCTTTTACAGGAAGAGTGGGATAAAAAAAACTTAAAATTATAGCCAATGTATGTTTTAACTTTGCTTTACAGTGTATTTAAGCCTAAAGCAGCCTAAGCCACCCTTAGTTTGAAACATGCCATAATGGTCTAACAGTAATCAAATAAGGTAAAATCAGATTTGAACAGATAATGAAAAGTGCATGCTCATAAAACTAGATTCTCAACAAAGACAAAAGGCCCAATCCTATCCAACTTTCCAATATAGATGCAGTCACAATGCAGCCCCAGGTAAGGGAAAGACGTTCCATTATCTTGAGGAGGCCTCCATGACTGCCACCATCACCACAGCTGCATCAGTGCTGGAAAATTGGATAGGACGGGGCCCATAGTCAATTAGTCCCTTTCTTCCCCTGAATTAATATGACCAACAAATTCAGATTAACCTGAGTACAAACCCTCTATAAGCAAAAGGGGTGGAATGTCATAAAATATGAATTGGCATGGAAACTGGTGGGAAGGGACTTCAGCATCCATGCAAAATAAGCATGCAGCCATTGCATGAATGAATTGCACTCACTCCAGACATCTAACATAAAGGTAGCAGCAAAGAGTTTAAAGCAGTGGTGCACTAACATTTTTGTTTCCTGTCAGTTCCTCATGTGAGCATCACAGCAGCAGAATTTAGTGATAGGTCTGCAAACTCACTAGTGGTTTTGGCAGCCTTTCCTTCTTTAAGCAGGACAACTGAGCCACACCCATGCGCACACACCTTTCAGAAGTGGCAATTGACTGCTCTGTTTCTTCCATGTACAACTGGCAGCTTTTCTTCTGGGAGCTTTTGGCAGGTCTGAGACTGATACAGTATCCCCCCCTTCCAGAGACATGCTCTCCTCCAGAAGCTTGCCTACTTCTAGTATAGATTCCAAGGTTTTGTTCTCCTTAAGGACATTTGCTTCATCTTCAAGCTGATACAAGTACTCAGAGGGATCCAACTCTGTAACCATGGCACACTTTTCTTCTAAGAATGGCCCTCTCTCATCCAGATTGTTTGGCTGAGCAGTTTCATCTACGTCTCTGTCTTCATCTTTTCCCTGCTCAGTGACATCTTCTTTTAAAACACCTCTGAAGTAGAGGGACTCATCAGCTGCTAAAATGTAAGCCTCATGACCAATTCCCAAAGGCTGTTTATCAAACTCAGCAGGGAATCTTTCGTGCAAGTTCCACTTCTCCCGTTTAGATACATCAGTGGTTGATCCAAATCCAATGTCCACTTTTTGGGATGCTGATGTGCTATGCATTCCAAAGCCCACATTGTCAATAAAATTGTGCAACTCGTGAATGCTGAAGACCGCCTTTTCCTGACCTTTCTCAGCTGTGGGGAATTCCATGTACCGATTTGGTGTACCTGGCTTGACCGGTACATAAAGCAGCTCACCACTATCTGCTTTTTTGGTCTGTACAGACTTCCTCTCATGGCCTAGTAATGCAAAGATTATTTTAAGGTCTCCAGACTACAAACGCTTTGCAACAAAAGGCAGAAGGTTTCAAGGAGGGGCAGTTGCAATCTGTATGAGAGAGACTAGTGTTATAGGCTCCTAGGTAACCTGACTAGTAACGATTAACATGTGACCCAAAGTTCTTACCCCATGCTTGTACAACATGCTCCTGAATTCTTGGTTCCACTCTCCCCAGCAGCACTGGGGAATTCAGTTCTATTGAGGTATATGGGAAGGGTATTAACAAAGAATTAGCACATATATGTATTATGAAGTCATTTTTGGATTCTTACAAGTTAATTATAATCAATTGTAAGGTTGTTAAGGCAAACAAAGCTGAGTGCTATAACACAACTTGCTGGGATCAATCTTTCTTTGCTCCAAAGAGCTATTTGTCTCTCTAGTGAGCATAAAAGTAGACCTACTTAATCTGCTGGTGTTGAAAGGCTACCTACTCTTCTTCAAACAAGGATACAGAAACACAAACCCTAGAATTAATCTTCCTACAAGGTCCACTGAGCATTTCAAAATCATTCATTGGATGCTGTTTAGAAAGCAGGTCTATTATCACAATGATCCCGTTAAGGTATTTTTTCCCACTCTTGTAATGAAAACACCTATGGGTTCAGTCTGTGGATTAATAACCTGCACACTTTTGTATTCAGAGCAACAGCTATTATTTTGTTATCTTATCCAATTCTGGCTTTTATTCACTGCCTGCTCTCTTTTGTGCTGGGTTCATGCCTTCAGAACTCTCAATGATAAGTTTCCATCCTCTTCAATTCCCCACTCCTAGCAGTGCAAAGCTCACCATTTCAAGTTCTACAAAACAATACTGTGCTTACCTTGAGCATCCCCTGCAGCATGGTCTTCAAGGTTAGGAGTAGAGCCTATGCCTGCTTCCTCAGCTACAATTTCCAAGGTGAGGATGGGAAAATGGTTTCAACATTAAAAATGATACAAGACAATGCCTCTGTTCTTCCTACTACTATTCAGTCTTCCAAATGTCACATGAATAAGTGTATATGGTATCTGAATGGCAGAACATTTAAATGAAAATGAGATTAAATAGGAAGAAACAACCCCCCTGAAACAAATCAGCACAACCCCCCTGAAACAAATCAGCAGCTACCTACTCTTGAATTATAGTCTGCACTAAAAACATGTCAGGCACTTGGAGAGGTGTAGTAAAGTCAGTAACAAAAATGGAACTTGCCAAAATGTTTTTGGGTTGTGTTTTACATCTGACTGACATTTTATGGAATGAATTTATTTCCAGAATTTTTGGAATTAGCATGCCTTCCTACAAAATGAAGAGATCAGAACACCTAAGCCTATTTAAATTAGCAGACTTAGATGTACTTAATACTATGGCTCTAAGGAAGGTGCAAGCTCCTAACTGACAAGCTTCCTTCAAACTCAGATTATATGCATGTTTTTACAAAAGGGGCAGGGTGCAGCAAAGTTGTGCTCCTCTGCAATTAGCTTAACCTATGATACCAAGAACCACCTAGGAACTGTTTATTCTTTCCTGCACTTCCTGAAATGCTTCTTTTGAGGGCCTTAAAGTACACTGTGTCTCTGTTCCCAACTCGTAGCCACTGAACTCCATAAGGTGCAATTAATTTCTACGTACCAGTTAATCCTGGTTTTTAAAAGATACAAATCATAAGTCTCAACTATTTGATTCTTCACTTGAAGACTTTTAGCATTTGTGGCTTCTTATAATATTCAATCATTCGGTTGCTACAATTATTGTGAATAGGTCTCACTATAGTTTTGCCTAAATGGTCATCTGGTAGAGGTAGTGGTTGAGCAAAAGAACATTGCTGTTCTCTCCTTAAGGATTGGAGCAGGGGCATCTCACCATGCCCTGCAAACTGCCGCTCCCCCTCACCATCAGAGCCATTCTAGTCAGCAGAGCAAAGCAGAAGAGACACCACTGCATTGCTCTCACCACCCAGAATGGCTCCAATGGGAAGGGGGAGGGGCAGCTTGAAGGGTGCACTGAGGCACCCTGCAAAACTTAGCATTGTGCCGCCCCCCAGGGAATGCCACTGGACTGGGGAGAATTCTCTGGAAAGCTCTCTATCCTATTTTCAAAATATAACATATATCAGAGCTAGTGGGAGAGACAGGTTTGTATCAAGTATGCAGAGATGAGCGTCACTGTGACTTCAGTTTTTCAGAAAGCAGCCTGTTGATCACTAGGACCTAAGCACTTGCTCTCGTTGGAAATCTGATGCAGAAGCAGCACTTTTGCTGCTGCTTACAGGAATCTATTGCTTCTGGTATCCTTTGCTTTCATATATGTAAAACATATTACGAAGACACCACAAGTCTCCAGTGCTCTTTCACCTAAAGGAAGCAAAACCTGGCAGCACTTTGAGACTTCTCCCCACTCAGGGAAGTATGTTAACAATATGCTGAGGGGCAGTGAACTATCTGGGAACAACTGATGTTGTGATAATGTGAAGCCAAGAAAGCGAAGACCCGATAAGTGCATGGATGGGAAACCAATGAGAACTATAGGCTCTGCTTTTCTAAATAAAAAGTCGGATAGAATAATGATAGAGACAGACTCAAGACTACACAAATCAGTGCTAGTTATGAATGGTGCACAGGTGTATAAATTGTAGATTTCCTCTTAAGTGCATACAAATGGTGGCACCTAGCCTAGTTATTTGTGGTTCAATATGACCATCCTTGACATATTGGTACTATCAGCTGGGAATTACTATCAGGATGGATTTTTTTCCACAAGAAAGCTGTGTTTTATAGACGTGTGTGCTATTCATAAGTAAAATGAAACGTGCCTACTACACACAAACAGGTATGTTGCCATGCTGAATTGGAACGTTTTTGGTACCATTTCTTCAAAGAAGGCCTCACCTGTGGTTCCTTCAGGAATTTCCACATGCTGCTGAGATGCAGTTCGATTCTCACGTGCTTTCTCATCCACTAATGGAGCAGTAGCATCTGCAATGAGACACCAAAGTGAAACAGCTTTCCCCAGAGAATCAAAATCCTTCAACCACTGATTACTTTATGAGAACTGAAGAATATTACGCTGGAACAAGTTCCAAGCAACAAAAAGCACCAAATTTTTTCTGAATGAATGGAAGATAGAAATTGGCAACTAGATATAAAAGCCAACCTAACATATCACAAGGGGAGATATAAATCTAGACGACGACGATGACAATAATAATAGCTGCAGTTCAAGTCAACTAGTAAGCTTCAGGCTTGAGAAGCAATCTGAACATGAATCACCCACATCCAAGCCCAGTTCACTGTACCATCATGAAATTAAAATACTGTATATTGCTCTTGTTCACTCCCAGGTTCATTTCTTCTCAGTGACTAGCCACCCAAAAGTTTATAACTGACAGACTTTCATGGACTCACTTTCCATTCCTTCCAAACCAAGGGAAGTTCAAGTTAAATCCTGGCACAGACTTGTGTTTATAAGTCACCAGAGTGGGCAGATACCACACAAAGATAAGAGAGATGGCCACTAAATCTGGTGGCAGAAATAAGATGACCTGACACTAGAAACTCCCCAAGCACTAGCACTGTCAATTGGATTGGCGAGTGCTGGAAAAGGCCTAGAAGTACCAATGATGATATATACAAAAGTATACAAGACATGCTGCGTTCCTTCCCTCCCGTCTTCCAGTCTAAATAAAATGAGACAGAATGTAGACAATGAAACAGTCAATGAAACAGACAAGGGAAGCACAAGCAAACAAAAACACCTATTTCCAATCCTTATTTGTAAGACATTATATCTAGGCACAGAGAAGCTGAATGACTTGACTGAACTAAAAAGAATTATATTGCCTACTTTTAGCCCTTAACCAAAGATTAGCCTATGGATCCACTGTCTCTATTCACTATGGGTTTTTAGAATGTGCAATATTTATACCAGGTGCCTGAAATGTTTTTGCTATCAGACATTTGTTTGAAGCAACTCTAAGGGTGTGACTTCACTACCAGCAAATTTGTTTTTATTTAGTATGGTGTTAATTCTCTTGGCATTTATTGCCAAATTCTGTGAAACTGGTTGCCTACATGAGGAAGCTCTGAGACTCTCTTACCTTATGGATTCCAATGATTCTTCAAGGTGCCTAGTTTAGGAGATTTCTCTTGCCAGGGCACAAAAGTAACATTTAATTTAATGTTTAAAGATTTAAAGTACTACCAAAACAAAAATGGTCTTCATCTTTGAAAAAGAGCACTTCAACAGCAACAAAATTGTTATTCTTGAAGCACTTTTAAAAAAGACTTTGATTTCTACATTCTTGAAATACAGCTTTAAGTAGACTATTCAGGGCATGTCTATACTGTGCTCATCTTTATTCATTCTGGCATTCATTCTGGCATGACTTTGTCTAGCACTGTTCACATCAGACCTTTTTTTTTTTTTTTTTTGGTCAAATTGGGTAACTTACACTTTGCTTGCTCTCCAGCCCAGATAACTGGGCTCTCTCCAAGGACACACGGTTGGGGTATGTTTGTCTGCAATCCACTCCAAGGATTAACTAGTTTTCCATCCAAGACAAATGTGCAACTGTATATTCCCACTGAACTGGGACAAACTTCCACTGCAGAGGTGTTGTGTAAATTTGAAATAACAGGTTTTCCAGGAGAACAATAAGCTTACTTCAGTATGCAGTTTTACACATACTGATTTTGTTAAAAGTGTGAAGAGGCAGCTAGGGGACAGGCACGGTGGCACAGCTACAGACAAAAATCAGAGTTATTTTCCAACATGGGTAAGCTATAGTGTGGAAATGTAACCGACTTCGAGGTGTTCTAATGTGAACCATGAAGCTTGGCTTATAAATAGCTACTCTCCTGAACACCTGTGGTTAGTAAAAATCACTTCTAGCCAAACAGGCAAGGAAACAATATTGTTCCTTTCAGGTCACAAATAACTAACTCAGCATGAGTTCTCCGAGGTATGCATGGGCCAGTAGCTAGTCCAAAACTGTAAACATCTCTCTTCAATGCTGTATGCTAGATCGGTTCCTTTTATATTTGTCACAATTCCCAGGTGTTTACTGTATACGTGCTGCAGTTCAGCTGTGCATTAAATTGGCAATGATCTGGGGGAAATCAGTTTCATAGGCTGAGCCCTAGGAGAAACTGATCAATCTTTTTTTAACTGCAAGCTAGAAAGGCCTTTCTACAAATGAATTTCTGTGTGGTTTTCTAAAATTAAGCTCTTCATTAACCTCTGTGCTGCCTTGAGAATGGTAAAATCTAACATTAAACAGCCTATAGAGGGCCTTGGCGATGGGCTACATTATTTGACTGTTCTGACATGCTAAACTGGAGTACAAGCAGAGGAAATAGGGCTGCAGTTAACTCTTTATATAGCAGTTCTTGTCACAGCAACTGACAAAACTAAAAGCAGATTATGTAAAATTGGAGACAAAGATGCAAGAAATCCTAAGCTTATCAGGAGGAAATAAACCTGTTTTGGTGAACTTCCCAAAAGTCACACTTAAATGTTGGCTGCTCTTAATTCCAAAACAAGACAAAGAGCTCCCACCTTCCACAGTTGGGGTGCTCTTAGCATCAGAAGCCTCAGACACTGGTTCATCGGATCCATCATCAACCGGTATCTGGAGGGGAGAGCCTGGAAAAACACACATTCAGCACTCAGCACAAGGAGCTTGGCTTTAGATTGTGGCCTGCCTGCTAAGCAAAAGGTCCTCAAGTCAAAGCCTGCTCATTCCCAAAATGCAAAGAGTTGACGTGCTGTATGGCTACTAACTAGTGGCTGGTAGGTATTAGTAAGAGGAAAGCAATGTGCAGGAACTACCAAATACAAGGTTTAGCATTATCAACAAGTTAGCTAAGGAGCAGCTGTAAAGAGCAACTGATCTGCATGGTGCATAACCAACAAAAATGAAAGCAAGTACTTTCTCCCTTTTCCAGTATTAGGTACCAACCATTAGAATTGTCGTTTTAAGAATGTTATGTCTTGTTTGTAAGAAAACATCTTTCAAGATTCCAGACCGTGACAATAATAAATGCTCTTTGTAAAAGAAAGTGAGCAAAAATACTCAGAGGAACTCAGCACAGCTGGTTGGAATAAAGGAATCTGATGTTTCACATTTTTTTAAATCAAGAGAGGCATCTATCTCCTCTGAATATAAAAGGAAATGCACAGAGAACAGTAGGACTTTCAGTGGCCCCTTATGTCTCAAAGGATCAGGTGTCAAAAAAATAAAGAACTTGGATGAAGGGAATATGAAGCAAGAGCAATTCCACCTCTTCAAGGTCTGAATCCGCTCCTCTCCCCTTCAGCTAGATATATCTTGGGAAAAGCAAACATTCATGGGTGTGTACATTTGGGCAACGTGGGAGGGGTCTACTGAGGAGAATTTGGGAAAGTGCTCCTGTTGGCCATTTTTCCATCTCTCTGCTTCAAGTGTGCATATTGGAATTATGATGCCTGTAATGGAAACTTACTTGCAGGTCAGATGTGGAGGTGTTTCCACAACCAACTGTCATCAGCTGACTCTTAACAACTAACATTGGAAAATAGACAGGAAAGGGCCAGATAGAAGATATACAGGTTGGTTACAACTAAAAGTTACTCTAATAATTTCAAATGATAAAAGGAAGGGAGCCCAAATCACACAAATGATGTGCATGTAGATTAACAGCATAATGGAAACATTTTTTAGCAATCCATGACGGTTGCATGGTACTATCCAGAACCTATACATAGAGACAAGATCTGCTGAAGGGCATGGCAATAGGGAATTCTGTTCAGTCTCTGTTTTCCCAACAAAAATAATAGACAGAGAAAGGGCTGTACAATAAGGCTGATACCTACACACTGGTATTCTTGGTTTACTGAATATTTGGTCAGTCAACTGATTGGCGTTCTAACACTAAAGTGATAGGATGACTCTCATCATCCAATACCATCAGGTTTGAATAATCAATAGCCTCAGATCCAAGAATATCTTGCCATGATGCCCAATGCACTAGCTCAGGGCTTTTCAAATTGGGCCATCGTGACGCCCCAGCCTGTGGGCCCTGGCCCCTGCCCCCTTAAGGGGCGGGGGCTGCCTGGTGGCAGGGAGAGGGCAGCAGTGCAATCCCCAGGATCGCACCACTCAGGGGGGCTGCAGGGGCTTGGGTACACGTATCCGCATCTATGCTCCGCATCTACGCTCCGCATCTACTTTCACTGCTGTGGGAAGCCCTGCTGCAGGTCACGCCGGGCTCCCCGCACCCCCGGGAGGCTGCAGGGGCTTGGGTTCATGTACCCAAGCTGCTGCAGCCCCCCTGAGCGGCGCGATCCTGGGGATCGTGCCGCTGTCTTCACCCACCCCTGCTGCCTCCCCCCTACACAAGAACTTAGTGGCTCTCAAACTCTCCCAGAGTTTGAGAACCACTGCACTAGCTGGTAGCTGTTTCTGTTAAACAAAATTTGACACATGTATTGTATCAAACTGATGAGTGGGCACACTTGCATTAGCTTTATTGGGTTTTGGTGCCAGTTGCTTATATCTCTCTTGGTCAGCAGTAACCATCCTTTCTGCTTCAAGCTAAGGCAAAGCCATGAAACAGAGCTATAGAATGAAACCCCCCCATACACAAAAGTTGGCACAATCCCCCAGTTCCACTACAATATGACCCCCATCAGTAGAAGGTTGCTCCCATTAGTTGTTGTGGGTGGATCAATGGCCAAGCTTCTGTGCCATTCAAAATCCAGGTATTCCACCAGAGTCTACTGCTAAGAACCATCAGATCCGTGCTCTAGCTCTGGGGGATGTAAACCCCCAAAGGAAGTTAAACACATCTGCACCTTTTTAACCAGTATCCCAACTACCTGTCCTCTTCAATAGAAAGTTTCTGGTTAGGATTTTGAAATTCAAGTTCTTTTTCCATCATAGTGATTACAGATGAGTGCTGATTACAGGTTAAGTCTCCTTATTCATGAGGGCTCCATTCCCAAAACTCACATGGATGGCAAAAATCACAATAAAGCAAATCCATTTAAAAAACAATGTCCCTTTGGTAGGTGATTTAAAAACAGCCTTGCTGACCGTTGTGATGTAAGACAGAGTCATTAGGCAGACAATCAATCAATCAGTCTCTCTCCAGTCACTTAGAAAGGGTTATCCCTTCACCCAAAGTAAAGAGAATGCAAAGTGATTATTGTTCTTTCATGCACTCTGGGAGGAAGGGAGGGTTGCTTGTCTTGGAGAGAAGTTGTACTAAGTGCCTTGAGAGAGAATTATTGATTGATTGTCAGCCGGAGGCCCTCTCTCGCATTAACAAGGTTATTGTTAAATGACTTTTCCCCTTTAATTTAAAGGGCCCTTCTCATCCATTGACATAAAATCGTGGGTGAAAAATCCATAGATAATTAGGTTATACCTGTATTGTCTTTTTCTTGAAATCCTCATCTCATCCATCTAGGGCAGTGGTTCTCAAACGTTTAGCACCAGGACCCACTTTTTAGAATGATAATCTGTCTGGGACCCACTAGAAGTGATGTCATGGCTGGAAGTGCCATCATCAAGCAAATTAAAATAATTATAAACTCTTAGAGTAAAACAAATAAATAAGGGGGATTCAGCCCTGTTCCACCAAGTGAATTTTCTCTGGAATCTGCCTGCAAAAACACTCCCCCCCCCCCCACAAAAAAATCAATAAGATTTTCACCCCTACTCAGTGCCAAGTTCAATTTCTTATGTTTAAACCATATCACTATCAGGACCCATCTCACTTTATAAGTCTTAAAAAAAATTCACCTTACCAACTCAAGTCTCTGTTTTAATATTTTTAGGGGGGCAGACCTGCCTACTGGAGAATTTGTTGCGCTCTACTTTCATCAGATCAGAACCATTCTGGTGGCCTTGCATTCCCCTTTGCATAACATAACCACAAGCTAAGACATGTTTGCTTACTGATGAGTAAACACAACCATGTAGCTTAGTTTCACTTTCCATAGGGCTCAATAGCTTTGTCAGCTTGGAGGGAGGGACTTCCTTCTCAGGTGTTTTTGGGGGCTGCATTTATCGTATTGAGACCATTCTGGTGTCGTTGGATTCTTCTTAGCCTACCTTTCCCAATGAACTAAGGTCACCTGATCATGAGTAAACATGCAATATGGCTCAGTTTCACTTTCTATAGGGCTCCATGCATTTGCTTTCTCAGCTATCAGCTAAAGCTTTGGGACCCACCAACAATTAGGTCACAACCCACCATTTGTGAAACCCTGATCTAAGGAATATTTACATCCTCTGTGCTATTTGAAAACACTGGATTCTTTTGACAATGCTGCAGGTTCTGAAACTTCTTATGGTTTTGGAGCCTATGACTCAATGTCTTCCACTAGTTGACATAGTAGGAGTGATTAACCATTTCCTCATCTTCTCTAATGGCAGATAAACTATTTTTCAGCCTTGGGCACCAACAGGGATTTTCCCCTGCAACCAGGACCTCAGTCTTTGTCCTTGTGCCCTTTTTCCGCCACAAAGGCTTGGCGCTGAGGACACAACATTAGACACATTTTCTGAAGTGACTCACCTGGGACACCCCAATTCTAGCCTTCTCTTCTATTACGTCACACAATAGTCAGAGAGAAAAGGGGGCCCATCCTTTCCTGTTTACCTGAAGATGCCAGAGTCAGCCAGCACAGACCCCATCATCAAGGTGCATTTTTGGGGAAGGGAATCAGAGCAGTTGTCAAACTGTTGCTGAAGTCTAGTACAACTGTAGGCAAAAACCAGGTAACCACCAAGGAGTGTCCCACGTTCTAGAGCAGGGGTCTCAAACTCATTTCATACAGGCTGAATAGTATCCATGGCACTTGCTGAGGGTCAGAAGTGATGTCATTAAGCAGGTGATTATCAGAAAAAAAGCACTTTTTCTCACCTAGGAACTTGTTGGCTTGAAATGACAGAAGAAAAAAAATATGCAAATCTTGACCATATTTTCAAGATATGGGAGAACCCAACTATTATGCAGGCTGTACTTTCAACAGCACAACTCCTGCCCAGGCACTACTTTGCAGATCGCAACTGACAGCAGTTGGTGGTGCTGGGAGAGCTCAATTATCACATCAGCTGTATAAAAAGCTTGTGTGGGTCACATGCAGCCTGCAAGCCTTATTTTAGACATCCCAGTTCTAGAGCTTCCCTAGTAACTGAAAGGGTTTGTGATAGCTCCACCCCAGCAGGTCTCACTTCTATGTGTGGACGAAAGGACTTGTTTGCAGAAGATCCCTTGAGACATTGAAGTAGCACTGCCAGTTCAGAGAAGACAATGCTGGAGTGTATGAACAAATGGTCCAGCTCAATATAAGTTCAAGTTCCACAGGTAATGCTACAAAAAGTTTCCATGGTGTTAAAAACAGGAGGTGCATTTACTCATTAAAGCAAAATGCACACATTCCATGAACAGATTAAATCAAGATTTTTTCAAATTGTGGGTCGCAAACCCATGTGCAGTGGGTCGCAATCTGGGCCTTCCCACCTGCCCATGCTTCCAAAAACTGGAAATGGCTTTCTAGGGCTTCTGCTGGCCATTCTGAGGTCCACAGAGGCCAGCAGAGTGGGTTGCCAGCCTGGTGCAACCCAGAAGACTCCTCCTCACACTCCCAGTAAGTCATTCCCATGTCATGACCCACGACAAAGGGTGAGGTGAGTTGCGAAGCCAAGAAGATTAGGAATTGCTGAATCACGTTATGCTAAGGCAAGCATCATGTACCTCTACTTTAGAAAGCCTCTCTAGAACAAGAAAATAATTGCCCAACCTTGCTTAACCAATTTCTGCCCAGCCTACAAGTGTACACATTTGATCCCTGTTGCATATATGCAGTGTTGGGCAGAAATGGCTTAAGCAATATCAACAAAGAAACATGTTTTTGTGAACGTATTTACTCTAGCACTTGGCTTGCAGATAAGCAGCTAAAAAGAAAATTAACCAGGGCCACCTAGGTCCATACTTTAACTTCAGTTTGGTTGGAAGATGAGATGCTAGGCAAAGCTTACAAAGAAAAAACAAGGAATAGATTGGTCAAAACTATACAAACCAAGCAGAAATGCTTCAGCATTCAGGCCTACATTGTGTTTTTCCAGAACCATGAGTGCCCTCCACTAATACAAGGTTAGTGCTTGTGTCTTTACCACCTTAGAACAATATTCAATAACTTACTCCTCAATCTTACAAGCAAAATAAATCCACTTATTTTTTGTAAAGTCTACGCATACCACCTTATAGCTTTGCTGTTGAACTTCTTTGGGGTATCTGGTTATTCAATGAACAAAATGCTCAGCAATCATTTTACATTCCTAGGCTTACATACCTCCCTGGCACCCAATACCGATTTGCTCTTTGCTTTGTGATGGACTGAATTAGACTGTGATCTATTACATAAGACCAGCATGGGAATAGCATGGATGTAAGTTCCATCAGTTTTAGTGGGTCACAGTTTGAAGTATACATAAGAATGTAACTTACAAGGTGTGTTATGAAAGATGGGTCAATCACCTTTGCTGACTGAGCCACCTTTGTTGTTGGCCTAGAAGTTATTTGAGGCTTTTATAACAGGTAGGATTACATACAACATTGAAGGAAACAAAGAAAACACACAGGTACATACTTAAGGGATGGCAACCCCAAATGGTTGAAGAAGCAGCCATGGAACTGTTTGAACATTCACAAAAATGATGGGCAGCATTGATTTTAAAAAAGCATTTAAGACTCTTGAATGCATACAGACACGTGTTCTGTTGAAACTGCAGAATATTTCTTTGAACACAGTAACTGAAATGTATGTGAGAAATGAGTTTCATGATTCTCATATACAGACAGACATGTCACACATGTTAATTATAAACCATCAAATGATTTGTTTTAAAATGATATTCAGTGGGTAGAATGAGAGCTTAGACAAAAGGTGTTCATTTCTAATATGCTTGTCTTTTTGCAACTTTCACGATTGTTTGTACATTTTACACCAGGACTGGCCCAAGACCTCTTGATACCAGGGCAACACCCCAAATGCTGCCTCCCTTACACAACAATGTTGCAGACTCAGTTCCTCCCACTCTCCGATGTTCTAGCTCAGTACTCTCCTCCCCTTTAAATTTCTTCTTCATTTTTCAATCCAGGAAATTGAAAGAGGGGTAATGGAAGCAAGTAGGCAGACTGAGATGGGCACTCCCCACCAATCTGCTGCCTGAGGCAATGGCTTCAGTTGGTCTTATAGATGGACTGGCCCTGTTTCACACACACTTCAGACATAGAAATCTACTTCCCAATTTAAACGTTTGCTCTGGCTCTCAAAGGCTCTGAAAAGCACCCATAAAGATGAAAACTTCCATTTTTATTCTGATATACAATATATGTGATACAAACACAAGGAGATGGGAACACTCACATCAAATTACCATAAATAGATTCTTGTTCCCACTTTCAACATCTGACCACCTGGAATATCAGTAAAAATGTTGTTGATGAGCAACAGTAAACAAAAATTTGTCTCCCTCTCATGAAGTGAAACTATTCTGCAGCACCAAGAAGATCAGGAAAAAAGTATTAGTATAAGCAAGCAAGGAAACTCAGTAGGAAGCAGTCCTGTTTTTAAGCAAGCAAAATCTGCTGGAATACCTTAGAAGCAATCTGTTTTGGCTGCAGAACTAGAATCCATGAACAATTCAGGCAGGGCTTCTCAACAGCAAAAGCAGAAATGATGGGCAATTCTAGCAAACATCAATTGCACTTTTAGATGCATATTATATTTGTTATATGTTTAACAATCTGGTAAGAAGGGTACACGTGGCATTTCTCTTATTTTTGTTCAAATACAACTAATTTATTTGTCCTCAGCTCTAAGCACATCTTAGATAACATATAACTTATTAGGCCATGCCATCAAAAAGCTAATGCCATAATAAACAAAGTGCTGTCTAAGATATCACAGTAGTTTTTGTTTGTTTGTTTTTTGCTGCCACATCACACCAGAAGCAGTTAGTCTTCTGGAATTTGTTGCCATATTTACAGTCACTATTCTGGACACTGCCTTAAGTAATTGCTTTGAAATGACAAGGGTCTAGAAAAGGGGGGGGAGCCAAAACTATTGAATGCAAAGCAGTGGCAGCAAGTGACACAATCATGCACAACGGTACCTTTGACAGATGCACAACTAACCTTTCCTCAACCCATTTATACTTCCAGGATTCATCATCACAGATAGCCTCTCTGTGTCCTGCGCATCACCATCCTCCTGAAGCACAGGGGCTCCACCATGAGGAGGAAGCTCCTTCTTGTCTCCCACCTGATAAGGCTCACCTGTCTGATTCCGCCTAGCTTGGCTCACCAAATGGTCATCTGTCATACTGAAGTCCTGGTGCTGGTCAGCCATGTTATCACAAAGGTTATCTATAAAGGAAAAAAATCACAAAACGTCAGTCAAAAAAAAACACAAGGAAGATTTCCTCATATAGCTTCTGCCTTCTCTGAAATACATGTTTCTCATCCATTTTTTCCTATACCTAATCCAGACAACCAATCAGATATTCAAATTCAGCATTCAGTATCATCCTTCCTTGTTGAAGGAGCCCCCAGAAAAATATCAGTAAACCTTTTCATGCATTGTATTGTTAGTTTATAAAAGTACTCTACACTCATCTATATTCATTTTCAAGGACAGTCATTAATAGTCATGTTTCCTGGAGATGTATAAAACAGGGATAGTAAGAACTGAGGGCACACAATGGTGACTTTTCCAAGGTCTTCCAAAGAGAAATACGGAGAACTGAAACCCATACCTAATACTGAATTGCATGGCCACATGAGTTAAACTATCAGGGCTACAAATTTGCTTTTTCTCATAGATCGTTCAATATACGAATTATTCAACTTGATGGGGAGTGGGGACAGACTGGCCAAGTCACTCAGGAGCAGGGGTTCCTTTACCCAGTGTGTGAATGTCTTTACCACCCCTGTGCAAGTAGCTTTCTTAGGGTTGAGTCCACCCTCCCAAGTTGGAGAACCAGGCACATTCACCTGAAAATGGGAAGTCACTCTACAGGTCTCTGTGATAATGCAAAAGTTTCCAAGTCAACCTCATTTTTCAAGAGGAGTGTCTGCCAGTTATGAAGGAGCACAATTTGGAGCAGAGCAGGGAAGTATGGATGCAATCTGGATGATAATTGGCCATCCATAACAGAGAGACTAGTTCAATTCATGACCAAAATTTACTATATGGAACATGATGAAGAATATTAGATTTCAAGCTGATGAATGTTTAGCTTTTCTTATTACCCTAAGTGGTATGGAAGTACTTCGGAGCCTCAGATTACAGACAGCCAGAAAATGAAACGTGATTTTTTAATGACAATCAAGCTTTTACATCTTGAACATTCAACAGCAAATTATTTCTGTTTTGTAGAATAAGTGTTAAAAATGCCTAAATGGACCCCACACTTTTGACAGATGCATGAACAGGAAGCCTTTAAAGATAGAGATTGCCTGGCCACGTTCTGGCAATATCCTGCCTTGATTATTGTAATGTATTATACACTCGGAAACTTCAGTTAGTACAAAATACAGTAACAACTAACTGGGACCTGTTGAATGAATCCCATCAGCCCAATGCTGAAACGAATGCACAAGCTGCTGATTCATTTCTGAGCATAATTTAAACCATTGCTTTTTACCTCTAAAGTTCTCAGTGGCTTAGGTCCCAAGTACCTGAAAGACTTCCTTCTCCTACATGAATATTAAGACCATATTTGGAGCCTCTCCAAACCTCACATTTGGAGGCTCTCCAAACTATGTTTGGAGGCTTCCCCTGTCCACCTTCTGAAGCAGTGCAGGTGATAACAGGGAAAAGGGCTTTTCCATTGTAGCACTGTTCCACAAGGAGGCTTACCCAGCACTGACTCTGTTGTCTTTTCATTTGCTCAATCCTTTTAGCATGATCTTTTAGATCTATTTTATTCTGGAACAATATTTGCTTTACTCCAAGATTGTACTGCTGCTGTTGCTTTTAATTCATTTTGGTTGCTGTGTTTTTATGCTTCAGATCATTTTAATTTGAAAGTCACTATGAAAGTCTTCACATTTAAAAAGCAGGGTGTGTGTGTGTAAAATACATATACATACATAAATATATAAACCCTTGAAAAATGTCCATTAATGACAGCTGTTCCCATCAGCACCACCATGGCACACACCCTGCTCACTGACAGCAAGCACCACTAATTTTATAAGACATTATAGCATTGGAAAAAAAACACAAGGTTCTGCCTTTTCTCCCATTATATTAGTTTTCTATATAGAAGTACATTTTCCTTCAAAGTTTTCGAACATTCCGTTTGCCAACCCGCAGCTGCACAGCCAAGCAACAGGTATAACACAGAGTCTCACCAGGTAGCTCAGCTGCAATTATGTATTCTTGAACTCCAGTGTTTCACTATGCCCACATTGTTCTTCAGCTCAGACTGACATTTTCCCCTTTGTGCTGCCCATGCAATAAAATATGCCCTAGTTTAGGTATAAACGCAATTAAAAATCAGAAGATATGCTTGCTGGACTGTTACAGATTTTTATGAATATTTATCTGAAACAAGAGAAAAAATTAAGTGCATTGACACTTAATTTAACAGGAGGTTGAGACTCTCAGAGGGGAACTAGACACTTAAAATAAACTGCTGAAATGATATATCACATGAGCTTATTGGCTCTCTTCTTCCAGGTTCTTAAGTGGGATGAAATTTGACACTATAGGGCAAACAGACAAATTCAAAACCACTACAGAGTTCCCACCAAAACAAAATAAAATTGAAGGTTGAAAGTCATTTTTAATTTCAATGCCTGAGAATATAGTCAACCCCACTCAAGTAAATTATTTCATTTAAACAAATCTTGAGTAGGATCTCCAGTTTGCTGAAGGATGCAATTGCTACAATATGCTGCCTAATAAACATATTCTCAAAGATTTCAAGAAGAGACCTTCAATAAGCTTTATAACTTTAGTAGCTGAAAATAAAATAGCTGCATGTGATTCCTAGTGATTTTCCCAATTCCTAGTGATTTCTGCCTTTAGTAGGAGAATAATACAGTATAAGATTTTAAAAAGAATTAAGACTAGGAATTTTCCCAATTCCTAGTGATTTCTGCCTTTAGTAGGAGAATAGTACAGTATAAGATTTTAAAAAGAATTAAGACCAAAACAGTAAAGTCTGAATTAATAATGAAGTCGTCAAGTTGCAATTCCTGTGTGGCCCAGAGGTGACAAATAACTTGCCCACAAGAGGGCTATCTAACAGCAGTTCCCTCTCCAGTAAGAGTTATTCAGCAGAGGTTGCCAAGAGGTTCCACCCAGTGCAGAACTGCTATCTGCATATCAAGTCAGCTTCCTAACAGAACAGCTTCATAAAGGCCATTGTGTAGGCTGTGGGATATGGGTAATAAGGGGCAGCTACAGCTTTGAAGATTTTCCCTCTCCTTTGCTTTCTTTTTGTGGGTTGATATGCTGGCCTAGCCTCTTTTCCTGACCACTGAAAAAAGTACCAAAGCACAGAATGAAGTCAGAGAGGTGGTGGCAGAATAGAATAGTTGTAAGACCTTCTACCTCAACCCCCAAGCTGCAATGTAAGACCCATGTCAAAAAGCCCATGTGCTGCGAGAGGTGGGCAAATGAGAAACCAGGGGTTGCTCTTTTCCCATCCAGTTGGCATGCCTTGTTCTCTTCTTTCCATCAAGGTCAATTAGCAATTAGTAATTGGGATTTCCAGGGATGTGAGCAAGAGGAAACAGTCCCTAAGGCTAGAAGATGAACTCCATATTGAAAAACAAAAGCAGAAAAAGGGGAAAGAGCCAAGTCAAGGCAGACAGGAATGGTACAGAAGAGAGAAGCAGGATGAGAGGAAGCTTACTGAGGGTTTGCAAACTTGTGCAAAGAAACCCCTCTAAAGCCACAGTCTCCATTGAGACTTACATCCTCAAAGACCCAGATGGTGGTGGAACTGCCACAATCCTCCTCAAGTTGGGTCACAATCCACCTCTGGATCATGACCCACCTGTTGAAGACTTCTATTGTAATTCACTTGTATTATAAGTCTCCAGGATAGGATAGGATAAAGCAGTGGTTCTCAAACAGGTGGGTAACAACCCATCAGCTTGAGAATGAGTACCTCTGGCACTTTAATAGGTGAGGAAGAGGGAAGGCAGCTATGTGATCTGCAGGAATGCAGGAGCTATTTTAAAACTTAGCCCTGCCCACAGCAGCCTCCTGGGGGTGCAGGGAGCCCTGCAGAGCCTTCTGCAAGGCTCCCCTTACCTCAAAATAATAAAGAAGTGATTGCAATCCACTTTCAGTTTTGTGATCACAACCGAGAAGTGGGTTGTGATCGCATTTTTTCAAAGTTCTGAGGTGCGGGAAGCCCTGCAGACAGCTCCAGAGGGTTCCCCAACCCCCCAACCCCCCGGAGAGCAGCACAGATAAAAGGGTAATTTTAAAAAGACCCTCTGTCCCTGGTGGTAGTGCTATCCTGGGGATCATGTCACCACCATTCCCCGGCCCTCCAGAAAGACAGCGGTGCAAACTCAACATATGAGTTTGAGAACCACTGGAATAAAGCAAAACACACATCCCTGTAACTTGGGAGACTGGTTTCAAACCTCTCTCAACCATGATTCTTTATATCTTCAAGCAAGTAATTCTTTTCTGCCTTTTAAAAAAAATTCTATGATGAAAATATGATAACTTGCATGTCTCACATGACTATTGTGAGCAAGAATGAAAGCATTCAGCTCATTAGAAGGACACAGATTTTGAAAGGAGGGGAAATACACAAACACCTCAAAAACATAAAACTACTCTTGTTTCCTACACCTACATCCACCCAAAAATATTTGGCTTTTCAGGGTGAAGTTTCTCGGGCTTTAAGAGAAAGCATGTCTTTCTCCTTTGATCTTCCAAATTAACATGCAGGGTACTCAGTTTTTAAGGAGAGATGGACTGGAGGTGGCCCCTACTGAGGTGTGGACCTGTCTTTTTCAAGGCGTAACAACTGCCCTAACACATTTTTCACCAGACAACTATAACAAGTCCTAACTTAAAGTTGTCAATAGGATCTTGGAAACTGCAACTTTTAAACAACACGACTTATAACAAAACCAACTTTACCACTGGCTAATTGATTCATGTAAACAAGAGTTACATTCCTGCATACTTCAGGCCGCACCAAAAAAAAAAATCACCAAACTTCTTAATTAAAAACCCAAAGCATCTTTAACATTAAATATTTAAATAAAGGTGAGCTTTCCAGGCTGGAGAAAACCCACACAGACATATGGAGAACATGCAAACTCCACACAGACAGTGGCCCCAGCTAGGAATTGGTTTCCCCCCCTCATTACCTTTATAACAAAATGATTTAAAATGAAACTATTTTAGCCAAGGACTTGCTGTATCTAGAATTTCATGCACAAATTAGCCATTTAAGTTGGGATTTCTGGGGATATGAACAAAAGGCAACTGGTTCGTAAGGGTAGGATAATATAACATTCAAAAATACGGCTCAGCATTTGCTAACCAAGTACTAGGATGAAGTGTCAGGGGCTACCACTGAAGTGCTGTCAAAATAATGGGGTAGAAGAGAAAGGAAGGTCAGAAAAATAACTGGTATTGTAAAATTGGGATTTGATTGTGTGAATGAGTGTGATACTAGAGGCGGTTGCCTGAAACGGAGAAAAGAGGGTTAAATATTAATGGCTCTGGTAACTCCTCGAATGAGAGTCTCTATCAGGATCTTCATGTATAATCTACCTGAGATGAGATACCTAGACATAAGGAGATTCCTCCCTCCTTCTCAAGTATGAGTGCAGATAAAGGCTGCATGTGAGCTGGCAGATTCCGGAAGAAGGAGAAAGGGATAAAGTTTGATCTGCCAGAGACTGGAATGGAACTGAAGAAGCAGCACCGGCAGCTAACATGCTTAAAATGCCCATGTAACTGATGTAGCACACTACTGACTCCATCCAATGCTCAAGCCTGTGTATGTACAAATAAAGCAAATATTACAAGACACAGTAAGCCTCCAGTTATTTCTAAAGGAAGTCCAAATCCAGGTTGTGCTATAGCTCCTGGAACTTCTCACTGCTGAAAGAGGGATACAGGCCTATGTTTTTTATGCGGATTATCCATTGGGAAAAAAATCACAACTTTTGATGCTTGATAAAACAAAGGAATAAATGCATTCTGCTCCACTGGCAAAAAATGGAAAGAATGAGAAATATTTTCCCATCTTTATTATGAAAACAAATGGTAGATTACACAATACAGTGAAATTTTAAAGACTTTCCTCAGGTACCCTTAAAGTCTTCTCTAAACTTTGCTACCTTACCTTACCCTGGCTCTCCATGTATGCCACCCCTAGTATTTGTCAATTTCTTATTACTACTGTCAAACTCTATTTTATCTAATATAGCTTGTAAGCCCTCTGGAAAAAGGACTGGCATTTCTGCTTTCTAGACAAAGTCTAGCACACTGTTGGAGCTACATAAATGTCACACAGTACCACATGAACATAGTTGCAATAAAGAGTGCATTTGCCTGAAACAGTCATTTAAATAGAGTGCCCTAATTTGCAAACGACACTTTGATAGCACAGACACATTTGTTGGGTTTGACTGGGATATTTTTTTCACAATGATCTCAACACCAGAAATGTATCACTGGAGCACTCTACAACTGAAGTAACGCCAGGCTGGGTTTATTTAATTTGTACTGAAGTATCAGGCTTTTTCAGTGGCAAACAGCTGAGTTGTCATTCAAGCTTCTGAAATGTTGTGTATGTTAGCCATAGTACACAATGCAAAGTCTTTCTGCCTCAGTCATGTCACTGATCTGTTGACCAATTTTTCACCTATTCAGTTTGACAACAAATTGGCAATGGTGGTGACAAAGAGGGAGGTATCTATCTTACATAAAGGAAAAAAAACACTCATACAGCTGATGATGTTTCAACAGATAAATTAACGTTTCATAAGCATTTTGGTATGCATTCGTTAGCTGAAGCAACCACAAGGAGTCTACAACCATATCTTGAGTTGATGGAAAGAAATGTGGTCAAGCCTCCTATTTGTCAAAACATGGGGGGCATCCAGGGAGGGGAGAAGGCCAAAGTGCTAGCAGTAGCCTTTTCCTAGCACAACCATTTACACAGTCATTCACAGATAGTCCTTCTCATTTTGAGTCCTTCTCACAATAAAGACACTCCCTTCCTCTCTTCCTTCAGTTTATCAATCTCCAGCAGCTCTCCTCCTGCCCAGTACAACTTATCAGAGAACAAAACAGGCTGGCCTAGCACCAACTTTAATGCCTTGTAGCACCAGGCAAAGACATTCTACTTGCCCAGGTTTTCTGGAACTTCTGTTTTTATAAGTTTGGTTGTTTAACTTAGTGATACTTTTAAATACATTTGATGATGCTCTGTTGTTCTCATAAACTGTTTTATTTTGGCAGCAGCTCTGTGTTATTGTGTTTTATTGTTAATCATCCTGAGAGCCTTCTGGCTGAAGAACAGAGTTTGAAATACATTAAACAAAGAAGGACTGATGATAAACATTATCTACTACAAGTCTGCCATTTTACCTTTCCTCCATTCCACAAAAGGCTTATCAAGATAGACAAATGACCGTCTTTCTCTACAATTGTCAGAAGCATAATGAGGTGTCGTCGTCCCCCACAGCTTCTTATTCAAAATGTACTTCTGTCACAGCAGCCAGTGTTTTCCTGCTTACATAATTTTGATAATTCTCTCCCGTACACAAAAGGGTCATGACAGTCTCATCTTAGCAGATTAACTAAAACACACACACACACGCCCAGAAATAGAAATATTTATGAATATAAATATGAATATAAATATGAATAACAGAAGAAGGAAGAAGCATGGTGTCAATGTGCACAAGATCAATCAGCCCAAGCAACAGACAGGTCATAAGCTTACAATCTCCACTTTGTTTTCTAAAGAACGTTTCTAGCTTTTATGATTGCAGTGAAAAACTGAGGTTGTACATTCTAAATTAAGGACACTAAAAACTGGAGACATTAAACTTCTGGCAATTTAAAAAACTGCTCCTTTGCCACAAGAACCCACCTCCACCTGATCAGAGTTGCTGGATATGAACCACTTTTACAGAACAGCTACAAACTATAGCATGAGGATGGGGAGGAATCAAATTCAACATGACCCATGGCAACTCACCCCAACACTTGTGTTGCACTCACGGCTAAGCTCAGCACTGTCTTGACTGCCCACACATGCACACGAAAATAACTACATCACAGTGGATGACTGCATATGCCACCTTACAGGACCAAAGTCTCTAAAAAAGGGGGGGGGAAGCAAAGCAAATAGAGAGAGCCACAAGCTCAGAGAATGGTGTTTAGAAGCTCCATGTACTACAATTTATCCTTCTAATTGATATTAGTCATTTATTTTATTGTATTTTGTTGTGAGCAACTTTGGGGTCACAGTGTAATCAAGAAACTGCAATACCAATATTAAATATATAAAATTGTCTCTTTTTCCACTCATCACCACCAAAATTAGGGTTTTTATACCTAGGTCATTATTTCTGAATCTAACTTTAGGTTTTTCATTCATACATGGTATTAACAACTGGCAAATCTGACCAAACAAAATACCGATATAGAAACAGCTCCAATCTACCATCATGCCAAACTCTTTCCACAGCTACACCAGTTTCAGCTAGTCACTTTTTGTGGAAAATGGAGTTGAGATAAATAACTTAAAAATCCCACACTTGAACTAAACAGTAAAATCAAGGAAACTTTTAGCTGTGAAATTGCACTCATTCTCCCTTGAGCAAACCAGATCATCAAGCAGGCGCTTCATCTGGCTATTGTACAAGCGAGACTATCACTGCCTCCCCACCCCCAGATGCAAGTGCCTCTCACTTGAGAATGAAAGAAAAAAAAAACACTGTGAAGCATAATCATGGGCCTAAAGACTCCCATTTACAATTTGCTCCTAAGAAATTTGCAGCGATTTATTTATAGCTTGCATGCAGACAGGACTTTTACACCACAATGCACATTTACAATTAAGAAAATGTATGGGAGAAATTCTGGTTTGTTCCTTTCCTTTGGAATTAATAGGCATAAACCAAACGACAGCAAAGAGAGAGTTTATCTCCTCTCCCCTAGCATCAAGGCTTGGTTTGAGACACAAATCAAATCAGAACTCAGATTTTACTCTCATTAATGGTTTCTTTAGGTTTGAAAGAAATATAAAAATCAATACAGGGACAACCCTGCTTGTTCAAAAACGGACATGCTTTACTACAATAAAATAGGACAGATGCTCCAGCCTGCACAGATGTGCTTAGATTATATTCAGCCTCTTGTATAATTCCTTCATGCCAGACTACACAGAGTTATTCGTCCTTTCACAAAGTCATAATGAAAAACACACTCATAGGCATGCCAGTAAAAAGATTTACATCCACAATAACTGGAAAGAGCAACATGAGGCCTCATGGACTGGAACCTGGAATCCTCATGGAATCCATATGGATTCCAAACTAGAATTTGAGCTACCAATGTTCTCGAAGTTCCAAGTCACCCAAGAAAACTTACAACAGCGTTTCCCAAACTGTGGGTTGGGACCCACGAGTGGGTTGAGAGCCAGTTTTTGGTGGGGTATGAAACATTTTTTGAAACAAAAAACAGGACTTTGCAAGTACTGTTGCTTAGTTTGCAGAAGAAAAATCGCTAGCTGAAATGCTGGTATGGTTGTTTGGCAACCTTCAGTCTCGAAAGACTATGGTATAAGCCCACAGCACCTGGTATTCCTGGGCGGTCTCCCATCCAAGTTCTACCCAATACCCAAGTTCTACCCAAGTTCTAGAAATTAAATGAGTTCTTTGCATCTGTCTTCACGGCAGAAGACCTCGGGCAGATACCACTGCCCGAACGGCCCCTCCTGACCGAGGAGTTAAGTCAGATAGAGGTTAAAAGAGAAGATGTTTCAGACCTCATTGATAAATTAAAGTTCAATAAGTCACCGGGCCCTGATGGCATCCACCCAAGAGTTATTAAGGAATTGAAGAATGAAGTTGCAGATCTCTTGACTAAAATATGCAACTTGTCCCTCAAAATGGCCACAGTGCCAGAGGATTGGAGGATAGCAAATGTCACGCCTATTTTTAAAAAGGGAAAGAGGGAGGACCCGGGAAACTATAGGCCGGACAGCCTAACATCCATACCGGGTAAGATGGTGGAATGCCTCATCAAAGATAGGATCTCAAAACACATAGACGAACAGGCCTTGCTGAGGGAGAGTCAGCATGGCTTCTGTAAAGGTAAGTCTTGCCTCACAAACCTTATAGAATTCTTTGAAAAGGTCAACAGGCATGTGGATGTGGGAGAACCCGTGGACATTATATATCTGGACTTTCAGAAGGCATTTGACACGGTACCTCACCAAAGGCTACTGAAAAAACTCCACAGTCAGGAAATTCGAGGACAGGTCCTCTCATGGATTGAGAACTGGTTGGAGGCCAGGAAGCAGAGAGTGGGTGTCAATGGGCAATTTTCACAATGGAGAGAGGTGAAAAGCGGTGTGCCCCAAGGATCTGTCCTGGGACCGGTGCTTTTCAACCTCTTCATAAATGACCTGGAGACAGGGGTGAGCAGTGAAGTGGCTAAGTTTGCAGACGACACCAAACGTTTCCGAGTGGTGAAGACCAGAAGTGATTGTGAGGAGCTCCAGAAGGATCTCTCCAGACTAGCAGAATGGGCAGCAAAATGGCAGATGCGCTTCAATGTCAGTAAGTGTAAAGTCATGCACATTGGGGCAAAAAAATCAAAACTTCACATATAGGCTGATGGGTTCTGAGCTGTCTGTGACAGATCAGGAGACAGATCTTGGGGTGGTGGTGGACAGCTCAATGAAAGTGTCGACCCAATGTGCAGCGGCAGTGAAGAAGGCCAATTCTATGCTTGGGATCATTAGGAAGGGTATTGAGAACAAAATGGCTAGTATTATAATGCCGTTGTACAAATCTATGGTAAGGCCACACCTGGAGTATTGTGTCCAGTTCTGGTCGCCGCATCTCAAAAAAGACATAGCGGAAACGGAAAAGGTGCAAAAGAGAGCGACTAAGATGATTTCGGGGCTGGGGCACCTTCCTTATGAGGAAAGGCTATGGCGTTTGGGCCTTTTCAGCCTAGAAAAGAGACGCCTGAGGGGGGACATGATTGAGACATACAAAATTATGCCGGGGATGGACAGAGTGGATAGGGAGATGCTCTTTACACTCTTACATAATACCAGAACCAGGGGACATCCACTAAAATTGAGTGTTGGGCGGGTTAGGACAAAAGAAAATATTTCTTTACTCAGCGTGTGGTTGGCCTGTGGAACTCCTTGCCACAGGATGTGGTGCTGGCGTCTAGCCTAGACGCCTTTAAAAGGGGATTGGACAAGTTTCTGGAGGAAAAATCCATGATGGGGTACAAGCCATGATGTGTATGCGCAACCTCCTGATTTTAGAAATGGGTTATGTCAGAATGCCAGACGCAAGGGAGGGCACCAGGATGAGGTCTCTTGTTATCTGGTGTGCTCCCTGGGGCATTTGGTGGGCCACTGTGAGATACAGGAAGCTGGACTAGATGGGCCTATGGCCTGATCCAGTGGGGCTGTTTTTATGTTCTTATGTACCCAGGCCTGACCCTGCTTAGCTTCCAAGATCAGACAAGATCAAGCATGTGCAAGGTATGAGGTAATATTTATACCCCCAAATTCAAATGTCACATTTTTCAATTTTCTCTGTCATTGGAGTGCTGTAGATTACATGTTAACCCAGTTTCAGCCTTTTGTCTGGCCTGGAAGTCCCTCACATCTTGCTCTCCAGTTCTGGGTACCCTGGAATGATTGTAAACGTTTGGGGAACAGTCCTTAAAATCCATTTCTAGAGTGAGTCTAGCATGTCTACACATACATACTATACGTAAGGTCTCTGAGCCTCGAGAGCATAGGGGCCCAATTATTAATAAATAAATATTTACAGAATTTTCACCCCGCCCTTCTCCCTGGAGCGAGCCAATGAGGCTTACAAAATTTAATGTAAAAATACAAGACCATAAAATGACAACACACTATTAAAAACACAGAATACATTAAAACCCAAAATAATTAAGAATATCATGAACATCAATAAAACATTTATACAACAAAACATAAGAGCAGCAGCTAACTTACAAAAAATACCAAGCCTGTAAAAGTCATATAACATAACATATAATATATATCAATTATTTATGTATATGACCATTAACATAATGTTAAAATAACCATTATTAATTATTATATTGTTGTTGGTAACCTTCAGTCTTGAAAGACTATGGTATCGCGCTCTGAATGGTGGTTCTGGCACAGTGTCTAGTGTGGCTGAAAAGGCAAATTCGGGAGTGACAATCCCTTCCATACTGGGAGCAAGTGTAGTGTGTCCCTGGTCTGTCTCCCTGGCTATGGGCCTTCCTCTTTGCCTCTTTGCCTCAGTCTGTTGGCAAAGTGTCTCTTCAAACTGGGAAAGACCATGCTGCACAGCCTGACTCCAAGCGGGCCGCTCAGAGGCCAGGGTTTCCCACTTGTTGAGGTCCACTCCTAAGGCCTTCAGATCCCTCTTGCAAATGTCCTTGTATCGCAGCTGTGGTCTACCTGTAGGGCGCTTTCCTTGCATGAGTTCTCCATAGAGGAGATCCTTTGGGATCCGGCCATCATCCATTCTCACGACATGACTGAGCCAACGCAGGCATCTCTGTTTCAGCAGTGTATTAATGGTTAATTAATAACACGTAATAAAACATAACTGTATATGTTAAAAAATCACTATTATTATTAAGACAATTTATATACAGCTATCTACCACGACCCAGTACCAAAAAAAATCTGAAAAGAAAATATATGATTATTATTATCATTAATAATATTATATGTTATAATGATATCATATTGTTTCTTTCTAGATCTCTCTCTCTCTCTCTCTTTATTTTGTAGTGGGTTGTGATAGATGGTTGTTTTAAAAAGTGGGTCCTGGTGCTAAAAAGTTCAGGAAGCACTGACTTACAGTGAAACCCTACTATTGTCTATTCAAAAGTAAGTCCCACTAAGTTCAATGGGACTTACCGCATAGGATTGCAGCCTCATTCAAGCAGATGAAACACTTCTCACATGCTACACACCACACAAACAGACTCCTGAAGAGGTGAAATATGTAAGCTTTCAGAATCCCAAGACACCTAAGCCTTCCTTGTAATCCTACCAACCAGTACAAAAAGTGTTACTTGGTTTGACTGTAGACATCACCATCATCTTCTCTGACAGAGAACTTGGGTAGTCATGAGTCTATCAGTTTAGAACCCTATTTGTGGACTTGAGAGGCATCCAACTGGCCACTAAAGCAGAAAGAAGGCAGAACTGTTGGACCTTCAGTCTAATCCAACAAAGGTCTGCTTATGTTTTGATGTAAGGAAAACAGAGTAATCAAAAAATAATGGGTTCAACATACTTAGGAGAACTAGCTAGTATTATACAAGTATGCAAATTTATTTTAATACAGGTGGAGTCTCTTTATTCGCAAAATTTTTATTCACAAATCTGACTCAACGCGGGTCCCCAAGACCTGTGTGGAGCCAGATTTGGCCCCACCTGAGGCCTCCGGAGGCCACTAGAGCAGAGGGACAACTGGCCTCCAAGGTTTTCTGAGGCCTTTCTGAGGCCCGCGGAGGCTGCACGCAGCCTCGACGGACCTCAGAAAGGCCTCCGGAGGTCCTTGAAGGGCACTTCTGGTTTTTGAGGCTGCACACTGCGTCCACGGGCCTCAGAACAGCTCTGGCCATGTTCAGAGCTTGGTGGAACCCGAATTTCATGTGGCTTGGTTTCACATGAAATTTGGTACTCGCGTGGGTTCCAGGAACAGAACACTTGCAAATAACAAGGCTTGCACACAAGACAACCTTGTGTGCTTCCAGACACATATAATGCTGAGGGCACAGAGTGAAGAAAATACTAATCTCATTGTTTGAAAAGGAACTTCCAAGTTCATACTAAACAGTGTTTGTCCCATATGGTGGCGGAGCCCGCTATTCTGGGTCGGAATACTGAACACCAAAGACAAGAATTCATATAGTATTTGTTGTATCCTTTAGTTTCAGGGGGTAGTGGACACTACACACTGCTAAAATCCTGGATTTCTCCTTGATGTTTTATGGGTAGTTCCAACACCATGGGGAAATCTTTAAAGGAGGATCTGAAGAAAGCTAGAACTTGGTCAGGCTGTGTAAATCTAGCAATAAAATCTATGGTACAGAATTGCTGAACTACAGAATGCTGAGGGAAAACAAAGAATAAAAATGAAAGGAAGAAGAAATTGGCCTGTTTGGCCCTAACAGCCTATAGCAGTGTTTCTCAAACAGTGGCTCGGGACCCACTAGGCGGGTCATGAGCCAATTTCAGGTGGGTCCCCATTCATTTCAATATTTTATTTTTAATATATTAGATTTGATGCTGCCATGGTTTGTGACTGCATTTGGGGAAATGTTACAGACCTGTACTTTGTACAGGCTACTAAGTATATGCTTTTAACAATGATAGTCAATGGGACTTACTCTTGGGTAAGTGTGGGTAGGATGCATCCTAGAATTGTGAAAAAATTTTTCCTGTTTGATGATGTCACTTCCGATCATGACATCACTTCTGGTGGGTCCTGACAGATATTCATTCTAAAAAGTGGGTCCTGGTACAAAATGCGTGAGAACCACTGGCCTATTCAAATGTGGCTGCAATCGTAACCACACTTTCCTGAGAGTAAGCCCCATTGAACAAAACAGGACTTACCTCTAAGTAGACCTGGTTAGGATTGTGCCCTGTGTCTATTTCCAAAGTGCAAACGTTGTTCTAAGACAGTGTTTCTCAAACTGTGGGTTGGGACCCACTTGATGGGTCAGAATCCAATTTCAGATGGGTCCCCATTCATTTCAATATTTTATTTTTAATATATTAGACTTGATGTTACCATGGTATGTGACTGCATTTGGGGAAATGTTACAGACCTGTACTTTGTACAAGCTACTAAGTATATGCTTTTAACAATGACAGTCGATGGGACTTATTCTTGGGTAAGTGTGGGTAGGATTGTTAAAAAATTTTCTACTTGATGATGTCACTTTGGGTCATGACATCACTTCTGGTAGGTCTTGACATATTTTCATTCTAAAAAGTGGGTCCCAGTGCTAAAAGAGTGAGAACCACTGGCCTATAGCATTCTGAAGCTGAGAATCAGAGTTGGGGCAAGATGCATGGCACAAGATTATCACAGTCTCATTCTCAAGTAGTATTTCCCAACCTCCACCCCCACTGTATAGCAATAAAAAGCTCAGGTTCAGGGTTGCCAGACCTAAGTCTAAACATTTTAGCATCAAATAGAAGGTTTCAGGAGAAGAAGGTGGTTTCAGGAGAGCAGGATAGGGGGGAAAAATGTGCTCTAAAGGCCCAAAACAGCATCAACAGTTTCCAGGTTAGCTGAAGTCCAGGGATATACTGCAACATTTTGTTGGGGGTCCTTCCTTATTCCTTTTAACAAACAGCAATCTAGGAGAGTTCAATGCCTATCAGTCTGGCTGAAAAATGGACCACTCACAAAGAATTGAGTGATTTGGCGTACTGTGAATACTGTCCTGGTATGCAGAAGGATATTTGTTTGTAAATGAAAGGAAAACACCATACAGTATGGGTCATATTATTTAGTTTTCAAGACCTACAGAATGCTAAAGGCAGTTGAATGTCAAGCTAGAAAAAAAAGGAAATATATATTGAGCAGGGGGAGAGAAAGTAATTTACCTGCTCAAGCCCCTGAAATTTTATAGTATCCTATGGGTGGTGAGGGGAATTAGGGTAGGGGATGCACAACATGCTATACAGAGGAGTGTGTGAAGGGGGAAAAAATAGGGTACCTTCCCCTTTCCCAACCTTCAAACATATTCTCCTTGTCATCAAGGTATAATGGCAAAGTGCTCAGATTAGTAGGGTTAGCAGCCATTCTAAAACCTGAGCTACAGAGCAATATGTAACACTATTGTGTTACATGATAATCTTTTAGAAAGGGATGTTTTAGAAAGGGGGTATATGTGGTTTTTTTCTTCCCCTCTCTTTTTTTCTTTCCCTAACCTGTTTGTGATAAGTAGCAGGGCCCGGTTTGCTATTAAAGGTTGGGAAAACACTGCAACATTTTTAGGATTTTTCCCCTCAGATCATTAGATAGTTTCTCTGAAGTCTACTATAAATGACCTCAGCAGTTACAAGAAAACTGAGAGAGAAGGTGTTAGCCACATCCTAAGCATGTGCACTGCCATACTACATATTTCATGTGTGGGTGTGGTTAACCCCAAAGATCACTGCTAAAGCTTTGGAATTTTCCAAAATGTTGCTCTGCATGCACATTAGTTTGTCTGCATAAAAACAACAAAATAACCACTCCTTCAGCAAACATCCCCACATTGTGACAGGGTGGAACATGCCTTTTCTGAAGCAATTCTGCTCAATTTTAATACAACATATGAGGGATAATAAGAGGTTGCACGGGCACAACAATGGGAGGGGGGGCTGGAGGCAGAAGGGGAAGGTGGTGTAAGTTAAGAATGTAATATTCTTGTTGCATCAGACCAAAGTCCATGTAATCCAGCATTTTGTTTCCCAAAACTGGCCAGGCAGATGCCCCAGGAAGCGAACCACGATGGTGATGGCTGCACTATGAAAAGTCCAAGATTGTGGTGTTTGGGCACTCTTGGAAATCACAGTCTTGGCTTTTCAATGGTAAAACAATACAACAAGTAAAGGAATTTCAGTATCTTGGTCTCCAGTTTCACTACCGGCATTTCTGGTCTTCCCACCGTCTTACAGTAATTAATTCATCCAAACTAGCTGTTCAGGTTATTACTCGCTTTTTCTTCTCTTGGGGTAATTCACTCATTCCAGCTGCTCTCCAGGCATTTAATGCCAAAGTAACACCTCAAATTTTGTATGGCATTCCTGTTTGGATGCCAGCATTAAATGATTCAATTGAAAAGATACATTCTAGTTTTCTATACAAGATCTTAAGTGTACCGCATTGCGTTCCCTTCGCGGCACTTTGCCTGGAGACAGGCCAATATAGGCTGGAGTTTCTAGCTTGGTCCAGTTTCTTAAAATACTGGGCCAAAGTGTGCTTCAGGGCTGACCAAAATCCATTGTTAAAGGGGTTATTGACTGACTCGCTGTTGTCTCCTTGCTTAGCTCTATTCAATAAGAAAATTAGACAAATGGGTCTCGAGGAAGATCTACAAGGAGCTGCTACACTTGAGACTTCTATCAGGCTCTTGATAACAAGACTAATAGACATAGAAAGGCAAGAGATTTTGGATGCAGCACAAAAAAAATGTTCACCCCTAAATTTCCATCTTAACAATACCTTTGGTCTACAACCAAAATACCTGTCCTTCTTAGAGTGCCCCTTTGAAAGGAGGGCTTTTACATTAGCCCAAACGTGTTGCCTTCTAATGACCTACTTGGTAGGTTTAGAAATGCCCTGAAAGAAGAACGATTTTGCAATTGTGGCCTCAGAGAGGTAGACTCTCTTCCACACATTGTTCTGCATTGTGCTTTTAATCAGGTGCTCAGAGACCAGTATGTCCCCTCATTATCTGGAAACAAAAAAGGTCTCTCTGAGATCACCTCTTTACAACTTTTGCTGGCAGGTGAATTTGAATCTGTGACCCTTCCAGTTGCTAAATTTCTACATGTGAGCAACTTGAAGCGGGCTAAGTTGCTGGTTCTAAGCAACTTGGAGTAACTGTGTAAGCAAACTAGTGTGTTTTAACTCTTATTTCCTATCTCTCTTTTAATATATACCTTCATACATGACTGTTTGGAGATATTAGTTGTAAAACTATATGCCTAATAAAGATTTGTTGTATGTCTTGTATGTTGTATGTGATGGCTGCACTCTGCTCTTTATCCCCAGGATCTGGTACTCAGGCATATACCCTCACGGAGGTTTCATTTAGCTATCATGGCTAACAGCCATTGATTGGCCTAATCTCCATGAATCTAATGCTTCTAAAAGCCACCTAAACTCGTAGCCTTTGCACAAACAATTTAACAGCATTGAAATCCTATTTCTCTTACCAATCATATAGAGTGTGCACTACTTACAGACTCAGAAACCAAAGTCAAGTGAAGAAATTCAGAATAGCAAATGTTCAGATCTCATGATATGTACACTGATTTTCAGATAAGAAAATTGTGAATATAAATGGGACCTTGGTATCCACTGATTTGGCATCCACCGATTTGACTCACCACTAATACCAGGGTTCACCTTTAAATGTAACAAAGGGAAAAAAGCACCAAAATCCCATTTCCCACCTTTGGGATTATAAATATAATTTCATTCCATTAGATTGGGTTTAGAGGCCACGACAGGAGCTTCAAATGACGGTAAGAGGCTCAGGGTAGGCGGGAGGGCTTTTTCAAGCATGTGAAAATCCAGTGTGCAAGCTCTGTCTGCTGGGCCAAGTATTCTATCACCTTTAGAAGCTCAGTCTCAGTGGCAGGCGCTGGTGCATACCACTCAACAACAATGTACCACTGGTTTAGAACTCCTGTCTAGACCCCAACCATCTCCATTATCCTTCTCTGAACCTACTTCAGTTTAGCTACATCCTCCTTAAAGTGTGGTGCCCAGAACTGGACACAGGAGTCAGCTGGCATCTTACATGCACTTTATATGTGCAAATTCAACTACACATGTTCAGCAAAAAATAAAAATAGAGAAAAACACAAGATAAATCTGCTGTTCTCCAAGTCAGTCTCAGTGCCTTTTGTAGTTTATAAAGAGACAGTATTTTGCAGATGCAAGGGATCTGCAAGGTAATTTTGGGTATAAGCAATTTTAGCTTTACATAATGGCTCTGGAATGTAACCCTCATGTTCGATGTGGGCTGACTGCACTTCAGTTGAGGTCTGACCAAGGCAGAGTAAACTATTTGGAAATCATGCTTCCAGTAATGCACCCTAAAATCACGTTAGCCTTTTTGCAACCACATCACCCAGTTGGTTCATATTTGGTTTGTAATCTACCTCAAAACCAAGATCCTGTTCACATGTTGTTGTACTGCCAAAGCCTGTGCATTTTATTTTAGCTTTCCCCAACTACAAAATCTTGCATTTGTCGCTGTCAAGCACCCACCCCGGTCTATAAGAAACCATTCCTTGAAATGGATCTTTCTGGAAACATGTGACTGAACAAGGGGGTGGGGAATGGACAGCAGACCATTAATTGTTATCCAGTTTAGCTAATGATAATCTCCTACATAGTGTCATGTTTAGCTCTGTATCAGAAATCATATGTGGCATTACAAAAAGTATACAACCACATCAAAAATGTACACAAAAATTCAATGTAAGTGTTCCTTTACAACAAACTATTTCTACATGAACTGAACAAACTGCCCACTAATGCATCAACTGGCTAACTGAGGAACATTTAGCATACCAGAAGTGGTATGCTGAAGTGGAAGCATACCAGAAAGCAGAAGAAACAGACTCGGTGCACAAAAATCTGGAGAAAATGAATTCATCTACTTGGAGTGTATGTCAGAGAAAGATCCTTGTCAGAAAAAAGAACTAATCAAGATCAGGAATCTCAAGCTTAGTGCTGTGCTAAGGCTCCCTATTTCAGATTAAAACACCTTACTAATAAATAAAAGGACAGGGTAGGGTGAGAACAGTTAAGGCTCATTCAAAAGCTGAGAGCAAGTGAAAGAAAACTGAATTATCAGGTCATATTGCCCCACAGTAGTTAGGGCAGTGATTTTTAACCTTTTTCATCTCATGGCACACTAACAAGGCACAAAAATTGTCAAGGCACACCATCAGGCTTTTGACAATTGACAAGGCACACCATGCTGCCAGTGGGGGGCTCACATCCCCATTGGCCCTACTTATAAATGATCTTCCCTCAAATTCCTGTGACACACTTGTGGACCATTCGCAGCACACTAGTGTTCCACGGCACAGTGGTTGAAAATGGCTGAGTTAGGGCTTCAAGGCATCCCAACTTTCAGTGCCAAGATTCAGATTGAGAACATATGATACATTAATGCATATCCATGGACACATTTCATGCTAAAACACAATCTTTCAGCCTAACATTAGCAGCTTTGCTAGACATTTCTATTCCTATCTTACAAAGATATATAGTACAGGACTACAGAATTCATTCTTACTTACAGGTCTTCATGCAGGAGAATATATCAGCTAGATAGGATTTGTGATTAGGTCAAACAATAGAGGCAGCTTCAGCACTTAGGTCAAGCCAGGTTCTTGTTAATTTTAAGTTCTATAATCAGGTTTAGAAGCTGACGTCAGAGGTTGGAATTGAAATCTCCTACATCACACACTAATTGCAGTTATTGTCTTTTTTTTCTAAAGTCTGGTTAAAGTAATTCTAAGCCTATGCAGAACACATGATAAAGAAATAGAAAGTAATCCAAGGCAGCAAAATAAGAGAAACAAGTATGACATTACACAGAATTAGCATTTTGCTAATTTCACAACACCGAAAGCAAAATAAGAGAAACAAGTATGACATTACACAGAATTAGCATTTTGCTAATTTCACAACACCGAAAGCATAGAATGTATGTCCACGCTGGCAAGATGCCAGTTTCATCTAAAACAGAGTTTTTCAGCTTATGCTAGTAGAGCCACAATGGGTTCTTCACATTATGGCATGTCATACTTGAACACAGCATGGTGATCACATGGCATGGGTTTGCCAGACTAACCCTGCTGGAAGTGGCAAGGGCTGAGGTGTAAGAGTGGGCAAGATGTGGCTATGCAGATCCCTGAACTCTTCAAGAGAAGAAAAAAATACAGAGCAAAAGGAGAGATTAAGAGCCAGCAGCAACTGAAAAAAAGTTTCTCCCTTCCTGCTAGGCCAACCTGAAGGGCAAGCTGCCTGCTCCAGTGCATAGCTTCCATCCCTAGCAGCAGTAATGGCATTCACATAAGGTGGTACTTCAAAAAAGAATACCTACAAAACAAAGCACCATATTCTAGAACAGGGGTGTCCAAAGCCACATCATCTCTCTGACACTGTGTTGGGGGGGGGGGAATAATTAATTTACATTTAAAATCTGAATAAATTTACATAAGTTTACATAAATGAATATATTAAAGATGAATTTATACGACTACATGAAGATCTTGCAATAGCTCAAGGCCTATAGAAGGCCTTGCACAAAGCAAAACTGGCCTTTCCTTTGCTGCCACTACTGCATCACAGATGTGAAACAGCAAGCAGTGGAGGGAGCCCTCATCTGGGGGTTCCCTGAGGGCCACATTGAGAGTCCTCGAGGGCCGCAAGTGGCCCCAGGGCCGGGGTTTGGGCACCCCTGCTCTAGAATAGCGATTTTCAACCTTTTTCATCTCACGGAACACTGCTAAAATTGTCAACGGGTACCATTAATTTTCCGACAATTGACAAGGCACACTGCACTGCCGGCAAGGCACATCCCACAGTGGCTCTGCTCCTTCTCCAAACTCCTGTGGCACACCTGCAGACTATCCACAGCACACTAGTGTGCCACAGCACAGTGGTTGAAAATGGCTGCTCTAGAACAACATTTGTCATTCCACATAACTCACACTTTAGCTTTAAGCATCTGTTTCTACCAAGATCAGGCAAGTTATTGTTTCAGGACTAGACTGCCCAATTGTTTAGCCAGCCCAAAAGGAGGGTAGTAAGAAAAATGGTTCGGCTTAGTGTCGCATCCAATCTTTTTATCAATATTTACCTCAACACTAGTGCCTTAATGTGAGCAGTCTCGCTTCAAAACAGTTAGATATCTCAATTTTGTACTGCAGACAAACTTAAAAAATAACCTGGAAGCCTAACAAGCATCCCAAGTACAAGTGAATGACATTTATTTATTCAGGCAATTTCTATCCCACCTTTCTCCCTAACAGGGCACCCAACGTGGCTTACAAAATAAATACTCATGTTTACAAATAAAAATCATAAAAACTAACATACAAGAAATATCAAAATCAGAAGTGCGTATGGTCCAATATCAGAAACAAAAAAGATTAAGAGTGATAACAGTGTAAACATGATGCAAAAGATTCCAACACATAAAACAATCAAGGCAGCAATTAAAAATTATCATTAGCAATACAAACTAAAAGTATACCCATTTAAAAACCAGCCTCAGCAATCAATTAAAAAGGAAATCAAAAGAAAAATGTCCTTAAGGCCCACTGGAATGTAAAAAATTGGTTCCGAAATACGATAATGAGGTGGCCATGTATCTATTGACCATAGCTAGAATTATAGTGGAAGCTCACTCGAATAAAACAAAGGCACCAATTGCTATGGACTAGTATAAATAAATCAGAGAAATTGTGCATATGATAAAACTGACCCTTTATAAGAAACCAGGGGGAAACAGATAAATTTTTGCAAGACTGGAATTTATAAATTACAAAACTAAAACCTTAAGGATATTTATTTATTTAATGAATTTTTAAACAGCTTTTCTTATACTCAAAGTGGTATACAACCAAATGCATTACATTAAAACAGAATACAGTATTAAGATTTTTTTTTAAACCATTAAAACCATAAAACAATTTAAAAGTTACAACAATAAAAGAGCAGATAAATTTATAGCAGCATAAAAATTAAAAAACATTAAGGTAACATGCATCTGCGTAGACCAGTGATTCTCACACATTTAGCACCAGGACCCACTTTTTAGAATGAGAATCTGTCAGGACCCACCAGAAGTAATGTCATGACCGGAAGTGACATCATCAAGCAGGAAAATTTTTAACCATCCTAGGCTACAATCCTACCCACACTTACCCAGGAGTAAGTCCCATTGACTGTCATCGTTAAAAGAATATACATAGTTGCTTGCTACAAGTGCATGTCTGTAACATTTCCCCAAATGCAGTCACATAGCATGGTAGCATCAAGTCTAACATATTAAAAATAAAATACTGAAATGAATGGGGACCCACTTAAAATTGGCTCGCAACCCACTTAGTGGGTCCCGACCTCATAGTCTGAGAAACACTGGCGTAGACCATTATCATTAAATTGATGTCCGTGATAGAGATATCTGAATAAGTACATTGTTTCTCTTTTATACTGCATTTGTTTTTTGTATCTGAAATTTCCATTAACAACTTTTAGAATTTTTTTTTTCAGGCTTCCCTGTGTCAATAAAATTAAAGTCCTATGAAGAGATGAAAAGTGGGAGATTAATGTTTTTAAATATTGATCAGTTAAGCAATATTAAGTAAAGAAATCCACAAAAACTACAAAGAGATGCTACAGTCTTCAGTTGTCACGTGTGAGAATTTCTTTTAAGTATACTGTATCTCAAAACTCTCCACTAGTAAGTGTTTAGGAGTCCTGGATTGAGTGTTTTGTCACTTGCACTATTTGCAAACCCTGCAAGGATTTCATTATACACACAATATGAAATATCACTTAATACCCAGGCATAAGAAGGTAAATACTATAAAAATGTAATAAGAAAAAATCTCTATCCCAAAGTTTGCAATTGAACATAAAAGCAAAAGAGAAGGACATGAATAAAATCTGCCCCTACAAAAAAAATAAAAAAAATAAAAAAAGTTGACTCTCCACCCAAAGAATCCATTTCAATACAATTCCTGGCTATCTAGTTCGAAACATGCACTCAATGTGCCATTCTGATTATACTTTCCTACAAACAGCACTCAAAGAAACATCACGCTACAATTGAACTGAGTTTATTTTTCCCCATTTGTGAGCAGCAGAGGAATTTCTGGAGGCTTAAAATTCAGCAAAAAAGAAAGAAAGAAAGAAAAGAAACATACAAAACATCAAAGTGGCTTTCAGCAAAAAGGGGTAGGGGTCATACAATATTCAATTACTTTGGGCAACAGGATCCACTCACATTGCATGACAGTCATGTACTTTATCATGGGGTGGGAGAGGCATTCCTCTCAGTTGCTACTGCTAACTGGATTAAGAAGCACTTCTCTTAAACTCAGAAAGTCTCTATTCATTCCAGCATCACATTTTTTTCCCAGCAGCTATTTGCTTGTATCTCTTTTTTGGATCTTTTTCAAGTTGAAAACCCAGGGAACCATCTTTTCTTTTATTATGTGAACTACTTTGTGACCTTTGTGTTGAAAATTAAAATATAAATATTCTTAACAATAATAAATACTTTAGAAGTAGGCAACTGACATGTTGCGAGTTGCAGCTGATATTCTTCAGGGTAGGTAGTTCAGGGAAATGTGACACTGGATCGACCAATGGAGTTTCTTGTACTGAAATATAACATTCTCAAACAAGTTATGAAATCAGTTTTCTATTTAGGACGAAAAGTCTCCTATAGATATGCATGCTGTATGTTTGAAAGTACACCCAACCTGTAAGACCAACCTGCTTCTTCAAAATCTCATGTTATTGAGGACCCATTCACAATTGCTCCTAAGATCACAGGACTCAGAAGTAACAGCAGCTGGAATAAATTGGTTCTTTCATGAGTGAACAGAGAGCCAACACAATTCAAATACATCAGAGAGTTCAATTCTTGCTTCCAATCAACACACCCACAAAACTGGCAAAGTTTTTGTCAGTCTCCCTTCAAGTGAAGGGATAAATTTTAATCATAGCTGAAGGACTCAGGCTGCAATCCTGTACACACCTGCCTGAGAGCAAGTCCCACTGAACATAATGCAACTTCTGAGTAAGCAGGTACAGGATAGTGCTCTCTTTATATTAACCATAAAGTTACATTAAAAAAACAGAAGCAGAAAGAGCTTCTGGGCAGATCTAGTATATGCTGCGCAACAGCTCAGATAAAATACTATATAAAGCCTTGAAACAGATCTGTCAATAATGAAAAAACAGTCAATAAAGCCCAAGTTACTTGTTTATCTAGATCAGGGGTGTCCAAGGCTTTTGGCCGGAGGGCCACATCATCTTTCTGACACTGTGTGGGGGAGCCAGGGGAAAAAAAGAATTTACATTTAAAATTTGAATAAATCTGCATAAGTTTACATAAATGAATATATTAAAGATGAACTTATGAATGAATGAAGGTTTTGCAATAGCTCAAGGCCTATAAAAGGCCTTGCACAAAGCAAGCCTGGCCTTTCCTTTGCTGCTGCTACTGCGTCACAGATGTGAAACAGCAAGCAGTGGAGGAAGCCCTCATCCTACAGCTCACGTGAGAGGTCAAACAGTCGCCCACATGCTGAGAGCAGTTGCGTTGGGCTAGTGTGGGCTCCAACAAATCTCTGGAGGGCCAGAGGCTCATTGGAGACTGGGGGCTCCCTGAGGGCTGCATTGAGAAGCCTCTAGGGCTTGGGCACCCCTGATCTAGATGGGTGGTTTTCTTAAACCCACCAAACACAATTTAGAGTACAAGAAGCTAAGCACACCTTAGCTATTGAATATATAAATTGAGAATTCTGTGGCAATACTACACAAATTCTAATTTTATTGAACTACATCAAAGCAGCAAAACAATTAAGAATGCTCACATATTTTAAAGTACCATATCCCTCTGCTTCAGGCAACTCACCATAGGTTCACATCTTGGAACTCAAACTTTCCCTTTCCTACTTCCACATAGTGAATCACATGACAGAAATTAGTCATCTTCCAGGTAGCTCCTTTAGTAGGGAACCTTACCAAAGGAGCATATGACATGCTCAGAGAACTCTCTCAAGTCCTTCAGAGTCTAACATCAGGCCCTGCTGGATGACTCTGCTTAGGGTCAACTCTTTCCGTCTTGCTCTTTGCAGGGTCTTAGCCTTGGTAAAACAGGACAATCTAAATAGCTAGATCTCTGCCCTGATTAAAGAGTTTACTCCTTATTTTCTCTAGGAACAACACCACTCACTATAATAAACTTTTTGCATTCAGATAACTAGAGACAAATGTAACTTGTATTTCTCTGCTACTCTTAAGCCACAATTAGGGGCTGTGTATAATCTGAACATAATAAATCCAAACTTCATAATATGGAACCTGGATCCTGCACTTCAGTTAAGCTATCAGGGCTGACAAGCTAGTTTTTAACTGAAAAAATAGCAGCTGAATTGGGTCCCCACAGTCTAGAACCACAGTAGAAAGTCTGGGTAGGGGGTTAGCCCTCCTCCTCACCACAGTCCCAACTCTTCACTGCCTTCCATAGTGTGAGGTTTTTGCCAAAAGAAAAAAGCTCTCATTGATGTCAATGTGGTTTCACTTCCTTCTTAAACACATGAGGTCAGTCTGGATAAGGACTGTGGTGGCAGTAGGGTTAAAGTTCCTTATCCTAGGGTTCCTCTACACAAGCCCGTCAGCTCTAATAATGGACAAAACAGCAGGTAGTTTGGCCCTCAGAGGGTAATAGAAGGAAGGATAGACATCCCCAGGAAGATACTGTTTTTAAGGATAAAAGCACGCACGTATGCACACGAGAACACATACCCCCAAGAACCAGTGCCTCAAAATGTTGCTCAAAGGAAAAGTTTGATTTATTGTGCAGTTTGTTCAATGAATATTTGCATGATTTGTTCAGAGGCAATGTTATTTTATTCAGTTTAGTGCAATGGTTCACTCATAGAGTGTAAGTGAAGAGGGGGACATGCCAAGCAACACTGGGTGCACCACAGTGCCAGATCTTTCACTTATTATTATTATTATTATTAACAGTATTTATATACCGCTTTTATGGGCAGGAGGTCTGGTCTAGAGGGTAGAGCCTCCATTTGCCTGAAGATTAACATCCACAAGGTCGCCAGTTCGAGGCCACCGGCACCGTGCGACCTTGAAGCAGCTGGCAAGCTGCAGCTGAGCTGTTCCATCTGCTCGGAGCGTGGGAGGATGGAGGCCAGAATGTTAAACCAGATCGGAGTGTAACACCTTGAATGTGGTGGTTCTTGAAAGAAAGAACCTTCTTTCAATTTGTAAAAATCCCTGCGTGGATTTAATAAGCCTGCCTGTGTAAACCGCCTTGAATAAAGTCTTGAATAAAGACCAAGAAAGGCGGTATAGAAATACTGTATATTATATTATTATATTTTTCAACTAAAAGTTGAAAAGTATCTTCAAGTATAACTCAAGTATAACTCAGAGTATTACACTTCAAGTATAACTCGGAGCCTTTACCTCCTTTTTCACTTCTTGCCCTTTTGATACTGTCTCTCTCTTTTCCCTTTAGTTTTTAAAGAACACCAAAATCCCACTCAGCTTTTTAAAAAAAAAAAAAAAATTCTGAATTAGGCTAGAATTCAAACTTTTAAAGTTGGCTGAATTTAAACTTTTTTTAAAAAAATGAAAGCCAAGATTCTTAATATTCCAAAAACCTGACCTACAAACTCAATCCTGCATTTATGCAAAAAGTCTCAGATGCTACCTAATCATTTCACCATGGATACAAACTTCGCTGCCCATATTTAGAAAGGGAACTGTGACTTTTAAGCCAAGCCTCTTATAGCCGCTGTTTATCACTAAAATTGAGAACTTAGATGTACCCATAATATACTCCATTGGTATTATTCACATCCTTCTCTGAAAGTCAATGAACAGTTTGCTTCTTGTCAATGAATGCAGGCTTTCAGAAGAAATGAAGAAGCAGGCTTCACTCAGTTGAACAGCCTTTGAAAGAACCCCTCCTCTTTCCATCTAGCAATGGAGCCTTTATCAAAAGCAAAGGATAGAAAGAACAAAACTCCAGAGTCTGATTTAAACACTATACATTGCTTAGGTAATCCCTTCGTGTTCTTTGGGTGCTGCACAGTACCAAAATGCCTTCTTTTATTGTTGTTTTAGAATAATTTTACTTCCCCAAGCCACAAAATTCTTTATGGGTCTTAGCAAACAAAATGCAGTTACAATCAAGCTAGAGAACCCTCTGCTAATGATCATATCATCACCACCAGCAGCAGTTCCTAAGAGAGCAAAGTACTTCACTAGCACCTTGATGTTGTCCTTATAACAACTGTTTAAGTACATATTATTGTCACCATATCTCAGCTCGGGGAACATGGATGAAAGAAATGGCTTTCCTAAAGACACCTAGTAAGTGATGGAGGTAGATGTGGTATCAGCAGTGGCCTCTTTAAGGCCTGGGCATCCAGCAGTGTGCTGCACAGCTGCAGCCACTTGAAGGCAATAGGGCCCTCAGGTATAAAAGCACCTGATGAAGGGAGGGTTTGGTGTGGGTAGCAGAAGGAGGAAAGTTTGAGGAAGGACAGACTGGATTAATGGACTAAGGAATTGATGGCTAATGGACTTTGGAAGCTCCTGGAGCAGAAACTACTGGAGACACTAAGACTGGTGTTTGGCTGCTGTGCCCAAGACCTGCTGAGGACCAAGGGGCTGCTGTAGTGGTGGGAGGCTGCTGGCAGGAAGGAGGATCTCTGTAGGTTAAACAGGTGAGCTACCCTGGTGGTGTACTGCAGGGCAAAACCAGGGTCATTTTTTGAGGAAAGAAGGGGAGCTAATTAGCTAAAAGTGGGCATAATTCTCCAGGTGGAGCTTGGACTAGGAATCTGGCAGAACAGTAAGTTCATGGGAAAGACAAGATTCAAACTCAGAAAATCCATAGATCAGCCTCTTAGCCACTACATTAACCCAGCTTTCATCTGCTCTTTAGCTCAAGTCCACAATACCCAAAATTCCTTCTCCATGTCATTGTTATCACACAATATTTTATCAAGATATTCTTCTCCCTACCTCAATCGTATAACCTCCTTTCATGTTCCCTTAACTGGAAGAAAAGTGTCAGAATGCCACCAGAGCTTATCTCCAGTCTAGGAATCAATCCATAAAGCAGTGGTTGCCAAGGTGGTGGATCACAAAAGTTGAAATGACACATAAACACTCTAAACTTCTCAAAACAATTCTAAGAACCAAGTACAATGGTGTCACTGTGCTCCCACGTTCAGCTTTGGTAGTCAAAATTGCCATGATCAGAAAGGAGGCTCACGCATCAGCACAGGGGCTCTGTTATCACCAAGCACCAGCTATGAAGCCCTCCAAAGCAGCAGAAAAGGCAGTGCCCCCACTCTACAGGCAACCTCAAGCAGAGCTGGAGCAAAATTTTGCAATCTGAATGCTTCCTCTTGCCTGCAGCCATCCCTTCTGTTCAGCTCTTCCATTCCTCTAACATGAGCACTCAGAAAGCAAAAATAATGATTTTTTGCATACTTCTTCAGGACACTTTTCCATTAATAATAGTGGTTCCACCTACTAGCCACCTGTCCAGTTGCATCTGGCATTGGCTGTGCATGAGCAAAAACACATCAGGAAAGGCAAGAAATTGCAAGGATGCAATCAAGGGAAAGCAGGGAACTTTCAAGTTACAGTATTTTGAGGGAGCTCCCATGTACAATGTTATCCAAGGCATCTAATTTCTTAAAGAATTGTTATCTTGTCTTTCATTAACACAAAGGGTGCAATCCTGCCCTTCGCTTGGGCTGGCGCAAGTCCCTTGCGCCGGCCCAGGAGGATCGCAAACATGCCATAAAGCACGTTTGCACCTCCTTGGGAGTAAGCCACGCCAGCACATGGAGGTGTGCTAGCACACAGAGGCTTATTCCAGCCTCCGTGGCAGCTTCTGCGGCGACCCTTGCGTCAGCCCGGTTGGGCCGACACAAGGCTCTGGGGTCAGTGGTGAGGAGGCAGAAGGGAGGCATTCCTGGGAAGGGTGAGCAGTGAGCGGCCCCAGGGGTGGACAGGTGGGGAGCGGGAGGCGGGGCTGGGATCCAACAATTATGCCGGATCCCAACCCTGTTCCCAGGGAGTTTGGAGCAGCTTCAAGCCACTCTGCTTCCCTCTGACTTGCACCACCTCAGGAGGTGGCACAAGTCAAAGGAGACCCATGGGGCAAGGGCACCTTACCCTCTGGCTGAGCCACTTTGGGCCCCTACCCTGCACTGGATACAGCGCAAGCCTCTTGGCTTGCCTGTTCCAGTGCAGGGTGGGACTGCACCCAAACTGTCTAATAAAATATAGAGATTAAATTTAACAAAGTATTGCCACCGTAAAAAGAAGACAAAAATAAAAATTAAGATTACCTGCAAGTTATTAGGTACATTCTTATAATCTGCAGGAATATACCTGCATATACCCGAACTTCTAAAATAAACACGCTCCCAAAAGATAAGAGAACTTCTCATTCAGGAGACAAGAAGTGTAGAGTATATTAATCTTCAGTGAGAAACTTTTTTCATTTCTGCTTCGTTTGTTTGCTGCTCTCTTTCAGGTACTTAAACACTCTTTCAAAAACAATCTACATAATATCATTTGATAACAGTCTGCTAGATATTTTATTTCATTAATTCTATAACTGAACATTCATAAAATAGAGGGGTTAAGAGCTTCGAGGAAAAAAATGCACATTTACATTAAAGTCTCATGTGTATTCTTTTACAGTAGTTTTTAAATGGTGTTATGCAATTGTATATCACTGTAATGTGTCAAATATTGAAACATTGTTAGACAAATGCTCTTAGCTGCTTCTGAGAAGAGTACTGTGTGTTTATGAATGCAACACAATTAAATGTATAAAGAGCTGAAATGAATGTGTGTCATCTCCATTTCCTCCTCTCACTGGGGAGCTCCATTTCTAGGGGGTTGATCATTCCAAGGGACATTACCAGTCCTTACAGTGAACATGCCTTTACCATCGTCCACTAGGTCCACAGAGGGTCATATCCTCCCCCAGGGTTTCACCTCTTAATTCACCTAGTCCGGGCCCTCCCAGGAAGGACCACTTCCTATAGTTCAGCCTTGGGTAGCATCTCTAGGCATATCAGAGCCTTCAAGTCACCTGCCACCCCACTATAGTCCCAGTGGAGATTAGGATGGGCTTCCTCTAGCGCTCCTCAGGAGTTTGGTGATCAAGGTCAATAGTCTCCACTCACTGCCACAGTAAGGATCCTGCCTTGGGCCTCCTTTATGCAACCTTAGTGCAGCAATCTCAACAACCTTAATTCTGCTTCCTCTCATTCCATCGTCTTTCCCAAAGGCCCCCTTTCCTCCCTGTCCATCCCAGCCTTCCTCCCCTCCCAACAGCCAGTTCCTCCTTCAGGGCCTGACCCACCAATTCTCCCTCTTCTGCACCTGGCCTTTGGCATGCCTTCCTCTTTTGCCAGCTGTCTTCCCTCTTCTGTCAGTTGCCTCTCTCTGCCCCTTGACCAGTCGGAGGGCCTTTTTATGAGCTGGGCCCAACCCCACCCCTGCTTGGACAGGAGCCTCAATCCTTACCTCTGACCAGTCAAGCCTGGGCGAGGGCTGGAGTCAACACCAAGCAACTTCCTTCTGCTCCTTCCATGGGCAGGACTGCTCACCCCCTTCCCTCATTGTCCAGTGAGATCACCAGAGCAGCTTCCTGGATGATCAGCAGAGTTGTGGAAGCTTCCATTCCGCAGGCCAAAGGCCCAACCTGTCTTCTAAGCCTCAATGAGACATGAGTGTGGCCAGCATTCCTTCCATTTGTGGTCCCTCCGCAAGGGAACCATTGCAAGAACAGTGCAAATCTTAGGTTTGAATCTGTGGCTGCCCATGCATCGAAACTGTACTCTTGAGCTTTCCACTGTACCAGTATTCCATATGCAGGCTCTGTGCTCCTGGTGTATACGACTTGCTAAGGAAAAGGCACTGGGGGGTGCAGAGTGCTCCATGAGGTGTTCTTTGTCTCCTGCTGTGGGTGACGGTTAGAGTGCTACTTCGCAGAGTGGATTAGGACCTACCTACTTTTCTTTTTTGCCTTGGTCATGTTCCAGGCAAGGCATGGAAAGGGTGGGTTTGGCAGTAGAAAATATAGATTTCTCCAGCATCTTTGAGATTCACCTCCTTGTTTTTTGCTTCAGAAGAAGTTTCTCCCATCCCCCAACCCAAGAATGGGGACGAATGCCTTTTCTTAGGAACATTATTGGGGTTAAACTTGACAGGTTGAATTGGTTATAGCATTCTGTCCCACTGCAAGAAACAAGTCATGCCCATGAGCAGTGGCATTGCTAGGGGGTGTGGACCACACCAAGCGACGCACTCAAGGGGGTGACACCACTACTGGCCAAAACTGTGAAATCTTGGTATTTTAGAAGAATGCCATGATATATAACATATCATGCAATGTGTAATTTAATGCAGAATGCAATGAAACAAACTGTTGAAATATTTTTAGTCTATCAAATGCAGGGGTGTCCAAAGTTTTTGGCTAGAGGGCCACATCATCTCTCTGACACTGTGTTGGGGGCCGGGGGGGAATTTACATTTAAAATTTGAATAAATTTACATAAGTTTACATAAATGAATATACTAGAGGTAGAACTTATATGAATGAATGAAGGTCTTGCAATAGCTCAAGGGCTATAAAAGGCCTTGCACAAAGCAAGGCTGGCCGTCCTTTGCTGCCGCTAGTGCATCACAGACATGAAACAGCAAGTAGTGGAGGAAGCCCTCATTCCACAGCTCACATGAGAGGTCAAACAGTTGCCCTCACGCTGAGAGCAGCTGTGTCAGGCCAGTGCGGGCTCCAACAAATCTCCGGAGGGCCAGAGGCTCATTGGAGACTGGGGGCTCCCTGAGGGCCGCACTGAGAGGCCTTGTGGGCCACCTGTGGCCCCAGGGCCAGGGTTTGGGCACCTTGATCAAATGTAATGACCAGATAATCAGAAAAGGAAAAACACAACAGGCTTATATAACAAAAAGTGGATTTTCTTAACTCAAAACTGACCAATGATTGTCCTGAGAGCCAATGAAGTGTTGTTATGACATAGCATGGAACCAATAAAGTGTTAGTATGAGTCAACTCTCATTTCCATGTATTAGAGCTAATATTAGAACTTTTATTCAGTTGTGTGAGTGTCATCAAGTAGGCCACTGATTTGATGGGTGACCTGTACTATCATGAATAAATAAAGTTAATGGGATGGTACCAGCCCTAGTGATGCCACTGCATTTAAATTGTGCTTATGATACTGTAATTTATCTTATATGGTCTCCTATCCAAGTACTGTTTCTGTCTTTTAAATAATTCATATTTGTTTGTAAAATGTAATGTACGTTGTATCTGTCTGTACACATAGGTGTGCACTGATACATATATTTGTGTACTATTTAGATTTATACTCTCTACGATTTCTGTACAGAGTTCTCACCTATCAAATGTTTATGCCAAATAAAGGTTTTGTTGACTGATTTATATGGTCTGGTACAGAAGGAAATCCATCATGAGGGTGAAACAATGAGCTCTCACACCAAGTGAAACAAACTCTAGTGACACCTATGCCCATGAATGAGATATGACAGCATGCCACAAGACATGCATTAAGATACATTATATTTTAATATAATAAAATATCTGAATCATAATGATAGCAAGCCTTAACACAATTAGGTAATGACATACTTTGAAATGAAGATGTATATGCACACGGTTGTCTTTTCCACAATCTAACTGAACTCCTCACTTTCTAGGGAAAAGAACTCAGCTTCCTACCTCTCTGCTGCTTTAAGACACTGATACTATCATCACTGGAAGTAAGAACATAGATTCCTACCTTCACAGCATCAATACAGTGCAAACAACTTTGAGGTTGGGTTGAAGCAACCTAGAAATCTGAACTTCACACCTTTGGGAATAATGGCACTTCAAGTCAATGGTGCTGTATTTTTATACACTGAGGTACCTTCAATGAGTTTTCTTGTGCAATTTAGTTGTGGAGTAGAATGTTTCTGCATTTTGATATGGTAATTCACAAATGTACACAATTTTTGGAAGATATTGGGGAAGGGGACTAAGAACCATTGTAAATGTTTTATTAAGTCCTAGACATTTTAAGAAACACTTTGCTCTGGTAGAATAGATGTTGGCAGGATTTCCCCTAAATTAGCTTCCAAAAACTTAAATGAAAGGGAAGAGAGAGGTTTTCAGCAGAAATTGAGTAACTAGTACTAGAAACCAAGATCTAATTTCATAAGAACACAATGAAAGCTTTTAAATAATTTTAATGAGATCACTAAGAAGTATATTTACATGACATACATCATTCCAGAAATAAAACAGGGAAGGATATAGAAATCTTAATCAAAGATAAGGGGATGATGGCCAAGAAGTTCCTGGATCAAATCTCATTTCAGTCATGAATTTACTAGGTCATTTTAGGAAAGCCAGTTTCTAATTCTCAGCCCACCTTGCATGGCATCTGGAACATGAGGGTTAAAAATGCTAACCTACCTTACAAGATTGTTGTATGCTATAATGCTATTATGTGCTATTCATGAAGCACTGCAAGCATTCCAAGGTATTTGCATAATTAAATCAACAGAATGTGTTACTGTTGTCAGCAATGTCTTTCAACTGAACAGATTAGGGAAGTCCACATCATAGACAGTGACTATGGTTCAAGGGAGGAAAATCATCACCCTAAGAGTCCTTCTATCCTAAAATTCTATGATCTCATCCTTCATACTATGCAGCACTCATTGACAAAACAATGGTATTACTTGCCAATAGTTTGTTCACACATTGAAAATGAAGTTATTTCCATGAAATAATGGAAGAGAGCATACCAATTACAGAAAAAATCGTAAATAAAAAGATTTCCATATTAATCCTAGCACAACACCTATTTTAATGCTAATTCTCCTTGTAGACAAAAGGAGATTTTTTCCTTCATCCCCACCCAAACTAGAGGAGCATACTATGGTCTTTACCCAATGAGAACTGCACTTTCCATCCATGTATTCTAGACTAGCAGGGGCGTGACCAGCTGCTGCTACCACACTCAGATCCATTTTTTACCAGAGAAAACCATTTGAGATGAAACACACAATGAAGACACCAAAAAATTGTGCCAATCTTTGTGTAACTGTGGTTTTCAAAAAAGCTGAGCAAGAAAATACATACATACATACATACATATATATATATATAAATAAATAAATCACCACACCTACATTCAGAAGCATTAATCTGCACATCTATTTCTGCTTACAACAGTTACTATTCTGTATTAACATAATGTGAGACAGACAATTCAACTGCAGAAAAAAACACCCATCTGCACACTCCTTCACTCATCAACCTGGTTCTGCAGTCACACCCAAGAATTTAGAATGTGAACAAAAATCTCATAATACTGACCCGTATAATGCAACAAAACAACTCATATGCTAGATGACCTATATAGCATTCCTTCCATCATTAGTTTCCACAATGAAAAGATGTTAACACAGAATATCCTTTCATAGGCTGTCAATCCATTCCCCCCAAACACAATTCTCTAAGCTATCCTGGAAATATGAGATGGACTGCAAAACATGGCACCACCAATGTGAAGGGGGGGGGAGAAAGCCCATCCTTTTTCTCTCCAAGATCCACACCTACTGCAGTACCAACAGCCTATCATTCGCCATCACCCTCACAATCAAAACCAGTCTCCAAACAGGAAACCAAACCTGCCAGAGACTTGAGAGCAAAGGAGAGGGACGACAAGCAGAAGGGAAGGAACGGGAGGCAAAGGAAGGCATCCTTAAAAATTGAACTCCAACCTCAAGAGTAGCAGCTGTCAACCGCAATTAAAAACAGGAGGAATAAGGGGACCCATTTATTATGCTATTTTATTTACATTTTTTTTAAAAGACAATAACCCTCCAATACCCAAAATGCCACATTTTATTCTGCATTTTTGTATTAGCGCTGCAATTCATTTTAAATCAATGAAGAATACAACTGAGCACACATTCAAAGCGAGAGACGCTCGGACACCTTCTCGCACAACTGAGCCTACCCTGGAGGTTCCAAGAGACACACCCCTATTGCCCCATTTTGCATGGCGAGCCTCTCCGTTGAATGCTGAAGGCTGGAAAGGAGCCCTGATCGCTACAACAGACTAGGGAGGGAGAGCGCGTACTGCTAGCGCCAGCACCGGCAGGTGGGAGCGCCCGTTCCTTTGCAAGAGGGCTGCTCTTCTCAGAGGGTGCGGTTGGACGGGCAGAGAAAATGCCTTTGCAATTGCTACGACCGGGAGAGCGGAGCAAACGTGAAGCGGCGTCCAAAGAGCCCCACGCCTGCTCAAGCGATCTTGCATTCAAGCCCGGTTACTCCAAGGGGACCGAAGCCGCCACCTCCCCCTCCAGCCCTTGCAAGCGCGCTGCCTGTGCAAGTGCACACACCTGAGCGCTGCACGCACCCGTCCCGCCCGTCCCCAGCAGCCGAGGGTCTGCAGAGTCCGAAGGCCCTCAGGGTGCCCGCTCTCCTCGGAGCGGACTGCGCCCTTGCGGAAAGCCCTACCTGGCGCTGCTGCCGCTGCAGGGAGAGCTCGCTGGAAAGTCGCACCCACCAGAGCCGGGAGGGGGAGTGACAGAACAGAGCCAGAGACGGGCAGAACGAGCACGCGCCCAGCTAGCGGCGGGGACGAGCACAAGCTCCGGAACCTTCGCGAGAAGTCGCAGCTGCGCGTTCACAAGACTCTCTCCGCTCCTCTGGAAGCGAGGCTGCTCCCGCGTCCAGACGCGGCCGGGGACATGCGCAGAATGCTGGCCGGTGTCCTCTTTCAGACACCTCCCTGCCACTGTCCCGCACGGTGCGCACGCGCGCGGGCTCTGCGCTTCCCCGAACCGCTGCTCTTTGTCTTCTTTGGAAAAATGGATTTATCTCTTCATTCTCGAATGAGAAGCGGGCGGGGCTGCCGGCATCTGGAAACGCCCCTCCCGCGGCCGGAGAGGCAGCGCGAGGGTGAAGTCTGCGCCTCCCTGCGTGACGGGCATTGCCCTGCCTCGCGTGGGAGAAGCAGGCCGCTAGCTGGCCTTTGTTTCTCCCCCTCTTCCTCCCCGCTTGCCTCGGGCGGGTGTTCCTCCTGCACGCCCCTTCCCTCCCCTCCCCACCTCCAGGCGGGAGAGGAGCGCGGCTGCGGTGCACCGCGGCAGGCTGCAAGGCTTGGTCCTGCTGGCAACTGAGGCGCCCAGGCAAGCGGGGGGGGGGCGGTTGAATCGGCCCGCCTGCAGCCCAGTGCGGAGCCAGCCAGCAGCGCGAACGCTTTGCCTCCAGGCTTCCCCCGCTCTTCCTCAGAGCCGGCAGGGTCGAGGCACGCAGCGCTCCAGGAGGCGCAAGTCCAGCTTGAGCACCGGCGTCCCCTTCCCGCGCTTTTCTGTTAGGCAGGTCGGGTGGCGTTGCCAGCAGCAGCGAGGGAGGCACCAAGAGAGGAAAGGAAGGTCTGTCCTGCTCTGGAAGCTGCTCTCCTGGCTCTGGCTGCTGGTCCAGCTCGTATGTGGGCCGGTCAGTGAGGAAGTAGCAGGGTGGAGGAGAGTGCCACAGCCCTAACCTCACGCTGATGTCTCCAGACGAGGGCTTGGGGGCTTGCATTCCTCCTTCCCAGACCTTTCAGGGGGCATGCCAGGTCTTCTGCATCCCAAGAGATGGTGGGAAAGAAGGGATCTAGCATCTCTAGGAGGGGACATGAGCTCCCATTCATCTCAAAGGAGGAAATGCCACAAGCGGCCTAAGAAGCCCCCAAGCCCCCATAGGCACAGTTGCCAGACAAGACAGTATGAGACTTCTTCTCCACTCCTCCTTCCTTGCAGTCCTTCTCATCTTCGGGTTCTGATGTTCAGGTACCATGTCTAGGTCCCCGTGACAGTAGTCTGGATAAGCTCACACTTCTTCACTTGGGGAGGAACAAAGCTCTGGTGTTTTCCAAAGGAACGAATGAGGGGGCATCCAGAATGCACCAAATCTGTACTCCAAATCTTTGTCCAGGTCGTGGTTTTATCCAAAGCCATGCAAGGAAGAAAGGTAGTTGTCTGAGAAAGGGAAATGGCAGGCAATGGATAGGCTTTCTCCCACAGAGTTCTTTCCCAGGTTGTTGGCAAACACTACAGTATGTGCATTGCAGTTGAGCCAACAATAGTGCTGAAGCAGCTCTGCTGCAGCCGTAGAAGGCCTCCAGAAGCCATATAAATCAGTGGCAGTGCCCTTTCCTGGCTCCTTTCTGAGAGTTATGGATGAAGAGTGAGCAGCTATTGTCAGATATAAGCATGCTGATTGGCTCAACCCTGGAAGAAAACAAAATGGCAACCACCTCCAGATGTCTCAGGGAGGTAACCTTTGGGGCTCCAGGGATAAACCTATTCATAACCAAGGGAAACCACATTCCCCAATTCATGTCACACTATCCAGGACAAGAGCAGAAAATGTAGATGCCCTTGCCCAGGAGTGGCTCCAGAGCTGCTATATGTGTTTCCCCCTTTGTCTCTAGTGGCCAGAAGGCTCAGACAAATTCAGTGGCTGATGGCAGAGGTAATCCTGATAGTACTCCAATGGCTTAGGAGGCTTTGGTTTCCAGAAATTGTAGAGATCCTGCAGGAGGAGCTATGTTCCTGTTAAGACTGAGTCAAGGACAGACTCTCCACCAAGGCTTAAAAGCATGGAGGCTGAAAGACTCTGACTAAGATCCTGTGTTGTTGTTTTTTCAGAGGCTGCTCTTGATACTTTAATGGCATTTAGATTCCAGTCCATGCAACAGGTTTACAGCACCCTTAGGTGGAGGTGCTTGGACAGAAATGTGTACCTGAGCAGGGCTCAGGTATTGGACTTCCTGCAAGCCAGGTTAGAGAAAGGACTAACTTTCTCAAAAGTTAGAGTACTCTCAAAAGGCAGATTGCTTCACTCAGTAGCATCCAGGGTTGAAAGAATTGTGTCAAGAGTCTCATGAAGAGGCTGGCTTTGTTCAAATCACCAGTGCTGCACCGTTTCCCTAATTGGAACCTGAATTGGGTGCTTTCAGTGCTCATGGGGCCATCTTTCAAGCCTATGGCAAGAGTACATCTTAGGGAACTGGATAAAACTTTGCTTATGTTTCTGTAAACTCTGCTAAGTTTCCTAAAATCTAGGGCAGTGGTTCTCACACATTTAGCACCGGGACCCACCAGGGCAGACTGAGAATCTGTCGGGACCCACTGGAAGTGATGTCATGACTGGAAGTCATCATCAAGCAGGAACATTTTTAACTATCCTAGGTTGCAATCCTACCCACACCCAGGAGTAAGTTTCCTTCATACTGTCATTGTTAAAAGAATATACATAGTTGCTTGTTAAAAGTACAGGTCTATAACATTTCCCCAAATGCAGTCACATATCACGTAGCATCAAGTCTAATATATTAAAAATAAAATATTGAAAGGAGTGGGGACCAACCTGAAAAGGGCTTTCTGAAGGGTCCTTCCTTACAGGCCATGATTTCAGCAGAGTAATCTAGGCTACATACCTCCTAGTGGCCACATGAGGTACAGTAGGTGGCCACTTGAGGTGCAGGAGTTCTCATAATTTATCTCTTCAGGTACTATAGCAATGAGAGCATGGATGCCCTTCACCAAAGGAGGAGCCAGCCTTTATTTTCCCCCTTCCTCTGATGTCATGGGAGGGACATTCCCAGAGGACAAGAATGCCCCCCCCCATTCCTCTTTAAAGAACAGGAGATTTACTGTAAAACAGCATTCCTGTGTTGTGTTTTTAAATTCCTTTGGGAGCAGCACAGCCATAGACATCAATATTTGTAAGGTTAAAATAAACACCATTCTATAGCTCATGAAAAAGTAGCTCAGTGTTGTGGGATAAAGAGCAAGGGGACTTGTTATGACCAGGGACTGCTGGTTTAGTCATGATGAAAATCTAAATATCCCCTCTTTCTATTCATTCCTAAGCATTCACAGTTGGATCTGCTTGCAATTATGTACCACAAATGCTATCACTTTTGGTAGACTCTCAGGATACAATACAGTATCTATTGCAAATATGCCCTCCAACCTTAACAAATGAAATAGGGACAGTTAAATAATTGCGCTAACCCCTATTCTTGCACCAAAGATTACCACTATAGCTCACTGTAGTGAGCTGTAGTGATGTTTACAGTGATGTTTTTAGGCTCTTTAAGGCATTCTGAGGGGCCTCAAAATGACTTAAAAGGCATAGAAACCTCACTTCCCCTTGGGAAATGGAGAATTTTTTTTGAAAAACATGGATTTCCTTATTCACTATTTTTTGTATCCATGGGGGGTCTGAGAATGGATCCCCCACAGACATGGAGGCCCCACCTGTATAATCATACCAATAAATGTGTTTCTCTTGCAGGCAGCCGCAGCCAGCACTTGCCAAACTGCAGCTGCAGCCAGGGTCATCCCCACTGCCACATCTTGGGTAGTCTCTTGAACCGCCTGCAGCCTGGCACCCAGGGCCAGGGAGGTCCTGGCCACCCTCTTTGTGTGCCACTGGGCTGGAGAGTAGCAATGCCTCACTCTGCCTCACTGCATCATTAACACCTAAACCCTCTACTTTCCCTCTGCTACCTCTGTTGTTACTTCTCATTTTGTTCATCCCACTCCCACATCCCAGTTAAAGGGCAGGGAAGGAACTGTAGAGGAGTAAAATAGCCTACCACTGTACTCTTTTCTTCCTTCCCTGTCCTCTGTCTTTTAAAAAGGCAGAGAGTGGGATGAACAGGAGGAGGAGGAATGGCACTCACATGGCACCACTAAGTAGGGGGAGCAGAAAGAAAAGGAAGATTTCAGGGAGGGCAGTTTGGTTCTGTGCACTGTAGTGGGGGGGGGGGGGTTGGCAGGAAGATAACTGGAAATCAGTGGAGATGAAGGGAAGATCAGTATGCTTGGTGTTCTGTGTACTGCAGGGAAGAATTTTTACAGCGCAATCCTAAGAGTGACTTAGGCTGATGCAAGTCCCTTGCTCCAGCCTAGGAGGGTTGCAAACGTGCCATAAGACAAGTTTGCACCTCCTCTAGAGCAAGCCACACCAGTGCATGGAGGTACGCTGGCGCATGGCCTCTGTGGCAGCTTGTGGGGCGAGTCTTGCATCAGCCGAGCTCAGCCAACACAAGGCTCTGGAGTGGTCAGGGAGGAGGTGGGAGGGAGTTCCAGGGCAGGGGGGGTGGTCCCAGGGACAGGCAGGCAGGGCTGGGACCCTGTTGTTATGGCGGATCCCAACCCCTGTTCCCTAGCAGCGCAGAGTGGCTTCAAGCTGCTCTGCTCTCCTCAGACGTGCACCACCTCAGGAGGTGGCACACGTTCAAGGAGACCCATATGCACTGCAGTGGGTTACCCAGGGGTACAGGGAAGAGTTTCCCCTTACCTTCGGCTGAGCCACTTTGCAGCCCTATCTCACACTGGATACAGTGCAAGCCTCCTGGCTTGCCTGTTCCAGCGCAAGTAGGATTGCACCCTTACATGGAAAAGATACAAATTGGCACACATGATATTCTATGCACAATAGACGCACCATATCACTTTAGCCACAAGGGAGGGCTGGGCCAGGCCTCAATCCACAGTAACAACTCACAACATAGGAAGAGACCTTCAAACACTTAACTGAAGGAAGTGAAGTAAACCAAACCCCAGAGAGTCAAGTAATAAATATATACAATCAGTTCTTGGTAACTGCAGGGGTTAGGTTCTTGAAAACCCCAATGGATACTGAAACCACGGGCACTGAACTATTGATATTATGGGATCAGCGGGGTTAGGGGGAGGTGTCAGCAGGAGACCTGCTAACTTACCTGCCAGCAGCAGAGACCCTCAAAATCCAGCAGAGACTCTTAGGATTGCAGTAGAGATCATCAGCAAGGCTGCAGAGATCTTCAGCAAGGCTGCAAAGACCTTTAAAATGGCCATGGGAAGCGTCAGAACAGTGACAGAGAAGCTACCCATGCCATTTGAATCCATTCAGTTTAATCTATATTTGGTCCATCAATACCAGGCAATCATCTTGCAAAAGTACTTGTGAGAGTTAAAAGCTATTCCCAGAAGACTGTTTAAGGGAAAGTACAGTAATATTTTAGCACCATGATGTTGGAGATAACACATACCTCCTAGTTTGCAATTCTAGTTTTTTACATAAGAGCAAACCATAGTTTGGCTCTTCAGATATTGTCTAGAAATTACTGTGAGTATGGGTCCTAAAGAACAAGAAGATTAAAAAAAAAAAACTAATGAGAAAAGTGGAAAAACAACTGAAACGTAAAAGTGTTGCTGACAGTTTGTAACAAAAGCCTGAAGTTGTAAACCTCATTACTGATGCTGGAACTTCTGCAACATTTTCATCATTGACTTTACCACTTTATCACTAAGTGCTGCGCCAACTGGATGGCACCCTAGCAGGCGTTACACGTGGTCCACCAAACGCCGATCACAACCCACCAAAAATCAGCTTGCAATTCACAGTTTGATAAGACTGTGGTACACTCTTTTTCTGAGGAACCCATAACTCTCCCTCTCAAAGTGCTTCCTATGAGCAAAATCAATTTGTTTAACTGCCCTGATGGCACAGTTTGTGCTACCTGATTCTGCACATACTGGTAAAATGTTGGAGTCCTGTGATTATGTTAGTACAAATTGCAACTAAATTTGTATTATTATAAACACATTCTCTGGCTATATTCCTTGGGCTTTCCTTGGCTCCCATATATCCCGTCATTATTTCTGTTCTCTTTCAAATCACTCTTGATTTGCTCTTTAACAAAGAATCAGAATTTTTAAAAATAGATACTTGGGTTTGTCTCACTAGAGAACCCTCTTACAGCTTTCCCATCCTTAAATCCAATTACAGAGGATAAGTAGCAATCGAACAGTAGTAATTCTATTGAAGGATCTGCAGTAATTGGCTAAGCCTAAGCAGCAGCATCTGAATGATTTAGCACCAAAACCTTATGGAGGAATTTCTTTGTTAACCTATTTTTTAAATCAGTTTCACCAAAATTGCCACTTTTAAAGCACAGTTTGAAAGGCCTTACACTCTCCTGGCTCCTCTGAAAATGGGTACAGAAGTTGATCTCGGGTTCATACATGTCAGCTTGCAACCTGAACATGCACACTAACTTTAATAACACTATCTCAATCTCCAACATATACATCACAGTACAGTACATTTTTCATTTTTCCTCCCCAGTTTTGAAAATGTTTGAACTGTAAACAGAAACCATGTTTCTCTACAATTTTTTGGTATTCAGGGAAGATACTGTGTTGTGTTCTACATCTGTGAAGAAAAGAAGTGCAGTGGGCAAAATAGGCATAGCACCTACTGGTTAGTGCCTGTGGCCCTTTCTCCCTTGCTCTCCACTTTACTCTTGTTACTGGTCAGAGTGGTGTTGCTGGGTAATTGGTTGTGTTCCTACTGCTGCTACCCAAGATTGGAAGGCTCAGACAGAAAGAGGCCACCTTGGGAAAGCCTTTCTTCCAGGTTAGCCCAGGGCTCCTAAATTCAAGAGGTACTTTGAATACCAAATAGTAATGGCATTTAAGCAATCCAGTAGGCAGGGCAACCTGCTTAATTGTGACTGAACTTGGTCCAGACTTTAATCATGAAATAATATAAGAAGTTTATTAAATGGATGAATGAAGTACATATCAAGAAAGTACAAATCAAAAAACAAACGAGAGCTGGATGGCAAAGAGATAAAAATGTAAAGAGCAAAATAAACAAATCACTTGACACAGCTAACTTGAATAATGTCTCTGTTCTCATCACTCATGCTCTTTCATGGTCCTCGTCCTTACAACAACAGTTATTCTCTGGCAACAGAGAACACCAAATGTGCATGACACACACACACCTTGTGCATGATTTTAAAAAAATTAGGGATGAGGAATGTCTTAAGTCCATCCAATTGGATGCTTTATGACTACCTGGACATCCTTACTTATCCCTTGTACCAGTCAAGTGGGCTTAGAACATCAACTGCTGTTGCATCCCAAACCCAGTGTTACAAATTATTTTGGGTTTCTGATGAATGTAGCAGAATATGCCTCTCTCTCTCTCTCTCTCTCTCTCTCTCTCTCTCTCTCTCTCTCTCTGTGTGTGTGTGTGTGTGTGTGTGGACTAAAGAACATGGCTGAAGACAGGCTGAGAAATTCTGTCCATTTGAGATTATCCAGCTACAAGTAAGGTAGAAGACTGGAATGTAGCCCCTTTCATCTCAGATGCCCCTTTTTTCTCCCCAGAAGGATAATAAGCATAAATGGAAAATGAACATCCAGCATTATAACATCTAGTGCCATAAACATTCTGATGGCATAAACAAACCATGTCACCAGGGCCAAATTAGGTGATAGAAGTTATGCTCCAATTTAAGACCACTAAATGGTGCAACAGAAAGAAAACAAAAAGTCACTCTGAACTGGCAAAGATCAAGAACAGGAGGAGGAGGAGGGTGACAAGCCAACAGTGAGCAGTGGTTTGACAAAGATAAAGGTCAAAGGTCAAAAAACCCTGAAGATGGATACATAGAAAGAAAGAAGACCCTCATGCCAAAGAAAAAGAACTCCCTCTGCAACATGCCAAATGCACTTGAGGTTGACCACCTTCCACTTTATGAGTGTATGATTGTGACAGAAATTCATTGACAATGTCACATAATAAAGTCCATTCCATACCTTTGTAATAAAAATAAAACTTTTATAATATTAGTTTCTGTGTCTCAAGACTTACTATGGCTCAGTTACCAAGAAGCCTTAGAAAAGACTCCTAGGCTGGCCTGGCCTGGAGTCTGATAATCTCTGTATCAGCCACTGTAGCCCTACTGTGATAGTGTCTGTGGGAAGCCAGACAGGCAAGCTATAAAATTCAGGCTTCTACCATGTGGCCTTTTTGTAATGGCATTGAATTCCAGTCTCAGGGAAACATCTCAGGACAATGGCTACTGCAACAGAATGTCTCAGCAGCTTTTTTGGATGCTAGAACATCACAGAGGCTTCGGCCAGTGGGGGAAGGGGCTTGGATGGGTCCAAAAATAACTAAAGATCAGTATAAAATAAAATGGGGAAAACATCTCTTGAAAACAGAGGGTACAATTTCAAGCTGGAATTCACCTTTGAAACACAAAAACTGTACTGAATTCATGCACCAATTTTTATGCCACAGTCTCCAAGATTGTATGATCTTTTACATCTTTCCTAGTCCTCTTGAAAATGGGTGCAGTCTGTGGTTCCCTTCTGAAATCAAGACTATTGTCCTGAACATGCCTACCTTCATGTTAATGTCCCCAGACTAAACAGACTGTATATAAACAATGGGGAGGTTACAACACAGTGTTTGCAAGATAAGGAATAACGTGGTGGGAAGCACAGAAGAGGATCAGTGGGTAGAAGGGAGTGTGAGATGCTTTACCACAACTGAACCCACTAATTATCTTTTGCAAATGCACCTTGCCTCTTCCCTGAGGATGTATTTCTTTCAGTTTTGAAGACTGAATAACTGGAGGAAAACAAAACTATTGAGAGGGAACCTGCAGCAGAGCACATCTCTGTCACCCACAAATTCTTTCCTACAAATGCTATCACAAACCCTGAATTAGCATGAGGTAAAAACATTCTGTAATTGACAGCCTAATCCTATGATCAGGCTATGATGCCAGCATGTAACAAGGCTGCTGCCAGAAATGGCAAGTGGCACGAGTCACACAGCGTCTCTGGAGCCCCTAGTGCAGTAAGTCAGCAGTGGGGCAGGCTGTGCTAACTGGTTAAGAGGCGCTTTTTCAAGTGGGTGCTCCTCTTTTATTTAGCAGGGGGAGAGTAACTGGCCCACCTCACCCCAGCAGTGTCTTTTCTAGTGGCTGTCTGCTGGGGTTGCATCTTTTTAGATTGTGAGCCCTTTGGGGACAGGGAGCTATTAGATATTTGATTTTCTCTGTAAACCGCTTTGTGAACTTTTTGTTGAAAAGCGGTATATAAATACTGTTGTTGTTGTTGGATGGGAGTGGAAGAACTGGGGACATTACTGGCTGGGGAGGAGGCGGAAAGGGTGGATCTTTATATGTCCCTCTAGAATACATTACATATTATATCCTGTATCTTCCTTATTCACCACATTTCTCATAACAAGAGTCCCAATACATTGTGACACTGCAAGAAGCCTTCCCTAGTACAAGAGTTTGCAGAACATGAAAACACAGGCAGCCTGATCCAGTGCTGCCTGAGCACCATTGCTGAAGCCCTAGCACCCAGAGAGCAAGTGGCACTGGGGGGAGGGAGGCCTACAATGCCCATTGAAGCTGCAGCTGGAACCCTGGCCACTGCTGGAGCTCAAGTAAATGCCAAGCATTGCAGGATCATGAAGAAGGTGGCAGGAAGGTGTGGGGGAGGTGTTCTGGGGCAGAACAGGAGGGACAGGCCCGAGAAGGGATGGGATCGGCAGAGGACTCTTCAGCTGAAACCTATCCCTCATGTCGGGCTCTGAAGCCCAACATGGGGCTTCTTGAGTCTGCACCAGCAAAATAGCTGTCTTGAGAAGACCCATTGAGCAGGCGGGGGCTTTACTCAGGGTAAGGGGACGAAGAGACCTCCAGCCTGCTTGGATCCAGCAGTAGCCATTTAAGCCGCCACCTGAACTGGATAGGATTGAGCCCTACGTCATTTTGTATTTCTGTTTACTTTTTATTTTTACAGTTTACCTCCGAACTGCTTGCAGCAAAGTCCAGCAGACTGCCAGGAGATGTGCTAACGACTACTGGCTCCAGCTCTGTTCTGAGATACAGATAGCAGCTGACATGGGCAACATCAAGGGGATGTATGATGGTATCAAGCAGGCCCTAGGTCCAACACAGAGGAAAATTGCCCCTCTGAAGTCTGCCACAGGCGAGGTCATCCAGGATCGGGCGCAGCAGATGGAACGCTGGGTGCAGCACTACTCTGACCTATATTCCAGAGAAAATGTAGTCACCAAAGAAGCACTGAACAACATTGAGTGCCTGCCTGTGCTGGAAGAGCTTGACAGTGAACCAACCCTAGAAGAACTTCACGTGACCTTGGACTCCCTTGCCTTTGGCAAGGCACCTGGAAAAGACAGCATCCCTGCTGAAGTCCTAAAATGCTGCAAAGAGATCATCGTCACTGAGCTGCATGAAATCCTCTGTCTCTGCTGGAGAGAAGGTGGAGTACCTCAAGACATGAGGGATGCAAACATCATCACGCTGTACAAGAACAAAGGTGACAGGGGTGACTGCAACAACTACCGCGGCATCTCTCTCCTTAGCGTTGTAGGAAAGCTGTTTGCCCGAGTTGCACTAAAGAGGCTCCAGGTACTTGCAGAGAGCGTCTATCCAGAATCGCAGTGTGGATTCCGAGCCAACAGGTCCACCACTGATATGGTATTCTCCCTTAGACAACTGCAGGAGAAATGCAGGGAACAACGACAGCCACTCTTTATAGCCTTCAGAGATCTCACAAAGGCCTTCAACCTGGTCAGCAGAGACAGCCTCTTCAAGATTCTCCCCAAGATCAGATGTCCACCCAGGCTCCTCAGCATCATCAGATCCTTCCACAAGGACATGAAGGGCATTGTTGTCTTCGATGGCTCCACATCAGACCCTTTTGACATCCGAAGCGGAGTGAAGCAGGGCTGTGTTCTTGCGCCAACCTTGTTTGGAATTTTCTTCGCTGTCCTGCTGAAGCAGGCCTTTGGAACTGCAACAGACGGCATCTATCTCCAGACCAGATCAGACGGAAAGCTCTTCAACGTCTCCAGACTGAGAGCAAAATCCAAAGTCCAGCTGAAATATCTGCGTGACTTCCTCTTTGCCAACGATGCAGCTGTCACTACCCACTCTGCCAAAGATCTCCAGCAGCTCATGGATCGTTTTAGCAAGGCCTGCCAAGATTTTGGACTGACAATCAGCCTGAAGAAAACACAGGTCATGGTTCAGGATGTGGACTCACCTCCCTGCATTACAATCTCTGCGCATGAACTGGAGGTTGTCCATGACTTTGTGTACCTTGGCTCAACAATCTCCGACACTCTTTCTCTCGATACCGAGCTAAACAAGCGCATTGGTAAAGCAGCTACCACGTTTTCCAGACTCACAAAGAGAGTCTGGTCCAACAAGAAGCTGACAGAACATACCAAGATCCAGGTCTACAGAGCTTGCATCCTGAGTACACTTCTGTACTGCAGCGAGTCATGGACTCTTCGCTCACAACAGGAGAGGAAACTGAACGCTTTCCACATGCGCTGCCTCCGACGCATCCTCGGCATCACCTGGCAGGACAAAGTTCCAAACAACACAGTCCTGGAACGTGCTGGAATCCCTAGCATGTATTCACTGCTGAAACAGAGACGCCTGCGTTGGCTCGGTCATGTCATGAGAATGGATGATGGCTGGATCCTAAAGGATCTCCTCTATGGAGAACTCGTGCAAGGAAAGCGCCCTACAGGTAGACCACAGCTGCGATACAAGGACATCTGCAAGAGGGATCTGAAGGCCTTAGGAGTGGACCTCAACAAGTGGGAAACCCTGGCCTCTGAGCGGCCCGCTTGGAGGCAGGCTGTGCAGCATGGCCTTTCCCAGTTTGAAGAGACACTTGGCCAACAGTCTGAGGCTAAGAGGCAAAGAAGGAAGGCCCATAGCCAGGGAGACAGACCAGGGACAGACTGCACTTGCTCCCAGTGTGGAAGGGATTGTCACTCGGCCTTTTCAGCCACACTAGACGCTGTTCCAGAACCACCTTTCAGAGCGCGATACCATAGTCTTTCGAGACTGAAGGTTGCCAATACACATTACTTTTTATTTTTGTTTGGCTCCAAGTCATAGAATCATGCCCTGACTATGTGTACCAAATGCCATTTGAATTCAACAGAGTTACAAACAAAGGACAATTGGAGTCCCAAACAAGTGAGTTAAACTAAAAGTCTTGCCTTATTTCACCAATAAGATCAAAAATATTTCCTGTCTAAACCACACAGAATCCTATATTTTGTGCTTTATAAATAAATAAATAAAGTAAGTAAGTAAGTAAGTAAGTAAGTAAGTGGAAAAAGTGGAGAAGAGACAGGTTCGGAGGTAAAATAATGAAGTCACTATAGCCTGCTTATTTTTCACACCACATCAAGCATGAAAGTGAGAGGAGGACAGTGCAGAAAAAGATTCCCATTTAGGGCAAGAAAGAGCATGTATGGGCACCATTACATAATTATAAGCCGAAAACTTTAATCATGGGGATGAAAGTAACAGCTTAGCACTGAAAATAAGAATTTCTATAAAGCACAAATTAATACATTTAATCAAATAAAAGATTGAAAGATGATTAAGACCTTTAAAATATTTTGAACATGGGGCAGAAAGGATGTGCCACATGCCTCACCCATCCCCTTATCCCAGGTGGAAAGTCTTCATCCTCAAGTTGAAGAAAAAACATGGTCACCCTAAACAGACACAGCAGGTGATCAAGTACAGTCTTTCATCCACTTTAACGTAACTCAAAACACAGTCCCAACTGGGAAAACCTGGATATAAATGGTGGGTTGCTTTACCTCTCCACTGATCTATCCCTTCTCCTCCTCCTGTATATTCTGGGGTTAGAATTAGGCAAGAAGGGAGGCTTCAGATAGAGGTCTCCCTTCCCTGTGTGCCCAGGGGAATTTGGGTGTGTGTGTGTGCTTGACAAAGAAATAGTACAGAAAGTTCCATTTGAAAAAGTGAACCACTCTACCCCTGGGCCGTCTTCTTCCTCCCACAGAGCTCTTTTGGGAAGCCAGCCTATCAAAGGGAGGCTTCCTATGGATCCCATTTGGGCTCCCCTGTACTTTTAGTTTGGATTGGTCCCCCCAGGGTATGTCAGCTGTTTTCTCTCTCCCCCTTTCATTGTTTTACTCTCTGTTCACCTTTCTTCTCCTGGTCTCGCTGCTCCACTATCGTCCCCCATGCCCTCTCTGACTGTTCTGCCTTGTGCCTCCTCCTTGCCATTCTCCACTCCAGTCTCTCACCCTGCTGTCTCTCTCCTCTCACTTCTTCATGCCTCAGTCTTCCTCCATCTTCTTTTCACCACCTCTGTTGTCTCCCTGGCTCCTTCCATCTCCCTCACTCCCTTCTGTCCCCCTTCCGGAGTTCTCTGACTTGCAGCTCCTTTTATAGGCTCATACCAGCTCACAGCTTTTGCTACCATTGCTGAGGAGCACTTGGCTCACCACTGGTTAGCTGTGTGGCAGAGGTGCTCAGATGTCATCACTGTCAGGTACTTCCATGGAAGCTCTAGACCAGGGGTGTCAAACTTGTTTCATATGAGGGTCACAGTTATCATTCATGGTGCCTGCTGAGGGCTGGAAGTGACATCATTAAGTAGAAAGTGACACCATTAAGCATATGATGGCCAGAAATAAGCACTTTGTTCTCACATAGAAACTCATTCGCTGCAAATGACAGAAGAGAGGAAATGTGCAAATCTTGCTCACATTTCCAAGATATGAGAAGGCTCGATTATAATAGGGGCTGGATAAATTGCTTCCAGGGGCTGCATTCTGTCAATGGACCTTATGTTTGACACCCCTGCTCTAGATGGGTTCAGACAAGCTGGGCCTGCTCAGTGCCATAGCTTGCGCATGGGGGGGGCGCATGGGGGGGATTCCAAAGGGAAACAAAAGGGAAGAGAAGCCACGCAGCAATACTAGTGTATTGCTGCGTCTGGAATGCTGGATATTTGGGAAGGGGTTGTATGAAGTATTACACTTTCCATCTAAGTCGGGAAACATTAATGAAACAGAGATGGAGCTCTTTCAGGTATGAGACATAGAACAAATTGATGTGCGGAGTGACACTATCGCAGGAAGTTAGGTTTAGAATGCTTTGATTGGGAATTTCTATATTGTGCCTGGGTGAGAGTGAGAGGAGAGGAGGACTCTCAAACTGAGAGGCAAGGAGGCACAAATTCATGGGAATGATGGGCAAAGACAGAAAATGAGTTGCTGTGTGGGGTTTAATAATTTTGTATTGTGCGTAATTAATTTACTGTAATCCACTTGGAAGAAGATCAATAAATAAATAATATGGCATAAGTCAAGCTTCCCTTAAAACTGAAGGACGTAAAACACAACATAAGAGAACATTCAGACCAAAGGCAGTATGTTTGTGTGCCATTTCCCTAGGCCATATCTTTCTTGTAAATCCCATTAATCACTTGAAATCGTACCAGAGGGGCACAACTTCCTTCATCTAGATGTCTAATTGTATAATCAGCAGCACTTACGGATCCTGCTTGGAGCATTAAAGCATCTGGAAGAGTATGTGTTGACATTCTGGGAAGTGAGGGACTAGCGCTTCCTAATCCTTTGGCAGAATGAATACACATATTCAGTTTGTTCCCTTACCTCGGGGCTGCACCAATACTGGAAGGATGGATAGGACTGGGCCACTAATCTCTGCCAATCAGATTCATTTGAGTGATTCTAGTGATATAGGAGCAGAAGAAAACCTCCTCTCTCTCTTCACACCATGCATAATTTAATAAGTGTCTTGGCCCAATCCTAACATCTTATTTTCGGCAGCAGAACAGTGTCCCACTGCTGTAAGTTGGCTGCCAATGACATGGAGCATGCCACCAGCAGCCATTTTCAAGCCATCACCATGAAGGGGCAAGCAGCATTTGAGGCCCGCTGCCATGACTGCTAACCAGCTCTGATGCAAGTAAACCAGCACAGGGTGTGTGGTAGTGGTTCCTGGGCAGGAAGTGGAAGGAACCAAGGAAAGGAGGGGGAGGATCTAGTGGCTGTCACACATACTGGATCTTATCCTCTCATTCCAAAATCTCCAGCCCCTTCTCTCTCCTCAGACATATACTTTCAAATGAACAGTGTATGTCCAAGGAGACCTATAGGTGGCTTGAAGGTTTACATGGATGTAAGCAAAAATGTGTTCTACTTACCTCCCATTTGCCTTCAGGTCACCCTCCCCCATCATAGCATGCAGCATGCACCTTTTGGTGCAGCTGCATGCTATAGTGATGGGGGATAGGATTGGGCTCTCAGTCATGTCCTCTTAATCTCCTTTTGAAGCTAAAATGCCCCAAACATTGTAGCCTTTTTTTGGGGGGTAAGGAAGCTTTCAGCTCTCTGGTTATTTTGGTTGTCCTCTTTAGCACCTTTTTCAGTTCTACAATATCCTTCTTGAAATGTGGCAGCCAGAACTGTACACAACATTCCAACGTGGCCACACCACAGTTCTGTATAGAAAGGGCTGGTCTGACCATGAGGCTGACTGAGCTGGTCATCTCAGGCAGCAGACAGTTGGGAGATGCTCACTGATCATCCCACTCTGTTGCCCACTCTATTGCTCCTGCTCCTCCTACTCCCATTCCTGACACTGGAAAAGGATAAGGAGGATGGAGCAGAAGAGGAAGTATGGAGGATAGGAGAGTAGTGGAGTCAATTTTTCTCTTTTAATCCAGGGAATGAGTGCAGTAGAGGCTGGCACATCACCAGGAAAGGAGAAGCAGGATTTGGTATTCTGTCTCAGGTGCCAGAAGATTTTGGGCCAAACTTGTTGTGATGAATGTCCTGGTTTTTTCTCTCCTGTTTTTGCCTATTTCACCCTATTTTTATACTTCTAACTCCCCAGAAGTTCCTGTGCAGGTTCAGCCATCTTAGAATTGCTGGAAAATCTTCCTGCAACTTCCTGTTCTTTGTTTGAAAACTCCATTACCAGGAGCCACATGCATTATGTGGACTGGGGTCAATCACATTGTCTGGAGTAGCTATTCTACCTAGCAATAAGCCTGCTTTGCCAATTGGGCAACAAACTTGTCTGACCAGGTAAAAGAGGTGAGATGTAGACACCAAGTGGATTCCATTCCTCCAATTAGTTAACTTGATGACATCATCAAACCAGGTTTTTTAGACCAAGTACAGGGGCTTGGGTGTGCTTTTCAGCCTATAGGCTGTGGGAACCCTAAGGCTGGCACACAGAAGGCACACATGTATTTTCCAGTAAGTGCAAGGATCAAGGATTCCTTGTAATCAGGATCAATGTAATCAGCTAGGATAGGACCATTAATTAGCTAAAGGTGTCAAGGAATTAGTTTTCATTTTGCTCTGTTGCTTTTTTCACTCCAAGCAAACTTGCAAATTTCACTGGTTTAGTGACCTGACACATGAGTGGGAGGATTGTGGGCTTTGTTTTTGAGTAGCATCCCATTTCCATCTGCTGGAACATTAATGGTTACTGTATCTATTTGAACCAGCTTGTGCTTTCCAGTCAAAATCAAGCATTTTTCACCAGCCTGCTTATACTGTATTTTCTCTACCCGTTTTTTGTTTTTTGTTTACTCATTTTGCAGTGGCGGACCTCCCCAGCCCAATGCTCTGGGGAAAGGGTCCATGATGGCACCCCCCGTGGGCTGTCGCACCCCCCTGCACAGAAATCCAACCCCCCCCCACACACACACACACACTCACCTGAGGCTAAACGGAGGCTTGCGTGACCCATGCCTGCATCGGGGAAACTCCTTGAGGCTTCCCCAATGCTATAAACTGTGCTTCCAGGAAACTGGAAACTTCCAGGAAACTGGAAGCACAGTTTCCAACCCCATTGGGAGCCTCAGAGAGGCTTCCTCAGGGTCCTAGAGGCTCACACCCTGGACATTTGCCCCATCGGACATAATGGAAGGTCCGCAACTGCCATTTTGTTTCATTTCTTTTTCTTTTGGACTAATAAACTAGTTACATTTTAACTCTTTGCCTGCCTAGTCCATCTTTATAGAATAGATAATTAAATGGTTGTCATTTTTCTTCAGCCTATAAATGCTACTGTGGTTTTGATTTTTAATGTGTTCACTGCTCTCCTGGGAAGGGTTTTTTTCCCAGATGGCCCAGGTGGATGAGGGTAAGTTTCTGGGACCATTATGAAGAGGGATTTGACATGGAGTGCAAACACCGCTGCTCTGGTCAAGAAGGCCCAACAACTATTGTACTTTTTGAGACTCCTCAGCAGACAAAAATTGTCTGAGAGATTGCTGGTAACTTTTTATCGCAGCTACATAGAGAGCATTCTATCTTATTGTCTCTGTGTTTGGTTTGCGAGTTGTGCAGTGGTGGAGAGAAAAGCGCTCCAAAGGGTTATCAACACTGCTCAGATAATTATTAGCTGTTCCCTTCCTTCTCTGGAGGAGCTTTACAGTATAAGGTGTATGTCGAAAACCTCAAAAATTCTGAGAGATCCCTCACATCCTGGTTACTAGTTTTTTGAATTATTGCCATCAGGAAGAAGATATAGGGTGATAAGAACAAGAATGAGTAGATTAAAGAACAATTTTTATCCCAGTGCAGTGTCTAGATTAAAAGCGGGGGGGGGGGGTACTGTGATATGTTGATCAGAGTTTTAGCAATGTGGTGCTTGTATATGTAGTCTGCCTGACCTTGTTGTATTGTTGTTTTGTCTTGGTTTTGTCTTGTTTTACCTTGCGAAAGCACCTAATTTCGTTGTACTTGTGTACACGGATACAATGACAAATAAATTTTCTATTCTATTCAAAGAAGAGACAATGGGGGCAGCTGGATCGCGGGTTGTTACCACTGCTGCCTCCTCTGAAGCAGAACCAGGATGTCATGTAATATGTCATGTAATAAATTTTCTATTTCTTCTGCCTGGTCTCTATTTTTCTATTTCTTCTGCCTGGTCTCTGCCCGGTCTTCTGCCTGGTCTCTGCCTGGTCTCTCTGATGGTTGCAGCAGTTAAAAACGACCAAGGTTCTCTTCCATTCAGCTGCTGGTCCAGTAAAGGGAAAGCAAAGAGCAAGAAGGGATGTGTGCACACTAACCAGTGACTAGGTCCTACTCTCTTTGGTCAGCCTGCCTTCTCCCAGATTCCTTTCTCTGACACTTGTATATAAGGAAAATATAATATTAGCAGTTTCATTCTCAATTCCCTTTTGAATGACCTCTAGCATGGAATTCTTCTCTGCCACTGCACACAAAGTTGATGTTTTCATCGGGCTATCCACCAACACATCAAGATCTCTTTTCTAATTGTTTACTGTCAGCTCAGACACCATCAGTGTAGAACTGAAATTGGAATTTTTTGTCCCAATGTGCATCACTTTACACTTATAAACCCTGAACTACATTTGCCATTTGATTGCCCATACAGCAGTCTGGAAAGATAGATTTGGAGCACTTTACAATCTGCTTCGACTCACCACTTTGAATAGTTTGGTTGTGTACAAACCAGGCAAGTCCTAGTTTGTTCTAACCACTGTGAACAAGTTAAGATTACATCTTGGATATAATCACTCTCCCTGAGAGGGTAATGGTTTCTAATAGTCAAGCTGCTGCCAGACCTTCCACACAAGCTGCCTTGTAAATACATAGCTACCTCTGAACTGGTAACATTTTTTTGTAATTATCTTCAAGGCTAATCAACAAATACATGCACAACAATCAAATATCTTTTCTATTTACCTTAGACAATGTATGTCTGATGTTGTCTTCTGGGATTTATCATTTAAACTCTCCTCAGATTTTGTATTCTTGAAAGACAAATTCCAGTGTTGAAGATCACGTTCCCTTTGTTCAGCATGCAGAAAATTCTCACAAAGCTATGGGATGCTTCAGGTATCCGTCAACCTACAGACAATATGGACTCCACTCAGACGTTATATAGTACTTGGTTGATATTATTTGTAGGAAAAAGCAGGCATCTCTATGGCACTCAGTTTAACAGGAGTACCTGGTGAATATAAAACACGCACCCACTTGATGGCCAGAAAGAAGCACTCTCCCCATTGTATAGATGGACAAACAAAGGGTTAAGTGACTCCCCTAAGATTCCACAATGAGTCTGTGACAGAATTGTCTGCCTAAGGCACTAGTATGGACTCTGTAACCATAGCAGCCAGCTAGACAACCAACCTCACAATTGATGTCTTTACAATCATCAATTTGTATAGAAATCATCTAATACAATTTGGTGGTATTATCTCTTATTTCACATTACAGAAAGGTACAAGAATCAAGAATCTGAAAAAAATATTTTTTTTTTAAAATACTGACATAACAATGTTTTGAGATAGTAGTCTATGGCTAGTTGGTTCTAGAAGCATATTCAGTCAACAGTATAATTCTCAATCATGGGGGCTTTGGAAAAAGTAAGTACCATCAACAAGGCAGTTCACAAAAAATAGAATATATATTAACCTACGATACTTATTAAAGCCATTTTTGCTCAATGTTGCATATATGCAGCAAGGATTAAATGTGTACACCTGTGAGCTGGGCAGAAATGGGTTAATGTTCAAAATACACTTCTTACTTCACAGATTTCAGGAAACTGGATGAGAGATAGGAATCAAAAGTAGGAGACAGAAAAACTGTTCTATGGTCACTACAACATATGTTCATGTATACTGTCATCAGAACTTTCTATGGTATGCTTGTTCCCCATCAAAAGATGTGTATCAAAGGAAGTGAAAGCCAAACTACAATACACTGCAAATTTCCAATAATGTGTCCTCAAATTACACTGTAAGATGGGGAGAACTTCTGTTCCCATTTGAAATTGTTTGTATGAACAGGGGAAACAAGCACTGCCAGGTCCCTGACAAGAAGTGGTACATAAGAGATTGTTGCTTCTATTGGATCACTAGCTGCTATGCACAGGTGCTCCCCCCCCCCATCTGACAGGTTAGGGACCAGAGCTGTGGGTGAAAAGCAGAAATGGTTGAAATGCGAAACTGAATTTTTTTTGTTTACAAATGTTGCTTCCAATGCTTTTTTAGCTAGCAAATTACAAATGCCTTTTTATCTTGCAAATTCCTGCTGTCACACAAAGATTTCTGTAAATGGACTCTCACTAATACCTTGGGAATGGAATGGGAATGGGAATAGACCTGGAGCTAAAGCTGGTGCATGCTCTCTCTCTCTCTCCCCCCCCCCACACACACACATACCAAAACTGTTTGAATCACCATGTCATATGCAAATCAACATGGGGGAGGGCAATTTTAGCCTTTAGACCAGCAGAGAGAGGTTGAAAGAGCAGAGCATGAATTGAATGAATGGCTTCCAGGTATAATTGAAATTTGTCAAAAAGCGAACCGTCAGAAAGCAGGGGATGCCTGTATCCCTTATCTTGAGATGTTCACCCTTATTCCACATCATTATTATTTTCCTTGGCCAAGAACACTCAAGGTTCCTAGCACTTCAGATAGCTGCTAGGTATCCTTTATAGCTCTGATCTAGAAAACTTCAGGAATGATGGAATGTGCATACTTCTGTCCTTATGGAGAAAAAGTCTAATGTCCAAGCTTGAGTGGCACAGGGATACTCACAATGTTAGGCATGCATTACTCATTACTAATTTTTGTCATGTTGTTCCGCATACACACCTAGCATCTGTGTGCTTTCTATAGCAAATCCACATGTTGAAACCTGTTTCTTGTGCATGGATTGAAAGTGGTGATTTGGATTCATTTTTTAAAGTTTGGTTCAGCCTTCATAATCTTTGGACCAGGAATGAACCTATGGCACTTCCATTCTAAAATTGGAAAACAGATTTTTCCCTAGGGCTGATTTAATTTTTCATATCTGAACATAACAGTTTTTAAACAAGAATGCAGCAATCATATCCAACAAGTTTGCCTGAGATTTGCTGGGTTAGAGGAAGTTATAATTTATCATTTGTAAAATATTTATCATTGTATAGCTAGGGTTGTCACATTTCAGTTCCTCAGATATAGGGATCCTAACTTGCATACCATGCAAATTTTTCCTGATTTGCATATTATGCCTTTCTCTTAAGGCTCTTTCTAGAGAACTTTTAGTTGCTCAAAAATTCATGACCCCTTGGACTTCATAGCTTAAAGCTGCAAAGTTCTGCCGGGTGAAAGCGCAGCATATGCCAAAATTAATGCAAAGTAACCTGCAACTTGAGCACCATTAATCATTGAAAGAGAACACAGACAAAGACCAGATCAGACCAGACCAGCTTCCTGAAACCAACTGGAGGCAGCACTTCTGTGTCTTTAAGAACTGCACAATAGAAATTCCACTGATGCAGTGCTTTCCCAGCTTGGAAATGGACCTGTTGGCAACCTTCAGTCTCGAAAGACTATGGTATCGCGCTCTGAAAGGTGGTTCTGGAACAGCGTCTAGTGTGGCTGAAAAGGCCGAGTGACAATCCCTTCCACACTGGGAGCAAGTGCAGTCTGTCCCTGGTCTGTCTCCCTGGCTATGGGCCTTCCTTCTTTGCCTCTTAGCCTCAGACTGTTGGCCAAGTGTCTCTTCAAACTGGGAAAGGCCATGCTGCACAGCCTGCCTCCAAGCGGGCCGCTCAGAGGCCAGGGTTTCCCACTTGTTGAGGTCCACTCCTAAGGCCTTCAGATCCCTCTTGCAGATGTCCTTGTATCGCAGCTGTGGTCTACCTGTAGGGCACTTTCCTTGCACGAGTTCTCCATGGAGGAGATCCTTTGGGATCCGGCCATCATCCATTCTCACGACATGACTGAGCCAATGCAGGCATCTCTGTTTCAGCAGTGCATACATGCTAGGGATTCCAGCACGTTCCAGGACTGTGTTGTTTGGAACTTTGTCCTGCCAGGTGATGCCGAGGATGTGTCGGAGGCAGCGCAAGTGGAAAGCATTCAGTTTCCTCTCCTGTTGTGAGTGAAGAGTCCATGACTCGCTGCAGTACAGAAGTGTACTCAGGACGCAAGCTCTGTAGACCTGGATCTTGGTATGTTCCGTCAGCTTCTTGTTGGACCAGACTCTCTTTGTGAGTCTAGAAAACGTGGTTGCTGCTTTACCAATGCGTTTGTTTAGCTCGGTATTGAGAGAAAGAGTGTCGGAGATCGTTGAGCCAAGGTACACAAAGTCATGGACAACCTCCAGTTCATGCGCAGAGATTGTAATGCAGGGAGGTGAGTCCACATCCTGAACCATGACCTGTGTTTTCTTCAGGATGATCATCAGTCCAAAATCTTGGCAGGCCTTGCTAAAATGATCCATGAGCTGCTGGAGATCTTTGGCAGAGTGGGTAGTGACAGCTGCATCGTCAGCAAAGAGGAAGTCATGCAGACATTTCAGCTGGACTTTGTACTTTGCTCTCAGTCTGGAGACGTTGAAGAACTTTCCGTCTGATCTGGTCCGGAGATAGATGCCTTCTGTTGCAGTTCCAAAGGCCTGCTTCAGCATGACAGCGAAGAAAATCCCAAACAAGGTTGGTGCAAGAACACAGCCCTGCTTCACGCCGCTTCAGATGTCAAAGGGGTCTGATGTGGAGCCATCGAAGACAACAGTGCCCTTCATGTCCTTGTGGAAGGATCTGATGATGCTGAGGAGCCTGGGTGGACATCCAATCTTGGGGAGAATCTTGAAGAGGCCATCCCTGCTGGCCAGGTTGAAGGCCTTTGTGAGATCTCTGAAGGCTATAAAGAGTGGCTGTCGTTGTTCCCTGCATTTCTCCTGCAGTTGTCTAAGGGAGAATACCATATCAGTGGTGGACCTGTTGGCTCAGAATCCGCACTGTGATTCTGGACAAACGCTCTCTGCAAGTACCTGGAGCCTCTTTAGTGCAACTCAGGCAAACAACTTTCCTACAACGCTAAGGAGAGAGATGCCACGGTAGTTGTTGCAGTCACCCCTGTCGCCTTTGTTCTTGTACAGCGTGATGATGTTTGCATCCCTCATGTCTTGAGGTACTCCACCTTCTCTCCAGCAGAGACAGAGGATTTCATGCAGCTCAGTGACGATGATCTCTTTGCAGCACTTTAGGACTTCAGCAGGGATGCTGTCTTTTCCAGGTGCCTTGCCAAAGGCAAGGGAGTCCAAGGCCACGTGAAGTTCTTCTAGGGTTGGTTCACTGTCAAGCTCCTCCAGCACAGGCAGGCACTCAATGTTGTTCAGCACTTCTTTGGTGACTACATTTTCTCTGGAATATAGCTCAGAGTAGTGCTGCACCCAGCGTTCCATCTGCTGCATCCGATCCTGGATGACCTCGCCTGTGGCAGACTTCAGAGGGGCAATTTTCTTCTGTATTGGACCTAGGACCTGCTTGATACCATCATACACCCCCTTGATGTTGCCTGTGTCAGCTGCTATCTGTATCTGGGAGCAGAGCTGGAGCCAGTAGTCGTTAGCACATCTCCTGGCTATCTGCTGGACTTTGCTGCGAGCAGCTCGGAGGACCTGCAGGTTGCGCTCACTGGGACAGGCCTTGTATGCTGCTTGAGCTCTCCTCTTTTCCTCAATGACTGGTGTCAACTCCTCAGAGTGGGCTTCAAACCAGTCTGCCGTCTTGTTGGTCTTCTTGCCAAATATGGACGAGGCATTGTTGTAAACGGCATTCTTGAAATGTTCCCATCTGTTGGATGCGTTTGCATCGACCGGGCCTGGAAGAGATTCCTCAAGCGCTCATGCAAATTCCTCCACTTTTCTCTGATCCCGGGTCTTGCTGGTATCAGTGAGGTCTTCCTTCCTTTTTCGTGTGGTACAGTGGCTTTGTTTGTAGTTTCACTCTGCTGCACACCAGGGAGTGGTCGGTGTCGCAGGCAGCACCCTGATAGCTGTGTGTGATCTTGATGCTGGGAAATGGACCACAGAATTAATAATGGCTATGTGCCAGATATGAAACAAATGTAATGAATATAGTAGCTGAAAGGTGAAATTCAACATAATATGTATCTATGTAGCCAGCACATTCGTTTCACAGAATCCAATTATACATACCAATATTATGTCTATCTAAAAGTGAAAGCCCTGACTCAACAAAAGATTTCTTATTTCCCATTAAGATAGAATGCTGAAATTTGGCATGGTTGTTGCTTATGGATCACTAACACAAACTAACTTGTGAGACTGATGGTATTTTATGCAGAAGCTTTCAAATTACCACTCAACCTAAACCACAGGGAAACTGCATGCAATATTTCTAATCAAAGCATCATTGCACACATATGTCAAGATTGCACTTATTGTATGGGATAAGTGCATGATGTCGCACAAAGCTGGCACAAAAGCCCTTAATAGAACACAAAAAGATATATGTGCCAATCACAGGCTGCAGTCCTAACCACACTTTCCTGAGAGTAAGCCCAGTTGAACAAAATAGAACTTACTTCTGAGAAGACCTGGATAGGATTGTGCCCACAGTCTGATAGGACAAGTCACCATGTTGACTTCAGATAAACTCTGCCTCTTATTTCTAGGGTATGCACGCTGATGTCATGAACATCAGTTTAAAATCTTCATACTTATGGCACCAAATAGAAATGTTGTCCCTTTCTACAAACATCTGGTTTCATTGGAAAGGTGACAGTATAGCAGGTGAATTCATGGAATTATTGCTGAAGATCAGACATGGCCATTTGGACAAGCCCAATGGCAAAACAGATATTCCTGAAAACCTGTGCACAACTATGATTTATGCCAATAAAGGTCTCAATCAATCACAACTATGAAAACTGTTGACAGCCTATCTGAGATCTATCCAGACATCAGACTTCTGAACGACAACCCAGTGGCATGGCTACATGAAACTGCTCTTTTGACAGTGCAAAACGATACAGCTGCAGAATGAGCAGCTCAGTTCTACCTCACTGCCCCTGCACTGATGCAGCCACACCAACAGGGCACACATGCACTTGAAACTCCACAGGGGAGTTTCAAGCTCCATGGGACTCCACCGCGTAAGGGAACATTTGTTCCCTTCCCAGGGGATAAGACCCCACTGGGTCTACTCAAATCTGTACCAGCTACTCTACTGGTGCAAGTCCAAGCAGACCTACCACCGCTGCCAATACCACCCCTTCCCAGCCTTGATCTGCTCTTTCTCCTCCTTCACATCCCTACCATTGTCTGATTTACTTTGCTGGGTCCAGTGGTGGGCCTGCTGTGCTGCCGCTGTTTGCACTCATAAAATGGCCACTGGTTGCACTGGTTGCCACTTCTGCACATGCAGCCAAAAACCATTTTACAACAGTAAGGGCACAATCCTAACCAGGTCTACTCAGAAGTAAATCCTATTTTGCTCAGTGGGGCTTACTCTCAGGAAAGTGTGGTTAGGACTGCAGCCGAAGTCCCGCTGTGTCCAGTAGAGCTTACTCTCAGGTAAATTTGTATAGAATTGTAGCCTTAATGCTTCATTTTTCAAACTCTCCTGGAGTTTGAAACCCAGAGTAAGTCCTTGTGGGGGCAGAGGGGAGGCAGCGATGCGATCTCCAGGATCACACCGCTCAGGGGGGCTGCAGGGACTGGGCTGCACTCACCAGTTCCTGCAGCAGCATCCTGGGGGTGTGAGGAGCCCTGCCTGAGCCTCTCCAGGCCTCCCCAGGTCAGCAGCAGTGAAAATGAGCGATCGTGCTCTGCCTCCGCAAAACTGGAAGTGGAGCGCAATCGCTCACTTTCTCTGCTGCTGACCTGGGGAACCCTGCAGATGCTCCTGCAGGCTCCCCATGCCCCCAGGACAGCTGCTGCAGGGACTGGTGAGTACACCCCAGTCCCTGCAGCCCCATCAGAAGTGAAAGTGGAGCAAGCGTGCTTTGCTTCCAGTTTAGCCGAGGTGGGGCGCGATCCCCCCACTTTCACTTTGGAAGCCTCGGAGAGCCCTGCAGACGCTTGCGCAGGGTTCCCTGCACCCCCGGGAGGCTGCAGGAGGCTGTAGTGAGTGCAGCCAAGCCCCTGCAGCCCCCTGAGCATCGTGATCCTGGGGATCGTGCCGCTGCCTCCTCCCTGCCTCCTGGCTGCCCCCACCCCTTAAGGACAAAGAGGCCAGGGCCCTCAGGCTGTGGCGTGGTGATGCTCCAGTTTGAAAACCTCTGCCTTAATGTACCATGAGCTACACATTGTTTCTCAGGCAGCCCTGGAAAAAGATGATGGCCTAGACCAGGGGTCTCCAAACCCCGGCCCGGGGGCCAGATGCAACCCACAGCGAACCTCTATCTGACCCATGGTCAGCTTCTTGTCCCCTGAAAGCCTCTGGCCCACTTGGCCAAACATGACTGGAACTGTACTCTGGTTGTGTCTGGAGGGTTGCGTCTGGTCTGAAGTGTTACGTGAAAATCCCCTTTTTCCTTTTAGTTGTAATTTTCTCTCTATATCTGGTTATGTTACAAAAACATAATGCAGGCCACACTTCCCCCAGCACATGTTTCCATAAACTCTGATCAAGCTACAAGCTCATGGATTACACAACCTCCACTTCCATGTGGTCACTGTATTCATTGTATTGTTTTAACCCAATCACTGTTTATGCAAAAGTGTCTCCTAATCCAATCACTGTTTATGCAAACACATTAAACCTCAACACACAGGTCACAATCAGGTCAAGCCACAAGCTCGTGGTACAACATCCATCTCTCTAGGAGGAAGAAGTCTTGCATAGTAAATCATTGTTTAAGTGTCTCCTATTCATTGTATTGTTTTAACTCAATCACTGTTTAAGTACTCTATGCAAATTTGATCTGCCTTCCTGGGTTACTGTATTTACTGTTTTTACTTTATTGTGTAAGTTCCCCCAGGTAGGAAGATTTTGCTGATAATCCTTTCAATGTTTTACATACTCCAAGTACCCCATTGTGTGGTAGTAAGCAAGCACATCCAGGTCAGCTCTAGGTCACATCCAGGTCATCCAGGTCAGCAAAAATCCTTTTTAAGAGAGGGCTGGATGCCACATGCTCTCTCCCTCTGGGCTCCCCCTCCAAGGACACAACACATCTGTGCTGTGAGGGTCCTCCATAGGACTCTCCTATCCAACTGCTCTACAAGTCAGGTAACTATCTCGCGTCTCGGACTTTTTCCTTTCTTCCCCCCCTTTTTTTCTCCCCTTCTTTCCCCATCTTTAGTTAGCAACTGGGTTTGACAGACCAGGGACCCCTAAAATCCTTCCCTACAACCGTTCCCTTTCTAATTTCCTCAGATGCACCAAATACTTTTCACATGCAACCATCATAAAGCTAGGTACACTATATGCAGGTACGAGGACCAAGACTCATCATTTTTCATGTGCATTATGTTTGCCTGTGTGTTTTTGTAATAAAAATATAATCTTTTATTAAAAGTTATCTTTCTTTCAGTCTCCTCCTTAAGCTAAAAGGGAATTTCTCTGCATTACGCCATCTTGTTATCCAGCCTAGGGCCCTGAAGTTTCCAAAAACTTTGTATTCCCCTATACAAAACAGCCCTTTTTGGTAACAGAAGGGCCAGAGAAGTTGAATGAATTTGTCCATTCATTCATATATTCACTCATCTAAGTTCCATCTCTGATTTATTTATATACATTTTATATTTAAAAATTTTTTCCAGCCCTCAACACCGTGTCAGATATTTGATGCGGTCCTCTGGCCAAAAAGTTTGGTGACCTCTGGCCTAGACCAAGGACTGGCAACATTAAAGGGACATCATAACATCATCATGTCACTGACAAACTTCTGGGTTGCTGAGGCGTTATCTCCCCAGCTAAGCTCCATGCAGATGGGATGACTTTGTCTGGCAGGCCGGATTCAGCCTGCAGGTTGCTGACCCCTGGCCTAGACATTAACGTATATCTCACAGCCCAGTCTGGTGCTGTCTGGTGCCGAGAGCTGCAGCGGCACTGAAAATCCTGAACACAACTTGAGCAGTGGTAAGCTGGTGTGCACTGTATAGGATTGGGCCCACAGTTTGCTTTCTGCTGAGTATAATGTTTCTTTTTTGTTAAGGTCCTTCAAAAACAGTTTTAAAAGCAGCACCTGAACAATCCAGAGGATTGGAGGATAGCAAATGTCACGCTGATCTTTAAAAAGGGAAAGAGGGGGGGACCTGGGAAACTATAGGCTGGTCAGCATAACATCTATACAGGGTAAGATGGTGGAATGCCTCATCAAAGATCGAATCTCAAAACACAGACAAACAAGCCTTGCTGAGGGAGAATCAGCATGGCTTCTGTAAGGGTAAGTCTTGCCTCACAAACCTTTTAGAATTATTTGAAAAGGTCAACAGGCATGTGGATGCGGGAAAACCTGTGAACATTATATATGGACTTTCAGAATGCGTTCAACACAGTCTCTCACCAAAGGCTACTGAAAAAACTCCACAGTCAGGGAATTAGAGGGCAGGTCCTCTCATGGATTGAGACCTGGTTGAAGACCAGGAAACAAAGAGTGGATGTCAATGGGCAATTTTCACAATCGAGAGAGGTGAAAAGCGGTGTGCCCCAATGATCTGTCCTGGGACCGGTGCTTTTCAACCTCTTCATAAATGACCTGGAGACAGGGTTGAGCAGTGAGGTGGCTACGTTTGCAGACGACACCAAGTTTTTCTGAATGGTGAAGTCCAGAAGTGATTGTGAGATGGGCAGCAAAATGGCAGATGCATTTCAATGTAAGTAAGTGTAAAGTCATGCACATTGGGGCAAAAAATCAAAACTTCACATATAGGCTAATGGGATCTGAGCTTTCTGTGAAAGATCAGGAGAGAGATCTTAGGATGGTGGTGGACAGCTCGATGAAAATGTTGACCCAATGTGTGGTGGCAGTAAAGAAGGCCAATTCTATGCTTGGGATCATTAGAAAAGGTATTGAGAACAAAATGGCTAATATTATAATGCTGTTGTACAAATCTATGGTAAGGCCACACCTGGAGTATTGTGTCCAGTTCTGGTCACCACATCTCAAAAAGGATATAGTGGAAATGGAAAAGGTGCAAAAGAGAGCGACTAAGATGATTACGGGGCTGGGACACCTTCCTTATGAGGAAAGGCTGCGGCATTTGGGCCTCTTCAGCCTAGCACAGAGGCGCCTGAGAGGGGACATGATTGAGACATACAAAATTATGCATGGGAAGGATAAAGTGGATAGAAAGATGCTCTTTGCACTCAGCAGAACCAGAGGACATCCACTAAAATTGAGTGTTGGGAGGGTTAGGAACAAGAAAAGAAAATATTTCTTTACTCAGCGTGTGCTCAGTTTGTGGAACTCTTTGCCACAGGATGTGGTGACGGCATCTGGCCTGGATGCCTTTAAAAGGGGATTGCCCAAGTTTCTGGAGGAAAAATCCATTACGGGTTACAAGCCATGATGTGTATGTGCAACCTCCTGATTTTATAAATGGGCTTTGTCAGATGCAAGGGAGGGCACCAGGATGCAGGTCTCTTGTTATCTGGTGTGCTCCCTGAGGCATTTGGTGGGCTGCTGTGAGATACAGGAAACTGGACTAGATGGGCCTATGGCCTGATCCAGTGGTGCTGTTCTTATGTTGTTATGTTCTTAATCCTGCTAATGGCACACTGTTGCAAGAGGGGACCATGGAACTCTACTTTCGCTCCCCCCACCTCTGGCTAAAAGAAACCACAAGGATAAGGGCTATGACTTTTCACCTCATTAAGATGTAGTTTTCAGGATAAGATTTTATGATGATTTTGGCATATAAAAATCAATGTAGTTTCAGTTCCCTGAAAATAATACTAGTTTGAAAGCAAGGCACTATCTGCTTTCACTTACATACCTTAAACAGTGTGAGGAAAAGATATCACGATTAAGTGCGAATTCAGTCTCTGTGAAGGCTGAATATAAAGCAAGTACAAGAACCACAAGAATTACCCAGCATGTAATTAGTCGGTGGAATTCCTTGCCACAGGATGGGGTGATGGCTTCTGGCCTTGATGCCTTTAAAAGAGGATTGGACAGATTTCTGGAGGAAAAGTTCATCACAGGTTACAGGCTATGATGGGTATGCGCAATCTCCTGGTTTTAGAAGTAGGCTACCTCAGAAGGCCAGGTGCAAGGGAGAGGCAACAGCATGCAGGTATTTTGTTGCCCCTGTACTCCTAGAGGTATCTGGTGGGCCACTGTGTGATACAGGAGGCTGGAGTAGATGGGCCTTTGGCCTGATCCAGCAGGGCTCTTCTTATGTTCTTAATGAGTGTCAATGATCTGTAAATTTACAGCAAGTATTAGTGGAAGTGCAAGTGAACTCAGGTTGCATTTGTAAGGATAAATGCCTCAGAGAGCCTGGAAGCCTGCTTCAATGCAAGGTGTGAGGCCCAGTGAAGTCCCCTGAGAGAGGGAGCAGAGACTCCAAGCACAGCATGTATGTGATGAAAGCAGGAAAGCGCGCTTGGGTTCTGCATGGAGAAAAACATTTAGGCAAGAAAAACATGTTAGTCAAATTGTGTCTGTGGGACACAAGAGCTCAATCCTATGCATGTCTCCTCAGAAGTGAGTCCCATTCTGTAGTGAAGTGGCTAAGTTTGCAGACGACACCAAACTTTTCCGAGTGGTGAAGACCAGAAGTGATTGTGAGGAGCTCCAGAAGGATCTCTCCAGACTGGCAGAATGGGCAGCAAAATGGCAGATGCGCTTCAATGTCAGTAAGTGTAAAGTCATGCACATTGGGGCAAAAAATCAAAACTTTAGATATAGGCTGCTGGTTCTGAGCTGTCTGTGACAGATCAGGAGAGAGATCTTGGGGTGGTGGTGGACAGGTCGATGAAAGTGTCGACCCAATGTGCGGCAGCAGTAAAGAAGGCCAATTCTATGCTTGGGATCATTAGGAAGGGTATTGAGAACAAAACGGCTAGTATTATAATGCCGTTGTACAAATCTATGGTAAGGCCACACCTGGAGTATTGTGTCCAGTTCTGGTCGCCGCATCTCAAAAAAGACATAGTGGAAATGGAAAAGGTGCAAAAGAGAGCGACTAAGATGATTACGGGGCTGGGGCACCTTCCTTATGAGGAAAGGCTACGGCGTTTGGGCCTCTTCAGCCTAGAAAAGAGACGCCTGAAGGGGGACATGATTGAGACATACAAAATTATGCAGGGGATGGACAGAGTGGATAGGGAGATGCTCTTTACACTCTCACATAATACCAGAACCAGGGGACATCCACTAAAGTTGAGTGTTGGGCGGGTTAGGACAGACAAAAGAAAATATTTATTTACTCAGCACGTGGTCGGTCTGTGGAACTCCTTGCCACAGGATGTGGTGCTGGCGTCTAGCCTAGACGCCTTTAAAAGGGGATTGGACAAGTTTCTGGAGGAAAAATCCATTACGGGGTACAAGCCATGATGTGTATGCCCAACCTCCTGATTTTAGAAATGGGCTTTGTCAGAAGGCCAGATGCAAAGGAGGGCACCAGGATGAGGTCTCTTGTTATCAGGTGTGCTCCCTGGGGCATTTGGTGGGCCGCTGTGAGATACAGGAAGCTGGACAAGATAGGCCTATGGCCTGATCCAGTGGGGCTGTTCTTATGTTCCATTGCAATCAGTGGGGCTTACTCCCAGGAAAGTGTGGATAGGATTGCAGCCTCACAGCCCAATCCTCTGCATGTCTACTCAGAAGTAAGCCCCATTATAGTCAATGGGGCTTACTCCCAATGAAGCTGACAGGATTGCAGCTTCCCTGGGTGTAAGCCCCACTGACCACAATGGGACTTACTTCTGAGTAGACATGCATAGGATGGGGCTCTCAGAGTCCATGCCTACTCAGAAGTAAGCCCCATTACGGTCAGTGGGGCTTACTCGCAGGTAAGTGAGGACAGGACTGCAGCCCCACCACTGGGTGGCGCGACAAAAGCTGTACAGGGACAGTTAACACAACTGTGAGTGTCGTCTGAGTGCGTGAGCCACGCAGAAGTCGCCGTGAAGGCTCGAGGGAAACCATGAGAGCCATGAGGGACTTCGCGAAAAGCGCCTCAGGCACGACGACGCCAAATAGGCGCCAACATTTAAGCGTCCTAACGGCTGGAATTGCATGACGTCATCAAGTCCAAAGAACAGTTGAGTTCGTCTAAAATGTGATTGACGTGTTTAAGCCCCGCCCCTTTCCTGTGGCCAACGGGGGCCCATTGCCGCGTGGGGGGGAAGATTCGCGCCACACTCTCGGTGCGTCATTTCCGGTTCCATTTGCACTCTTCAGTTGGTTGTCGAGGAGACCGGCAGGGAAGCCGCTCTACCCTTTGATCTCTCTCGTGCCCTCCCCTATTCTGTATAGTTCAATCTTTGTATCGGTTGCTTCGCACGGTCAGTTGGGAGCCCTTATTTTCCCCAATACAAAACTACATATAAATTTATTTATTCGAACTCTTTCTACCCCCTCCCTCCTCCCAGCAACGTGACGCCGCAAAGCGACCTAAGTTGATGAAATCACAGTAAGACAACAAAGTCCATACACCTTCTAGAGACCATGGAGACGCCAGAGGATAGAGCGACGCCCCTTGCAGACCATAGGCCGCCCTCGGTGTGAGTGCGCATGCTCACTGATGCCTTCCTCCCCAGACTTTAACCACTGCGCGAGCTTGGCCGGAAGTGCTGATGGGGCCGCTTGTGGTGGAGCAGGTGGCCATCCCGGTCCCGTCCTGCGAGGCGGCGGGCCCTGCGCGCTTGCCCGTTGGGCGACGGCTGTTGCCCTGAGCGCCCCCTGCGGAGGGGCAGATGGACTTTGTCAGCGCGCACTCCGCGGTTCGTGTGCCCGGTGGCGGACGGGGCGAGCAGCGCTCAGCGGCGCGTCTATGGCTGGGAGGAGGAGAAGGTGGGTGAGCGGCGCCTCGCCCGGACCCGGCCCTGGCCTTGTGGCGTCCGCAGTGTCGTCGGGCTGGCGGTGGCTGTTGGGAGAGGCAGCTCCTGAGAGGGTGTTGGGGCTGGACGGTGGCGTAGCTGGAGGGGGGCGGGACACTCAGGCTGGCAACGAGGCGGGCAAGCGGCCCCCCTTCAGAGCCGTACGGCTCCGTTTTGCTCCCCCCGCAGGGAATGGCTCCGAAGGGGGGGCGCTTACCCGCCTCGCTGCCAGCCTGAGTGCTTCGCCCCCTCCAGCTACGCCACTGGGTCTGGGAGAGGCTCTTAGTGCAGGCTGGGGCTGGAGCCATGGAGAGGCTCTGCGTGCAGAAGACACAGCCCTTGGCACTGCAGGGACAGGGTGCCTTGGCACAGAGGGGGGCGGGAGGGCCTCTGCCTCGAGCCCCTTCCCCAGTTCCCTCTTCTGTACAGTGGCTGAGCCGCCTCTGCCCAGCGTTGTGTGTACACAACAGGGATGGAATGTGTGTGCGCGTCTGTGGGCTGGGCAGAAAGGGGTTCAGGGCACTGCCCCCTTTGTTTCTGGTCACCCTGTGCAGGTAGGGCTGAGGAAGGTCTGGGGAGCCCAGGTGGATCAGTCACTCAGCTTCCTCCAAGGCAGTCTCATGTGCAGTGTCCTATTTGCCCAACAGGAGCAGGCCACCAGAGGCACTGAATATAACAATGCCGTCCCCCATCCTGCCCCACCAGTGAAGTGGGCTGAGGTGTGGGGAGACGAGCCCTTTGCTCTTCTTGACAAGAGAGTGCAAGTGTACAAGACGCCATGATCCCAACTTGTGCATGGATGCCACGCGTGTTCATGCACCCTTTTCCCTCTCAAGACGCATTTCTCTGCTCTGGGGAGAGTAGAGGTAAAGGAGGACACATTGCAGCTAAGAGGCTGAGAGGTGAAATGCCTTCAGTTTCTTCCCTGCTGCTTGAACTTTCATGGAATGGAAGAGCGCAAAGAACAGAATTGCGGCAAGGTTTTGCTCCATGAGGTTTCTACCCCATGTGCCCTTGGGAAGCTTGGTGCTTGAGTGCAGGTGGCACATCTTGTATAACAAGCTGGCTGGGTCCCATAATAGGAAGGAGCAAGTTCCGCTCCACTTCCTCTGCCCAATTGAGGTGTTTGTGTGCTGAGCGAGGGAACTGGACCTCTGGTGGTTGCTAGCAGCTGCTCCAGGCTGAGCCCTTGGCAACATGGGAGGTCGTGAGTAGGGACTTGTCATGGAGAGTGGGTCTCTGTTCCAACCCCCTCAGTGAGGGAGCTGTTCATGAGAAGAGTGGGCACAAAAGAGGGGGTTTGTGCCTAGAATAGCAAGGTAAAGATGATACTTTGGGAGGTGTTGTTGGGATGGCTCCTATGAGAAGCTATGTTAATGGGGGGAAACTTCAAGGGCTCCAGTGGGCTCCAACCCAGCAGACTCACCACCTAGGCATCTGGTATATAATGGCATAAAGTGGGGAAAATGGGCTGTTAGATCTCTTCAAGTAACTTGTGTAAAAGGGTTGTGGGTTTTTCCTGTTCTGTAACTGATAAGTGATGTGTTTAACATTATTGAATGTAATTTTCTTATATATGTACCTCAGCTATTTAAAAAGTAAGTAACTTGCCTTGATAAGTATGCATGCACAGATCCCTTCCCCCTACCCTCAGATGTTCTTTAAACTCTTGATACATCTCTGTGATGAAATGGTTCAAATGCCACCAGATAAATGGATAGACTGGCTCCAAGCTTTAAGTAGCCTCCTTTTAAAAACAAGAAAAATCTTGGATCCCTATAATCTAGCAGTGGACTTCAAACTTAAAAAGCAAGCATATGTATTCAGGAACTTGTACCAGTTGAGGCATAGTTGATCAGTGTGAACTGATTTTGAGTCTGCTCCCTAGCTATGTTTTTATGTAAGAAGTGCTTTGGTGAGTGAGTTTACATAAGAAGATAAGAACAGCCCCACTGGATCAGGCCATAGGTCCATCTAGTCCAGCTTCCTGTATCTCACAGCGGCCCACCAAATGCCCCAGGGAGCACACCAGATAACAAGGGTTAAGTCAGAATGCCAGATGTAGGGGAGAGCACCAGGACGAGGTCTCTTGTTATCTGGTGTGCTCCCTGGGGCATTTGGTGGGCCGCTGTGAGATACAGGAAGCTGGACTAGATGGGCCTATGGCCTGATCCAGTGGGGCTGTTCTTATGTTCTTAAGAGACCTCATCCTGGTGCCCTCCCTTGCATCTGGCATTCTGACATAAAATTTATGTCAGAGTTTAAGGTCCAACAATTAAATGCAAGAATTCCAGCAACAATCAGACACAAGCTGGTCACTGAAAATCAGTCAGTGGACCATCAGCTGGCCAGGGCAACCTTCTACTCACACCTGCTCTAGATGCCAAGAAAAGGGCAATGAGCCCTCTAGTGAATGTGTGGCAGAGAGGAAGTTAATGGAGAAGTAAATGTAAAGTATGGGAAACTTAAAATGGAAGAAAATGTAACTGGCTGGGTACTTCAATTCTGGGTACTTCAGGATTCTTTGTCCTGGAGTATAGCATAGTGGAGAATCTGTGGCAATGATCTCTGTGTGTGGCCTCCAAAAGGGCAAGTATATTATTCAAAGAGACGTTTGGAGGTCAGGCGTAGGGAAATATTTGCTTTGGGATGTGAGCCAATGTGGAACAGAGTTAGTGGCGAATTGTTCCTTGACCCTTAACTGTAGAGTAAAGGTTTAATGTGCTCTTGTACTTTTTATCACAGATATGCTAAACTTCAAAGTTCATCTGTATTGATTAAATATTGAGGCTATTGCAAAGGCTTCTGTTTAGGCAGGTTGGGAAGGAAGAGATCCTACTTCTAATAAGTTGTAGTAGAAACTGACAGAAGTGAGAGGCAAGACCATCAAGTCTCTTTTCTTTAGGAGGAATCATTAACCCATCTTTGTTTGGTGCTCAGTCTGATAAACTGCTGAGATGTCTGATCTTCTAACAGATAGCCAGGGCTTGCACAGCTGTTCTTCCTGATTCAGCAGGCTTTAAGGGCAGTGATATCAGCCAGATAATTCTCCTTAGAACACAGATCCAAGGAAGGGAGGAGCAAGACCCTCAAACCCTTGATGCTCAAGGAAAGTACTTGTCTACTGGGTGTCTCTGGGCAAAAATCTCCAGATTTTGCTCTTGTTCTATCTGAGAACTGTGAAATGGAAATAATAGTGCTTTAAGACTTAAGTACAGCAGTGCAGTTGTGAAGATGAGTGACCAGGGATTGTAAACCACTTATCTATTTTAGAAGTGACATGCTCATGTGTTGTGTAATCCTTCATGTCCTTTAGGAATATAGATATAGGAACCAGAGACATAGATGCACAGTGTCACATTTTAGGAGTTTTTAATATTATAAGTGCATTGTTAGGAGGATGCAGCAATGCATTTATTACCCGAAGGAAGGAGTCCCACCCATGAATACCATTTACTTAGATGCAATACAAGAAATTTGGTGACAAGGTAATTAGGAGTTGTAGATGGATCTGGTACGAGGCATTGTCTGGGCCTCCATATTTATCCTTCAAGTACTTTGTAGTCTTGTTTTTGAAGTTAAATGGAAAAGGGATTGGGATCATGCCCACTGCTCAATCTCAATCATGTGTTGATTGCAACTTTTATGGCAAATCAGAAGTGCCTTTGAGAAGCTTCTGGGAGGCTTTCTGAGGCATGGGGAGGTTGCGCCTTGGAAGACCTCCCAGGTGCGACTGGAAGGCACTTTGGGTCACATTTGCCAGGTCCTCTGAGATTCTCCAGCCACAGGCTCAGCATCTGCAGATATTCAAATCTGCAGATATTCAAATAAAATCTGAGGCTGCAGATAAGGAGGGCCCATTGTACTATTTTCCGTATCTTAGTTTTCAGAGGGTGGATGGACACTCACTGAGATTCTTTAAATATACTCCATCTCATCTCTGCGCAGAAAAGGTGATTTTTACTCTACTTTTCAGCTAAGACAGGCTTCTAAAGCAGCTTGCAATTACATATGCATTATTTTTAATGGTCTACTCTTCATTCTTAATACAGTACTCTTATGGCCTAATGTCACTGAGATGGTAAAACTGCCACCTTGATGAAAATGAAAACGTGGAGCTCTATGATTCTTGCCAACCTCCCTTCTCCTCTCCGCTCTTCCAGAGTGTTTCTTAGAATGCATTATGCAATGTATTCAATTTCCATTTGCTTCTGTGATGCATACTGACACCTCTAGGCAGGGTAAGGTATGATCTGCATATTTCCCTAGCTATCTGTGCCAGAGCTGAACGTGGAGTTGGGACTTCCTGCAATCCAGTGTCCAGCTTTTGTGCTTGCTTGGCAACTCATTGGTGGAATCTGCCCTGAATGATTGGCCGCATAGAGGTGGGAGAGATGGTTGAAATGTATACCCCTTTTCATGTTTTTGTTGGTGGACCAGTGTCGTGTAGTGGAATGAATGAGAACAGCTTTGCCTGCTCACTGAGGCAAGGAGCAACTGCTTCTAGGTGAGCAACTCAGGTTGAACCAACCTGCATTCCCACTGGTGCTATACAGCTGCATTAACTTCCCATGTGCCTTAGTGTTATCAGAGCAATGCTTGAAGGCCTTTTTCTGCCTTAAAGGACTGATGACTAAAAGGCGGAGAACTATGCCTGTGCCTGTCATTCTTTTCCTTCTGGGAAAGAGAAGGAATAGTGCTGTAGCATTGCAGCTATGTGTGCCCATCTTGGAAAGAGAGAATGCAGCCACTGAAGTACTAGACCTGCCTCCAGCCAGTAAATCGGAGGAGTGCATAGGGTTATCTTGTCATTCAGGAAGTTGCTCTCTACAGACCATTGATCCACCTATCTCAGTACTTTCTTACAGTGACTAGCAGCAACTCTCCAGGGTTTCTGATGGAGATGCCTGGAATCTTCTGCTTATTCACTGAGCTATACCCCCATCAGTCAAGATGGCATTAGTGCTGGTGAAGTACAGATAGGGCAAGGCAGGAGTGGGTGGAAGGGAGGTAGGGAGAGAGACCAACCTTTGTAAAATTATTAGCAGGCCTTGCGTAACCTATTTTACTGAGTTAACATGCGCAAACATGCAGTAAGAATAATAAAGCACCTTTTCCACTGTCAGGTGTTATAGGAGTGATGATGTTGCAAGATGTGGGGTAATGAGGGTGAAAAGCTTTAGGCAGAAGGTTCAAGTTGCCTTTAATGTACTGGAACTAAACCTTATGGTACATACAGTCAGTTCTCATTATCCACTAGGGTTAGATTCCTGGAAACCCTAGCAGATAGCTGATTCACAGATAATGAACCATTGATCCTATGAGATTAGGTGCGGCAGATACCTTCCCTTCCATCAGAAGAATTCAGCAGAGACCCTCGGGAAGCCAGCAGTGTACTACAGGAAGTGCCAAAATATCTTTAAATTCTGCAGAGACCTTCAGTATAGAGCCTGCAACCAGCACAGATCCCCTTAAAGTGACTGGCAGAAGCTTCTGCTTCTGCATTGCAAAGGGTCTGCATTGGTTACAGGCACCATTCTGAAGGGCCCTACAGCCCCCCCCCCCAGGTTTCTGCATAGCAGATAACAAGAACAGAGGAACAGTTAATGAGAGAAGGTAGCAATTCTGTCTTTGCAGATAAGCAAATTAGCACATAAAAAGAATTGGCTGTATATGTTAAATAATTCCACATTCTTCCCCTCCCAGAGACTACTCCCCTCCTCTTCCCCCTCCCCCCTTATCTACCTTCTGTCTGACTTTAGATTGTGAGTCTCTGGGGTAAGGAGGAGTCTCATCTTTCCCCATGTCAGTGGCACTATATAAATACACACATACAAAAACTGCGCCTAACTATAGCTTTGTGGCTCGGTTTGGGGATTTGGGATTGGATCACTCCTGTTCTGACCCAGTGTTATCCCCTATAATGGGGTTTGGCAGCCTGTGGCCTGTGAGATGAATCTGACCTGCCACCCAAAGTCACCCAACCCATAGTCTCCAGCTCTTAGTGGAATGATGTGTGGCACTTTTCCCCAGGAAGCGGCAGTGGCACCAGGACTCCATTAGGCTCTCCAGCATGTGGCAAATTGGGCAGAAGGTTTTGCCGCCCTCAGTGGAGTGCAACATGAGTGTTTTGCTGGGCAACAAGTTGATAGCAGTGGGGGGTGTGGGCTGGGTGGAGGCAGCAGCAGCCTTGTCGGCTTTTTGTTGTGGTGCTGAGTGCAACATGTGTATTTGGCCTCAACTTTCTCACTCACTGTTCTCTTTGAACAGCTGCACACCTCCAAGCTTGACAACCTGGACTTTCAGCAATGATGTGATGACGTAATCACCAAACATCCAGAAGTGGCATTACAATCTGTAGCCCTTGTGCCAAAGAAGGTTACCAGTCCCTGCCCTATACCATGCTAGCCTACTCCTCTGTTTTAGTGCTTTTAAGAAGCAAGATCTAGTGTTGCATACCCTATGCCTATGAATAGCTCCAGCCTTCATGATATGGCATTTGTGAACTTAAGCATATTTTCTTGGCTGTATAGGCATACTCTTCTCTTGCAACCTTCAGCCTAGAACATAAGAACAGCCCCACTGGATCAGGCCATAGGCCATCCCCTATAATCCAGCTTCCTGTATCTCAGGCCATAGGCCATCTAGTCCAGCTTCCTGTATCTCACAGCGGCCCACCAAATGCCCCAGGGAGCACACCAGATAACAAGAGACCTCATCCTGGTGCTCTCCCCTACATCTGGCATTCTGACTTAACCCATTCCTAAAATCAGGAGGTTGCGCATACACATCATGGCTTGTACCCCATAATGGATTTTTCCTCCAGAAACTCGTCCAATCCCCTTTTAAAGGCGTCTAGGCTAGACGCCAGCACCACATCCTGTGGCAAGGAGTTCCACAGACCGACCACGCGCTGAGTAAAGAAATATTTTCTTTTGTCTGTCCTAACCCGCCCAACACTCAATTTTAGTGAATGTCCCCTGGTTCTGGTATTATGTGAGAGTGTAAATAGCTCTCCTGGCAGTATACCACTGTTGATGATGGCTTTCTTCCTGAAATCCAGTTGCTCTGTCTAAAAGCAACATGCTCAGATTTTCCAATTACCTGCTTTAATATGAGACCATGCAGACTTTATGCAAAATAAAGCAAATTGATGGTATTACATTTTTATCCTACCCTTTCTGCAAGTAACTCAAGAGGCTCCTACTTATCAGTTCTGAACAAGCACCATCAGTCACCTTCTAGAAGGCTGATTATAGCAGCACATGTGGAAGGTAGACCTCGCCCCTTAATGTCCCTGCTCAGATAATAGCTGTGAACTAGGAACTGGGAGTGAAAGAACACCAGTTGGGTAAGGTTCCCGCAGGTCTGAACAGCTGTCAAGGCTGTTTGGCATAAGGAATGTGCCAGTACATTAGCACTCCCTTGTATTTCCCATACATAATGTAGGCAGTCATCTAACTGCGGACTGATAGAGCGTCTAACATCTGAAACTAACTTCAAAACAGAACAGGAAAAAATAGATTATTGAAGAGAATTAGCATAGAATTAGTATAGAATTTTCATAATAAGCATAGAATAAGCAAAGTTTCTATTGTACTACTGTACTTTAATTTGTAGTCACATGTAAGTGACAAGTGTGTATGTGTTAATGGTGAAGCCCCTTGTGCTTTAAACATTCAGTTTCCTTTAACATTTTATAGCCATTCTGAAAATGAAATTTTTCTCAGGCTAATTGAAACAGCTTATTGAATTGCCTCACTGCTTTTTGTTATTGTTTTTCATGTGCACTGAGTGTTGCAATTTATCATTTATGTGCTAAGATACTGTAAAGCTGTGGTCTTCAACCTGTGGGTCATGACCCCAATTGAGTCACTAAGCCTTCTTTGGGGGTCACAGCAACCTTTCAGAGCCTATATAAGAGAGGGCTTGGATCAATCCAATAATGGTACTGCTTATCAATATTGTTCTTGATATAATACTGCACAGCCTGTTGTCACTGTCTTGCTCAGCAGCTCCTAAGGCTGACCCTGCTCAGGCTGTTACCTCACAGGGTTGTTGTGAAGACACAAGACTTAGGGGAAGATGGGATGGGATGCGGGGCAGATTGGGTCCTCAGAGGGGGTTGGAATCAGCACTGGGTTCCCAGTCTCATTATTTATTTATTGGAGTCGTGGCATGAAAAAGGTTGAATGCCACTGCTGTAGAGATTTTACAGTGTTCTAAAAGGGGAGGAGGCTCAAGCAGAGCCATGTATGTTATAAATGGACTCTACTATATTTCCCACTGTAAAAAAAACAACTGGTTTTTAGTCTCTGTCTCAGGTCAGGATTCAAAGCTACTGAGCAAGAAGGCAGCACTGAAATGTCTTAGAAGCATTGCTCCTCGAAGCATCTTTGAGCTTTTTAATACCTTTGTCAGTGACCATGTGAGGCCTTAACTTTATGTTTTATAGGTAAGCAGCACAATGGATGAGAATTCATCTGTGAGTTTATCAGGGGGCATCACCCCCATGCAGCAGATGCTGGCATCTGGAACTGGGGCCCTCTTCACTTCTTTGTTTGGTAGGTACCTTGCAGCTTATTTTAGGCTGATCTGAGTGACGTGTGCCAAAATTTGTACTGCCTATGGTATGTGATCTGAGCTCCTGACTTGTTTTCAGTGCGTGCCTGTGTTTTGCCACACCACTGTTTGCTGGCCAGCTGCTGACCTGTGCTATTGTGTGATAAAAATATAACTGCACTCTGAAAAATCAAAGTCTGGGCACATGGTGAAGCAATTGCATAACCAACTGGCTGCAAGTACAAACATAGCCTGTATACCTTTGAAATGTGGTCAGAGTAAATAAATATGCCTGTCCTGTGCCCCATCAGGAGATCTTAGATTGATCCAGTTTTGACTCTGTTCATCTCTTGATTACTTCAGCATCAGGTAGTGACTAGCATGTGTGTAAGCACAAGGAGAAATTTAATCTTGCCTTTGGCACAACATTGAAAGCAGTTCTTCCATTCATTAGCCAATCAAGTGATGGAACGTGTGTGAACAAATTTTTTACTTCTCAGGCTTCTTATAGGTATGGTATACTTCTTTCTAAATTAAATTTGAAGATACCTGCCCTTGGAGGAGTCCCATCTCCTGTCTTTCTGCATGAGTCACTGGTCTTAGCCAGGAGGCATGTATAATTCAGTGAGATGTGCAGTGTTTACCTTCCTCTGAAGACAATAATACTGCATCTCTGCAGTAAGATGATTGATCTGATCACACTTGGCAAAACTGTTCTCTCTCTTCCTTCCCAGGCACTTTATGAACTGTGCCTATCTAAAGAAATTAATTTCAGCCTCCGCTATGTTATTGTGCTAGGTTCAGGAAGGGTGCATATACAGACATTCAGTCAGTGATTGCCCCACATCTCTCAAAACTCTTCCCTCTGAAGATCCACTAATGCCCAAATCCTGGGCGTTTTGTGTAATCATTTCCATGTTGTGTTTTCAGTCACACCCTTGGATGTGGTGAAGATCCGACTGCAGGCTCAGAGGACACCATTTTCCAAAGGTCAGTTATCCCTCATTTGTGAAGTCAGCGGGGAGGACTCTTCCATCCCTTGAATACTGTTGGCCAATGGCAACTCTCTCCAGTATTGAAACCATTCTAGCCTAGAGTGGTTGTATGGAGCTGTATGGCAATTCCAAGGTAATGGAATCACCCATATTGCTAGTATTACAATGATTGTGGGCATGAATAGTTTTTTTTAAAGTTCATGCATGTGCATGCACGCACACACAGGCACGATAATATTGTCTACTATATCATATATTTGAAAAATGCTGGTTATTGGTTAGTAAAATAATAAAAATGCTTAAGTAATGGAAACACCTTTTTTTTTTTTTGTGCATCCAGTATGGGGATCCTCTGTATCCACAGATCCTGTATCCATGGTTCCAGGTTCTGTGGATTTGGCCCACTGGGGCCCCCCTGCATGCCCCTTCCAGAGGGGAAAAATGCTACTTTCAGTTTTAGATTGAAAACTGGAAGTGACATTTTTATACCTTGTAAGTGTTTGGGAAGCCTGGGGTTGCCATTTGGGTTTTTTTCCGCTATTTTCCATCATTCTGAGACACACGGCCTCTGGGCCTCAGAAGACACTCAGGATGTGAGGGGGGCCCAGTTCCCCTCGCCTCCAGAGGATGGGGGGTTGTCTCCAGTTATCTGTGGTTTCATTTAACTGCGGGGTTCACAGAATGGAACTCCTGAGACACCGGGGCACACCTGTGCTGCGCTTTGTGCTCTGGGCTGCTTTTGAGTAGGACTACACTACCTTGGACAATTGATTATTTTTTCCCAGTAAACTATTCTTCAGAGCTTTACACTCATTAGTTTCTCTGCATGTTTTACTGTAAATAGAAGGAAAAACAAGCTTACAGGTAGCAGAAACACTTCACATAAGAACAGTCCTGCTGGATCAGGCCATAGGCTCATCTGGTCCAGCTTCCTGTATCTCACAGTGGCCCACCAAATGCCTCAGGGAGCACACAGCACAACAAGAAACCTGCATCCTGGTGCCCTTCCTTGCATCTGGCATTCTGACGTAGTCCATTTCTAAAATCAGGAGCTTGCACATACCCTTTATGGCTTGTAACCCATAATGGATTTTTCCTCCAGAAACTTGTCCAATCCCCCTTTAAAGGCATCTAGGCCAGATGCCATCACCACATGCTGTGGCAAGGAGTTCCACAGACCAACTACACGATGAGCAAAGAAATATTTTCTTTTGTCTGTCCTAACTCTCCCAACACTCAATTTTAATGAATGTCCCCTGGTTCTGGTGTTGTGTGAGAGTGTAAAGAGCATCTCTCTATCCACTCTGTCCATCCCCAGCATAATTTTTTATGTCTCAATCATGTCCCCCCTCAGGCACCTCTTTGCTAGACTGAAAAGGCCCAAACGCCATAGCCTTTCTTCATAAGGAACGTGCCCTAGCCCAGTAATCATTTTAGTTGCTCTCTTTTGCACCTTTTCCATTTCCACTATGTCCTTTTTGAGATGTGGCGACCAGAATGGACACAATACTCCAGGTGTGGCCTTACCATAGATTTGTACAACGGCATTATAATATTAGCCATTTTGTTCTCAATACCTTTTCTAATGATCCCAAGCATAGAATTGGCCTTCTTTACTGCCGCCGCACATTGGGTCGACGCTTTCATCGAGCTGTCCACCACCACCCTAAGATCTCTCTCCTGATCTGTCACAGACAGTTCAGAACCCATTAGCCTATATGTGAAATTTTTATTTTTTGCCCCAGTGTGCATGACTTAACACTTACTTACATTAAAACGCATCTGCCACATTTTGCTGCCCATTCTGCCAGTTTGGAGAGATTTTTCTGGAGCTCCTCACAGTCGCTTCTGGTCTTCACCACTCAGAAAAGCTTGGTGTCGTCTGCAAACGTAGCCACCACACTGCTCAACCCTGTCTCCAGGTCATTTATGAAGAGTTTGAAAAGCACCAGTCCCAGGACAGATCCTTGGGGCACACCGTTTTTCACCTCTCTCCATTGTGAAAATTGTCCATTGACACCCACTCTTTGCTTCCTGGTCTTCAACCAGTTCCCATTCCATGAGAGGACCTGCCCTCTAATTCCCTGATTTTGGACTTTTCTTAGTAGCCTTTGGTGAGGGACTGTGTTGAACGCCTTCTGAAAGTCCAGATATATAATGTCCACGGGGTTCTCCCGCATCCTCATGCCTTTTGACCTTTTCGAAGAATTCTAAAAGGTTTGTGAGGTAAGGTTTGTGAGACCTTTCCAAAGAATTTGAAAACGTTTGTGCGTTAACAATGATTTTGTAGTGTTGCTTGTTAGCCATCAAGATGATTCATTAACAAAAAGAAAAGCAGGTAAGTCACGAAGCACATCTGGTTATTTACTAACATTTAACATTTCAATAAACATTAAAATATTAACTAACTTTGAGTTACTGCATTTGGAAAATTTGTGTGCCCATAGATTCCCAGGGAGTTTGAAAACCGCAGTAAGTTCCTGCGGAGGGGGGGAGGCAGCAGGGACGGGGGGAAGGCAGTGGCGGGATCTCCAGGATCGCACTATTCGGGGGCTGCAGGGGCTTGGATACACTTACCAGAGCCTCCTGCAGTCTCCCGGGGGTACAGGAAGCTCTGCACGGCTGTCTGCAGGGCTCCCCGATGATTCAAAAGTGAAAGTGGAACGATCGCCTCCCTGCCTCCTGTCTGCCCCCACCCCTTAAGGGGAAACAGGCCAGGGCCCACAGGCTGGGGCGTCATGATGCCCCAGTCTGAAAAGCCCTGGCTTATACTATAGGTCTCGAAAAATAACGGTTCCTGTAACCAGTTGCAGGATCTGGCAAGTTCTGAACTATTTGCTCTTTCTCTGCTGTTTCTTTACTGTTTCCACCCAACACTGATCTTCCACCAGGAGAAGGAAAACACCATTCCACCTCTGTTGTGTTTTCAAAGAAAATTCTGTGTTTGCTGAGATGCAGAAAGAACTTGACCGATGTACACGTTTTCAGTATTCTTTCCTGAATACTGTACAAAGTCACCAGGAGATAATGTTGTAGTCTCAGCTTGGGTGGTAGATCAGTATTGGGCAGTCTGATTTTGACAACTTGCTTGTTTCTGATAAAACCTCCTGATTTTAAAAATGGAGATGTGAACAGAAAGTGTACAAGGTGTAGTCAATGATGTATGGCTCCGCAGGATGGATAAAATGAGCAGACTATATATTAGCAAGTGTAAGTGTATTTTAGGTGTTGTATTTTAGAAAGTATAGGTTATCAAGTTTTTTCTTGTGTACCATCTACTTCATCTTTCCCAATTAGAATTACATGTGTCTTTAGGGGTTTGTTGCTACCTCTTCAACTCAGACACACCCTCTCTCTTCCACAACCATGTAGAAACACAGCTATGCCTCGAGAATATATGTATACTGAGTTAGGCCTACCATAACTCAATGCAGGCTGCTGGCTGTGATCTTGTTGGTGTTCAAGTACAGGAGACCGACCACTTTCTGCTGGACTGTGTATGGAGCAAGTTCAAGCCAAACAGAAAGCCAATTCCATTTTGGAGACTGTGTTTCCATAACCACGAAAAATGATTGTTGCCAAGTACTGTAAGTGCAGGTACTTTGACGAGTTGGGTCATGAAAATTCTTTTTACTTACAATGACTAGGGCTTTTGTGCACTGGTTCTGCTCTTTAAAAATATTGGGCAATTAGGCATTTTGTGGTAACAGAATAATTATACTTTTAAACTTTTTATATCTCCTTGTTCATTTTTAAAAAACTTAATTGAAGAAAATGAAGACCTAACTGCTCTCCTTGGACTCTTGTGCACATTTAGTGGAACTTGCATAGTTCTCTTGGCTGTCTGTATTTTAAGAGGTTGGTTATTTGTCATCCATGAACTTGGTATTTCTGTTAGAGATTTTGGACTTCCTGCCCAATAATATGGCCAAGGCAACAATTAAACATGCAAAAGTTGCCTGGGGGCTTGTCTGAAAGTTCAGGAAAAATACTTTGTATGTCCCTGCGGAATCTATACCACTTAAGTGCTGTTGGGGAACATTCAGGCATGCATTTTTTTCCTCATCTATGTTCTGTTATATAGTCCTTGGAAACAGGTATTTTTCTGTGTTGTGAAATTTGGCCCTTAAAGTACAAAATTGGGACTTAATTGTGAGCTATAGTGGGCTGGATTGGAGCTTTCTTTGTGTTGTGTCATGGTGGGCAGATTTGTAACTGTAGCTCTTTGATGCTCTCTGCATATTCTTTAATTGGCTTATGTCCATACAGGGACCAGCCAGAACAGTTTAAGCCACCCATCTCTTGCAGTTCTCAGTGTCTTACCTTGCCCCGTATCTATTGAAAGTCCTGCTCAGTTTTCCCAGATTCTGCAATTTTGCTAGGCACTGGCCTTTTCAGCTAACAACCATAAGCACTAAGTGTCTATCGACATTTACTTTATGAATTTGTGAAAACCAGTTCAATTATGCAGGTACTTGAGAAAAACAGATACCTGCTTGTATCCCTCTGCAACCAGACTCTCCAAATGGTGACTTCATATACCTCACCCCAACTTTAGGTCCTCATACACCCTCACCTGTTTCCCCTTTTTCATCTTACCCTGTTGCTAAATATGTCCATGTTGTGTCTTTCAGTGTTTTCAGTACAGTCTATGCCCTGGAGCATTCACCAGCCCAAATGTGAGTATTTCAGGCACTTTCCCATCTTGGCTGCCACATACAGCTCTCTGTGGTTGCAGCTCTGACCCCTTTACCGCTCACGCTCCTAAAGGAGAGAGCTGTGGGTTCTTTCTTCCCCCTCTCCTGCTTACTGCTTGAAGGAAAAATGTTGTTTCTCCTTCATTGAGGGAGTTGGTGCTCTTTTACCAGGGCTGGTGTTAAACAGTGACTGAGAGGCTGAGCTACAAATCAGGAAGTTTCTGATTTGAATCTTGCCTCTGCCATAAACTCACTAAGTCAGGCTAGGTATGGCCCTATCTCTCTTAGCCACTCTTCTCCAATAGGGGAATAATAATACCATCCCACTTTACAGGATGGTTATTAGAATTGCAAAAAGATCACATATGTGAATACTTGAATGCACTGCATAAATGCTGGCTGTTATTAGTGCAAAGGGCAAGATTAGATATGTGCTGGTGCAATCTAATTGATTAGATGACAAGGTTAAGCAGAAACTTGTTTCATGTGTATGAGCACTGTGTGTTCTCTGTGCCCAGAAAAGTAAAATGGTTTGTCTGTGTCTCATGGTGGTGGTGCTTAATGTCATGCCACCAACATCTTGATTGAAACCAGTGCACCGGAATAATCATGAGGTGGGGGTAGAGCAGAAACCCAAGATCCTAAATAGCTTCATTTCTTTGTCATGTCCTATGTAAGGAAGTCACTACACCTTCCCTTATTAGTACACTGTCATCATGCTTCAGAGGTATGGGGTAGCTGTGAGCCTTTGTTCATCTAGTTCTTTTGGTAACTCCAGTCTAAATGTTTTTGCATGCAATTAGTTTCATAGCATCACCATGTATGACAGTCATCATACATGTTAGTGCAAGTCTGCAGCTTCCTCACTTGTCTTTCTTTGGAAACTGAGCTTGTGTAAAAACAGGTAGTACGGCCTTTCACGGGCCACCCTTGCAGATGGGAGAACTACATACAGGTATTTGAATGTTCCTTGTAGGAAAAATACTCTTAGCTACCTCCTAGAGCCAGGTTTCACCCTCAGTCATTTATTAAAGAGTCCCTTTACAAGACTCACCACTGTCCCCCATCATCACTCTGACAACTCATTGCTGGGACTTCTGCTGCTGGAGAGTCTCTGGCTATCCGATTACAGCATCTCATTGTGTGAAAGCATAGAATTCTTTTTATTGGGAATCTTCATGTGGAAGGCCTACAACTCTTTTCCCTTGGGATTTTCTCTGGTTCTGAGATGCATGTTATCAGAGTAGTATGTATCCTGCATGCAGCAGCTTGCACCACCCATACTGAATTCTGTAATTGAGTATAGTTATGTTGAATAAGTATATCTTCACATATGTTTAATTTTAATAAGTATATCTATCTTCAGGTATGTTTCTGGTTCTTTGATTCTGAATTCTTCAGATTTGAGCTGCATCAAGCATAATCTTTCCATTTTTCTCTAAAATCAGAAAAGCTAGAATGCTTTCTTTAACAAAAACTGAGAATGTCTGTCAAGTTGAATGCCAAGTAGTACAGAATACACATGCATTTATTTGAGTGTTGGTGGACAAAGAGGAGGGAGAGACTATTTCCTACCTTCCATTTTTTAGCTAATTAACCCTGCAAACCTTTTGTTTGTTCTTTGTCTCTCCATCCTTGTGCTGTTCTTTTCCTTTTCATGTACTGCAATTTGCCACAGCCTTGCTTAAATCCCATCCAACCTGTGCCATAATGGAAGGGAGCAGGTGCATTTGGAGCTAATGGTGGTGGTAATGGTCTGGAGCTGGTGATATTTCAGCGTGGTATTTCCCCAATGTATTCTGCTTGTCTTTCCATTTTGTCTCAGCTTTGTGAGGGCACATCTCTGTCTCCACAGAAACAACTTGGTCTCATTCCATGACCTGTTCCTGGGCCTACGGAGGAAGGTTTCTGTTGTGTCTAAGCCTGCAAAGCGCTCTGTGCAGTGGGGTGAACAATGGATGCATTATGCAACACACAATTAACTTGCACATTCATTACCTCATGAGGCCATAGCTATTAGTGCAAGAGTTTCAAAAAGAAAAAAAAATGACCTGTTCATGAATTAGTGGCCACTGGCCATAAGTAAGAATGTTGCCAGAAAAATACTAGACTAGACATGGGCAAACAGTTGATAACTGTCTCAGGCTGCAATCCTATACATATTTTCCTGGAGATAAGCCCCATTGGGCACAATGGGACTTACTTCTGAGTAACATGCATAGGATTGTGCTCTCAGTCTGATCCTGCATGTGAGTCTGGGGCAGCTGCTGAGACAGTGCTGGGCTGCATAGGTCTTTGGTATTGTGCAGTAATGACATTCAGGGAGGTTTCAACAGAATCCAAGGAAGTTGAATTTTTCTGCTTTTATTACTTCAGGAGTGGGAGTGAGCCAGGCACTCCTCACTTTGCCCTGTGGCTGATAGACCAATGCTAATGTCTGTGGACAGCTGGCTTCTTGCCAGTCCTGACTAGCAGGGCAACAAGATTCTAGTGCCTCCCAGGGTGTGATCATTGATGATCTGCTATCTTTCTGCTTGGGCTGCATTGGGTCCTTAACCTTCTCCTTTCTTAGCATACCAATATACAGGCCTAGAGTAACCATTGGAATTCACGCAGCCTTGTTCTTGGGGGTGGCATCTATGGAGATGAAGTTTGTATACTATTTGTGAGCATGTACGTGGAGTAGGTGGCTTAATATGAGGAATGTGTTCTGAAGCAAAGATGCTTCTTTGCTGATGGCATGATTTTTTTCCCCCTCCTTCTCTTGAGTTCCGTTCCTTTTGTCTCCTCATCAACAGGGAAATGCTTCCTTTACTGCAACGGCCTCATGGACCATCTATACGTATGTCAGAACGGGAATGGCTGCACGGCCTGGTACAAAACCCCCACTCGTTTCACAGGCACCTTGGTAAGATCTTGCTGCTAGCAACGACCCAGTGGTATTCGCATGGCAGAGGGCTGAATACTCTGCCAGCTGAAAGATGCCAGTTAGGGTTCAACTATAAATCAGCTCAAGCCTCTCACCATTGGTTTGAGCTTGTCACATTAAGCTAGTATGTTGAGTGGGGAAGAAGGCAGGTCCATCAGTGTTGTGGCTTCTCCCCTTGCATGCATTCATGCATTCATTCCCTTTAAAATGAATCTCTTGTTCTCCCTTTTGGACTTCCAGATGGATTGCTCTGGAAATTCATGAAGACATGGCCAGGGAGATAATCTGAGGATTGATGATCTGTGCCTTGATGTCCAGTAGGCCTTTGTCCTTGTTTAGGAAGCAATGCAGAGCAGCTGAGGCATCGCTTCTTTATTAACATTGGTGTCTCACTGTAGAAGTATCAGACATTCAAGCCTCAACTCAATCCATCCTCTCTAGTCCCTGTTCCTAATTGGCTATAAGGTAGTGGTCCAGCCTGGAAATACAGTCAGTCTGTAGAGCTCCCATTGCTTCTGGGGCATGCTGCTCATCCCTCTGTTCAACTGATGATAAGGTGCACCCAGAAGGAAAGAGGTGATGGGGAGAAGAGAATGAGGTGCCTGGGTTACTCTTCAGAATAGGTGAAAACAGGCACTGCTCTGAGCAACTGATGGTCTTGCCCAGTGGTCTTGTCCGCAGTACTAGATCTCCAAGCCCAATTGAACCCTATTGGTAGCTAGTGGTACAGAGCAGTCATCCATCTGACTCTGCAGCCTATATAGAACACTCTCCTGGAAAAGGTCATGGCTATGAACTTTCTTTCAGATTGTCTTGGCCATCCTCTTTGAGGGCTGAACTAGACACTGCAAGGAGTTGAGTGGAACCAGCCCCCCCAGCTCTCTTTTTCTACTCTAAAAATTAGCTTTAGATGAGAGCATTAAGAAGTGGAAAGGGGGAAAGTATGCCTAACTCTTTCCTTCCCTGCCAATTCTCCACTATAACCAGCCTTACTGCCATTTTTCTTCTTGGAGAGTTCAAGGTACATATTTGTCCATTACAGCTTTGGAAATCTGTGGAAAGGAGAGAAGTGGCTTCTGGGCAGCTTTGCAGCAATTCAATAACAACCACTTCAGGTTGTCCCCTCCAGAATTGGTCTTCTGGTGTGAAAATAAGCCATGTCTGGAATTTTTCGCATGCACTTGCTTGTAACATTCAATTTGGGCCTGAGAGTCTCCCATTTAAAGATAGTTCAGCTTTGCCCAGGAGATGTAAAGTTTTAGCTAAGAATGAGAAGTTTCCAGAAGTGTTAAAACAGGCAAGTGGAAGGAACATGTTTATGTTCCTAAGTGCACTTGAGAGTTTTATTTCTGCTGATCTATCTCTCCTTCCTTGCTTCTTGCTTATTCTAGGATGCTTTTGTGAAGATAATACGCTATGAGGGCATCCGATCTTTATGGAGTGGTCTGCCGCCTACTTTGTGAGTCTGAGCATGATTTGATTTCTTTTGGTTGTAAGCTCCAGCTTATCCCAGAGATTCGGGTCATATAACTTTTCTGTTTAAAAACTTGTCTTTGAATGAATCATTTTTAATTTAATGCTAACTTCATACTCTGTCTAAGGCTGCATTCCTATTCACACTCACCTAGTCCATTGACTATAATAGGACTTACTTCTGAGGTGGCATGCCTAGGATCAGGGTCTGCCACTTGAACCACAGCCAGGGTCCTCCTTTGTGGGAGGATGCCAAAGGTCATTTTAGTGACTGCCTTCCAAATTCTGAGGTGTAGTTTGTTTTGGAGTATGATAGACTGCAACCCCATAAGAATAACCTCAGTCTTTATCTTGCTGTCGGGGCAGGAGGAAGTGTACAAGCAACAGCATAGTCTTCATGGTTATAGATTGAGCTGTTGAAATGTATAGATGTTTTTTGTTAAAGGCTGGGAAACCAGAAATGGTGTTGAACCAAGATCCCTGGTCTTTATTTGTCTGCCTCACTCACCCCACTGCCCACCTGACTGGCTTTGCTGGAAAGTTTTGGAGCTCCTTGTGCCAACTTTATGACTCATTAGTGATTGAAGAAATTGGGTTCTGCATGTGTGCAGATTGTGCTTAATGGCTGTAACCTCAACAGAGTGATGGCTGTGCCTGCCACCGTGATCTACTTCACTAGTTATGATCAATTACGTGATTTCCTGCGTGCCAAGATGGACAGCCAAGGGTGCTACATCCCACTGGTGGCTGGGGCCATTGCTCGATGTGAGTATTAACTTTCCTCCTATAAACACAGGAGTGTTTATATACTTTGTAGGAGCTGCCTGCCTTGTTGCTTTGAAATAAATATACATTTGTTTTTAATCTCCTGAGCTGTTTTGACAGTCATTCTTTCCCCAGTGGTTTGGCAACTGTGTTTTGTCTCAGCTTTAGGAAAGGAGTGACTTGGGGCTTGGAACAGGATTGCCTGGAGACAGGGCCTCTTGTGCTTTTCTTGTCAACTGCTGGAGGGAATGTGTTTGCTCCATTAAACAAAGGGAAGATCCACATCCCCAAATATGTAATGTGCACATGCCAGTGAACTCCAACCAACTGCATGTCCTCAGCATGTGTAACAAGGACATGGCAGCTCCCCGTCATAATTGACAGATTTACCTTGTAGCAAACACTGATGTAAGAGGACTCTGGAAGCCTGTAAAAAGCTAGTGTAGCATAGTGGCTAACCATGTGAGTGGTGAACCACAAATCTGGTCATTCAGACCTTACTTTGAGCCTAACTCATTAGGTGGTCTGAAGCGAGATACTTGTCTGCCAGCATCCCCCACATCTATAGTATGTGCGGCAATGCTGGCCTACTTTGTAGGGTTGTCATGAGGATTACTGAGATGTACTTGAAGCAGCATGAACATTTGAAATGTGATTTATAGATGCATAAAATATTTAAATATCCTAGCTGTTGCACAGGTATCTGGAAGGGCTTTGGATCAGAAAGGGGTATATTTGATACTGTTCAAAAGGTGTGCATATAGTGTAGCCATTAGAGTTTTGCTGAATGGTTAACTTCACTTGGAAATAAGAGTGTGTGTGACCTTTCTACAGGGCACTAGAAAGCACCTAAAGTACAGACTGGAAGCCTTCTCCCCCCTTCTCAGAACTATAGTATAAGCACAGCCTCCATGTTAGAGGAGGACTATGGCTGGATACTACAATGAGCCCCACCTTACAAACATCTTTTGGCACTTCATTGACTTTATATTCAACACCATCCCATATAGACAGTTATCCCAGGTTGGTTCCTTCCAGCTCTTTTTCACTCTGCCTCTGAAAGCCAGAATGGCAGACTCGGCATTCAGGCACATGGTACCTTCAGAGTCCTCAATTTTGGTGATTGGCAACAGGGTGAATAATCATTCTCTCACATCCTTCTTGTTCCATTCCTGTGGGATCTCACTGACCAGGTAGAAAACAGTTTGATGGCCCTTTGGTGAAAGGCCCAGTATGGCAGTCCTTGTGATGCACAGACATGTAGAGATTGCCTCTGTTTCCATGCTGGATGCCGCATGTAATCCATGGTACTGTTTTGTGCCATTCATGTGTTCCAGTTGGTGCCTGGGGCTGGGATGGGAGGATACTTACCTTGATAGACACAGGTTTGATTTTGCATGCCATTCTGAACTCTCTTTCTTAGTGGGCGCGGTAACTGTGATCAGCCCCTTGGAACTCATCCGGACAAAGATGCAATCCCGCCAGCTAAGCTATCGTGAACTGCGTGTCTGCATCCAGTCTTCTGTGGCCCAGGATGGATGGCTTTCTCTCTGGAGGGGCTGGGGACCCACAGTTTTGCGGGATGTTCCCTTCTCTGGTATGGATACATCAAGGGGAAATGGGGGCAGGGACAGTACTCACAGAGAGGATTTTAAGCAGCTTGATATACATTACTTATGGAGAAGTAAAAAAATGTAGTGAACTTTCCTGATTTTTCCACTTGCCTTAAATCTTTCTGTCAGCACAGAGGCTCCTGTAATGCCTCAGCGTCCAAATTTGAGAGTCTCCGCAGCATGGGGAGCCCTGTGTAGGCTGGTGTGGGGGCTCCCCACATCCCCAAGAGGCTGCCACAGGCAGCAGGCCCCTGCACCCCTCCTAAACTGTGCATTCCAGCAGATTGCATCTCTGCCTTCCCCCCTCCCCGCCCCGTAAGGGGGGCGAGGCCAGGGCATAGTGACACCCTAGTTTGAGAACCACTGCTCTAGGTTGATGAGCAGGTGGCATGGGCCTTTGGACTCCATGCCATTCCTATCTGAGCAATGACATTTCTGCCTTCCCCATGAGTATGTGCCTTGACTGAATTGAATAAACCTGGAATCTTTTTCTCCAAATGAAGAGTGTCCTTTACAGGCTTTCCTAGGTGTGATAGCTGCAAGTCTAGCAAGCGAGCATGCTTTTCCGAATATTCTAAAGAAGTATAGTGCCCATAATCCTCTGCCCCTCACCAACATTTTCTGATCTTTTCTTCTTCCTGTTTCCCTTACAGCTCTCTACTGGTACAACTATGAGCTGGTGAAAGACTGGCTATGCAGTCAGCTCCATCTTGATGAGGCCACTTTCATGGTCAGCTTTGCCGCTGGGGCTATTTCTGGCATGGTGAGTGTCTGAGATTTGCCGTTCTTCCATAAGACCTTGAGATATCACATGAGCAGAGGGATGGATGGCAAAAGGGCCTTCAGGCTATTGCTCTGTAACTGTGGCACAGGGCACTTGCCTCCTCTGCCCAGTTTCTGCAACTAGAAGAACTGCAGAGGTGGTGGCTGTCTCGCTGTTTCTGTCTGTGTAGGTCAGCAGAAGTGGACATGCTTCTGTGTTGTAAGGTAAGATTGCTAAAGTGCCATCAGTCAGACTTTCCCTGGCACAACCTTTCTGAGTGGTGGAGTTTGGGGGAGGGCATAATTTTTTAAAACACTAATTAACTCTGAATTGTTAACATTTTTAAGCAACCTTTTTTCCTCCATAGCAATTCTGAACAATAGGGCCCATTGGAGATGGTTGTGCAAAACAAAAAACCCTCTGTTGACCAGTGTTGCTAGTCAGTTGTTGCCACCTACTGCAGCTGGTGGTGGCTGACTGATGGTCCCTCCCGTCCCCCAGGTGGCTGCTATCCTGACACTTCCCTTTGATGTGGTGAAGACCCAGCGGCAGATTGAGCTGGGAAACATGGAGACACTCCAAGGTGAGAGGCAGAACGTTTTCAGGGGAAGAAGGCCACTATCGTCGTCCTTGCCAACAGTTAGCCCTTCCCTTGAGCACATAGATGCACGCAGGTTCAGTATTGGGATGAGCAATGCCTAGCAGCAGGTGTAGAAAGAGTATCAGAGCACAAAAGTCAGAGATAGAGAAAGTTAGATCAGAGTGTCTGGACTGAAGGGAGCACAGCCAGTCCTCCTCCACTGGCAGGAGAGATAAGCAGATTTGCGTATAGGGCTCCCAGCTAATTGATTGGAGTAATTGCTTTGTATTATTATAAGATTTATATCCTGCACTTTCCCCTCCACTCAAGACAACTGTGAATAAATTGAAGACCCAGATACCCCAGTTGTATGGTTTCCTAGTCCTCTTTTGTGGGATGAGTGCCTGAGGCCATTGCTTCTGAACCCGAAGGGGTAGCATTTCTTACTCCCAGGGACAGGAACCTGATACCAGCCCCTTGAAGATGGAAGTGGTAGCATAAACAGTTGCCTTGGCCGGTCTCGGCTCCCTGAGGCATGTGCACTGTGAATCTTTTTGCAACCCTTAAAACGCACCCGGAGGCACATTTAGTAGCTAGTGGGTGCACTTTACAAAGTGCATGGCTTTGCAAAGTGCATGGCTCACTTTACAGGTTGTGCAGTAGGAAAGGCACGTGTTCCATCTCATGTATATGCCATGTGGCACTGGGAACAGATCCCTGGTTTGTGTACTCCTGTTGCACAACCAAAAACTCACACCTGCCTTACATATACATGACATCCAAAATTTATCTTTAAAAATCAAACTGTGAAGGAGTAGTTGTAGACAGATCTGTGGTGGTGGAATTGGCATCTGCTGAAAAGGAGGGATGTTTCCTGCTCTACCCTTATGAAAGGTTGGGAAAATGGATGAGAGACTGTGCAGTGTTTAGTTAAATTGAGGCTGGGTATAAATCCCCCCCCCCATTTTTGTAAATAACAGGCCCACATTTGCGTATTAAGCCACCAATAACACCATTTCCCACCATTGGCAAGGTTCCCTTCTGAATCTCAAGCAATGTATCCAGAATCCTTTTATGTCAATGTCTGCAGGCCAGTCTTTCTCCAGTCCCTATGAAAATTGAGTTTTCTTTTTCCCTGTTGACTTTCACCTGTCCCCCCCCCCTGCCAGCTTTCCTTTGTTTGAGCCCGTTTGCTTGAGCTTCTCTGTCCCTGCTAATGCCCATTTGCTGAGAACGTGGAAGTCCCTAGTATTAAAACTGACATTGTTTGGGCTGATAGACTGTGGTCGAATAATGTTGACCCTTTAGCCTGCTGCTGTGGGGGGCATTCTCAAAGAATGAAGTACAAGTGGTTCTTCAAATTATCCAGTGTAACTGGCAATCCCTAGAGTCAAAGAACCTGTATTATACTGATGAAAGAAGCTATTCTCACTTAGCTTTAATTGGCACCAGCTGTTGGTCATCAACTGCTGGCTTTAAAAAGTTCACTATTGATCTTAAAGTCTTGCATATTTTTTAGTTCCCTGTTGGTCTTAAAGTCCCAGATCCTTGTATTTTTTGAGTGCCAGTAACCATTACAGTCTCTTTACAGTAACCATTACAGTCTCATTACAGTAACCATCTCCTCTCTTCTATTCATGTTGTTCCAATATTTATGTCACAGTGGCCTCTCTGTAGATTTGAGGGTGATAATGGCTAGTAGTAGATAATGCCTTTGTCTGCTTCCAGACTGGGCATAGAATGGAAGTTTCTCCTTCACACCCATCCCCATTTCCATTGTTCAAAAAAAATAAAAGGACAATTGTTCCTTTTGAGAGCAGCTGCCTTGGCAGTGTATTGTTGCATCACAAGAAATACTTTGGGAAATGAATGAAGAGGACTGGCCTTCCAATTGGCTTATCAGAATTACCTCTGATAGCTCAAGAACTTGGCTAGTATTCTTGTACAAATAATGGACCTACAAGTACAGTGTGACATGGGAATCTGCCTGTGTTCTGATTGTGATGTGAATGTTGATGAAGGAGGAAGTGCTGGGTGGGAATGTTTCAGTTCCTTCCCAACATTCCTCAGTGCTGTTATCCAAGTCAAATTACTGGGTATTGATGATATTGAGTAGGCTTGCTCTTCTTTGCCATGTACTGAACAACTTGGCTGGGACCTGCATGGTTGAGACAGTACCTTTCCCTATGTATAAGCCCCCTTACTTATTAAGATTGTTGGGAAGGATTCTGCCTCATATGTCATCTTCCATGTATGGAATTGGAGAACTGCTGTAGGGAGGAGCAGGATCACTTCAGCAGTTCCACCCACAAGCACACACAAATCTTTGGAACAGGATCCCAGAGGAAGTTTGTCAGTGCACCGATTTGTTTGCTTTGCCAGCAAAATGCAGAACCCAGTTATTTGCTGTGTGTGTTAGGAAGAATTGAGTTTGAGTCGTCTGACCTAATGCTTCTTCCTAAAACTAAATTGCTACTGAATTTTATTGCTTTGTGGATTTTATTTTTTCTACTGTAAGTTGCTTTAAGTAAAAGGTAGAGAATAAACATTTTAAATAACTTCTTTCACTCTCTTCCCCCTGCTCAGTAACTGCTTCCAAGTCTTCCACCTGGCTACTTATGCAGAGGATTCGGGCAGAATCCGGTACCCGAGGACTCTTTGCAGGTGACTGGTATTGTCCTTTGCTGTTGCCCTTACTCAGACTTCCACTGTGCAGTGTAACAGAGCCAGCATGGAATAGTAGAAGTTAGTTAGATCTGGAGTAGAGATTCCTGAGTGGAAATGCCTCTTCACTTGTAAACTCTTGAGATGGCTCAAGAGAGTTGAATATGTTGGTCTTTCTTTATCTCAATTCCTTACCCTGCATTCCTTAAAAAATAAATCCTAGGGATAGGGAAAGAATCTCTGGTGATAATAATGTGACCTGTTTTAAATTGAACATGGACAGACAATGGCACATGGGCCAAAGCAAAGAGGAAAGCCAAGAACACATGGGGTCTTTCTTAATCTTCTTCACTGAATCAAATAGGAAGCCCTTTAGCTTTCCCTTCCAGGAAGAAAAGCATCAATGTCTTGGTTCTACCTTCTCCCCCCTCCCCACTCTTGTTCCAGTCCTAAGCTCTACTTGGCTAAGCCTAGTTGAGGGCATGCAGGTTTGGGCCCATTTTTTGTGTGTGTTTGTGTCTGTTTGTTCATTCTTTTCTCTCTTCCACCTGTAGGTTTCTTGCCTCGTGTCATCAAGGTAGCCCCAGCCTGTGCTATCATGATCAGCACATATGAATTTGGCAAGAGCTTTTTCCAGAAAATGAACCAAGAACAGACGCTCAACAGCCTGTAAGGTCAAGAGATGGCACCTCCAAATGGACCAAAACCCCTGTTGATAACAGAGAAAAGGGGCTGAGTTTGTGAATGAGGACTAGCAATTATTGCTATTGGTCAAGTTTGAGAAGACCACACCCAGGAAATATTTTGCTTGCTTTTCTTGTAGGATCTGTGTCATGTTGAGCAACTTTCAGGTGCCTTTTAGCTAGTTGCTTCTCTCCCACCACTCTCTTTTACTGGGTAGCAGTTTGGTGATTCAGTCTTAGTATCACTCTGACCTTGCTCATGGTCAAATTAAGCTCTTTGGATTCTGAAACTTTTGGACCTTACAGTAGCTCACTGTGAAGAACCATTGCTCCAACCAGAGCATTGTCTCTCCCCCACTTAGCCTCAAATCAAGAGAATTTGCAACAAAGACTGACTACCAAGTACAAACAGAACACATCTTGTTTCTGTAAATGCAGGAGGTGGTGGGAGGAAAAAGAGGAGGAAGTGATCTAACCCCAGCCTTCGAAAGCAAGAAGATTCTTCCTCCTAATGAAATCTTTTTTGGTGGACCTCCAAAGACTTTGAAAATTGCTCTAGACAGACAAAGACCTCTCCATCCCTGCCTTAATTTGATAGTGTCTTTTGGCCTGCACCCCTGCTGTTCTGTCACATAACCTTTTGTGTGCATGAGGGATACACTGGCTTGCGTTCCAGCCCCGCTACTTGACTTTTGGGGGGCTCCAGATAGAAACACTGGTTTTTGAACACTCAGGATTCTCCCATCTCCTCTCTCCACAACCCTGATGGACATCTTGATCTCTCAGATTAAATATTGGGTAGCACAGGCACAAAAGAAATTCAAGCTTCCCCCTCGGTTCCCTCCCTCCCAAAGCACTTGCTATGTTGAAGCACAACTGAAATGTCATCTGGCCCAAGGTGTTGCTTGTTGCCTGAGGCCTTGAGTAGTATCCTTTAGCAACCAGTGCTTACCCATTTCTCTGCTATTAACTTATGTGCCTGCTGCTTTTGTTCTTGTGGAAGGGGGGAGACTGAAATATTATTTCTTAAATAAAATTAATTTTTTAAAAAATGTATCCTATAACCAGTGGAAAGAAGACAGGCTGTTGATTTGAGCTTTTGTTTCCTAGAAGTTTTGGGTGCCCACTGGCAGCTTGCTTCTCTTTTTCTTCCTTGCATGCCTCTCATGAAAACCCTGACCTCTTCAAAGATGCTCGTCCTCTCCTGTGGAAGCTTCCGTGGTTATAGGAAGTGAAGGGGCATGGTTCTATTCCTGTTTTGTCACCTTCACCAAATAAGACTGATTCACACTGAATGTGTCCATGACCATAAACTAGTTCTCTTTTATATTCAGCTAAATCGTCTTAGTAGAAGTTCTTGGCTCAGCAGAAATAATCCAGCCATTCACTTCCCATCAACGTTTATGGTCAGCCCACATTTTACATGTGATTGACTCATCCAAATTCAAGTACTGCACACACACTTCCCCCCTCAAAAAAAAATTTAAAAAGGGAATAGTTTAAATCAGTAGTTTGAGGGAGTTGGGAATGTTGCAATGTTGTGGAGGCAGGGTGAAGGGGGGGTGGCCCCGATGGCACTGCAGCAATCCTAGCACCTTGGGGACTTGGGGCATTTTACAGTATCTTGGGGTGTCCTGGAGTCTCGTGGCCCCTTCTGCAGGCTTCCACGTGGCTGCAGTGAGCTCCGATTACCGGTTGGAGTGCTAATCACAAACTGGAAGTGAGGTCTGATTGTTGCTTGGAGCTCATGGCAGCCACACAGAGGATCACAGAGGGAGCCACAAACCTCCAGGAGGCTCCAGGACACCCCAAGATACTGTAAAATTCCATCATGATCACTGCGGTGCCCTCAGGGCACCCATTCCTAGGCCATTCCTCTTAAGGCGAACAGCCTATTTTGATTCCCCTGGTGATTTACAACCCACCAATTCTGGAACCACTGGTTTAAATGGTGCAGGTCATTCTGCCTGCCATTCCACTTACTCCATTTATGCCCTGAAGTGGGCCTGAAATGGGAGAATGAAGCTGCTGTTCTCTCAGTCCCTGCATGTGTCTCATAATGTGTTTTTAGTTCTTAAAGAGACAGTATGTACAGTATTTATCTTTAAGGGAGCTTTGACTACAGGTCATGCCTTGTTATCTACTGGGGTTCAGTTCTAGAACCCTTGGTGGATTAAAAAAAATTGGTGGATACCAAATCAATGGAAAAACAGCTTTAAAGACTCACTTCCAGGTTTCTTGCTGCTCTATTGTCCCTCAGAATGCATTGGTATAGACGCTATACTGTATTCAGTCACTCGATGGGGGGAATAATGGGATTTAATGGAATGAAATTATCATTATTTAACAGCATGAAGGTAGGAAATTGGATTTTGCTGTTTTTTTCCTTGTTACAAGGCATTTAAAGGTGGACCTCGGTTTTAGTGGTAAGTTAAATCGGGATACCAAGTCAGTGAATACTGAGGTTCAACCTTTTTATGCAATTTTGGCTTTATACTCCAGCCTCAGAATGTAACTCTCACATAAGACATAGGTCAACTATGAAGCTGCTTTCTTCTGATTACTCAAACTACTCCTAGTTGATTCCTCCCCCTCCCCATGCCTTATTAAAAGCTGCTTTGAAAATTCCCCCTCTGAAGCAGCTGTAGGTTGTTTTGGGGTATGGAGGGGCCACTGCATGAGAGGCAAGTCCAAAACCCTTTGAGATGTGCACAACTTAATTGCTTGGTTCTTTGGTTCCTGGCCTTATTACTCGGGGCTGGCATTGCATAGTGGCTAAGGCGGCATTCCTGTGCATCTGTCTGTGGGAGTATATGCTATTGAGCTCAGTATCACTGGTTTTGGGTAAGTGTGCCTAGGAGTAGGCAGAACAGCTATGAAGTGTAATGTTGGCAGCACATGCCCCCTATCTCAGCCTTAGATGAATTACCGTAAGTGGTACTAAGCAAGCCAACTGTTCTTTTGCTCTCCTTAGTTCCCCCATTTGCAATATGGAGAGAATACTGGTTTACAAGATAATGCATGGGAAGAGACTTGAGCACTTGAAATGTGAAGAACATGTATTCTCCTGGCCTATTTACATACACAAAATGGTTCTGGCTGTAGGTTTTGGAAGCCTGGCTCTATCATAATTACTGTGAGGCTCTGGGAAAGAGTCCCAGTCTCCTCTGCGTTACGTTTCTTCATTGACACACTGATGACACTATATATGCAACACTGGGCAAGGAGGAAATTCTAAGCTCAAACTTTTTAGCATTGGGACCCACTTTTTAGAATGAGAATCTGTCAGGATGTCATGGCCAGAAGTGACATCATCAAGTAGGAAAATTTTTAACAGTCCTAGGCTGCAATCCTATCCACACCCAGCAGTAAGCCCAATTGACTATCATTGTTAAAAGCATATATATAGTAGCTTGTTAAAAGTACAAATATGTAACATTTCCCCAAATGCAGTTGCATCCATGGTAAAATCAAGATATTAAAAATAAAATATTGAAATGAATGGGGACCCACCTGAAATTGGCTTGCAACCCACCTAGTGGGTCCTGACCCACTTTGAGAAACACTGCTCTAACAGTGTGTTGCTATCCTACAACAACTGAACACTAGAAACACGTGACAGTAGAAGCAGTACTGAGCATGTGTGGGTATCGAAAGGTGCATGTCAGAAAAAAACACTTCAGGCCTGTCCCATTGTACTACCAGCAATTTTGCCTGCTTTAATTATCCATTTAGTCCTAACAGCCACCCCAGCTGCTGAGCTAGAACAACTGTTCAGATGATTTTAAAAGTGGCACTTGCACTGTGTTGGAAGCATTCTGAAGCCTGTCTGGTCACATGAGAATTGTGACAAGGGAAAGAGTCTGCTTGTACCTTGTTTGCCAAAGTCCAGCTGTGTGTGATGACCTTCATCCCAAGGCTGTTCACACTTCTGCTCCTGTTTACAGAAAGTCCCAGTGGGATAGCAACATGCAGGAGAGATCTGTAGGAAATAAGTTCTTATGAGGGTGGGGGAGTCTGGCATGATTGAGGAAGACAAAGGTGTCCTAGATCTCAAAGAAGGCCCTGCTCACTTTTATAACACCCTCCTGCCTGGAGCAAGGAGGTAGAAAGTTTTTGTTCCAAAGTGATTCTGTAATTATACAGGAACAAGATTGGATAGGGATGATGGGAAAGAGAAATGAGAAACTCTGATAACACCTTCCTCATAGCTACTTCTTACATTCCCTCTCTAGGCACACTGTGTTCCTAACAGGGCAGGTGGGAGAGATACACACAGCATTCTTTACTAACTTGCTATTTGCTGTGCAATTGATTTGAGCCAGAGAAGCTATATTTCTGACTTCCCAGTATAATTCAGAGGGTCTCACAGCTTTGCAATCTCCTGTCTGCAGAGTATCCTGCTGCTCTGCATGGTATCTTTTTTCTTTCTCCAAAAGGTTCAACTGTTAGTTGCCTAAAGTGTTCCTCCCCAGAGGCAGCTGCCTTTCAGCAATCATTTATAATATATATGTTACATATAATACACACAGCATAATTTACAAAAGCGCTTGTGGCAGGCAATCCTTCCAGTTTTCACGGTGTGTTGTAGCCTCTTCCCCCCCCCCCCATTTCTTTTTTAAATCCTGGATGGAATAGATTCTAAGCATTTTTGTGACCCTGGTTTCAGGAAGAAAGTCTGTGTTTACAAGGGTATTCAGTTGAGGATGCAGGCTTGTTGCCTTATTGCATCTTCTGGCTGGATAAAGGTTCAGTTGGCCTCTGGATTGTAGCCATCAAGTCACACAAACTGTCAATTCTCCACTTGTGCCTGCCAGCAACCTCTGCTCCCCCACAGGCGTCTCAGAATTTGTGGGGCTGGCTGATGTCTCAGCTGGGGCTATGAGCAGGGCTGGGCTCAATGCTGTCGCTCACCAGGCACTCATTGGATTTTAGGCTGGCTAAAGACTTGCAACTTGGAAGAGAGGCTAATGACCCGCAGAGGCCCAGCATGGATGGAGTTGGATCCTTCCCTGGGGAAAAAAGGAAGAAGTCAGGCCTTCTGTAGGCTGTTGCTATAATGGGAGCTATGAAGGTTATGTATTTCAGATTACAGAGTCGAGGTTTAATCCACAAGTGTACACGTTTGATCCCTGTTGTGTATATGCAACATTGAGCAGAAATGGCTTTTAATCTAGAAAGCAAGGGCTATCTTTTATGTAGGCTCCAGATCGCAGGGGTAGGGAAACCTGTTTAAATACACTTTGCTAAGAATATAATTTAACTTGTTTTGAGCTAGAATCTGACCCTAGATCCATTTTGTACTGTCAGTGTTCACCCCCAAAGCATGTGTTGTAATAAAGAGTGTATTTAAGCATGTCTAGAATGCACTTCTCTCTTCCTCCCAAAAAATCTAGGATGAAAGTACAGTGCCTTTATAGGTCCCAAAATATCCCTTTCAGATAGACTTGATAAAGTATCCATTGGAAAGGGGTGGCCACTACTACTTACATACTACTACTACTTACCCCTGCTAACTGGGTAAGAGGCACTTTTTCAAGTGGGTGCTCCTCTTTTTTTAGCAGGGGGAGAGTAACTAGCTCACCTCACCCCAGCAGTGTCTTTTCTAGTGACTGTCTGCTGGTGTTCTTTTGCATCTTTTTAGATTGTGAGCCCTTTTGGGACAGGGAGCCACTGGTTGTTTGATTTTTCTCTGTAAACCGCTTTGTGAACTTTCTGTTGAAAAGCGGTATATAAATACTGTTAATAATAATACTAGAGAATATAAAATCAGGTTTAAATGCCAACTACTCTTTCCAAGAGTTTGTATAGTGGAGGCGCACTTTTCTAACGTTTAAAATCACTCTTTAACCTAATATCCCAAAACATTTACAGTACTTTTAAGGTGTGTCATAATAACTATATACTTGTTAAAAAAAAAAAAAGTCTCCCTCCTGTGTGAGTTACTCTTCTGGACGTATCTCCTAAGTGGAAGGAAGCAAGCCCAGAACAGTGACACATACAGAGACAAAACAGGCAGAATGTTTCAATCATATCTGATGCTGAGAAAAGCTTCTCAGGGTACTTAAAGAACATACTCTGAGTCAGAGCTTAACCTCGAAATCTGCTTTTGGGGTAAGGACTCTGTCCTGGAAGATGTGAAATAGTAACTCAGAGGTGCCTCGGAGCATGTACAGAGAGCCCCTTACTTCACCATAGTCAGGACTCAGAGAAACTTAAGCCCCAACGTTTCTTGTTTGATGAATGAAATGCCAATTTGTCCAAGCCAGTATAGAAACGCTTACCAAGTGGCCCCCATGGTTCACCTTCACGCTTTCCTTCACCCAACCTTTGGGAATCGGAACTCAGGCTGATTTCTGCGGACAGCTGGTCTGTGCTCATGAAGCTGTGCCTGACAAGGAGAAAAATGCACAGTAGATTACCTACATCCGCTTCCCAGAATGCTGAGCAGGATGGCCAGAAAACCACCGTCTGCTGAATTGCCACCGTTCTGATCCAGAGGGCTGCTTTACATTCATTATCTTAACAAGAGGCAGCAGTATGGATTATTGAAGAGGAGTTTATCTGTTGCTTAAAAATCAAAACTCTGCTACACAGAGCTTTGTGATGGTATATTTTGTATTTATTTTCAGAATAAATTTATTTATTTATTCCCATTCCTTTAAAAAAATCCCTAAAGTGGATAATAAGCTTAGGCCAGTGATTCCCAAATTGTGAACTGTGGCTCCTTGGGGAGCTGCGCTAACCAGTCAGGGGACCCACAAAGTCTTCATGAAATACCCACTGCCTTATACAATGTATAGGATTGTAGCCCTAATGGGGAACTGCGGCCAATGACTGAGTAAGTAGGTCAAGGGAGCTGCCAGTCAAAAAAGTTTGGAAACCACTGGCTTAGGCAATAAAACACAAAGCAAAATACCTGTGATTCTGCCAAAACTGAGCTCAGGCAAGCAGCAGGAGACTGTACTCATGCTACACCCTTGACAGAAAGGGTTTGTAGTGCACAGAGGTCCCTATGGGATTATTCCACTGCTATGTCTTTAAGCATGCATGATCCCATTGTAGGTATGATTCTATTTATCATCCATATCACAGGTTTTACACACACAGTACATCAGGTCTGCTAGAGGAAACCTGGTTCCACATGTCACTTAGGTTCAGTAGCTCAGGATGATGGTCCCTAAAATAAACAATATGGTATTTTGTACACACCTTTAAGAATTTTGAGGATCTGTACTTTCATTCTTTAATCAGGGAGAGGTTTTAAGTTCTCATGGAAAAACAGATTTGCCATTTTCCCTACAAGTGTAGAAACTAGAAGGAACCTGAATGGGTTCCTTGCAGTCCTTTAGATTGTACAATTTGGCTTGGAGGAGAAGGCACAAGATTGCACTAGATAACCTTCAGTCCCATTCAGCTGTGAGTCAGCCTCTTAGGAAGAGCCATGCCTTCTGTACACACAGACACACACTCTTACCTTCTGTACATCTTGGCTTCTGGGCGACCTTCATTGCCATTCAGAGTACCCAAAGAGGGCCACTGGTTCACCAAAGGTGCAGCCATTTCCTTGGCGAGTTGGGTGAACTGGCTGTTGTCAGAGGGGATGAGGCCCGTCCTGGGGGCAGAGCGGGAGGAGGGAAGTCTGATCAAGGAGGAGGGAATGCAACCCATCAGCTCCAGGCAAGAGAAGCAGAGAACATGACTGTGTCCATCCTCCCACTTAATTCAATTTCCAGCTATGGCAAAGGGTAGCGCAGCTTGACACAGAGCCTTGTCAGGGGATGGTTTGACTTCAGTCTTGTGTGGCCAACCTTTTTCTGTCAGATCCCTTTGATCACTGTATTTTAAATTTACAAAGCAAGGGAGTGTATTCAGGGCCAGATAATAGTTAGGGCATACATAATTTGTGTTAAGTGTCCCAAAGTATGCACCTTTGCTTAATAAGTATATTGATGAATGGGGGTATTCTTCACTGCCATAATCCCAAAAATTTTCAGCTCCCCAAACATGGACTCAAGACTAGTGAAATCTAACCTTGTGTTTCTGGGAAAAGACTGTTTCTCTAGCTGACAGTGTTCTTGCTGTTTTTGAAATGTGTTTTAGAAACTGAAAATAAATCTCTGACTTCAAGAGGGAAAAAATAATTCCTCTTCATATTTGTCTACACTGTTGATATAGACATTTATGTCTGATGAAGTTTTTTATTTACAGATTTATATCCTGCCTTTTGGCCCCCAAAGTTACATGTCATTGTCCTTCACATTCTAGAGCCCAAGTTCTTGAATGAAAGTCCCTGAACTTTCACGTCCTCAGATAAATTATTTTAGCAGTTGGAACATACAAACTCTGAATTCAAATAACAAGGGGGAGGGAGGCTTTGAAATGCATCTTTCAAACCCGATTAGACTATGGCTATATGTTGGGATTCAGGGACTATCTCTTTCAGTCTTAAACAGATACTAAAGTTATGGACTGGTTCACACATATATGTTCATCACTAGGTAACAACACAGTAAGGTAGTGACTTCCATATCTGAATGAGCCATTGCAGCTCAGACTTTAAGGCAGAGGTTCCCAAATAGAAGCGCCAGGGAAGCTCTGTTGTTGCCCTCTTAAGGGGTGGGGTGACAGTGATGGTGGTGACGTGATTGCCACAATCACGCCGCTGCTGGGGAAAACCAGAAGTGGCTTTTTATTATTTTTATTTTCATTTTTGGCATTTCACAGCAGCTTAGAGGTGTGGGGAGGTCTATGTAGGGGGTTGTAGGCTCCCCGGACCCTCCAGAGAACCATCGTGACCCCCAGGTAAGTTTTTAAAAACCCTTTCCTCCCCAGTGGCAGCGCGATCATGGCGATCATGTTGCCGCCCCCTCCCCTATCCCGCAAATACAGGTTCCTAAACTCTCCAAGAGAGTTTGGGAACTGCTGCTTTAAGGATATAACATTTTATTTAACTTCAGACACAATGCTTTTTGATGGAATCAATTTACAAGTTGAGTTGCAAGTTTTTGAGAAATAAAAAACCAAGTACAGTCTGCCCTTGGTATCCATGGGGTTCCGTTCCTGGAACCCCCACAGATGCTGAAACCCATGGATAACTGAATCTGTGTGTTATGGCCCTCGCCACCTCCAGACACAATTAGAAGTTACTTCTAGTTGCTTCTGAAGGTGTTCTGAGGCCTGGAGAACCAGAAGTGCCTTTTCAACACTTCTGGGAGGTGTTCTGAGGCTTGGAGAGACTGCATGTGGTCTCCCTGGGCCTCAGAAAGGCCTCCTGGGCACAACTAAAAGGTGCTTCTGGTTGCATCCAGGAGGTCAGGTGGGGCTGTGGTAAGTCAAATCAGTCAGTCCCAAACCTACAGATAAAAAGGTCCCACCTATAATGCACTTGCATGGATGAACTGTCCTTAAGCTTTCTCATAATCACATCAATTTCAAGGAAGAAATTCATTGGTTATTTTAAAAGTGCTCAGTAAGTAATATGAAAAACAGACATACAAGGACTTATTTTTAACGTGTGCTTCGCCTTGAGAAGCCAATACCAGATCAACTTCCTGGTTTGTGAACTGGAGCAAGAATCTACCCATGCTTTGTTACTACCTACATACTTTTTTGTACGTTAAAATGAATCTCTGCTCACAAAAGGTGCATGAGAGAAATGAATCTAAATTAGAAGAATGCATGGAGCATAATAGGCGTGGTGTCTCAGGCACGTCAGATCCAAGTGGTGCCTTTGCTGTTATTTTCACCCTGGTCGCTTTAACACCAAGGAACAAATATATAAAATAAGAACCAAATTGTTTAAACAAGAACACATTTTCATGTACAAAAAGTACGTAGGTAGTAACAAAGACTGCATTGTTGCACCCCAGAATGCCTTGCAGAAGCTACCTGCAAAGCTTTATGGAGTGCAACATGGCCAAGGAAATGGGCTGCGGGCCTGACGCGACCTAGAAGCGGCTTCCAGTGGCTCTACAATGTGTAGCCGCAGAGGACGTGGAGCTCAGAAGATTGAGAATTGCTGACCAACTTTAAAATGAAACAATGTTGCATGAAACAACTTTAAGTGAGGATTTGCGGTACATAAAGGTAGTATCCAGTTGAACTCTGAATCTTTTTAAAATAAAAGACACCACTGAGCAGGAGCTCAGGCAGGCTCTTCTCAGTGCGAGGCAAATGGGTAGAGGAGTGGGCATAAGTAGCCATTTATGGGATCACAGTGTTTATGGTATTCCATGTTTATAGGAGTGCAATAGAAAGCTATGTAGGCAGTAGATGCATTCCTTTTCAGCATGGGTCAGGCTGGCCATGCCATGAAGTGACCTGGAATGGTTATGTGGCACCCTCAGAGGGGTGACCCCAACTCATCTGTTCACCATCCTCTCCAAGTTGCCACTCTTCTGGTTGCTCCCATCCACTCCCCATCCCATCTTATCCACATTGCAGCAGCAGCAGCAGCAGCCCCTTTCTTCTTCCATCACTGCTGGACACACCAAGTTAAAAGTAGAACAAAGTATTTGTACAAAGTACACATAGTACAAAGCATCTGCTAGGCAGAGGCAGGCAATTTGGTGTCCTCTCCCTTTATTTCTCTGCTCCACACTGCTGCTCTTTGAAACAAACAGGCTCCTTTTTCCATTCAATGAGAAGTGGTGTGGAGTAGGGAGGCTGCATGCCACACTCTTTATTAAAGGAGAGGGGGGATGGGAACACTCGCTTGTTCACCCACCAGCCCTCCCCCACATCCAAGGAGTGCACACATGCATGCATAAAGTCAGCCCGAATTATACACAGAGGCAGCATTTGGAGGGATTCCAATGGCATGGGGATCCCTGGAATGGGTCCAATGGGCAGCATAGGAGCAGCATCTCCTAGTGTGGGGAGCAGATCACAAAGAGGGAGGGCCTACTTACAGCTGTTCCTGCAATTCCAGGATGACACCTTCCAGTTCCCGTTTCTCCAGCTGATTCTGCACCTTCACTTCCTCCAGCCTCAACTGCAAGCGTTTGTTCTCCGCCTCCAGGTCCTTGAGTTGTGACTCTCTCAACCGAACCAGCTCCTCCAGGTAGCCCTGAGACACAGAAAACCAGTGTCAGGGGGAAGAAATGAATTACTGTAATAGAGAAAGGCCAACTTCATGCAAAGTTACCTTACAAAAGCTCACTGAATAAGCAAGAAGAACAAGAACAGTGCAGTTTATATACACATTTTTATACAGTGTAACTATAATTAAGTGCAAAATATAAAATTTGTAACTGAATACTGAACTACAAAAATTCTAACCATACAACCTTAACTGAGTATCAGTATAGGAATCTTGCATTCATAGTCAACTATATATATAAACTTCTGTTTGCCCACCTCCACACATTCAGGCAGCCATACATGCCTAATAATCCTATCCCCCTTTCCGGACCTGATCCATCAACACAGGGCAACATGGATGTGTCAACTATAGAGCTTGCACAGGTTTGAGTTGACCCATTTTGGATGCTGGGGCTTACTGAGGTGCAAGTGGACAAATGCCCCATTACCCCATGGAGACCTTTAGGATACAAAATTCCCACACAGGATGCAGTGTGGCTGTATCAGCGCCACTGCACCACACTGTGTGGGAATTTGCACTGGATTGGTCTGTAGCTTAGACTGGCAAATCTGGGTACAGATCTTATGTTTTTATGACATCATTCCTGATGTTCTGAATGGCTGGGGGGGGGGGTGATCTGAAAAGAGCTGTACATGCATAGATTCCCAAAGTCACAAAAGATGCTTATTCAGAGTCATGCATTGCACATGCAATTCAGATACCTTTTGCGCATATACAATGCGAAACTTCTGCTCCATCTTGCGCCATTTATTGTACCAGCTGTCTTCAGCAGTCACCAGGGGTAAGTAAGGATGATCAGGGGAACTGTCCTCACTTGTGCTACTCTCCAAGCTGCGCCGATCCTCCTCATCACTTAGGTAATCGTAGCTACCTCGGAGAAATGGAGATATTATATGTCGAAAAGACAGGACTTTCCTCATCTTTTATGCCAGAATCATGCACTGTTTTGATCAGGTTGGATGTGACTGAAGTGGAGAAGCATCTTTGTCCACTACTAGTATTTTTCATTTCTGTAATAGGTGTTCAATTTGCAACTGAGCTGTTAGACTTTTGAGAAGAAGCACCTCAGGTATTTTTTCAGCTCTTGCTACAGACTGCCTTATAAGGCCAGTCTAAAACATGAAGCAGAAGGGGTAGATTCTAGAAGCTACAGAGATGCCATTTTTGAATGCTCTCCCACCTGAAAAGTTTCTTGCAAGCATAAAAATATAGCACAGCCCCCCCTCTTTGCTGTTAGTTTTCTAGCATTGAAGGTGGTTCATTTTTTTGTTTTGTTTTTTAACGTGGGGAAGCATTCAATTGTATCCCCCCCACTTGCAGTCTGAAGTGATACAGTTCATTCTGCCACCTTAAGACGCTACCACAGCGATTTTAACCAGTGTGCCACAACATATTGGGATACCACGAATGGTCTGCAGGTGCATCTCAGGAGTTTGGGGGAGGGTGGTTTATCAGTAGAGCCATTGGGGGATGTGAGCCCACCACTGCAGCATGGCATGCCTTGTCAATTGTCAAAAAAAACTGATGGGGTGCCTTGACAATTTTAGCACCCTGTAAGGGTGCCATGAGATGAAAAAGGTGGAAAATCTCTGCCCTACCCCATCATTCTCACCATGTTTTCTCCATTTGGAACATGTTTGTGCATGTGGTTAATTAAGGTTAAAAAGTGGAAGACAGAATCCTTAAGAGCGCAATCCAAACCTCAGGATCGGCCAGAGCAAGTCCCCTGCATCTGCCTATAAGTGTTGCAAACATGCCGTAAAAACTGGGGAGTGGGGGCAGGCCGGTGTGGGGCAGGCCAACCTGAGAAGGGGGTGGAACTGGCCTTGACAGCTTAGGTCAGATCCTGATCCAGCCAGCCCATAATTACACCAGACTGCTTGAATTTGCATCAGCAATTCCATAGAGGAGGCTGGCACACAACACGGGGTAAAGGGAAAAATATCCCCTTGCTCCAAGTTACACTCCAGCCACCTCCTAACCTACATAATTATATTTGAGTTCAAAAAGAACTCCCAAAGGTCAGGGCCTGCCTTAGAAGCTGTGGGGCCCAATGCAAAACATTTTTGCCTCCCTGCTCACCAGGATGAATAGCAGCAGCAAGGCACTCAGCAGTGGCATCACTGCCAACCGCTTCCAGGAGAGCTGATTTCAAGCCAATCAGACCCAGGCACAGGCAGGAGGGAGAGCCTTCCAGTGGCAATGCTCCACTTGCTGTGCTCTCTTTGTGATACCTCGGCATGGAAAATTCCATGCTGGAGAGTCAACTGCAGGCGCTCTGCCCTCTACCCCAGTGCAGGGCCCCTCCAGGCACAGGGCCCAATTTGGCCAAACTGCCCTAAGGCCAACCCTGCCAAAGGTCATTCCCAGAAACAGTATCCGTTACCTCTGCGTAAACTTCAAATATGGAGTATAGTCAATAACCACAGGAGTCTTGCCATCCATGATTTCACCTTTTAAGCAGAAACTGAAAAACACAAACACAATGGAAAGAATGCAAGTAGAAAAGAGACATCTAAAGGTATCTCAAAATATCTGTCTTGACACCTAGATGTCTTAGAAATAATATTTATGGTATAGGTTGGGCATCCCTTATCTGAAGTCCCTGGAACCAGAAGTAATTTGGATATCTGATTTATCTGTATTGCATATACAGGTTGAGTCTCATTATTCTCGAGGGTTCCGTTCCCAGGACTCACTCGGATGGCAAAAAACACACTAAAGCAAATCAATTTAAAGAACAAAGTCCCTTTGCTCCAGTGATTGAAAAACAGCCTTGCTGACCTTTTGTAATGTACACAGTCAGTCTCTCTCCAGGCACTTAGACTTCACTAGGAGGCAGCAATCTCTCCCTTCACCAGGAGCCTCAGTGAGGGGAAAAGAATGGAGAAGGTGATAATCACTGACTTTAAGCCTTCTTTCACATGCTCAGGGGGAAGGGAGAAGCTGGAGAGAGAACGATTGATGGATTGTCAGCTCTCTTGCATTAATGAGGCTGTTGTTAAAGGACTGTTTTCCTTTGATTTAAAACAGGGGTCTCCAAACCCTGGCCAGGGGGCCAGATGCGGCCCACAGGGGGCCCGATGTGGCCCGCGGCGAGCCTCTATCTGGCCCGCAGCCTGCCTCTTGTCCCCTGAAAGCCCCTGGCCCACTTCGCCAGATATGACTGGAACTATGTTCTGGTTGCATTTGGAGGGTGTTCTAAGGGCCAGAGAGGTTGAATAAATGAGCCCTTTCATTCATTTATTCACACATCTAAGTTCCATCTCTAATTTATTTATATAAATTTTATATTTAAATTTTTTTCTGGCCCTCAAAACTGTGCCAGACATTTGATGCAGCCCTCTGGTCAAAAAGTTGATTTAAAGGAACTCATCACCTAGAGATATAAAAATCTGTGGATAATTAGGTTATACCTGTAATCTTGCATGACTGTCTCTTTACAATAGTAAAATGTAGTTTTTTAAACTGTGATTTTAAAGGGATGCATTTTTCCCCTTCTCCAGAAATCAGCACATTCCTTCTCATTTGCAGCAGTCATTCGTGTTGAGTCAAATCCGTGTATAAAAAATCCGTATATAACAAGGTTGGACCTGTATATACTTAGAGATTTTGGGGGTGGGGCCCAATTCTAAACACAAAATTCATTTATGTTTCATATACCTCTTATAAGCATAGACTAAAGGTAATTTTATGCATATTTTTTAAAATTTTGTGTATAAAACAAGGCTTGTGCATGAAACACAGTTTGTAATTTTATTTTTTTAGGCAAAAAGTAAAAAGTCATGTTGGAGCTCAAAAAAATTCTGTATTTTGGAATATTCCGTATTTCAGAATTCCGGATAAGGGGTGTCCAACTTGGACCTTATACAGCTACACCAATACATTTCCTATTAGAATTTCCAGGGTACATGCCAAAACGGATACAAAGATTTGTGACAGACAGAAACTGATTTGTGAGAGATTCTCCAAGTTGCCAATCAAAATGGTAAACCCTGTGGTTTCTATGAAACATATATATTGCATAACTACTTTGCTTTGTTTGTTTTTCACATTTCTACACTGCCCTTCCTTCAAGTAGCTCAAGGTGATGTACATGGTTCCTCTCCTCCTTTTGTCCTTACAACAACCCTGTGAGGAATAGATGAGGCTGAGAGATAGTGACTAGCCCATTATCACCCAGGAAACTTCATGGCTGAGCAGGAGATTTGAACCTGGATCTTCCATTTCTCAGTACAACACTAGAACCACTGCACTGTCCTTCTTTATTACTTGTAATTCTACCATTCTTGCTTGTTGATTAAAATTTAGATTGTAGGGTTCGTGGGGCAGGCATCTGGTTTTTGTTTTTTGTTTCTTGCTTCTGTTACTCTATTAATTGCCATATGCATTGATAGTGCTACAAAATAAGAATAATAATACTACATAACTCGATTAGATAATACCCTTTGTAGATAGATTTGGCTTTGGAAGTGTGGGATATGAAAGAGTTAATTTGTTACCTTCTTTGTTTTCTTTTTAATTTTTTAGCATGGCTGTTTCCTGCAGCTAAATGGCTAAGAATGCTGGCCATTTTTCCAATAACAGTGAAATCTGGAATGTTCAGAGTGCAACCAGAAGTTTACACCAGCCACAAAATTACCTCTGGGATTGGATTTTGCATGCCTCTCTTTTGAGCAGAATCACTACCGTGTAAGACCTCAGAACATGCTCAGCAGCTGGTAGGGTATAGCTTTTTCAGTGCATGAAGGTGGGATGTGAAAAAGACTACTACTGATCATGTTTAAAGTGCCTTCCCTCCACCATAATGACAACCTCTCTCTGAGAAGTAGCCTTAACGCAGTGGTGTTCCAGGACGAGGATTTGGGAGGAAGGATTCATGCACATACCTGAAATCAATGGCACTGAGTCCAATCAGCATCCCTGTGAGTACTGTAGATTCCTCTCTTAGCATGATTGCCCCATCATCATAAAATCTTCTGCAAAAGAGACAGGATGTGAGGCACTATGTTGGCTAACTGGGGCTGCAGGGAGAGAGAGGGAAGCTGCTTTTCCACAGGTCACATGGCTCCCAAAATCTACCATCACAGACATTTGAACAAAACACTGGGCATTTTGTTGCGAACTTGACTATGGGCACAAAATCTTAATGGCGGCTGCAGGATTTGGTGCTTCTACTGAGAAAGATCCCCACCAGCCCTCCCTTCTAGGAGCTTGACTTTCCAACCTTTCCTTGGAAAGGGAAATGGCCTGCCAGGCTGCCACATGCAGAAGCAGAATGTCAAACCTCATGGATTTAATAAATCATCTGTAGCCAGGAGTAGGCAGTGAGATACTGCCAAGGACACCAAATTTGCAGATGGCATGCAGTTATTCAGGGTGGTGAAAATGGAAAAGGACCTTTAAACAAGGTGAATGGGCAACAAAATGGAAACTGAGGTTAAAAAGAAGAAAGTGCAAAGTGAAACACACTGGAGCAAGAAAATTCTAAATTCACATATACACTGATGAGGCCTGAATGAGCATTGACTAACAAAAAGATCTTGGGATCATGGTGGATAGCTTGATAAAAACATCAACTCAACATGTTGTAGCAGTGAATATACAAATCCAGTGCTAGGGATTATTAGAAAAGGAATAGAAAATAATATGGCTAGTGTCATACTATCTTTACATAAGCCTACAGTTCCATATGTTCAGTTCCAATCATCCATTTCTCAGAGGATATCATAAAGCTGGAAAAAGTTCATAAAAGAGCAACCAAAATGATCAATGGGTTGGTTGGAACACCTTTGCAATGAGGAAAGAATAAAGCATTTGGGGCTTTTGGTAGTGGGGGTGGAACATAACTGAGGGCTCAGTCCTATCCAACTTTCCAGCACCAATGCAACCACAATGCAACCCTGAGGTAAAGGAACAAATGTTTCCTTACCTTGAGGAGACCTCTGTGACTGTCCCCCCACCACAGGATGCAGTGCATACCCTGTTGTCACAACTGCACTGGAGCTGGGAAATTGGATAGGATTAGGCCCTGAGACATATAAATGTATATTTAGAGTGGAAAAGTGGGTAGAGATTTTTTTCATCTTCATGGCTGAGTGGGGATTTAAACCTGGATCTTTCAGGTCTAAGTCCAACACCCAAACTACTATGACATCCTGGCATTTGGTATTCCAGTTCTTACAGCAATGGCTTGGACCCAGGAGAGCTTATACCACAATAGTTGTTAATCTTTAAGGTGCCACAAGACTCTTACTGTTTTTGGGGGGGAAGTCCCCTCTATTAAAGATGTACCCAACATTCAATGTAAAACAAGTCCTGGAGGCTCCCACCTGGTAGTTCTGGTGTCCCTCAGTGCTGTGGCAATATACTCAGACATGCGCTTCTCCATCAGTGCCACACGGATCCATGCCCGGCCCTAAAAGAGAAAGTTAGTTAGGGCACATAAAACTGCAGCTTATTTGTGTAATCATTTTTAATGCACTGTGGCCAACTCCACTTTAAAAAAAATACCAGTTTGTGTACATCTAGCCTTGTGAGTGGTTCAATATGACTTCACACTGTGACATAAAGATGATAGGGAAAAATCCTGGAAAATCGGGGTGAAAGCATATTCTCCTGTTATGTCACTGATCGAACTGAGCCAGTACCTCTTCCTAGAACATGGGCTGTTGGTTATGACTTGTCTCTCACCTGACATTAATTATCTACAGCTGCAATCCTAAAACTATCTAAAATAGTTAGCCCAGTTGAAATAAATGAGACTGACTTATTCTTAGAATAAGAATACATATTCTTAGAATATGTAGATTCACTGGTTTAGAGTGGGCTGTTTCAAAACATTTACTTAGAGCCCAATCCTATGCATGTGTACTCAGAAGTAAGTACCATTACAATCAATGGGGTTTGCTCCCAGGTAAGTGTGGATAGGATGGCAGCCTTATACCATAATCCTATGCATGCCTACTCAGATGACCAACCGAGTTCTATGGAAGTTACTCCCAGGTATGTATGGGATTGCAGTCCTATATGCACTTTCCTGGGAGTAAGCCCCACTGAACACAATGGGATTTACTTCTAAGTAGACATGCATAGGCTTGTGCCCTCAGGCTTTTCGTCATCCTCATCACCATCATGAATGTGTTTTTTCAGACCAAAAGCCATAGACAAGAAACAGTAGAACAAGAGAGCGAACATAATGTATGTTGAGATCTGATCTAACATAAACATCCACAAGGGCCTACCAAATAAACTTGTAATTAAACATCTTAATTGCAACTCAATTGTTGCTTTCATATTCTCTAAACTGCACGGGTACGAATTAGTGTGCCACCACAGAATGTGCCATGTATGTAAATAAGTCTAATAATTAAAGGCTCTTGTGAGTACAAAGCCCATGCTCACAGAGGAGGCTCACACTGAATATTAAATCTCTGCATGATTGATGCAGTGTTCTGGTCTTATTTCCTTCCAATTAGCTCGACCGGGGGCAGATAATTCTGCTTTGCATCAAACGTCTCTGCATCAAGTAGGATGGGACTAGTCGGTCACTCTCAATGTAGAGACTACAGAATTACCTGCCCTCCGAGGAGGCACCCCATTTCGTCTCTGCTTTGGACTGAAGCAGAAGCTGCTCAATGATGCAGAGTCTATGGAGTGAGTAGACTCCACCAGGGGTGGGCAATTCTTGCCTTTCCATGTGCCTCAGCAGTCAGACGTTTATGAAACCCTGTGGTATGTGTTCATGAAAGAGATGCCCACAAGAAGATCCTTTCATTCGGGAGCAATGTCACAAAGGCTAAGTGGGCAGGGCTTGCCTCAGTCCACAAGGCCACCTGACCTTGGCTCTGGAGGTGCTGATGTTTTCCATGTTTTCAATGCTACTGACGCAGTTATTCGGGACCTTGCTGCAGGCCAGGCGAATGTAATCCCAGAAGCCACGTTGCCCATCGGAGCTGAACCAACTGACAGGACCTGGGAAAGGCATGGTGGAAGAGGCTTGAGTAGCAGAACCCCCACATATCAACCATCCATCATGGCTACTCCATGAGTAATATTGGCTATACCACCAAGAACATAATAGGAGGACATTAAGCATTAATCTTGGGGATAATTTCTTCCTGCTCACTTTTACATGTCTTGTATTGGAAGGCGAGTCTCCCTAGATAATAGACCCAGCATGAAGCATGCTTATTCAGACTTTGACATACTCCTGTAACTCTGACCTACTGTGTCAACAGCAGCCATTTGTCTAGGGCAGTGTTTCTTAAACTGTGGGTTGGGATCCACCAGGCAGGTCACGAGCCAATTTCAGGTGGGTCATGTAGCACCTAGCTCAGCCACCATTGAAAATACAGAGCTGAAAATACAGGGTACAGAGCTGCTAGGCAGGGCAGGCTCCCAATGGGAGAGAAACGTGGTGCTTTGCCCTGAATAGGTGGGAAGGTGGGATGCTGGAAAAGAGGGAGGGCTGTGTGGTTGTAGAACAATCAAAGTCTGTGTTCTGCTTTGACTTCCAAGATGGAACGTTTGAATTCTGAGCTATGCAAAATAACAGCACAAGTGTGATGTGTAATGGGATCTTTGGCTGATCATGGCTTAGATTTGAAGCCTAAACCAATGATGTCTCTTCTGCCTATGACATCACTTCCTGGTTAACAACATTACTTCCAGTGGGTCCCGACAGATAGTATTCTAAAAAGCGGGTCCCAGTGCTAAGTTTGAGAACCAGTAGTCTAGGGAAATGGCTCCCATAGGATAGTGGCTAAGAACACAAGCTATAAATTGGGAAGAAAAGCTTGTTAACCTTTTAGCTCAGCCATCCAATTCAGTTGTTGGCCTGGGGCTACTATCTCACAACCTCAGCCTTTTAGAGTCCATTCCTGAGCTCTTCAGCACTGGCAGTGTGAGCATACTACCAGTGCTGAATGTTGTAAACATGCCATAAAGCACATTTACAGACCCCACCATGTAGGGACTGCTGGCACCAGCCCCGTAGTGAATAAATGCCACCTGGAGCAAGGGAAGTGCACCAGGCAGTAAGTTTTGTTGGGGTGGGGAGAGGTGTTCTGTGGTGGGGAGAGGGTGGAGCAGGGGGAGAAACCGGGACAGGATGGGGATGGGACCAGCGGAGTTCTGCTGCACTGAATACAATGCTCCATGTTGGGCTGAAAAGCCTGACACGGAGTTCCTCCAGTCTGTGCTGGCAAATAGCTGGTGCAGACTGGAGGGGACCATTGCGGGTCCTGCACCCTTACCCTGGAGAAGGGGACAAATGTCCCCTTCTCCTGAGGAGACTCAAGCAGCTGCTGCAGTGCCCATAAGATGCAGCAGTAGCCATTTTGGTGCCACTGCTCCTTTGGGTGCTGGGCAGCTTGGAGGTGGGCTGTTAGTGAAAAGGGGATAAGAATACTGGCCTACCATACAGGGTTGTTGTAAAGATTGCAATCTAGCCCCAAAGCATGCACACTTGGCCACCCACCAAACATTAGGAAAAACAGGAAGGAAATCCCTTTTCTGAGTGTGCTCAGTTATTTGTGTAAAATAACCGAGCACACTCAGGGAAGGGTGCCTCTGCACTCTGTGGGGAGAAAGTCCCACTTTGCCTTTAAAAAAGTAGCTAAGGGAGCCAGCACAAAAGGACTGGGTCTTGCTTGGCCTCTCTGTATTTCAAGCACTGCCTGCACTTGTACAATATTCAGTCAATGCATGTACTGTTTTAGCAAAAACTGAGATTCTGGTTCCCACCTCCCACACATATATGCACATTGTGTAGATTTGACTTTCAGTCTACTATGTTTATTGTAAAGCGCTTTGTACAGGGATGGTGCTGAAAATAACAGCAATAACCATAACTGTATGTCATCCTTCAGTGGAAGCCCTACCGTGGTCCCCTTTGAAACGATGGCTGAGTATGTGCTCTAGGATGGCGGCAAAGTTCACAAATTCTTCTGATGTGTCATCAATGGGCTCTTGAGTATATTTTTCCAGCAGGGTCTTCACCGAGAATCTACAGTGAGATGCAAATAACCTGGTTTGACTAGGAGGCCAAAGAGGAGTGAGAGAAATTGACTTTTAAGAGATAGGCCCCATTCTTGGCCCAAGCAGTTCCTCTACCCAAAGCAATCTTCTGTTTTCTCCCCCTTTGAAAGGATGAGCCTTTATTATTTATTGTCCTTTGAAACAGAACATAGCAGCAGGATGCTGGGATTCTGACGTGATACATCCCCAGAAGTGACATAATGAGATCCCTTCTAACTGTGCAAGGAGGCACCTTTTAAAATGGTGTATTTAGTAAACGAAGAGCAGCTATCCTTCTTCAACCCAGCATGGAGTCTTTCCCAGTGGCTGTTGCTGGTGTCTCTTCTGCATCTTTTTTAGATTGTGAGTCCTTCAGGGACAGGGAACCATTCATGATTTATTTGCTATTCAAACCACTTTGTGAGCTACATTTTGTTGAAAAATAGTATATAAATATTTTTACTACTACCACTACTACTACTACCACTACTTATGAGGATGAGGATGACTGGTGAGGCCACTACTACCAACAACAACAAACATCAACAACAATATGTGAGCCTATGAAGTGTGTCTTCACTTCTCCATTACATGTACTATAGCCCTGTTCTTCCCAACCTTCTGGGATTAGAGGCAGAGCTTATTGATTACATGGGTTGGCTTTTAGGGAAATTTGACCTCCAGCTCCACATCTTTTTCTTTCTCTTAAATCAACACTGATCAAACCAACTATGATATCACCTCCTATCCATTTGTATTGCTCCACGTCTGTGGTTTTAGAACATGTTCAGTCTAGACTTGTTGGGTCCTCATGATTGGGTGTTCACCTGGACAAAACATATCCAACATTCCTCTGTGATCAAGCACTGCAGAAAATCAATAGTGCCTTTCAGGGCAGCTTGCCTGCTCGTCTTCTCATAGAGAAAAGGATCCAAGGCTCAGGGATGGAGGATGGAGCATATATCTTGCATTCAAGAGGCCACATTTCCCAACAATAAATGCTCCCATAAAAGAAACTCAGGAGGCAGGACTGGGAAGAGAATGATCTCTGCCATCAAGAGATTTAGGCTGTGTGGACCAAGGGTTTGACTCTGTATAAAATAATTTCTTCTTCTCAACCCCTTCTTCACAAGCTTCCTGGGAACATATTTTGAAAAATCTGCACCACATGCATGGCACATAAGCAGCACTCCTGTTTTTCTTTACATCCAAAAGATGTGAATGATATTGCCTTGGCTATTTGCAACACATTTTAATTCCCCCTCATCTTCATCATCCCCTAATAGGTCCCTCTACAAAATGGTTGCAGAATGGAAAACCCTAAATCCGAAGTACTCCACAACTGCTTTCGTTCTGTTGTATCTCAATTCCAGGTCAATGCTTATTATTCTGACAAGAAAGTTGGAATCTGTCGTCCTCTAACTCCCACGCCACCAGCTGGCCCGAGGCTGCTGATGTTTGTCATCAAAAGACAAGAGTCTAAAAGCAGATCAGGGCTGAGAGAAAGCATTTGGAGGAAGACTGGGATGCCTTTCGGAGCGTTAAAATGGTTGGGTTGTTGATGAAAATCTGAATCGCGCAGATGATGGTAAGGAGAGGTATGTTCTTATGCTGACCAGTGGCACTGTGAGCCAGCACAAGGCTCAGGTAAAGAATTAGGTATGTTCATTTGGTTATCTTATCCACCAGCAAGTGACCAAAACAAGGCTGCATTCCACAATCAATAGGGGTTGCGCCCAGTGTTGTGAGCATTCCTCTATAGCCAGTAACAAATTTGGTACTAGCTGTCAAATTCAGTATCAGGAAAGTTTCAGCTTTTATTCCAAAGAGAAAAAGTTAATTCCTAGTCCGTCCATGAAGTCAATTGAAGGAGTTGTCTCCAGTGGTGGATTGATGGGGATACCTACCGTCTGCCTCAGGCATCCTCTGCAGCTGTTCCTCCTCCTGCACCTTGCAAAAGGAAGGAAGAGGGGAACAGAACAGGAGAAGTAGAGCAGAAGAAGAAGTATGGAGAACAGTGGGCTCTAGAGCAGTGATTTTCAACCAGTGTGCCAGAGCACATTGGTGTGCTGTGAATGATCCACAGGTGTGCCACGGGAGTTTGGGGGAGGGTTGTTTATTAGTAGGGCCATTGGGGGATGTGAGCCCCCCCCAGCAGTGCAGTTTGCCTTGTCAATTGTCAAAAAATTAAAGGTGTGCCTTGACATTTTTAACACTTTGTCAGTGTGCCATGAGATGAAAAAGCCTGAAAATTGCTGCTCTAGAGCATCTGATGCTCCATCAGCCTAAGGTCTCAGCCACTGTCACATGAACCGCTCCAACAGCAAGGAGCTTGCTACCAACTGCATGGAAGCAGGGAAGCACTGCACTGGCAGTGGTGGGCCACCAAACCCACACCAGAGCAGGAAGGTCAGTGGTGGGGCGGTTTGGGGGAGGAACGTGGGAAGTTTAGCAATGGGGACTGGGCAGGAATAGGCTGGGCTGCGAATGGAAGGGAGAGGGTGGAAGAGAGAGGATCTTGTCAGCAGCTGCACAAGCTGCGATCTTATCCCCCTTTCCCTGACCAACAAGCACTAGTGACTCTCCTCAAAGTCATACTTGAGCAAGGTAAACTTCTTCTAGAAGAAGAAGTTGGGACTCGCCTGGCAAGTTACCCTGAAAGGAATCTTCTGTATGCTGCATAAGAAGGCTTTGGTGAAACATGTTGGCCCCGCAGAGACATTTTAATATTAAATTCTACGAGATCTTTATGCACTTTCTTGGAATACCTTCTTGGTATTCCAAGGGTGTTGGGTCTTGTCTCTTTTTTGTTCCTGTGTGACACTCTGAAAGTAAACCTCTGAGGATATAAGGATGAAGAATGCTCACCAATGCTGATTGAGAAAAAGTATGACTCAGCTAGATGGAGAAAAAGTGTGACTCAGCTATCAGAACTCTGGGAAACACTAGTCTATTCAATGGCACAGGAATATTCCGCAATAAGGATGATTACCTAATAATTGGGCAATTCCTATAAAGACTAGTGGGCAGCCCAATCCAGAGTTAATTCCCCTGCACTGATGCTGCAGCACTGGCATGGGTTGCACTGCATCCCATGGGGGAATTTAGCAGGTTGGAGGTCTCCCTGAGGTAAGGGGACATTTGTCCCCTTGATCTGGGGTAAGCCCCAGCAGCTGCAATGGACCTGCACAAGCTCAGCTGCTGGCATAAGACCCCATTCTGCCAGAATGGGGAAGGGGGCTTGGATAGGATTGGACTGCTTATGAATGCAAGCTTTTGCTGGAGTGAGCTCAGAAGCTACAGTTCTGGCTCCTGCAGCTTGAAGCTGCTGGTGGATCTGTCCCATATGTATTCACTAAGTCCCTTTAAGATTATTCATTTTCGTTTTTCCATTGAACAATGGAAAACAGTTATTTGTGATGCAATGGCAGGATTGTATCAAATACTTTAAAAAAAAAATAATGCCACAAGAGCCAATTGTCACACTGATTTGACAATGTGGACATATTCAGATCCTACAGAGATGTCATCATTTATCTTATCTTCATGACAAAACGCAGTAGAATGCCAAGGGAATTCCTTTGATACAGAGCTGACTTGCTAGGATATAGGATACAAAATCAATGGACATAAAGAAATATCAACACAAATGCAAGGTTCTATAGGGGCCCTCTCCCATGAAGGCTATTTTGAACTCTGATTTCCTTTTGTCACATTTTGAGAATGAAATAGAAACCCTATTTTGTTTCTGAAGCTTTACTTTTATTGTGCCATTTGAATTCCAATTGGTGTTAGTAATATTTAAATCTTATCTGAAAGGATAATCTCTCTCCTTTCTCCCCTTTCTATTTTCTTCTATTTTTGTATCTATATTATTTTGTGTTTTATGAAACACCAACATTAAAATGTTTAAATAAAGAGCTATACCAAAAAAAGGCAATAATGGTAGTGACCATCACAGCATCCTGTGTTGATTGAGTTCCAATCACAGCATTGAGTTCCAAAGGATAATTGTATTTGTGCAGAGATGCTTCCAGCTGCTGGCCTTATGTGTCTGGTTCAATTGATGACCACTCTTACTTGTATTTAGAGACCAAGCGACTATAAGTATTTATTTATAAGTACTGTTTATATTTCTCATCACAACTGTCTTTTTTTTTCTTTCTATGCAAAACTCTGATGATTTAAAACTTTCTGTCTAAGGCAGTGAGTTGTTCTCCTCCGCTCTAATCATTCTGGTTTCCCTCACCCTTGTTTTCCACTATATATTTTTGAAGCTGGGGTGACTAGAGTTGTACTCAATATTTCAAGTGTAAGTAAACATATTGAGGCTGCAATCCTAAACACACTTCCCTGAGAGTAAGCCCCAATGAACAAAATAGGATTTACTTCTGAGTAGACCTGGTTAGGATTGTGCCCTTCATTAATTTATGGCCCAATCTTATCATGGGGCCATGGCTGAAGAGTTCACCACCCACTTCCACACGCCCTGTTGCAGTGGCATGACAGCTGGACTGCCATCACGCATGGTGGAGCAGCTGGAGAAATGGCCACCGGCTGTGTGTGCTGGCTAGACTCACCCAGATGCTCTGCCCATCCAGGTGAGGTGGTGGAGGGAGCGGTTTGTGGGAAGTTTGTTGGATATTTGGAGTGGGGAGGGGGAGGGCAGGGGAAAGGTGTGGGCTGGAGGAGGTGAATCTCATCAGCAAAGGTACATGCTGAATCCTATCCGCCATTTTTCAACCCACCCTATTTCTCTCAGATTTATGGCATAGGTCCAAGGAGACCCATAGGCAATGAGGTGGCCTACTGGAAGGTATGGTAAGAAAAAAACTTTAACTGTGGCATACAGCACCATAGCATGCAGCACATGCTCTGTCAGCATGGCTGGATAGTGGAAGATAATGGGGGATAGGACTGGGCTGTTAAAATAATCAGCCAGTCCTTTAAATAAGTAGGGCAAAAAGAAAAATAATAAAACCAAAAACTAGATCCTTCACCCACTGTGGGAAGGAAAAACATTGTTCCTAGCCCTCTTGTTAGCTGAACACTTTGTGCCAGTAATCTAAATTCTGGCCAGTCACAGCACAGTGGAGGCAAAGAGCCATTGGTTTCAATATTCCACATTTCCTCCACCTTCTCTGCAAAGGGACCCCACAACCATCACACAAGCAGAGGCCCAGCCCGTACATCAGAGCTGTGAACCCACTTTCATATAAAAAGGCCCATTAACTTCACTCCTTTCTTTCCTCAGATTTTTTTTTTTTAAAGGCCAACCCTTCCCGCTAAGGCTGGATTACCTGGCTTCGGCAATGTTTTTCTGAGTACCAGGCAACCTGGGAAAGTGAAAGGCCTTGTCCAGCAACAGGAAGAATGGCCGTGCACCTTGCCATCTTTTGCTGGAGAAAGGAGGTTGCTAAGGCAGCCGCCTCCTGCACCCCCTTCCTCCTCCTTTCAGCCATCCGCTTCTGCTGCTCTAAGATGCTCTACAGTGATGTCACTTCCCAGTTCTCACGTCTCTCCAGAGAGGGTGTCTGAATCAATCTTCTTGGACCGTTCCACCATGGAGCTCTTCTGGTCCTCATCCCTTTAGCAGGGGGAGGAAAGAAGCTAAACTGAAAGTGCCCCCATCTCATTTTCTCTAGCCTGCTTCTCCCCAGTCTTATGGTATTGATGATAATTTTTCCTACCCAAGGAGGATAACAATTCACAATGATAACTGATAGTCACACTAAGTCTTCTTCTTCCTGCCTCCATAAATCATTTCCCTTCATTCCATGCTCTGGAATGCATTTCAGCCATTAACCTGCTGCCTCCACCAACTCCTAAGCCTGGTCCCAAAGAGAACTAGCAAGTGACTGAGGAGATCTTAGACAAAGGAAGGAATCCTTCCCTGGAAGCCCGTTAACAGGGGGAATGGGGGGGATGGGGACAGGGACGGGGCATCCTAGTTTGCTAGATTTCCCAAGTTTCACAACAAGGTCACATTTCTGAAAAGCAATTTACGCAGAGGCCTACCTCACAAACCCCTCAGTTCACCCCAAATTTTTCCTTGTTGAAAAATTGGCCCTGACCATACAGCAGAGCCTCTTAAATCCATTTGCACTGCTTTTCTACACCGCTTCATCTTTACTTATCCATGTTTTTTTCTCCTCCCTTCCTTTCAGCTATTCCTCTCTCTTTTCACCTCCCTTGAGCCACACAAATCCACATCATCCTTTTATTTTGTCTTTTGTTGCCAAGGTACTCCAGTACTTTTCATTGTGTACCCCTTCCTCACCCTCCCCTTCATCACCCCGCCCCAACATGCACACTCAGTTCATCCTGTTGCCCAAACCTTTATGCTACCTGTATGCCATAGCACAGAAAAGTGGTACATCCTACAGGCATGTCTGCAATTCTATTAAGCATCAGACACCAACCTGACGTTTGGGGGGGGGGGGAAGCCAAGCTACTTTCCTTGATGGAGTTTCCTTCAGATGTTACTTTGGGGTTCACGGGGCTTTCATGCAAACAAGCAAACAAAAAGATAATACAGATGTAATTATGAAAGCAAACAAAAAAGGAAATATGTATCTCAATCATGATTTAAGTACTCCAGGTATTCACTGACTGGTGCATCTCATCCATTCCCTTGGCCTCCGTCATCTCCATCTTAGGGTATGGTGATGGGGGTGCAGGGAACACACACACACACACACACACACACACACAGAGTTCTTCAACCCACCTACTTGCTCTCGCCCTTCTAGCAAGACAAGCCCCTTGGCTCTCACCTGCAGACGGTGATCAGGTTTTTCCTCTCCACCGCAATGTTCCTGGAAGATGCTTTCTTAGAGGACAGCCCTAGCGCCATGGTTGATTGGATACAGTTTGGTTCCATCCAGGGGAGAGACGCTCTCGATCGACCGACTGGGGCCACCTCCTCTTCCTCTTCCTCTTCCTCCTCCTCCTCCCCACCCCCTCCCCTACCCCTTCCTCTTCTTCCTGCCCTCCCCCAGAAAACGAGGCGTTGGGTGATCCTCCTCCAAGATCGGATGACTCTGAAGTATCTCCCTTCTCTCTCTCTTCCCAAAATTAGCTCCAGCCCCCTGCTTGGGTGGCGAGAAGGAGCCAGCAAAGGATGCGAGAGCAACCGGCTGGGGGAGGGAAGGCCGGGGAGCTCTCCTTGGTCCTGATGCAAAACAAGCCACTCCTCCTCTTCCTCCGAAGTCAGCCCCTTTGCCAATGACGTGATGGCTGATGCCAGGGCAGAGCAGGGGAGGGGAGGGAGATGCGAGCAAAGAAATAGGAACTGAAAGGACCATGATCTAATGGTAAAATTGGGGGGGGGGGAGGTGGCAGGCGGAGAAGAGAGAGAACAGCATGTGAAGTGCCAGCATAATGTGGATTCCCACGTTCTCCTGCTAATTTTTATTAATTGCTTATTGTGCAGATGTTTTTAGAATGCACAGTGCCCTACAGCTGCAATTCAAGCTGCAAAGCTCAACCTTTAAACAAAAAACTCAGTGCACACTGACAAAGCACTAAAAATTATCAGGGCACATCATTAATTTTTGGACAATTGCACACCACACTACTTGGGGGGGGGCCCTCACATCATCCAATGGCCAATGAATGACCCTCCCCCAAATTCCCGCAACACACCTGCGGACCATTCGCAGCACACCAATGTGTCACAGCTGTATACTGTATTGGCAACCTTCAGTCTCGAAAGACTATGGTATCGCGCTCTGAAAGGGGGTTCTGGCACAGCATCTAGTGTGGCTGAAAAGGCCAATCCGGGAGTGACAATCCCTTCCACACCGGGAGCAAGTGCAGTCTGTCCCTGGTCTGTCTCCTTGGCTATGGGCCTTCCTTCTTTGCCTCTTAGCCTCAGACTGTTGGCCAAGTGTCTCTTCAAACTGGGAAAGGCCATGCTGCACAGCCTGCCTCCAAGCGGGCCGCTCAGAGGCCAGGGTTTCCCACTTGTTGAGGTCCACTCCTAAGGCCTTCAGATCCCTCTTGCAGATGTCCTTGTATCGCAGCTGTGGTCTACCTGTAGGGCGCTTTCCTTGCACGAGTTCTCCATAGAGAAGATCCTTTGGGATCCGGCCATCATCCATTCTCACAACATGACCGAGCCAACGCAGGCGTCTCTGTTTCAGCAGTGAATACATGCTAGGGATTCCAGCACGTTCCAGGACTGTGTTGTTTGGAACTTTGTCCTGCCAGGTGATGCCGAGGATGCGTCGGAGGCAGCGCATGTGGAAAGCGCTCAGTTTCCTCTCCTGTTGTGAGCGAAGAGTCCATGACTCGCTGCAGTACAGAAGTGTACTCAGGACGCAAGCTCTGTAGACCTGGATCTTGGTATGTTCCGTCAGCTTCTTGTTGGCCCAGACTCTCTTTGTGAGTCTGGAAAACGTGGTAGCTGCTTTACCGATGCGCTTGTTTAGCTCGGTATCGAGAGAATGAGTGTCGGAGATCGTTGAGCCAAGGTACACAAAGTCATGGACAACCTCCAGTTCATGCTCAGAGATTGTAATGCAGGGAGGTGAGTCCACATCCTGAACCATGACCTGTGTTTTCTCTGTGTGTCACAGCAGAGTAGTTGAAAATCACAGATCTACAGCTTTAGTCCAACCACTCCTCACAACTGCCCTGTGAGGGTGGCTTTGTCAAACATTTCCCCTTTACAGATGTGAGGACTGAGACAAGGATGTCCCCACCAAGACACCGTTGATGTCTGAAACAAAGCAAAACAAATATCAAAACTTCACACCCTTTCATTGGTTAATGCGGATACATCAGGAAGTTATCTTAAAAAAGCCACATTGGAAATACACAAGAATGTGGTGGGAATATCAGTGGGCCTTATTCAGGAATCAGGTCTGCCCGTCTGTCACTCTGTTGCCCTTAAAAGCATCCAAGTCCTATTGTCTGTGGTCATCCCACTTTGCCTCATTGTAGGGTTGCCTCTGGGTAAGGTTGAAAATTGCCTTTTGCCCAAAGCCATTCACCAAAGGCCAGAAAGGGAGTGGAGTGGAGCTCAGAATGTTACCTGCTTTTGAATGGAACCAGATGGATTCATATTAATTCTATTTGTCTCACACAATATCATTTGATAAAGGTCAGGTTCATCAGCTTATGGACCACACCAGGTATTCCTTGATACATCTTTAATCTTGTTTTCCTCTTTGCATACAAGTGCTGGTGGTGTGTCCTTGCACTTGGGTCGGACTTCTTCTTTATAATCCTCAATTTCTTCATTCTTGCAAAGCACCTTAAGCAGCAATTCTATGGATGTTTACACAGGAGTAAACCCTATTGAACTTGGTTGGACTTGCGTCTGAGAAAACATGCTATTAATTATGCCATTAACTTTCAGATAGGTGAAAAGAGAGTGAAAGGTTGTCCTCAGCCAGGAGAATCATAGATTAAGGTTGGATTTGAATGCAGGACTCTCAGTTTCAAAAATTGGACTAATTTATCTTACAAGCCATCCAGTAGCTACTTGCAAACTTACCATGTTATGCTGTTGCTACACAGGGAGATACTTTTGCTGGACTTAACTTCTAGGACTGACACTAAAGAAAATAATGTTCCCATCCTTATACAATAGCCATGTGTTAAACATTGGAGCAAAATAAAAAATGCTAGAAAATTAGAAAATAAAGGGCCAATGTGCTTAATTTGCATAATTAATTCAGTTAGCAGAATTTCCGTTTAAGGACAACATATGCAAAGCCGTGGTAGTAATCTTCACCCAAGGAAACATTCATATATTTTCCAGTTGGGTATCTATAGATGTCATTGGCCTCACATTTAAAACAGAACCTATTAAACAGATGTGTTTCCCCAACTTTGTACCTTGAGGGAGCCCTTTCCATATTGAGTTATCTGCTGAGAAACCCCTGCATATTTGCCATAGAACACCAGTGCATTGCAGAGAATTCTGGATCACCTGAGGCTTTGCTCTCAAATCACATAGGGTTCAGGACAAGCTGTGATGAGCCATGGTTTTACTTTCTGTGAGCTGAGTGTGCCCCCTGCAACACACCCAAAACTCTCCGGTAGCTGCACAGTTCAAAGGAAGAGTGATATGGGGGTCAAGTTGCCTTTCAGGGGATGCAGAATGTTTACAGGAATCAAATCTAAGAATCAGAAGCCTCTGGGAACTGAAACCTGATCACCTGCACTATGCTGTAATTGAGACTTTTATTTCTGTGCACTTGTAGGCTGACTGGATTCAAGTGCTTCTGAACATATGCAGAGTGCTCTCTTCATTGCTGCCAGAATATTATAGTGGGTTCTTGGAAAATGCAAAACATCAATAGAACTACAAAGAACTTGAACTGCAGAATATGCATGTATAATAAAGAGCACTAATCCATTTCAGGACATAATTAGCTATATCACAAAGCACATGTTACATTTTAAAATATATATGGTGCTTTTGTAGTAAACCACAAAGGGAAAGAAAAAGGGCTTATTTCTCCCTCGGGGGCTTAACACTAACTGCTGTTAGATGCTGGATGTTTTCTTATGTGTTCTAGGAAAAAGAAATCCATTCAGAAGGACTCTTGGGATGACTTTCATTTTATGCTCATTGTAGACAGCAAAATATATCCTCAGATCTGTTTATCTGACCCCAAGGGGCTTAGTTTGACCTTGGTTGGTTAGTTATTATATCCCCTGTAGCCCTCTGGAGCTATTTGATCTGCACTCACTTTAGCACTCCTTAGCTTGTTCGCTCCTGCTCTCTTCTGGTGGAATTTGGTATAATATTAATTTCTTGCAGGGAAGAGTGGGGAAATAATCTCCAAGATCAGATGCACGGGAGAATTCTGCCCCAGAATGGAGTGAGGGGTGTGGTCCTCTGCTTCTTTCCAGCTGTATTATTTCAGATAATGATAGACACCCCACTCCAGGGTTGCTAATTGAACAGAAAAAGAAAAAAAAATGTGTTCTGGCCTGCTGTTATGCTTGTAACAGCAGTGTGATCAGTAGTTGAAGCTATTTGTGTCATGGCTATACTATTTACTTATTTTCTTTATGAAGAATATTTATACATCACCTTTCCCCCTACATGCAAGGGGCCCAAGGCAGCTTACAGCATAACATTAAAAGCAATAATACAATAAATTAGAAGCATAAAAACTGCAATAACACAAAAACAAAATAGGCATAAAATCAATAACAATAATCAGAGAAGCTAAATAACCACTAAGGCAAAAAGGCAATCCAAAATAGAAAAGTCTTTAATCTCTGCCAGAAGACTAACAGGGAGGGTGCTGTTCTCAGTTCAAGTAGGAAGAAGTTCCAAATCAATGGCACCATCATAGAGAAGGCCCTCCCCCTTGTTACTGCCAAACTAGCTTTAACCTACCAGTTGTGGTACATGTAGGAGCCTCACCCCTCGCCCCCCACCACAGCTGAACAAGGGCGGCAGGTTGTCCCATACAGGAGGAGGTGCTCACTTAGAGGCTCCAGTCCTAAACTGTAAAGGTGAAATTAGCAGCACCTTGAATTGTGACTGGACACAAACCAGCAGCCAGTGCAACCTCAGGAGCAGCTGTTGTTGGCAACCTTCAGTCTCGAGAGACTATGGTATCACGCTCTGAAAGGTGGTTTTGGAACATCGTCCAGTGTGGCTGAAAAGGCCAATTCGGGAGTGACAAACCTTTCCACAACGGGAGCAAGCGCAGTCTGACCCTGGTCTGTCTCCCTGGCTATGGGCCTTCCGTCTTTGCCTCTTAGCCTCAGACTGTTGGCCAAGTGTCTCTTCAAACTGGGAAAGGCCATGCTGCACAGCCTGCCTCCAAGCGGGCCGCTCAGAGGCCAGGGTTTCCCACTTGTTGAGGTCCACTCCTAAGGCCTTCAGATCCCTCTTGCAGATGTCCTTGTATCGCAGCTGTGGTCTACCTGTAGGGCGCTTTCCTTGCACGAGTTCTCCATAAAGGAGATCTTTTGGGATCCGGCCATCATCCATTCTCGCGACATGACCAAGCCAACGCAGGCGTCTCTGTTTCAGCAGTGAATACATGCTAGGGATTCCAGCACGTTCCAGGACTGTGTTGTTTGGAACTTTGTCCTGCCAGGTGATGCCGAGAATGCGTCGGAGGCAGCGCATGTGGAAAGCGTTCAGTTTCCTCTCCTGTTGTGAGCGAAGAGTCCATGACTCGCTGCAGTACAGAAGCGTACTCAGGACGCAAGCTCTGTAGACCTGGATCTTGGTATGTTCCGTCAGCTTCTTGTTGGACCAGACTCCCTTTGTGATTCTGGAAAACGTGGTAGCTGCTTTACCGATGCGTTTGTTTAGTTCGGTATCGAGAGAAAGAGTGTCAGAGATCGTTGAGCCAAGGTACACAAAGTCATGGACAACCTCCAGTTCATGCGCAGAGATTGTAATGCAGGGAGGTGAGTCCACATCCTGAACCATGACCTGTGTTTTCTTAAGGCTGATCGTCAGTCCAAAATCTTGGCAGGCCTTGCTAAAATGATCCATGAGCTGCTGGAGATCTTTGGCAGAGTGGGTAGTGACAGCTGCATCGTCGGCAAAGAGGAAGTCACGCAGACATTTCAGCTGGACTTTGGACTTTGCTCTCAGTCTGGAGAGGTTGAAGAGCTTTCCGCACACTGACACAATCAAACTGTGCTCCCATGACCACACAGGCTGCCACATTATGCACTAATTGCAGTTTATGGAAGTCTTCAAGGACAGCCCCATGTAGATACTAGGCATTTATTACCTTCTAAATGTCTACACATCAACCTGTTGCAAAGCACAGGAGCAGAGTGTGTGCGCATGGCTGAAAAGTCAATGTTTCGGTTTTGCATACAGGATCGTATTATAATATACCATCACATATTATATATGTGTACCAGTACATATTATATAGAATATGTACTGTATAGAGCTGCTGCTTACTGAGTCTGACCTTTGGTCCATCTAGTTCACAATTTCAACACTGACTTGTAGCAGTTCTCCAGGTTTTCAGACAGGGCTTTCCCAGCCTTACATGGAAGTATTGAACATGGGACTTTCTTCATGAAAAGCATGTGCTCTAGCATTGAGCTGCAGCCTCATGCTTCATATGCCGACAGAGTGCCTTGAATGATGACCATCAACCAGCACCCTTATAGAAACAGAAGGCAGGATCATGCATTGGTTTCCTGATCAGGCTGGAGCAACTAAGAAAGAAACCAACAAACCAAGCCCTAGCAGCATGGCACAGAATAGGTTAACAAGCACTTTTCAGTCCCACACAAATTCTGAGCTGCAGGGGAGGGAGGGAGGGAAGCAGGGAGGAGACTAGCTTCTGCTAGGCCTGCTGGCTACTGGGAGATAAAGCAGCCATTGGAGGAGGGTATAACTCAGAGATAGGCCTAATCAAGAAGCACCTAGAGGCAATAGGCACCACCCAAATCCATCCCACCCAAGACTCAATTTTAAAAAGCATCCCAGGCAAAATTTCATTGGCTGATTTGCTCAAAGCAAATTTGAAAATCTTCCAATGGTAGAGCACCCTTTTTGCTTTATCAGAAAGGTTGCTGAGATCCAAAAAGAGCAGCTTCAGGCAAAGAATTGGTTCAAGACAATGTGTAACCACCCAACCTGTGCTTCCTGGTCTTCACTGCTGCCATCAGAGTTTCCAGGTCACCTGGGTTGGCCCAAGGCCCGCTGATGCCCCTGAAGCAACATGTCAAATGCTGCCCCCCTTTCCCCAGTGACGTGCCTGCTCTTCCCACTCTCCAATGTTCCAGCTCAGAACTCTCTTCCCTTCCACATTTCCTCTTCCTCTCTGTCCTCCTCTTCCTTTCCCAATCCTGGTAGTAGAATGAGAAGGAGGAGCGGTGGAGGCAAGTAGATGGACAAGATGAGCACCTCCCCCCAATCTACAACCTGAGACTATTGCTTTAGTTGGCCTCAGGGGTTGACCAGCCCTGCAGGTCACAAAGCAACAGGGACAATAAAAGCCCAACTCCCTTAACAGAGTATACACTTAGCAAGCCTGTTCTCTTGCCTCTTCCTCTTGCCTGCCCACTTTTTTTCTGCCAATAGTGCAGAGCCTGTCGATGCTCAAGTTTTTCTGAGTCCTGTCTCTAATTAGCTCTTCAAGCCTCAATTCCTTGCTTCCTCGATCCTTTTCCTCAAGTCTTGTCATGTTCTTTCTCAATCTATTGTCTACTCTGCACACTTCCATTGGTCTCCTTACTTCCTGTTCCTTTGCTTCCTACCTCCCAGGAATGTCTCCAGATCTTCCATCACCCTCCATGTAAGGGCTGCAATCCAAGGCAAACTGACAACTTTCCATTCCCTCACAGCAATTGGAGTGCAAATTGCTTTGTTCTCTCAGGCAATGGAACATTATATGCCACCAGACCAGCCAAACATTGACAAAGACTGGACCCTGGACAATCCAATGTGTAGATCATAAAGCCAACTTCTAAATATTCTGGGAATCAATGGTTTGGACCGTGGTGAAACCTGCATGTTGAGGCAGAATCTAGTCTGAATGAAACATCTCCTGTCAAACATGAATGAATGAATGAAACATCCCCAGACACTTTGTGATATTATTTATTCAATTTACACCCCACTTTTCTCCTGAAGGAGCACCCAAAGTGGTACATGGAGATGAATCAGGCAATGAGAACAATTGCTGTGAAATGTCCTCTCCCACCAGGGCCAGCCCATCCATGAAGCCCACTGAAGCAGTCACCTCAGGCAGCAGATAGGTAGGGGGTGCCCATCTCTGTCTGCCAATTTGCCTCCACTGTGCCTCCTTCTCCTCCCACTCCCTGAGAAGGGGGACAGAGAAGAAAAGAAAATGTGGAGGGGAGGAGAGTGCCGAGCATTGGAGAGTGGAAGGAGCAGAGGTTGGCACCAAAGGTGTCTCTAGTCTTTGTGTCACCTGGTGCAAGAGCTTGTTGCATCACCCCCATGATGGACCTCCCCTGTACCAGTCCATACAGCAGGGGCTCCCAAACATTTCAGCTGGTAGCTCCCTTGACCTGCTGGGATATTCGCTGCAGCTCCCCATTAGGGCTACAATCCTATACATTATAGAGGGCAGCTGGTTGTTTGCAAGGATTCTGCAGCTCCCCTGGTTGGTTTCCACTGTTCCCTGGGGAACCATGGCTCACAGTTTGGAACTATGAACCACTACCGTACAAAATAAATGACAATACCATACTCACAATCTAAATGCAGTGGCACTGCTAGGGTTGGTGTCACTCCCCCCAATAAACTCACTTTATGTATGTATGTATGTATGTATGTATGTATGTATGCATGCATGTATGTATGTATTTAAATATATAACAGTACAAGTTACCCAACAAATCGGTAACCAACAAAAATCCATTGGCCAACTTGATGACACCCATACAACTGAATACAAGTTCTAGTATTAGCTCTGATGCATGGAAATGAAAGCTGACTCATACTAACACCTTATGGCAGCTTACTTATGGCAAACTCCAAGGGAGTTTGAGCTTCGCAGTAAGTCCTTGTGGGGGAGGGGGGAGGCAGTGATGTGATGACCAAGATTGCGTCGCTTTGGAGGGGTGCAGGGGCTTGACTGGACTTACCAGAGCCTCCTGCAGCCTCCCAGGGGCACGGGGAGCCCCTCGCCAGCTTCTGCAGGGCCCCCCAAAGTGCGCTGACATTGAAAATATCAATTGCAACCCACTTCCGATGCATTCCAATTGATTCGACAGCCAAAACCATTTTGAAAAATGTGCTTCATGCTATTGTGGTCACTAAATCATTGTTAATGCCCTCTGCTATTCAGCAGGTCTCCCTTTCTTCAATAGCAACAGCTCCAGAAGGAAGAATTGGTTCACCTCATTGCTCACGGTGGATATAGCTCGGACATTACATCATCTGTGATCACAGAGTTACAGGAATCACTAGGCAAGTTGTGGCTTTCCCCCAGGATAGGTAAGAGTATCTACCTCTAATGCAAACAACAGCATAGTACAATCATAAGCATTCTTCCAGGTAATGATGTACTTGGTAGATGACTTGCCCAGAGCTTAATTGTAGCCAAGACCCAGCCTTAGCACCTATTTTGATGCCGAAACTGCTTATCTTCCAGGGAGATTTGTGTGTTAGTGTCAGTATATATATTATGTTAATTAGGCATTGCATTTAAGTCTTTGACATCAATTTTTCTTTGCCTTTCCAGACTGTCTGAAGAATGATGCACACCTGGATAGGTATAGTTTTCATCTCCATTGATTATTCACAACTGCCTATCACATATCTGGGATTAGGAACCAATGCATCCTGGTAGATTTTCAGCCATGCCACCTTTTATTTTACAAATCACGTACTGGACTTTCTGCATTGCTGCACTTGCAATTTGACTGTGAATCGTACAACAAATTCAAGCACTTAACATTTATGTATCTTTATGCATCTTTCTCATCAAATGTTTGTTCCTTACTCTCCTAGACAGAAGTTAATTTTTTATATACAATTTTTTTTACAGCATTTGTTCTCTTGTGCACAATCATGATAAAGGTATTGTGCAAGTGCAAAGAAAATAATGGCAAGAAGGTCTTGCAGACCTGGACATTCTTCGTCCTAGCAATTTTCCCACATCAGTGCGGGGTCTTGCAGACCTTGGAGACCTGGACATTGGAGATGCAAAACCCACCTATATTCCTCTGCATTGCATTGCTGGTTGCAGTGTGTTTTGCTTGTGTGATTTTTAACCATGCAAGGTAAGAAGATCCGAAACATTTGCCTGCTTTTTGTAGAAGAATATAAACCTGCTCAGGTGTAGCCAGAAGGGGTGCAAATCACTAAGTTTTGCAGGGAGCCTCACTGCAGCTTGCAAGTGACCCCTCCTCCTCCCCTTTGGAGCCATTACAGGCATACGCCTCCATTTTGCTCCCACAGCCTGAAATGGCTTCGAAGGAGAGGGGGTGGGAACCCTTGCACACTGCAGTGAGGCCCCTGCAAAACTCAGTGCTTTGCACCCCCTCTAGCTACGCTTCTGCATATATGAGATGCTTCAGCTGCAGTGACTACATCTTGTTCTCTTCAGACTTCTAAACTTGGCCTTAGTAATACACTTCTGTGTCTGGTGGTTTCCTGGAGGCCACTCATAATGTCAGACTGCTGCACATCTATGTAGGTCAATTATCCAGGTCCCTATCAAAGCTACATTTTATGGATGCTTTTATTCCAAAATAATTGCATCCAACATTATCTCTGCTCCCCTGAAGTAAGGGAAGCTTCAGCCAAAGCAGTTGGCTCAATTTCCAGTGAGGCACTGCTTGGCCTCTCTCAAAGATACATTTTATGGACACCTGCTTTTTGGCATTCCTTCCAAAGTGGTTGCGTCATCTCAGAGTCAAGGAGGATCAGAAATCAGACATAAACATTTGCCTTTTTCACACGTCATGTCTTATGCTTGTATTCATCAACAAATACAAGACACAAACATATTATGCTGACATAAGATGCAGTGTGAACATGCACAGCTGAGTTAGACTTCAGGGGTGCATGAACACTCAACCAGTGACGGGACCATTTCATCCTAGACAACTGCGTCACTGTCAAATGCATTCTGGTATTGGACATTTGCATCCCTTCTTTCTGTGTCCTGGACATTTGTGTTCCAATCTATGTCTGTATTAGATGTATTTTTTTACTTTTTAAAATTCAAAGGTAAGGGTTAGAGTTCTGTCCAGGGACACCAATGACTGGGGCTCACTTGACTAGGGCACGATCATTCAGGACGCAAATACCCTACTACCTACTCAGCACTGCATGCAGTGCAGCTTAGACACTGCCCTGTCACCAGCATTCATGCAACTGAAAGAGGTGTGGCACACACCAACTCTCACCCTTTGCAAACTGTCAGAAGTGCCTTGTTTTGTTGGCTTAAGATAAGAAGTGGCCTTGTCATGGAGTCTTCCCTGAGACTTCAGCTCTGTTTAGATTAGCTGAGCATCCCAAATTGCTCTGCTTATAACCCCCAGTTTACTAAGTCCCCTTTCTCTGCTGCCCCACTAAAATAAAGAGATCACATGGTGCTAACCAGGGGCCATAACTCAGCGGTACAGTACATGCACTGAACATGCAAGAGCCCATTTTCAATTCTTGACATCTTTAACATGTCAGACTGTCGGACTGGGAAACAGATCTGCTCTTGAGGGCTGTTGCCAAGCCTTATTGTTATAGGATTTCTCATATTTAATGGATATTGATCAAATATGGCAGGAGACAAACTATACTGATGTTGCTTTTTTGTCTGGTTATTTTGTCTGGTTAAGGTTATTCAAGACATTTCCTATTAAGGGGAAATGCTTGAAGCTCTGTAATGTTTTGCATTTGTACAAAAAGATATATAGTATTGCCTGCTTTTTAAGGCAGTTCTTCAATGATTATGATGATGAATTGTTACAGAGTCATAAACTACCATAGTACCTTATAGCATGGGGGGGGGAACCATTTCCTATCCCAAGGAGCTTACAATTTAAAGTTTGACAAAGGCAAGGGGGAATAGGAGAAGCAAGGGTAGCAAGGGATGAATGTAAGCAAATGCAGTTATAAAGCAGCATTTCCTCTAGAGGTTATTTTCACCTGCACTGTGTTCAGGAACAAAACAAAACTATGGTTTGTTCAGCTAAACCTGGTTTTGCATTATGTCTGAACGTTAGCTTTCCCACAAACCATGGTTTGTTTTGTACTGACAATCCAGGATCTGAAACCACAGTTTGAAACTGGTGTACAAACCACAGTTTGTGCTAACGGATTTTTTGTTATGTCTGAATTCACAGACCATTGACAACCTTCAGTTGAAGTCACTGCTCTGCATGGAGATGTTGCTACACCACGGAGACAGAAGTCAGCTGATGAAGCAAAGTTCTGAGCAGATGGGAAACAAAAGGAGAAAGGGTGCTGTGAAAATGATGGTCTGCCTGTTGTACTTCTGGAAGCTTAAACCATGGCATACCTGAAGGCAGCCATTGTGTTCTTGGATTCCTCTGTGAGAAGGTCTGTAAGATTAACAGCCCAATCATATCCCCGGCAGCTCCGCTGGCTGCAGCGCCATCAAAATGGCTACCACTGCATTCAGCAGCACTGCCGGAGCCACCAGAGGGTTCTCAAGTCTGCGCCAGCTATTTTGCCAGTGCAGACTTGAGAGCCTCCATATTGGGTCTCCAACATTGAGGATAGGATCTGGCAGAGCAGGGCTCCACTGGTCCCACCCCCTCCTGCCCTGGTTCCTCCCCTTGCCTCCCCCCCCCACCCTGGAATGCCTTCCCCCACCCCCAAGGTCCTCACTACCACCCAGAGCTGTTACAGTGCTCTGGATGGTGTCCATCTGGTGTTGGGCTCAGCGCCAATTGGTGCTGGGGCAGTACCAGCATTCACTTCCTGCTGGAGCTCAGTGCTGGTGCTGGCCCATGTTAGGTTTGAGCCCTAAAGCAGCTGTGGGGAAGTGGCAAATCTGATCATGACTGTGGCATTGGGCAAGTATCAGGGGCTGGCATGCGAACATGAGAATGCATCAACCAAAAGCATAGAAGGTGTGCTTTTTTCTTCACAACACTTTGACATGGAATTGATAAAATCAAGGATTAATTCATCAAAACTAAATAAAAATAAGCACAGATTTCTTTAAGGAGGGAGGGACAGCCTTAGATAGCATGGATGCAGAGTGAGGCGTCCTATCCCTAAAAGTCAAACTTTTTACAGGTCTTCTGAAGAGTATCAGGTCAAACCAGGGATGAGGGAGAACTAGCAATTTTCATCCACAGTTGGAAGACATGATATGAGAATGAAGTCATGAAACATGAAGTGCTAAACACAGAAGTGGGCAGATGGTAGTCCAGATGGTAGCTTTAAGAACATAAGAACATAAGAACAGCCCCACTGGATCAGGCCATAGGCCCATCTAGTCCAGCTTCCTGTATCTCACAGTGGCCCACCAAATGCCCCAGGGAGCACACCAGATAACAAGAAACCTGCATCCTGGTGTCCTCTCTTGCATCTGGCATTCTGACATAACCCATTTCTAAAATCAGGAGGTTGGGCATACACATCATGGCTTGTACCCCATAATGGATTTTTCCTCCAGAAACTTGTCCAATCCCCTTTTAAAGGCGTCTAGGCTAGACGCCAGCACCACATCCTGTGGCAAGGAGTTCCACAGACCAACCACACGCTGAGTAAAGAAATATTTTCTTTTGTCTGTCCTAACCCGCCCAACACTCAATTTTAGTGGATGTCCCCTGGTTCTGGTATTATGTGAGAGTGTAAAGAGCATCTCCCTATCCACTCTGCCCATCCCCTGCATAATTTTGTATGTCTCAGTCATGTCCCCCCTCAGGCGTCTCTTTTCTAGGCTGAAGAGGCCCAAACGCCATAGCCTTTCCTCATAAGGAAGGTGCCCCAGCCCCGTAATCATCTTAGTCGCTCTCTTTTGCACCTTTTCCATTTCCACTATGTCTTTTTTGAGATGCAGCGACTAGAACTGGACACAATACTCCAGGTGTGGCCTTACCATCGATTTGTACAACGGCATTATAATACTAGCCGTTTTGTTCTCAATACCCTTCCTAATGATCCCAAGCATAGAATTGGCCTTCTTCACTGCCGCTGCACATTGGGTCGACACTTTCATCGACCTGTCCACCACCACCCCAAGATCTCTCTCCTGATCTGTCACAGACAGCTCAGAACCCATCAGCCTATATGTGAAGTTTTGATTTTTTGCCCCAATATGCATGACTTTACACTTACTGACACTGAAGCGCATCTGCCATTTTGCTGCCCATTCTGCCAGTCTGGAGAGATCCTTCTGGAGCTCCTCACAATCACTTCTGGTCTTCACCACTCGGAAAAGTTTGGTGTTGTCTGCAAACTTAGCCATTTCACTGCTCAACCCTGTCTCCAGGTCATTTATGAAGAGGTTGAAAAGCACCGGTCCCAGGACAGATCCTTGGGGCACACCTTTTGCGGTAGAATTAGAAATTATATTCCACCTGGCTGTAGTTAGATAATATGTCAGAATTAGGTGTGATCTTCTTATCTAATGTATGTAGGGAGAATATTAGCAAAAGGCAAGTGCATTCTACCTGGATGTTGCCATAACCTGTGGTACAGACATGTGTGTTTACCAGAGTATATTTAGAGCAAACACAGGTGTTGCTAGCACTAAAACATCTGGTAGATGCAGACATGTATCATTGGATCATGGGAGAGCATCTGCAAGCATGCTCGGTGTTGGTGTAGCAAGAACATCTTACAGAAACAGGTGCAATCCTAACCCACTTTCCAGCACTTCCATAAGGGCAATGCAGCTCCGAGGTAAGGAACAAACATTCCCTTATTGTGAAGAGGACTCAGTGAGTGCCACCCCACTGCAGGATGCTACACATGTCCCACTGGCACCACTATGCCAGTGCTGAAAAGTTGGTCAGGATTTGGACCTAAGTGTAGTAGAATACCTGATAGTCTTGTACTAAGTTTATTGGGGTAGAAAATCCAATTGTTCCTTTAATAATTTAGGATGCACTAAAATATCTAGAATTGGAGCTATTTTATGCAGTCCGGCTAAATGAAAGTGAACTAGAGATGCAATTCTGTACATGTTTATATGGGAACAGTTCCCCTTGAATTCAGTGGGACTAGATTCCGAGTAGAACCACATAGGATTGGGCTGTAAACACAGCAATGATTGTGAACCCCTTTGGGACAGTGAACTGTCTTACCCTGCACAAGCACACCAAGCTATATAAGCTAGTAACAATACAAGCTATATAAGCTAGTAACAATAGCAGAATTTTCCATTCCCTGACTGCTGCCCAGCCAGATCTTGGCTACAGATATGTGCTTCTAATTTGAACTGATGTTTTGGCAGACATATAAGGCCTGAGGAGTAGTGACATATATACAACCTGTAGAAGTGGAGCATGCCTTTCCAAGTAGAGCATGGCTTCTGATTATTTCAAGTGGAGCCAAGTAAAATGCACCCGTGAGAACTCATCCAAAATTAATAAAGTCCAGAGATATACAGTTCTTGCCCTGTCTTTGTCCTTCCTGTAAAGTCATTTCAGTGGACTGCTATGAAATGAGCTTTGGGCCTTTTCTTTAAACCCTTCAGCCAAAAGGGGAATCCTCGTGAGAAACTTAAAAAAACAACAACCAATCAGCCACTAGATTTGTGAGGGTTCCCCCTTCTTCCCCCATCTCTCCACCCCTAGCAAGGGAATCCGCAAAGGGAATCCCCTTGAAATCTGTAAACAAGTTTATCTCAAAGATGTGCAGCTGAGAAGCTAACGTGACTCTAGAAGACCAGCGGTGTATTGTGGGAGGAGAGCTGGCGCTGCCAAGAATTACTTGGAACCTACATTGGTGAGGCCAATACTGGAGAGAAGGGAGGAGTCTGCCATGAAAATTCAAGGGGATGGAGGGTTAGAAGGGTAGGTTGCCCCACATGGTAGCCTCAGATAACGTTGTTTACTGGTCCATGGAAAAAAAGGTAGAATCTAGAACAAGCAGGAGCACCTCTGGTGGCAGGTGGCATGATGAGATTAAAGCTGAAACGATGAGTCAGGACTCTGGAGAGCGCTCTCTTCTCATTACTGACTACTGTGGGCTTGAGGGAACCACGGAAGAGGTGGGGGTTCTGTGGAGCAGCAGAAAGTCACCCAGATCAAACTTTCCTCATCTCTTCATTGAGATCTCCCTGCAAGTGTACAGGTAGGTGAGCTTACATACTCAGCTTTTCAATGCATCTAGTAAAGGTGGGCATGGATGGGGTGGAGACTATAGCAAATGGAGGGGGGCAATATAGAGGATGGAGAAGACCCTGCTTTTGGATGGAGGTGGAAGCCATGGAATCTGGTTAGCGATGTCTTATGAGGAGCTCTGATCCAACAAAAATGTCTGATGGTGGAATCTTTAGAGCTTAAACTTAAAAAAAATTATCTCAGCGGTTTGAAGGCCATTCCCCAAACTCTTCTCCAATTTAGTCTTTACTTGACACCTGAGCAGTGTTCCCTCACTGTTTCCATTCCCTTTAGGATGGCAGCTATAGCATTTTCCAGGGGATACATGGGCTCTATGTTAAGGGAAACTTTCATTAAATGAGTGTACTGCAGACTCAGTACACTCATTCATTGGTTTACTTTTTGTGATGTGCAGTGCCTTTAAAAAGTAGCTCAAATGTGGTCTACATAGCCAAACACATACATACATACATACATACATACATACATACATACATACATACATACATACATACATACATACATGGTTCCCTGTCCCCAAAGAGCTTACAATCTAAAAAAAAAAAGGTTGATCAGCCACTGAGCAAGCCTCTGGGGTGAAGAGGGAAAATTGCTCTTCCCCAGCTAAATATAAGAGGACACAATGATCAGTTTGATCCCGTTGGGGAGCTTATAAGCAGTGCAAAATTGTGAGAGGTAGCCAGGTTTTTTGTCCACAATGTCTGATAATCACTACTAGAGGTGTAACCGTAAGTTTTGATTCTTACTACCAAAAGTATAGCTAGTAGCCACCAATGTACCTATTCTCCATGCTCTTGTTTAATGCTTTTTCTGAACCTTTAAAGCCTTTTCTGAACTAGCGGCTGCCACTCCATCTAATGGTAATGCCGAAGTTAAAAGTGATGCGTGTATTTGCGTTAGATTATCTCTGTGCTCTAGGGATGGGAGAGTGAATATCTCCTCTCTGTTCACACTGTCCACACCTCTGTCATGGTTTCCCCTCTCCTTTCAGCTGAATTTAGACCATTTAAGCCTTTCTTCACAAAACAGGTGCTCCAACCCCCTAATCATTTTAGGTTTGCTTTTCTTCATCTTCTTCAATCTTAGAACAAACTTTTTTAGATTGATGGTTCCATTTGTACCACTATCTTGCTGCATATAGTAGACACTATACTGAGAGATGGTCGTTTAGCGATTAACTAACGTTGTTGGAATCTTCTGACTTAAGATACCCAATAGGTTCTGGTACACATTCCCTAAAATACTATGAGCTTTCTTGAAGGAATCTGGAACATATTTATCCATTATTTGGAGTTGGGGACCACAATGGTCTCTGGCGTATATTTCTCAAGGTTTTAGGCTGATGCAAAAGAACAGGGTAAAGACCACTGCAAGACCAAAAAACTATATTCTAGTGAGGGCCATTCTGGCGAGAAGAAACCATTGCTTGCTCTTGCTGCTTTTTGATGTAAATAGAAGAAGTTGGGCCTATGAAGGTACTAAATTATCTATGGGGTGAAGTGTGCAATGGTTTTCCTTGTGGAGATTTTGCAGCATAAGTAGTGGGAATCTGAGCATCTACCTATACCAATATTTGAAAGCAGAGCAAGGCTTTGGATGGCCAGTCCATTAATCCTGCATTGTTCCTTAGAAGTGAAAGTTTGGAGGTATGGTGAGATACTCAATGGGTCATCAAGTTCAATGCCTTGCAATTGAAGGCTAATTCTGCCTCTAGAGATTCCCTTTTCAGACTTCTCTTTACGCACTGCTGGTGAGGATGGCTCTATAGCCTCCTTCTAAAGCTTATCCCATTGCTGTATTGCTCTTGCAGCTTCATGGGCTTATGAATAAGGGATCTAGCCCAGCTTGTACAGCAGAGAAAGATAAAGTTTATCTGTGATGAAACACTCTGCTGAGATCCTTTCAACTTGGCGTGCAGTCACTCTATGCTTTTAAAAAAAAAAAAATTCAAAGTTAGGTAACCTGAAAATTTCAAAATGTGGAATGGAACATATTGTGTAGAATTTGCGCATATTGATTTGGCAAAGCTGTTTTGAATAAAGGAATCACAAGCACAGAAGAAAGGAACATTGTCAAGAAGGTGGATATGATGGACAAGAGAAGGAGGCGAGAGCAGGAACAAAGTTTTAGCCATTAGCTGAGTGTGCAAAGGTGAATTAGGCCCTCTTTGACTTTTACTGGTGACCACAGGGAGAGGCAGAATCATGAAGTGCCTGGACGCTTCCATTCCTAGTGTATGATGAAATATCTAGGCTGTTCTAATACAGTACTTGCACCAGTCCTGATTCAGTCACTCCCACAGAACAGCGCCTCCTCGTGCTGCAGAAAGGATATTGATAAAGGGATATTTACTTCAATATGAGTGATCATTATTGCTGCATTGCACTCTGGAGAGAAAGCTATGCAGATTTTTTCCAAGGCTTTTTGTCCATTGGCAGATAGGCTTACCCCCAAAACAGTCTGGTATTTGCTCAGTACTGATCTGTTACTCTGCAGCAACATGAAAATCAAAACATACCACCACTGTCAAAATAAGGATACGGTAACATTTGAGGGCACATTCTGTGCCCCCTAGCGATTTCTGCTATGCAGATGCTTCCCCCTCAAAAGCAAGCCATTCGATATCATGAATGGCTCCCCATGAGATTCTGGTGGTTTCAACTGCTTTACCACAAACTGCAAAAAAGAGGGAGAAGAGAAGGAAGATGTCCTTGCACAGTTAAAACTGGTCAGAATTGCATTGGGAACACACGGTTGCATTGCAGCTCAGTGTTCAGCACCTGTGAAAATAGCAAATTCCTTGCTCGGGAATAAAATTGCCAGCACTGTAATGTCTTTATACAAATCTATGCTATGGTCATATTTGGGATACTGTGTATACCTCTGGTCAGTCCATCAGAAAAGTGGATATTGTAGAGCTGAAAAGGGGCAATCAAAATAATAAGGGATTTGGAGAGTCTTCAGTATTCGGAAAAGCTAAAGGTCTGAGGGTTTTTTGAGTTTAGAAAAAAAAGATAACAAGAAGGAAATGTTAGAGGCTTATTAAGTGATGCATAGTGCAAAGAAAATGGATAGAGAGATATTTTTCTCCCTTTTCCATAATACTAGAACTCAGAGTCACCCAATTAAGTTGATGGACAATTGATTCAGGACAGGCAAAAGAAAGCATTTCCACAAAGCCTCATTTACTTTTATTACTTTTATGGATCATTACAAACTAGAAAGCAAAAGTACATTTTCAAAATATACCCTTTAATTTTCAACACTTGCAATGTGGAGGCAGTCTTGACGTGCAAAATGTCTCTGTGTGTGTATGTGTATTTGTTTTGAGTGGAAACTGGATTCAAATGGTTTCTGCTGTTTATCAGGTTGATTGAAGGACCAAGGGGCAGTATGGGCTTGTAATGATACCATGGGGCCTGATGAAGGTCCCACTGAAGGGGGTCACAAGGACCCATAACAAAGGTACCTCCTATTTCTTCGCCTCCTGGGCAACTGCAAAACATCCCAATCTGACCTTTTTATACAATCTACATGGAAAAACAGCACAAATAATCTAAGTATACCCTCTTAGAGCCAATAGCCATGCACATGTGCACGTGAACTAACTCAATCCTATGCATGTCTAATCAGAAGTAGTGTATATAAAGTGTGTAGAGAAAGTGAATATAGGATTGCTCTTAACTCATTTGCCTTCCTTTTGGATTCCCAGCAGATCCAGCTAACCAGGGCATGTTACCTCCAGGCTAAGTGTAAGAAAAAGTGATAGAACTACAGAAAGAGGACCAGAAGCCAAAACGGAATGGCACACAAGGTGGGGGAAAAATGTACTTTAATATGACTGTTGTGAGCAAATTGTAGAAATGAGGACTAGAACCTTGACTTTTGTGTAAAACATGATAGATTGCCATCATTCAGCTATTACTGAAAAATTTGTGGTCAAGACTGTTGTGGCACCTAATATCTGCTTTTATTAGAGTGTTAACATATATCTCCCTTTCTTCCACCCAAGGGAACCTTTGCAACTGGTGACTCATGGGACCAGGATGATGATGCATATAAAGACTCTGAATTTAAGCAGTCCAAAATGTCACTTTCAACCGAAAGCCGTGAGTAATCCAAGAAAATGGGGGTTGTTGTGGGTCAGCTATACCATGAGAAATTGTGGTATGACACTTTAAAGGAGCTCCAGTCAAAGCATTCCCAGGATCCTGGGAAGGCCCAGCATAGATGGAATCTGGATATGGCCACATAAACTCCTTTAGACTGGAATCCCAAGGCAATGACTATTCTCAATTGAAAGGAATGTCGCTACCAAATTATTCCCCCCCTTCTAAATTCAGCCAAGGACATGTATTACATTAAGGCAGTTTCAAATTATATTCAGGAGGAACCCTGGAGTTTTCCAGATGTTCATCAGAGGTTTCTCATTGAGATCAGTAAGGGCAGACCAGTTTTCCTAAATGATAATTTGCCCATCATTACTGGTTTTCCCCTGCCATTTGCAGCTACTGGGGAGCCTTGGGGGCATTCTACAGTGCACACTCAGTTTACACAGAGTCCTGGTGGCCAGCCCTGGCCAAAAAAACAGGTTCTCATATGAACTGAATGTGGAATCTGTAGAACCAATACAACACACACAAGCATCTGTGGCAGGCAAATTGTTGTGAACAGAGTTCCTTGGAGCTAGAATATTGAAAATCACTATATTAAGGCATAGATGCATGTAATGGCTGCCAGCACGTGACACATTACACATCTGCCAAGGAGTCCCAGGGGGTGGGTCCAGGGATAGCAGGATATTTGAGCTAATGACTGCAATGATCTACTGCAGTAGTGACTCTGAATGGGTATTTTTGGATCAGGAGATAGGACAGTCCAGCAAGTCAGTTTGAAGTAGTCCGGAGTGAACTAGCAACGGACAGTACAATCCTATACATATCTAAGAAGGAAGTCCCATTATGTTCAGTGGAGCTTACTCTGGAGAAAGTGTTCATAGGATTGCAGCCTCAATTACTATTCTACCTCTAAACTTACTGCGTTGTATTCATCAAGAATGACACAAGACAGAAATGATAGAAAAACAGAGGACCACTTTACTGTAACTAACTGCAGGAACCATCCTTTATGATGCTGTATGTAAACCTTGTATGATCTGTTATGCCACATATTCATACCTTCAACACACAGAAAAAAGGTTATTTTAATCCCTGCTCTCCTCACCACCTTTCCACTAATGTGAACAACTAGTGATTTTAGCAGGGGTTTGGCAGGGCTGTTTATCTATGCAATGCACCTCAGCTGCTCACCCTTAGAACTGGACTATGCATGAAGTAGAATGAGCTGAGATTGACATGGTCAAAGGAGATCACTGGAGGAGGAGCAATCACATTTTTGAATGCTCTCTCATATGAAAACCCACCTGTAAGGAGAAAAATAGCAGAACAGCAAGAGGACTGAACTAGATACTTTCTATCTTCATGCACTAATTTTGGATATGCAAGAAGAGTGTTGCTTTAAAAAACAACAACCAGGGGAGCATTCAGAACTGAGATCACCCACCTGCAATTAACAGTACAATCCTATCTTGCACTGGAACAGGCAGACCAGGAGGCCTGTACTGCATCCAGAGCAAGATAGGTGCCCAAAGTGGCTCAGCCGGAGAAAAGGGACTTGCGCTTTAGGATTGCGCCCTTAGTGATATAGTCCACTCTGCCTCCTCAAAATGGGTCCATATAAGTGGTAAAATGGTCTTTTGCCAATCCCTTGACTGGCAAAGAGAAAGAAGTTGAGCTGCTGCTTGTGATGGAGAGTTACTGAGGAACACACTGGACTACCAGTTGTCTCTCCTTAATGAAGCAAGCCAACTCTATGAAGCTCACTGGATGTTACGTTACATGGAAGCAGGAGATGTTATGGACTCTGCTCTTTCTTTGCAAGACATCTGCTGCATTTCAGGCTGTGGTTCTGTGGCATTCTGTAAAAGTGACATTCTGTGGCAATCACCCAGGACCATATTGTCCTGACTTATCTACAAGTTTACTAAAGTGAAACCCAGCATATTTTGCATATAGAATGTGGGATCTGTGTGCATGCGCACTGCCTTGTGTATACATTACCTCCTTGTGGGATTGAATGAAACATGTGCAGCAGCACTTCTTAGATTTAAAAGTAGAACTGAACCTCATGACTTGCAAGGATGGGAAGGGGCAGGGGAGAATACATGACAATGAAAGGCCAACTTCTCATGGCTGGTGCGAAAGAAAGCACAATAAAGAGTGGTTAAGCACGATGCAAAATAAATACTGTAGTATATAAACCATATTAAGGATTCCTTATGAACTAATGTTTTATCACATTTTTTAAAATGGTGTGTAAGGGAGCTCTGTTGTAGTTCCTACTTAGAGTGTTCATGTTCCAGGTTCATACATGATCAGGATTAGAATGAAGCATAAGAACTAGAGTGCAAAATCTGGCCTAGGACTTCATCACTTTCCTGATTCTTCTCATGTCTGCCCATCCTGTCTTCTTCAGACAGTAGAGGGTGTGGATTAACAGACTATCCTGCTGAAACAGCCCTTTCTTCTCCAGCTCTTGTCTCTTGGAGAGAGAGAGGGGGAGAGAGAGAGAGACCTGTTGGAATTGAGCTGAGCATGTTATATGCTGCTTTCCTTTGGAACTTTCTGAATCTCAGTGGCAATATATTGTGTGTGTGTGTGTGTGTGTGTGTGTGTGTGTGTGTGTGTGTGTGTGTGTGTGTGCGCGCACACATCAGGCTAACAATTCAGCCTGTTTTATGTAGGAGGAGGAGGCCAATCTAGGTGGTGGAGCAGAGCCTTATCCTTTGCCAAAGGGAACATTATACCTGGGTCATGGAATCGTTGCTGGTGAGTCTTTGCTCTTCAGGACTGAGCCTTTTTCTGGAGGGAGGGGTAGGAGGCTAATGGCATAAAGATGGATGAGTGATCACAAGCGTTAATGCGTGAGTTGCCAGACTGATAGTTTTATTTTCATCACTTCCATCAATCTCTATTGAGCACTTGGGGAGAAGAACCAAAATTACAGCTGCAACTTAATGTGAGGCAAGGGCTTACAGTCACAAACCCTAATTTCAGCGAAAAGGGGTTTCAGTTGAAGTATGTGAGAGGCTATGTTTTCTATCCAAGGAGTTTACAGTTGGCATTTGGTATGAAAAGACAGAGAGATAAAATAATTAACAAATCAGTTGCAGCTGTCACAGCTGGGATGTACCCAACTCAAGAACAAGACCACACATTTCCCAGTTTGAGGGTCCCATGCCTGGAGGTGGGCTCAGGCAAAAAACAGAACAACAGCAGACAGAAGGTACTGCTTTGCTGATGAGACAAGACCTAAGGTTCAGGCTCCTAATATTTATAATAGGCCTGGTATCAGAAGGTGGTCAGGTGGGGAACTAGTCAAGGGTCCATGCCCCACAGAAAGTCCACCTGGCCTCTGGAGTGTTACTGGCTGTCAGTGTGGCCAACAGACAATACTAGGCTAGGTAGACTAATGATTTAAGGCAGCTTCAAATGACTTTATGACATGCATCTGCCTCAATTTTATAGCTTGTCTACTACTCTGAGAGCCCAATCCTACGCATGTCTACTCCCATTACAGTCAATAATGTAAGTTTAATGTAATAATAGTCCATAAAGTAAGTGTGAATAGGATTGCAGCCTAATTCTCCATTCCCATAGTCCAGTGGTTCTCAAACTTTTTAGCACTGGGATTCATTTTTTAGAATGACAATCTATCAGGAGCCACTGAAAGTGATATCATTAACCTAGAAGTGATGTCATGGCCGAGGTGACATAATCAAGCAGGAAAATGTTTAACACCCCCTCCATACAACAAAATGAAATCAAGTAAACTACAAGTTTAGAATAAGTATAAGTTTATTGAAAATAAAGATGAACCCCCTTAATTCTCCCAAGCAGTTGCTGATCTATTTTTTAAAAATTCCCCAAATATCTCAAAGGCTGCAATTCTACCCACACTTACTCAGGAGTAAGCCCCATTGACTATCTGCTCAAAGCATATACATAGTAGTCTGTTAAAAGTGCAGATCTGTAACATTTCCCCAAATGTCGTAGTCCCATACCATGGTACCATCAAATCTAATATACAAAAAATAAAATACACATTGAAATGAATGGGGACCTACCTAAAATTGGTTCACAGCCCACCAGGTGGGTCCCGACCCACAGTTTGAAAGATGCTGCCATAATTCCTGCCAAAATCATCCAACCTCTTTGGAAAGTGGGGCCACAAATATGAAATCACAGTTGCCAAAGAGGTAGATAGCATTTTGCAAATTTGTACTCTGGGCACAGATTACCTTGATTCACAGTTTTTACCTTGATCCAAAATCTGCCCTTTTTAGGAGAGCACCTGGTTAAAAGTACTTTAACCAGTACTATCCACTCCCCCCTCCTTTCTCATCTCTACACTTTCAGTACACTAGGTCACCACTTGCCAGCACATTTATCTGGTGTGTATCTTTCAGTACTTCTTCATGGCCTGGTCACCATGGAGCATATAACCTGAGTAAGAGAAGGAGGATGGAGAGGGTGTCCCCAGGGAAGGCGGGAAGCTTTCGGAAGCACGAGAACAGTAGACCAAGTGAGTGCACGTGGGCTTAGCATCTTCCATGCAGTGATCTATAGGATAATGGCTGAGACACTGATCAGCAAGTCAGGGAGTCTTTGGTTTGAATCTCACCTCTGTCATGAACTTGCTTATTGGTGGCCTTATGCAAGACACTTTGTCTCATTCGTCCTTTACAATATGGGGTAATAATACTAACCCACCTTTACAAGGTTATTATAAGAATTAGAGCAAGGTAATGGATGTCAATGCTCTGAACATTCTAAAGCACTATATAAATGCTCAAGATTGTTTCATATGGCCATCTTCAGGGGGGTCGTGAAGCCTCCCTGAGGGTCGTGGAGGTCCTGGAGGTGATTGGAGCTCACTGCTGCAGCGGTAAGGCTCACAGAGGGGGCACAAGCCTCCAAGAACCTCACAAAGGCTTCACAACCCCCCCTCCAGGTATGTTTAAATAACACTGGGTCCCTGCGGTACTGCAATCACTGTAGCATTGTTGCGGGACCCATTCCTGGGCCACTCTCCTTAAGGGAAAATGGTCCACTTCCAGATCCCCTGGTGGGTCATGACCTACCAGTTTGGGAACTGCCACTCTAGAGCAGGAGTGGGTGCAAAATTCCTAGATCATTAGTTAACTAGCAAATAAAACAACTAACCTAACAGAGTATTGGAAAGTGTGCTTTTGTAATCCAGCAAAACTCTGCCCTAAAGTATTCTGAAACTTTGGCAACCTACATGAATGATGCTGATTATTCACATGAAAGAGCATAGGACTATGCAGATCACATAAATCCTTTTCAGCTATCATCTGAGATTTCAGCAGATGTGGCCAATATGTAGAGGTGAGATTGTTCAGTGATAATTAAATAAAACCACATAACATCTCTTTCTGCACCTCCTTTGTTGGGTGGGGGGGAGGGGAGAAACCACAAAACCAGAAATCTGCCCCCCTCCCAAAAGTTTTCTTAACACACCTCTACATATTGGTCACTGTAGGCTGGGTGGGCAGGACTGGGGGGGGTGCATGAGTAATGACTGTGGCTGCATCTGTGATGCTTGAGGAGGGGATATTTAGGGTGCAGGAACTGTGGGGCCTTCTCCCCCAACCCCAGCCATACCTTCACCCATGATCTTCACTCTTCCAACTGTACTAGACTTAGCAGCCTTAAGCATGCATATGAAACCCTATAAGGGAAAAAGCGGGGGGGGGATGAGGAGTTAAAAAAAGATATAAAGATCTCTTCTTCTGCCCCCCCCCCAATCCTGCCTTCCCAAAGTTATGGACAGAATGTTAACAATTGGGGCTCACGGAAGCCCACAACAATCACCTAGGGATTCCTTGCCGATCAGAAGGCTGGGCTGTGAACTGATCAAGGCCCAAAGGAACATTGGAAGGTACCTGGAGCCTTCTGTGCTGGTTGAGTAATTGAGACAGCAGCCGAATCCTGTAAAAGCTGGACCACACCTGACACAGCCACTTTATATCTTGATCTCTGAGCTTTGCCCTCTTATCAGGCAATCAGTAACCCGTAAGGGCATTTGATTTCAGCTTCCCCTGGAAAGGTTTTTTATTGATGATAAATAAAACGATTGTTTGAAGTGAAGACACAAGCCTCTTGAATCTGAAGTGTTTCTGTCCACAGCTGGTTAAAAGCAGTTTCTTTGGCTTATGTGGAATGGGGGCATAGAGGAGAGAGAAAGTGAGTGAAAGTGAGAGAGATGAAGGGCCACTTCACACAGTTTTCTCTGCAGAAGGTCAGTGAAGGAAACTGTGTGAATCGCCCAGTCATGGTGATCATAATCATTATAGTTTCTGTAGCACTGATCATGTACAGGAGATGGTTACATGAGCAAAAAAAACCACAAACACAAAGACCTGCATCTCTTTAGGAGCTCTGTGTGTCCTTTCTGACTTCCCAACAGACTCTCTCATGGAAAATTTGCTTGTCTACCTTTGTATCACTCCAGCTGGCCAGCTGTGTATATTCATGTGTGACACAAGAGGATGTTATGGGGGCTCTCTGCACTTAAAAAATGCAAACAAAATTCTGTAACTCACACTGTGTGCCCAGAAGAGTTGAATTCTACAGCATGAATAAAGTGTGCAAATGAAACAAAATTGCATGATATTTGCTTCATGATATCATGATATTCATGATAGGGACAAATACCTTGGCAGAGCACTGAATCCAGGGATAGTAATCACAATGGAAGTGGTAGAAGTTTGACCTCTTTAGGGAAAGGACTAGGAAATCTCTGAATATTCTGCTTTTTGGTTGTTGTTTTTTTAATTTTTTAATTACAAAATAATAAAAATGGTTAATTCTCGGGGAGCGCAATCCTAATTTGCGCTGGAACAGGCAGGCCGGCAGGCTTATGCTGTATCCAGTACAAGTTTGGGGCTGACTGCAGGCCAGCCTGGGGCAAGGGGAAAAAATTCCTCTTACCCCTGGTAACACTGCAGCAGTCCCAGTGGGGCTACTCGGATCCGCGCCGCCTGTAGAGGTGGAGCAAATCTGAGCAGCCTGGGCTGGCCCAGGCTGCCCAGGAGCAGGGCTAGATCCAGCATAAGTGCCAGATCCTGGCTCTGCCTTCCGCTTCCCACCCGCCCACCTGTGGGCCTGCCCGCAACTTGCATTCCCCCACCCCAAAATGCCCCCTCCCACCTCATCCCCACCCTCCCCATGCCCCCCCCAGACTCCTGTGCAAGCCAAGCTTGATTGGCACATACTTACCCGCCCCCATTGGCATCCCTCCACCATCCCTGCACCATCCCAGCTGATTCCCATGGAGGCAACCCTCCTATGCAGGCACAAGAGACTTTCACCGGCCGTGGCTGCAGTTTGGATTGCGCCCTAATCCTAGTTATGGAGACATAAGAGAAGATGTGCAGAGAGTATTCTGACCAGTTAGTCTGTTCCCACCTTACATTGTTCTGGGCAATGAATGTAAAGACACTGGAATGATTGACAAGCTCCAGAATGAGACATTCACACATATATTTCAGTGAGGCTTTAGGCACTGAGTGCCACAATATCTCTGGCTATGTGTCTGTCTGAAGACCTTCCCCTTGACCACTGGATATCTTGTTTGGTTCTCTTCCTACCCCTGAGGCTTCTGCGATTGTGTATGACATTTCCACACACTTAAAAACCCTTTCTTGTAGCTTTAAAGAGCTAAGACTTGCTGAAAGAAACCTGAGATGCTAATGGTCCTGAATTATGTCTGATACAAATCTCTGTGCCTGTGTAGTGCAATCACAAAATTTGGGGCAGTACATAGTTTTTACAATAAAGTCTGTGAGGCACTCAGGTGTTAAGTAAGGCCAGATTGATGACTATGAGGACCCAATGCTGAATTACACACCAACTTGTATGCCATGTTGTCCCTTTTGCTGATGTTCATTCAAAAACAAAAAATGTATTTGGCTACCTTTCCTTCCTTCCTAGCATATCATACCCCAATCTGACTATCTTTTGCCATTCTGCTCCTTTCGTGGGCTAGAAAATAATTAAACTATAGCAAGAGCCCTATATTTGGCTAAGGTTCTATTCAACAGAATACTTAGGGCCCAATATTATCTGTGTCTCTGCCGAGACTGAAGGATCCCAATGATGAATGAGTATTATCCAACTTTCCAGCACTGAAGCAGCCGCAATGCAGCCCAAAGATAAGGTACCTTGAGGAAGGCTCCATGACTGCCACCCCACCACAGAATACAGCACATGCCCCAGTGGCACAGCTGTGTCAGTGCTGGTAAATTGGATAGGATTTGGCCCTGAGTCTGATGTTTAATTAATACACTAATCCTAGTTTTAACAGTTAACTGACAGCCCAATCCTATCCACACTTTCCTGGGATCAGCCCCATTGTCGCTAATGCGCCTTACTTCTGAGTGGGCATGCATAGGATTGGGCTCTGAGTCATTGCTCAGTAAGGAACCATTCCTCACCTTGTTAATTCCTTGAAGGATTCCAAGCTGGTCTCCTCACTCAGAGAGGAGCCATAGTAAGCCTTTATATTTACTGTCAGCAAAGTTAAGAGTGCTTTTGAATGTATTTACTATGAACACAAGAACCACTTGTGACAGGAATTTGAGGGTGGGGCTAAGGTGTCCTGTCCTTTTGCCAAAAGGGGTGGGGGGTTATAGAGCTCAAAGCCAGGAGCTTTTTTTTTCCTTTGGATGTTGGACCATGGACGCTGCCTGATTTCAGGGTAGGTGGGATACGGGTGATGGGGCAGTGTGCAGTGGTTGTTAGAGTGTGTAATCAGTACCATGGTCAGAGCAGCAAAATATAGAAAAGAATTTAGACTTAAAAAAAAAAAGGAAGTAAGGTGCAATTGAGCACACATGTAGAAAAGAAACCACAGTCATGTGTGAAAGGTAGCTGAGAATTCCCAGAGCTTGGGACATGGAGTCAATGGTTGCAGTATCTACTTTTATAGAAAAACAGGTGCTGGTGTCCAAACCTGTCTGGGAATACCAACCTTTAATCTGGAAATTGGTCCTCCTACTCTCTGAGGACACTGTGTGAGGACTCAGTGCTGAAGGAAATGCATGCTGCATCTCTTTGGGACACTTTATTCTTTTTACCTCGTATGTTTCTTGGTTTTGCTCTGCCACCGAAAAACAGATCCAGGTCTGGAATAAATGAAGCCCTGGGTTACGCACTGAAGTTGGAGTTCTCCTCAGTTTGAATCGTTGTGGTGGGCGCAACTGGGACATCTGTTACAAATGTTCCATCTTAAAGAGGGCGGTACTGTCTCAGGGAACAGTGAGGAGTAAATCTGACACTAACAATTCATAGGGTCATGCCTAAGGGTCTTTCTTTGGGGGGGGGGTCCTAAATGAAACAAGTAAACGGGGCACACCCTTTCTAGATATTGTAGATCAAACACAACAAATAAAAACTGATATTGGGCACCTAGGCAATGTCCAATTATAATAATAAACCTCTCTGCGTTCTTTGAAGTTTCTGGAATTGTCATAAACAGAGATAGGCAACTAGGGTAGGGAACATGAATTTACAGTCCAATATAACTTCCCTCAGGATAACCTGATAGATGGATTCTACTCAACATTCAGGATCTTACTGGTAACACTTTTGGCATCAGAGAGATAAAGTATATTATTCTTAGAATAGGATGACTGGTGACTGGGTGTGGGATCTCTTGCAAGGCAGTGGTTATTTTCCTATTCCTATAGCATATTGCTTGACTCACTTTCTTGAGCCTTCTGTACTTACTTGCTTGAGTTTTCTGTACTTATTTACTCTACAGACACCTTTCAGCTCTCCTTGTGGCACACTGTAATCTGGATCTTGTAAACTGAACCATTGGGAAACTGGTGGATAGCTGGTTCTGCCTTTGGGTGAAACTAGGCATGAGATAGTAGCATTTTACAAATGTAGGTCAGAACAACACAGCTGTAAAGTTTGGGGAAGCAGGAAGATTTCAAGCAAAAAAAGAGGTGAACTGAAATAAATGCTGAGTGCTCCTTCCACCTGCCATGTCCTTTCCAACTCATCCACTTCCCCGGCTGGGTTCCTACAGTGAACATTAGCCCAGCTGGGGGAGAAAATGACTGGGAGGAAAGGTTATGAGAATCAAAATGGTGGGTAGAGCAACATTTCAGCACTCATATGCTGCCCACTGTTTTTCTACTTGACAATGCCCCCACCCTGCTTCAAAGTGGTTCAGCAACAACTGGCAATGGAAGATCTTGGGCTAACACTGTTGCCTCTGGTTATGCCCTCAGAGCTTTTAAACAGGAGTGGAGGGGAAGACTGAAGAATGAAAGAACCTCTTCATTGAATCGGATCAGAAGCTGCCTGGTCCTCAGTACCTTTGGGAGCTTCCCTTCCAGGTCAACAGCAGCTTTGGGAGGGGCAGTTTTTGCTGGGTATGCAGGGGTTAAATACCCCTCACATACATGCTGCAGTCCCAAGCCTGATTGCTCCCCACCTCCAGAGCTGCTAATTTAATAAAAAAAAAAAATCAGCAAAAACTGCCCACCCCAAGTTGCTGTTGCCCTGGAAGGGAAACTCCCAAAGGCACTCAGGACCAGGGAGTTTTAGATCCAATTCAATGAGGTGGTTCTTTCATTCTTCAGTCTACCCCTCCACTCCACTTAAAAGCCCTGAGGGCATACCAACATATACTAACAGCAACTGGCAGGCAGAAAGCTTAAGGTGTCTCCGGGCACAAAAGCAATGACCCTCTCCTCTCAATTGTGCGACTGGTAGCCAGAAAGTTTAGGTGTCTTGGGTCATGAAAGCAATGACACTCTCTTCTTGACTGTCCCACACAAATATTTTTGGCCCCTGTGATCCTATGCATCTGTGGGTTAAGAACCGAAATGCTAATATACTGGGCAAAATATGCAGAACTAATAGGCTGATTTTAATCTGTGAAATCCAATGTCTGTGGCAGAAAATGCCAGCTGCTCCTACTTGCTGTATGATTTTTAAAAAAACAAGTCTTCACTCCCTTTTTGAAATGAAGGGCATTTAGCATGACCTACAGAACTATGTTACCGACTCAAGTTGTAATTAAACAAAGATGTCGTTTAATGCCTAACAGTGCAATCCTAGTCAAGACTACCCAGAAGTAAGTCCCATTGTATTAAATGGGGCTTACTCCCAGGAAAGGGTGCAATCTAACACTTTCACATGAATCAGTGGTGCGATCTCTTTGGTCAACCATTTTCTCTTTCTCAGCCGTACGGGTCTGTAGTAAGTCTTTCTGAGATAACATGTAAATATTATAGTAAGCAGTTGGAACATATTCAGGGACTATTTAATATGTTGCAATAAAGATGCTAATTTATTGTTGGTATTACTGCTACAATTACTACACTGTTGACATGCTTTTGTGCTGTGTACACTTCGACCCCATTTGATGATAGTTTCTTGCCTGCTCTGAATAACTCTTGGTTGTGCACATTGCGTTCTTGTGGTGTTACCATTTTCAGGAATAGCAGGTGTGCTGCCTGATAGGAGTACACTTGCAACTACCTATGCTCTATGTGTATATCTGTAAATAAAGCAAATAATACAAAATGCATAAGACTCCCATTCTGTTTCTCCTTCAAAGGAATCCGAACCCAGATAGTGCTGCTCTTCAGCTCCAGCTGTCAATTTATTCTTGTCACCTTTTTGGCACACCCAGCAACATTACATAGTAGCAGAGAGAGAGAACTAACTTCTGTTCCCATTTTACAAATGTTGGAACTGGAGTCACTTAAAACATTGTGAAGACAATATGGGTTCTAGATGCATGAGAAGTCCCATTGGGAGTTCCTTACAGTGCGCGCCCATATTTCTCACGTATATTTGAAATTATGTGTTTTGGAACGCCAGTGTTCCTTTTATTTCCCCCACACAGATGATAGAGGGTACATGTTAAAAGTGTAGGAGGCAGACCTGAGAGTATGACTGACCTGTGGTACTTTTCAGTTGGCAACCGAGAGCAGGTTCAGTTCCAACTATTTTGTCTCACAAGGTGAAAATGAACATTCTGTCCCTCTGTCACGCACATCTTGCTGCATGGGGGATCCCCATCCTAGCCTACCCTAGTCCATATAAGCCTGGGCTGGAGTGGGGGGGCGCAGGTGTGTTTTCCCAAATTAGCATGCTGCTCTGGAATTTTGTCATCTCAAGGAGCCACCTGTGCTGCTTGATGGGCTGGCCTTGGCAGTGTGTGTGGTTGTTTCTCTTCCCTACGCCTTCCCAAATGCACAATGCTAACCCCCTTCTCCAAAAGGGTGCCTTTAAAAAAAATTGTGGTCTTGCACATAGTGTAGGTGTATTCAAACACACTTTCCATCACACAGCTAGGACACATCCACAGTACAAGAAGCTGAGCAGAGTCTGGAAACCGACGACGCAACTTGATCAAACTCATTAAAGCCATGTAGTATGATGTATGAAATGTTTTGGACCTGGATGGCAGAGACCTGGGCTCAAAATCTCCCTCGCAGAGCTCACTGGGTGGTCTTTTGCTAGTAATTATTTCACAGTCTGACCTAGCTCACAGATAGGGTTGTGGTGACCATACAATGGGATAACTCCATGTTCATGCCACTGTGATCTTTGTGGAAGAACTGTGAGCAGAAATGTAAAAGTGATAAACAAGCAAATTCCTTTTCTCTTTGGCAGTTTCTTCCGTGCCTGAGGTCCTGTCATCACCTACTGAGCAGGTTCCCCAGCCAACCACCTCCCACCGAGCAGTTCCCCGAGTAGCTCATGAGGTACGTTTTCGGGGCTCAGAGAGATTTGCGTTTGACTAACAGTCCAATCCTAGCCCCCACCATGTTATAGCATGTGGCCATCCCAATGGAACATGTGCTGCATGCTGGAAGGTGCAGTTGGATAGCCATCAGGATGTAAATAAAAAAATACCTCATAGTTGGTCATCTGATCCATTTTGCTGGCGCAAGTCAGGAGCATGTCAGGTTGGAAAATGGGGGATAGGATCTGGCAAAAGTCACTGCTGCTGACTCTACCCCCTCCTGCCCTCGACACATGACTTCTTTCCTCTCCCACCCAGTTACTCTCTGTGCCCTCCCCTCCGCACCCATGAACTGCCCCCTGCACCAGCCTACCTGTACTGGAACTGTCCAGGGTCCACAGTGGCAGGAATCTACCACTGCAGCCACCTTGCAGCAGTGACCTCCAACAGCCCAGCAGCAGCGTAATCTTTGTGTGATCGCAAGGCCTTTTATGCCAGCAGGACACTAGCCCCGCAGTTGTAAAAGGTCTGTAGGACATGGTTGTTAGGCTGTTCAGACTGTGCCCATGCAGTCCTATTCTAAATAAGTTAATAGTTTTGGCATAATTTAAGCTGTTGCTTACTCCACCTCGGTGTTGGTGGGAAATGTTTTGCCTGCTGCGTTTCTGCCTGCCTTGTAAAGGACATTTGCCATTCTCCCCAGGCATATGTGGAGCTTCACAGGCTGATCATGGACAAAAACAATGAGCTTCGCTGGTTGGAGGCTTCTCACTGGATTAAACTGGAAGAGGACTTTGAGGAGCTGGGGCACTGGGGCAGACCTCACCTTTCGTACCTCTCTTTCCAAAGCCTTTTGGACGTGCGCAGGGCTTTTACCAAAGGTGAGGAAACTAATGCTAGGATTTATGTCTGTATGATATTGTCATATCACATTCATTGCATCTGCAACATCCCATACGTGAACTGGCCTTCAGGCTACATACAGATGATGGTGTAGTGAGAGCACCCAATGCTCCTGCATTCCCTTTCATTCCTTGTACTAACTGTTCTCACACAGTGTGTGGGGGAATGGGAGCCTTTCTGAAGAGGGGAGAATCTTTTGCTATAGGGAAAACTAATCTATCTCCTTTAAAAACAATGGATATGTCTTTGTGCAAATCTTGCAAAGAAAACACTTTGCAAAAATGTCTATATAGTGGGGCTTTGCCATCAGGGGAAGGAGGTATCTTTTCTTGTTTCCCCCAGTTTTGTAGGGTTACACAGGCATGACTACTTGAGCACTATAGCAGGGAAGTGATCACCCTTAAGGCTAGCTGTAACCACCTTTATTATCTAGCCCAGCACTTCCTAAAGTGTTGGGACTCGCGACACCCCCATGCACTGCATTCACAGCACTCAGCTCCTTGGAAGTGACTGGCAATGACATCATCGCTAGTCAGTTCTGGGATCTGAGACATCACATGCCACTCCAAACAGTAGTAAGGAGGCCAAGGCAGGTTGGATTTTCCCAGCATGTAGTTTGCACACACTGGAGCTCTTCTGCTGCACCAAGCTTCCAACTGCTGTTTGGTGCGATCTCCCTGCTGGACCCCAGGGTGTCACAATGTGCAGTTTGGGAACTGCTGATCTAGCCCAATCATTTGTGGGGAGCATCCTTTTGCATTGCTGTCTAGAGAGCTGTGTGGGATCCTGAGGATACAGGTTGGTCTTTCCTGGCCTGATGGGTGTTCTTACTTAGGGTCAAATTAGTTGTCACATTAGAGATCTGTAATCAGTCCTCATGCTTTTTTCCCCCTGTAAAGTGAACAGAAAATGGAACTGAGGGTGGTCCTTGAACTTTATTGGAATAGTGACAATAGGGAGGATAATCCTTCCCTGACAACATAGTTCATAATATAAAGTGTGTGTGTATGTACCCCCCCCCCCACACACACACCCCTATTGTTACACTAGTGGCAGTAAAAATAGATAACTCTTTTTCTTCCCATTGTGTGTCTATATTGAGAGGATATAGTACATTGGTGGATGTTAGTCAATAAATTCTCTCTTTCTGTATCTCTAGGATGTGTCCTTCTAGACCTTCCAGAGAGGAGCCTAGCAGGAATTACCAATCAGGTGCTTGACCAAATGATCCTTGAAGGGCAGCTCAAGCCAGAGGACAGAGAGCTGCTCTTAAGAACCCTCTTACTTCAGCACAGGTATCAGTTTTTGGTGCTGCTCTGCAGGGTGGTGTTTCCCCAATTGGAGGCCTGGCTCCCAGCAGCCAAGTAAAATCAAGGGAATCCTTTTCTGCTTCATGCTGGGTTAGGCAGGCTCTATGAACTGACCACAAAGAAGCTGGGACAGGGTCTGTCACACACATACAAGAGCAGAAGCCCAAGGAGCATGGTTTTTTCAAACAAGGAAGTGTAGAACTTTCTGCTTGCTTTTAACAAAGTGCTTCCCAAATTCAGGATGAAGGGCATCCTGAAACATCCAGAATGTTTTCTCAGACGTAAGTCAATGGGGCTTACTCCCAAGTAAGTTTGTATAGAATTGCAGCCTTCCACCCCAATGCGTCCTCCCTCCCCCGCCAATGCAGCTGCACCAAAAAGGCTTGTGCTGCATCCTGCAGAAGGGGCAGTCCTGGAGGTCTCTTCTAAGTAAGGGAACATTTGTTCCTTTACACAGGGGTAAGCCTTCAAGGTGTGGACAAGTCTACTCAGACCTGTGCCTGTGAAATTGCTGGCACAAGTCCATGTGGACTTGGGTTGTGGGATCGGTTTGGGAAGCCACTGCTGTCAAAGCCACCCCCTTCCTGGGCTTGATCCCCCCTCCTCCTTGCCCCTGTTGCCATCGTGTTCCACCCTCCCCTGCCCCATTCTACCCTCCCCCCACTCTGTCCTGTTTTGTCTGCTAGCTTAACCTGGGTCAGCCAGCCTTCACAGAGTTGCTGCCACACACCAGGCTGCTCCAGCCTCCCCACCAGGGCTTTGCATGCTGTTGGAGATGTGTGTACAACTGCCATAAGGCAGTCTTTGCTGGCAAAATGCTCATTATGCCAGTGGTTTTGCCCAATAGAACTGGGCTGTTAGACTGCTATGCTGTGCTCTAGGGGTAGGTGGCCTGTGGGCAAGGGCGGTCCATCCATTTTAGCAAGGTGCTGCAGGTTGGATCAACAGGATGGAGAGGGCGGCAAATTCAGGGTGTCTTTCACCCCCAAAGAGACACAAATGAAGAGCTCCTGGAAAAGCTCTTCCAGGGCTAAAAAGGGACAGTTTTAATATAAGATAAATATAAGAAACCTGCTAAATATAAGAAAACCATCACTTACTAACACAGCAATTTTCAACCAGTGTGCCATGACACATTGGTATGCCATGAATGGTCTACAGGTGTACCATAAGAGGGTCATTTATGAATAAGGCCATTGGGGAATGTGAGCCTTCCACCAGCAGCATGGTGTGCTTTGTCAATTGTCAAAAAAATGATGGTGTGCTTTGACAATTTTAGTGCCTTCTCAGTGTGCCATGAGATGACAAAATCGCTGACTTAACAGGTGCCACTTTAGTCCAGGTGCCTAACTCAGCCCAATCAGCAGGAAGTTGAATGTGGTGAACATCGGCTCTAAACTCCTCTGACAGTTCCACATGTATCCGTTGTCTGTGAATGAAACCATACCGGTGATAAAGTATTTATTGATATGAATTATTTACTGGATGCATTCTTGTTCGGAAGTCTGAAGCATTAAGTCTTTCTTCTTTTCTCTCCCCCACCAATGCTCTCTTTGTTTCTTTTATCCTATATTTCTTTGTCCAGCCACCCTGATGAATCAACTTCATTTGACACCATTTCTCCAGGGCGGCTGCAACGGGAGGCTGACCTCCAAGACTCAGGCACGGCCCAGCCGCTTTTGCAGGAACATCACCAAATTGAGATGAAGACCTTTTCGTCTGGCTCAGAGCAGGTAGGATGGCTTGGATTTCAGAGAAGGAAAGCACCTGCCTTGGAGATCCTATGCCCGAAATTCTGGGAATTGGCCAGAAGCTGAAACCAAGTGGTACTCAGGCCTCAGAGCCTTCTTCAGACACAGAAAGGGAGGGTGCAAAAGTGGCCATTGCAATTGGCAGGCAGTATAGGAAGCCTCTGGATTGGTTACGCCTTGTGTCAGTACTACGAGAAACCTGGTATGCTGCACTTGGTTGGGTAAGATTAGTATCTTCTGCAGCTGCATTCAGGATTCAGCTCCAGCCTTTGCTCTAACACCAGCTTTGCTGAAGCCCCCAGTTGCAGTTGCTGACTTCAGGGACTCTGTGTTGGAAAACACACTCTCCAGGTCTGGATTAGGGAGGATATGGCTACCTGTAGCTCTCACCTATACAGGTCACATTTGTAAAAACATATGCAAACACTAGCATGAAATATTCAGCAAGGAGTGCTTATTGTTTACATGGAGTAAGAGGAGGATCACATTCACTGCAGTCATTGCAGGATATCTGTTAGGCTCCCAGGTCAGGGGGGTAAGATCTAGATCATAAGGCAAGACTTCATAGAGTAAAGTGAGGTAGAGAAAAAGGCAAGGACGAAGTAGGTCTGTGTGATCAGAAACATCAGCATTGGCAATGGGGGACGGTATCCCCTTGTATAGAGAGCTAATCTGACCTGGAAGCTCAGCTTCTAATTTAAGGATTTACATCCTGCCTTTCCTATAACAAAACAAACACAAACAACACAAACTTTGGTGATGCTGCAACTTGCCATGTTCTATGGATGTTCAGGTGATGTCTTTGCTGGTCTGGTTGGTTTACCTGCAGTACCTTCTATACCAGAGCTTGGTCGTGGTGTGTGACAATGGCTTTGCCAAACAAATTCAGTATCCCAGAGTTTTTCTTGATTCTGGTTCTTCAAGTGCAAATAGATGATAAATGTGCTGGTGGGAGGCACCCTAGAAGGGGAGAGAGCTGGCCCTGCTCCTTTAGTCTTCAGCCAAGTAAACCTCACCAGACTTAAGGCAGACCTGCAAACTTTGTGACTAGTGCCAATGCCAGGTCTAGATGAGCTCTGGGTCAAATGCCATTGTGGGTTCCCTGCCTTAGCAGTGTGGCAGAGGAGCCATGCTGACACTTGCTATCTTAGTTTACCCAAAATGCAATGTGCTGTCAGAAAAGGCGTAACACTTCACCCTCATGCCAGGGGCAGTGATGTCACAATGTCACATGACATTTTGACCGCAATGCTATGTGATGTCATGATGTCACTTCCTGGTACTCCCCAGAGGGTGGGCTACGCAAACCCAGCAATGTGTCCCATTCCGGCTTCTGGAGAGGCTGGGAGCCTTCACAGAAACTGGAATGAGGTGCACAAATCCAGCAGCGCCTCAGCTTGGGGAGAACCAGGTGACTGAGTGGGAGCAGTCATATGCCTCCCCAGCATAGCATCCAGGGTACGTGCTCCTCAGGCTCCACTCAAGATATACTTCTGGCTGTCAGGTTCCAGTATGGTCTGAGGTAACCAGATGGTGGTCAGATTCCATAGCAAAGAGTTGGTGTTCCAAAGGGCCAAAGTGGTCAAGGCAAGACTGGTGGTCATGTTCCAGAGCAATCAGACAAGAGGACGAGGCGGAGTATGCTTGGCTTATGCTTATGCTCAGACTGGAAAGCCAAGCGCACGGAAGTTTTTATGGGGCCACCAGAAACCTATGGGTTCCCAGGCCACCTGATTCCTCTGGAGCTGATTGGCTGTCATTTCCCTTCTGGTCATTGTTGGGAGATTGCTGTAGAGCAACAAGGCTTGGGTCAGTCGGTTCCTCTCCCTGAAAGCTGTTTCAGTTGCAGAAAACATGTCACCTGACCCTGCTGCCAGAGTTTCAGACTCCTGGCATGTTTCCCTACTTGTTACTTTGCATTATCGAAAACTTCGCATTATAGGACTTTGCATTATAGAAAACAAATATGGAAGGCACCAGCAGTATGGTCCTGAAGGGTGCCTGGCACTGCAAAAACAGGGGAGATGTCAAGAATCTACCAGGCATGTCAACTGCAAGTCAACTACATATTGGGACCAAGCCTGGATTGTAGGAGACCTCACTCAGATCTAGACCTGAAAGTTGAACTCAGGGTTCCCAAGATAATAAGCAGTGTAGCTTGGAGGCTCTGTAGAAGCTGTAGCAAGCAGAATGCACTGCTTTGTTGAGTAGGCAAAAGCAGAAGTTCCAGGTATTTATGTGGCTCCAGCCAGCTCCAGAGGTTTCAGACTGCCAGCCAATCGCAGGGGCTGATATTGCTCACTCCTGTTCCCTTCAGCATCTGAGGCCTGAGTTCACAGTCTGCTGTCAGTTTGTAAATCAATAACAATTTTTGACACCCTAAGGCATTGATGTTCTCTCATCCAAAGGAAACATGCAGAATAATTCTGAACATGTTTATACAGGGGACTGGATCAGGCAATACAACACTTCAAATACAAATCTTCAAGTTTTTGCCTTGAGCTTGCAATGAAAGTTTGAGTACTTAGAGGAACAAGCAACTGAGTATTGAAATTAAAAGTTCTTATTTCTTGGAGGGCAGTAGCAAAGCCCTCCATTCTGAGGGCACTAGCAGAGCACAAGCTGTGAAATAAACTGGTGGATTAACCTCCTATTATTCTTTTTGTTACAGGAAGAGCCAAGCAGTAACCATTTCAAGAAGCAGCTTTTAGAGAAGATTCCACCTGAAGCAGAAGCCACTTTGGTTCTAGTCGGTAAGTATCTTGTAATGTGTGAGTATAAAAGGGATTTGGTGATGAGAAAGCTGAAGAGAATCCATAGCTAAATTGGAGAAAATGTACTGTGCATGCCCAAGATTAAATCTCAGGAATCTCTAGTTGAAGGAGATTCAAGTAGCAAGGATGTCAGTGTGCCATAAATGTATGTGTGGGCAGGCAAATTAGTTTAAAAAATGACAGGCTAATAATTTTTTTTTGGGGGGGGGACTTCTTTACAATAGAGTTTCCAACTTTTTAAGGAACTGCTTTCCTCTGTTGTTAATAGCAGTTTGATCTGTAGGCATTTGCAGACTATAAAGCTAATCTCTATGCCATGAATATATAAAGTTCTTGCTAAAGGCTCAAGAACAGGAAAAGCATTTTTGTTCTGACCATTTGGGAACCCTAATTTACATGGCTAAGGCTGCAGTCCTATAGACACGTTCTTGGGAGTGAACCCTGCTGAACTTAAAAGGACTTGCATCTGAGGATGCATGCATTGGATTGTACCATTAACACAGCCCCTGTTAAGGTGTGCTGTACCACCATGCAGCAGTGACTAACAGAGGAAGGTCTGTGAACTTCCTGGAGGCCACCACTGCTGAGTGACAGCTTAGGTTCCTATGCGTTCTTAGGGTGCAGGCAGTACAGCATTGTGTTTTTGACCTACATGAGTTGTGTAAATGTGGGCTGATGAAGAATAGAGGGCAAAAGCCACTATAGAAACAAGATTGCCTGTTGTTCAGGGTTGTCAGTGGTCTTGTATGGGGATCTGGGGTCAACAAAAACCAATCAACCCTCATGGGTAAATTTTTCAGAGAAAGCTCTTTCCAGCAAGACACGCCTGTGTCTTAGGAAGGAGGAACTCGCCTGCCTATGGGGTTCTGAATTCAAGGTTATCTGGCACTAGCAGAAGTCACACTAGGGCTGCTTTCTTTTTTAAGCTAGGAAAAAATGCGGAAATGACGTTTTCAACATGCTAGCATGCTTCCAGCGCAGTTATTTTTAAAATGACAAAATAGCACCCCATCATTAAAATCAATTGTAGGGTTGCTGCCATGTTGTTTCCATACACTCCATACACTATGGTGGCCACCATGTTTTTGACAGGTTCCTCTGTTTGTTTCTATTGAAACTAGGTGGTAGTGATGTAAGCATGGTGGCGGCCATCGTTTCTAGCTCTGAACTCGCTCGGAGAAATTCTAGCGTGACTAGCATGCTGGAACCGAATGCGACCCGAGTGCACTGGAACCTTAAAAAAATGACTCTCTAGTGCTTCCAGTGCTAGAAGCTAAAAAAAAAGAACGTAGCTTAGGATATGAAACATTGTTTGCCTCAAATGAGACTGACTCCAAAGGTCCCCAGATATTGAAAAGAAAATAAGGAATACTGACCTGGATTCCAGGGCCCAGTGGTGTAGCCAAGGGGGAAGTGGAGGGACAACATTTTTAACACCCCATAACATCCCCCCAAATTTTAACACCCCCATACAACATCTTAGAGGCCTCTGAAAGGCACTTCCAACTTTTGGCGAAAACCAGAAGACTTCCAGAAAATTTTGGAGACTACCAGGAGGACTTCTGAGGTCTGGGGGGAGCACTGGGAATTTTCTGAGGCACTGGGTACTAGCCCAGGGGGCACTGGGTAACTTTTCCTGGGTACCATACCTTGAGGGGGTGTCTTAGAGGTCTCCAAAAGACAGGAAGGCCTCTAAGACACCCCCTCAAGCCATGGTACTCAGGGCAATAGTACCCTCCCCCCCTTAGCTACACCACTGTCAGGGCCTGCTTTTTGCTTCTTAGTGGACAATGCTAGCCTCATTAGCTACAAAAAACTAGCAAAAAAATTGTTCTCCACTCTCAATCGTATCTTTCTTCTCACTTTCTCCTCTCTTTCCTTTTAAAATGACCATAAATAATATGAAAGGTTCAAGCGGACTCAAAACATATGTGCAAGCTGGGGTGGGTTGAAATATTTTGGTACTGGATGTGGAAAATCCAAACAGTGCTGGCTGTTTGCCACTCTTTTGTATTCCCCAAGTTTGCAACCTCACACTGCCTAATGGCAGGGCTAGCTTGGCCCAGGCCAACATGGGATATAACCCCTTCCTTCTACAAGGTACATAATAATCTGTATTGGGCTTGAGAGGGAATGGAAGCCTGTTGGTTCTTGCTTAGCTTATGCATTTTGGCAGGGGAAGCCATATTTGTCCATAGCATAAATACTGCTTTGCTTCTCTGTCTTGGATGGCTTGTCAAAATATGACCATCTATCTAGCTTGTGAGGACTTGATGGCAAACTTTGCTCACTTTGCTATCTCTCATTTCCTCCCCTTGTTCCCATTCTCTTCCACCCCTTTTCCTCTGCTTGGATCTCTCCACTTCTGTCTCATATCTCTCTCTCTCTCTCTCTCTCTCTCTCTCTCTCTCTCTCTCTCTCTGCCCCTCATTCTTTCTTCCTATGACAAGGCCCCTAAATGACACCCCATACCCATCCATCCTTCCTTCAGGCTGTGCCACCTTCCTGGACCGCCCCACACTGGCCTTTGTACGCTTGAAGGATGCTGTGGAGCTGGATTCTGTCCTAGAGGTCCCTGTGCCTGTCAGGTTTCTTTTTGTGGTTCTGGGCCCAGATTCCCCCCACACCGACTACCCTGAGATTGGGAGAGCCATTTCAACAATGATGTCTGAAAGGGTAAGTTGGATTCCCCCCAACCCCTGCCATAGCTTTGAGTTGCATGGGAAAGCCTTGGAATTATCTTCTTCAGAAATGTTTAAAGAGGAATTGTCAGCAGTGTGGCCAAGAGCTAGGAGCCCATTTGGAAACAGCCCTGGTGCTGATGGCTGGGCTGAAGGGACAGCATCAGGAGTTGGCCAAGCTGGGCATAGGGCAGTGGCCCAGGATCATTAGAAGGCCTGTGGTCCAGCCCTAAGAGCCCTCCCAGTGTCCTACCTGGAGCATCAGCAGAAATTCAGAACAGGATCTATGGTGCCTGCATTGGCCACCATCTTTCTTTTCGCAATGCAATGCACTCATACCATCAGTGCATTACTGTGATTCAGTAATGGGGTGGACACATTTAATTTTTTTTTTTAAATGGCAGTAGTTGTAATCCTGCTACCCAGGAAAGCCCCCTTGAATCCTGTGTAGGGCTTATCTGGGTGGTAGGCCGCCAGTAGTGCTCTAGACTGCTGTCTCCAGCCGTCACACATTCCATTAGGAGGATTGGGGCCCCAGTGCAGCACTTTGTCCTAGGCCTCCCATCACCTGGCACTGACATTCCTGGACTAGGTTGATGGAGTTAATCTGTCAGTTGCTGTGGTGAGGCGGTTAAATAAACATGAGTTTGGTCCAGCCAGTGAACTATTGCTTCCCTGCCATGTAATAGTCAAAGAAGGGCAAGAAAAGTCTGATTCAGCAGGCCTAGACTGAAGGGAGCAAAGGCATCCTATAATACCCCTGGCTGAATGCCTGGGACCAAGGCTGACCTAACCAAGGAATAATTCTAAGTCTTAGCATTTATACAGAGCTTTCAGCCTTCAAAACTCTTCACATACATCATTGTAGCAATGCTTATAACAGTTCTATAAAGTAGCCAGAAGTATGTCTCGGTATAGTGGATGAAGTGATTGATTCTAAGAGAAACGCAGTTTCTTTAGCTATCCAATGAGTTAATGGCTGAAGTGAAATTTGCACTAGTCACTTTATGAATGTTAGTAAGAAGGGTTTATGTCACTCCCAACCAGTGGTGTAGCTAAGGAATCTGCTACCTATGGTCAAAGAAGACTTTGTAGCCCCACCTCCCAAAATGAAATCAAATTTAAGAAAATACTGTAAATGAAATGTGTGCCTCATATTGGTTAGAGACACTGTGCTGGGGTGAAGAGGGACAGTTATTCTCCCCCTGCTAAATATAAAAGGAACACCACTTGAAAAGTGCCTCTTTACCTAGTTAACAGCGGCAACTGTATTATGATACGTGGAAATGAAAGCTGACTCATATTGACACCTTATTGGTTCCATTCCATGCTGTATCATAATAACACCTCATTGGCTCTCAGAAGAATCAGTCTCATTGGTCAGTTTTGAGTTAAAGAAATCCACTTTTTGTTCCATAAGGCAGTTATGTTTTCATTTTCTGGTTAATTGGCCATAACTTTTGATAGAATACAGATATTCCAATGTGGGTTGTTTCATTGCATTCTGCATTAAATGACCTTTCCAATGATATATAACAGAATGGTATTATTTGTACATTCAAAGGTTTTCACAATTTTGGCTACTAGTTTCAAGTTCAGCTTGTTGCTCTCCCCTCAGCTTGTTGCCCGATGCAATTGCTACCCCTGCAGCCCCTTAGCTATGCCACTGCTATGCCAGCCAATCAGAGATTGTACTGAGGGTTAATAAGTACCTACAGGAACATGGAAAATTATTCAGCACTTGTACCCTTGTGTGGAGTGACTTAGACCTTCACATCTGAATCTCAATTATCAGAGTTGTGGCCCTTGGCAATTGTGTGTGTTTGTACGTCATGCGTGCATGCAACTTGGTGAATGACTGACATGTTTGCAATAATCCTAAAGTGTGTCTTCATGAGCTAATGTCTGTGTGATGTGCTAGTGAAAATATCACATGGAGCCCATGCGATCATCTTATACAAGGTAGCTGCTATCCCTGCTCAGCATTCCACTTCCTGGTTTGCTTCATGTAGAAGTTAGTACTTCATTGAAGAAGTCATAACATTTCTGTGATGTTTCTTGATAATACTCGGACAAAGGTATTGACTTATTTCCTTTTCATGCCCATTAGTCCCAATACTCCCGTTTCATTACTGAAACCTTTTTCTGTCTAAAACAGTATGCTATGTGTTTATTTATTTATTTTATCTAGGAGTGTTTAAACCAAACTATATGTGTGAAAGTGGCCAGTGGCCCAGGCACTGTGTCAGGATGGGATACCTCATTGTTCAGGGATAGTGTAAGGGATTGGCTAGACTGGGCACAGGTTGTGAACCCACCTGACCCCTAACCTTTCAGTACCAGTGCAACGGTAGGGCTATCATGGGAGAGGGCAATGGAGGATTTTGCCTCAAGACCCCTAACAACCTGATACTAGCACTGTCCTTATTCCCATGCTCCACCTCTAGCCGTAAAAATGCAACCAAGGAATGCAGGAAGATGTCATAAAAATGCATTCCAGAAGCTGCCTCTCCTGATAATCCCCCAGAGTGAACATTACTTCCCCCATTTTCATATTTTTCTTTCTTTCCTGGGCAGGTGTTCCGCAGTGATGCCTATTCGGCAGCAAGCCGGAAAGATCTGGTGAAGAGCGTGGAAGACTTCTTGGACTACTGCATTGTCCTCCCACCATCTGAGATCCAAAGTGAACAGCTCCTCAAATCATTGTTGCCACTGCAGAAGCAGCTCCTGCGGAAGAGGTATCTGACAGTGGAGAAGCAGCCAGAGACAGAGCTCTCAAAGGTTTTAGGTATGTCTTAGTGGGTGAAGACAGTTGCACTGCTGCAAGGAACTTTGCCTACTGACTACTAAGGGTGTAGTAGTTAATTTGTTTTTAAAAAAGGATGGTTGGAAGTTTAAGCCATACCCCGAGAACCTGAAGCTCTGTCTTCTTGGTCCAGATGTATGGGAGTGGCTTGTGTGCTTATCCAACAGTAAGTGAAGTTAGGATTGTGCACATTCTGTGATTGTACCACACCCTCACAGATGTTGGCATTGAGTGTGGAATTAAGCATAATGGCTGAGGTCAGTACCTTTTGCAACTTATTAAACTTGCAAGATGTCCCCTGGTTCCTTTGATAGCACAGGTGCAATTGCTCATGCAGGATTGCACTGTGAGGACACAACAAAGATCTGGCAACTTCACAGAAGGGTGGAGTTGGGAGAATAGGATTTTCGCAAGTCAAAGAATGGGACTCCTGTAGCTGGCATGATTTTGCCCCTGGCTTTGATTTTACAAAAGATAACACAGTGTAGCAAAATTGAAACAATTTTGTGTTTATCTGAATATTATGATGTTTCTTTATTCATTTTGGTGCAAGGATTTCAAAAATGCTGCTGTTTTTGGCATAGCATCAATAGTTCAGTGACAGTTTATACTATGTAGTTGTATTAGACAATAAGTGCAATCCTAACCAACTTTCCAGAATCAAGGTAAGGGCAATGCAACTCCAAGGTAAGGAAACAAACATTGCCTGACCTTGAGAAGGCCTCCAAGACTGCCCCCCCAACTGCAGGATGCAGCACATGCCCCACTAGCACAGCTATGCCTGTACTGGAAAGTTGGTTGGGATTACGCCAAATGTGTATTACAATGCATTAGGCAATAGGATAGATACAAATACAAAATATAAGACACCGCAGACACTCGCCTATAAGGCAACCTCCCAGATAAGTCGAGGACAGGTTTTCAGCCAAAAACCATGAGTTTTTGGCTGAATGTTCCATGAGTCTCAGATAAGTTGGGGGTAAAACTTGGGGAATGGTGCTTGGGAGAAGGAGCTGCAGCTTGTCCTGGAGCCTGATTGAAAGGGGGAAAAGAATCTGAGTCACACCACTGTTTCTGAAGACACTAACAAGGTGCTTATGTAGTACTGTGTACCATCCCCCCTTAAAGCAACAGAATTGAACATTGCATTGAATTGCTAAAAAAAACCACAGCCCTGACCCCTGAGTGACCTGCAGATAAGAGGAGGAGACCATCTACACTTGATTGATTGGTAGAAATGTCTTGAGGATACAAAAAAACTAAGATTACCATTGGATTCAGTGCCTTGAAATTGTCTAAGACAGTGTTTCTCAAACTGTGGGTCAGGACCTACGAGGTGGGGCGCGAGCCAATTTCAGGTGGGTCCCCATTCATTTCAATATTTTATTTTTAATATAGTAGACTTGATGCTCCCATGGTATGTGACTGCATTTGGGGAAATGTTAACAGACCTGCTATGGTCTGTTACCATAGCTACTATGTATATTCTTTTAACAATGATAGTAAATGGGACTTACTCCTGGGTAAGTGTGGGTAGGATTACAGCCTAGGATTGTTAAAAAATTTTCCTGCTTGATGTTGTCACTTCTGGTCATGACATCACTTCTGGTGGGTCCTGACGGATTCTCATTCTAAAAAGTGGGTCCTGGTGCTAAATGCGTGAGAACCACTGGTCTGAGAAACATTAAAAATTCAACTTAAACTATTTTTATGTTTCACAGTGATTAAGCAAAGCAGGCAAATATGTGGAATAATTGAGAAAGTTCGCAGAATTTGAGTAACATTGGCTCAAGTTTTTTGGAATTGTAGAGCAAACACAGTACTAATGAAAGGATCTCTGTACATGCTCAGTGGCATGCACCATTTTATTATTACTTCACATATTCTATTTTATTTTAAAAAATATGCTACACGATTTTGAACAAAACAACGTTACAGAACTCTGTTGACAAAGAACAAATTTTTCTCAAAGTAAGAGGCTGAATTCCCTGTAATCAGGACCAGCTCAAGACCTCCTGAGGCCTGAGGTGACATGCAAAACGCTGCCCCCCTTACCAGACGATGTGTCAACCTCTGTTCCTTTTACTCTCCACTGTATTACCTTAGCACTCTCCTCATCTCCGCATTTCCTCCTCCTCTCTCCCCCCCTCTTTTCCAAGGGGGAGGGAGCAGTGGAGGCAGGTAGGTGGGCAGAGATGAGTGCCCCCCACCAATCTGCTGCTTGAGGTGACTGCGTCAGTTGGCCTCATGGATGGGGCAGGCCTGCCTGTGATGCCCCCCTGTGAAAACCACTGCTCGGGTGTCAGTCATCCTTTCTCTTTCCCTCATCTAACGTTGTTGTTGCCTATGTTCTTCCATTTCATGCAGAGCAAGAATTAAAAAAGCAGGGTTTGAAACCAGAAGATGATGATGACCCCTTACGCAGGACTGGCAGGCCTTTTGGTGGGCTGGTGAGAGACATACGACGTCGGTACCCCAAATATCTGAGCGACATCAAGGATGCCATCAATGCCCAGGCTCTGGCTGCAGTCATCTTTATCTACTTTGCTGCGCTTTCTCCTGCCATTACCTTTGGGGGCCTTCTGGGTAAGAAAGATAAAATTACAAGCTGCGCATTGACAAAGAATCACAAACTGGCCATCAAGAGGATGACCAGAGCTGTTATGAAATGCAGGAAGGTTTGGAGCACTGGGGTTACCAGCAAGTCAGGACAGCCCCCGTGCCCCTCTTTTATCTCTAAGTTGGGAAGTGTAGATAGAGGAGAGTCAGTGTAGCATAAAAGTCCCCTAAAGGAGCTTATATGCTGGCTCACTTGTCTTTTCTGAGCTCTGCTCACATATGGATGGAGTTTGGGCACACAAAGAACAGCCTGAAAATTGTACAGGGGAACCATGATAGAGGCCACTTCGCTTCTTACTTGCTTATTCATTTGTGTACAGAAAAATGTTATACTATTTTTTCATTAAGCTATATTCAAAGTAAATATTAAAAACAAATGTCACAAAAACAATGAAAAGAATGAAAACATCTGTTTAACATTTGGATGCCATTGTGGTACTCCAATGTTTTCAACTATTTAAACAATTACTTAGTGATACTTATTTATTTGTGGCTGGATGCTGGAATCTTCTATGGCACAAATTAAGGCATATGGAGATGTGGCTCATGGAAACCTGGAATTCCTGCTCCTCCATCTCTGTCCCTGGTCAAAGAAAAAAAACATGAGAGAGGTACAACCCCCCAATGGTGTAACAGAATGTAGACAAAATGATCTGTTTCTAAACTGAAATGCTTTTGTTTAGAAACAGATTATTTGCCTACAATGTGTCATTTGTCCCAGGACATTTGTGTCTGGTTTTGTGTGTGTGTGTCATGGTCATTTGCATCACACTACAAATGAGCAACAAACAAACTATAACTGGGCAATAAATCCCATGTTATATATTTTAAGCCTTTTATCCCAGCCTTAACCCTAACCTTACCTTTGAGTTTTAAAAATGTACAAAGTACATCTAATATCAATATACATACATAGGGACACAAATGTGCATGACACAAAAAGAACGGACACAAACGACCACTACCAGGACACCATTTTCCAGAATGCAATTATCTTGTCACTACTCCATACTGTGGGTGGCTGCTTGTGGAATGTCCACACATCCTGCATTGATCTTTGATCAGCATGGTCCTGTATTGTTTTCAAAACCTGTTGAGTCAGAAGACAGAGTGGGACAAAGGAATGCATCTGCACCTTGGGAAACTGTTGTCTGTCTTCAGCTATGAGGCTTTTTAGATCAACATTCTAAACAGCTTAGAACAGTGGTTCCCTGTAGGTCCATGGCCCACCAAGTGGGTCACAACCCGATTTTTGGTAGGTCACAAAACTGACAAGGCAGATTAGGCTATGTGCACCAAGGTTTGAACAACCTGCTACTTGGAGGGGGGGGAGCAATGCTGTTCAATCACCATTATAGCCACGGAGGCCTGAGCTTTTTAGGTGGGTTTGGGAACCACTGCCTTAGAACATGTGAAGTTGCCTTCTACTGGATCTACTACCTTCTACTGGCTAGTAGCATAGCTAGAGGGAGGTCAGATCAGTAAGTTTTGCAGGAGACCTCAATGTGCTGTGTAAGTGACCTATTCCAGGCAGTGACAGAAATGCTCAGGAGATGCCTCCGCATTGCTGTCACTGCCTGGAATGGCTCTGGCAGCTAGGGGGAGGGGCCACTTACACATCACATTGAAGTGCCCTGCAAAACTTACTGATCTGACCCCCCCTTTAGCTACACTACTGGATAAGACCACTAGCCCATGTAACTCAGTAGTGTTGACATTGAGTAGGAGCAGCATTCCAGGATTTTCAGACAGGGTTTTCCCGTTGCCTTTCCCAGTGATGCCAAGGAGCCTTCTCCATGCAAAAAGCTGTGCTTTAAAACTGAACTATTATTCCCTCCCCCCCCCCCCATCAACATACTGTTGAATCTCTGGGTTGCCCAGAGAAAGCCTGTTAGTTTGTCCTTTCTTGCTAATGTTGTCTCTTGTTTCCAGATGAGAAGACTGATAAGTGGATGGGAGTATCTGAGCTTTTGCTCTCCACGTCAATTCAATGTGTGCTGTTCTGCTTGCTTGGAGCACAACCTCTGCTTGTGCTTGGCTTTTCGGGGCCCCTTATGGTCTTTGAAGAAGCCTTTTATAATGTAAGTCCCTCCTATAAAGCACACTCCCTGTTGAATGATAGCTTCTTTCTCATGTTAGAGTTTAGAAGGTCCTGAAAAGGCCACATACTACAGCCCCATTTTGCAAGACACACATACACCACAGTTCAGTCCACAGCTCAGGCCCTCAGTGTCATTATCACAAAATGTGGTGATGGCCATTTGCTTAGATTGGCTGCTTCTAAAACAGGATAGACAAATTTGAAATTTGTGGAGGAGAGTTTTATCAGTGACTATTAGCTGTGGTATTAAATGTCTTACATGTTGACAGACAGTATCTCTATCATAATCAGACATTGGAGTGGGGTTGGGGGGAGCTAACAACAAAGGCTAGTGTCCAGGGGCGACCTCCTCCAAGGCCCCTGACTTACCTCTAGAGGGGAGCAGCCCCCAGTCACGGATCCCCCTTTCCTCCCAGGACAAGTGGAGGTCCCATCCTGCCCTCTGCAGCGCTGGTCCCGCCACCCAGGAAGAGGTAGGACCAGGCAAGCCTGTGCCTGGCTTGCCCGACAGATGGGATGTGGACGACCCTCTGTTTGGGCCGGCGGGCAGGCGGGCCAGCATGTCTCCGCCGCGACAACCAGGCAGCCGGTTGTGGAGGACAGCCCGCCGGACTACCTGGCGGACTCAGGTGTTCCCACCTGATGATGTCAGTGGGCGACAAAGCTCGCCGCTGGCCCCGGATACCCAAAGGGGCGGGACAGGGGAGGCCTGGCAGGGGGCACAAGCCACCAGTGGAGGAGGGTCCTTTGGGGGGATTAATCCCCACCGCAGGCACCGGGAAACCCCTTTCCAGAACCCAAGCCTGGGGCCGGACACTGGCCCTTTTAGAGCTACCAAGCCAGGAAGAGGCGGGGTTAGGAGGAGCCCTGCGGCTTCTTAAGGTTGGGCCAGCCCATGATGACAGTCAGTCTGGAGAGAGCAGGCTGAGGGGAGGTAGGAGCGCCAGCTTTCCTACCAGTGACCCAAGAAGCCTGCCTCAAGCCTGAGCGGGGGACCAGGGTACTGTCACCCCCCCCCCCCGCTGAACACTCTAGAGAGAGAGAGAGAGAGAAGCTGGACTGGCAGCTGGGCCTTCTGGCCCAGGGATCCTTGCAGAACGCCCTATGCCCTAGCCCCACCGGGCACCAGTAACCCCACAGATATATTTCATGTCTGTGTTCTGCTTTTGAGTTTTCCTAGGGTTCTAGCTGACCAACATTGGAGGCAGGATGCTCAGTTAGACACATCTGTGTCTGATCCAGCAAAATAATTCTTATACTATTAAGCACTAGTCACTGCTTGTTCATTTTCAGGTTATTTCCACAGCCATAAGATCTAGAAAATGAGTTTATTTTAAAGAAGAAACTTCCAGATTCTCAGGATCTTGAATCTCCCATCACATATAAAGTATTGTGCTTGCTTTTTGTGACTGTAAACCTGTGGATTTTACACCAACCCAGTTCTAGGGGTCTATGCTGGTTTCACAGGAGTAGGCCTGAAGATTTCACTGTGGTCTTGAGAGCTGTTTAGCTCCAGTGTGAGCACAAGTGAGAGATATTTCACCAAAGCAAGATGAGGGAAGGGGAAAGAATTACCAATGTCTAATGGGCTTTTCCTGTATCCCCCTGCCCCAATTTTTCTCCACAGTTTTGTGAATCAGCTAGCATTGAGTACATTGTGGGGAGAGTCTGGATTGGCTTTTGGCTTATCATCTTGGTAGTGCTGGTGGTGGCCTTTGAAGGAAGTTTCTTGGTGCGGTACATCTCTCGCTACACCCAGGAAATCTTCTCCTTTCTCATCTCCCTCATCTTCATCTATGAGACATTCGACAAACTTATCAAGGTATCACAACGTGCTTTTCTTTCTTCCCTTGTTTACAGGGCAGTACTGGTTTTGTGAGGCAGCTACCTTACTGGTGTGGCTCAGCTTTTTCTGGGACAGAATGTTATAGGGCTACAAGGAGGTGGGACACATTTTTATAAGGCTACAATACTGAAAGTCTGCCTGTCAAGATTCACTGCCAATGATAGTGTCCCATAGGGTGACAGAACTGTGCTAAGGCACTAAACAAAGTAAACATACACATCTCATTGTTCCCTAATGTATTAATTGGCTTCCTTTCTGCCAGAGAACTGGCCAATATGATGAGGTAGATTCTGAGCCTTGAATTCCAAGCAAGAGGTGTGAGACTGTCCCATTTTCACACACTTCATGTTGTCCTGGTCTGTGTATGTACAAAATGACATTGTCCTGCGTGTTATGTAAGTAACAATTGTGATGTTCTTGCTAAAAAGGGACAAAACGTGTGGTTAAAGCTCAGGTTTGAACCACATGTTTTGAGGAATGCCATGGCTGTTACTACTATGCTCATATCTCTTTCCTTGTGTAACTGCAATCATGTTTTTTTAAAAAAAATGCATGATGATACAGTTTTGCTCAGTTTCTTTGCCCCGCTCCATTTCACAGTGTGATGACCCCACGTCATGCATCTTCTTTAACTAAGGGAAGCATTGAGGAGGCAACACAGATGACAAGAAGTCATATGTTGCTAGTACCGGTAGTTGTGTACTGTACTTTTATATATAATCATAATATGGCCAAAGCTATGAGAGTGGTGAAGCAATTTCACAAAGTGATACAAAGGGCGCAGTCCTAACCCACTTTCCAGCTCTGGCATAGCTGGACCAATGGGGTGTGTGTTGCATCCTGCAGCTGTGTGGCACTCATGGAGGCCTCCTCAAAGTAAGGGAATGTTTGCTCCTTTACCTTGGAGCTGCATTGCCCTTGTCAGTGCTGGAAAATAGGTTAGAGTTGTGCCCTAAATTGCGTAAATTTACATAAATTGCCTAAATTTACACAAATTGTCTAAAGCGTATGCAAACTGTCTAAAACATATGGAAACTGCCTGAACTTGCATCAATGGGTGGGTGTGAGTTAAACGAGGTTACAGCAGGGTATGTGACTTTTTAAAAATACATTTTCAATCAGTTGTTGATTAAGGGCCCAATCCTATCCAACTTTCCAATGCCGGTGCACCCACAATGCAGCCCCGGTAAAAGGGAACAATAATTCCCTTACCTGCAGGAGGACTCCGTTACTGCCCCCTACTGCAAGATGCAGCGCATGCCCTGTCAGCCTGACTGTACCAGTACTGGAAAATTGCCTTAAATCTGCAGGTGTGGAACCCACGAATAAGGTGGGCCCACTGTATATTCACTCATGGATTCTGGTTTGTGCAAATCCTAGTGTCCTAGTGTCCTCTCCCTAGTGTTGGTTTTCTCATCTGTAAAATGGGAATGAAAGCAGCAGGGCTGCTTTGGGAAACAAACAAGCTAAACAAGATGAAGCCATGTATTTGCTGTATGGGATGATGATGAGTACATGATCTATTCCTTCCAAAATTCTGTAGCTGGCTTGCAGTAAGATGCTTGCCAGGATTGAGGTAGCCAGATTTTCATTGTCCCCGTCCTCCCCCCCTCCCCCCCAGCTTGAAAACAAGCTGGTCTCAGGAAGCAAGGCTGTCAAGGCATGGTTTCCATAGAAACTGAGGAGAGGGAGGAAGAAACAAGGGAGGAATGAAAAGATGTAGGAAGGATGGGAGGGAAAGAGTGGGATTCTTGTAAATTGTTTAAATTAACATCTTGGGGGATTTGAATCAGGTAGGTTAAGTGCTGCAGACACTGGAGAGAAGCGGCCCCAGGAAGCAGAAGTTCTAAGGACAAGGAGGTAAAGAACCAGAAGTCCCAAGGAATCAGAAATAGAGAGGAGAATGGCCAAGCAGAAGAGGAGCTGTGTCCTGCTAGGGAGGATAACTGGATTTCATATATTGATTCAGAATAGCCAGCCAAACATTAATCTGCTCCTCTCCAGCGTTTCTTTATCAAAAAGGCACACACAGCTAATGAGTTTCTATGTGAGAACAGAGTGCTTATTTCTGGCCAGAGTGCTTATTTCAGAGCATCTGCTTAATGATGTCACTTTCTGCTTAATGATGTCACTTCTGCCCCTAAGTAGGTACCATGAATGCGATTCGACCCACTGTATGAAACAAGTTTGACACCCCTGTCTTAGATTCTACAAGTCAGTTCATAGGGAGTGATGTATGGCTTGCTAGGCCTCATTATTGCCCTGAGAACATAATCTGGAACAGCACACTGCAGTCATTTACATGGGTCAATTAAAAAAAAATTATAGCGGAACATCATTTTGGTACTTTCTAAAAAGTTTAAGTCCAGTACTGTACTGGCTGTTAAAAAGGCCAACCTCAATAGCCCACCTCAGAGAAAGGGAGTAAGGCCCAGCTTACACATGCAGTAGAATAAAGTGGGAATGTGAGGACAGAATCCTGAGATGGAGAAAAGGATTGAACTACTTTAGACTGCAAGTACGGGATAACATATTCCCCTGTGTGTGTGTGGTGAGGGGCAGAAACATCCCTTTAAGCAGAAAACTAGCACAGCAAAGAGTGGACTATTGTGTCTTCTATCCTTTTTGTTCCTTGGCTGTTTTTTTTTAACATGACAGAGCATTCAAAAATAGGATTCCCTACTTTCCATCTGAAGTGGGACAATTCACTTTGTCATCTCAAGTTACTACTATCTTACAGCCCAATACTAGGCATGTCTACTCAGAAGTGAGTCCTATTATAGTCAATGGGGTTTACTCCCAGGTAGGTGTGGATAGGATTGCAGCCTTGGGGCCCAAACCTATCCAACTATCCAGCCCCGGTGTAGCCAAAATGCAGCCCCAAGGTAAGGGAACAAATGTTCCCATGCGTTGAGGAGACCGTTTCCTCTTCACCACAGAATGCAGTCCACACCCCATTGGCATGGCTGCACTGGCACTGGAAAATTGGATAGGGTTGGGCCCTCATTCTGCTACATGAGTAGAACAAGCCTAAGGCTGCAATCCTGTACACATCTACATGGAAATACGCCCTGTAGAATATAGTGGGGCTTATTAATAAGTAAACATCTGTAGGATTGTATGTATGTGTGTATGTATGTGTGTACATATGTAGAACCTTTATTGGCATAAACAATCAACAAACAAATATATATACAGCTGTGTGTGTATTTGTTTGTCGATTGCTTATGCCACTAAAGGTTCTACATACATACATACATACATACATCTGTAGGATTACACTTTAAGACTGAGTCTACGCATGCAGTTGAATGAGATGGTAGAATATGCAACACAACTACATACTATAGGTAAGTGGGGGTATGACTTTTAAATGCACTTCTGTGCAGAGAACTTACAAGGAGAAAAGTATCACATTAGGAAGAAAGATGTGCGTCATCTGTTGCACTGGTATTTCACTTGCAAATCTTTTTAACATAGCTTTGAAAAATGGCATCCCCCCATGGTCTAAAGTGGCACAATCTATAACCTAGAATTCTACTCTGCCACCTTCAGCAGGGAGTCTTTTGCCTGATGCACAATACAACTTAATACGGTCATTGCAGTGAAAGCTTTTTTGATGGTGGTGATATCTGGTGTGCTCTCCCAAATTTCTTCCTGCTTCACTTTCTAACACGTATGCCCCCTCTTGCAGATTTTTAAGGAACACCCCCTGCAGAGACAGTACGAATACTCAAGAAATACCACAGGATGGCCAAAAAACCCCCAACCCAACACTGCTCTGCTGTCCCTCATCCTCATGGCAGGAACCTTTTTCATCGCCTTCTTCTTGCGAAAGTTCAAGAACAGTGCTTTCTTTCCTGGCAAGGTAATTGCTGCAGTGCACTTGAGTGAAATGGGATTATGCATGTTTGGGAGGGGATGGTGAGTAGGGAATTTGAGAGGGAGGAGTTTAAGACTGCGTCTTCACACAGCCACTGCTGAATTCCATGGGGCCAATGAGCCAGATGTCTCGTTGAATTCCATGGGGCCAGTGAGCTGGAGGTGTCTTGTCGGGCACCCATAGACCCTATGGGTCTATTCGGATCTGCACCAGTGAAATTGCTGGCACAGATTTGAGCAGCCCATGTAGGACTTTCAGACATAGTAGGGGGGGATAGGATGTGGCCTGAACTACCACCCCCGTCTGCCCTCCCCTACCCAGAAACACCCATGTCCCAACCTGCCCACGCCTCCTTGCCGCCCAGCAGTGCACTTATCCCTGGTCAGCAGGTGACACTCCAGCACTGGTGGAGGCACATTTGCAACCATGCGCATGCCTGTTCTGCTGGTAGTAGCCGGCATAGGATTGGGCCTTTAGTATTGCCCTGGTACAAATTGTTTTCATTGCAAAGTACACACAGCTCAGCATTATCAGTTTTAGGTTTATATGTATTAACCTAAACTAATTAACTAACATATAACTAATGGAGTACTGTAGCTGTGTTATGTTTTTTTTTTCCATTAAGCTGTCCACTTTTGGTGGAGTAAGGTTGAGTTTGACAGTAGTGTGTCTCCTGATCAACAGTCAGATCTAAAAATCATGCATCAGATCAGCAGCTCAAACAATCCCTGGCACTATTCACTTTACACACACACACACACACACACACACACACACACACACACACACACACACACACACACACACACACTCTGCTTGTTTGGTGAAGGGAAAGATTAATAAGGTTACTGATTCGAAATGACTAAAACAGTACATTGTTATTCCTTTGTCTGCAGGGGCGGTATAGATTCCTGGTCTGGCAGCTGAAACTGACTCTGAAACCCCCAGAGACATAGCTGTCCTCATTCATCCCTAATTCTCAGCCCTACATTGCCAGATTATAACATGACTCTTCTATTTCTGCAGCTCCGCCGTGTGATTGGAGACTTTGGCGTTCCCATTGCCATCTTCATCATGGCACTGGCAGACGTCTTCATTAAGGACACCTACACCAAGGTGAGCAGCAACTGGTTGCTTTTTCAGTTGATGCTCTCTCCTTCTAGCTTTGATACTCCTTTTGTGCAGAAAAAAACAGATGATGCACATGCATTTTCCCATACCCAAAGGGCTAAGCTATAACATTGCCCAAATTGAGAAGGGTGGGACACCAGCAGGTTTAGAGTTCATTTATGGTTCTCTTGTTTTTTGTTTTTTTTCCAGAAACTGGAGGTTCCATCAGGCCTTACAGTCTCCAAGTCACAAAACCGGACCTGGTTCATCCATCCACTTGGAGCAAAAAACTCTTTCCCCATCTGGATGATGTTTGCTGCAGTTTTACCAGCCCTCTTAGTCTTCATTCTCATCTTCTTAGAGTCACAGATCACCACGTAAATAATTGGGAAATGGGTAGAGAAGACTAGGAGGGATGTGACCAAGACAAGGACGGACAACACTTAGCTGTGGGCAGAAAGATGATGAAAGGAAGTCTATTGGATAAAAATGAGACAGGGAGGTGGAAAGCAAATCAGGACAAGCAAGAAGCCTTGTCAGGGGTTGGTTGGGGCAAGAAATGAGCCCGGCTGTGTGCATTCCATGATTGCCCTGCATGAGGGTGGCATCTGCCCTCAAATAGAATATCCTGTTGTGCGTTTAATTAGCACATCACATCGATCAATAGTCAGTGAGATTCTGACAGTTGAGATGTCAGGTCTATTGTGGAAACGTATAAAACCTGTTCCTGGTTTGCCTGTTTTTCTTTTCTCTAGGTTGATTGTGAGTAAACCTGAGAGGAAGTTGGTGAAAGGGTCAGGCTTCCATCTAGACCTGCTTCTAATTGTTACCATGGGGGGCATAGCAGCTCTTTTTGGCATGCCCTGGCTCAGTGCCACTACAGTGAGGACCGTCACGCATGCTAATGCCTTAACTGTGATGTCCAAGACTACCGTCCCAGGGGAGAAGCCTCATGTCCAAAAGGTCATAGAACAGAGGATCACTGGCCTCCTGGTGGCTATTCTTGTAGGTGAGTTCTTCTGAAGTTCATGCGACTATTTGAGGGGGAACAGGCTTTCTAAGGACCAAACTAAACATAACCGGGGCAACCATGTTTGTTCGAATTTCTGCCTTGTTCATGTACAAAGCAGAGGGTGAGGTAAGGTGAGTTATGACAGGGGAGGGGAGCCATGTGCTCTGTCACCAAGAATTTTTTCCCCTTCCAGTTATTGTGGTTAAGAGTAGCCATTTTAAGACAAAGGGGAAAGTACAGTACTTTTTTATACACTAATTCATTAAATGTGTGGAGTTTTTTTAGCAAAGAAAAAAGATGACCAGGATAGGAACAACATTATAAGATCACAAGTGGTATGAAAATCTAAGGTTGGGGAAATTGTAATCTTACTTAAACTTGATCAGTAGCAGATACAGAAACACTCAGAGAAATTAACTGCCTGCACTACACAATTCACTGGTGGAGCTGCTCATTGTAACAGGGTGTTGTGATCATCTCTAGAATTTTCATGTGGGTCTTGTAAAGGGTTGGATTTGTCAGTGAAGGTTACAGTAGGCCTATCAGTGGCTGCCAACTATGAGCCCAATCCTATCCTATTTTCCAGTGCCGGTGCAGCTGTGCCAATGGGGCATGCACTGCATCTTATGGTGGGGCAGCAGTCACACAGGTCTCCTTAAGGTATGGGATCATTTGTTCCTTTACCTTGGGGCTGCATTGCGGCTGCACTGGTGCTGGAAAATTGGATAGGATTGGGCCCTATGATAGGGAGAAGTGCAGCCTCTATGTTTGGAGACAGCATATACATCTGACAACCAAAGGTTGGGGAACAATCAGCTAGTGACTGGTCATTACTAGCATGTCTTGCTTGAGAAATCCTCTGGTATCTGACTGATGATTACTGGTAGACAGAAATCTGAGCTAGATTGTTGGCTTGATCCAATACTGTATGGCAATTGCTCTTTTCCTCATCCACCCCCAGTTCACTTGATTTCTCCTTATTTGGAGCTGTGTCATCTCATAGCTTGTGACATTGCCTTTTGCCCTCCCTACAGGCCTCTCCATCCTCATGGAACCAATCTTGAAGATGATTCCCCTTGCAGTGCTCTTTGGCATCTTCCTATATATGGGGGTGACCTCCCTCAATGGGATCCAGCTCTTTGACCGCATCCTTCTCATGCTGAAACCTCCTAAATATCACCCAGATGAAGCTTATGTTAGAAAAGTAAGCCTAAAACTAGGAGAAGCATGTGGAGGCAGGCCTATATAGGTGTCTCTTGAATGTCAATTTTTGGGGAAAGCTGTGGTGTATGAATACTTCAATGATAAGTGGTGGGGAAAACAGATAAGGAAAACATATGGAAATGGCTGGGTTCCATCTGAAATATGTAAAGTAGTCATAAAGGACAGTGCCCCTGAGCATGTGAAAAGTACCATTGGTTCACTCTAACCAATGAGAAACCACTGTAGCCAATCTTTATACTTTTGAGATTAAGGCGGAAGAAATGACTTCTATGGAGAAGATATGGTTTCCATGCAGGTTTTGAGCACCCACGCTTCTCTCTTTCAAAAATCAGCTCCTCAGTTACTGATTTTGAAGCTACTGTAATTTCCTAACATTTTGACTCAGACCCCATAAGAACATAAGAACAGCCCTACTGGATCAGGCCATAGGCCCATCTAGTCCAGCTTCCTGTATCTCACAGCAGCCCACCAAATGCCCCAGGGAGCACACCAGATAACAAGAGACCTGCATCCTGGTGCCCTCCCTTGCATCAGGCATTCTGACATAGCCCATTTCTAAAATCAGGAGGTTGCATATACACATCATGGCTTGTAACCCGTAATGGATTTTTCCTCCAGAAACTTGTCCAATTCCCTTTTAAAGGCATCCAGGCCAGATGCCGTCACCACATCCTGAGGCAAGGAGTTCCACAGACTGACCACACATTGAGTAAAGAAATATTTTCTTTTGTCTGTCCTAACCCTCCCAATACTCAATTTTAGTGGATGTCCCCTGGTTCTGGTGTTATGTGAGAGTGTAAAAAGCATCTCTCCATCCACTTTATCCTTCCCATGCATAATTTTGTATGTCTCAATCATGTCCCCCGTCAGGCGTCTCTTTTCTAGGCTGAAGAGGCCCAAACACCATAGCCTTTCCTCATAAGGAAGGTGCCCCAGCCCAGTAATCATCTTAGTTGCTCTCTTTTGGACCTTTTCCATTTCCACTATGTCCTTTTTGAGATGTGGCGACCAGAATGGACACAATACTCCAGGTGTGGCCTTACCATTGATTTGTACAACGGCATTATAATATTAGTCATTTTGTTCTCAATACCTTTTCTAATGATCCCAAGCATAGAATTGGCCTTCTTTACTGCCGCCGCACATTGGGTCGACACTTTCATCAACCTGTCCACCACCAACCCAAGATCTCTCTCCTGATCTGTCACAGACAGCTCAGAACCCATTAACCTATATGTGAAGTTTTGATTTTTTGCCCCAATGTGCATGACTTTACACTTACTTACATTAAAATGCATCTGCCATTTTGCTGCCCATTCTGCCAGTTTGGAGAGATCCTTCTGGAGCTCCTCACAATCACTTCTGGTCTTCACCACTCGGAAAAGTTTGGTGTCGTCTGCAAACTTTGCAACCTCACTGCTCACCCCTGTCTCCAGGTCATTTATGAAGAGGTTGAAAAGCACCGGTCCCAGGACAGATCCTTGGGGCACACCGCTTTTCACCTCTCTCCATTGTGAAAATTGCCCATTGACACCCACTCTTTGTTTCCTGGTCTTCAACCAGTTCTCAATCCAGGAGAGGTACTGCCCTCTAATTCCCTGACTGTGGAGTTTTTTCATTAGCCTTTGGTGTGGGACTGTGCTGAATGCCTTCTGAAAGTCCAGATATATAATGTCCACGGGTTCTCCTGCATCCACATGCCTGTTGACCTTTTCAAAGAATTTTAAAAGGTTTGTGAGGCAAGACTTACCCTTATACACTTCTGCTGGGCCTCTATAACTGTTGTTTTAAGCTGTCTCCATGCACTCTGGAGATTGGACTCTTTTTACCTTCCCTTTCAACCTCCTTCTAACCAGCCTCCTCATTTGAGCCTCCTCCCATTCTACATGCCAAAACTAGAGGCTTAAATTGAATAAGGGCTCATGACAGCTCAGCCCCAGAATCCGTTTTTGGTGCCATCACTAGAAGGTGTGGCATCATAACAAAAACATCTTTGTAGTCATAATGAAACTCAACAATGACTCTAAGAGTACAGTTCCTCAGTGATGCAGGAAAGGGTGAGGAAGGATTTCCAGGTAAGAGGGTATGATGGCTTGCGGCCTAGCATCTTAGTTTACAAATTACGCTGACAGAAATACACTGAAACCAATTTGGGGAGATGGATCCGTGATAAAGCTTGAGTATTGTGTACAAAGTATCTTATCAAGTCCAGTTAAAGAGACCTCAGATAGATGGGCTAGACAGACCTCTTACCTGAAGCCTTGAACATCTGCTATTACTGAGAATACACAATACAGGCTGGTTTCAATCAGTATATGGCAACTTCATGTGTAAATGTGTTTTCAAAGAATTGAGACAATGTGCAGGCTTTAAGGCTGCCCCCCCCCCACTGGTATAAGTAGACTCTTCTAACCGGCAGGTTTTGCCAGTGGTTGAATTAACCTGCCATAATGTTTTTAAAACATGGATGCATTTGCCAGGTGGGTGTGGAAGTTGGAAGGTGAAACAAATAATTAGCCTACAGCTATCTCTGACTGTTGCTTGCATTTTCCTCCTTAAAAGGTAAGGACTAGGCGCATGCACATCTTCACTGTCACTCAAATAGTGTGTCTGGTCTTGCTGTGGGGAGTGAAGACAACCCCAGCCTCCCTCGCTTTGCCATTCCTCCTGATCCTAACAGTGCCTCTGCGACACCTCCTTCTCCCACGAATCTTCACTGACACTGAACTCAAGTGTGTAAGTATCACTGGGCTTCCTCTTCTCACTAATAATAATATTATTATAATAACTTGGTATTTATATACTGCCTTTCTGGTCATCGGATTACTCCTCTGACTTTATTCAAGGTGGTTTACATAGGCAGGCGTTTCTAAATCCCTCAAGGGGATTTTTACAATCATAAAGGTTCTCTCTTTCAAGACCAACAACATTTCAGAATGGATCTTCCTGGTTTGGTCTCACTTCTGGCCTCCAGTTCTCCTACGCAGGTTGACAAGCAGCTCCATCTCTCACATGGAGCTCAGCCAAGACGCTTCTTGCTCACACCAAGAGCAGGTGGAATCACTCAGCTGGGCTTGTCAGCTGCTTCAAGGTCTCGCCATTCTCAGCCGTTCAGGGAGCTGCTGATGTCCTCGAGCTGGCGACCTTTTGATGTTATCTTTGGGCTAATGGAGGCTCTACCCTCTAGACCAGACCTCCTGCCCTAAGCACTAAATAGTCAGAAGCAAGGGAACACCTCAGGAGTGTTATGGTAGTCTTGGGGTTTCTTGAGCAGTGACTGTAAAGGGGGAGTTCCCTGAAACTCAGTAATAGACAAGCTTTCCTGAAAAATTGCCCACCACTATTGAACTTGCCCTGCAAGACATAGCTTCAGGGGGCTATTGGGTGTGCATCATCAGTTCATGTGGAACAGTGAGGCCCAATACACTTCGCCAGTATTCCATGTAAACTAACTGGTCCCCTAGCACAAGCCCTAGAATCTTCTACAATGCGCAGATAAACTTATGTGAAAAGGTTTTCTTGAAGTTAGAATGTTTGAATACCACTGCTTTCTGGGTTGAATGAGTAGCCTTGAGTTCCCAGAATAGGGTCATAAACCCCATAATGGGCCAGGTCTCATTTAACATAATGCAACATTTCTCCAGTTTGAGGTCCCCCAATAGGTTCACTTGACATATAGAATTAATCTTTCAGTCCAGGATTCCTTTCCCTTGCTGAATGGAAATGAAAGATTCCTGGAGTGGACTCGAAGAATTATTCTTCATTTCCCAATACTTTTTCAGGAGAATGGAAACACCAAGTGCAACTCAGCAGAGAAGGGAAAAGTTGGAAAACTTATGTGTTATCCATGTGAAAAGGGTTGTGTTGTAGTGCAAAATTCACATGGATTTAAGTGTCAAGATCTGCCAAAAGGACAGGAATTCAGGAATTATTTTATGGTCTTAGGACACATTTGTATAGCACTTTTAACCATTTTTCATTCACAAAACGTTTGCAATCTTTGTGCTCTCAGCAGCATTGTGGGGTTAGATCTCTATTAAACCAGTTTTACTGATGGAGAATTGAGGTTGTGAGGAATGGGAGGAGATCTGAACTGCCAGGGAACTGAAGTTATGATGACAGTCCAAAGCTCATTGTTAGAGTACATGCTTTGCATGCAATAGGCCCCAGATTCAGTCCTTGGCACCTCTAGCTAGAAAAGATGTTAGTAACATTGATGAGAAAGGCACTTTGAAGAGACATTGCCAGTGAGAATAGATGGTACTGGGCTAATCTGACCAATGTGCCACCCGGGGCCCGGACTGCAGAAGGCCCCTCCCCCCCAGGAGACTGCTGTTCCCCTCCTTACCGTTCAGTCTGGAACCTAGCATGACATCCTCTGGCCCTCTGAAACCCTTCTGGAGCCTCCAGAGGGCCTTCCAACAAATACTGGAAGTAATGCTTAAAGGCTCTCTGGAGGCTTTAGAAGGCTTTAGGAAAGCCCTCAGAAAGGCTCCGGAGGGCAAGTGGTTGTTGCAGCAGTGCGGTGGTTGGCGTGGGTGGAGATACTGCCTCCACAGGCCTCATAGGCATGGCACCCCAGGACATTTGCCCCCTGACCCCCCTAGGAATGCCAGTGGACTTGACTCTTTGTAAGTCAGACCAAAACCACTTATGGCGTAATCCTAACCCCTTATGTTAGTGCTTTCCAGCACTGACATAAGGGCAATGCAGCTCTGAGGTAAGGGAACAAACATTCCCTTACTTTGAGGAGGCTTCCGTGAGTGCCACCCAACAGCAGAATGCAGCACACGTTCCATTGGCACCGCTATGCCAGTGCTGGAAAGCACTGACATAAGGGGTTAAGATTGCACCCTTAATCTTTCCTTGGCAGACAAAAGATGTACCTTAGCTTTCTCAGATTCAAGCACAACTTTCTATCTGCTGAGTCCTACTAGGTTTCTAATAGTGTTCCCTAATCCTCAAATTTCCTTCCAGTTGGATGCCGATGATGCTGAGGTGACTTTTGATGAGACAGAAGGCCAAGATGTTTATGATGAAACCCAGATGCCTATTTGAGCACCCACTGTGCAATACTCTCCAGACAGACAAGGAACCAAAATATGGAATCTGGAGGAACATTTCTTTGCAGCTATATGAATTAGAGGATACAGCAGTTGCACACTGGTACACATTCCATAGGTGTAAATATGTGCATCATTATCAATACATGAATTCCATAGGATTTAAACAGCTAATGTATTTAGATCCTTTCCAATTCACCATAGTTCTATAGTAAAATGTTAGCAAAGATTTAGAAAACAGACTCATTTTCCCCAAGGCGGGGAAAAGTCAAAGATATGCAGGTACTTTTCCAAGGAGATTAGAAACTCTTCTGTGGACACTCTTACTAACGCCACCTGTAACCCCACAGCTCCTGTGTTTGTGTGTGTGTGCGTGTGTGTGTACGCATGTGTGTGACCACATGCAAGTGTGCATGTGTGTGAAGCTTTATCAGTTGTAAACAGAAGGCAGCATGCCTACTATTGTCCCAAAGAGGAGGTGCTTCTGTCAGTCACCAGAACCAACACATAACAATGAAAGAACATGCTGAAAATCCAAACCTAAGGTCAGAGATTCAGAAGCTGGAAGGGACCAAATCTGTGACTGAAGTGCAAAAGAACCAGCAGAGTGGCATGTTCTTTCTTGAACATGAGAGAGGCTGAGTCCAAAAAGGTCCAAGTGAGCAAACAAGGTAGTGGAACAAAGATGGAGGAAATACCCTACAAAAGTGCTGTCTTGGCAAAGGAAAAAAGCATTTTCTGTCACCTGAGATAAGAAACCGGAATACAGAGATGGCAGAACCAACCAGCTACACAGAAAGATCAAGACTGCTCCATGAGCAAGGATGATGTTGGATTAATAAAAGCAGATCTCTGCACTTGGGTTCAAGAGGAAGCTGGGCATTTTTCTTTGCAGCTAGATATGTTTTCTGGTGAGTTCACTGCCAGCCTTTCCATTGGGACTTCAGGGATAAGTAGTCGGAGGCCATCATCTGAAAGAGATGTTTTTGCCAGTGTTAGCCTGTTAGTGGTGTGGATGTTACTCTCCTCTCCCTGGGAATCCCTGCTTTCTAGCTGGGGGGGGGGGCGGCTACAGAAGCCACATGCCCAGCAAAATAATAGAATCTGTTATCCGGTGCAGGTGGCATCCTTCCTGAAACTCTGAGCTTTCCATTTAAAACAAACATTTTAGACAGGGGTGTCAAACGTAAGGCCCACAAGCCGAATGCAGCCCCCAGAAGTAATTTATCCACCCCCTGTTATAACTGGGCTCTCCCAGCCTGATAATTGGGCTTATACCTTGAAAATATGAATAAGATTTGCACATTTTCTCCTCTGTCATTTGTAGCTAATGAGTTTCTATGTGACAACAAAGTGCTTATTTCTAGCCACCATCTGCTTAATGATGTCACTTTCTGCTCAGTTATGTCACTTCCAGCTCTCAGCAGGCAGCATGAATGCTAACTTCGGCTCTCTGTATGAAACGAGTTTCACACCCCCGCCTAGACCTCATGGTGCAAGAACAGCTTGCACAGCTCTCCAATGTGTTCCTCATTTTCTCTCTGTATCCCACCTAGTTCACCAGCATATTCCAAAGTCTGTGAGAACATATAACAGAAAAGCAAAATAAAGCAGATATACGCAAATAGATGTAATGACATTATGTATTCTTACTGCAAAGTATGGATTTTATTTTTGCACATAGTTCTAACAGTAACTGTCATATGCATCAGTCCAACAACTAAATGCAGTAAGAGGTCTCCATAGATGCTGCTGCCTTACCAGCGCACTAAAAAAATACTGTGAGAGAGTACCACATCTAGCAACTTGGTGATATATGGCTAATTCCATGCTGTACTCCACAGGGATCCCCATCCTTTCCCCTCCCCAAGCTTGTGTACTCCCCAAGCTTGTGTGCAAGTGGGTTTGTTTCTCTGCCAGTCCTGGACTGAGATCTGTGTGCTCAGTATCCTTCATTTGGCCTTGCCTACCACCACCTCCACCCCAGTTCTCCACCTTGTGCAGGAATTTGGGCAGTCCAGTAGCCTACTCTTCTCCAATTAAATGATGTAAAGTAAAAATCATCTTACTTTTTTATGCACTAGGCCCTGAAGATTCCAACACTTCCACTGATTTCTGCTTGGGAGGGACAAAAGTAATGAATCTGAATATAAGAACCAGTGTTACACTATGCTTTTAGTAATGCTGGTCCCCTTTAGGGTGTTTGAAAATACAGATTCTTTCAGGGACAAGCATCTGTCAGGAAAGTGTGAATCGGAGGGTACCAGTAATCATTCCAGCAGTAAAAAGATAAGTGTTGGTGACTTTCTAAAAAGTTAGTGATTTCTTTAAAAGATTGGTACCAAGACCCAAATTTGAGTGCTATGGTAAGCTCTCTCTTACCCAGAGGTGCTCTTTCCTTTGCGCATACTTGGTATGATCCAGGATTGAGCCCTGGCTCAAATTAAGAGCTGGTGAGCATGAATCTGAATGGCAGTAGGATTGGGAAAAATTAACAGTAATATTTCTTCAGGCGATGCCTAATCAGCTTATAGAATTGCCATGAGATGTGATGATGGACTCTAGCTTCATTGGCTTTAAAGAAATAATTAGATGAATTAAGGAACAATAGGCCTGTTGGTGGATGTTGGCCATGACAGCTAATTGAAACCTCTATCGTCAGACCCAGCATTTGTCTGTTAGGAGAAGTTGAGGACCAAGAGGGGAGGAGTGTCTCTATCAGGCTTCCCAGAAGCATCCTACTGTCAACTTTTCAGAGACAGAAAGCTGGAGTGGGTGGGCCCTTGGTCTGATCCAGCATAGCCTCAAATGGGGAGAGGGAGACTACTAAATACATTCAAATTTAAGCTCAGAGCAAAATTGTCAGCTGATTAATTAGTTCATGTAGGAAAGAAGTCTTAGGATCATACTACCCTGACTGAATTCACAACCATAACGCCAATTCATGTTGGCCAAGGATCAATGTATCCATTTTCTTTTAAATATAATTAAATTATGTTAATTAAAAACATAAAAACTAAGAGCTGTTGCAAATATCTGCAACAACCTTACTATTTAGGGTTGTCAATTTGATGTCTGGCAGTTCTCCTGTGCTTTTAAAAGCTATATGACATGCTGAAACGTATGGATGGATCTTTTCTCCAACATGGAGCTGCAATATAGTAAAAGCTTTAATCTACTGATTATTTTTGCAAATTATCCAGTTGTTAAAGGCATAGGAGCCTTCATAGGAATACAGCCCTAGTTGTGAGGAGTATTGTGCACATTTTAAGTTAGAAATAATTAGTATTTGTAATTTATTAAAATGATATTTAATATTTTAATAGCTTTGCAACTTTTGGTTTATCAAACAAAAATGAAGGAAGCTTTGCAAGAGATCATGTAATAGTGTGGTGTATTTCCTTTGTGATTTTTATCTGATTAAGATATGATTGACTTAAGCCAATATTGTTACAATGGTTTTTGCTTGATTTGAACAACAAAAAAGGCAATAAACCTTTTTAAAAAAAATAAAACAACTTGTTCATTGTATTTGCAGTGTAAAACAAACATTCCAGTCTGCAGATAGACGCTGGAAGTAGGGATTGGTTTATATTTGTTACCAAAATCGTTGTGATGTACAGGAGGAATCACGACCTCTTATGAGGAATGAATCTAGATCTTTGCAGGATCAGGCCTTTTCTAGTGAGACAATCAGATCAAGGGCACTGACAGATACACTAGCCTTCACTAAAGTAGCCTTCACTAAAGCCTTCACTAAAGTAGTAAAACTTTGCCTGGGCTGTGCCATTGTAGAAGGCTAAGCAAGGCTCAGAATGCTTCTCTATACAAAAGAATTTCCTCCCCATAGAAAAATAATACAAAATACAAAAATTCTAGGCTAGATTTTTAGCCTAGTCTTATCCTTTCAGTGTGAATGAAAGACTTATCCTTCAGCCTAATCCTTTCACTGTGCAAGGAATGTATTTATTTCTTTAACATGGGGGAGCATTCTGTCAACAAGTAGCAGCCAAGTCTGTTAGCTGAGCAACGGAGGTGTTTCATGCATTGGAAAAAAATGATTTATAATTAACAAATGAAGCAACCTCCCCCCCCCCCCAATTTGTGACTACATTATTGACAACATAAACATAAAATTCTAGGGGACAGCTTGAGGCAAATATTGTTTTTCTGATCTGTATTAATAAAAAGACAAATATGCCCTTGATTCTTCTCAAATTCCCAAATTGTGAATTTGAAAATACTTTAAAATGTGTTTAAATAATACTGATCACATTCTATTACATGTAGCCATGGTGCACTGTTTTCTGCAGATCTTTGAGGGGCACTGTGAAAACAAAAAGGATTTGCACATACAGCCACAGAGTGCATCTTTAGTATTTGAGTTGTGTTTTGGGGGTTCTTTCTTTCCGTCTCCTCCCTTTTCTGGTCCCTACTGTGTTCTTCAGGCCTTCCCACCACCAAGGAGGACAAGGGCTAGAATAAAAATACACATTACATGAACAAAAGAGAGAGAGAGAGAGAAAGCTGTGCTTCAGGTTGGCAGAATGCCCAACTTGGCTAAGAGTTTAAAGGCCACATGGCAGGCAAGCTCTACCAGGCAAAGAATCTTAAACCCACTGAAGTAAGGAGGCCCAAGCCTGGGAAAGTCATCTGTACTCCTATGTGGAACACAGAACAGCTAGGCAGTGCTTACTCCCTTTCTACAAAACAAAATGCAGTCAGGCTTCAGGCCTCCTAGGAAAGATGATTCATGCTCTCATCCAGAAACATGAGCCTGCTACTGGTGGCTATCGGTGGAACAGCACAAGCCCGTAGATGTTTATTCCATTGTGTTTCCCCCCCCCCCAAAGTTTTAACTAGATTTAACTAGGCAGGTTTACTCCCAGGTAAATGTACACCAGACTGCAACTGAAGAGAGAGCAACTCTGCATATGCAAAGTCCCTCAAGTGTCGATTGTTAGGACTTTACATTGTTGTGGGCTGAACCTTAAGAAGCATGGCTTGGTTTCCCTAAGCCCCCAAGGTTTTGTTCTGCCTCTCTGCCTCAACTAATCTTATGATAAACTGCAAGTGTCTTTTGAATGGTTTTTCATCATGAAGCTGTCACATTTTCCAGTTATGGCAAGAGTGTGAGAGTTAGCAAAGCTCAGATTGCTTCTTCCCTATATGACACCGTTCTATTCCCCTTGAAGTGGGGAACCAATCTGAGCTGCACCACTCCAGGTGGCAGGCGAGGGCTCCAGTAACCAAATGCTGCCCGGTTCAAAAAGTTCCCTTCATGCAGAAAGCTACACATCAGGGAGAAGAAGCCCAATGTCTCCCTGAAATGTCAGTTTACTCACAGGAAAGGAATGTTTTCAAATGGAGGTACATTTAGGGCTCAATTCTAACCAACTTTCCAGCACTGGCTTGGATGTGCCAGTGGGGCATGTGCTGCAGCCTGCAGTTGGGGGACAGTCACAGAGGCCTCCTCAAGGTAAGGGCAATGCTTGTTCCCTTACCTCGGAGCTGCATTGCCCTTACCTTGGTGCTGGAAAGTGGGTTAGGACTGCACATTTAGTCACACAAGCTCCCAATTGCTGCATATAGTGGCACAGCCAACTTACTACCAGAGCATTGGCCAAACTAACTAGGGACACAATCCTAACCCACTTTCCAGTACCGACATAAGGACAATGCAGATCCTAGGTAAGGAAACACACATTCCCTTAGGAGGCCTCTGTGAGTGCCACCCAACTGCAGGATGCAGCACATGCCCCACTGGCACTGCTATGCCAGTGCTGGAAAGTGGGTTAGGATTTGGGCCTCCATGAGACAAGGGCAGCCAAGTTTGTTGCCTGCGTTTCTATCTGGGCTAGTCACATATGAAGTAAGGAGATCTTGTTTTTAACATGAAAAGTGATGCATGGGTTACAGGAGCTAAACCCTCCTTTACCTTACCTCCTTGCCATCTGTTTCCGCAAGCACCTTTTCCCCAGCCTGGTGGGCTAGCTAGAGAGAGAGCTCCTAAGGCAGTATTGCTTGAAGAGGAAAAATAGGCTGGGGTTCTTCTCTTATCACCAGATACTTTTCATGCTATAAATAGACAGACACCCCATCCCTCTGCATTACTATGAATAGGGAAGAAACCTAACAAACAAACTTTACTGTCCTTGCCAAGTCTATTTTGGCCCTCAGAACTAGGCAGATCTGGGTTCTCCTTATTAAGATTATAAGGGAAACTCTAGATCTAGTTCCTTCAATGGGGTGGGTGTCACCATGAGCAAAATTTCAGAGTGCAACCCTCAGTGGTACCACCCCTTACTGAAAATTCTCCTCCCTGCCTTAAGCCCATCTGCTTATTTCTAGGAGACAACATATACACTTGCATTGCAAGCTTTTTGTCATCTTTCACTGCAGTTAATTAACTGGAATGTTCAACATTTTAGATGTATTTGTTTTAAGTATTCTTTTTTTGTACGAACTTTCTAAAATAATTTTGTTTAAAATTAAAAGTAGGTCACCATTTTAAAAAAAGCAGCAGAAACAGGGTTGCTAACTCCTGTTGAAGGTCTATAGGTATCAAAGTAGTAGTAGCAGCAGCAGCAGCTATGACTGCTACGGACACATGAGAGAGTGTTAGTAGAGGTATAAACTCTCTAGTTCTGTAAAATGTTATCTCTTTAAAGGAGTTGAGAAAGAGAGAGAATATATGTAGGTGTACACATGCATATATAAAATTAAAATTTAATCTATTAAAATTCACCACATTTCCCTAATTAAGAACTTAAATGACAATCTGCAAAATTTCCAACTGCTGAAGTACACACAAAACTTTAAGGGGCATTTATGAAACAACTAATCATATAAGCCACTAGCAACTGCACTGCACAACACACGCAACAGGCCTCTGTGGCTTAGTAGCAACCTACCTTTCACTAGCACTGTTTGTGACTATTTTAGTAGCCAGCCAGGCATCACCCCAAAGTTGCTGGCAACCAGTGAGAATAATTGCAACAGATTTTGACCAGATAGCAGTACTCTGATGCATTTGATATGGCACTGTTGCAACAACCCTGTGTGTGGGAGAGGCACTCTTTTAACTGCCCTGTGTGTGTGTGTGTGTGTGTGTGTGTGTGTGTAAGAGAGAGAGAGAGAGAGAGAGAGCATCCCATGGCCCAGTTGTGAATGATTTTGTAGATCATGATCTAAATGCATAGTCTTCTTATGATTACCTTTTAAAAACCTTTTTAAGTATGCAGTTGCAATCTAATACCTAAATCCTAGTCATACTCAGCTGAAAGTATTAAAAGTTGAAAATGTGATTTCAGTGGAACTTACCACCATGCTAAACGTAGAGAGAAAAGAAGCAGTACATACTATGCTTATTCACAGTTCAGAAATGTATTTACTTGGAAGGCACATTTTATTTATTTAAAACATTTATATATGCTGTTTTTCAAATAAAAAATTTCCACAGAGATTTATTTTACACACACACACACACACACACAAACACACCACACACCAAAAATATCACAGCAATTAAAACTGCTAGTTAAAAACTCAGCCTTAAAAAACTGGGAGAATAAAAGATGCCCAAAAGATTGTAGCATTGGCATCAGGTGAGCTGCTCTGGGGATTGAGCTCCATAGACGGGGAACTGCAATTAAAGTCCTCTCTCTGGTCACCAGCCACTGAGTCTCAGATGACAGGCATCCAGGCAAGTGTCTTTGAAAACAATCTGAACACATAGGCCGAGTTGATGTGGGAATGGGTGTTTCTTCAGGTCCCAACCTGTACAGAGCTTCAGCTATCATTACCAGTATATAAGATTCAACAAATGTGGAGGGGGGGGCTGGCCCTGAAAAGGGGCTATTTGTAGGCCACTCTGAGCTCCCCTGAGGAATAAACATAAAATTTTACATATATCACTGCAATTAGGATATATATATATCATTTCCTACATTACTGGCATGGATTGCAGTGAATAGACAGAAACCAATGAAATATTACTCTTAGGACTGGTTTCCTAAGAGTAAAAGATGGCATAAAGATACTATGTGAATCTGATGATTTGATCATCTGGCACTTGACACTGACATAATTTGACATGGTTTTCAATGTAGGCCCATTTGAACTATTGACAGACTAACTGATCGGATGAGAATGGACAGGTGAAATGCAGCAACTGTGGTCAAACCGGTGATGGTCAATGCTGCAGGCTTCAATATGGCATCCACTTGAGTGGATCCAAACCTGGAATGCATGCACAGCATTCTTACATTTTCTTTCCCTAACTCTGTCTACAAGCAATTCAGGCAGCCCAATCCTAAACTGCACTGGTGCAGTGGGGCTGCATGGCCTACACTGCATCCAATGCCACTTGGGAGGCGGATGCATGTCTCCTCAGAGTAAGGGGATTTATTTCCCCTTACTTCAATTAGAGCCTCAGCCATTCCTATGGGGCTTCTTGGACTTGCGCCAGTCATGTAGCTGGCACAAATCTGGCAATCCTGACATAATATCAGATGAGTCAGGAAGGGGGTTAAGATATGCAGGCTTCCAAGGATGCTACCCTCCTGTGGGGTTAGATCCATCCCATTCCACCCCCCTGCCCAAAAACACTTCCACCCTACCTCCAAAAGACCCTCCTGCCACCTTCTCCCATTCCCCATGCCGCCAGCACAACCTCCCTAACTTGTGCTGGCCTTGGTTGCTCCTGGATGCAGTGCTGGTAGACTGGCACAGGTGCTGCCGGCTCATGAGTAGCCACAAACGTGCTTTATGGCATGTTTGTGACACTCTGAGTTGGTACAGGGACAGCTGTGCCAGCTGATGGACAAGTTAAAATTACAGTGTGAGGCTGCAATCCTATCCTTGCTTACCTGGGAGGAAGCCCCATTGACTATAATGGGATTTACTTCTGAGTAGATATGCATAGGCTTGAGCTGAGTTTATTTTCACCAATAATATCTTCTCTGTGCATAAAATTGATATCACAACCATCCAATTTACAGATTTCATAGTATATATTTATTTAGGAGTATGTGTCATTATGTCTCTGAATGGGTAGTTAACATTTAGAAACATGAAGACAACAAAGGATAGGCTCCAATGGACTTGTGAGTAGTTGTATGCACCTCATGGGGCTTTGGATTTAGTGTTTCTTAAACAGCACTGATCCCCACCCTCTGCCATGCTCTAGTCTGGCAGATCACTTCAGAAACCCCTATGAGCACAGGGTGATGAAGCAGGTGTCTTGGAAAGGTGTACAGGTACATATTGCTGATGTGATTTTATTGCCACCTGTGGATGTTGGTTGTGTAGAAAGCCAGTAAAAGGCTTGGTTTTGCAGACAATTCCCACAACGGTTACCTTAAAGTGCCATTATTCAACAAAATAACTTCAAAAGGGACAAATTCCAGCATCAAATTGCTAAACTAGAATTTATCAATTAAGTTTGATACTCCTTAGGCCTCAATAGAGTGGTTTTCTCAACCACTAAATTAGCATAGCAAAGCTAGGAAGATTGTGTTATTACCAAAGTTTACAGCTGCAAATAGTTACCCTGCTTATCTGAGCTCAGCATGTACCTGAACATAGAAGTCACAGACAGCACCTCTTGTATTTCATGGCTCTTTAAGCCCCTTTAACAATATTTTTCTCTATAGACCTTTGTGTAGAATGTTACAAAGATCCTTGGAAGTCATCTAGTCCAACCCCTGCTTAGTGCAGGCAACTCCTACAACATCCTTGAGAGGAGGCCATCCAACCTCTGCTTGAAAACATTCAATGAGCCCACACCTCATCAGGCAGACTGTTTCAGTGTCAGACAACTTATAGTTAGGAAATCCTTCCTAAAGGCAAACTTATATCTACCTTCCTAAAGGCAAACTTATATCTACCTCTCCCCTATACTTTCAACCCACTGATTTTAGTCTTGCCCTCAAGAGCCACAGAGAGTAGGTTCTCCCCTGCTTCTGCTAGACAGCCCTTCAGTTACTTGAAGATGGTTGTCCTCTTCTCCAGGTTACATAAACCAAGCTCTTCTAGCCACTACTCATAGGACCTGGTTTTCAGGCCCCTCACCATTTTAGTTGCCCTCTTCACACAAATCTAAAAACAAAACAAACAAAAAATAACACTTTATGCATCTTATGAAGTGAGCTCTAGTTCACAAAAGTTTATGTCACTTAGGGCACAATTCTAACCAACTTTCCAGCACCGAGGTAAGGGCAATGTAACTTGGAGGTAAGAGAACAAACATTGCCTTACCTTGAGGAGGTCTCTGTGACTGCCCCCCAACTGCAGGATACTGCACATGCCCCACTGAAAAGCTATGCCAGTGCTGGAAAGTTGGTTAGAACTGTGCCCTTAAGAACATAATAAGAGCCCTGCTGGATCAGGTCAAAGGCCCATCTAGTCCAGCTTCCTGTATCTTACAGTGGTCTACTAGATGCCTCAGGAAGCACACAAGACAACAAGAGACCTGCCCTCTCTTGCAGCTGGCATTCTGAGGTGTTAAGAACATAACAGGAGTAAGTCCCATTGGACTCAACCAGAATTACTTCTGAGTAAACATGTACAGATTACACTCCTGTGCAAGCATGCAGATGTGTGCAGCCTGATCCCCTGACCATTTACATAAGAACATAAGAACAGCCCCACTGGATCAGGCCATAGGCCCATCTAGTCCAGCTTCCTGTATCTCACAGCGGCCCACCAAATGCCCCAGGGAGCACACCAGATAACAAGAGACCTCATCCTGGTGCCCTCCCCTGCATCTGGCATTCTGACATAACCCATTTCTAAAATCAGGAGGTTGCGCATACACATCATGGCTTGTACCCCATAATGGATTTTTCCTCCAGAAACTTGTCCAATCCCCTTTTAAAGGCGTCTAGAGTAGACGCCAGCACCACATCCTGTGGCAAGGAGTTCCACAGACCGACCACACGCTGAGTAAAGAAATATTTTATTTTGTCTGTCCTAACCCGCCCAACACTCAATTTTAGTGGATGTCCCCTGGTTCTGGTATTATGTGAGAGTGTAAAGAGCATCTCCCTATCCACTCTGTCCATTCCCTGCATAATTTTGTATGTCTCAATCATGTCCCCCCTCAAGCGTCTCTTTTCTAGGCTGAAGAGGCCTAGAAAACACCTATTTACTCAGGTGTAAATCTCATCTCCTCTCCAACAAGTTCAATGAACCATATTCCCATGTAAAGGTGCATAGAATAGGCCTTACACTAATTACACAGGCCTACAAAATTGAGGATCAAAAGTTTTTCCCAAACTTTATGGTGGTATGATATGAATTTGGGGTGCCGATTCCAAAAATGGCATCTGTTTTGCCCTATTACATCTAGTTTTGGAGATATAGTATAGCCTCATTAGTGAATGGTTCAAGCAGCTTCCTCTAAACTATCTACCTGTCCCAAAAGGACTCACAATCTAAAAAGATGCCAAAAAACACCAGCGCACAGCCACTAGAAAAGACACTGCTAGGGTGAGGAGGGCCAGTTACTCTCCCCCTGGTAAACAGAAGAGGAGCACCCACTTGGAAAAGTGCCTCTTACCCAGTTTAGTGCATTGTACATGCACTAAAAACTGCAAAATATAATGTATGATGAAAAGACATCTTTGTGAGGTGGCATCTTTTATGCATAGACTGATAACCTATGCATAAAAGTTTATCTATACATAAAAATCTATTGATAATTTATAAATTGAAAAATACATGTTAGCATTGTCTGAATTTAAAAATAAATTTCAGAGTAACCTTAGTACATATACCGCTTACATTTGAAACACAGACAAGAACCTTACCTCTGTCTCAGTTCCCCAAGGGGGGAAGAGAAGGTAGAGAAAAGGTTTCCCATTCCTACCTATTGCAAAGCAGGACAAAAAAAGAATAAGCCAATGTGCAGATCATTCCAGGTCGTCCTTTTTTACTGCAAAAGGAGGAGAAAATACACGTTGATGAGCTCTGGCTTCCTCTCCCCCAGCCCTTTAAAGCACACTGCATTTTGTGTGTCTGTAAAAGTCGCTTTTGCTTATGGGATCGTGGTTAATTTGGCAGGCAACTCCAAAAGCAGATGATTGGCTATGGCCGGGGATGACGCCCTTAACAACAAAGGTGGAGCTGGAAAAAATTAGATTAAAAAAAGAAGAAAAAAAGAGAGGGGGTGGGATAGAGAAGTCTGGCTTTTGACTGAGAGATCCATTAGAAGAGTGTCATTTGCACGCAACGGTGGAGAATCCAACCCCAAGATGACTGTCAATAATCCTCGACGGGGAGGGGGGGGAGAACCACAACCACCCTCCCTCCCCCCATCTTGTTTACAAGGAAGACCAGCTGCTGGCACCTTAAAAAAATGTCAGTTTGTTGCCAAAAATATGTCTACCCACAAAAAAAAATAATCTGGTGGCTTTGCAAGGATAGGTTGATCCTTTTCAAATATATATATTTATATTTGAGATTCCTCTTCCCTCCCCTCCCAGCTCCTTTGGATGAGATCTTTGGAAGGCAGGGAGGGGGCAAGGGGGAGGGGGCAAGAAGAATTAAAATCGAGCGCGTGTGATTTGTGATCGCTTTGCAAACGCCAAAGGAAGAGGATTTGTTGCAAACGTAAGGTTTTTTTTTCCCCTCCTCTCTTTCCCTCGGCTCTCTCTTCCCTTTCCCCTCCTCCCTCTCCTTCTCGGTTGACTACAGTGTTGCAAAAGCAAAGAGCAATAAAAACATACGCACAGACACACAAGACACACACACCGGGACAGAGATAAGGCAGACCCACAACCTGGGAGAGATCAGAACACCAGGAGAGATCTGGAGCCCCAGGGGGTGGCAAAAGGACAGAGATGTTGCCTTTTCTTGCTGCCACCAGCCCGTCTCGGGAGCAGATGGAAAAGTGGGGAATGGTGGAGAAGGGCTGTGAGGTTGCCTAAGGATCCGGGAGCCGAAAAGAGACCGGCTGATTGGAAGAAAAAAGCAGAGAGATGGAGGCGGGGGAAGTGCGAGCTCTCTGCGGGGACTGGAGCGAGTCCACGCCCGGGGCCAGCGCTGCAGAGCTGGCGTGCATTCAACCAACGCTTCCCAGCTAAAACAAGCCGAGGGAAGGAGAGGGGGCAAAAAAAGGGGAGCTTTCCTCGGCGCCTTCCGATCTGCAGGTAGGTTGCAGACGTCCCCTCGAATCCGCTCCAGCATGGAGCCCCCTGTTGCAAGAGGAGGGTGGGTGGGAAAGGACGGATCAGGGGGAGGGGGGCGAAGAAGGCACGATCCGAGGCGAGGCGAGGCTGCCTGGCTGGCTGTAGCCGGGGCTGGCTTTGCGGCAGGGCGAGCGCATGTGGAGCTCGCCATTAACCCGACGCAGCGCTCCGCCATCTGGGGCTGGAGGGAGGCGCTTTTGTTACCTCCTCGGGCTCCGGCAGTGGAAGGAGACGAGCAGGCAGGCAGGCGGGCGGCTGCTGCAGCAACAGCACCCGCACCCGCCTCTTCTTTCCAGCCTCCTCGGTAAGACTGGGGGAAATGTGGGCTTGGTTCGTGCTTTGGGGCGCTTCACCATCCTCATCATCATTATTATTATTTTTAAATTGCAAACGCCTTTTGGACTTTTCCTTTGAAATTTTTCGGTCACCCGCATTTTGGGGTTTTTTTGTGTGTCTTTTTCATACTCGAGGGTTGCAATTTGGGGGGGGTTGCTTTTCCCACCCTCCCCCCACATTTCGGGGTTGCATTTGGGTCCTTTACGATCACATTCCAGGGCACGTTCCGAGGGGGGACTCGCCCTTGTCCTGCCTTCCACGCGCTCAACTGGCAGGAAAGGCCCCAGGGGTCGGTCGGCCATGGGAGAATCAGAAGGAAGGCGGCGGCAAGGCGCCTTCTCCCAAGCCGCTCTGCTTGGTGGCGGCGGGAACCAGCTTGGAAGAACCGGGAGGGGAAGCTAGAGGGAGACCCGATTCCCCTCTTCTCCCCCCCCCGGGGTTCCTTTCGAACCGAGGGGGCCCTGCCCAGGCTGGGAAGAAAGGGAGGCGGTGGAAGGGAAGCCACCAAGCCGCCTCCGCCGCCGCCTTTCTCTGGCTGCCTGCAGAGGGAGGGGAGCCAGTCGGCGGCGGGGGGAACGTGTGCCTTCCCCCGCCTTTTTCGCCACGGTCGCTGCGCACCCGGGCTTTACAACTGCCGTGCTGGTTTTAATGGTACTAAACGGGCAGAGAAGCTGCAGCGGGTCCCCCTCTCCTCTCCCGCGCCGGGGAGCCTGGAGCGAGCTGAGTCGCCATGGCCTCCCCGACCGGCTGCAGCCAGCGCACGCTCCGCCATCCGGAGGGTGGATCCATTCACAGGCTGGCTTCTCGGCGCCTGCCCGCCCGCGCGTCCCCCCCTCCTCTTTCCCCCCTTTCCCCGGCGAGGAGCGCTTTTCGGGGGGCCTCCCGCTGCGGGTGGGTGTGGAGAAGCGGGCGGACGGGGTCTGACTCGCCCGCCGAGCGCCGTGCGCCCTGGGCGCGCAGGGGGAGGCGCTCCCCGGGGGTCTGGGCGCTGGAGAAGGCGGCCGCGGCGGCAGCCAGGACGTGCTGCCCTCCCTCGGCTCTGCCTGGACGCCCCCAGCCGGGCATTCATTTCTTCAGCCAGCCTTCCCCGCCCCCCTTCCACCAGCGGCTCCGATGGGGCGGCTGCTGCAGCAGCAGCGGCGGCGGCTCCACTCCGGCTCCCTTCTGCTCCTCCCCACTCGCGCCTGCAGCCGCCGCCGCCACAACGAGGCGGGCTCGGCTCGTCCTTATTAGCCGCCTCGACCGGCAGAGAGACGTCGCAATCGCCTGGTGCCCTCCGCCACGCATCGGGCATCGGCTGGAGAAAGCTGCGGGGTCCGTGGCTTGGCGCTCCGGTACGGGGGTTGGAGGGGGGGCGAGGCACACCAAGCCTCCAGACACCTTAGTGACCGTGGAAGGCGGCGAAGAAGGGGAAGGGATCTGGGGGGGACCGTGCCGAAGACCGACTTGCTCCCTGGGAGGCTGGCTGGGGAGCTGTGCGAGTGGGAAAGAGATCCAGTGGATCGAAATCAGGATCTGTTCTGGAGCGGGGGTGGGAGGGAAGGGAAGGGACCAGATTTACATGAAAAAGAGGCGATGAGAGTTTGGGGGGACCCAGGCTGACTTCTTATGGGGATCACCGCAGTCGCTGGAGGGAGATCCCGTGGGGGGCAAGAGATCTCTCGGCGAGCCAAAGCCGAGGAACCCGAGAGAGGAAGCGCTGGATTAGATCTTGCGCAGTGGATCCTGCGGAGATCCAAGAGAGCGAGTCAAGGGGAGAGAGGGAGCGATCCTGGAATGCGGCGGCCAGAAGATTCCCTTTCCTCGGGCAGTCGATCTTACGAGCGCTGGGATCTGGCGTCCGCCAGCAGGGAGGCGAGGCTGGGTCGAGACGCCGTCTTCTTGCCCCATGAGCCAGTTTGGGAGGCAGGGAGCCAGATGGCTGGAGCCTGTCCGGGGCTTAAGGGTTGGGGCGGCTGGAGGTGGCGGCGCTGGCGGCTGGATGGTTCCGTGCGGCGGCGGCACCCGCAGGGCGTGTGGAGGGAAGGAGGCGGGGGAAGGAGGAGAAGCAGCTGCAGCAACAGCCCCGACGGCTCGGCTCTCTCTCGCTCCCTCTCCCGCCCGCCTGCCTGGAGACAGGCAGGGAGAGGCGGCCAGGCACGCAGCAAACAGCAGCAGCTGCGGCTCTCCGGCTGCAGGGCGGCGTCGGCGAAGAAGAAGATTGGCTGGCGGTGGTGCGGCCTCTGAAGAGCAGCGGGGAGGGAAGGGAGGGGGGAAAAAGCCTCGCAGATCCCTCCCACTCGCCTGGCCTGCCTCCCTCTCCTTCCCATCCCGCCCACTCCGTGCCAGAGATTTCTGCTCCTCTCTCGGCCCGTTTTCCCCCTGTTGATCTTCCAACCAGCCACACTGACTTTCCCTCCCCGGACGGCTTACCCCAGCTCCTTTTCCCTGCCTCACAGATGAGCTTTCCACCCTTTTAAGGCTGGCTAGTCCCCCCCCTGCTTTATTCCAGTTCCCAGCAAGCCTCCCTTCTTTGGTGAGATCCTGCACCCCCATATATAACATTTCAAGCCCTCCCCCCCCCCCGCTGTGATGCATCAACCATATTTCCCAGTATTTTGCTGTGAAATGGATCCCACTCCAGGGATCTGCCTTTTTCTTAATCTTACAACCCAACCCTATGCATGTCTACTCAGAAGTAAGTCCCATCGGAGTCACTGGGGCTTACTTCCAGGAAAGTGTGGATAGGATTGGGGATTTTCTGTTAAATTGATCCCACCAAGTCCTTTAGCATAATAATCTTCCTCCCCATTAATGCGTGGTCCCTGCATCTAGGCCTTTTTGGGAGGGGGATCTCTGAGTCCAAATTATGCTCCAATTTGTACTGTTATCCTGACCACCATCATTGATGCAAAGAGAGGGAGTTCCAAGGTGTTGCCAGCTGTGTTCGCCCACGAGATAAAACAATTCTGCTGTTGTTCCTGGTCACTTATCTCAGGGTGACAGACAATGCATCCTGATCTTGCTTCCTTCAGTTCCACCCCTGAAGTTGCAGATTAAAGTTTATGGACGCTTATCTCGGATAACTTCTTATAAACAAGCAGAGGCCTAACTCCAGTTTGTTTGTGTTTTTCAGGTTGAAGATTGATTGTTTGACGCCACCGTGAAGGGGGGAGAGAGGGAGCTGGAAGGGGGAGACCCAGGAGGTGTCACCCTAGGGTCCAAAAGGTGGAGGATGAACGGAGAAGCGGATAGTCCAACCGACTTAGAAATGACAGCCCCCAAAAATCAAGGTGAGAAGATGTACTTGAAATATTGTGTAGGCCACTCTAACCCCAGCTCTGAGTGCTCCTACCCCCATAATCTTTATTTGGAAAAGCCCAACTCAAAATTAAACTATTTTTAAAGCGTTCAGGATGCAGTGGTGCATTTGAAAATTGCTGAGAATCAGAACTGTGGAGGGAGGGTTTAAGGTGTATGTGTGTAAAAGTGTTGGTGTTCCTTAGGGGATGGGGGGTGGCAAATGCCCTGGGGGTGCCACTGCAACCCCCTCCCCCACTTTTTTTAAACTTAAAGCTCCCTTAAAGGGCCTTCAGAGTGCCCCGGCCTCCCCAGTAGGCCTTCTGAGGCCTTCGGTAGGCCTTCTGCTAAAAACCAGAAGTGATCTTTTTAGGCCTTCCAGAGACCTCAAAAGGCCTGCTGGGGGATGGGGAAGCCACACTCTCTGGCACTCAGAGGACCAAAGGCCAAAACCTTCACTTCCAGTTTACCGGAAGTGACTTTTTTTGCCTGGGCGGGCATTTTCCGATACTGGCCCTGGGTGGCTAAAGGGGCCAGGATAGCAATTGATATAAGCTCCAGTTTTAACATCTACATGTTGTGTTTTCAAACTGATTTTCAGAGCCTGTTTATATTTTAATTCTTGTAGAATAGGTACAGTGTTTTTAGCACATATAGATTAACTTCTGGTGTTGTTGCATGAATTATACTTATGATTAATTTCTCCTGTGATACCAGTGCCCAGCTGTTCTTGCAGCAACTTCATTTCCTCTAGTCACCCCCATTCTCTATTTCTTGAACCAGATATTACTGACAGTTCACTCCTATGATCACTCACTGGTGTTAGTTTAAAATGTTCAGTGAACAAAATTGGTCTTAAACATCCATTACGTTATACAGTACTGTAATTAAGCACAGCCAGCTTATGTGCATCTGTAATGAGAGAGCCTTCTAGGGCATGGGACTACTACTGTGTGTGCTTTATCTTAAAAACAAAACAGAATATACCAATGGACAAAGGAATAAATATTTTATTAGCTCTTAGCTACGTATGCATCATTCCTTTTAAGAAATTCTGTATTTGCCTCTTCTGCAGATTTTTCCTTAATTTTATTGTTTAGAATAGAAGTAACCTTTTTAGTTGCACAGTAGTGTTTAATTAAACATGGAGTTTTCAGACATGTGGTACATAGGCTATACATGCTGCCATGTGCAGATAAGGCCTTTATGATCCCGACTTAAGAATTGAATGCTGGAATTTGACGTACTTGGTGTAATAAGCCATTGTTCATAGCATGTTGGTTGGTGCTTTGCTATTATTTTGTTTATGCTCCTAGGTTTTGCTACCAATATAGCATAGGATAGTGGTTCCCAAACTGATGAGTTGCAACCCACCAACCTGAGAAGCACTTAACTCTGGCCCCTTAAGAAGCAAGGAGTGTGGAAGGCAGCAGTGCGATCCCCAGCATCATGCTGCTGGTGGGGGGGAGGGTTTTTTCCACTTATCTGAGGGTGTGCCAGCCTCTGGGGTGTGCAAGGAGCCCTGTGGATGCCTTTGCAGAGCTCACCATGCCTCTGTAATACTAAAAATTCAGTTAAAATCACTTCCTGTTTACGATCGAGAACAGGAAGTGTCTTTCAATCAAGTTTTTTTACCATTACAGAGGCTTGGGGAGCTTTGCAGAGACGTCCACAGGGCTCTCTGTACCCCCCAGAGGCTGGCATCCTGTTAGATAAGTGGAGCGTGCGCGCACACGCACACACACACACACAACGGTAGCCCAATCCCTAGGGATCACGTTTCTGCCTTTTCTCCTCCCCCACACATATGTACAGTGCTCCCAACTGCCTTGTAGGAGTTTGGGAGACACTGGTGTAGGAACTGCAAGCATTTGAACTGATGGTGCTCAGTGGTAATATATTTAAAATATTTATATCCCTTTTTTTGTCGCACAAAGTGTGTAATTGGTATTACTATATCTTAAAAACCCAAATCTTCAATGATACTGATAGATCTTGAGCATTTTTATTTTTTAGGTTGCAATCCTGTTCACGCATATCTGGGAATAAGCACCATTGACTATAATGGGACTTATTTCTGAGTAGACATGCACAAGATTGGGCTATTACGCTGTTTCGCATGCTACTGCAGCAATTTTCAATCTTTCATCTCATGGCACACTGACAAGGCACTAAAATTGTCAAGGCACACCATCAGGCTTTTGACAATTGATAAGGCAAACTATGCTGCCAGTGGGGGGGGCGGCTCACATTCCCATTGGCCCTACTAATAAATGATCTTCTCCCAAATTCCTGTGGCACACCTTTGAACCACTCGGCACAGTGGTTGAAACTGGCTGTGCTACTGTAACAGGAAATACAAAAATTAGATGCTCTTTTCTTTTGAGCATTAGTTCTTATGTATTAAACTGTAAGTTATCTCATACCTAGAGGGAAGGAATCTGCCCCTTTTTTCAGAATCCTCAAAAGTGGAGGTCCATTGAGCTCTTATAGTACAGTATTTACACTTTAATATTTAAATGATTTAGTTGGCAAAGAACCATTTAGTTAAACCATTTCTGCCCAATGATGCATATACTCAACAGGGACCAAACTGTGGGCCAGGCAAAAATTGGTTAAGCCAGCGGTTCTCAAACTCCCAGGGAACCTGAGAACTGCTGCAAATCCTTGCAGGGGCGGAGGGGGGGAAGTCAGCAGGGGCAGGGGAGACGGCAGCAATGCAATCCCCAGGATCGCGTTGCTAAGGGGGCTGGCATGCACTTACCAGTCCCTGCAGCGGCCTCCTGTGGGTGCAGGGAGCCCTGCACGACACTTTGCAGGGCTCCCCAAGCTTTAGAAATTGAAAATGGAGCAGTTGCACCCCACTTCTGGCTTGCAATCAGAAACTGGAAGTGGGGCATTTTGATGCTCCAGTTTGAGAACCACTGGGTTAAGCGGTACAGGGTTCATAACTAGTTAGCAATCCTGGTTTTATGACATATTGTAAGATATTTAGATGATATATAGATGTATCATTTCCCTTCCTGGTTTTTCCCAGACCGTTGGACCCAGGAGGACATGCTGAACCTGTTGGAGTGCATGAAGAACAACCTGCCCACCAATGACGGCAGCAAGTTCAAAACCACCGAATCACACCTGGATTGGGACAAAGTTGCCTTCAAGGACTTCTCTGGTGACATGTGCAAGATGAAATGGATTGAGATCTCCAATGAGGTAACTGCTTGTTTGGTCTAATAAGGCCTGTGTCCAAATATGCTATATGAATGAAAAATGATGCTGTCATGTGGGTTAGTCTTACAATTCTGATGTACTGCCAACAGTGACTTTTCCAGTAAGGCAACAAGACTGGGAGGCTGCCTGCTTCCCCAGATCCTGTCTTTCCTGCAGTTGCCTTTACCCATTATCACACTGTGCCATCTCGGATTGATCTACTTCAAACTGTCATAAACAGATGCCTTTTGTTGTAGGTTTTTACACTTAATCCCACCTCTTGACTACTCCTTTTTTCTCTCCCTAGCCTCTTCATTAACTTTTTTTCTGGCTGGTTGGTCTTATGTTGCTCTCTGTGTCGTTGTCACATTGAAATTTCTGTGGAAGATGGCCAGGATATTCTGAATTTAAAGTCATGATTCTTTAAAAAAAAAAATTGGTCTCAAAGGGAGGCTCCAGTATAAAACAGCTGAGTGAGATTTAATTAGTAAATTTGATACTATAGAAATGGAAGACAGCATTTGGGAGAGGTTTTCTTGCTAGGGAAATATTTATTCCTATTTTAAAGTGTGTGTGTGTGCTCATTCTTGCATTGCTAATTTATCACCAATGGCAACTAATTGGTATGAGATAGCTAGCGCTCTGTTTGGGTCTTATTTTCATTTTATTGTCTGCATAAAAATGCCTGCACTTTTGGGGCCTTTTGGCCTCGCTTTAAAATTTTTTCCCCCTTCCTCTTAGTCTGCAATCCTACACACACTTATCTGGGAGTAAGTTGAACCTAGTGGGAGTTACTTCTTAGTATGCTTAGGATTGTGCTATTAATCTCTTATTTAAAGGGGGGGGTCACATCATGTGCTAGCCCATAAAAGCTTATGCCATGATAAATTAGTTAGCCTTTAAAGTGTCATAGGATTCCTTGTTTTTGTGCTGCCCGTTTGGAATTTGCTACGATTTAATGTCTGTTTAGTAGCAGCCATACACAAGATGTTACACTGAAGGAGTATGGCACCTGCTCCAAGGATGACAAATGACATTCTTAGTCACATAGGCAATTACTGGGTCTGTCCACGGATTAATCTGCTTAATATAGGAGGCCCTCAGTATCCACAGATTCAGAATCCACTGATTTGATCATCCACAGGTTCAGAACTTGCAGATTTGGGCCCACCTAGACCCTCTGAACCTATCTGGAGCATGATCTGAGGGCCAGGGAGACTGCAAAAAAAAAAAAAAGCAACTTCTGGTTTCTGTCACCAAAAGTGACGTTTTTATGCCCTTATAAGGCATTCTGAGGCACTTATAAGGGCATAAAAACATCACTTCTGGTTTCCCCAAGAAACTGGAAGTCGCTTCTTTTGCCCTAAACAGCCCTCAGATCACCTTACGGACCTGAACAGAGTGCAGTTCTGATTGAGTTTGGAGGGTTTAGGGTGCCCAAATCTGCAGATTTGAGCATCCACGGATTTCTGTATCCACGGGGGTTCCAGGAACAGAACTCCCGTGGGTAAGGAGGGCTCCCTTTCATTCAAATGAAAGTACATTTGCAAATTATCAAAGCCTTTATTTCATTGCCTTTTTTTGAGAATTAAAGGAAATATGAGAATTTGTACGTTTAATAACTACCTCTTGTTAGCTGTTTCAGATTATTTTGCTTCATATTTGCTTCATAACAGAATCAAAATAACTTCAGAAAATGGAACAAGTGTGTCCTTAACTATCAATCTCTCTGTTTAAAGTCAGCCCTCATGGATTTAATCATGTAGCTTTAGTTAATTTTGACACAACAGATAAAATACGTTGGCTGTAGAAATGTAGTTCATGTAGTTTTTCATCCCATACCCTTCTACTGCTGGCTGTCCCTGCAGGTGAGGAAGTTCCGAACACTGTCTGAATTGATTACGGACGCTGAGGAGCATGTGAAAAACCCCTACAAGGGCAAAAAACTGAAGGTAGGTTTTGATTTAATGAAGACATGGGTCAGCAATAAAACTTACTCTTCTGAATCAAGCTGGCTGTTCTGGTATCTTTCTTGCTTTGCTCATGTGGTGCAGTTTTTAGTCCAATGTTTCATTTAAGAGGCACTTAACTGAGGCACACTTTTTTGGGTAACTACATTTTTGGACTCATTTTGGAATCCCTCAGAGGGATTTTGTTTTTTAAGGACCTTGTGAAACTTTTGCCTCAGACATGTGTCATTTCATACACCCTTTATTTTTCCACAACAAAGGGTATTATCATTCTGCGGTGTTTCAAGCTACCCCCCCACAGTACTTAGAGTTCAAAGTGTCACTTAAAATGGCGTTGGTGACCAAGAGGAAATGAAATTCTTTGCATCTAAGATACTAAGAAGCACTAAATTGGTAGTTCTCAACCTGAGCCATATCCCTCACCCTGGGGACCACACCATACTTCTAGAGGACCACATGGAAAAAATTAGAACATTAAAAGACCGCAGTAAGTTTCTGAGGGGCCACCCAAACTCAATTTCTAGGCATATAGTGAAATCGCCACAAGAATCACACTGAATAAAGCACCAATTATCATAGTATTTTTTGTTAGGCGGCCTTATGATGCTTATAGACTATTTTACATTTACATATTAAATTGGGAGTTGTTGATATGTCCATTTCAGCTTGCTAATAAACTTCAGTATGTGTGAAAATGTTTTATTTCAACATCTGGTAATCAAAATGCTTTTCTAAAGTATAGGAGCGTACTTTACTTAAGGTACTTAGATTTAAAATGGTCATGATTTTTCTGGTTTTTTTCCTGAATTTAACATAATGGTACACCTTACTGTTACGTAGAAAATGATCAACTTTTGTTCCCTTGTGTCTCTGTGAGTCATTTTTTGGAGACTATCTTCTGACTGGGTGAAGGTAAGGTCATAGTTGTGTGACTTGTTCAAAAACACAGCAGAGTAGGCTACTCCCCAAGTGGATAATTCTGCCAAATCTCTGCACTGGAAGTGGTTGAATGATCTATTTGCATCTAGTGCAGAGATTTGCCTACCCTTCTTCAGAAGGCTGACTGAAAGATCAAGAACAGTGGATCATACAGAGAGACCCCAGGACAATCTCCTCTGAAGATGAGTGCTTTTGACAACTTCTAATAATTCATGTTAATTCTCACTATCTTAGTAGTATTTTCCTGGCAAGTAATTTGAGAGCAACTCAACTTGAAAACTGAGTTTGATCACACACACTCACCACTCAACAGTGCTGCTTCCCTGAGTTACATTCTCTGTCTGGAAGAATTGTTGCAAAAAATATAAATGTGTCTTTGAATCTGTCTTCATTCCATGAGGAGTAAAGATAATTTACAGCTCAATCCTATCCCTGACTGGCCTGCGCTATATCCAGCACAGGGTAGGAGATGGCTCCCGCACAACCTGGAGTAAGAAATTCCCTTACCCTGTGTAGTGTGGCAGCCACCACAATGGGACTACTCGGATCTGCGCCAGCAATTTCACTGGCGCAGATCTGAGCAGTTCTCTGTAACTCTGGGGTGCTCGGGAGGGGCTTAGGACATGACCAGGCTGGTCCTACCCCCCCTCCCAGGCCTGATCTGCCCTCCCTCCACCCTTCCCAACTCCCTGTGCTGCCTCCCTAGGCCAGCGTGAACTTGCCCCATCCTTGTGTTGGCCTCCCCAGCTCACAAGGCCTCCCGCCTCCTCCTTACAATATGTTTGCAACACTCTTGGGCCACCACAGGAGATTTATGCCAGCCAATCGAGCACTTTGGATTGCACTTTAATTAGGTAGAAAACAAAAATAATAAGAGATGAGCATTCTCATGAGTTCACACCTGCTGGTAAGGTTGCTGTTAAAGGTGTAAGAGCAGGGGCCAATGGAAAGGTTGGCACCTCTGTATATTGCTCCACAGTTACTACTTAGTGGGAATACTTATATTTGTAACTGTTGTTTGAGGGGTGTTTGCATATGCAGTAGGCTTATGGGATGCCATCTGGAAGACACCCCACCACCTTCTGTCTATCCCTTAGGTGTTGCCGAAATATATACAAATTAATTTATCCTAAATGTCTTTTGGAGTTCTTCCCAAGTAAAGACAACAGCAGCAAGAACCAGGTTTCACATCTGAAATAAACATTTGATTGGCAGGTCCAGGGCCCTGTCACCAACTGTTAAAGAAGTTATATACTCTTGAATCTTATTTGAGAAAAATTAAATGATATCCTATAATATAGCCTGTGTCTTCTCAGTCGAGGAGAGCAGAGATGTTCCTCACAGTTGATGGTTGTAACAGAACTGGGTGGGGAGCCCCCCTTCTCTCCTGGTACATGAGGAGGTGAACATTTTGAGGCAAGACAGGTGGCCCTTGAGCCTTGCATGGTTTTCCAGAAAGTTCTGCCAAATACTGTATTTAGGGTTAATCTCATGTGGGAATGTATTGGTTTCTTAGAGAAGAACAACAAATTTATTTTAGTTTCATGGAGACACAAGTTGCCTGTTACCCATTGTCCTGAAGGAGGGCTCAGCAGTTGTGGAAGGATTGGGTTTCCATCTCCTCTCCTCAGTGAACTTCAGGAAAAGTGCTGACTATGGACAATGAAGGTGTTCAAGGGAACAAAATGGAATTAAACATTGCCTGTTAAGGTTATTCACTGCCTGTTTTGGAAACTTTCGTACATTTTTAAAAATGTGAAATGAATCCCTAATTTGAAGAGTTTTTGCAACTTCTGGTTCAGCTGATGTTGATGTCACATGAAGCTGAGATTCTAATTTTGATCAGAATTTGAGCTAACTCAAATGTCATGAAAATGTTAATAATATCCAAGGGTAGAATGGTTCAGAAGTATCTTAATCAATGGTTCAATCCAGGGGTCTCCAAACCCAGGCCCAAGGGCCTGATGCGACCTGCAGCGAGCCTCTATCCGGCCCGTGGCCAACCTCTTGTCCCCTGAAAGCCCCTGGTCCACTTTGCTGAACAAGACTGGAACTGTGCTCTGGTTGCATCTGGAGGGTGTTCTAAGGGCCAGAGAGGTTGAATGAATGAGCCCATTCATTCATTTACTCACACATTTAAGTTCCATCTCTAATTTATTTATATAAATTTTATATTTTTTCCAGCCCTCAAAATCGTGCCAGACATTTGATGCAGCCCTCTGACCAAAAAGTTTGGAGACCCTTGGTTCAATCAATGGTATCTTAATTAATGGTTCAGAAGTATCTTAGCATTTTAATACCTGGTGGTATAGTTTAAGCAAGTTATCTTGTTTTGCCATACAACTGTCATTCCTAAAGCTAGAAACATGCTTTTTTTAAAAAGGAAGAAGAAGAGAAATGGGAGGGATAGAAAAATAGGCAACTAATGTACAGGTTGAGTACATTATTTGCATCAGGGTTCTGTTCCTAGAACTCACTGGATGGCAGAAATCTCATTAAAGCAAATCCATTTAAAAAACAGTGTCCCTTTGCTGGGCGATTTAAAAACAGCCTTACTGAGCTTTGTGATGTAAGATAGAGTCATTAAGCAATCCATCAATCAGTCTCCTTCCATGCTTTAGAAAGCTTCCCTCCCTTCACCCAGAGCAAAGTGATTTTCTTTCAGGTGCTCAGGGGGAAGGGAGGGGTAGGTTGCTTTGGAGAGAGAATAATTGACTGTCAGCTGGTTGCCTGCTCTCTCTTGCATTAACTATTGTTAAATGACTGTTTTCCTTTAATTTAAAGGGCCCTTCTCAACATGTTGAGATAAAAAAGTCCATGGGTTTTTCCATGGGTGAAAAATCCATGCATAATTACGTTATACCTGTAATCACCTGCATGACTGTCTCTCTACAACAGTAAGAAAAGGAGTTTTTAATCTGTGATTTTAAAGGGATGCATTTTTCCCCTTCTCCAGTGATCAGCCCATTCTTTTTCATTTGCAGTGGCAATTGATACTGAGTCAAATCTGTGTATTAAAAAATCCATATTTAACAAGGTTGAACCTGTACCTGCAAAGCAAATCCCTGGAATCTAAAATCCTTTTGAATTAAAAAGTACCTGTCTTTTTGTAACATGTTCATTTGCTTGGGAGAGCCCAGTTCATCACTTCTACCACTCTCTTATGGTTACATTGCCATTTCTTAGGTTGTGGTAGACTGAACCTTGTGTTTGTGTGTGCTCACATGTGTGATTTATCTTTTTTTTAATGTGATAGTGCAATCCTATGTATGTTTACTCAAAAGTAAGTTTAACAGCCCAGTCCTAACCAACTTTCCAGCGCTGATGCAGCAGTGTCAGCAGGATACACTGCATCCTGCTGTGGGGAGGGGAGTCAGGGAGGCTCCGGGTAAAGGAACGTTTGTTCCCTTAACTCAGGGCTGCATTGCAGCTGCATTGGTGCTGGAAAGTTGGTTAGGATTGGGCTGTAATTCTGTTCAGTGAGGCTTACTCCCAGATAATTATGCATAGAGTTGCAACTTTAGTGATCCAAGTCTGGGCTGATTATGACTGGACTGGAAGAAAACACCTTTGTTTAGTGAACAAAACATTAGCACAAGCAAGGGATGGTCACATGGGGATGACCCGTTAACTAAATCAGCAAAAGAATGTCGTGGGTTTCTTCATTTTTAGATTTTTAATGCACTGCCGGCTCAATTCACGTCCATCAGCTTACTGGGAGGAAAAAACTTTCCAACCTTTGGGGACATGGAGCCTCAAAATAATATATTTTCCTTCTGCCCTTCCTCCCTGTATGGCCCATTCAGAAGCATCCTGATTTTCCCAAGAAACCTTTGACCCCGTACTTCCGTTTTTTCATGGAGAAGCGAGCAAAATATGCCAAACTGCACCCGGAAATGAGTAACCTGGATCTCACCAAGATACTTTCCAAGAAGTATAAAGAGCTCCCTGAAAAGAAAAAGGTGAGCAGTACCCTTTATGGCTATAGAAAGTTACTATAGATTATCTGCAAGATTTCATGCATTCAACCTGCCTTCCATGCTGGGGGTGGTGGTCCTGCACTTCCAGCAAAAGCCTTACTCTGCGCAAGAGAAACCATGCCTTGATAGTAGTGTCTCTCCTTTTCCTTTTGGTTTTTGTGGAAGGCAATAAAAGTGAGGGCTTTCAGGGAATGAGTGGAAAATAACCTGCCCTTCCCTGAGTTCTCTCTACAGGCTACAAAGCCTGTACAATTTATGGACCCCACTGATTATCTGGATTTAGCAGGCGTGGGGTGTGTTCAGCTACATGCTTCTAGTTGTGTGGGGGAGGTCTGGATTCTGGTGAATAGCTTGGTATTTCTGCTTTCCCTGAGTATGTGGCATTTACATGGGATTTCAGCATTTACTGTTGGAATTTGTGGACACTATGTTCAGCCCACAGAATTGCACAGCTCTGTTCCTTTCTGCCTCCTCTGTTATGAGGGGTTTGGTATTGTGGCAGTTCCAGAACATCACAGCCTTCCTCTGCTTCCTTTCCCCTAATCGGCACCTGCTTTATACTTTTTCTCTATCTTCTAGATGAAATATATCCAAGACTTCCAGCGAGAGAAGCAAGAATTTGAGCGAAATTTGGCGAGGTTTAGGTAAGAGTAGCCTTGGTACCTCTGAGGTTTGTCCACTGTGGGCTGCATACATAGACCAAACTTACGTGAACTTTGTGGTAGGAGACTGTTTTGATGCAACCAACCTTGACTCAGAAGTTGCCGAACTCACAATAAGGGGGTCCAAAGGTTTCAGTCTTCAAATTCAGGATATAGAATAGCAAAAGTTAGAGCCAGGATGGAGTGGTGGTTTGGCAGCTGAACTTAGACCTGGAAGATCCAGATTCAAATTTCCTCTCGGCCTTGAAGTTTCCTGGATGAACTTGGCCCATCACTATCTCTCCGCCTCGCCTATCTCACAGGGGGGAGCCTAGTGTCCCCCCGCTGCCCGTTTGCCTTTTTAAAGGGAGAGAAACCGGCTTCTGTCCCTTTAAGACAGGTCTCCAAACGTTTTGGCCAGAGGGCTGCATCAAATATCTGGCATGGTGTTGAGGGCTGGGGAAAAAATATAAAATTTATATAAATAAGAGATGGAACTTAGTTTAGTGAATAAATGAATGAATGGGCTCATTCCTTCAAACTCTCTGGCCCTCAGAACACCCTCCAGACACAACCAGAGCACAGTTCCAGTCATGTTTGACCAAGAGGGCCAGAGGCTTTTGGGACAAGAGGATGGCCACGGACCAGATAGAGGCTTGCTGCGGACTGCATCTGGGCCAGGGTTTGAAGACCCATGCTTTAAGAAAAACCTCCTCCTAATGGAGGAGGAGCGCCCAGGATTGCTCCTGGAGAGGCAGCAAAAAACTGCCTCTCTGGCAGCGATTGAATGCCAGACTGGGGTGGCCCAGTCTCCCCTCCTCCTTTATAGGAGGAGAGGAAAGAAGCACCCTAGAGAGGCAGCGCAACAGAGGTCTTCTTTGGAGCCGTCTGAGGCTGCTGGAAGCAGCACCCAAGACAGGTGAGCTTCCAGCAGCCCCAAACCACTCCAATGGAGACTTCATGCTGCTTACAAGCGGCGCGAAAAGCTCGGTTGGGGCCTCGGTTGCCTCCTTCGTTCGCCCTTTTTTCCAAAGGAGGAACAGAGGAGGTAGCCACACAGAAGTAATTGTGGTGATGATGATGTCACTGAAATTACTTCCGGGTCAGGGGTGGGGGTGTGGGGCGGAAAACGGGGGATTGTCCGGGCGTCAGGACCCCCAGGTATGCCACTGAGCATGCCCCTTATTCGTTAGAGATATTGTGCTGGTTTTCCTGCCTAACCTTATACTGCATTGTGATTTGCGGGTTTTACCGCTGAACGATATACTACATTGTGTCTCGCTGTAAACTAAGGGCGTATACTGGCCCATGGTCTGACTTTTTCAACGAAAGTAACTCTGTCCTTGAATGGTTGGATGAACCGGACATTGATATTTGATCTAGTTTGTTATATAAGTCCATGTATTATATGGCATATGTCAAATAAATAAATTGTGCTGGAGTGAAGAGGGATGGTTATCCTCCCCCTGCTAAATATAAGAGGAATACTGCTTGAAAAAGTACCTCTTTACCCAGTTAGCAGAAGCAACTATATTACAATACATGGAAATGAGAGCTGACTCATATTAACGCTTTATTGGTTCCATGCTGTATCATAATAACATCTCATTGGCTTTCAGAACAATCAGTCTCATTGGTCAGTTTTGAGTTGAGCAAATCTACTTTTTGTTCCATAAGGCAGTTATGTTTTCATTTTCTGGTTAATTGGCCATAACTTTTGATAGAATGCAGATATACCAGTGCAGTTTGTTTCACTGCTTTCAGCATTTCCAATGATCTTTAACATGATGGTATTATTCATGCATGCCAAGGTTTTCACAATTTTGGTCACAAGTGTCAAGCTCAGCTTGTTGCCCCCCCTAAAACTTGTAGCCCGGTGCAACTACTACACCCTGCACTCTCTTAGCTATGCCACTGTGTGTATGTCAATATTTAGAAAAGCACCTTCGTAAACTTGAGAGCCTTGCTGGATCGCACCAGGATTTCATCCAGACTAGCATTCTGTCCAATAGTAGACAGCCAGATATTTCTGGGAAGCTCATAAATAGGGCATGAAGGCTGTATTTCCTCCTAACTGTGTGATGTTTGGGTGAAGATTCAGCACTTGCTATTAGATTTTTCGAACAACTTTGTATTCAGCCCACAGAATAATGCATCTTCGACTTTTCTGCCTGATAAAAACACACACAAAACCTTTCCTCTTTTCTAGCATTAAATGTCTGTTTGATACTGGAAGAAGGTGGGACAAAAGAGGGAGTTACATATGGCCTGGCAGCAACTGCATGTTGGCATTCTGTCTCCTATCTAGCACCCAGTGGTTATATCTCTTTAACATTAAGGAAATGAAAAAGAGGGAATGATAATGATCAGGTTCCATCTTTATTACTGAAAGCTGTAGTCCACTGTTTTGTGTTAAGATGGTATATATTGTTGGAAGTGATAACTTAAGCTTAATCCAAAGGAGGAAAACCCATAATAGATTGAATCAGGTTTTTCTACTGTCTGGAGATTTCTTTCAGTGTTCAAGAAGGGGTGGGTAGTGGTGTGCACTGCTTTAGAAGGGGCCTGCATGTGAATTTTTACAAATCGCATAGTTCAGTAATCGCCATCGTATCTTTCCCACCTCCTTTTGTCACTCTACCCTGTGAAGAGAAGACCACCCAGACCTCATACAGAATGCCAAGAAATCCGATATTCCTGAGAAACCCAAGACTCCCCAACAGCTCTGGTACACCCATGAGAAGAAAATCTACCTGAAAGTCCGTCCTGACGTAAGCAACTCTGCCTGGGTTTATAACCTTGCGACTTGGGTTGGGAAGCGTGGGGTACAGGAAATGTGGGTGAAGGAGATGTGGACAAAGGAGGAGAAGCTGTGCAAATAGTAATGGAATGGGCAAGGACCGAGAATGAAGGCAAAGAGCAAGGCAAGCCAAGTTGTTGCGCATTCTGTATCCAATAAATCTGGATTCTGCAGTTGAAATAAACTGGCAGTGTTAGTTGTATTTTTGTCGTCGCGTATCTAAGGGCCACTTTGTACACTAGGAGGAACCAAGTGGTAAAGACTTTTCTAGGCCATATCAGGCTGCCAGAGTGAGATTACACATTCAAAAGCTTCCCCTATCCCAAATATCCCTTTCACATGGAGACAGTTGTACACGGCTACCATGTCAGGGAGAAATGTTCGGCCTAACCTTCCCCTTACCAGTTTCAGTGAGATGGTGTTTTTCTATTAACATTACCACTTTAAGCTATGGCCTGGTTTGGGGACAGTTCTAGAAGGATATTACCACTTCATTGAATGTGTCAACTGGTCCAAGGACTGTTGAAGAAGAGAGAGAAAAAGCTAAAAATTTTCAGGAGAGTGGAGGAGCACCTTTTTGTTAGAAAGGCTTGGAACATTGGGGCTTACCACCTTAAAGTCAATTAAGAGGGTGTGAGAGAAGTTTGTGAAATCATGAATTGAAAAGCAGGAACTGGTGAATAATTTCTCTTCTCTCTCTAGTGATCCAGTGAAAATGAGTATAAGGTATAGGCCAAGCAACAAGGAAGTCACATTTTAATGCAGTGTAGCACTAACCTGTGGAAATCACTTCCATGGGTGGTTGGCGATGGTGACATAAATGGCTTTTAAAAGAATTGGACAGATTTGTAGAGAATACTATTAACCATGGAAGTGGAGTGGAGCCAGAGGCAAAATATCACGAATGACTAGTTGTTTGGGATACAACAGGGGATTGCTCTTTCCCTCTTGCACAGCTTCGGAGCTTTCCTGGAGGCATCTGGTGGGCTGCTTTTGGAGTCAGATAGCTGGGCTAGATGGGCACTTGGTGTGGTCTAGAACAGGGGTCTCCAAAGGCCTCTATCTGGCCTACAGCCAGCCTCTTATCCCCTGAGAGCCTCTGGGCTACTCAACTGAACGCAACTGGAGCTGTGCTGTGGTTGTGTCTGGAGGGTGTTCTGAGAGCCAAAGAGGTTGAATGAATGAGCCCATTCTTTCATTTATTCACTCATCTAAGTTCCATCTCTAATTTATATACATTTTAGATTTAAAAATTTTTTCCAGCCCTCAACACTTTGCCAGATAATGTAGTTTGGAGACCCCTGGTCTGGTTCAGAAAGAAAGTTCTCATCATCTAATATATGCAGGTAGATTGCTTAGTTTTATATTCTCTGCTTCTTTGATTCATATTTACTAAATAATTTGGACCTTCTGGATCAAAAAAGAGGGGAAATAGAGTGAGGGGAGAAGAACAGAAGACCCCAACTTTTCTTCATGGCCTGAAGGACTAAGAGAATCCTTTATATTTAAAAACAAAAGCTAAGATTAAGTGTAAGTTAAGTGTAAGTGAAGCTAAGTGTAAGTTTTGGAACTAAGTATCAGATTCTCTGCTTATGCAGCAAATAGGGGCAGGTTCCATATCCATGGATCCAGTATCCGTGGATTCATTTACTCACAGATCTAGAGGCCCCCCCCCACATACACTACGGTACCTTTCTGTTTCTGAGGTAGCACTTGCAGCACAAATGGTTTTTGTTTAACTCATTTTTGCCCAGCCCACAGATGTACACGTTTGGTCCCTGTTGCGTATATGCAACGTTGGGCAGAAATGGCTTAAACTTTCTTGCTGAACTGAAGAACCGAACACAACCAGCCTGCACGCAGGAGGAAGTGCACAGGAAGCAGGACAGTTCTTGAGTTTGAAGTTTTTCAATTTGAATGTTCAGTTTTTCAGTTCAACAAGAATACTGAAGCAAGAAATGCTCGTGCTGCAAGCATTACTACAGAATAATAAGGTACTGTATTGGGCAGGGGGTGTGGGGGCCACTATTTATTTAGGGTTCCCTGTACCCACAGTTTCCGTATCTGAGGAGAGAGGCCAGAACTCAACCCCCACAGATACGAGGGCCTGCCTGTACAGTGAATGCATAAACTAAGCATTTCCCTTATGTGGATTTGGGCTTGAAGATTTCTTATGTATTGAGATACTCTGCTCCTATTTCAGGAACTGGAGGAAAACATTTTTTTTTTCAAATTCACCTTTCTAAAAGTTTAGCTTAGCTCACTGCTGTACCATTAGGGTGGGCAGTGTCCCCCTTTCCCCCTCCCCCTATTTTTTCCTTTTTTTACCTACTTTTTTATTTCCCCCCCAACTGGGTTTTTCAGGCCACCACGAAGGAGGTGAAGGAGGCGTTGGGCAAGCAATGGTCTCAGCTCTCGGACAAAAAAAGGCTGAAATGGATTCATAAGGCTCTGGAGCAACGGAAGGAGTATGAGGTAGGGAACACTCAACAGTTCCCCTCCATCTTCTCCCCCTGTGCTCAGCCCGGCCTTGTCGTGGCTGCTGAAACCCAGCTGCGCTCCGAGAGCCGACTTGTGGGTGTCATTGTCTCTTACTCAGCCTGAAGAGAGTTGTGATGCAACTCCTCCTCCTTTACTTCCGTTGCCAAGTGTTGAATTGGTTAGGGTAGCACAGGCAGTTTCCCTCCTGCCCGTCCCGCAGCCCTAGAGCCTAGGGAGGGTTTTCCGCTTCTCCCCACGCTTCTTGTCTGTCTCTGTCACATTGACCCACCCCACTTGTTTACTGTCCACAGGAGATGATGCGAGATTATATCCAGAAGCACCCAGAGGTGAACATTGAGGAAGGTGCCCCCCGCTCCACACTGACTAAAGCAGAGAGGCAGTTGAAGGACAAGTTTGACGGGCGACCTACCAAGCCCCCTCCGTAAGTTTTTGGGACTTTTGGGGTAAGATGTTTTCTTCTTGAGTGGTGGGATAACTGTAGATAAATGTAATTTTGCCTTTTCTAAAACTGTCTGCTAGTAAAAACGCTCTGTCCAGGTGGTAGCACAGCATTTGCCAGCACATTCCTGCTCTTTGCCTGCTCAGTGTGGCAAGATGACACCTGTGTCGTGGATAGTGTTGAATTTAAACCAGAGAGATCCAAATTCAAATCACTGTTCAGCCTCAAAGGTCAAGTTTAACTGAAATATGGCAGAAACATCTTGTGTATCTGGTTGTCTCAGTAAAAAAAAAAATTGCTCTTACTGTTGGCATCCCTATTCAATCCATGGGGAAGATTTGAAATTGTGCCAGGGTGGTTTGGCACACCTCATACATGCGCACTCTGCTAGAACCCTTCCTTCCAGCTTACCCAAGCTGTCAACATGAGGGAAGAAGATGGAGAAGCATTTGCTTCCACCTTCCTTATTTGCAGGCTTCCCCTGAGAATAGCTCAAGAAACTCTTCTTCGGCCTCTCTCTATTCTTGTTGTAGCACTTCTAGGCAACTCTATAAGCCATAGACATTTCCTGTTCTGGTCCTTCCTACTGATCAGTAAGCTCTTATCCATCAGTTACTCAATTGTTACAGGTGGAAGAAAACCATAATAGCAAAACAAAAACACAAAATATCGCTTTCTGCACTTCTAATTTTTGTAATAAAATCACACACCCCCCAAGTCTGAGGTAAAAACCAAATAAAATTTTTATTATTTAATTATGGTAGAGTGCATGGGTAATAACTGTGGCTTTATCTGCTGACACTATACCACCTATATCACCTACCTAGTGCACTTTTAAAGTGATTATAATTTATAATTATAATAAATTTTGAATAAATATACATAACACTGCCTTCTGCACGTCTATCCTTGGAAAACACTGAAATCCGCGAAGAAATAAAACCATTTTCTCCCACATCTTCCTATTGTTCATGGTAGACTTTTGATGACTGCAGAGGGGTTCAGACGATGGTACTGGTAGACTGGTAGACCCAGGTTCCTCATCTCTATAGCTGGGCTGTTGTTCCCTCTACAGTTTACCCCTCATCCAATCTAGCTACCTCCTTCACTCTTTTCCCCTAATGTGGACTCCGTTCCTGTGTCATGTGTCATGCCTTACAGTGCAATCCTATGTATGTCTGCTCAGAAGTACGTCCTAGTGAGTGCACAGGATTGCAGCCGGGTAGCCCAATTCTATGCTTCCCAGCACCCAGGGCTGCAATGGTGCTGAAATGGTGACCACTGCATCCAGTGGGGCTGGGAAGCCAAGCCAGGTCTTCTTGGGGTAAGGGAACTTACACTCCCTGACCCTCTGTAGTGGCCAGATGGCCCCGATGGGTCTCCTTGGATCTGTGCTTGTTGCTGAGCTGGTACGGAATCTAGGAGATCAGTGTTGGGTTTCCCAGGCTGGAAGGGGGGTTAGAATATTGCGACAGAGTCCCCCTCCTGCCCCGCTTCCACCCCTGCCCTGCCTTCCTCCCTGTCTGAGAATGCCTCCCCCCACCCTGACTTACTGCTGCAGCCCTTGCCCAGAGATCTGGGCAGCGTGCAACCAGCCTCTGCCCGGTACTGGCTCAGCGTGGGCTTGTCCTAAGCTGGTGGCAGCCTGGTGATTAGTGTCGTAGGTGTGCCTCACTGTGGGTCAGCACTGGGACAACAGGATCAGGCCCTTATTCTGGTGGGTATACCTCTCAAAAGTTAACTGTCTTTTGTGCAAGTACTTACAAAAAACTGTAGGTGGCAGTGTCAGAAGAGGCTTCCCTTCTCAGGGTGTAAGTCTGTAAGGACTTCAGAGCTCAAAACCAGACTTTTCATCAGAGCTCAAAAAAGTGATGGGTAGTAGTCATGCTTACTGTTCAGATCATTATATTTATTTCAGCAGTTGCAGGTAAAAAAATAAACGTGTATCATCCACAGTGGTTAAAAGCTCTTTGTAAAGCATCTATAGAAGCCAGAGATGTTTTTTTTCCTCAGATGTTTAAGAATGAACTTTAACAAATAAGTCGGGTGTCATTAGAACTTCTTTATAAATCACCACATTAATCCTGGCAAAGTTTTTTTTTTCCCTTGGTTTTTAAGAAGCCACCACAAATCTGGCTATTCTGGCACAAATCTATCTTGGTTAGACAGTAGAAATAAGACTTTTATATGATCGTTGACATCAGGTATACTCAGGGCAGAATATAAAAGACCAATATGTTAAATAAATGACACTCATCTTCTGCTCTGGGGGCGACCACAAATTCAGCGGTGCTGATTGACTGGTATGTTATAATAGGGTGCTGTCCCAATATCGTGTGAACATGTTTTGAGAGGTCAGTGTCAAAAAGACCTTGCTGTCTAGTGATAGGAGTGTTTCTCAAAATGATGAGATCCTTTTAGACGGCACATATATGGGGAGAATTAGGAGTTCTGAGTTGTCTCTTGAGAATGTACATCCCACAATTTATTTTCGGATGTTTTATGAGCCTGATCAAGGGCCTGAGCACTTGAGTTGTTAAATCTATTGCTAAGATTTGCTTTTAGCAGTTAAATATTAGAGTGTTTTGATTATGGGATTTCAGCTGCTCCCAAAAATGTTTCTTGAGACTCCTGTCTTCCTCCAAGTTAAAGAGATGGAATTAGCCAGCCACAAAGATATAAAATTGTAGAGATTCAGAAAACCAATAGAGAGAATGGGATACAAGCCTACTCTTTTGTATACACAGCTGGGGTTGTTAAAGTATGAATTTCCACCCCAAATTGTTGGAACAGAATCGGAGAAAGATAAACAATGCCAGGACCAGCTTGTCTGATTGTCTTGCATAGACTATCCCAACTCCTAATGCTGGAATGTTATTTGCGTAAAATTATTATTTTAGAAATAGTTACTCTCTTTACTGTGCTGAGCTGATGGCAAATATGAAAGATGTCCCAAGCACAGAACGAATGGTGCTCTGCAGTCAGCAGTGGAAGCTCCTCTCCCAGAAGGAAAAGGATGCCTATCACAAAAAGTGTGATCAGGTGAGCCAACTGTGTGTGTGTGTGTGAGAGAGAGAGAGAGAGAGAGAGAGAGAGAGTTGAAAATGTTGCCCAGAGGTACCATTTGGTATATTTTGTGGTTATATGTACTAAAAAACAGTTCCGTTGTACTGCACTCCTGCTGATGTGGTATCTGCTGATATGGTATTAGGTTGCCTCCATTTGGGAACACAGTATGATAACACCATTTGCTGATTCTGTTGTAGGGTGCAAACAAAAGGCTGTTGTGAATGTCTTAGCAGGGTGATAAGAAAACTCTAGCAGCCTCATATGCTACCATACACACAATAGTCAAAGAAACACATAAGTAAAGTGCTGTATTAGAATAGTCGGTGATTTTCATTTCAGCCAACTGAACTTGCTAAGCTACTGCTTTAAGAAAAATGATATAAGTTCCTAGGAGTTGGGTAGGTGGGGATAGCCAAAAAGCTGCCGTTTTATCACAGGGCTAGAACTTTACGCCTTTTCCAATGTGATGTCTGTCTTAAGTGTTGGGAAGGGAAATTTATATTCTAAAGGAGAAAATGTGGTGGGGGAGACAACTGGAATACAATGTTTATTGCATTTACTTGTCTGGGCAGTTTCTAGACCCACTTTGTAAATTTATACTCTGGTGGGACTCGCCTAGCTTTCTGAGATAGAGGCTGCAATCCTAACCAGTTTTTCAGCACTGACAAAAGGACAAAGTAACTCCAAGTTAAGGGAACAAACATTGCCCTACATTGAGGAGCCCTCCATGACTGCTCCCAACTGCAGGATGCAGTACATGCCCCACTGGCACAGCTATGCCAGTACTGGAAAGTTGGTTAGGATTGCGCCCTTTAAAAAAAAGTTTCACTTTACCAGCTGCTCAAGCCTCTGTTTTTATCCCTTTTTTACTATTGGGGGAGGTTGCCTACTCACAAGTAAATGTGCATGTGTGGCTGAGTTTTGGTTTCCATAGGGCTTGATACATTTTCTTTGTCAGCTGTCAGCTTGTCCGTTTTGCAGCTCACCAAATATCAGGTTGCAATTCAAAGTTTGAGAGCCATTCATTTAAACGACTGTTATACTGTTGTGAATCTGAACATTATTAAGGTGTCTAGAAACTTGCATCTGGCAGTCCTGCAAGAATCAGATAGTTTGGTGGGACAAATCTGAACTGGAGAGGGGAGCAGGAGGAGGCCCAAGTTCTTGGCTTACGTGCCCCTAAAGTTGACCTCTTCTTGCTGCTTTGCCCCTACAGAGAAAGAAAGATTATGAAATTGAACTCCTGCGTTTCCTGGAGGTGAGTCGCCCCGAGAGCAGTCTGCTAATTCTGTGTGTAATTCTTTTGGAGCTCTTATTTCTTGCCCTTTTCATTTGGGTGTGTTGTTGATCCAACTAGAAAGATGTGATTCGGTAGGAGAGATTCAGGAGGGACTGGAAGCACTAAGGTAATCTATTTTGGACAAACAGTCAACACTCTCCATGCTCAAAATAAATTGTTCATTTTTTTCATAACATCATTAAATGACTAGTCTCAAAAAAGGGGGGGTGCGTGATCCAGCTGGTTACATCACTTTTTATTTCAGTGTGCATGCTTTACCACTACCATTAAAATAGAGCTTAGAAGTGCTTTGACTGGATCACATCCACTATGTTTCAGTGATTTTTGGTGCCTTTGGACAGAATGCAACTAGTATTTTTTTAAGCTCCTGAAAGACTTTTCAGTAATCTTTATTAGAGCTATCATTTTGGGGCCACTTCAAAAGCCCTGCTCCATCCCAAAGCACAGCCATTTTCAACCACTGTGCCGTGGCACACTGGTGTGCTGCAAATGGTCCCCAGGTGTGCCACAGGAATTTGGGGGAGGGTTATTTATTAGTAGGGCCATTGGGGTATGTGAGCTCCCCATTGACAGCACAGTATGCCTTGTCAATTGTCAAAAAACGGATGGGTTACCTTGACCATTTTAGTGCCCGGCCAGTGTGCCGTGAGATGAAAAAGGTTGAAAATCACTACCATAGCATATCTTGTTTTGTGTATTGAGGGACTTCTGAGCGGGATCTCCCTAGCCAAAGTAAATGTATAGGAGAGAGGGTGGCTCATATGTGGAGGAGTGGGCTCAGTTCAGACATTAAGTTACATACTATGGTTTGCACTAATCCTGCTTGGAATGCAGACCATAGTTTTCACTTCCAAATGTACAGGCAAGTCATAGTATGGACCTGATTTTCTGCTTATGATTTGCCAGTTCAGTCATTGCACAATTCATAGTTAAAGCTTCCTTGACACATGTACACAGCCTAGATTAGGCAGCACTTTGGACACAGAAACTACAATTACCAGCATCATTACTGTGGAATCGGTAGAATATGCCAGGCCCCACCCCAGTTCAGACATCACATTGTCCTTTGGAGGAGGATGGTATCCTTGAATGGGTTACTTCCACTTGCTTCTGTGAGCAGGGCTCATATACATTTGTTTCCGAATTGTCATCTTTGACATTCCAGATGGTCTTCAGACGCAGCTGCCCTTTGGGGAAGAAAAATGTAATAGGAAACCAGCGCAGATGCTGGATTATTGATGTCATATCCTTCTGGGAAGCTAATCCTTTTAGGAGGAGCTTCTTATTGATATATGTTGAAGGTGCTGCCAAATTAATTTGCTATAAGGGTGCAAGGCAGAGAACATCAAAAACAGCCCAGTGTCTAGAAAGCCATGATCCATTTTTGTTTTGCCTTTCCCTCCAAAACTTAAGAGCTTACCTGAAGAAGAACAGCAGAGGGTTCTGGGAGAGGAGAAGATGCTGGGAGTGAACAAGAAAGGTGCCACCAGCCCTGCTTCTAAGAAGTCCTCACCAGATGCCAGCAAGGTGAGTGAAACTTGCCCTCTCCAGGGGTGAGGGCAACTAGAAGGAAGCTTTGTGGATATGAGTGTCTTCTGTTTTGTTTTGTTTTCCATTTAAGCTGTTGGGTGAATCTGACTTTCAAACCAGTCTCAAGACTTCACTTAAAATGACTGCTAGGTTTGTTGTGGGCATTTTGATAAAGGCAGCAACTAAACAAACAAAAATTCCAAATGTAAGGTTTCCCCTTTATATAAAATAAGTAGGACCGTCAGCAGGCTTAAAGAATGTTTAGTTGATTAATCATCCACCATATAACTCAGTCACTGATAAATTAAAGAAAATTTCCGTATGACCAAAAGTCCCATTATATGTACCTTGTTGAGATATTGAAGAAAATGTGTACTAATTAACAGTTTAATAAGTTACCACTTGTTTTTAGACATAAAGGCCTGTCTTTAGGGGTTTCTTGCTTTTTCATTCTCTTTATACAGTAACACACTAGAACCAAAACAGTCTCAAAAGATAAACATACTTTTAACTTTATACCCCACTTGTCCCATTTGAACTTGCTGATATAAATTTGTTCCCAGTGATTAATCAGTGTTAGTTGATTAATGTACTGGGTAAAGTTTGCAGCCCTTCCACTCCAATTTTTGCTCTCTCTATCTTTCTCTTTATTTTTGTATTCTATTTCCCATAGCGCTTTTTCTTTTTCTTTTTTGAAACAAAGATACAAACGCAAAGTTCTACAACCACGAGTCCCTTTGTGCTCTTTGACAGGGAGGTTCTGAGAAACCCAAACGGCCCGTTTCTGCTATGTTTATCTTCTCGGAGGAGAAACGCAAGCAGCTGCAGGAGGAGCGACCCGAACTGTCGGAGAGTGAACTGACCCGGCTGCTGGCGCGGATGTGGAATGATCTTTCAGAGAAAAAAAAGGTTGTTGGATCAATAATGCACATTCTCCTTACCATATTTTTTGGGAAGGAGGAGTGGGGGAACGTACTCCTGGGTGTCTCAAAGTCAGCTAGAATATTTTTTGGTTGACTTGGGTGGAACCAGGAATTTTGACCCTCTCCTTCGCCCTTTTAAAAAAAGAACAGAAACCTGCTAGAAAATCACAGGAAGTTTTGGAATTATCCAGAGCTTTCTGTTCCTTCTAGAAGGCACCAGCAGCTCTGTCGCAGTCTGGGCGCTCCTACCATTTCACCTTGCGTTCTCTCTGTTCATTTTTTACCAGTTTGCGCCAGGGAGAGCCAGACCTCAGTAACACCTTCATTTGGTGTGGAAGTGGGCACAGTCAGAGCTCCCTTTCACATCCTTATAAATTATTCATCTTCCAGTGCAACTGTGAATATGGCACAGAACTTAAAAAGGAGAGGTCTTGAGGCTTGGTTTAAAAGCCTGAGAAGGGGTTGTTGGGGACCCTATTGGGAGTGATTGAATATCATGATTTGAATGATTGATGATTAAGGGAAGAAGTCCCATTTGAGGGGTGGTTAGGTTCTTGCTGACTTTGGGTGAAGACAAATGATCATTTATCAAGCAGTCATTCACTATAATGGGCATGCAATCACATAGAGTGCCAGTGGCCAGCAGCTTCTACCCACTTGCTGAGGGGTACTTCACCACACCTCTGCACCAGTCAGAAATACAAGAAAACAGGGGCGTGGTAAGATTCTCCATCCTGTATCTACAGTAGCTATATTATAAGATTAGGACATATATGAATTTTTAACTTTTGTCAGCTGTTTTATCTATATTGGCAGAAAATTGAGAAAATAAATAAACCCATGTAAGCTACCATGTAAATGGTCACATACAGTCATCTGTTTCTTGCTGCAGAATTCAGTATATTTAGAAAGACAAATGGAGGTTGGTGAGAGGAAGAACAGGAATCTGATGCTCTTGTGGGCAGTTCAGAGCACTGCTGGAGAAACACACGTCATCCCACTTTGCTCCCCTTAAGCCTCATAAATTAAACTTGGTAGCCATGACACCTAGAAACATGACTTGTGGTGATGTTTTCTTTAAATAAATAACCAATGAAGCTTCCAGTTCCTAGGAAGCTGAATTCTAATTAGTCTACTCACAAGCGTCTTATTGTACAATCTACAAAGAATTGTACGTAGAAGGTGTTTTAAACTTTTATCTGGCAACCTAGTCTTTTCTTTTCTTCAGCAAGATACAGGTCCAGCCTATTTATACACTGATTTTTTATACACAGATTTGACTCAACGCGAATGGCCACTGCAAATGAGAAGGAATGTGCTGATCCCTGGAGAAGGGGAAAAATGCATCCTTTTAAAATCAGTTTAAAAAACTGAACAGTCCTTTAACAATAGCCTCCTTAATGAGAGACAAAGAGGGCAGCTTGCTGGCAATCCATCAATCCTTCTCTCTCCAGCGGGTCCCTTCCTTCCCCCTGAGCAATAAGGTGATCACTTTGCATTGGTGAAGGGAGGGGCTGAGTGGGGCCTTTCTTTCTTTCTAAGTGCTTGGAGGAGGACTGATTGATGGATTGTCTTCTTAATGACTCTTATCTTACATCACAAAGGTCAGCAATTGCTGTTTTTAAATCACCTGAGCAAAGAAACTTTGTTTTTTTAAATTGATTTGCTATAGTGCATTTTTTGCCATCCACATGAGTGCTTGGAATGGAACCCACACAAATAATGAGGCTCAACCTGTACTTGCATTATTACTGGTACAGTTTATACCCTTCAAGGTAGACACTTCACGAGAGATGTGTAAAGGTGTGGGGAGCAGGAGGATATAGAGGGTAGGTGAGGAGTGGTTTAGGCTTTTAAAAATCTCTCTAGGTATATGGTTGAGTCATGTTTGATGCATTAAGGCCATAGTGTTGTCATACCAGCAGTTTACTAGCCTAGGAGAAACTGCATTTCCCAAGAGAAACCTGAAACTATGTTCTCTCTACAATACATATGGTAGTCTGAAGGTCTGATTACACAGGCCTACAAAATTGAGGGTCAGAAAATTTTTTCCCAAACTTTATGGTGGTTTAATATGAATTTGGGGTGCTGATTCAAAAAATGGCATCTTTTTTGCCCTATCACATCTAGTTTTGGAGATATAGTATAGCCTCATTAGTGAATGGTTCAAGCAGCTTCCTCATGAGGAAGCCATGGTGTAGGCTTGAACCATTCACTAAAGAGGCTATGCTTTGTCTCCAAAACTAGACGTGATAGGGCAAAACAGATACCATTTGGAATCAGTACCCCAAATATACCCAGGAATTGGTGTAACGTTTAAGGAAGCAAAATGTGTGTTGGCCTGTGTTGTTTGTCTTTAGAATACCCTCTATTCACAGAGAGAGAGAAAACTGCCTGTCCATGAGATCATTTAAATTAAGCAGTCATGTATGTGATTAGGTTGTTAAAAAGTGAAAATGACTGCCTTAACCTTATTTGCAAGTGATGGTGGGGTGTATATGTGTTTTGTTGTTGCTTTTTTTTTTTAAAGGTAGATGTTTAGTCCACTGTGTGAAAGAAGCCAGAACTGGTGTTTTAATCTTGAACTTCCAAATAGAAAAAAGAAAATATACAATTCTAATAAAGTGATTGCACTATGTCTGATTAATCCAACAAATTAGTATAAAGAGGTGGTATGGTGAAGGAGCTAAGAGACTGAGCTATGAATCAGATCTTCCCCAGTGCAAATCTCACCTCTGCCATGTGCCCACCTTGTAGCCTTAAGCAAGCCATTCCCTCTGAATCTCAAGCTCCTGCTATAAAAAAGGGATAACAGTAAATTCTGTAAGGACTACATCAGGCTAATGTGAGGTGCTTTGCACACTCAGCAAATACTAAACAAATGCTGGTTATTAATAGAAAATAGAACTGTGTTTTAAGTATTGCAATCTCAAATTCCTTATTTGGCTGCTGTTTAAATTCTGGCCTATTCAGCAAATTAATGAAAGTTATTTCTATTTTATAGCAAGAATTTTTCTATTTTGAGATTTCTGCCCTGCTTTATCTATATACACAAGGCAGCTAACAATTAAAACTTGCCTATATAAGGCAGTTAACATGCTAATAACAAATACCTGTTTAAAACCCACTTAACACTGAAACTCCCTTACATATCCTCAAACACATGCTGAACAAAATATTGCACACATGTTAGGAAAACTAGTAGGATCAGGCTGCAGTTGATCTCGCTGAGCAAAAGGCTCTGCTGATTGGAATCGCCATAGAAAAAGCCCTGCTCTAATCATGCTGCATCTAATTATTGCCTTGCACAGAGAAATAGTAAGCAGGGCCTCTCCATATGATCTTAATGAACAGGCTCAAAGGCTATGCAGTGTCTAGGCTGTATAGAGTTCTTTAAACAACCTTGAGTTGTGCCTAGAAGGTGATAGGTAACCTATGTGCTTGTCATATACTTGATATTTTAAAGTTTTTAGGCCACTTTCTGCTCCAGTAAAGGTGTCATCAGGGTCGCTCGTAGTTGTACTAAAAAAAATTAACTGCAAAATAAAACATCTGAATAAACAAGCCAAATGAAAGCATAACAAGCAGGAATAACAACCAGCAAACAGCATCAATAAAAATAAAAATAAAACCAAAGCATAGCAAAAGGAAAGCCAGAGGAAACAAAAACATCTTCATTGGCAATTTAAAAGTGTGTAGCATAGGTAGCCAGCCAGGCCTCTTTGGGGAGAGAATACCATCGCTGGGGAGTCACCTTTGCAAAGCCTCTGTTCTGTATCCTTCCAGCCACTCCTCAGTAGGCAATGAGACATGAAACTGAACTTCAGATAACAAATGTCATTTGTGGAATAACTCATCTTCTTATTTCCATTAAGAAGAAGGCAGATACATTTTCACCTGCTGAAGTTTTCTATATTGACGAGTTTGCTGTAGAGCTTTGTGCATTGCAGAGAATGCTGGAGTACATTGTAGGGTACATACAGGTGCACCTCCTATATCCACATGGAATCTGTTCCGGGCCACCACCCCCCATTACAGGCCACCCTTCTCCATGGTCTCCTTCCCATTAACATTGCCCCCAAGCACTAACTGCTTCCTGTTAGTGTTCAATTTAGTCTTTTCAAGCTGCCTGCAGCCTGCCTGCACATTGCTGTAACCTCGCATGCTTATAGCAACATGTAGAAGAAAGAACATTTTCTTAGTGCTAAGCAATAAACGTTAATTGGTATGTTGTCGTCCCGTCCCAAATTCATGGATAAGTGAAACCGCAGATACTGAATCTGCAGATACAAGAGGCTTCCTGCCTGTACTTTATTTGCATGAAGAAAATGAATAAATTAAAAGTGTGCCCTGAAACATAAATAACCTTCTCCTTTGGCTGTGTATTACAAGAATGTTCAGTAGCATTGTTTAGGCTGCCTAATTGTGCCGTTGCTGGCTTTTTAATAGTGGGAGCCCAAAAACACAGTTGGAAAACCACTGTAGGACAGTATGCAATCAGCTATTTGTTTCTTACTGGTGAGTCCTGGTTGCCCCGAAGATTTCTAGATGTTTGACTGTCTCTGCCCATTTTCTGATATAGGCCAAGTACAAAGCTCGTGAGGCTGCCTTGAAAGCGCAGACAGAGAAGAAGCACGGTTCTGACAAGGAGGATCGTGGCAAACTTCCAGAGTCACCCAAGACAGCAGAGGAGATCTGGCAGCAAAGTGTCATTGGAGATTATCTTGCCCGCTTCAAGGTAAAGAGGGGAGGGTCACGTATGGCTGTGGAAGTGAGCGTTGGTGCTGATTGAACCTAAACCAAAAACTGAACTTTTACACTTTCTTGAGCCAAGACAGTATTTTGAAGTTGTTTGGGAGAGACAATATCACACTGCCCGAGGGATGAGCTCTCTCATCCCAAATTAGCTTGGTCTTCTCTATTCTCTTGCCAAGTGAGATGGGAGGATTTTTACCATGCACTACTGTGTAATAATGTGAAACAGTACAATGGGTTCAGCAGCAGATTTTAACCCAAAGCAGAACACAATTTAAAGAAAAAATTCAGATTACTGGTACAGAATTGGAAACAAACTAAAAGTAAGAACAGATATGGTGGAACCTCCTCTAGCCCCCAACCTGAATGAATAATACACATGTACAACTAAGCTCTGTAGGACTTTTTACACCTTCTGGATTTGTCTTGGCTTGTGCCATCTTTGAAAGATGGGAAACGGGCAAGGCAGAGGCCTGTTGCTGTAAGGTGATTATGGTAAGGAATCTATGATAACAAACAAGGGCAAATTGAAACCCATGTGACAACTTTTAATATTGGCTGTTATAGTTTAATTAAAATGTTTATTTATCTTCTGTCTTAGGGGGATTTATATAGTGAGATCAAAGAACAATACAGCATAGTTTGATCAAAGCAACAAACAATAATAAAATTGCAACAGATTCAGCAGCAGAAAAACATAGTGGTCCGCACGCCATGGGCTCAGAGGTTCACCCATTAGTTGGGCAAGCACTGAGCAAAGTAGTCACGTAGAATGCTTGATATTACAACAGTTTCAGAACATCGTGAGGGTGGAGCTAGTCCCGACTTCCTTGCAGAGGTCATTACCAAGCTCTCAGGCAATTATTTGCTTTTATTTATTTCTTGTACGCTTGGTTCTTGCAACCTATCAACTTGCTTCACTTCACTTTGCAAATCAACACTGTAGCATGAGTCCTATTTTAAGTTTTCGCATATGAACCAATTAGTAATCAACTTGGAACCAAACTGGAACAATCATATCATGACTCCTTGGACTCTTTTGACACCTTGGAGGTGACAAGCGGTTGGGTCAGTGACAGCTGTATGTACCAAGGAGGGAATCCAAATACAAGACCAACAAGGAGGGTGCTAGTGGTCAAGAGACCATTGTCGTTTGGCTTGTGCTCATGTGAACAAAGGCATTCCTCATTAGATGTTCTGGTTGTGGTTCAAAAATGGGATGGGGCTCTTGAGTGGTTCACATGCTGTTTACTTACAGGAGAAAATTTATTTCTCTTAACCCCTAAAGGGGGTTATAATTTGAATTTCTATGAAAATATTTCTCAAAATATTAGACTGTGTAACAAAACAATTAATAAGCTTGGTCTGCTTAAGCCATGGAGAGCCAGCCTAGTTTAAAAAGCATCATTCTCACGGCTTCCAGAAGATTGTCAGACTGTTGCAAACCTCCATGAAAGAGAATTCAGAGGGATTGGGCAGTCACCAAGGAGCATTTTGCATATGCTGCTGTTTTTTGATGCATGGAGGAAGCTCCTATGGTTATTTTTTGCTCAGAGATGGAAATGTAGGGCAGGGGCCCCTGCAACAGGTTACTCTTCTTCCTTCTGGTTTCCAACAGTACTTGAGGGGAGCATTGCGGTTGTCTGCGCATGCCTTAGGGGTGCACTGAGCACCTTCCCACTTGGTTCTTTCAGATCACCACACAAGGTATCCCGAGAAAGAGAACACCCGTTGCAGTGTAGGTATATGGGTGATTGACCTGCTAATGTACTTGGTGGCCTTAAAGCTTGTTAGACAACCCTGCCCAAAGCAGCATTGTCCCCTGATGCTTAATAAGAGTCAGTGATGCGGACCATGTAGTTGCCTTGCACAAAGTGATGGATGTTTCATGTGGAGAAAAACAGAGGAAGTAGCAACAACTATAATGAAGCAAGTGGCCTCTGAAAGTGCCTGGCAAGCAATTTCACAATGGGGGATAATTGCCAAGATAATCAAGTGCTGAGGAGATGTGCAGTGCCCCTTCCTTGATCCTGTGTGACGCAGGAAATGCACTTGTGAAAGGGTATCATGGTGTGCAGGTAAGAAGAAAATACACCATGGGCATTCAGTATATTAAGCTCCTGGTCCCCTTCATTCTGAGTTTGAAAAAAACACAACCTGGGAGCAAAAGGTCCTATGCAAACCGAAAGTCTCATATCACCTTGGGGAGAAAAGCCACATTGGAACAACAAGGCCACCTTATTGTTACAGTCTTGCAGGAAGGAGTGTTTAGTTTGTGTTTTTTTTAACAATAATAATAATAATACAGGTATTTCTATACCACCTTTCTTGGTCATCACATTTCTCCTCAGACTTTTATCCAAGGCAGTTTACATAGGCAGGCTTTTTTAAATCCTCGCAGGGATTTTTACAATAGAATAGTTCTAATCTTTCGTAGAACTCCTCATTCTAGCTGAATTCCTTCCTGGTCTGGTCTCTCTCTGGCCGCTTCACCTCCCACGCTCAACTTGACAGCAACTCCTTTCTGCCACCAAGGGTCAGCTTGTCAGGATATCAGCATGTTGTCAGTTTTTGAATACTTCCAGTTGTTTCGAACTGGCAGCCTTAGGTCTTCAGGCTTACAAAGCGGCAGCTCTACCACTGAGCCAGACCTCCTGCCTAGGCATAAAGTTAATCCAACTTGTAGAGCAGCCATTCTCAACCAGAGTGCCACGAATGGTCCACAGGTGTGCTATGGAAAATTTGGAAAGGATCTTTTTTTAGTAGGGCGATTGGAGGATGTGAGTCCCCAGGGTGCCTTGTCAAAAACAGATGGTGTGCCTTGAGCATTTTCGAGCCTTGTCAGTGTGCCATGAGATGAAAAAGGTTGAAAATCACTGTTCTAGAGACAGAGCTGTTTGCTACCTGGAAGGCAGTTGTGAGAGACAAAAGGCAAAGACCACATGCCATGGGCTCAAGTGTTTCCCATTAGTAGAGCTAAAAAGGGGTTTTGACAAGAAAGCACAGATTGCAAAGGTATTTACAAATTCACAGTGAGGCAAAAAGTGACCTGTCTGATCAGAATACAGGAGGCAGAAATAATTACTTAGTGAACTCTCAGAGAAGACAAATCAGAACACTGCAACAGACAGTCTAAAATAGATAGAACTTGCACAAAGAAAGCGTTAAACTCTAAAGCAGAATAAGTTTGGAACCTTATTTGCTGGGCATATATGATTTCTCTTTGGAAGGCTTAGAGTTGAGCAAGCCTCTTGCAGCAGTTCCTAAGACAGATGGCTCCTCCAAGCAGTTAGTTTATATAGCAACATTAGTAAAGGATGCACGCATTACATTGGTAGAGTGCCTTTGATAGGTGCAGGCATTGGCTGTATGTGAAATGATGAGGGTGTACCAGCCAGTGCTGATTAGGAAACAAGGAAGTGATAATCAGTTTATGAAATCATGCACTCCAATGATGAGAGGAATTGTGCAAAAGAAGAGGTATACATGAACTCTGTATAAAGTTATCCCTCAGTGACTGCAGGTCTGTGGCTCTTCTGCTGAAAATATGAGGGTGCTTAGAGTTCATTAAGGTTGTGAAGAGGTTGATCTTGTGTTCTAATATCTGAGATTCAAGGACCACTTGTGGGTGGATTCCTTGGCTGCCTTCAGTGCATCTGCTACAACACTGCCAAAGTTCAGCAGGTGAATTGAATTAAAGAGAATAGTGTATATGATGTACCTATCACAGAGGTCTATAGCCAGTTGGCAGAAAGTCAGCAGGAAAGAATCTCCTCCTACTTGTAGAATTGGGCAACAATATTTGTTCTTGAGGCAGGGAAGCACTCACTGTGCTTGATTCCACAATTCATTGACAAACAATATACAGCAATGTATGCCCCATTCTCAGAAAGAGGTTATGGTAATGGTTTGTGGGAGGTTATGGTAGTAAGGGAATTGAGAGAGGTGTCCTGTCTCAAGTTGCATCTGTCCTGCCACCCAATGAGTGAATGTGGAGTAGTAGTTGAGATTAGGAGTTTCACAAGATTGCTGGACCCAAAGGGAATTGAGAACACAAGAGAATTCATGGCTGCAATGGGTATGTGCAGAGATGGGCAAAGTAAATGCCAAATGTAAATCCAAGTAGATGTGAGGGTTGCTGAAGGAATTCATGGAGAAGACCGCATAGGAAGCCAACTTAAGCCCATAGTAAATAGTGTGTGCTGGAGTGTGAATTGAGAATTGAGATAGGCTTATCCCAATTGTATACGTCAAGCAAATTAAGCAAATTGATGCTTTGCTTCATGAGCAGTGCATGAATTTGTGATTATAGTTCCCACTAGCAGCAAATTACCTAAATGGGGATTCTTGAACCCCTTGATCAGTGAAGGGGCACAGGAGCAACCACTCTGCATTTTGTGAAGGCCCATGGAACTATGAATCAGCCAAACAGAAGAACACTATATTGGTAGTAACTGATTCCAGTTGCAAGCTAAAGGGACTTCATTGTTATAGGCACATAGAAATGTGAACATGCTTGTTTAAATCTATGGTACCAACCAGGTCCTAGCACGAAGCGGATATACCTATACTGCATGGAATTTCCAGAGTGCAATGGAAAACGTTGGTGCTAAAAGTCCAGAATGGATTGAAGATATAGCAGGGAGAGGGGAGAGAAATACCACACACAAAACCTCAGGGTGTGAGACCTGGGGGTAGGTCGGTGGCTCCTTTGCACAGAAGGGCAATGAGCAGTTGGAGAAATGATGCAGAAGGTGTCTTAAGGAGAAAACCATGTTGAATTTGACAGTCTGCTGTGTTGAGTTCCTATATCATTAAAAAAGATGGGACCCTGGAACAAAAGAAAAAAAAGCCTGCCTTGGATGCTGATCAGTACTTAGTATGGGAAACAGGCTGGCATCAGGAGTGTTGAGGTGAGCAGGAGTGAAAGATTCTGTTTTGAAACACTACGAGTCGTTGTTCACTGGGGAATTGGTTTAGGTTTATACCAGTGGTTCCCAGACTGTGAGCAGTGGCTCCCTGGGGGCCATGGAATCCTCATAAAAAACCTGCTGCCCTATACAGTGTAGGCATATAGCCTAATGGTGAGCTGTAGCCAATAGTGCAGTAGATCAAGGGAGCCACCAGCTGAAAAAGTTTGGGAACCACTGGTTTAGACAGTTGGTAGGAAAACTACTGGGTGTGCCAGTGAGGGGTTTTTGTTTTTATTTTTAGAAGTTCGTGGCTAAGTCCATGAGCAAAATGGAAAAATGGTGCTGAGAGTGTTGATCACCCTGAGTGGTGTTTTGGCTGCTGCACAGGTACCTGGTTGAATACCCGAGTGACCCCTAGAGACTCAGCAGTTGTCTTCCTCTTCTGGAGTTTTTCAGATGCATTGTTGGTCTTTAGAACATAAGAGATCCTTGCCAGCAAACAGTTGACCATCTCTTTGGGTCCTGCTCTTGAGCAGCAACGCCATGGAACATATCTACATATGTTTCTTCAAGGACTTAGAACTCCAGTCCACCATATGACAAGCATGGTTGACTTGCAGTTGTAAGAGACAAAAGGCTTCTGCCTGAAACACCCTGGAAGACTGTTTCTTATTGTCCGGCAAATGTTTGAAGTGAAAAAATTTTTTATAGGCGGCACCGATACTGAGACCTGCATGCTTGTGAGCTAGCAATAAGGAGGGAGCGTGCAACTGTGGAATAGAACTTTTGTCTCATCACATCTGATTTACATCCCTCCTTCTCTATTGGAACTGAGTGAAGGACTCTGCCGTTTTTATAATGAGAATCTTCACCTATAAGGGAACAGTTCTGCTGAACTAGATAAATCTTCTCAAGCCAGTGTGGAGTTCAACAGTTTTGTTTGAGAACTCTTGATTTTGCCTCAGAATGAAGAAAATCACCAGAGAAATACAACTGGCCAAATTGAAACATTGGGTCAACCTGTGGCACCAGCACTATCTCCATGTTGACAAAATGAGTCGTACATTTGACTTGTTCCACATAGAAACGGAGGTTCTTAGATGATGAGATTTATTCCTGACTGTGTATGACATGGTTCAGGTCTGACTAAGAGGCTATCTTCTGCGGTCGTGTTGTCTAAGGAATCTGAGTTGGAATCTGCTTCAAAAGCTGAAAAAGGAGACAAATGAAAAGCCTCTCCCATCTGTTGAGGGCAAGGGGGGAAAAAACCACAATGACATAAAGGTTGGTCACTGTAATACGCTCTGGACTGATCTCAGTATTGCAATTGGGCGTCACTATAATTGCTTAAAGGAATATGAGCCAAATGTACCTGTGGTCTCATCAGCACTTGCATTATAGTTGTCAAAGCAGAAATTGAGAATGTAGCAGTAGGAACAACAGGAGACTGAACTGAACATAGCAGAGGATATCGGAAGCACCAGAGTTGCAAGACTTTAAGGTTAGAATTCTTTAATGAGACAGTGTCCATGCTATCCTGCTGGATAACTTTCAGTGGTACCAAGAGTGTGGTCACAAAGGAGAAAGAGGTAAATCCTCAGTCTTTCCTTCTGTAAAAGAAGGGGTCACAAGGGCCTCAGAAACCTCACTCGGTGAAGATGGAGTTCTGGGAGGGTATATCCAGGCCAACTGTGAGTACCTTCATAGCAGAAGAGTAGTCTGTATGTGTTTGCCACTTCTTTTCAGGGTCATTGTGAGCGAATTAGAAACCTGGATCCTTATACTCGCAGCTCGAGACTGCTAAGACTGGTATCCAAGATTGGATACCAGCTTCTTAGTCTGTTTAGCAGTGACAGACTCTGACGTTTTTGTGGCACTTGCTTTGAGAGGGACTGAGACAAAGTGTGGTGGGACTGAGGCCATGCTCTGTATCAGTACCAGATAAGCTGATACTGACCACAGGGGGACTGCCAACCGAGAATGCCCTGGGCTCCATTGGGTTAATCAGAGACTGTTATAGTCCATTTTCTCTTTCATGGAGAAGCTTGGAGTGTCATTGACCCGTTGCAGCACCACTTGGTTTAAAAAAAAATTCAGGCAATATGCCTAAGAGCCTACTCTGGGGTGTTCTCCCAATCAGATTAGGCCTTGATCATAGCCATCAGTTGTTGGAACGTTGCCCTAGCAACGTTTCAGTCATGGGGGACTGAAAGAAGAAAATCATCCCTCAAAAAATAAAAATAATTATGGTTTATTTAATGCTAGCTGTAAGAGCATAAGAAAATCCCTGCTACCTCAGGCTAAATGTCCATCTAGTCCAGCATCTTGTTTTCCACCATGGCCTGGCAGCTGCTTTTGGAAAACTCACAAGCAGGAGAGTTTTCTAGCTATACTTCTCTCCCACTGTTGCTACCCTACGTCTGGTTTACAAAGGCACATAGCCCCTGAACCAGAGACAGCACAAAGTCATCATGATTGGTAGCCATTTATAGTCTTGGTCTTCATGTATGTAGCACTTTACATAGAATGAGAGACATATCCCTGTCCCAAAGGCTCACAATATTAAAAAAAAAAAAAGAGGATAAAAAGCAGTTCTCTGAGAAGGAAAATGTGTTGAATCATTATAAGGAGAGAACTTATGGAGAACATTCTCAATGCTTCTGCTTTCAGAGCAGAGTGGAAGGGTTGTTGCCCTGCCCCTTGAGGCATGTTCAGATGGTGACAAATCTCCTTCAGGAGAGACCACATGAATGCCAGTTTTCTAATTAGAGCTCTGAGGCCCTCTTGTGCAGGCAGAACACCCCAGAGGTGTGCCTGCATGGAGGACTACTTGAGGAGCATCGGTTACAGGTAAGTTGATCATCTGTTTCAGATGATGATCTGGATGGAAACAGGATGGTTGGTGCCAAAGGGAGAAGCCGTGAGCTCTCTGGAAAGGAAGTACTGTACTTAATGGACTCCTGTAAGCTGTGTTGTAACATTCTGTCTTCTGTTTCAGAATGACAGGGGGAAAGCACTAAAAGCCATGGAAGCCACCTGGAATAACATGGAGAAAAAGGAGAAGCTGATGTGGATCAAGAAAGCTGCAGAAGATCAGAAACGATACGAGGTTGGTATTAGGTTTTCAACAAAGAAACAAGCACAGCACCTTAGAATCTACCTGTTTGTGGGTGTGACTGTAGTGTGTGCTGCATCTGGACTGCGCATATGTTGCATTTCTTCTGGAATGCAGAAAAAAAGAGGGTGTTTTGGGTACAAAATCAAGCTTTGTGAAAATCTTACATTTATTTGTAAAAGCAGCACACTTTTGGCTGCAGAGTGATACTTGAAAGTGTGTGGGCAGTGCCTGCTGCCATATCAAATGAGATGACTGGATGGTTGAGAGCTAGTTGTCGGTGCCCTATATAGCTTCTTGCCCCTTCTCAGCAAAATTAGAATAGACTACGCGGAATACTAAGCAGTGCAGAATTTATGCAAAACCTCTACAGATAGCAGAATTCAGCTTAATTTTTGCACAGAACTTGGATCCCCTGACTGCAGATTTTTAGCATAGTGTACACACAGCCCCTCTGCCGTGCAGGTTGGGAGTGGGATCTTTGGGATCTTCAGATTTCTGCACATGCTGAAAATCTTGGTTTTAAAATCTGTGGCAAGTTTGTTTATCATGGCTAGATGAGAACAGCTGATAAATGTGACATTGAAGGCTTGCAGTGAGGCTCAGTGAGGTAGGAAAGGAGGAATGACAGACCTTCATAATTCCCTGTCTCTTTCTCATTGAATTCAAAGAGGTTTCTTAGCCTTGTTCTTTGCTCTCCCCCCCCTTTTTTTTTGCAGCGAGAATTAAGTGAGATGAGGGCACCACCATGCTCCACAAATGCCTCCAAGAAAATGAAATTCCAGGGAGAGCCAAAGAAACCCCCCATGTGAGTATGCCATCATTGTTGGGGGGGGGTGATATGCGCCTGTATGCATGTGTTGGAGTGATAGCTATGGCTTAATACGTGTAGATAAGTCAAGAAAGAAGGTTGGGGATGCAGTACTGATTGTAGTATGGGGGAAACTTTTGCTTTGTTCTGTTTTGTGGAACAATATTTATAGACTGCCTTCCACTACACTGTACATCACAAAACTATTTTTAAACCCCCGAAAAGCTCACACATTATGATTAACAGTTCAAAAAGCAAAACAGCAGTAGAAAAACTTCTAAAACATATTTAACTCCTAAGGGCTCAGAGACATGAATCCTCTTTCACCTGTCCAAAAGGAAGGAGACAGATGGGCCTGCTGGGAAAGAGTCTTCCAGAGTTCTGGGGCTACCACTGGAAAAGCCCTGTTCCCTGCAAGCCTTACTAGTGGCTCCCTCTCTCCTGGATGCTAGGAAGGATCCTATAAGAACTGATGGCTGATTATTATCCTGGACATAGAGTTTCTCTGTTACTTTGCCAGTTGAAAGAGAGCTGTCAGAGTGTTGTCAGCCCTTCCTCCCGCCCTGTTCATCTCCACTCCAGAGCAGAAGATGGACGAAGTACCTGAAACAGAGAGCAGGTGTCAACATAGATGCACAATGGGACTGGCTTTTCAGAACCATCTGATGCCTAGGGCCAGGATGATTCTGGTCTGTGGTCCTGTTTTGAATGGTCTGCAATTCTCTGACCGGGATCTCTTATACTTTCAGTGGATTAGTCCCCAACATGTAAGGCTCTGACTTGAGTCCCATAATCCCAAGAATTGCCCGGGTTAGGACTCAAAACATTTGTTCCAGGCGGGTTGGCCTTCTGGGATAATGTTTGTGAATTATTGGTGTGATGTTTCTTAAAAGGGTTTATCCTACAATAGTTACAAATTAACACATTTTTCAGCAGAAAGTTGTGTGTCAATGCAAATAAATCTGGTATCATTTAGGAAGCAAGTTAAATGAGCTGTTCCAGTAACATTCCTTCTATTCAGCATCCCCCCCCCCACAACTTCCATTATCCTAAGGATCAGAATTTCTGTGATTTTCTGAACCTCCTTAGTTTTTTCATGCATTAAGAAATAACTTACATTCTTGCGACAAATTACCATACAAAATTTGTGCCCACGTATTTTGGCCCACTGTTGCTCTCGTCATAGCTTTTTCTTTTTATGCACACACCTGAACATGTGTCCAGTGAACATGTGACCAGGAGCAGAATTGTGCCCACCAGTCACACCACAGCACTTTCATGGCCAAACATATCCCAATTTATGAAGAAGAGGCAACCACGTGCACAATTTAGGGCCCAATCCTATCCAACTTTCCAGTGCCAATGCAGCCCTGAGGTCAGGGAACAAACATTTCCTTATCTTGAGGAGGCCTCTGTGACTGCCTCCCCACTGCAGGATGAAGTGCATGCATTTGGTCATCTAAGATGAAGTGGTGTGAACCCTGGAAACTGAGAAGGAACTTCTGTATTAAGGAGGCTGTGCTGTCGTTCTCTTTCTCCCCCTATTCACTCAAACCCTTTCTCTCTCTGCCTTGTGCTTCCTCCCCAGGAATGGGTATCAGAAGTTCTCTCAGGAGCTCCTTTCAAACGGTGAACTTAACCATCTTCCTCTGAAGGAGCGGATGGTGGAGATTGGAAGCCGCTGGCAACGCATCTCGCAGAGCCAAAAGGATCAGTACAAGAAATTGGCTGAAGAGCAACAGAAACAATACAAAGTGCACCTGGAAATATGGCTCAAGGTGAGCTCTTGATTGAGGAAAAGGAGGACAGGTAGCGCTTCTTGGAGAAAGCAGAGGGTATTATGGTGAAGCCTCCCAAGTGAAGGCCCTTACAACAACCATATCAACATTTTAACTCTGTACTATTTTAGACCAGAGGCCTGCTTTTGAATCTGCAGGTGAAATTCAGCTCTTGTTCCCATCAACAGAACACCTAAGGCTAGGTTAGCTGAGGTGGGAGTATTTGGCTAAAAATCCCACATATAGTCTTATATGTGGGATTTTTAGCCAAATATTCCCACCTCCGCTATCCTTCCTCACTGGCCACCCTGAATTGCAAGATCTTTCCTTGTTCCTAGACCTTGTCTGAAGTGTTTAGTGGGGATGGGAAATTGTCCTTTCCTTTGCTCTAAAACAAACTTCCACAACTGTCAACAGCTGCAAGGATTTTCCAGCTGTTCTATATCTATATAATGTGGGTAATTAAAGGGGACAAAACTCCATCAAGCACAAAGCAGGATTGACATGCTGATGGGGAATGACTGTGTTAAAATCTGGCTGCTCCAAAAAGGGACTGTTAGATTGCAGTTTCATTGGTAGTCAGGCTCTGGCCTCATTTCTCATGTTTTGAACATCTTGTATATCTTTTAATCTTTGGTTTTCTTTCCTTTATCTTCTTTACAGAGTTTGTCGCCACAAGAGAGAGCCACATACAAAGAGCATACTTCCAATGTTAGTATCTTGCAAATATTTGGGGGTGCACATGTGGGAATAGCAGGGGTACTTTTTGAACTTTATACCTGAAATACAATGTGGTTTGGAAGTGGTCAGAATTCACTGAAAGGAACACAGTGTTTTATGCCCAGAGCCTCATCTCCATACTCTTCATTTCCAGTTAGATGGGCTTAGACTTTTGTTTTTGCAGAGGTGCTGGAGAGCTGGGTTCTAGGCCTGCTGTCAGACACTGATGGTAATCCTGAAGTGAACATAGGAGATCATTTTTTTCTGTCTGTATCAAGTGGTTCTTTAATGCTGAAGAACTACAAGGATGCTGAAAATGCATCTGGAGCCTTAGAGGTTTTAGAAAAATCTCCAGGATGGCTCTCTGGTACCTGGGGCAAAACGTCTTTCTCATCATTGCCATTGTGAAGAAGCTTCCAGAGAAGGAGCAGTGGCTATAGCTGTGATTTGCTATTCAGAGAAGCTCATGTAGAAAACTCGAGCTGCTTTGTATTCCTCTCCTCCTGCTCATTTAACAATGTTACCATCAGTTTTTTAGAATCTTGGCAGCAAGAGGGACTAGATTATTTGTGCAGAAATAACTTTAAGCTGGGGAGACTCTCTTATTAGTCAGTGACTTGCTGACATAAATAATGAGTGTTTTGTGCTGACTTTCTTTTTCTTCCTCTCTTGTGACCTCTGCCCCTCCTATCTTAACAGAAGCGTAAGAACATGGGGAAGATGCGGGGCCCAAATCCTAAAATCAAACCCTCAATGCAATCCAAATCGGTAAGCACCTTGACCTTATTGACGGTCCTTCTTATAGCTCTGTCCTTCTTGTAGCTGTTAGCAATAGAATGTTGTAAAAAGAGAACTTTCAAGGTTCACTTAGGATGTGGACTGATGCAGATGTATTGTCAGTGCAGTTGAACCCTGGAACTGAATGTTCCAAGAATGTTTGAGTGAAGAGTAGGAACAGTGTGTGCAAGGGTTAATTTTTATTTTTAGATGAAAAGGAAACCAAGTTATTTGCAACTGATTGCAGTCTTAACAGTGGCTGGGACCAGACTGATTTTTCCTTTGCATTTGTTCCCCTTGTGGGGAAGGGTATAACCTTCTAGCAGCCCTTGTTACTTTTGCCAGTGCCGGGAACCATCCTGCCCTTTGCAACCACAGGGCAAGTGAGGGTATGAGCTGAGGACTGAGAGCCCAATCCTATCCAGCTTTCCAGCCTGGTGCAGCTGCAATGCAGCCCCTAGGCAAAGGAACAAATGTTCCCTTATCTTGTGGAGGCCTCCATAACTACCCTCCCATCACAGGATGCAGCGCAAACCCTATTGACACAGCTATACCAGGGCTGGAAAGTTGGATAGGATTGGGCCCTTAGTCAGTGGCCATTTGTGAGATGGATTTTCAAATGGTGAACAGATCTTGTGAAAACAAGCATGTTTAATGTTTTATCCATGTGCAATATGATAAAATTTTGGAAACGGGGCTATGGTTGAGCACTTGGTGGTTCTTAATGTGTTCTTGGGTTGCATGAAGTCTGGGAGCAAGTGAATTTCTGCTAGTCACCTGGAGATGTTTGGGTGGAACCTTCATCTATCTCTCTTTAAGCCCCATTTAAATTCTTGGTGTGTTTCACAGGAATCAGAGGATGAAGACGACGACGATGATGACGACGACGATGATGACGAGGAAGATGATGAAGATGATGACAACGGCGACTCCTCTGAAGAGGGAGGGGACTCTTCCGATTCGAGCAGTGAAGAGGAGAGTGAAGATGGGGATGAGGTGAGGCTGTCAAGTATGGTATATGTATTCTTCTCTGTGTGTGATACCTCTTGCATTCCAGCTCATGGTCCTCCAAAGCTCTTAGTATTGCTTGATTATTTCTTCCACACCCAAGTGGGGTCATTGGTTCCCACTTGTCTATGTACCCATTTTCAACAGTGAAACACTTCCAAGTTTTGTTTTAGTGACCCAGTTGTGTGTAAACAAATATTCTTAGAAGACTTAGAGCCCAATCCTATCCAACTTTCTAGTGTTGATGCAGCCACAATGCAGTCCCAAGGAGAACAAACATTCTCTTACCTTCAGCTATTTCTGCCCAATGTTGCATATACACAACAGGGATCAAATGTGTACATCTGGGCTGGGCCGAAATGGGTTAAGGATGCCTGTGACCACCCCCCTGCAGGATGCATGTCATGGCTGCATCAGCACTGGAAAGTTGGGTCAGATTGGGTCCCTGAACTGCTCACCTGCTTGTGCATGCATGTCGTGTTGACTGTCATCCATCTCTGCACTGGACTTACTCTGTATCTTAATTGCTTTGTCCTTAGAACGAAGATGATGACGATGAAGAGGATGACGATGATGACGATGACAACGAATCAGAGGGCAGCAGCAGTTCCTCATCATCCTCAGGAGACTCTTCGGATTCGGACTCCAACTGAACCATCCCCTTCCTCTGGCCGCCTTTCTTGCTGTACTCTTATTCGGTTTTGTTTTTCCGGATAATAGTAACATCCCTGGCTGGAGAGCTAGGATGGGGAGGAAAGGGGAAGAAAGAAATCACTGTGGTTTAATTATCTTCCTCTCCTCACATGCATCACACATTGCATTTAACCTTGTGTGATTGTGTGTAAGAGAAGCAGGGGGGTAGAGAACAGCTGACAACCAGCGGAGGGGTTTTTTGGGGTTGTTGTTTTTTTTGCGATTATGGTGTGGGGAGAAAATTTTATTCTGTATTTTCTCCCTGAATCTTGGGGGGGGGGGGGTTCCCCTTTGTGAGAAGTGAGCAGGGGTCGATGCAAAATCCAGACTCTTCTAATTTTTCCCCTTACATACTAACCCCACCCCCAATTCTAGCCACCAGCTTGGGACTCTGTACAACTTTTTTGTTTTTTAAATCAATCAACCAACATGGCAGTGAGATACTTCTCCCCTCCCCCCTTTTTCTGGCAAAACAGCCAAGGAGAGACGGGTTCCAGAGAACATGAGCCGTGGAAGGTTCTGGACTTTGCCAGCGAGACCCACCTCTCCTCAAAGCGGACAATCTTGTACAGTCTTGAAATTTCACACCTTGTCAAAAGAGAGAGAGAGAGCAAGAACAAAATGGCTGCAGCTGCACTTAGCTATTTCCTGTGATGAACTGGATATCCAGCGTTTCCTGCTGAGGGAAATGGGGGTGGGTGGGTTATTTTTTGTGAGTGCGTGGCAAGGGTCAGGGGATAAAAGAGGAACTGAAGAACAGAGGAATTTTTTTTCTTTGCAAAGGGAGTGTGTCTGGCACCTTGTTGGGGGAGGAGAGAATTTCAAGAGCTCCAAGATGACTGACTTTCTTTTGCAGGAGGTGGACTTTTTCTGTCATTTTTCTGACCAGCATTTGGCAAAGACAGTAGTGGCCAGACCCCTTTGGGTTGTTGTTGTTGTTAATATATATATTTTTTTTTACAATGAAGTGACCAATAATTGTACCAAAATGGGGCATTTTGTTGACTGTCTTTGGAAGGGAGGTTGGTTGCGGGGGAGGGTTGTGGGGAGGGTGGGAATCATCTGTGTCATTAGCATTTTTTTAAAAAAAACAATTTTATAAACCTCATTAAGACAACCATCATTTTTTATACCCAAATTTTCCCATCTTTGACATAGAGTGCTTCATGTGTCTCTTACTCTCACACAGAGTTTAGGTTTAAGGGGGTGGGTGGGATGGTTGTGAACAAACCCACATTTTTCCCAGTATGTCTTGCTTTCACTCACTCTGTACATTCAACTTTGGGGGTAAGAGCATGGTGCCAAGGAGGCACAGATTACAGAAAACATGAGATGTACTTCTGCAAAACAGCAGACTCAATTCTTACTGTTGTTGCTTGCCCTGTAATGAGACCAAAACTAAACACTATGGGGTCCCATGGCTATCTGCAAAAACAGCAGCCCTACATCTCCTGTAATCATACAAAGCATCTCTGTGCTGCACGTTCCCCTGTCCCCGCATGGACAAAGGAGCAGCTATGAAGTAGCACAGGACACAAGGAAATTAACAGTGGCAAAGACATTGCAGGGGAAGGGAGGGGATGTAGAGCTTTTGTTCTCGATTAAATTAGTATTGACTATCTCTGGAAAATGGAGACTGGCATGTTGCACCCTAGGATCTAACCCGACAGGCATTATTTTCTTTCTATTCACAGCTATTTCATATTTCTTCCCATCCTTGGCGTTTTTTCCCCTTCTTTAACATTTTGCATGCAAAGCAGTTAATTCTCTGTTGCCTTGAGTAGCTTTATTCTGGCATTCTTTGGGAGGTTAGCGGTTACAATATGATCACTGTGTTCATGTTTTAAGGCTGTGGCATCAACTGATGACTTAGCACCTGAAAGCTGCCTACAAAGGAGAGCCGCCTGATTTGCCACATCTACTTTACCGTTTTTGTCTCCTTGAGCCCTCTCCATCTTGGATAGGGAAAGGTAGAAGTTGGACTCAAGGCTTGTGCTCCCCATTTCTTTTGGGTCTGGAAGCTTATGGGAAAAGTGTTATGTGGTTGCTAGGATACCATATTTTCTCTGCTTCTCCCTTCTCTGGATGGTCTTGCAGACTCAGGGAAAATTGTTACATTTCTAAAAAGCGCCAAGAGCATCAGCCTCCCAAGAAGCCATGTCCTCTTACTGGTCAGCCTTACCGCTTAATATTGGATTGGTAGGATCTGGCTGCAATTACCAAAAGGCAAGGAATTCTACAAGTATTAAAGGGCCCTGTAAGTCCTGTGGGAAAGAGAGACAAGAAAAGAGCTATGTTTGCATGGGGGTGTGCAAGCAGAGGTCAGGGTAGGAATACACTATGGGAAACATTTAGGAAAAAAAAAATCAGGAGGGATTGGTTCTGCATCTCTGAATTCGAATGCTCTTCCAACCTTCCTTAGGCCCATATGATTTACTGACTGCTGCCTTAAAACTTTCGTGCTTTGCATACAAATAGATAATTGGATATGAGCCAATACAAGCTCTGATATTTTTATTTTAAATAAAGGCTGAGCTTTTAGATCTCAATACTATGAGGACAGGCTTGAAAATTGAAAGATCTCAGGAGTGGGGAAGGGGGCTGAGCAGAATTTCCTCTTTCCCAGTTTAATACTCCTTTTCCATTACCTCTTCAGTCCAGGACCTGATATTGATAAGTAGCTTGTCTGTCATGGCAGCTACCATTTTATCTAGGGTCGTTTTTATCTCTCTCCTTGTAAACATATAAGGCTCAAGCCGTTTTCAGAGTTTGTAAGAACACCTTGATCTTCCCTCTTTCACTTGTCATGTTCTAAATCTTGGAGAGAGCCAAAGTAAGATCACCAAGCCAGGGTCAGGATGGAACGGGTTCTGGGTGCAGGATTCAAGAGGGAGTATTGAAGCTGGATGGATTATGGATTCAAGTGAGGCTTTGGGGAGACCATGTAATCCCAAGCCGTGTGTTTTGCGCTTAAAAATTAAAATGTGTCAAGAAAATACGAATTCTGCAACGCTGCATATATTATGCAAATCATATTTGCATATTTACTCTTGTCATGGAGAGAAACAAGCTCCATGCACTGATAAGTAGACATCCTTGTTTCACCTGCCACTACTCATTTTCTATTCAATCTTTACAGCCTTTTACAGTCTCCCAAAAGAAAGCTGATGTCCTGTGGAAGCCAATTCCTCCTTAAACCAGTTTCTCTACTTTAAATACATACGACCTGGCCTATAGCTTACCCCTCTTTTCCATTTAGTGTATGATTCCCTACCATTTCCCTTTGTCTTCTGTAACTACATGCTGTGCCAATATTTATTCTCCTTGAGCATCTTGGTCTCACAATTTGCCTTTTAAGAAGGCGGTCTACATCTCAGTTCCATCACTGGGAAATGATAATGTATATAAAGTTGTAAACTTCAAAACAGAAGCCTCAATAAACATGATAGTCTCCCAATCTAGCAAAAGGCCTTAGGAGGACCTCATCTCTTTCCCCACTCCTGTTCCTTTTGTTAAAAAGACCAAAGCAATTTGGTTTTGTTCCCACTAAACATTGATTTTTTAGTTGGTAAACTAACTTTGTCAGAACCACCCATAGTTTGTCTAAGAAGTTCATATATGTGTTTGATTAATAGGGAATACAGAAATCCCATAAGTATTCTAGAATCTCAAGTCCTGGTTCTGTGGCCACTGAAAATCACTCAATGTTGTAGAGCTGGGAATTCAAATTATCCGGTTAGACACATTTGCACCAAGTCTATCCTTATCCATTTGCAAGTTTGGCCACCTAAGAATCTGACTTTTGGGGCTACTTTGCTCATTCTTGAGTAAGAGACTAGGCAAGCAAATCTGAGTGTAGGCTACAACTGTGTATAAGCCCAGTGGTGCTGTTGTCCCTCTTGTGCAAAGCTAAGTACACAAGCAATGTGTGAGACTCAGGTTTGGTCTTCATCTTGAAGTTAATCCCAATATATTTGACAAAATACTGCATACTCCTAACAGGACCCAGAGCCATGGTAATGACTTTTTCTCAAAAGCCAGTTCCATGCTGTGCCCATAGGGCCCCATGTTCACATAGGAGAAAGCATTGCACTGTGAGAACACTTGTGTCTGCGAATTCTGTTTTCTCATTTTGTTCTGGTAAGATTAAGTGGAGATGGAGATCGACTTGCTGAGCATCCATCAGGATGAAAAACTGTCCTGGGCATTTTGCGTTGCAAAAATGCATTGGTCTTGCATGCAAAGAGCGACACATTGTCCCATGAATGAAAATATAGCAGAAGGACCATAAATTTGGTTCTTTGTATTTGTGTATAAGGATGTCATTGGAATAGTTCGAGATTTAAAAGTCGTCTGTATTCATCTGTTCTCTGCAATATTGTGATCTGGTTGCTTTGGATTGATCAGTGCGGGGCTTGTGTGTATCCTGCCGGGGGGGGGGGGCGGCGCTAAACTAATAGCCCCTTGGCTTTTTCAGCTCAGTGATTTCTAAAATGCCAATAATGCATGCAAACAGGAATTTATTAAATAATACTACACATTTTGAGTTTCAAAAAGCGGGGGGGAATAGGAAACTTATTTAAGTTTATATGGAACAAGTTGGTTAACATACACATAAAAGCTGGTATTTATGTGTACTTGAGTAATACTAAAAATGGTTGGTTTTGTGAATTTCATTAATATGTGTACAACATTTCCAGAAATCAAATAGGAGCACAATCCTATACATCTACTCAGACACAAGTTCCACTGACTTCAGTGAGATTTCTCTTGAGTAAGTGTGTACAGGATTGCATCCTAGGGAAACTTTGGTAAAATATCTATATAAAATGCAGCCAGTAAATACCACTAGGCTAGCAAAACGAAATAGCTAAGTAATAAAAATTGATGAATAGGCACAATTAAATACAAAAACTAGATATTTTTTTAACTGTACCATCACCAAGATGTTCCAAAGTTTGAAATGAAATGCATTGGGTTATTGTTTGCAACTACGTATTATAGAACTTGAATTCAAGTGTAGTATACATAAAAAGTGCTTATCTACGCAGGGTTTCACATGACCTTGCATCTCATTTAAAGGCTCTTCATCTCTTGGTTGGCCTCTTGCCATGCAGCATTCACATGTTTGTGATCTATGGCTGAGAGGGAAACTGTGGGCATGCACAGTGGCAGATGTATTTATTAAAAGGCCTTTAAAGAACTTGTTGGGCCTCACTGGAACCCTATCTGCAGAAGTGTCAGGTATGCTTTCAGGTCTTGTATAAAACAGCCATTAATTTTTTTATCTCTATATTGGGTGTGTGATCCTCTGGTGAAAACTTCCTTGGAAACAGTGGGTGTTCTTCAAGCTAGCAGTTATGATTGTGATCCTTGCACATCACCTAGAGGGGGAGAACCCAGGTGTCTCTCTGACCTGTGGTTAAGTCGAGGTGTGTAAGTTTCAGGTAACTCCCCACATGCTATTTTCTTAACCTTTACCTAATTCATTGCTGCTTTACTCATTGCATGAGCCACTTGGAAACCACCAAGCCATCTCCGTGAGATGCCAAATGAAATCATGCAGGGGACATCAATATATGGGTCCTTAATAATTTGGAGTCTATCCATGCCAGCACCACACATACCTTGCAAACAATCAGAGCAGAGATTCTTTGAGAGAACCATGAGTATTTAAAAAATGTAACACCTCTGGAGTTGTTTCCTGGCAGTCTCCATATGAAAGGTATGTCTATTCTGGCCCATGGGGAAAAGTGAGATGTTTGCATTCCTTAAAGAAAAAAAATTCTCAACTCTCTTTCAGTGTGGCATTGTTGGGGGTGGGGGAATTTGTTGTCACCTCTAAGATAATGGGCAGAACTTTTGACAGACGTGGGATGATGTGTGACACCCTTTGAGGTACAGGTACTGTGTGACAACTCCAAAGAATATTCAGGCTTCTGTTCGAGTTGATCAAATGAGGCATGAAGACTATCCTTCTCATTCAGCAAATGCAGAAGCAATTATTGTGCAAAACACTCCTGGTAAGAAAACAACTCCAAACAGCACTTATTGTTGCACCCTGCTCACATCCTTGTGCAGCAACCTGTGTACGAATTTATACCCAAAGTGCTGTTGAGCCAAAGTGTACCACGTGCATTGTCTCCTATTGGTTTCATGGACAGATACCATCTTCCTGAAATTCAGTTATTTCAGCTGTAACCAACATCCAGCAGATTTTTCTGTCTACTAATGCATTTCATTGGCAGATGTGAATTTTTATTTTATTGCCCAGTTATGCATTTCATTAACCCACCCCTGTGTCTTGCATTGGTTTCTCTGATGCTCTTAGACTTTTGTTTCCAAATCCCTCTGCAATTGATATTCTCTTTTCCCAAAACGAGACACCTGGTTTAATTTTGCTGAACGTACCAGCGCTGTTGTATTTTAGTAGATGTGTTTTTTAAGTAAAAAAAAAAAATTAAAAAGAAAAATCTTGTTCTTTAATATTCTTACAGTACTGATATCTTTTTAAAAAGAAATAAGGAAAAGTGTTGGAGGGGGGAACAGTTTGTACTGTAAGAAGGTGGAACTAAGTGCATTTTTGCACTGTTGACATAATGTGATATTCCATATAGAAGTTCTTGTGAAAAAGGAATCATTTTTTTCTAATATTTAAACTGTTTTTGTAGGTTAAAAAACATTAAAATACCAAAAAAATTTAAAGATGTACCTGGTTTCAGTTTCTATTGCTAAATGGAACGTGGAAGCTAAGGATCCTTTGTTGTCCTTAGAAATTTTTGCTGTTCGCAACAACTTGGCTAAATATTTCAGCCTCAAGTCTGAACAGACTTAAAACTGTGGATCTCACCTCCCCTTTTTTTCTTTTGTATAATAAAGTGCAAACTAAAGCTTCTCATGTTGTTACTTTAAACAATTAAAAAAAAAAAACCTGCAAGAAAAAAGAGGATGTTTGGGCTGTTTTTTTCTACTGCTCTGAGTTTGTCCATGTTAAAACAGTATCAATATACAGGTGGAGCCTGTTTATCTTCTAGACCCATGTTGAGCTAGACTTGGCTCCACCTGAACCTCTGCTCTGGTCACCAATAGAGGGCTTTCTGAAGCCCGCAGAGGCCACGCATGTCTGTCTGTGGACTCTGTGAAATTCAGAATGACCAAAAAAGCTACTTTTGCAGCACAATCCTAGGCATGTCTACTCAGAAGTAAGTCCCAGTGTGTTCAATGGGGCTTATTTCCAAGAAACTAGGCATAGGATTCCTGTCTTAACGCCTTAAAATTGTCACTTCCAGTTTCCCTGCGGAAACCGGAAATAGCTTTTTTGGCCATTCTGAAGCTCTCAGAGGCCATGGGCAGATGCACGTGGCTTCTGTGGCCTTCAGAAAGTCCTCCGGAGGTGATTGGAGCAGAGCTCCCATCCCCATTGGAGGGTTTAAGGGGCTGACAACTGTGAATTTGCTTATTCGAAGGGGGTCCTACAATGGATTCCTCACGGATGCTAAGGTCCCATCTGTACTGTAGTTTTTAAACATATTTTAAACTCGCAGTGGACTAACATGGGTGGGCAAACATTTTGGCAGGAGGGCCACATCATCTCTCTGACACTGTTGGAGGCCATGGAAAAAAATGGAATTTGCAATAAATTTACATAAATGAATACATTATAGATGGAACTTATATATATGAATGAATTTCACTGAACTTATTTATAATACACATGAGAACTATAATACAGGCATGTAGAACCACATGAGAACTATGAATTGTTTGTTACAGACCTCTTCCACAGTGAAAACATACAGACCAAGCCAGATCAGTGTCAATTGGGGGGGGGGGGTGGCAGCGTAAAATAATGCTCACAGAAAAGCAGAAAACATATGGAAACTATAAAAGGCCTTGCTGTAACTTGGGCTACAACTCGCGTCTGGTGGTCTCAACCAGCAGTTGCAGGCCAGTGCGGGCTCCAACAGTCTTCGATGGGCCAGAGGCTTATTGGAAACTAGGGGCTCCCTGTGGGTCAGATTGGGGGTTCCCAAGGGCTGCAAATGGCCCCTAGTCTGGGGTTTGTCCACCCTGGCCTAACAAAAGGCTGTAGAACTGGACCTGGCCTACCCTGATAGACATCTGCTGCACTTTGGAATGACCTGAGTTTTGGACTTGGGTCTAATTCAGTGAGGTGATTTTTGAGATTGTCACTATTTGACATGTTTGTACACCATCCTCTTCTATGAAGCCCAAAATGACAGGCATATCACTTTTTATTTCTTCACAATTACACTAAGGGCCCAATCCTATGGTCCTATAATGCCGGAACTAGGTGTCATAAACATGCTGTAAAGCAAGTTTACAGCACTGGGCAAAGGGGGAGTGCTGGCGGTGGGCCAGTGCCATTCAGTGCTGGGCCTCGGTGCTGGGAAGGTGACTCCACAGAGCAGCTGGCAGTAAGTCTTGCTGCCAGTCTCAGAGCACCTTTTGGGGTAGGGTAAGGTGGAATTGGGTGGGGGAGGGTGGAACAGAAGGCGCGATCATCCTGAGAGGGGAGTGGGACCAGTAGAGACCTCATCTGCTGGATTCAAAGCTCTATGTTGGGCTTGCAAGTCCGATACAAAGTTTCTCGGATCTGCACCAGCAAATTAGCTGGCACAGATGAGGATGCACAGGCTAGAGAAGTCCCCTTCCCCCAAGGAGACCTCTGGTGCTTTCCTGGTATCCAGAGGATACTGCAATTGCCATTTTGGCGCTGCTGTTCCTCCAGGTGCCAGGAAGCATAGGATTGAGCTGTAAGTCCCCAGGGACAAATGTACTGGTTTCATTCCAGAAACCTTTTCTGGAAGTAAGAACGTGTGTCCCTCAAACAGCCCATCACTATCACACCTGCACAAAAGCCTCACAATGGACTTGCTGCACCAGCAGGAAAGCACCAACACAGCCACATTACTTGGATGCTTGTTAGTTGGGGAGCCAATGTACTCTTAAGTAGATTGGGCTGACCACTGAGTCCCCATTACAGCTGAAGGGATTTATTTTTATTTATTTTTCTCATTTCTATACTGCCCTTCCTCCAAGGAGCTCAGGGTAGTATGCATGGTTCCTTCCCTCTTTTTGTCTTCACAACAACTCTGTGAGGTTGGTGAGGCTGAGAGAAGTGAGTGGGCTAAGATCACCCAGGAAGTTTCATGGCTGAGCAGGGCTTTGAACCTGGATCTTCCAGATCCAAGTCCAACTCCCAAACCACACTATCCTGGCCTAACCTACATTATGCTGCCTAAGCTGCAATCATGCGTGCACACTTCCAAATAAGAGTCGCTGAAACCAGCGGTACCTACTTCTGATTTAAAATGGCTAAATTTATCAAGCTACAGTCCAAAGCTGCCACCACTGCATGTCACTGGCATGAAGGTTCCAGGGAAAAATGGCACTGCAAGATTTTGCACTCATGTTTTCTAAACAGCTATCCTTGCACTGTATACTTGATCATTTTTGAAACTTAGGAGAATTTTAAAAGCAGTTGTTGATAGCCCCAAATAAATCTTCCTAAGCGTCTCCCTTTAGCTTCTATCTTGAGAAAAGTTTGAAATATTAGCTGCGTAATATGTTAAACTGCAGATTGCAACTTAATTTTAACTATTTTTGAATATGTATACTGTCTCGCTCAGTGTTTCTCAAACCGTGGGTCACGAGCCAATTTCAATGGGTCCCCATTCATTTTAATATTTTACTTTTAATATATTAGACTTGATGCTACCATGGTATGTGACTGCATTTGGGGAAATGTTAGAGACCTGTACTTTTAACAAGCTATTATGTATATTCTTTTAACAATGTTAGTAAATGGGACTTACTCCCATTTACTGGGTAAGTGTGGGTAGGATGCATTTCAGCCTAGGATTGTGAAAAATTTTCCTGCTTGATGATGTCACTTCTGGTCATGATGTCACTTCCAGTGGGTCCTGACAGATTCTTCTTCTAAAAAGTGGGTCCCGGTGCTAAATGTGCGAGAACCACTGGTCTAGCTTGTAAACAGCCACTCAGTTTGAGCAGGCAGAAGGTTTTAAGTTGTGGCCTTTCTTCCTGTCCTTAGCTGAGTTCACATTCACAAGTGTCTCCGCTAAACTCATTTACTTATTTTACGATAAAGTCTATGAACGGGTTCCCTCACTCTTACAATATTCTATGCTGTATCTGCCCAATGTTGCGTTTACACAAGGGCCAAATGTGTACACCTGTGGACTGGGAAAAAATGGGTTAATGTAGCTGTTTCCAAGGCCCATAAGTTGAAGTGTAAAGTATAATGAATAAATAAGATCTAAAAGGTGTCAAGGTTAAGAGACTGAGAACCCGATCCTATCCAACTCTTGAGTGCCAATGCAGCTGCAATGCAACCTTGAAGTAAGGGAACAATCATTCCCTTACCTTGAAGAGGCCTCCGTGACTGCCCCTCCACAGCAGGATGCAACACATAGCCTTGGGCCCTGTGAGCCAAATCCTACCCAACTTTCTAGCACTGATGCAGCAGTGCCAATGGGGCGTGCACTGCATCTTGAGGAAAGGGGGCGGTCATGGAGCTCTCCTCAAGGTAAAGGAACATTTGTTGGGGCTGCATAATGTTGGAAAGTTAGTTCAGATTGAGTCCTGAGATACAACTTGGGAAGTCCCTATTTTGAATATTGCTTACAGGACTGTTGTGGGAATAACAAGATACTGGGGTTGTATCCAAGAAAGTGAATCCTAATTAGGTCCTGTTGAAATAAATGGGATTTATTATGATTAACTTGTCCCCACTGATTTCAACAGTGCTTGCTTAGACAGGATTTGTTTTTTTTGGATACCACCCATTGTATGTCAACTGCTTGAACACTCAGAAGTTCTTTATAGATGCTCAATAGTATTATTCCCACACCAAGAATCACTGCACTGCTTAACCCCCCACTCACTGTTCTCCCAACTAAGTATCAATTATGGGTCTCTTACCTAATGGCTGTCTTTCGCAATAAGCAGTTCTGCACTGATTTAAAAGGAGAGCATTTGATCCTTTGGTTAAAGATTATTTAGAAAAATCACATTGCAGGAAAAATACCAACTTTATTAATAGTTTGAGGGCGTAATCCAGCGTCCTCCAGCACTGACATAAGGGCAATGCAGCTCTGAGGTAAGGGAACAAACATTCCCTTACTTTGAGGAGGCCTCTTTGAATGACACCCAACTGCAGGATACAGCACATGTCCCATTGGCACCGCTATGCCAGTGCTGGAAAGCACTGACATAAGGGGTTAGGATTGTGCCCTAAATTAAATTAGCTTCACAACTGTCAAACAACCTAGGAGTGCTAGTAGCTTTAGAGTTCATTTAAGAGACAAAAAAAACCTGCTTAGATGGAGTCAGTTTAGAGTAGAGAAGCAGTGGGAGTGGGAAGAGAATACAACAATTAACCATTTCCCTTGCTGATGTTTCTTTGCTCCAAATCCCAAAGCCTTCAGCTTTTCCCTTGTAGGGTTTTTATGCATTTGAAAAAGCTATTGGAGGAGGCATTTGAAGAATGGGGGAAAGGTTAAGTGTCCCTTTTCCTCATCTCCTGCAGCTGCTGCTGTGCTATTGCTTCATCACTCCAGGTCTCCCTCATCAGAAGCAGCTTCCCACATCTGAATGGGCTGTCAAGTTATAATTACACTGGAAATGTATATCATTGGAATACACCATGTTGCTTGGACTTCATGCGTGCGCATTTACATGCATGGGTGTTACAGAAAATTTATATGTACACAGATAAATTCTCAGAGATTCAGCTTCTAGCAATCCAGGGAGAGGGCTGTGGCTTAAAGAGCTGCAACTCAAGCAGCCTACATTTAAAAACAAAAAAAAGAACTGTCCCCAAGAGTGACTTTACAGGAACCTACCCCAGAAAATTGGGATTCTCCCTAGTAAACCAGGCAAGGACTTCTAATTAAACTTGTTTAGGGCTGGACCCGTTTAGGTTAAGGAATAATTGCAGTTAGTAAGGATGTCATATGTGCCAATACTGCAAACACTGGAAAGAGAAGTAGTGAGAGACAGATGTAGACACTCCATGATGTTCAGTTTAGAATGATGCTCTTTAGAACAAAACTAAACTGGGGCTGCCTAGCAACTGTCGCCAGGCAGAACAACGTTCTCCTTGTCAGAGCATAGGTGGGTAGGAGTGCTACCAGATATCTGTGGGAGACGAGGCCCAAATTGGGGGGGAAAACACAGAGGTGTTGACAGATCGGAAGAAGTGGGGAGATCCCATATTGGAATAAGAGAGGTGCTCCTGATTTGGAAAAGGTGTGTATTGATAGAATTGATGAGACGGAGTAGTTGAGCAGACTGAAAGGACAATCTGAATTAAGGGGGGGGGGGACACTGTAATTTTGAGAGTGCTTGTGAATCCCTAGATTCATATAGCAAACTTCTGAGCTTTACAGATACATTTAAAGCTATGCTTGATCCCATGATGGACTCACCAGAGGTCTTGGGCAAGTCACTGTATCTTAACAGTTCATTCATCCATAAAATTTGTACATTGAAAATTTGACTCCCAGGCTATGAGTGAGAGATAGCAGACTGAAACTCTAAAAGCACTAAAACGTATTTTGTATACATGAGAATTAATTTTCTTTTTTCCTCTCAATTCACCAATGGACTAAGCGGTGTAATTGACAAACTGCCAATAGGATTTAAAATGAGATGCATCATGAGGGGATTGAGATGAAGAAAAGTTTGCCTGGAAGCCACCAAATATTCTGATTTGGGAGCTCTGGCCCTTAATGAGTGAAAGTTGATCAAACAACCAAGGTCAGTATGACAGAAACCCATTCTGCCGATGTTCAGGGCACACTCTCTTCTTTCACATTGATCCACATGTTCTAGGACAGTGTTTTTCAAACTTTGTCTTCCAATGTACCACTTCTCATGGTCTAATTATCTTAAGTACAGTACCACAGGAAGCAACTGGCGATGCCATCATTGCTAGTTCCAGGTTGGGAGGCCAGATATGACACTACAAATAGTGGTAAGAGACACAGGGTGAGCAGATGGGCTTTTTCAAGTGCATGAAAGGCTGCATGCTGGAGCTCTGCCTTCCAAGCCAAGTCTCCTACATTGTTTGTAGCATTGTGTCATGGTCTCACTGGGTCTCACATGGTCTCATGTGTAGGTGTCCACTGGGAGCAGTGCATACCACTGGACAATGCCTCAAGTATCACTGGTGGTATGCGTATCACTAGTTGAAAAAATGCTGTTCCAGGACATTCAAAAACATGGGGCTGAATCTCAGTGAAATTTACCCAGCTCAGATTAAGACCTGATGACAAAATGGAAAAACCACAGAATGCAGGTTTCCTACTCTACCCCACCCTGCCCCCTGGCCTCAGAGTTATGACCTTGTGAAACTGCTGAGGATCAGCACTATTTTTTGATCAGTTTTATTGGGTATTGTAAACAGCCTTGAGCTTTTGGAAAGGTTGGGTATATATGTTTAAATAAATAATACCAGGGTGTGCTATTTAAAAAAAAAAAATCTATTTTAAAAATAGATTTTAAAAATCTATTCATTTCTGCTGTGATTACAAGCCAAATGTAATTTTCCCCCACACACTTGGAGTGTGCTTTATCATAACCTGAACTTCACAGTTGTTTTCTCAGTGCATTGCAACTGCAACTTTAAGTGACTAATCAGGTATTAGGGGCCTAATCCTATCCAACTTTCTAGCACTGATGCAGCCACATTGCAACCCCTAAATATTTTGTTGGCATCCTTCAGTCTTGGAAGACTATGGTGTCACGCTCTGAATGGTGGCTCTGGAACAGAGTGTCCTCTCCAGTGCGCGAAGCCTGGGTAAAGCAGGTATGGAGGATAGGCTGTTACCCATGCAGCAAATCCCCCCTCTCCACGTCGCTGAAATGGTCCAATGGAGAGGCCAATACGGTTGGTTCCAGCGGCGTCGCAGGAGTTGCCAGAACGTGACTGTGTTCAGCCATGAACTGCCTCAGGGACTCCGGCTCCAGATTTTGCCTCGAGGTTGACTCCTGAAGCCATCATAACTGGATGTAGCCACAAGGCAGTGGAGGTTTGGGATCAGAGTTTTCCTTCTCTCAGATGAGCTGCCTTCCCAGGCTGACGAGTCCCATCTACCCGGTGGCTGTTTAGTCGCCTCTTATGACAAGTACAGCCAAACTGAGGGCCTATTCTTATCCCCAGTCCCCACTTTGCTGAGGCCTTACTTTGAGACTGTCCCCTCACTGCAGGATTTACTGCACACCCTGTTGGCACAGCTGCATCAGCGCTGGGAAGTTAGATAGAATTACGCCCTAGATCAATTAGTAAAAACCTTTTTAATTAATCTAGAAAAAATGAGACATAAAAATCTAAACACAAATCATGTTTTTTTCCCTTCAAAACTATTTTCATGCAAATTTATGCAGAAAGAATGCATGGATGGATGGATGGATGGATGGATGAACCACAACATTTGATTGATTTTTCTAAAATTAATGTTCTTGGGGGACAGCCCTACTTAGCATTGATCCAAATGTGGGGAGGGGTAGGAGGGCTATGCAGTGGAAGTGGGGCAGACACAAAGGCAGCAGCAGTGCTTCATTTTTTGAAAATGAGGTGCTGAGACTCAGGGCTCAATCCTATCAAATTTCCCAGTGCCAGTGCAGCTGTCCCAATGGGGCATGCACTGCATCCTGTGGTGCGGAGGCAGTCACAGAAGCCTCCTCAAGGTGTGGGACATTTTGTTCCCAGGTACTGGTTAACAGGTACTGGAAAGTTGGATGGGATTGGGGGCCATCCCACACAGATGCAAGAGTACCAACAGGGCATACACTGCATCCTGCTTTACAGGGACAGTCATAGAGAGGTAGAGCTCTTCAAGGTAAGAGAATGTTTGTTTCCTTACCTTGGGGCTGCATTGTGGCTGCATCAGTTCAGGAAAGTTGAATAGGATTGGGCCCTGAGCCCTCAGGTTGCCATCCTATACACACTTTCCTGGGGATAAGTATAACTGATTACAATGGGACTTGCTTCTGAGTAGACAGGAATATGCTTGGGCTCTCAGAAAACTGGAAACCACTGCACCTTCTGATTTGAAATCTCCTTAGGCCCAAATCCTAACCAACTTTCCAGCACTGGGCATAGCTGTGCCAATGGGATGTGTGCTGCATCCTGCAGTTGGGTGGCACTCACAGAGGCCTCCTCAAACAAGAGAATGTTTGTTCCCTTAACTTGGAGCTGCATTGCCCTTATGTCAGTGCTGTAAAGTGGGTTAGGATTGCTCCCTTAATCCTCTGAGGTCTAGTTAAGCCCTGTAGTATGTTGCTCATGGGGGACAGCAACTGCACAGCCCAATCCTATCCACACTTTCCTGGGAGTAGGCCCCATTGATACTAATGGGACTTACTTCTGAGTAGACACTCATAGGCTTGCCTTTCACACTTTCCATTGACACTAATGGGACTTCGGAGTAGACATGCCTAGACTTGGACTGGCACTCTGCACATCCTCAGGGGCACTAGCGTCCATCTCATCTTACTCCACAGTTGCAAAGTGCTAACAGTGCAGAGACTGAGCCTGGGCCCCACAGACAGCGTGTGTGCCCTTGTTTGTGTACTCCTGTACAGATGGGGGCAGCCTCGCCTTGCCCCCCATGTCTCCCCCCTTGGAATTCTCCTGCCCCTTTGCAACAATGTACCCAGCACAGACTAGCAGCTCCTCGCGCAGAACCTTGAATGACAGCAAGAGGAGGGAAAAGTAGGAGGAGACAGGGGCTGCGGCGATTGGTCGAGGCCTCCCCCCGAGCCCTGCGATTGGGCGCTCGTCTTGCCTCCTCCAGATCCCACCCCCTTGCCGGAGCCAGCAGTTTCGGTTGAGCACCTATTGCAAAAGGTGCCTCCCCCCTTCGCTTCCCTTCCCTTCCCAGCGCTGCTTCCTTTGCTATTGCCGCTGCCGCCAATGCTGGTGCTGCGGAGAAGGAGGGGGAGGTGGACGTGCTAGGCCGGCTTGCCCTGCGCTTCCGAGCGTCCCTCAGTCTGTCTGTCCGCCTGTCCCCTTCCTCCTGCCAGGGGCCTTGCGCTGAGCTGGGGCCCGGCGGGGAGGGGGCATGGCTGCGTCGCCTGGGGCCCGGCAGGCCGCCTGGGGGGCAGGCGTGGGCCAGCGGGGCGGGGGGGCCGGCTTGTGAGTGGCCTCCTCCTCTTCCTGCTTGTGTGTGGGGGTGAGTACAGGGCTGGGCCGGGGGAGTGAGGGTTAGGTGGGGGGGAAAGGCTGAAGGCAAGTAGGGGGAGTGGGAGGCTTGCAAGTGGAAGGGGTGGGATGGAGTGTAAGTTGGGGGAAGATTGGAGGTGGTGTGTGATGTATGGGGGTGAGTGAATAGTAGGGATAGGCTGGGCTGGGGGAGTGAGGGATAAGTGGGGGAAAGACTGGAGGCCAGTAGGGGGAGTGGGAGGCCTGCAAGTGGAAAGGGTGGGATGGAGTTTAAGTTGGGGGAAGGTTGGAGGTGGTGTGTAGAAAAGTAAGTTTGAATGTAGTCAGATCAGGGAAGTGAGGCTGAGGGTCCAGCAGGGAAGGGGGCAGAATAATAAACTAGCTAGAGATGGGTGTAGTAGGGATGTTTTCAATCCTCTTAAAAAAAATCCTTTTACACATCCATTGGGGAAGTATAGTTCTTCGAACCTCCATTCTCAGAAGTAGTCTACCACTGAATGTTGGGGACCAAACAATAGAGAGGAGCCCTACTTGAAGACTTTCAGGAAACATCAGCTGGCAACTGATCAGGTGTAAAATGCTAGTGTGAAGATAGATCTTTGGTCTGATTCCACAGGGCATCTTTTCTTCTTTGGAAAGGATCAGGTCAACTCATGGTGTGGACTGGTGTCTCTATTCACCAATCGAACTACTTCCCTTTCCCCATTTTCAGTGTCAGTTTACCTCTGAGTTTGTGGGTTCTACTGCTACTGCCACCTTCATTCCTGCTTTGTAACTTTGAAGCGCCACTGCTGGAAGACAAATGCAGGACTTAAGGCACCCCAGAACTGATTCAGCCAGTTGATTTTTAGCTGGTAAACAAATGAAGAAAGTGAAGAGGTTTAGTGGGGGATGTGTCCAGTCTGTGGGGGTGGGTAGTGGAGAGTCTTTGAGGGAGTAGCAAGTGAAGAGGGGAGCTGGATCAATAAGAGAGGGAAATTACGTAAGTGGTGTGTTGGGGGTGGACTAAGGAATGTCTGGGGTGGGTGAAGGGAATAACTAGGAGGAAGCTATACATTTGGAGTAAAGGTTTAGATGAAGTGGAGGGAGTCTGGAGCGGAGCAGAGAGGAAAGTGGCAAGTAAGGAGTTAAATAAGGCATGAGATTTGGTTTGATATTATGGTGGCTGGGGCTGAAGCAAGTGGACTGGGCAAAGAAATGTCTTGAGAGGCTGCTTTGTCAAGGTTTGGGTTCCAGATTTGGGGTGGGGTGGGGTGGAGGCAGGCATGAAGGTCTCAGAGGGACTGTCAGTGATTGGCACTGGGGTGGGATTGGAAAAAGCTGTTGAGGGAACAAGCATAAGAGGGAGGGGGAATTGTGGGTAGGTGAGCAGCAGCAGAAAGGGTGGGGTATGCTGTCTGGTGTAAACAGAGTTCAGGAATTTGTAGTTAGAGATGTAGTGGTGGGGGAGTAGCTTGGGCAAACTGGTGCCCACCTGAGGATCACTGCCTGGTTCCCTCCTTGGAAGGTGGGCTGAATCTCCACCAGGTGTTTTCAGTGTTCTGGAGAATGCCGCCTTCAGGGTGTAATTTGAATCTGGGCTCAACCCCAGAACCAATTTCTAATGCTAATGTGTATTTCTGGGATGTGGGAAATAACCATCACAAAGGCAACAATGACTCCATTGAGCAGATCCAGAGTACTGCACTGTTGAGTAACTATAGTGCATCCATGCACCCCCAAGGACTTGGGGCATTTGAGAGAGTGAATTTTGTCCAGGGTGAGTTACTGGCATCTGTATTAACTATAACCTTTCTTCTGCTAATTAAAAATAATAATCGCTATTTGGTCCTTGGGTTAAAAAGATGGGTGAAGGAGGTTCTAATACATATTGCATAGCTTTTCTGAGAATAGTCTCTAAATTTGGGGTAGAATGTTGAACTGGTTGGGGGAGTAGGATGCATGAGAGAGGAAGCGTTTGGTGGACTGGAATAATGGCACAAAGTAGTGGAGGAGTATGGAGAGGACAGCTTTTGGGGTTGAATTGCAGTGGACCAGTAGTAAAATAACAGATTAAGGAGTGGCTTTGGGCTAGAGAGTTGGTTGAGAAACAAGGTGCAGGGGAGAGTTTGGCAGTTGCAGTGCAGAAGATGGAGGGATTCAAGGCATGTTGTATGAAAATAAAACTTTGGTCTGCCCTGGAGGTAAGCTTTGGAGTAGGATACAGTATGCCAAAACATGCTTAAAATTATCAGTTAAAATCAATGATTTTTTTTATTCCTCCCCCATCTGCAACTTTTTAGAGAGTATCAGTTGAAATGAGGGTTTCTAGTGGCCAGAAATAGACTGTGGAATATAAAGATATTTGGGGGCAAACTGCATTTGTCTAGGCCTTCACCCTTCTGTTCCATGTACTTCAGTGGCCTCTTCTGATGGGGCTGGTGGTTGGGAATTTTCCCTAATAAGGAGGTTGTTATGTTCAGCTTTCCATTGGGGCAAGCTCTCCTTTTGGCATCTGGTCTAGGATTGGGTGGGGATATCATTTTAATTCCAGATGGCTGACTGCAGGGAGGCATTGGAGGTGGGGGGGGGGGGTTGTCCCATGGTGTCTAGGGTTTTTTGCCCTTTGTTAGGCTAATGAAGTCTGTGTCTGGTGTTAAAAGGAGCCCTTTTCTCAACAATAAGGAGCTAGGCAGTCCCTGAAAGCTGGCCCATTCTTCATAGGCCTTCTCTTTCCCTCTCTTTAAAAAAACAAAACAAAAACAGGCCTTCCATATGTGGTTTTCTTTACTGTGGAGGCTGCCATTTCTGTTCCCAGTTTCAAAAACGAAACCCATTCTGGAACATGGTGAAATGGGAAGACAAGACATTCGTAACTTTTTAAAAAACCACAATGGTCTATGGTCAGTCTACTTCCCTCTTTCTGTCCTTCAGCTTTGAATACCAGCTCCCTTAATTTGAGGAGGGGATGGTTTTCCTTCAGAACTGTTCCTGGAAAGGGGTGTGGGTTTGGGTGCATCTTGCAATATTGGCAGCAATTTTGTTTTCTTCTTTTCCATTTGGCTACCATTTGAAGGGTAAGGAAAAATGTCAGGTTTTTGAAAGCTGGTGCCAGCCTTGTGAAGATTTTTAATATATATTATTGATTTATGTGTCGGTATTGAATTTCTATTATCCCTGGTGCCTGTTTTCTCAGCCAACTGTAACTGTGGAATATTGCAACGTTTGGTTTTTTCTTCAAAAACTACTTATAACAAAACACCAGCATGACAACAAGTTAGAAAAGGCACCTTTTCATGGATCTGCAAGGCTTTAAAATATAGGAAGCAGTTCCTGAGTCACATAAATTTCTTCTTCTGGCTTGGGCATTTGAAATGCTTTCTGTATGTTAATATAATGCTATACATGCAGTTTGTATGTATACTACAATGTGTGTATACAGTATATACTACATGTGTGAATATATCCTTAGCTGAGAATTGGCCAGCTTAGTGCTGCTTTCTAACTGAATTAAAATCTAAACACACACTTCTTGGCTGGCCCATTATCTTTAAGATGGATAGATAGATAAGGTATTGTTCATATATGGATTCTCTCTTCTCTTCCTCCCCCCCCAGCTTTAAATGCAGATTGACTTGGGAGCTTTCTATTAACAGATGTCTATACTTGTTACAGCAACCCAATCTTACAGAAACCTCCAAGTGCTCTTTTCTTCCTGTGGCTGCCACCCCTTTCTCATTTGTATTGACAGAGGCTGCAGCTTTCCTTAGGGGCTGGAGGTTCTTGGCAAGGGAGGGTGAGTCAGCAGAAATTCCTGGATCCTAGAAGTAACTGTGCGACAATCTTCTTGGGTCCAGCATGGTACACATTGGGGGAAAATAAGAGAATTGCTGAGACTCTGGGTTGCCTTAGTGATGGGGGCCACTCCCTGCCTTCTTCTGATGTACTTTTGCAGGGCTGGTTCTTCTCCTGGTTTTGGCTTCTATTGAAGGGGTGTGTGTGATTTAGGGCAATTCAGGGTGGCGGTTGGGAAGGCAGGGGCACAAAAATGGACTCTTGCTCTGTTTTTGGATTTCTGCTTCTCTTCTTCCTTGGTCTTCCTGTTTAAGGTAAGGCAACTTGCCATGCTCTCAGCTTTCTCATAGGGGTGTGCATGTGTTCTTGCGTTTATGCTAGTTTTCTGCAAGTGTACAGTCTGTTAGTGCAACACCAATCTTTCTGTATGTTTTTACTTGATATCATTTGCTTTGTTTTCTGCTTTGCAGGTTGTCATAGAATACTGGTCTGTTGGAGGGATTGGGGGATATACTTTATTTTTTCCATCATACACTGTACATTCTTCTGCCTCTCTACTGTGAAATAAGTGAATGCTGCGTCTAGGGATAGAATGTTGGACATCATGGAGGCTGCAACTCGGTGATTTTTTAGACCTGCTGAGGGTGGGTTTTGCTCCCACCTAAGACATCCCCTTTTAGAAGAAGGAATTAGGTTGATTGTCCAGCATGACTGAACAACACCTGACTAGTGTCATGTTGTAATTTAGTGGTAAAGCAGCTGTCTGCTTATGACACATGAGCTGATCTGTCAAATGGATTTGTGGATTATTTTGTCTTGAGATAATAGGTGCTATTTAATTACGGCTGTATGTTCTGTGCTAAGTATTTTAAGAATTCTGCACCAGTCTTCTTCTGATCAATCTTTTTCTGATTTGTTGCAGTAAATCGACTTTATATAAATAAAAAAGTGGCAAGAAAAACTGGATTATCATTCTGTAACCTGTATAAATCATGCATATTTGCATGATTTCTTACTAAGCAGAATTTGTTATCCAGTTTTTTGCTGTTCTGCCTAATTTACAGTATTCTGTTATTGCTAAGGTCAGGGTCAAGGACACTGAAGCCCCTTCTTCATGCCCTGTTTCTTTTTCATCAGGTTTTCTGGCTTCTGGGATTTCAGGAAACATTGCTGTTTTCAGCATGTCTTTACAGCCATAAGGGCTAGGAACTTCTGTGGTGTGTGGTTTTTTGTTCTAAAGCTGAAATTCAGAACTGTACCCTGCCCTTTGTGTGGTTTCCTGCAGAAATGGCATGCATATAATATATGCATGTACCTCCCAGCTTTTTCTATTTTATGAACAGTGTCAGGTGTTTGTGCATCTTATTGTTGTGTGATAGAATGAGCAAGAGTAAAATTTTGTGCTATGTGCAGAATTCAGCATTTTGAAAATCTGCTTCCCATCTCATTTTCAAAAACCAAATAAAATTCCAGCACTTAATGATTGCAAAAATAGGCGTGAAAAATGTATGGTCAGTGTCTGGTCAAATCTCAAAACACCAGAGAGGAGATTGAACAGGATTTCCAGTTTTACGTGGTGGCTGTGTTCATGTTTGCTATGACAAGCTAAGAATCTTGTGGCCCTTGAAAGATTAAGGCATACATGGGATGAAACCCACTTTGTCAGAGGCGTGAAGTGATCTCGGGTTGGCAGATATTTATGGACCCAATTGCTTGAAGCATTGGGCTATATAGAGAGAAGTGATCCCAGTGCCAGGGAATGGAACCCACGTATTGATTTTAGTGCAGTGGCTAAAACAGAGGTGTGAATTGTGCATCTGCCATGAACTTACTGGATGGCCTTAAGCAAGCCACTTTCTGCCTCTTATCCCCAGTCTGCAATATAGAAATGATAATGCTGACCCACCTTCTAGAGTTGCAGTTAGACTGAAATAATGTATGTGAATTGCTTTGGATGCTCAAAATGGCTATGCAGTGCATCCTTGGATAAAAAGTGTGTAGGAATCTAAGTCAGCTTTTATAAATGCCAGGGTGCTGCTGCTGCTGCTGCTATTGAGAAGACTAGAGAGATGCAGTAAAGTACTGGATTGGGATTAGACCAGGTGTGACCCAGAAGACAGCATGGTATGGGAATGGAACATAGTGTGTGCTTCTGGCCACCAAGAACAGACACAAGCATGTCCCTGTCAGGCTGATGAGTGGTTAGGTCTTTCCTGCATTGTCGTGCAGTCAGAGGTTGTGTAGGAGACTGTGGATGTGATATATCCATTGCTCACTCCAAAGCCATGGGAATTGCTGGTCTGGTCTGGTAGGCAATGAGAAATGAAGTCCTGGCACCCCAAAAGAAAGAGTGTACAAAGTGGCCTGAGAGATTGTAATAAGCTTGTTGCATCACTGTGTGGAGAACACATGATCCCTGCAAACTGGGCAGCAGGCACCTATTGGAGTGGTGTCCCCTTGTAGTTAGCAGGGGGAGAAAAATTGTCCTCCTTTACCCCTACATGGCGATTATTCAAGTGGCTGGTGTTCTCTAGCATCTTATTTGGATTGAACCTTTTGGCAAGAGGAAACAATTTGAAAGGTGTTGAAAGGTGGTATATAAATATCCTTAATAAAGAAATGATTTATTCATAGTAAATGTAAAGAAATCCAGGAATGAAGGACAGCAGCTTCATTGTTCTGCATGGCTAATGCCTGACACTGCTTCCAGGAATCCTGGCAGGAGCTTGGGATGTACCAGTTATTCTTGCCATTGGCACTATCTCATTTGGCTGCCTCCTGTTAAAATAAAAACCAGTATAATGCTAACTTTCTGATCAGTTTAGAAAGTGCTCTTAATCAGGTGCCAATATTTAAAAATATTTCAGATTTATTTAACTGAAATTAAATTGCTTATGAAAACTGTAAGAGGCAGGTACCATTTCAAAGGAGGCATTCTCGCCTCTCATATAGAAGGGAATACTTCTAGAATGGTGCATGCTGCAACATGTGTGCAGCAGCTAAAAACAGTGTGTCTTTTTGTTAGGGCAGTTTGTATGACCATCTATAGAAATTTGGACCACAGTCCTGCTTTCTGCCACAGGCTCACACTGCAGTTTGAGTAAAAGTTTTCAAGGTGAGCACTGAATCCGCCTGTCTGTCCTCTTGCAGGGGGATCCCTTCCCATTTCATCCCAGCCTCTGCTATGTTGCGTTCTCAGCATCTTCTCCGATAGCGTTTGCAAATGAAAATGGAGGAAATGACTTTGTCGGGCCTGGATAACAGCAAGTTGGAGGTAAGTTGCCTCCTTCAAGGTGAAACTTCTGGCAAGGATTTTGAGGGCTGCAGTGTCAACCAACCCATGAGAAGCCCTATCTGGAAGGCCTCCCAGATACAGAGCTTATTGTTAGCCAGGGCTTTACTCCAGAACATTTCCTTAATATTGTGGCTCAACATTGGGCAACTTGGGTTTAAAAAAGCAAGGTGTATGGCTTTTATATTTATAAAATATCCTACCCTTATATAAAATGAAAACTATACATAATAGAATATTGAGTATGTATGTTTATAGTTCTGCTACAAAGATAGTCTTGCAACTGGTCTGCTATCTCTTCCAAGCTGCTGGTTCTACAGGAATATAGAAAGTCACAACTGGGAAATAGCCATGACTAACTTTTCTTATTGGATCACAGCAGCACAGCTTACACAAATGGTAAGCACACACACCACCACCACAATATACGCCTATTTGGATTCAAATAGGGCAACACTTTACCTTCTCTAGAGCAGTGTTCCTCAAGATTTGTCATCTGCTGTACCACTTCACATGGTCCACCTATTTGAAGTGCCATTGGAAGTAACTGGCAATGATATCATCGCCAGTTACTTTTGAATTGCGAGGCCATATGCAACACCTGTAAGAGGCTCAGGGTGGACGGGAGGGCTTTTTCGAGTGTGGAAAAGCATGCTTTGGAGCCCTGCCTGCCAAGTCTCCTACCAGTTTGTTGCATCATGTTCCTGGTCTTGCTGCGAGGCAGCAGGTGTCCAGGGGTCCTGCAAGTACCACCAGACACTACCTTGAATACCATTAGTGGTACCCATACCACTGGTTGAGAAACGCTGCTCTAGAGGCTTATATGGACTACAAAATGCGATAGACTTTAAGGCACCCCACTATTCTCAGGGTCTGTAATATGTGACACAAACTTTTCCTCCAGGCATATTGCCACCCAGCCTGGTTTTCATTACAGTCTTTCCTCTGCAAACAACCCTCTTGCATCAGTCCTCCCCATGGATCAAAGCAGACCAGAAATGCTTTCAAGACTTGTGAAGATCACACTCTGCTATAATTTAGACGAGTCTCCCTTCCTTGGTTGCAAAGTCACAAGAAAAAAAGATTGATTATTCTGTTTAAAAATAACCTGACAGCCAACATGTTTTGAAGCTTTGGTCAAATTTGAATGGTTGGTCACCCAGATCTATACGTGGTGTTACACGGTGTTTTACTTTCTTGCTATTTGTAAATGGGAGATAGAAGAAAATATTAGACATAGAAATTGGAATAGATGACTGAAAAATAATCTAATGTGGAACTCTCAAGCAGCTCATTTTGCAACATCAAAAATTTTTTTCAAGGTGCTAACCTTTTTTTCTGGATTGAAGTTCAGATCAGGCACATATATGGCTCAGGGGATGGATCTTGTTGGAAGGGATGCTTACAGCAAGGAACATACAGTATTTACATGCATGGTGGAAGATGTGCCAAGATACAGAAGTTTGGAGGAATTGATCTAGGTTATATTGGTTCCAAAACTGTGGGTTGGGAGCCACCAGTGGGTCACAGCCTGATTTTTGGTGGATCACAAAACAGACAAGCTGATAGTGGACGAGGAAAATGTATTGAGCCCTATGGAAAGCCAGACTTAGCCGCACATACATGTTTACTTGCAAGTAGGCGTATGTGTCTCAGCTCTTATTGAAGGCCAGGCAGTGGGGAATGCACGGTCACCAGAATGGTCCTGAGCCAATGAACATGGAGTTCAGCAAACACTTCAGAAGGTGGTTCCCTTTCTGTAGTAAAAAAGATAAAAACAGAGACTTGAGTGGCTGGTAAAATGAAAGTTTTTTAGCCTCATAAAGCTATGTGAGTCCCGACAGAATGTTATTTTGAAAAGTGGATCCCGGTGCTAAAAAGTTTGGGAACCACTGATCTAGGATAACAAAGCAAAAATAGTGCTGTACCAGCTGAATTTGAACCTGCTAACAGTAATTTTGGGGTATACAAGTAGACAAGAGTTGTAACTATAACAGACTGACTCGCAACCTCTTGAAAGGCAGCATATCTCATTCTAGGATGCAAGTGGGAATATGCCCAATGTCCACAACAATCTGGGCTCTTCTAATTATGGATGAGTTAAGCTAACAGATCTGCAGACAACAAGGGAGATAGAAAACAGACCTTTTATACTAGTGGCCAGCGCTTATCTGAGCACTGAACTCCTGTACTGGAGTACAGTACAACTCCAGTTGCTCAATTTAGGATTTTGGGGTGGGGTGGGTGGCTTGTTCAGTAATTTGTCTAAAATTCATTTATTGTAGTCCAGAGGCTATTGTGGATGACCTCACCCATTTTCCAGTGCAGTTGACTTATGTGTCTGATTCTCCCCATGCCTACCATTCCCATCAGATATCTTTTAAAATTGTTCTTGTGCCTCTCTCCCATTGATGATTTGCAAAAGATTTGTTTTGGGCATGGTGGAGGGAGGGGTAAGAACTGCAGGTTGGTTACATTTTCCACCCTTCACTCCCTGTTGGTTATGTCCAAAAAATCCTGCAATAAGCATTCAAGAGGTTGTGATTCTGAGAGTGGAAAATGGCTCAAGTTCTCCTTGAGCAGCTTCTGGACCATGCATGAATATAGACCTATGAAGCTGTCTTGTCCTTGAGGCAGGTCAATTCAGTATTGTCTGTGCTGACTGGGGCGTGGCTCTCCAGGGTTTCAGATGAGACTTGCCTTGCCCTACCTGGAGTTCCCAGGGATTGAACTGGGACGTTCTGTGGGTAAAAAATGTGCTCTGCCACCAAGCGATGGCTTTCCTACATGTTCTATATTCCTGAGAATCTTTTGAGGTTGGGAGAAGATAGCAGCAGGTGTTCATGAAATTATGCTCCTCCTCCTTGGTGAAGAGAGCCATGTGAATGAATTGTCTCCTTGTATGTACATTTTCGGGCAGAGCCCTGGGTGGAAATCTTGTTCCAGAGTTTGAACCATGAAATGAGCGCTCAGCCTTGTTTCTGTGCTGTAGCCCAAGTCTTATTTTTATGTTGATGCCTGTTGCTTTTTAGGCTGTGGCTCATGATATTTATACAGACTTGGTTGACGATGCCTGTCTGGGTTTGTGCTTCGAGGTGCACCGGGCTGTCAAGTGTGGGTACTTTTTTCTGGATGACACTGACCCTGATAGCATGAAGGATTATGGTAAGTGTGTGTGTACTGCTGACAACTTCTTGCCACTTCGTTTCCGAAAGATCCAGGGCTGGCACTCTTGGTGCATTCCAAGCTGGGTTTTAACGACATTCTGCAGAAATACGTATTTGGAAGGAATTGATAGTTGAATGTAGTCAGATTAAGCAATCCAGACCACAGCTATGCCACAAACAAAGAATTGGTTCAATGCAGAATTGTGCCCTGCAGAACAAATAGCTTGTGTGAGTTAAATCAGGGCTGTGCCGTCTAAGGGGGAAGCAGCAACTCCTCAAAATATCCATCAGGTAGCATCTGGAAGAGGAAAATTCCTTTCCCAATTTCACATGTGATCCTCACCTAGGAACGTGTGCAAAGGGCTTACACCAACTGCGCAGAATCAGGAAGTGTGTTCTGAGCATGTGATGAATTGAGAATGGTGATATCTGAGTGGATACTAACCAAGAGGATGCAAAAAAAAAAAAAAAGCCCCACTGCCCATTTGTAGTTTTAGAGAAATTCCTCTGAATTGGTGGATGTCTGCATCCTTGTATGGGAGGGAGTAGGGTTGGACTAGGCCAGTGGACCCCAAACTTACCTCCGTCATAGCACCCTTCTTGCTGCAGGTGTGGAGCTCGGCAACTGGAAGTAAGTGGCTATGATGTCACCACCAATCACTTCTGGATTCCAAGCACCCAGTACAACAAAAGCTTCACTCATGGAGCTCTGCCTGCTGAGCCTCTGCTCCACTGTCTTTGGCATTTTGTTGGGTGCTTACTGCCAGGCAGCAAACATCATGCGACACCCTTGCATGTTTCCTGCGCTAGCCCACAGAGCTGTAATGCCCAGTTTGGTGATTTCTGGACTAGGCTGTTTTAGATGACCATATAGCACTTATGATGCCTTAAAAGATGTATAAGTAACACTTTTCCTTCCTGAGTTTTCTGTTGTAAACCTCCTAGGGATTGTTCCGATTGGTATTAACAAATGTGTTGTAATGCTCCTTGAGTACCTCGCCTTTTAGGAAGGGAAAAGTGGGGTAAATATTTTAAAGATGCTTTCATGCCAGCATTGTGTGTAAAAACTGCACAGGTAAGCCTCAAATTCTTAGTAGCCTATCCATCCCTGCATACTTATGACAGTTGTTTGTGCCACTTGGTTAGCTTGCCGCATGCACAGTTACTTGAGTATGTCTTATCATAGATGACCAGACAAATGGATATTTTCAAGCCTGCTATTAATAAGAGAAAGGGTGAATGTAGGGGACAGGGATTGACCTGGAGATGAGAGCTGGGTGGGAGGTTGAGTTTATGGTGGTTGGGAAAGGGTTTTGCTGGAAAGAAGAGAGCAAAATAGTTTTATGGAACAATAAGTGGCAAATTTTGTTAGTTTTGACTTAAGGCAAATTCTTATTGGCATATACCTGTGTTAGTCACCTGTCCCACATGGTTAACTTGCCGCATGCCCAGTTACCTGAGTCTGTCTTACCTGATGATCATTAGCCCATTAGTATTGCATCTGTTTTGGGGGGCTCTCTTGGAATTTAAGTCTCTACACTTGAACCCTGACTATGCCCTGTTGATGAAAATCCCGATTTCCTCCTCCTCTGTCTCAGAATGGGCTAATGAATACTCTAGGACTGGAGTCTCCAAACTTTTCAGTACAAGGGCCACATCGTATATTTTACACTTTTTTGGCCTGCAAAATCATTTTTGTAAGTGAATGAATGATTAAGTTTTGCTTGGATTTTTTGTAATCAGCATATGATTCAGAACAAAAGAGAAATGTAGCCATTACAAAGAAACAATGCTATTCTTAAACTGAGAAATGTTACATAGCAAGTAAAAATTTACAAATGCTCTGATAAAAAAAAGTTGCTGCAGGCTGGACAAAAATCATGTGGTGGACTGGATGTGGTCCCAAACTGTAGTTTGGAGACCTCTGCTGTAGGATTGCCTCCGTTAGAAACCAGTACATACTCTGGGGATTCAGCTTCATTCCAGAAGGCATCATGTTGAGGCACTCGTCTTCCTGGTGTCCAGACTGGGCACCTTTGCCCAGATGCCCAGGTTCCAAAGGCAGGTAAAGATGTCCAGGTGACCATGTCTTGACAAAGGAGGCAGAATGGTGATGCCATCAAACAAAGGACATAAAAGGTTAGGCAAAAGTGTATTCTTTGATCTGGGCTCTGCCTGAATGATGATGCACTGTCAGGATTCAGTCCACTTTTCAGGCAGGGAGGTGCTACAATGGATGGGAACCATTGTCTGGAATAAGTTTAGGAAATAAGTCTAGGAAGTGGCATCAGATTTCTGATTTTTCTGCCTGTCTTGTACCTAATTAAGGACATCAGAACAGCCCCACTGGATCAGGCCATAGGCCCATCCAGTCCAGCTTAACTGTGCAAGGTCTTCTGTCACCCAAGTCTCTTTGCATATGCCTGTCTGTAACTTTTTTGTCTGCTATCCCTGTTTCAATAAATTTCCTTATTCTGATTTTTCAACCTGCCTGATGTGGTTCATTCAGCAGGAAGCATATTGCCTCATCCATGTGTTCACTAGCCCTATACTACTGCATCTGTTTCTGGGGGCTCTTGCTAGAAGGTTTTCAAGATGTGCTCCCCCTCCGGTCTGGTTTTAACTTTGGTGGTAGCAGTGGTTACTACCTTTTACTCCAGACTTAAGTAAGAGTTGTGGGGAAGAGGGAGAGTGCTGGGTGAATGATCCCCCTCCCAGTTACCACAGCCCTACAGTACTGCATTAAAAGTAGCCATATGCAAGCCTAGTTGAGAAGCCTGAAGACTCCCCTGTGGGGCAGGCAGCAGAAGCTGGAGGGGACTGTAGAGTTGCTGCTCACCTTTCTTGCCCTGTTCTTCAGTGCTTATTTCTCCTTTTTGTAAGTAATTGTCTCTACTTTCCTTGTAAACCAGTAGGGGAAAGTTAATCACTAGAGAAATAAGATGGGCAGATTAAAACAGGTTAGGTGGCCACACACTATGCAGGCTTCCATCTTTCTCTCCCCTGTCTCCAGAGGACATTTCAAAATTCTCAACAGCTAAGAATCTGACTCTCACATGGTTACCATTTTGATGAGATGAATGTCATGTGCATCTGGGTTCTCAAGGAACCTTTACACATTTGTCTGCTATGGAACCCCTGAACTTTTGCAAAGAACCCTGGCTATGTTCTAAGGTGAATAGCTCACACAGGGTACTTTTAGTCCTTGCTGTTACTCCTCATAAGCTATGTGAATTCCAGAATTGTCTTGAGTGCACATTGCTGTTGGGAAATAGTGAACAAGTTTCTTTAGAGGCATTAGTCTGAAATTATTGATAAGCTTTGAAGGAACTCCAAGGATTCTTTGGAATGTAGTTTGAGAATCACTGGCCATAAGGCATAGAGAAGGGTCTTTAAGGAGACCCTGATCTTATGCAATATGGAGAGATCAAGAAGGTACAGATATGGGCAGAGAGGTTTGATTAAACGAGCAGTGCACGTATTCTTTTTGTATTCTGAAGGCTCTTGCTTCTCAATACGTGACTGAGAGCTTGCTGTAGCAACTGGAGCTGATCTAGTAGCATTGATGGCGCATCAGTGCGCATCTGTAGCACATGATCTTACATGTTTGGTCTTCTGCTCCTGCTTGCTGAAAAGGCTTGGGAGTTGTGGTCCACATGCTTCTAAGCAAACGAGTGCTTGAACTGCTTGTGCCTTGAACTGGATATGCTCTTGGATCTCAGCCTCCCATTCCTGCTGAGACCCCATTCTTTCTTCCTACAGAAATTGTGGATCAACCAGGGCTGGACATTTTTGGACAGGTCTATAACCAGTGGAAGAACAAGGAATGTGTTTGTCCAAACTGCAGCAGGAGCATAGCAGCCTCCCGGTTTGCCCCACACTTGGAGAAGTGCCTCGGTATGGGCAGGAACAGCAGTCGCATAGCCAATCGAAGGTGAGGCATTGAAGAGGGAGGGTTGGGGTGTGAAGGCATGCTCTGAGAAGTAAAGTTTTTCAAAGGGTGTGTGCATATGTAAGGTTTGGATGATATTTCTGGTAACCAGGATAAGTACATGGAGAGAACTGTGAGTACCAAAAGACCATCCAGGTCATCCTGGGTTGTGTGCATTGCCCTTTAAAAAAAACAAAAAAGCTGTTTTTTAAAAAATTGCTGGGAGCAGCTAAATCCTGTACCACTGGAGAACTAAATTCTAGGACTTGTATGAAGTAAGCACTTGCCTCCTATTCTTCTGCTAATGGCAAAGGGTGTGGTGTGTCAAAGGCAGCAGAGGTTCATTGTCTGGGCAATTCAGTCTTATGATTAAAGCAAGGAAATGGTGATTGGAGATGTGTTACACCCCAAAGCAAATTTCATGCTTCTGCATTGTGAGAAGTACACACAGCCTAGATCAGTATGATTTAGGGGGTGGTCATCTGCTCTAGTGTGAGCTAGTGGCTGAGAGGCTGAACTATAAGTCAGGTAGTCCTTTGTTTATATCTTGCCTTTGCTACGAACCCATCAAATGCTTGAGTCACTGTTCTCTGTAGTTGGCCTCCCTTTCCCCATATGACAGAATGTTGAGGGAAGGAATTATTATATTGACCCACTTTACAGGGTCAGTGTTGCAGGGTAATGCTGAGATTTTATGAAAAGCGCTTTGACTATACAAGAATAGAGATGTGAAGGCCTGGAAAAAAACCAGGAAAAAAAAACTGGTTTTTTCCCCTGAAGCCTTTTTTTTGTTTTTGTTCTGAAAAATTGGGGAAAAAGAGAAATTGATTATGGAATGTTTTATTTTAACATGATGAATAAAATATTTTAAGACAAGGTGTCTTAAAGACAAGGTGAAATTACTAAGACCATCATACCATTTGCCCAGCAGACATTCTTTGAGCAAGCCTCTTTTGGAGTCAGATTATGAACATGTAATGGAATCTGTGCAGGGAAAAATTAATGAAGCACTGTGTCTTGCACTGCTTACAGATAGATGGACAAATGTGAGAGGAGAAGGAATTATAAATTTTGCTATAACACCTCAACCAGTTTTTTACAAAAGCATTGAAACAGGAGAGAACAGACATATTGCAGAGTATATCAGCTGTAAAATATGTGAAGTCCTACAGAAAATTGGGAGTGGTAAAGTATTTGCTTTGTTGACTGACAATGCCAGCAATATGAAAGCAGCATGGGAGATCATAATGGATAAGTATCCACATATTACTGCAATAGGATGTGCATCTCATGGGCTCAACTTGCTTCTTAATGATATTGTGAAACTCAACACCCTTCAAATGATCTATAGATGAGCAAAAGAAGTTATAAAACATGTAAAAGGTACTCATATTGTAGCTGCAGTTTTCAAGAAAAAGCAAGTAGAAAAAAATGCAAAGAATAAAATAGTGACTCTGAAGCTCTGTAATCAAACTTGGTGGGCTGAAGGGTGATCTTCTTTGAAAGTTTACTAAAAAACAAAGGAGTTCTTCAAGAAACAGTAATAGTTGAAGATCTTAAAGTACCCAGGAGTGTGAGACTGTTCTTGATCAGGATGTCTTCTGGGTTCAGCTGCAAAATTCCCTGAAGATTCTAATGCCAATTGCTGTAGCAATTGCTGCATTTGAATCGATGCACTTTTGTCAGAAATTCCTTATCTAATGACCAAGATAAAAACAACTGTTTTTGAAAATCTTAGTATATCTCCACTTACAACTATAGAAGTAAAGATTTTATTTTAAAAAGGGAAGAATTTTGTTGCCATCTAATTCATGCTGCTGCAAATCTGCTGGATCTAAGATTCAAAGGTGGAAATTTAAGTGATGATAGCACGGTTACTGCATTTGACTGGATTACAAAACAAGCATCACATTTAGGACTTGATGTTGGAAGGTACATTCAAATGTTGCAGAATATACGTAGAACATCTTCAGGGATTTGGTTCAGGAATTTGGTCCACGAATGCAATCTGGGATTCTGCCAAACATATTCCTCCTGCAACATGGTGGCAAGGTCTTTGCACAACACAGCCTCGGACTCCTCTTGCTTCTTACCTTCTTCAGATTCCTCCATCTCCTGCAGCATGTGAAAGAATCTGGCCTATGTTTGGAAACTCTCATGCTAAATCAAGAAATAAACTGAAATGTGAAAGGGTAGAGAAGCTTGTTTCAATCCAGGCAAACCTTTAGTTTTTAGAAGTTCATAATTGTAATAATGTCAGACACATCAGAGTAGCTGCAGAAGCAGAGACTGAAACTGATACTGATAATTACAGCTCAGAAAATGATTCTGATTAAATTTCATGCCCATTCATTGAAACTTAGTCCTACTCCCTTCTATACACTTTCCCCTCTTCAATTCTTTTTATGAGAATGGGTTTTTTATTTTTATTTAATACTGTGGAGAGGAAATATGAATACTTTTGGATTTTAAAATTGTTTTGTGGAGGTTTTTTGTCCCACATAAACTAGTAAACTGTTCAGGAGATTATTGCTCCATTTGTTACAATTACAAATACTATTTAAAAAAGTAAATTCTGTTTGTTTGGATACACTATATTTTTAATAAGCTAGTTGTGATAATTTTATGCCAAGTCAAATTGCCCATAGTCATATTTTATGTTCCTGAAATAACAGAATGACTTTCAATCTGGAAAAGAAAAAAAAAGTGCTAATGTAGCACGTTTTTCAATTTTTCCAAAAACGTCTGTTTTTTTCCACAATAAAACCTGGGTTTTTTCCGAGCTTCAAAATTTCCAGAAATCTTACATCTCTAAGAAGTGTTATTGAACTCTTAATAGACTGTACTTGGCAGTGCAGGGATGTGCTTAATTCATGTTTCACTATACTTGCTCCATCACATTTGATCCTAATGCAGTATTTTTGAACTTTCTGCCTTCAGTAAACCTTTTTCATATCTTCTTTGCCAAGGAATCCCTCCATCAAGTGTGTACTCTCCAACACATAGGGCACATACTTGCCAACTTACCTGGCCCCATTGCCACCCTGTAGGAACTGAGAGTGCCTCATGGAATATGCTGAATCTCTCCCCCTGTGGTTTTACCTTGCAGAAGAAAATCAATAGTGGTGATTCAGCTGTCTTCCAGGAAAGCTTGTCCACCGTTACTGATCTTCTCTGTTTGAAAACCATTGTTCTAATACCATGTGCCATCCTACAGTCAACTAACTTTCTTTCCTTCCTTTCTGTAGGATAGCAAGTAGCAACAACATGAACAAATCAGAGAGTGACCAAGAGGACAATGATGATATAAATGATAACGACTGGTCATATGGATCTGAGAAGAAAGGTAAGCTGCAGTGAGGGGAGGTTTCCTGGATAGTGGAGCAAGGGAAGTGGGGTGTGAGTTCATCCTTGTGCATTGGATAAAAGGAGTGGTTGTACTCTTACTAAACTGGGACTCATGCCGAGTGAGGTGTTGACTCTGCATTAGAGGTAGAACCTAAAGGCAGAGTCCTCTGGGTTGGAGGGGGAGCCCACAGGGGCCATTGGTCGGACATAGCACATACTTAGCATGCAGGAGGTCCCTGGCATATCCAGGAAAGGCTGGAAAAGGAGCCTGTCTGAGACTCTGGTGAGCATCTGGCAGGCAATGCAAACACTGCACTAGATTTGTCAGGTCAAATCATTGGTCAAGTAGCTTATATTTAAGAAATTTATATCCCACCCTTCCCTTTGCCAAGGCAAATGCCCAAGGCAGCTTTCAAGTTTCACAAAAGAATAACAGTGAGGTTTACAATAAATTCAACAATAAGTAAAGCAGTTAGTAAGAAGTATATGATCAGCAGATCCAGTGGTGGAACAAGTGGGTTTGGAGGTAGAGCCCAGGATTTTGGCAAAAGATGTGTCTTCCCATGAGGCGTTCAGCTGGAAAAAGAAATCTTGCCCTTTGTTTTTACTGTAACTGACCTTAAAGGCCAGTGCAATTTCTTTTTAGTAAACTCCACTTACGGTTGCAAGCTGTCAACTAGTTCTTGTGAAATTGTGCTAGATTCTGTCCGAAAGGACTTACTGAAAATGAATTTTTCAAAATTGATACTTAATAGCTGGTGTGGATTTGTGTACGTTCTCGTGATTGTATCTTAAAATAGTTTCTTTTCTCCTTCATAGCAAAAAAGAGAAAATCAGATAAGGTAAGATCTTGTTGGTATTGGATGTGTTCATTCCTAATCTCTGCAAATTGTGGTGGGGGGCAAGCTTAAGAAGCAAATGCACAAATTGCTCTTAACTACTATGATTTTATCCAATGTGCTGAACTTGATTTGGATGCTCCTTTTGGGAAGTGGAGGGGTCTAGATCCTTTGGGATGATCTGGAGATGAATTTTACTCACTTAAGAATCTGGCTGTTCAATCTGCAATTTTTCCAGTGCCACTTCCACTTACGTATTGATCCCAAAGCTCTTGCTACTTCTGTTAGTAAAGGAGGGTATCCAGAGTGGGTCACTCTCAGAGTTGGATTTCAGTTATACAGGTGTATAATAGCTGTATTACCTTTGCATCTTCTCTTTCATAATGTGGCTTGCTTACATGAGTGAGTCATAGAGAGCTATTTGTTCTACAAGTGCTGCAGAGCAATACACTTGTCTTGATTGTAGCAATTTGCATTGAAGAGTGTTGGACTGATGGCCTAGGGCAGGGGTGCCCAAACCCCGGCCCGGGGGCCACTTGCGGCCCTCGGGGGCTCTCAATCAGGCCCTCAGGGAGCCCCCAGTCTCCAGTGAGTCTCTGGCCTCCAGAGACTTTTTGGAGCCCGTGCTGGCCCAGTGCAACTGCTGTCCGCAAGAGGACGACTGTTCAACTTCTCACCTGAGCTGTAGGACAAAGGTTCCCTTCACTAGTTGCTGTTTCACGTCTGTGATGCAGCAGTGGCAGTGAAGGAAAGGCTGGTCTTGCTTTGTGCAAGGACTTTTATAGGCCTTGAGCTACTGCAAGACCTTCATTCAATAATATATGTTCCATCTCTAATATATTCATTTATGTAAATTTATTCACATTTTAAATGGTAAATTAATTCTTTCCCCCCCCCCCCGGCCCCCAACACAGTGTCAGAGAGATGATGTGGCCCTCCTGCCAAAATGTTTGGACACCCCTGGCCTAGGGTCATTTGATCATCTCCTCACTGTGACCATTAAGGATAGCAGCAAAAGGGTTTCCTATAACATCCTTGAACATCCTTCCTATAACATCCTTGATATTAGGGTTTCCTAATATCATCTTTGGAGGCTCTCCTGTGCTTGCCCCTGCTAACAGTGGTCATCAGAGGCAGCTTTTAGGTTGTGGTCAGAGTGATCAGAGGTCCTCTTTTTTAGGATGTGTCCTCTTTTTCAGCCTTGTGTCCTGGAAAAGAACTTTAGTGTCCCCTTCCCTGTGAGCAAGCCCCTGCAAGCAGTGCATAGCCTTCTTATAATTATGTGTAATAAATTATATGTAATATAGTTTTAAGTTTAATTATGTAATAGTGTTAAACCACATGAAATCAATATACGAGTGTGCTTAGTTTTTATTTTTGTCATGTCCAACATTTTTCTTGGCTGTCCTACATTTTGGGGTGCCTTGTCCTCTTTTGTGGTTATGACATCTGGTTACCCTACTTTTGGTGCCCTGTTGGACTGCTTCCCCAGAGATACTCACCTGGCACCTTTTTTCTTCAATTCTTTTAATGCTTTAATTGTGCTGTCTTAATACAAAATTATGCAGGGGATGGACAGAATGGATAGAGAGATGCTGTTTACACTCTCACATAACACCAGAACCAGGGGACATCCACTAAAATTGAGTGTTGGGCGGGTTAGGACAGACAAAAGAAAATATTTCTTTACTCAGCGTGTGGTTGGTCTGTGGAACTCCTTGCCACAGGATGTGGTGCTGGCGTCTAGCCTAGACGCCTTTAAAAGGGGATTGGACAAGTTTCTGGAGGAAAAATCCATTACGGGTTACAAGCCATGATGTGTGTGTGCAACCTCCTGATTTTAGAAATGGGCTATGTCAGAACGCCAATGCAAGGGAGGGCACCAGGATGAGGTCTCTTGTTATCTGGTGTGCTCCCTGGGGCATTTGGTGGGCCGCTGTGAGATACAGGAAGCTGGACTAGATGGGCCCATGGCCTGATCCAGTGGGGCTGTTCTGATGTGTGTCATGTTCTTATTGCTAACCATGCTGAGAAGTTTCTGGGAAGATTGCTATAAATACCTTAAATAAACTGGAGTGAAATATCCAGTTGGGGGAGCTACTTTTGGGGAATCCACTCCTTGCTCTTCCCTTCTTGTTTCAGAATCCCAATTCACCCCGAAGATCCAAGTCCTTGAAACATAAAAACGGTGAGTGTTGGCAGATGTACTCCCTGCTCATTGCCCCACCCATTCCAAGTCTTCTGTTTGCATGCTTAGAGCCCTGCTTGCCAGTCTTTGGATAACTGAGGCACACTTAACTGCTAAACTAACTTAGTCATGCTTCATTCTTGCGCCTGAAGAGGTTTAGTAAGGTGTAGGTTACTCTTGGTAGGTTTAGTAAGAAATAAGTGGAATCCACACCCTTTCTTCTTCACGAATTGCTGAACTGAGTATTCTTAAGGATTAGGAAACACACTGCATGCTTCTTGTACAAAGAAGCAGTGGGCCGTTTTGCTGGGGCTCTGTACCAGAACTGACTGGCAACAAAAATGTGACTGGAATGCCTGGTCCTTGTAGGAGGCAAGACCAGAGCAGTTATTTGTACAGATACATGTAGCCTCTTCTTGGTTGGGTACTTCTGAGCTCACAGGTGCCTCTGATACTTTATTCCTTGTGGAATGCTAGTGGCTTTCTCATAGCACCTGAGTGTGTCTCCTGTACATTTCAGAAATTGATATAGGAATGAGCAGGGTAGGGCACAAAGTTGTAAACATGCTTTGCTGTACACAAGCCGAGCACAGCGGCCAAGTACCAGTAGAGAATCTCAAATGTGTGTTTTAAAAGTAAGATCAAAGTGCATCACTTGTAGTTCTCAGTTGAAAAGTATGGGCAAGGATGTACTGTGTTCAGAAATTCAGGAAAGCCTTAAGTGAACTGGTGGTGGGATGGGATGTATAGCATGTAGGCTGATCTGTCAGCTGGGAAGGAGGAGTTGAAGAATAACTGAAAAGTATGACTCAGACAGGCTGTTGGGGTGATTTTGTGTTATCTGAAGTAGATGTGGGTGGGGTTAGAAGCAGAGCACTTAGCCAGTGGGGAAAGAGTTGCAAAGCCCACTTGGGAACTGTGGTAATGCAAGACTCTGTTGGAACTAACTTTCTGCTTCGTGCAGTGCTAGGAGACTGGTGGCTGGCTGGTGACTGGGGCCAGTGGAAGTGCAACTCCACAAAGGCCACCCAAAACTGTACAGCTTCCTGTGCTCTAACCCTTCTGTATCTAAATGCTAGCAATTTCTGCCAAACTTCAGCTTAACTACAGCTTGCCTTCTAGATTGCACTGGGTGCAAATGCCTAGAGTTTATGGTCCCAAATGCAGGATTTGGGGGTGGCTGGGCTTGTATGCAAATAGTCATATGGAATATGTGAGGCTGCATTTAAGGACATGCACATTCTCCCGGTATCATGTGAGCTTGGTGACAGAGTGAGGGACCATTTGTGTTCTTATGCACATTTTCTTTCCTCCTTCCAGGAGAGCTGAGTGGGAACTCGGATCCGTTCAAGGTGAGTTTCGTTCTGCACTATTGCTTTCAGCATGTCATGTATATTCTGCTTTTGTGGCTCCTGAAACTGCCTTATCTTTTGCAGCAGCCCTTAGAGCGATTCGGAGCATATGAGCTGGTATAGATAGAGCATCATAGGTCTAAAAACTAAATCTGATTTACTTAACCCCTGAAATACCACTGTGTGTCTGTTCTACTCTATAGTATAACAACTCTGCTGGAATCAACTATGAAACACTGGGCCCTGATGAGCTCCGTACTGTGCTCACCACGGTGAGTACCTGAGTTTCCTTCTGTTCACTCCTGTTATCTGCTGATCTGTACTGTAAGCATCAAGTATTGTCTGTAGTTGATAGCTTTCCATGAAAAATATTCCATAACTGCTCAACAACTTTCACCAGTGAGGTGTCATCTAACAAGTCCATGAATCATTAAACAATATACAGTCGGCTCACATTATCTGCAGGGTTTCTATTCCCGGAACCCCCACAGATGCTGAAAGCCGCTGATAACTGAATCTGCGGGTCAGGGCCCTCACTTGATCTGTGGATGCAACTGGAAGTGACTTCTGGTTATGTCTGGAAGTATTCTGAAATACTGAACCACATGTGTTCTCTCTGGGCCTCAGAAAGCCCTCCGGAGGTGTTGGAAGGTACTCGGGTTTTTAGAAAAACCTCAGAAAGCCTTTTGGACACAACGAGAAGATGCTTCCAGTTGTGTCTGGGTAGTCAAGCGGGGCCTTCACTGTGGGTTCAGAACCCTCAGTGAGTCAGATCTGTGGGTTCCAAACATGTGTAGGGACCAAACATATATAGGGACCACCAGTACATATGGCTGAATTTAACCAGAATGCCAGATGCAAGGGAGGGCACCAGGATGAGGTCTCTTGTTATCTGGTGTGCTCCCTGGGGCATTTGGTGGGCCGCTGTGAGATACAGGAAGCTGGACTAGATGGGCCTATGGCCTGATCCAGTGGGGCTGTTCTTATGTTCTTAACCAAAGTTGCTTATTGAAATTAGGATTCCAGGGTCTAAGGCCGCAGTTTTAAACCAGTGTGTCACAGCATGGTGTGCCACAAATGGTCCACAGGTGTGCCATGGGAATTTAGGGGACGATACTTGTTAACAGGACCATTGGGGGTTGTGAGCCGCCCACCAGCAGCATTGTTTGCCTTGTCAATTGTATTAAAAAAAGGGAAAAAACCTTGATGTTGTGCCTTGACAATTTGAATGCCTTTTCAGTGTGCTGTGAGATGAAAAAGGTTGAAAATTGCTGGTCTAAAGTCTCCTAAGTCTGCTCTGGTACTTGGCTGCCTGATCAAGGCTTCACAGCCTCTTGGTCACAATATAGCGGTTAAACCAATGATAACTCATTAAGCTATGACACCTCTGCTTGCCAAACCTTGCTATGGCCTTGGAGCAGATCAGCCACTTGGAGTCCATAGACTGTTGCTGCTGTTTTAATATTTATTTAGCCCCAGAGGTGCACTTGGCACTGAACAAAAAAAAAGAAAAAAGCATAGGAGGCAGTGTTGACAAAACGTGATATGTTTCACAGTATAAGAAGGGGTGAGGAAAAGTGTTTTGGCTGGAGATATGGAGATGGTAATGGCTGCTGAAGAGATGCAAGAGGAGTGTATGCAGAGTGCTTGAAAGTGTCTGTTAATGCATAGTGCTATGGTATGGTATGCCTCACCAGTCTAACTAAATGGCCTGCCTAGACAGTGTCTCCTCATTTTGCTCTTCCTCCAGGAGAGAGGCATCAGACATGCTGGGGGTCATTTTTTTTACCCCACTCTCTGAAGCCTTACAGGTTACAAGTCATAGTAGGAATGTACACGCTCTTGGTTTTAGAGGCAGGCTGCCTCTGATTGCCAGAAGCAGGGGAGGGCACCAGGACACAGGTTGTGTCTGTTGTCTTGTGTGTTCCCTGAAGCATTTGATGGGCCACTGTGAGATACAGGAAGCTGGACTAGATGTTCCTTTGGCCTGATCCAGCAGGGCTCTTCTTATATTCTTAAACCTATTTGCCTTGAGTAGAAGCATTCCTTTGTGTGTCTTCCCCACCTCCCAAGTAAATCCACACATAGGTTTCCTTGAGACCAGGCAACTGTAGAATCATACAAGAGTTCTAGTTCTCCGATTCCAAGAAGACTATATTGGCTAACTTGTCTCCATGTCCACTGGTGGTGGTGTCTTCATTCTTCCTTGCCTGGCCATAGGTTAAATCTGCCACTTCCATGGGGATCTCCATATACTGTCAAGAATCTCTCACTGACATCTTGGAGCTATACCCTAACTTGTGATAACTGAGACACACTAATCTTTTCCAAATTAAAATTTGAAGTATGCTTTTGATACTGTGTGGAAGCAAGAATTTCATACCTCCTGTGTTTTGCAAAAGTTTATTCTGAGTGCACTTCCTGACCGGAAAGAGGCATGTTCAGGTAGTGACTCATGCAGAGATCGGCAAGGAGCTTTCCATGAAGGTATTTGAGTTCATAGGAACCTCTAATTTCTCATGACTCTTGCATATCGCTTGTAGCACACAGTTCTTGGATTAATATCATGTTTGACTGAAAGAGGTTAGCCTACTTCTTCCACATCAGTGGAGTTCCTTGATGTACGTTCTCTTTATTCATGCTATATGTTCCTTTTTCTCTAGCAATGTGGGGTGATCTCTGAACATACCAAGAAGATGTGTACACGGTGAGAACATGCGCACACCCCACTCTGTAACCTCTTCCAATTCCTCTGCTAGTATTAACAACTTCCAGGCCGCAACGGGGAGTGGAGGTGCTTGCAAGATCTCCCTGTTTGTGGTAACCTGGACCAATTGATTAAGACTGTAAGAAAGCTTTACCCTATGATCTCTTCACTGCTGTGGATTCAGAATAGGAATGTGGATTAAATGCAAAAACTGAGCATTGACGTTTGAAAGGGAGGAAAGTGTATCTCTGAATGAACTGAGACTGCCTACTACTCTGTTGGTTCCCAATCATTGCTAATGGGAGTAATGCTGCAAAATAATGGTATTGAAGGTGGGTGTTGGATAGGGTGCCACCCTGCCCCAACACTCCAACCTAGCCTTGCAATCGTCCTGGCTTGCTTGTTTGACAGTGTACCTCTTTATCCTCTCTAGTACATCAACAGGTTGAAAGAGAACTAGTTCCTAGTTTCCTTGCCTACTTATTTGAAGGAGATTCTTAGCTTGCCATAGGCAGCTAAGCAAGTGGCTGTCTGCAAACCTGTTTTTACTTGCTCTAGTGTTAGATTCAGATAACTGGGGGATCACAGAAGCTGCTTAAGAGCTTATCTCATTATACCTGTAATCAGTGCATTAAACCCATCTTACCACTCCTTTGTTTACTCAGATATGAGTTAATTGTAAAGGGCTGGTAACATTGGACTTAGTTGTGTGATCAGAGTCTTTGGAAACTTCCTCACCCCAGACCTTTGGTGCTAAGTTTTGAAACTACCATTTGTTCTTGCTTGTCTAGCAAGTTCTTGTTTTTCCCCTCATTTGAGAGTTCAGGGTAACCATTTAAGCGAAGCTGTAGCCTAGGATATGAATACTGCTAATCTGCTAAGCAGAGATGGCACAGAGTTTGGGAGTGATCATAGGCTTGTGCAGTGTAGTTCTTCCATAGTATGAAAGTGCCACCCTCCCATCTCTTGTTGGGCTTAGCCTAGCGTTAGCTCTGCACCAATGCTAACCATAGTTTAACATTAATAGTTTGCAAAACACTGGTTAATGTTGGTGCAGTTGTAAGCACTCCAGTATGGTGTAGTTCTTCAAGGGGAAAAGAGTAAGAAATGTGCATGAAACTTGCCAATCTACGCAGCTGACAGAGCCTGCAGGGCTGTGTGGTACACATGCATAGTGCTTTGGAAGCGAGCAAAGTATCCAGAGTTGTGTGTGCCCTGTCTGTCCAAATTCCATGACCATAAAAGCTAATTATGTATAAATTATGCAAATTTAGGTTCAATGGCCTATATTTGTCTGCTGTGACTTCACTCTGTTGCTGCTAGTCTTAAGCAGTTGGCTTAAATCCTGTGACCTGTCTAGTGGGGAATCCTGCTTGTCACCCTTGCTCTGATTTCTGAGGCTTTCCCTGAAGTTGTTCCCATGTCTGCAAGCCTAAAACTTTGCAGCCATGAGAAGTCTGGCTTAACTTGCTCGTAGGTATAGGGAAAAAAAGCTGAAGTTCTCAGAATGCTGAATTCTGTGCCCACTTCAACATGTTGCAGAATATATATGTGGCTGTGCATGAAATATGGGGACAGATGCTCTTGACTTGCGCTCCAGCACTGAAAGCTGAATATGCTCATACTCTTACTAGCAATGTTGAGTCTTCCTTTCTGTGACGCCAATCATGTCAACTTGATGGGGGATGAAACATGCATTTTCACTAACTGTGTTCAACCTCTGACCTTGCCTGATTTTTCCCCTCCCCCTTCAGGTCTCTGCGCTGTCCTCAGCACACAGATGAACAGCGGAGGTCAGTCAGGGTCTACCTCCTGGGACCCTCTGCGTAAGTGTGATGGGATGGAGGCAGAGTGGATGTTTTAGCAGGGGGAGAGTAACTGGCCCACATCACCCCAGCATGTCTGTTCTAGTGGCTGTCTGCTGGTGTTTTTGCATCTTTTCAGATTGTGAGCCCTTTTGGGACAGGGAGCCATTAGTTATTTGATTTTTCTCTGTGAACCGCTTTGTGAACTTTTAGTTGAAAAGCGGTATATAAATACTGTTAATAATAATGTGAAACACCTTTATCCCCCCCCCAAATGTATTTCATGTGCCAAACATCAGATTCACCTGGAAATGCTTTCAGAGAGGCTGTGCTCAGGGTTTGTGATTCAGGAAAAAAAGTTAAATTTCTCCAAGAAAAGCTTAATTTTGCAACCAGTATAATCTTGCACATTGGGCAACTTTGCAAAATACCACAATGTCATGGTGAAGAGCAAGGACTACTCCACATCTCCCAACTACTGGAAATCTTATTCTGCCACCCTCCTGGTTTCAGAGACAGAAGCAAGAATTGCCTGTATGCTTTCAGCCATATCTTTGCAGCCAAGGGAGGCTAGAAACTAGTTTTTTTTAATCAGCAAAGCAGAGATTCCCAGGAAATGGGTGCTCAGTATTGCATCCTGTGCTCCCTTGAAATTGCAGCATCCACACAGCTCTGTGTGTGTGTGTGTGTGTGTGTGTGTGTGTGTGTGTGTGTGTGTGATTGCATGGGTAGAGAATGTCTGATCCAATTGTACCTTTCAGTCTTCTCAGCCTAGTCTTCTCAGCACTTGCCTGTGTACACAATTTTTGCAGGATAGCAATGCTGTGCACTTTTTCCCTTTGCTAACTTCTGCCTACCATGAGAGTTAAGCACAGAGCCTGAAGCCCTACCATCCTGACCTCAATATGTTCTTGGTCTCTAGTTCCTGGGACTTCACTTGGCACTGCCTGCACTTTAAGCATACCCTTTCCAACCACAAAAGGGCTAGAAACGTTTTTAAAATTGTAAAGATAATACTGGCATTACATACACAAGCATCATACCCTTGGTACTCTGCGTTAGTTAATTTAGAGTAACCTGCACCCTGCATTATAGCACATGACAAGTTGGCAAAAGGATGTTAAGGGGTAATATATTCCCAAGTTGGGTGTGAAGATGTTGCTTGTCCCCAAAATTGTCTGGTATTAAGTGCACTGCCTCCCTTGCTTAGTGCCATTTAGCTATAATGGTTAATGGCCATACCTAGAACTAATCCTCTTCCATCAATTGTCTAATTTTATTTTTAAGCATCTAACCTTCGCTGTCCATCACCATGTCTTGTGGACAATTTTATAATTGTGCAAAGAAGTAATTCTGTCTGCAGGAAATCATGGGATGGCCCAGGGTTCTTTGGGAGTAATTCATCTGGGAAGTGGATCTTGAGAGTTGTTTGAAGTAGTGCATTTTGCATTGAAGTCATTGGGGGAAAGCCATTGAAATGGGTGGGGAACAGAAGGGAGCAATTTGTTTTGTGACAATGTCTTGTCTGCTTTTGTGCTAGACACAGCTTGAAACCCTCCGTCAAGGAGCAGCTGTGACACTTGTGGGTGGGGTTATCTTGCTCCCTTCAACCCTTCTCACACATCTACCCCTTTTCCTAGCTCACTTCCTGAGGCAGAAGGCAGCGTGGAGAACGACAGTTTCGATGTGGCAGATAGTCAGGCTCTCATTAATAGACTGCAGTGGGATGGATCGTCAGACATCTCTCCTTCTGACTCGGCCTCATCTAAAGCAAGTAAGAATATGGGTGGGTGCTGGAGTGTATTAGGTGTTCAAGCTGACACCTTTTGACTTTGGTCAACAGCTGGGGTGTATATAGTCCCTGCTGTAGAAATAACAGATCTGTCCCAGGAAAATCTTAATTGTGTAAATGGTCCATGCAAAAGTGGCAGCTAGGTTACTTAGCATAAAGTATCCTGCTAGCTGAAGAGCAGGGCAAGGATATTGACGCACTGGCCCCTGGAAATTCCTGCATACCTTACTATTCATGCCATGTTCTTCTGTTGGGCATTGCCCATACTTTTCCAAGTATTCTTCAACCCATTTCTATGTAGAAGTTCCCTTGAGCTCAGTGGGGCTTACTACTAGGAAACCTGAAGGAGTAGTTTATTTTATGAAAGGTTGAAGATTTTTTTGTGCTTGCACAACATGACTATGGGAAGCACATAACTCTTCCTCTTTGAAGGAAAGAGCTTGGGGAAGGTTTTCAAACTTTCTCCTCCACAACCCTGAGGTTTCTCAGTGGTGTGTTTGGCAATGGTGGAAAAAGTGTCTGCTTGTTCTCTGTTATCACTTCCTGTCTGCTCAGCTTACATTTTGTGTTAGGAGCTGGCCGAGCCTCTGGCCGACACCCTGCAAATTGCACATGAACTCTCCTCCGCAGGTGTCCAGAGATTCCACAGCAGATTTAGTGGGGGTTTCTTGGCAGATGAAATCAATGTGGGAGGGTCCCCAGAGTGTAAAAACTAGAAATTCATTGTTTCATGTATAGGTCACAGTTGGATGGATAACAGAAAGGCATGAGTGAGAGGAGAAAATATTGGAAGAGGAGTAATGCATTGAGCTCTGTGGAGTAGAGGGAACCAGTAGGGAACTTAAAGTTGAGAGGTGATGCAGAATGAGTTGCTGTGACAGTAATGCAAAGTGGGAATTAGCCATTGTTGATCAAACTCTCCAAATACAAAATACAGTTTTAATGGAAACAGTTCACATTGTAGCAGAGAACTATTTAAGTATTGAGTAATGGGAGAGATCCCATATGCATGTTCATTTCTTGATCACTGTATATGAACGGGCCGTCACAAGCCTCTAACAACATAGGTCAAAACTTGTCAACCCTTCAGTTCAGACTGAGTGGTGAGAAATCAAGTGATGTATATTTCATGTTTGAATTGAAGCACAGTGTAAAGCACAGGGGTAGTGTGTTCAGAAAGCATGCCTGGAATTTTGATATGGAAAGAGCAGGGCTCAGTGCCCAGATTTACACTTGCCTCATTTTTCTTCTCCCCAGGTACAAATAACTCAGAGTCCCGAAAAACCAAAAAGAAGAAACCGCACATGAGCCTGGTAGGGGGTGCTCCTGGAATGAGCTCCAGTAAGAAGAAACTGAAGCCAAAACCGCTTGCACCTCCCACCCCCAGCCTCTATGATGATATCAACTGAATGACACTGGGCTGAGAAATAACAAGGAGGGGAGATGTGCCCTTCGGACCCAGTTCATTGGAAAGGGGCTGGGCTGTGTCCTCTTGCGCACTCTCTTGTGTACACCTTTTTAAATTAACTGTGAAGAGAGACGGCTGCATGTCTTCCCCTTCCTCCTCCCAAACCTCCAACTTGCATCGCACAGTCCTTTGTGTCCACTGGCTGTGGAACAAAAGACCCGGACTGCTTTTGGTGCAGTGGGCATCCACCTCTTATGGGGAAAAGGGGTGGTGGTGGTTTGAGGTCAGACTTTGAAGATGGATTGATGCCTCCATCAGTCAGGGAGTAGCCATTCCCTCTCCGCCTCTTACCCTTCCCCCACATGTGTCTATTTATTGTGATGTTAGTGGATGTTCAATCATGACTATATATACACGGTGGCATCTTATTGCTTAGCAACACTAGAGATTGATTGGGCAGGGGACGGGGTCTGCCTGTGGCCTTTATTTCCAGGCCCGGTTTGGAAGGGAATTGTAAATGGTGTCTGGGATGGTGGATGATTGTTGCCCTCCAATGTCTGCCCCTTCCCAGCATCTGCTGCAGCAGTCTCCTTGGAAGTGTGCAGTGAGTAAACTGGAGTGAGGCACAAGAGAGGTTTCACCTGATACTGCTTACCATTACTACTGTTCCCTTCCCAAGCTGCATCTGCATTCTCCTCAGTGACATTTTAAAAACTTGTATTCAGCAATGGTTGAGAGTGGCTGTAACATGGCCATTCATTATCCCCGCCCTTTACCAGTATGCATGTATGGAGCTGGTGGGGCTATTAGCTTCCTACCATGCATGAGGGAACAAATTTGACACTTGCCCATACCTGGGAAGCAATGACTTGCATTGCTTTATATGCATCTCTTATGCAAGTATGAATCCCCATGCACCCTTGTCTGTCAATTTGAATTGTGGTGACTGCTAAGTAGTACGTCTATTTAATGTCCCACAGGGGTAGTCCAAAGGGCCTCGACTGTGGGCTGTTGGCTTTTAATCTCTTTCTTCCCTCCTGTGCTAGATGTGAATGAGTGATTCATTGAATGACTCAGCGAATCTCAATCTTGCCTGGAATATTGGAGCTAGCCTCAGTGGGGGAAGGGGGGTATGTAGATAGGGTGCTGAAAGAGGGTGTGCTCAGTAAATGCATATTGACACTTATGTCACTACCTTCCTCCCTCTCCGTATAACTCTCCTGGTCTTAATTCCTGTCCCCAACCTTATTTCTTTCAACAAACAGCTGCAGTTTTAAATCTAGTGCCATAAATCATGATGGTTCTGCATTTTACAGGCAGTAGCTTGGCATTTTAAAGCTACTTTTGCAGTATTGGTAATTTTTCATCTGCCTCTGTGCTTCCCTCTGGCATCCTGGCCTAACAAGGTTTAGAACACAGAGACCAGTGGCATGTACTGCCCATGTAGCTGTGCAGAAGCATAGCTGCTTCTGAGTCTTCATAGAAGGAGCTGCTTGTGTATTGTCTCATTCCCCTTCTGCTTTCACACACAATTGCATTCAGTATGTTTTCCTCATACAGATCTGTTCTAGTAACTGACTGCAAGCCTAAAACAGATCAGTTTTAATAGTAAGATGATATTGGTCCATCCCCATGCTTGTGCACTAGGAACCAGAGAATCCAGGGGCATGCTGATGCTGTTTTTCAAGATTGGAGTGGTTAACTCTTAACTGTGATCTGGCTTTTAATTTATACCTTACTCTTCTCCCCCATGCCTTCTCAGCAGCTAGAAAACAAAAACTGCTGGTGCAGGTACAGGTCCTCCTTTGCCGCTGCTAAAAAGTCATGGTTTAATTCCATGGCAAGTCTACAGTCAGCTTGCTGTAGAACTGGTCCTGGAGTCTGTCACTTTAGAGGTTGGAATTCTTTAGTTGAATTGCATCTGTTACATACACTATACATGTAAAAAATTAGCATATGGGGAGAAGAGTTTTAGCCAAGTCTTATCACTGACACAGTAGTTCTTGAAGTATAGGATTTTTGTGTGTATTGTGTTGGAGTGAGCAAGCTCCCTCAATCATGCCATCTCCATCTGCAATCCGAAGTAGTACAACAATTTACCACCTCCTGAGCTCCGTCTGGCAAGCCTCTGAATGGCCACTAGCGTTCCTGTCTCCTCCCCGACTTCTTTCCCCGGCACTCTTGGTGGCTGTGGGGCCCAAGTCCTAGCCATTGTGTTTACTTGTGTTACTGTGCACTGGCCAGATCTGCTGCACCAACAGCTGCTCAATAGGATAGGACTGATGATAGCTAGCATGGTGCAGGCCAAGAGGTTGGGGTGGCCTTCCCATAAGTTAACAGTGTTAATGTTTTTTTTATTCACACCTTTGTCTCTATAAGCAAAAGGTTCTTGGGTTATATATCATGCTTCAGAGGCCAGGCAGGCTTTCCAAATGCCTTGTGCCAAGCATGAGCGGAAAGGCCCTATGATGTGCTTGTGCAAAACAAACCTGTTTGCAAACGTTTGTCTTGTTCCTGCCTGTCTACGAAACATCCCTCCTGCATAGAAACAGACTGCATTGCTCTCTAGCAAATACTTGAAAGCATGTGAAAGCGTGAGATCGGCATGAAGTGTGGATCAGACAGAATTCCTCTGCCTGGCACCTACTCAACTACTTGGACTAAAAATTTTCCAAAGGGAAATGGGGATAGGGAGAGATGAGACAGCCTTTGGTTCAAACCAGGATCAGTTCTCTCGGCCTAATAACTAGTAGCTACGCAGCTTTAATTACCCATAAAACTATAGGCCACATTGGCTTAAATCCTGCAGTTAGCACAAAGCTGGCCAGAGTGAAGTTGAGACGGCAAGAGACCCATACACTAAAGATCTTTGCTCAACCTCCATTTTTGCAGCTGAAGCTGCTGGGATCATGTTGCAGGCAACTTTGGAGGCATAGTATCTGGGGCATTTTGAACACAGAGGGGGAGAGAACCCAGGTTGTCTTTTTAAACCTATATATATTGGACTCTGTATCTACACTTGCACCCTTTATTTTTTTAATGTAGGCCTGTTTCACTTGAAGAAAAAAAAACCCTGTATCATGAGTGGACTGATCATGAGACGTTTTTAATTTGTTGATGATGTATAAACTGCATCATGTGATATTTTTGACATGTGCAGAAATCATTGGAGTAAGTACTGTACTGTGGTCTGATTTTTTAAATTTTTTCAGTTTTGCTTATGTAATCTCAGCCTGTACAGGTAGGTAGCTTTAAAAACAAAACTGTCAGCTCTGTAATTTTTCTGCCCATCCATGGATTGTGGAATGCCTGTGTAAATAAACAAACTCTCCTTGGTATCTTCACTTTAGACTTTTTATTGAAGAGGCGGTCTTAGTTTTGCTGGGTTTACTTTTTGTTCAAACTATTTTTTGTAAAATGGTGTTTTCAGGTGACTGTTTTCTGTATTGCTGGATTGCTGTATATAAATGGGGCTTTCAGTGGTCCTCTTCTTTAGGACAAAAGGGTATTCCTGATATGACACAAGAGAAGGTTAAATGGGAAAGCATTGTCTTAAAGCAGGGGCCTCCAAACCCCAGCCTGGATTTGGTATAAAAGCCCTCTGGGCATGGCACTTTCCATTCTGCACTGCAGTTGTTTTTTTGGTCCTGATTGCCCCATAGCCCCATGCTGGGCAGCCACTGACCCCAGGAAATCGAAGTGCAAAGGCTTCTGGGGTGACATGCGTAGGTAGTGGCTGCCTGGTGCAGGGTGATTGAACCCAAAGAAAAGCAGCTTCAGTATACAATACAAAGCACCACACCTGTGCCCAGAAGGCTTTTCTATAATGCAACAGGCTGCAGTCTGGAGCCTGCTGGCATGAACATATTGAAAATTGTCAATATGGGGCTTTCCCCCCTCCATTATCCTTTACATTTGTTGTCTTCTGCCTTCCAGGGACTTTTTAGAATTGATTTCTAAGGTGTTTCGGTTTTCAAATCCTGCACTTGACCCAAGATTTTGTAAAGTGTAATATGAATGCATCTGCACAGATATTAAAGTACACATTTGTATTATATACATATAAAAAATTACATCTAGGACTATCAATGTCTGATCCTTAAACAATCCAGCTGTACTTATAACCCTAGGAGCCAGAGAGCATTCTCCCTCACTGGGAAAGGAAGGACTTCAGGGGAAGAACAAGTTATGCAGAGCACTGAAGGTAAGGTAAAGTGCAGAAACCAGGTGAAAGGGTGTTACTGTGAATAACCCAGAGTTCTGCAAACTGACATTTTCTTCAAACACAATGTTGTCTCAGACCAATCTAGGCTGGTTATAACAAAATGTCTGCTAAAGGATAGTCTCTTCCACTCTTGTAGATAAGTTCTTCTTGATGCTGCTACTTCAGTTCTTCTGTATCATGTAATGTTAAGGCTTTGTGTACTTAGCAAGTGGGGCAGAAAATATCAATTCTGTAACTGAAAAGGAAATACTGTATATATTCAATTATGTGCTTCCCTCTGGCAGTCATGTAGAACTGAACTATGCCAGTAGTAAAAACACACAGCCACTCTTAACAGTCTTCTCAAAAACTGCTATACAACTAAAAAAGTTGGTGATGGTCACTCAATTCAAGTTTAGCTCTGAGCAAGTTAGCCTTTGCGCCCCTTCATATTCAACATTTTTGAAACAGGCTCAGGATGGTAGTGGAATATATACACAGATTTTGGGAAGAAGAGAGGTGAAGTTTATCTGGTTCCAATCTTCATTCTTCATGCTAAAGTAGCATCTCTTTCAAGGAAGAGGGAAACTATGGATTTCAACAAAGATTATCTTCTAGTGGAGTTTCATGGAGGCTGTTCCAATGAATTCCAAGGAGGTATCTTCTTGGCTTTAATACTCCCATCAAGTTCTAGCTGGCTTTAATACAAAAAGGAAACTAGGCTCACACCCCTCCAACACAATGTTGGTAAATCTTGACAGCATTAACCAGAGGTCTGGTCAGGTTTAGTGGACAAGGACATGACAGTATACCATCAATCCAAAAACAATGTGCAGCCTGCATTAACTAGGACACCAACTACAGCTGACAATCTTCTCAATCAGCAGGTACCAAACCCCAGCCCATGGGCCAGATCCTGCAATTCTTTCCCCATGTGAAAAGAGCTTACCATTCTGCTGGGTAACCTCTTTGCACCTTTGACTGCCCCCAAACTTCATGCTGGCCAGTGGTTTATGCTGTTCCAGCAGGTTTTGAATCCTGATTTCCAGGCAGCCATGGCTAGCCAGCACAAAAGGTGGGGGGGGGGCGATAGGAGGCACAGAGAAGAGGCTCACTGGCAGAACAGTAAGTACATTTGTGCCGGGGAAGGATTATCTGGTTTGGAGGCTGCTGCTCTAGATCAAGAGCCTCCAAATTATGGCCTGTGGCACACTGAGAAAATCCTTGGGTGCAACAGCAGCAATGGCAAAGCCTTACTGTTCCATGTTACCCCTTTCTGCCTGCACACCCAATCTTTATACAATCAGGCACTCACCTCTGCTGCTGATTGTCGCAGTAGGCTCTGTACCTTGCTTTCCTACCACCGCCATGCCTGAAAGGATTTTCTTGGTGCGCCAGATCCAGCCTGTGGACCATAGTTTGGAGGCCCCTGTTCTCAAAAGTGTGCATACACAATCAACCCTCTTGATAAGACTCTTGTTACATGCCGAAAAGTGGTGGACTGGGTGAAGGTTAACACAGTTAACACAGTTCTTGGTTTTGAGAACATGGCTCACTTACTACCTGGTTTCAAGATTACATGTGGCTTTATGCCTGGAGAGAAGAATGTAGGTATTGCATTTGCTCAGTTTTTTAAGAGTGAAAGGGAGAGATGCATTGTTATCTTTATAGAAAAAGCATTAGGTTATTGCATGATGGTTGCAGTAGGGTACAGAAGCATGTGCTTAAGAACGCTTTTGTCCATGCTTCCCAAAGCAGCAAGCTAAACAAGGCAAAAAGCTCCTTAATTGTACAGCTTGCAAGAGGTCCTTAAATGTATGAGAGCCAAGCACTGGGGCTTAGAAGAATCAGGCTAAGATACTGTTGTGAATCATCAGCAAATTCCTGGTCCTCATGGTTGTGGGGGAAAAACAAATGCACAGTCACATTTCTCCTAAAGGAAAGAAGTCAGCAGCCCCCTGCTCAATGCTTCTAATAATTGAGGATCAGGATCTTTCAATTTCCTTGGAAAAGCATTAGGAAAACATGGCCACTGTTGTCTTGCTCTTCTCAATCTGCTCCACACTTTCTATCACCAGTCTTTAAAAACATCCAAATTCTGTAGCTGTAGAAACTGCAGAAAATATCTTCAAATCAAGGAGTCAGGTAGGCTCCACTGGCCCCCCCCCCCAAACAGAATTCTGGATAAGTGCTTTTCCCATTACGGGCATTAACAAGTGAAATTACAAAACAAAGAGTATTCAGGCTTGCAAGACAGCTGAGGTTTCTCATTCCTCCAATGTCACTCTTTATCGTCCATACATTCCAAAAACAAGAAAACTGAAGAATACGGTCACGCCAACCAAAGAGACAGTGGCAGGGGCTGTGAATAACTGTCGGTAGTTGATACGGAAATACCAAATCACTGCCAACATCACCACGAAAATGGGGATCATCATATTGCCCATACTTAGAAGAATACCCCTGGCTTCTGAGGGTGCAACCACTGTGTCGGGAATGGTAGAAACGGTGGTCTGAGAGAGGTGACAGTGGATGACACAGTTGTCCAGGATGTTGAGAGAGCGGAGAGTGCGTGCCTGGTCCTGGAGAAGCTGGCCCTGGTAGATAAACTTCATCTGGCTTTCCTGACCTGGGAAGTATTTGCTTTAGAAAGAAGAAACAGAGGTAGCTATTTATATATGTCAGCCAGAGAGGGAGAATGCCAATAAAACGCTTTACAATAAACAACAAATCATCTTGCCACTTAAAAGAAAGATAGTGTTTTGAGGCACTTGCATGTAGTAGCTCCCATAGAAAATGAGTCAGGCAAAGTACCACATGAATGGGGAACCGCACCAGAGAACAATTACAGCCAAAGCCGCTTATGATGTGACAGTTACCACCAAGTCAGTTAAAGCTACCATAGACACTGGCCTATAAGTCAAAAAATTTATGCCTAACAATTGACTCTGAAAACCTGGGTCAATTTATACACAGGTCAATTCAGTAAATGAAGCAGGAGCTTCTGGGAAGCTTAGCAGCTGTCTGGTGAAGTGGGGAGGGTGATGGAACTGGGCTGAGAAGCTGGACACAGGGTGGAGGAAAAAGAAGACTTTTTACTAGTAATTACAGTATTCAGAGGCTGCGATGTTAGCTTCTTCTCCAAATAGGAAGTGAAGGCATTTATGGGAATTGTAGTCTGTATGTGTGTTGCAGCGAAAGTGCAGCACTGTATTCCTCACAAAGTCTGCAACTCCCATAAGCCCCTTCAATACCCAGTTTGGAGAAGAAGATTAAATGCCTCCTTTTTTAACTTTTTGCTGCTGCCTCAGAACAAGTTCTAGCAAATCATTTTCAAAGAATTTCACACACACCCTCAGTTTAGGGGGGTCTGGTTTTTAAAACACCAGGATGTAATCCTGATTTCCATTTGAAACAAAGTCCCAGGCTACAATTCAGTGCACCATTACTGAAGAACAACATCCATGGGAAACAATGGGTCTACTTCTGAGTAAATAGGGTTGCAACTATGTGTTACTGCGCTTGCTCATGCTCATTCCTTGTCTCTGCTGTGAATTGAATTGCACACTTCCAGTTATGTGTTTGCACTTCCAGTTGCATGTTACAGGTAGAGCCTCTGGCTTAAAACACCAGGCACCTTAAAGGATTTGATTAATGATTCAACTGGTATGTTGTTTATAGTGCACTTACTCTGATAGGTGACACTTTACTTACATAAAGGTTGTGAAGCTCAGAATTTTAAAAGTTAGTGAATAAAATGTATCTTATGATCTTTTATTATATTTTTAATAAATTAGAGACTGTACAGTTCTTAGGTAACAATTACTGGTAGGTTATTTTTCAGGATCTGGCCTTGGGTAAAATCAGGCAAAATTATAGTCAGGCACCCCCCCCCTCCCAAGTTTAACCTTTGACTTATCCAAAAATTCCATGATTTTTTGCTCAGAACCTCCCCTATCTGTGAGAATGACATAGGCAAGGGTCTGCAGTAGGCAGCCAGCCACTCTGCTGTCCACAGAAGGCAAGGAGGCTAGCTTTAGACTGGCTTGGTTTTCTCCTTCTTTTAGAACTGAGCGAATAAAATATCTTCCTCTACTCTTAGTCATTTTTCAGGGATGGAAGAAACTGCTAAAAAATAAAGATAGCCAAATATTCACCATGTACCAAAGCAAGAAAGCATTTTCTTCCCTGTCCTCCTACCCTGATTTTTTTTTATTCTCTCCTATTATGTACTTGCCTATTATATAGCTCTCAAGTATAGGTGCACCTTCCATACTGTTTGACCACCCAAGAATCGTGTTCATAATCAATACTAATAAGGTGAGGCTGCCCTTGATGATGGTGCTCCACCAATTAAATGTTAATGTGCCCATTTATGTGTACCTGCTATGTAATGCCTATCAATATATTGCCTTATTCCCTATGTCTACATTCTTGTGTGCTTCAGGAGTTTCATTTCAAGACACACAGATGCCACTATGGATGAAACTCATGTGTCAGTGATTTGCTAGTTACAGTTAGCCAGGATTCAGAGATGAGGGGGGGCGTTCTTATGCTGTTATGCTGGCTAACAGTATAATGTTCAAAAGACCCCGTGCAGGACTGGTCATATTTCAAGGCACCATTGGTTTTAATCTTTCAGGACTCAAAAATAATCAGGGTTTGGGGTTCTGCTTCCATGCAAGCCCTTCGTAAGACTGAACAGAAGTTTCAGGCATGGTAGGGGAGTACTGCTCTATGCATGGACAATCTGATGATTCTCATTTTCATGGTGATGGCAGTAGCAGCAAGCATTATTTTAGGTGCCTGGGCGATCACACTGATATTTTTCTAGCTCCAGGCCTGAGCTTACTACCCTGCTCCAGGACACACAATGGGCTAGATGTACAAATGGCTGCAGTGTGAAAAACAGATCAAGAGTGTTCTTGCTAAGAGTGTGAGCCAAATCTCACTTCAACCATAAAGTCACTTGATGGCCTGAGCAAGCCCCTAGTGCAGTGATGGCAAACCTTTTAGAGACCGAGTGCCTGAACTGCAACCCAAAACCCACTTATTTATTGCAAAGTGCCAACAGGGCAATTTAACCTGAATGCTGAAGTTTTCATTTAGAAAAAACAACTCATACATTAACATCTTTGTGCTGCTTCCCTCAGCCTGTGCTGTGCAGTGTAGAGTGCTGGCTGGGTGGCTGGAACATAGGAACATAAGAAGAACCCGCTGGATCAGGCCAATGGCCCATCTAGTCCAGCTTCTGTAACTCACAGTGGCCCATATCTATAATAAGGAGGTAGCACCTACCCAACAGGGCTAGTAACCCATGATGGACTTTTCCTCCAGAAATTCTTCCAATTCCCTCTTAAAGGCATCTAGGCTAGATGCCATCACCACATCCTGTGGCAAGGAGTTCCACAGGTTAATTACATGCTGGGTAATTGTGCTCACTGTGTACACACTGGGCAACACTGGGCAGTTACATGCTGGGTTAAGTGGGTGTTCCTCTTTTTTATTGAGCAGGGGGAGAGTAACTGGTCCTCCGCGCCCCAGCAGTGTCATTTCTGGTGGCTGTCTGCTAGTGTTCTTTTGCTTCTTTTTACATCGTGAGGCCCTTAGGGACAGGGAGCAGTTAGAAAAGTGAAATATAAATACTGTCACTAATAGTAATACTGTGCAAGATTGCATTTATTTTTTTATTAAGCCAGCAGTATCCTAGTTGGATGGATGTATCATGCTGTATTTCATGAACACTCACAGCTATGTGAAATTCTGCATGCACTTCTTTTCCAATAGGATTGGAGAAGCAATTCTGTGGTTTACTTTTAAGATCATATAAAAATTAGTTTTGTGTGACTTTCTTACAGATAAGCCTCCAGCGGGCAACAAGGCAGGGCCAGCAGCACGTGCAGGGCTGGCGCCGCAAAGCCCATGCTGTCGGCTGACCACTCTGCTCTCCTCCAGCTCCGCTCCCCTCCAGCTATGCCACGCCGTGAGCTATGCTCCCCTCCAACCTAGCTCCTCTCCAACCCGGCCACGGGAATGTCCGCACCGCGCCCTCAGACTGCAATCCTACCCTCACTTTCCTGGGAGTAAGCCCCACTGACTACAATGGACTTACTTCTGAGTAGACATGCGTAGGATTGGGCTCTCAGACTGCAATCTTAGCCACACTTTCCTGGGCGTCAGCCCCCCCTCACCTGATCTCCCTCGTCCCCCTGCTGTCCGTTCCTTTCCCCCCCTTGGCCTTGCCTCTCCCTCCTTTGCTCCAGCTGCTGCCCAGCAGGAGGAGGCTGGCTTTGTGGCTGCGCGAGCTCCTCAACCTTCCACGGCAGAGCGCTGCAGCTGCTGGTGCCTCCCAGGGGCGGTGAGCCTAGAGGCTCACACCTGGCAGCTGGGGCGACAGTGCGTGTACCCACAGAAAGGATTCTGCACACCCTCTCTGGCACGCCTGCCATAGGTTAGCCACCACTGCCCTAGTGTCTCAGTCACTAGTCTCTTAGCCCCAGCTTCCCCACCCATCATATGGTCTATCTCACATGGCTCTCATAAAGATTACTGAAACAATTGTGTGGAATTCTCTGAACATGGAAACAGCCTAAATTCAATGTGTGCCTGTTAGACTGTAGCTGGTAATGCAGGAACATACACCTTAACATTGGCCAACAACAACAACTGAAAAAGGTTTTCTGTGCCTTTGCACCAGAGAGTGTGTGTTCCAAATATCTTTTTCTCTATGATGAACAGCATTAATCAATTATTGGACAGAGGTTGACAGCCTGTATCTGGTTCAGCAAAGCATTTTTTGGTCATAATCTGTGGTCTGAACAAACCTACGTTTGATGTATCCATGCAAGTAACAACTCTTGGGTGTTATTCTGTATTGATAATGTAGTTAAGTATTTCTCAAGAAGTGGGTCACAACCCACTTGGTGGGTCATGATCTGATTGCTGGTGGGTCCCACAGAGTTTTCAATGAAAACACGGATGATAGAAAGCTCAGATACAGTAACTAATTGTTTCAAGCCCTGAGGCTATTCAAAAATCAGATAGTTGCTAACTGTCCTGAAAAGAACCGAGCTCCTGCAGTTTGCAAACTTGTGTAAATATAGAGAGATAAATGTTTGAACATCTTTATTCTGGTGTGTTTTTTTCCAAATCTCTCAATGACAGACAGTGGGGGCAGGTGAAGCCTGTGTCACATAACCTTAAGTCTGCCTCATTATGAGAAATGATCAAGGGTTTTTGCAAATAAATAAATAAAATCCTACTTGCAAATAAATAATAAATAATTTCTGGATCACCTTTATAAAAGTCTTGTAAAGCTAGGTGGCTCCTGATAGAATGTCATTTTAAAAAGCAGGTCCCAGTGCTAATTTGAAAACCACTAGTTTAGTTCATAAGTGCTTGTCCACCTTATGGACAAACAAATTTACTTACTCACTGTACGCTTGTGTAGAAAGCAAGTTTGTGTACCTCTAGGCATGGCACTCTGCATGCAGACCTCTGCTCTTCCCACAGAAATATCACAACAGTGATAAAACTTTCACAGGAGTAGCTACGTAGAACTGTTCTTCAGACAGAACAAAGAAAAAGTACCACACGCGTGTCATATACAGTACCCCTCACCTTTTGAGGATGCCAACAGTGTCCTCTGGCCTCACTATGGCTACCTCTTCTGTGTCGTTGAGGAATTTGAGGCGCACTTTGATAAAAACTGGGTTCGGCTCACTATCCTCTATGACAGGTGCCGGCTGTGGAATTCCCTGATTCTCCTGGGAAACAGCAGCACCAGGCAAGGTCCTTTGTGGCAAGCCCTGAATGTCCAACAGGCGGTCTAAGGTAGCATCCGAGCCACTGCTGCCATCTCCTTGCTGCCCTGGAGGGCCCAAATCAGAAGCAGATCCTTCTTCTGCCTTTTCTTCAGCACCTTCGGTGGCACCTTGGGGCTCAGACTGCTCTGACACCACTGAATTCCCTACATAGCGTTCAATGGGGCTCAGGTGTATCACTGATGAGTTTCTGGTGGTCACAACGGTTCCTACAAGATGGCTGCCTCCTTCTGCAACATACGTGGAAAGCCAAGCAAGGACCAGGGCTGTGATAAGGACCACCACGCCAGCCACCACAGTTACCTCATCCCCTACTCCTTCAATAATGGTTACTTCAGGAAGCTCCATCTCCTGTATTTTAGCAAAAAGTGGGGTGGAGGAAGCCAAGCTGGAATCTCAGTGAGGACCTGAGGAAGGAGATAAATTGAGACAGTATCAATTTAGGATTGGAGTCCCATGTCTCACTGCAACTCAACCATAAGGAAAAGAGCTATAAAGCAGGGAACTGACACCTGCTTTTGTTATTGCAGAAATGCCTGCCATGTTCAGCTTACCCTTTTTTTCTTAATTGTCAACAATGGGCAGCAGAACCAGAAGGGTTCAATGGATAATTCTTGACTAACAACCCAATCCTAACTAACTTTCTACCACCAACAGGGCACATGGTACATCCTGCAGTGTGGGGAGGACAATCATGGAGGAAATATTTGTTCCCTTATGCTGGGGCTGCGTTGTAGTTCCATCAGTGCTGGAAAGTTGGTTAGAACTGGGCTGTTAAGACTAGGACAGAGGTTCCCAAAGTGAACATTGTGATGCCTTGGGGTGCTGCAAAGCTCTCAGCAGGGCATCGCAGAAGGCCCGCCACCCATCAGCAGGACCATAATACTACTCTACAAACAATAGCAGGTGGCTTGGCTCAGCTCAGCAGGAAGAGCTCCTGTGTGCAGTTTTGCATGCTTGAAAAAGCCCTCCTGCTCACCCTAAAGCTCTTACAAGCTGTTTGTAGAGTCACATCTGGTCTCCCAACCCAGAAGATGACATCATTGTGCAATCATACTGCGTGTCATTGACACTTCCTTCCAGGTGCCAGGGCATCAGGACCAAAGTCAATTTGAGAAGCACTGGACTAGGAGATCTAAATCCTATCTCGGACACAGACTCTTTTGGTAACCTTGGGTAAGTCACTCTTCTCACCTCCCTTTCCCAGCTGTCAAGTAAGAATGACAGTGATCTTCCCCACAGGGGTACTGAGAGAATAAGCAAGGCAAGAATTTTTAAGCACTCTGTATATTTCATAACATGATTAATAATACACAGTAAGGGAATTGGTGCTGTAGAAACTGAATGGTTAGGATTGCAAGGTGAAGCACACTATCTTTTCCTAACAGCATCAGATTTCTAAAAATATATGCTTAAAATTTTTTTAAAGAAAATTGTAAAGTCCTGGCCCTGAGAAAAACTGCAAAATTGTGCAAGGACTGTGTCTACAAATAGCTAATAATGAAACAACATCTGGTGATAGGTCTTATTTGTTTGACAAATATAGAAGGGAATCCAACCTTTGACGGCAGAGTTGAGAGTTCATAAAGCTACAGCTGAGGATGCAGCAAAGCAAGCCTGAGTGCGGCCTAGCCCAATGTGACCCAATCATGGTGCACGTTGTTGATGACAAGGTTATGTCTGTTTGAAGCTCCAATCTCTGACAAGCTCTAACTAATACAGTAATGGTCTTAAGTGGAGGTTTCTTCCAAAAGTGGGTTGAGATCACTATTTTGTTGGCATCCCAACACATAAAATAGTTACAAAATCTTTGGAACAATCTTAGAAACATTAAAATACGAGTTTAAAATCACTACAGTTTGATCTGTCCTTTTTAGTCCCAACAAATCTTAAAAGTAAACTCTTGCGCCAATGCCACCTTTATCACTCTTCAAAATCCACACAGGACAAGGCCCCATGGGAAAGCGAGTTCCAGAATCCCCTTCCATTCCTAAGTCTGAGAGTACCACTCCTAAGTCTGTAGGGCTACACCAGGCAGAGCTCCTCTTCACAATATGGAGATTGTCACTGCCAATCTCCATATTGGGCAGGCCTACAGTTGGAACCCCAACTTTACACTCCCTAGTCCCTACCCTGAACACTATTTTTCACTTGCAGGGGTTGGCAAGCACCCTACTACTGATAAAGATGGACCTAATTTTTTTAGCTCTGCAAAGATATAAAAAATGGCTACGAAAATGTATAGACAAGATTACAGCAGAAGTTAACTTGTTCAAATTAAAAAACTACAATTTAATTATATGGCTGCAATGGGGGAGAAAATTCTCCGAGGTGTGCATTCTCCATTCTTGGTATCTATGCCAGCTTTGGAGACAGTATTGATTCACAAAAGTCATTCATATTCCAACCCCTGGATTTATTTTTATTTTTCAAATCAAAACAAAATAGTATAGAAAACAGTAATAATTGTGCTACCAAATATAACAGGTAAATAAAAAGGAGTATAGCCTAAACATTACAAAGCAGAAAGTATAGTCTTAGTCTTAGATAAACTTTAAGAAAATAAATCCCCTAAACCCATTTGAGATCAGAGTATGACTGTGCATTTCAAAAATATACAAATATAGATCAGCAACACTGCAAAGTGATTAGAACACCTCAATAAATGTAAGTCAAACAATACTGATTGGGTCTAGGCTAGACCACATTGGGACCTCAGTACCTGCTAGGAAAAGTAACCAAATCATGAAGTAGTCCATAGACTTGCTAGGCATTTGCCACTTTAACCTGGTGAGTAAGTTTTTCCTTCATCAAAATGTCAGATTGGTGAGTCCACTGATAGGTAAGAACTTCTATTTTCCAGTGCCCATACCAGTAGTGTGGCTGCTATTCAAAACCAAAAACCAAAAAACCACTAACAGTGGAAACCTATACATGTTTATTCATAACAAGCCTCACTGTGTCCAATGGGTTTTACACCCCCCCCTTAGTGTTAATGGGATTTACTTCAAAGTAAGTGTACAGAGATATGCACTATAAATTTTTATGAATGGCATATTGTGCCTGTACATCAAGCAAATTAAGCAGGTATAATTCTTCATCTTTAGGAACCTGGGACCACAAAAATCATACTAATTTTAAGAAAAGTTTTATCCTCCAAATATGAAACTTTAGGATAACTCCACCATTTATGATTAGAGGTGTTTGAAAACAGTGTTATTTAGTTTACTCATTGTATTTAGTTGAACTTAGGCAGGAATCCTATCTTACTCACTAGAAACAAACATCTCTACTTTTGGTACAATATGCCCCCATACACACAATGTGCCTTCCTGCACTGATGGGCTGCAGTTCCCCATGTTCAACTGAGAAAATTACCAACGGGACAAAATCTTATATGACTGCTTCCTTGAGTACATAAATAAATGCATAAATAAATAAATAAATCCAGGTATCCTTATTTACTTACCAATGGAGATCTGGGCTGATGTCTGTAGCAGGAGATCTTTAGTCAATGTCTGTGGAACAAAGCTCCAGTTTTACCACTGCAGTATAAATTAAACCAGGGGTCTCCAAACCCCGGGCCAGGGGCCAGATGTGGTGCACAACAAGCCTCTTTCCAGCCCATGGCCGACCTCTTGTCCCCTAAAAGCCTCTGGTCCACTGAACTGAACATCACCAGAACTGTGCTCCGATTGTGTCTGGAGGGTGTTCAGAGAGACTGAATGAATGAGCCCATTCGTTCATTTATTCACTCATCTAAATTCCATCTCTATTTATCTAAATTTTGTATTTAAATTTTTTCCCAGCCCTCAACATCACACCAGATATTTGATGCGGCCCTCTGGCCAAAGTGGCCAGTTTTTTGAGAGTTTTTTGAGAGTGTAAAGAGCAACTCTCTATCCACTTTATCCTTCCCGTGCATAATTTTGTATGTCTCAATCATGTTCCCCCTCAGGCGCCTCTTTTCTAGGCTGAAGAGCTCCAAACGCCATAGCCTTTCCTCATAAGGAAGGCGGCCCAGCCCAGTAATCATCTTAGTCGCTCTCTTTTGCACCTTTTCTATTTCCACTATGTCCTTTTTGAGATGTGGCGACCAGAACTGGATACAATACTCCAGGTGTGGCCTTACCATCGTTGTACAATGGAATTATAATATTAGCTGTTTTGTTCTCAATACCTTTTCTAATGATCCCAAGGATAGGACTGGCCTTCTTTACTGCCGCAGCACATTGGGACGACACTTTCATCGACCTGTCCACCACCAACCCAAGATCTCTCTCCTGATCTGTCACAGACAGCTCAGAACCCATTAGCGCAGTGGTTCTCAAACTCTGGGAGAGTTTGAGAGCCAGTAAGTCTTTGCAGGGGCGGGGGGAGGAGGCAGCAGGGGGAAGGCAGCAGCGCAATCCCCAGGATCGCGCCGCTCAGGGGGCTGCAGGGGCTTGGGTGCACTTACCCAAGCCGCCTGCAGCCTCCCCGGGGTGCAGAGAGCCCGGTGCGACTTCTGGCAGGGCTGCCCGCAGCAGGGAAAGTGGATGCAGAGCGATCGTGCCCTGCCCCCACTAAACCAGAAGTGGAGCACGATAAGCCCCCTGAGCCCCTGCAGCCCCCTGAGCGGCGCAATCCTGGGGATCGCACTGCTACCTTCCCCCTGCCTCTAGGCTGCCCCCGCCCCTTAAGAGAAAAGAGACCAGGGCCCTCAGGCTGGGGCATCACGACACCCCAGTTTGAATAGCACTGTATTAGCCTATATGTGAAGTTTTGATTTTTTGCCCCAATGTGCATGACTTTACACTTAACTTACATTGAAACGCATCTGCCATTTTGCTGCCCATTCTGCCAGTTTGGAGAGATCCTTCTGGAGCTCCTCACAATCACTTCTGGTCTTCACCACTCAGAAAAGTTTGGTGTCATCTGCAAACTTAGCCACCTCACTGCTCAACCCTGTCTCCAGGTCATTTATGAAGAGGTTGAAAAGCACCGGTTCCAGGACAGATCTCCTTGGGGCACACAACTTTACACCTCTCTCCATTGTGAAAATTGCCCATTGACAACCACTCCGTTTCCTGGTCTTCAACCAGGTCACAATCCAAGAGAGGACCTGCCCTCTAACTCCCTGTGGAGTTTTTTCAGTAGCCTTTGGTGAGGGACCGTGTTGAACGCCTTCTGAAAGTCCAGATATATAATGTCCATGGGTTCTCCCGCATCCATATGCCTGTTGACCTTTTCAAAGAATTCTAAAAGGTTTGTGAGGCAAGACTTACCCTTAACAGAAGCCATGCTGATTCTTCTGCTCTGCAAGGCCTGCTGGTCTATGTGTTTTGAGATTCTATCTTTGATGAGGCATTCCACAATCTTACCCAGTATATATGTTAGGCTGACCAGCCTATAGTTTCCCCGGTACCCCCTCTTTCCCTTTTTAAAGATTGGTATGACATTTGCTATCCTCCAATCCTCTGGCACCATGGCCATTCTGAGGGACAAGTTGCAAATATTAGTCAAGAGATCAGCAACTTCATTCTTTAATTCCTTAATAACTCTTGGGTGGATGCCATCTGGGCCCCATGACTTATTGATCTTTAATTTATCAATGAGGTCTGAAACACCTTCTCTTTCAACCTCTATCTGACTTAATTCCTTGGTCAGGAGGGGCCGTTTGGGCAGCAGTATTTGCCTGAGGTCTTCTGCTGTGAAGACAGATGCAAAGAACTCATTTAATTTCTCTGCAATCTCTAAGTCTCCTTTTATCTCCCCTTTCCCTCCCTCACCATCCAGAAGGCCAACCACTTCTCTGGCGGGTTTCCTGCTTCTAACATATTTGAAGAAGCTTTTATTATTCCCCTTAATGCTGCTGGCCATGTGTTCCTCATAGTCTCTCTTGGCCTCCCATACCACCTTCTTACATTTCTTTTGCCACAGTTTATGTTCCTTTTTATTCTCCTCATTAGGGCAAGACTTCCATTTACGGAAGGAAGTTTCCTTGCCCTTTAAGGCCTCTCTAACTTGGCTGGTTAGCCATGCAGGCACCCTCCTGGACTTAGTGGAGCCCTTCTTCCTTTGCGGTATACACTTCCACTGGGCCTCTATTACTGTTGTTTTAAGTAACCTCTATGCACTCTGGGGAGTTTGGACTCTTTTTACCTTCCCTTTCAACCTCTTTCTAACCAGCCTCCTTATTTGAGGGAAGTCCACTCATCGTAAGTCAAGGGTTTTTGTGAGAGATTTGCCTGGTATTCCCCCAACGTGCATGTCGAAACGGATCACAGCATGATCACTGTTCCCCAACAGGTTTTGATATACAAAGTTCTAAGTAACTTGGGTCAAAGAGACCTGGGTTCAATCAGCCATGAACCTAGCTGGGTGAATACAGGCCATCTGAGTTCATTGTGAGTCCTAGAGGACTCACCTTTTGACACCTTTTCAACAGGGGTGCCAAACATAAGGTGCCAAACATAAGGCCCCTGGAAGCAATTTATCTGGCCCCTGTTATAGTTGGGCTCTCCCAACTTGATAACTGGGCTCTCTTACCTTTTGAAAATATGATCAAAATTTGCACATTTTCACTCCTGAAGCTAATGAGTTTCAATATGAGAACAAAGTGCTTGTTTCTGGCCATCATCTGCTCAATGATGTCACTTTCTGTTTAATAATGTCACTTCACAGCTGTATGAATCAAGCTTGACATTCTGTTCTAGGACTGGGCTCTCCAGACTCCAGCCCATGGGCCTGATACAGCGCCATGTCTAAACCTCCCCCATGTGAAAGGGAGAGGCTCCATGGAGGAGCATCCTTTCCCTGTTGCTGATCTCCCCTGAACTATGCTCTGGCCAGTCGCTTCTGGGTTCTGTCACCCCAGCAGCCTTTGTGCCTGGAGTTCCGGACAGACACAGCTGACCGGGGTGCAGCTTCAGGGAGATTGGTGGTGGGGAAAGGAGGCTCCTCAACAGGGGTGGACGGGAAACACGTATACCCCATAGAACTCCTCAGAAAAGGCAAGCAGAATGCAAGTAAAATAGACAATTATGTTTAAGATAGCCTTTCCTCCCTCTCCCTGTAGGCCTGCCACCTAGTCCTAGTCTTTTACTTAACAGCAACTCAATCTGTAAAAATTAAGTGATGGGAACAGCGTCTCTTGCTTATCACTATGTCAGGAAAAGGCTGATAAATGTCTTTCTTTCTATCTAGATGCGTTTACAATTCCCCCCCCCCAGCCACTGGACTGCCCCCCTCTTTATCAGGCAGCCTTTGTTTGTTTGTTTTACACACACACATATATGTATGAATATATGTATACACTGTATGTGTGTATATGTGCATATGTGAGTGTATGCATGTATATGTGTATGTTTGTTTCATATATATAAACACACACGTATGTATGTATACACTGCATGTGTGTATATGTGAGTGTGTGTATGTATATGTGTATGTTTGTTTATGTATATATAAACACACAAACACATATATGCATGTATGTACACACTGTATGCGTGCATGTGTGCATATGTATGTGTATGTTTGTTTTATATATAAACACACACATATAGGTATGTATGTATACACTGTATGTGTGCATATGTGAGTGTGTGTATGTTTGTTTTATATATATAACAAACAAAGGCTGCCTGATAAGGGGGGGGCAGCCCAGTGGCTGGAGGGGGCTGCAAATGAACACAAGACACTATCAGTTCTGAATGAGGCTTCTCCTCAAGAAACCCTCCCCAGATCTCTCCACTTCCAACACCTGCTGGCTGGCTTCTAGTCTCCCCTTTGGGACAAGGTGACCAAGCACATGGTGGACACTCAGCCCCAGAGGGTCTTAGATGAAGGGGGCCCATTAGCACTCCCCACACACCTGGGCCAGCAGCTGAAACGGCCCCTCAGGCGGGTTCGCTGTTGTTCTGCCTCTTACCCCCCCTTGGGAGCTCCCGCTGCTCTGTGGCGGGGAGCAGGCCTGGAGGCGGCGCCTGGGCGAGGACAGGACGGTCCCTCAGCAGGGGCAGGGAAGGGAGAGGGGCCCAGTGGTGACGAGCAGGAGGCTGAGCGAAGCTGGCCAGGAAGGGGACCGGAGCCTTCGGGGGGGGGGAGTGGGAAGGAGCCGAAGCGGGAGGGGGCCGGAGCAGCCTGTCACTCACCTCAGCCTTCCTGCGCCCCGGTCCACGGCAGCAGAGCGCCACGTCACTAACGCCCGACACCTACGTCGCTCGGACTAGGCCCTGCGCACGGCTGGTTACCATGACGACCGCGGGCAGAGGCGGCACGTGCCGATGACGCAAGGACGGCGCGCCGCCGCCGCCGTTGTGACGTTCTGTGTTGACAGTTGCTCTCCCCGAGGGGCGCTGGAGAGGCGGTCTCGTCCCCTGGTGTGCGAGGCGCCCACCGCCTTCCTACCTCCCGGAACGAAGAGCCGTGGCGGGGCCCGGCGGCCCGCCTGCCCAGAGCCCTCCAGGGCCAAAACCCCCTGGGGCAGCAGCCAGAGCTGGGGGGACATGCCTGGGCAGACAGGCTCATGTAGGGATGGGTGGAGGTGCTCCTTCCCTTGCACGCCACGCCAGGCGCAGGGGACGGCCACAACATTGAGTACTGGGAGACCAAAGGAAGGACTTCTTTACCCAGCCTGTGGAACTCCTTGCCACTGGACGTTCCTTTCCCTCTCGCTCAACACTAGAACCAGGAGACGTCCACTCAGCTTGAGTGCTGGGAGAGTGAGGACAGACCAGAGGAAATGTTTCTTTACCCAGCATGTGATTAGCCTCTGGAACTCCTTGCCACTGGATGTTTTTCCTCTCACACAACACTAGAACTAGGGGACATCCACTCAATTTGAGTGCTGGGAGAGTGAGGACACACCAGAGGAAATGTTTCTTTACCCAGCATGTGACATGGAACTCCTTGCCCCAGGTTGTAGCTATGGTGTGTGGCCTGGATGCCTCTGATGGGTATGGGCAAGCTCCTGGTTTTAGAAGTAGGCTACTTCAGAATGCCAGGTGCAAGGAAGGGCACCAGGATGCAGGTCTCTTGTTGTCTTGGGTGGTCCCTGAGGCACCTGGTGGACCACTGTGAGATACAGGAAGCTGGACTAGATGGGCCTTTGGCCTGATGCACTGGGGTTCATCTTTTGTTCTTATGGTTTACGGCAACCCTGCAGTGTACTCCGCTATCATTCATTCATTTCTACCCTGTCTTTCCTCTGCTGAAACAGATAACCAAGGCACTTAGTGAGAAGGCACTGGGCAGAAGACTGCTGGTAATTTGAAATCCCAGGCAATAACATCTCTCACAAGATGTGTCTTTGAAATGCAGCAAAGGCCTCTTTCCAACCCCAGTCCTTCACTCAGTTGCATGCAAAAGCCTTATGCTCCAATTTGTGGCTAGACACACAATTTTTAAAATGTTCAAAAACCTGGTCACTGCCTTGTTTTCATGCCAAATAGGGCTAGAGATTTAAAAGCAGTGACTCTTTGTTACTGCCTTTGCTTTTTCCCGAAAATATTTTCATGCTGACCAACCACATAATGGTAAAATTCCAGAATTGATTTCTGTGGCAGCTCTCACCTCAGAGTGAAAATCAGGTTCACACAAAATAGCCTTGAGCAGCAGCCTAGTGATGTGATTACTAGCCCAACTCAGTGTTGGGCCTGAGCTGACCCATAATGCACTTTCCCCCCAGCAGGAATAAGCAAAAGCATGATCAACAGAAATTGGCATGTGAACAGATCAATATGCTCAAAACAGACCAATAGGCACAGAGACTGGTTTGTGATCCAGGAATTCCTCAGTGATAAACCAGGTAATAAAGTGTCCTATAAGAGACAGCTTGTTCTCCATCTACTGATCTTCACCAGCAATGTACAGGTGCACAATGTACCTGTGCACAATGTATTAATGTAATTAATTTTAGAAGTAATTAGTGACAATTTAAATGAAAAATGCCACATCTACTGTAGCATTACCCAACTTTTATTTTCATAAATATAAAACCATAAGCTTTGTAGTGGTAATAATGTTTCAGTGAGGCCTCCAACCAGTCGGAAGAACAATAATGGAAACATGAAATCTGTCAAAATTCACTCAAACTTTGGAATCTTCAAAATTTCACTTAGTAAAAGAATTCACCATTTGAGTGAAGTTTGTTTTCATTCTAGCCAGGAAGTAGGCACTGTTCTTACAATATTATTAAAAGGAGAATTTGTTTTAAAAAATCAAAATTCTGTACCATGAAAAACTGCAGTAAGTAATCTATCCTGCTTTTGCTAGCCAAGATACTCTGCAGGGCACTAAAATGGCGGCTGTAAATCTTGCCAAACCCAGCTGAGATTGCATAAAGCAGTGATTTTCAACCTTTTTCATCTCGCGGCACACTGGCAAGGCACTAAATGGTCAAGGCACACCATCAGCTTTTTGACAATTGACAAGGCTCACATCCCCCAATGGTCCTATTGATAAATGACCCTCTCCCAAATTCCCATGGCACACCTGGGGACCATTTGCGGCACACCAGTGTGCCACGGCACAGTGGTTGAAAATGGCTGGCATAAAGCACTACCTACAAACTGTGTCATACAACTGCACCTAGCTAAAGGGTGCAGGACCCCACTTTGTTCCAAAGCTTCTGCATTTGCAGTACTTACCATTTTCTGCTTATGGCCATATACCTTCAAAAAATAACACAAAGCTTTTAAAATGTTTTAAGCTTTAGTGATGGAGGCAAAATGCAAAACACAAAAGTACACGTAACTTCCTCTGTGTACCATCCCAGTGGACTGATAAAGTAGTACATTTCAACACTAGGTTCCCCTGCCTCTGTCCCCAGTTTCCATTTCTAGGAAACCAGACATCTTTCCATTCTAAATTTCATTTGAGGTAACCCTCCAATGGGAGATGTAGGTAGTCTTGCAAAGAAGGTGGCAGTTTCAACTGGGCAATACCCATGTGACATCGTACTCCCAACTGTTTCCGAACAGCACAGCGGGCCAGGTGTTGCAGTGGGCGTGGCTGGTTCACCAGCCAAAGGGCTGAATCATAGAACATCTGGTGCTCCTGTCAAGATGGAAAGAAAATCAAGTGAAGCTTCAGGTCCTCTCCTTCTCTAACCCACCCCTACGTGGAAGGTGTAGTAGCAGAAATGTGTGCATGTTTATGCCGAACAGCTTCTCATGAAGAAGCCATTTCCTTAAGCCAATGGTTCCCAGCTGTTGAGAGTCCGCAGACCACTGAGATAAAAACTGGAATCTTTGTGGACCACATGCAACCCCTCACCCGCGCATCAAAAATACAATTAAATTTGCTAGTCCATGGGGAAGCACTCACATACTGGAACTGTGGCTGTGGGCAGTCCTTTCTCTGGTGGTCCATGGGGGAATGCTCACTCATATGACACTTGACTCCCAACCAGACATGGGAGTAATTCTAGCAACCCAATACAGAGTAACTATTCACCCATCACTATGACAGGCCATAAGTATCAAACCTCCCTGCTGACAGTCTTGCACTTCCTACCCCAATTTTAGAGCCTCTTCTACTACTTTTAACATCTATTTGGCTCTCCTTTCTCAATGCCAGAACAGATCAGCACATCACAATGGCCCCAGTGTTGGCAGAGAAATAATTGTTCCTCTGACTACCATGGCTTGACTCTTCTGTTGCTGTGAGTTGGCAAGGTTGGACTGCCTTGACTTCAGCAGCCAAATAACTTTCAAGGTCCATAAACATTCTGAGTCAAAAAGTGTAGAACTATATGAAACTAGTCCTTTATGACCTACTTTTTACTATGTCCAGGCTGTACAACCTCTGATCACAGATGTGTTTACATAATGGGATGCTTCTCCATTAAAAATATAGATTTTTTTTTCTGTCCACAAAGAAAATTAGATGTTTGGGAGAAGGATCCTAATGTAGACATATTTCCTCCATGCTCTGGACATGGATGAACCATCTTTTTTTGGGGGGGGGGGGGCTTACAGTTGTCAAATGTGGGTCAGGGAGACAACTGGATTGCTTACCCGCCACACATCAGGGGGCACAGATCCCACCCAGGAATCACAGGACAGTATTCGGTCATAAGAATTCAGAATGACTTCCATAGTCTTGGGTGACAAGGCACAAAACTTCAGCATCTAAGGGCAAAAGAACCAACCAAGGAGAGGAAGAGAGAGAAAGCACAGATACACACACGTGCATTATGAAATAAGCATATATGTGAACACCTTGGAATGAAAAGTTTTTACAAGCTTATGTTACACCCATTTGACAGCTTTAATCAAGAACATGTTTTCATAGTATCCACAAAAAAAATCAACAGAAAAGTTGCAGATATGAATGCTTTCAGGGAAGAAAAGAGCATCTGAAAATTGCCTGCTTTCATTTTGGGGAAAATAAAAGTTTCTACCTCTTAAATAGGCTTGAAAGAGTTAAATTCCAAGGAGAGGTGTATGAGAGACCAGATTTCCAGGGGGACTCTTATTGTGGTCCAGAACTTAAGTCATTTCTGCCCAACATTGCATATATGCAACAGGGATCAAATGTGTACACCTGTGTTCTGGGCAGAAATGGGTTAAGAACACGCTGACAGTTCCTAGTTTTTAGTGTGTGCATGGCCTTGCTTGTATCTTGGCCCCAGGCCACTTAGGGTTTTAAAGATCAAAACCAGAACTTGGAATTGTGCCTGGAAGCATATTGGCAAACCAGTGCAGATGTTGCAATCAAGTCACAAGGTCTTGATCATCCTGCACCACCACTTTCAGGACCAGTTGAAGCTTCCTAATGCTTTTCAAAGGCAACTTCACTCACACTGAAATAATTCAAACAAGATGTAACGTTGTTACAAAACGTGTTATTTGCAATCAGATCCAACTTATCCAGGAACAGGTGTAGTTGGTGCACTCCCAGCCACAGATAAGACCAGGGCATCCAGATTCAATGTTGGACCCAGAAGAACTCCCAAACTTGAGTGCTACCCCACCCTATGCTTGCCAAAACCTTATTCCCTAATCAGTAATTCTACTGACAGGGAGTTCCTTTCTCTTATCTGGTTGCGCCTCCGTTTGTTTGCCCTCATCTAGTCTACTACCACCACCACCCAGATATCTGTTTTGGGCATTAACAGTTTTTAAACCTGAACCAGCACCATGCAATTAAGAATGTGCAAACTCACAGTATGTACATGCCTCAGCTCCCCTTCTCACTTCCAGCTGAGTTTCCTTAACCATGTGGAGGGTTTCTTTGGGGTCTGAACTGCCCTCTACATATACTTCTAAATCCTAGCAGTGAGGAGAAGGATCAGAAATGAGCATGATTGTTCTTAAATCAGATCCAATTTGGACTTGGAATGATACTTAAGGTTGCCCAAAGACAGACTTCTGGAGGAAAAATCCATTATGGGTTACAAGCCATGATGTACATGTGCAACCTCCTGATTTTAGAAATGGGCTATGTCAGAATGCCAGATGCAAAGGAGGGCACCAGAATGAGGTCTCTTGTTATCTGGTGTGCTCCCTGGGGCATTTGGTGGGCCGCTGTGAGATACAGGAAGCTGGACTAGATGGTCCTATGGCCTGATCCAGTGGGGCTGTTCTTATGACTTCCCCTGTCCAACTCTCACCATAATAGGTTGTCTGCCAGAGCAACTGCAATAGATTAACATGGAACATACAAAGCTGCTCTTCTGCAGAGACAAGAGTTCTCACTCTTCCTATTGGAGGTGTGTCCCAACTGTTACGCAACCCAGTCAGCAGTTTCAAGAGATGGTGGCCCATGTAGGATGGAAGAGACAGAGAAGCAAGAGTTCTGCACTTACCTTGGGATTGATAGGAGCAGCCCCATAGTTGAGCAAAGTGACTATAACCTTCTCGGGTTGTCCCTCCAGGTAATCTTCTACTGCTTGCACAGCACAGTCCACAGGTGTGTAGCCAGCACAGTTACTGACATTGACCTCAGCCCCATGCGCCAACAGAAGCTCCACAATCCGAATGTGGCAGTTGCTGCAGGCGTTATGCAGGGGTGTGTGGTTCTTCCGGCCAGCAATCTGGGCATTGGCCCCACCCTCTAACAGTCGCTTCACCACTCGATAGTAGCGGCCAGCCTCCTCAGGCCTTTCTGCACTGGCGCAGGCTGCGTTGAGAGCTGTCTCTCCTTCTCGGTTTCTGTGGGAAATGTTGGCTCCATAGCAGAGGTACAGCTTCACGTGGTCATCTAGGCCGTGCTTAGCAGCCATGTGCAATGGGGAAACACAACGATCTCTTGAACGCTGGTTGACTAGAGCCCCATACTCCAATAGCAGCTGGGCACATCTGGAAAGCACAATGAATCATGCTGGGGAATTTGGCATGTCATACAGACTACTGAAGCCTAATCTTGTCTTTTGCTTAGTTAAAATAAGTTCCTGGTCTTTATAGTGGCACACGTACAGCTGGGTATATATAGCCAAAGCTGGCAAAACGTCCACTATTAGATGGTACTTCTGTGCTCTGTATAACCCACAGATCTCCATTCCTTGTTGCTTCTTTCCCAGTCTCCGTCATTTTTTCCAATACCCCTTCAAAGTTATTAACTTTGCACCAGGCATTAGGTATGGTCAGATACTCTTGCTATTGTTGACCATCTCTAAAAGCCCAGCACAAAGTGAGAAAATGACCCGTATGCTCATCTTGTACTGTGCTTTGGAAACACTCCGAATCTGCAAAACTTCTGCTGCTTCCAAGTGCATTCCAGCCTGATGTGAACCTGTCCTCTGTATGCCAGAGGATTTTGGGCAGAAGCAGAGGGCTGTCATCCTTCCAACCTGACATGTAATGAAAGATACCTTCCCATTAAAAACTTTTTTTAGCGATATGCAGAAAACTCCAGGAGTCTCTTGCAACAGGCTGTTCCATAAAACCTGACCTCAAAGTTTTTCACACCATTCATCTCTGGACGAAGCAGCATCCACACAACTTTTTGCTAAAGTAGGGTTAGTAGGGTTGTGTGAATGTGCTTCAAATTAAAATTATCAGAGCATATGTATCATCATCATTTACATATGCTATGATCCTGTAGAAACATAACTGGAAGTATTCAGCTTCCTGAGAATACCAGCTTCCATTTGAAAAGCAAGTTTCTAGCTCATATGGCTGAAAATACAGTTTTGAAACTGTGTTGTCAGTGCCTATTGAAATCTTAGAAACCAAGAAGGGTAACCAAGAGATTTTCAGAGCATGGGAGAGGGCCTTCTGTGCTCTGCCTATCTCCATATCCTTCTTCATGGCGAGCAAAAGATTACATTTAAAAAGAACAAAGTTGCAGAGTAAGTTACCCAAAATAAGATAACAAGGCTGGGTATACTTCATACGTAATTTATACAAGTCACCAATTTTCTGGTGCAAAATCAGAGTTTTTGTTTATCTCAGTATATGTTTTGCATAATTTATTCATATAAGAGAATCTGCATTTAATATACAGATTTGGGGACAGAAAAAGAAATCTTCTTGCAATTAAATTGGGGAGCTCCTGGACTCACTAACATCACAGGCCAACACAGTTTTCGCTGTTTTAAAAATTCGACCTATTCCTGGACATATGTGGGGTGCAAATTCCAAAGATGGCATCAGTTTTGCCCTATCATGTCTAGTTTTGGAGATATAGCATAACCTCATTAGGGTTCAAGGAGCTTCATAATGAGGAAGCCGACACTATGGCTGTTTTTTGGAATCAGCATCCCAAATTCATAAAAAACCACCATAAATTTTGAAAAAAGTTTTTCTGATCCTCAGTTTCACACGCCTGTGTAATTAGCCCTTATTGCCATTCCTCAATAGGTTGCTTTCATCTTACTGCTTTGATCCTCTGTCAAGCCATAATGCACCCCCTCCCCATGTCCAGGACATACGGCAAAGTCTCCTGGGTGGTGCACAAGTGCAGTGGGGCCACCCCATCTTCTGAAAGAATGTTAGGGTTTGCGCCATAAGTAAGGAGCAGACGGGTGCACTCTGCACGGTGGTTGGCACAGCTGTCATGAAGGGCAGCTTTCCCACCAACCATTGTGTCAACCTCAGCTCCATGCAGGAGTAGATGCTTCACACAATCCTGGTAGCCCCTGGAAGCCAAAATGCGTAGTGGAGAGGTATGTTTTTTCTGTGGGGTCAGCACCCACATTCCTGTAGAATCAACAAGAAAAAAGGGGAGATCAGGAAGTAGAGCTCATTGAGAATTATATGACTCAGGAATGTGTATTGTACTTATAATGTTGCAATGCTGAATCATCCAGCTGACTTGGCCTGCAACAGGTTTAGGGCAAACAACATTCTTCCCACAACGTGCAATTTACTTATGGAATTCATTGCTATAAGGTGTGGTTTTATAGAAAGATGGTTATTTATACACAATGATGCAGGAAAATGGTACTGTACAGACAGGGGAAAGTGACCTTTTTTTTTGTTTTACTAAGCTTCCTGCTTGCTGTTAACATTCACTTAGTCTCTTCAAGCATTCAGGCTGCCTGCCTGCATGTCATGCTACGTGTATAAGCTTGCATGCTTACAGTATTCTGTAAAAGGAAGAAATATTTTTGCTTGGCTTCATCAGTAAGAACCTAAATGAAGTTAATAGGCATGAGGGAGCCACAGAGATAGAGTTCCCCCATATCCACAGTTTCCATATTTGCAGGGGGTTGGGGGCTGGACCATATTTCTGCACTGATACGGGGATGCCTGAAAATTGAAAATTAAAACTGGGTCTTCTTGTTGGCATCCTTCAGTCTCGGAAGACTATGGTAACGCACTCTGAATAGTGTTCTGGAACAGAGTGTCCTCTCCAGTGCGCGAAGCCTGGGTAAAGTAGATATGGAGGATAGACTGTTACCCATGCAGCATATCCCCCCTCTCCACGTCGCTGAAATGGTCCAATGGAAAGGAAGACGCCAATACGGTTGGTTCCAGCGATGTCGCAGGAGTTGTCAGAACGCAACTGTGTTCAGCCATGAACTGCTTCAGGGACTCCGGCTCCGGATTTTGCCTCGAGGTTGACTCCTGAAGCCTTTTCCACAACTGGATGTAGCCACAAGGCAGTGGAAGTTTGGGATCAGAGTTTTCCTTCTCTCAGATGAGCTGCCTTCCCAAGCTAACGAGTCCCATCTACCCGGTGGCTGTTCAGTCACCTCTTATGACAAGTACAGCCAAACTGAGGGCCTATTCTTATCCCCAGCCCTCAGGGGGAGGGTCATGTGTTGGTAATAAACTGGGTCATGTGTTGGTAATAAACATGGATCCTGAGTCTGCAGAAGTCGAAGATACTGCTATAAGACTTACAGCAGTGAGAACATTACTGTAAACATCTTCAGGCTATATTGTCAACATATCAGCACCCCAAAGGCTGATGTTGCAACAGAGCTTCAGAAGGCTCTGTTTACCAAAGCAAAGGGTACCACTTCAAGTGGAATGTTTTCGTCATCACACAATTTTACCTAGTTTCCACATTTCTATGTTTGGATGAAAGGAATGTCCATTTATTAACTCCACATCACGACCCTTTTCCTGCTTTTAATTATAAAAAGTTTCCAACAAAGTGAGTACATACAGAGGCTGCAATCTTGTACACACTTTCCTAGGAGTAAGCCACACCGAACACAATGAGACTTGCTTCTGAGCAGAAATACATAGGATTATGCTCTTAGGGCACAATCCTAACCCACTTTGCAGCACTGACATAAGGGCAATGCAATTCCAAGATAAGGGAACAAGCATTCCCTTACTTTGAGGAGGCCTCCATGAGTGACACCCAACTGCAGGATGCAGCACATGTCCCACTGGCACAGCTACGCCAGTACTGGAAAGTTGGTTTCCTAAACAACTTTCCAGCATTAGCTGTGCCAATGGGATGTGTACTGCATCCTGTAGTTGGGTGGCATTCAGAGGCCTCCTCAAAATAAGGGAATGTTTATTCCCTTACCTTGGAGCTGCATTGCCCTTATGTTGGTGCTGCAAAGTGGGTTAGGACTGCACCCTTAGTTTTATAAGTCTGCCTATCCTATGGATATAAGCCTATTCTTTCTTGTTTTTTTCTTTGAAGCTAGGAAGTCCCAAACACAGATTCTATAACCTCATTTGCCAATGGTCCTCTCCCTCCCTCGAGAGCAAAATAAAGCCCAGATTTTCCTTCTAAAACCCAGATACTTGAAGAATCACACTTCCCCCTCCAAAACTTGGCCAAAATCCAAAAGTGGGCCAGATGACATTAGTACACCAATCTAAAACTGTATTTTTTCCTGTTTCAGGTAGTCAGTCTTACCCATCTCAGCTGACCACACCAGCTCCTCACTGACTGTTTCCATAATCAAGTTGGTAGTAGTTTCATCTTTAAAGATGTTTCGGATGCTTGGCAAGTTTCCTGTGTACAGGGCATTGTGAACAGCAGGATCCCGACAGTACTGAGGGCGCCGTGAGGACCTGGGCAGTGTCAGGAGACTCCTGGAAGTTGACTGGTACCTCCGACTTGCACTTTGCCGAGATGCGGCCCTCCGTCGGTCTTCCCACTCCAGCATTTCTTGTTGCAGACGCAGGGAGCGTAGAGTGGAAGAGGTGAACACAAATGTTTCCTTTGACATCCTTCTGAATGAGAAAGCAGCCCAGGTTTTCCCCCAGTGACCTAGTTTGCTCACCCTAACTAATCTGTTTAGCGAAGAAACGCACACTCCCAGTTTCTAAAACGTATAGTTACAAGATCCCACCCATGAGCACAAGCACTGTTAATTCAGGAGAGCAACCTGACTTGGCCTGGACTATAAATAGAAAGGAATATTCATCATAGCAGCAAAATACTTTCTCTCACTGCAGTATCATCTTCCTTTCTGGAACTCAGCATGATTAACATGTTGGTGAATCTGTGGAAGCAAGCTGAACAGTAAAGCAACAAAATAAGGGTAGTCTGACCATTCTCCCCCCCCGCCCCCGCACATCTTTTGCCTTCTCCAGCTGCAAAACATATCTTGTAAGCAGACTGCTGTCTGAAGACACAAGGAATGGACAAAAATGTTTCTATTTTTCACCATGTAGAATATACAAGTGCATGAAAGAGCTGCAAACTTGCCATCCATGCCATTCTTCAGGTAGGAGATTTTTCCCATGAAATTATATGGAAAAGCAACCAGTGCTTTAATTTCTTTTAAGCAATGGCGTACTTCCTGTATCCCCCCCCCCACACACACAAACGAATGACTAGTTCCAGCTTTATGAGTACAGCCCTATGGAAATTGTCTGCGTAGCACTCTGGTGCAGACAAATTTGTACAGGATCTCAATAGATGTCCAAGCGGGCACTAGGAATACGATCAAATGCATTCATCTTAAGCCATTTCTGCCCAATATTGCGTACACACAACAGGAATCAAATGTGTACACCTGTGGGCTGGGGAGAAAAATGGGTTAAATGGTCATATAACTTCTCCCATCTATAATACCATATGAACAGTATCAGTTTGAGAGAAGTGATCTGTCCATTTCTGCTCTTTTTGCTTCTTTATTGCAAGCATACCATTTTCCTTCAAAGGACTTCAAAAGACAGGCTAAAGAGAACTGATGCAAGCATTAATCTCAAGTTATCCACACTTGCAGGAGTTCCCATGTGCATGAGAAGTTCCACTTGAGCATGGACTGTTCCTTTCTCTTCATTATTAAGGAAAACTTTAGGCATGTCATGAGAATGTGAAGCTGGCTCTGAAAACAGAGATATATACTCTACTTGTATGAAGCTCCAAATGTGCAATACTCTGCCACATCCAGAGTTTAGATTAGGGTAGATTGTCTAGCACAATGATTTTCAACCATTTGCAGATGGTCTGCAGGTGTGTTGCGGGAGTCTGGGGGAGAGTCATATATTAGTAGGGCTACTGAGCAATATGAGCCCCCAGCCAGTTGTGAGGTGTGGCTTGTCAACAGTAAGAAAAAGATGGTGTGCCTTGACAATTTTAGAACCTTCTCAGTGTGCCATGAGATGAAAATCACTGATCTAACAGGAAACAAGACATTTGGTATCCAACTCCATAAATTAGGTTTAATTACAGTACAACTTATACATTTGTCCATATTGACATCTACATTATTCTGCCTTTAAAAACTGTCTCCATACAAACATTGTAAACCAAAATATGCAAACAGCAAAAAGGAAGAAAAAAATTAGATAAAAAGGCAAGAAATTCTTTTACAAAGGTCTATAACCAAAAGTCCACTTGACATCTAATATTTGTTTTTTTACTGGTTTGTTAACCCACCTGTGTTCCTCGAACACTAACTTATTTATAAGATAGACTGTGTTGCAATAGATTTGCAAGATGGCATCAAGGAATCTTGCATTTCAAATGCCAAGAGAATGGCAGCTGCTCAAAATGTTAAGTGGCTGTTGTGGCTGTCTTCAACAGCCTGGTAAAGTTCATTACTGGCAGGAGCAAGTCTGCTGTGGATCCTGAAGGCTGAATGTGTGATTACATGGCATTTCTTCTAGACAGCCCTCAAAGCAAAGAGACACGACTTTGGATGAAGGGCAGATTGCAGAAGAGCAAAAATGTGTTTAAGGGCCAGTGCCACTAATGCAGGAGCCCAGTTTCCATTCAGTCCCATGGAAGTATCAGATTGAATCATTCAGTCCCATGGAAGTATCAGATTGAATCATTCTTACAAAAGTGCATCTTTTCCTTATTATAGCCTGTGTATGATGCCAAAGGGGAAAATTCCATTCAGCCTTGTAGCACAACAGAACTTATGGGAGCTCAAGGTAACATCCTCAGTTCTACAGCAGCAATGCCCTCTTATTTTGAGCACTAGGGAACCGTCACAGCCTGCTTTGTGCATCTGAGAGGCAGAAAAAGTCATCAGGTAGTTCTCCAAGAAGCTGGTCTAAGTCATCTGCACGGACAGAACAGGCAGTGTCAGTCAGGTTGCTAAATAGAAAATAGGTCACCCCGTCCCACCACTCAGGGATGCATGTGGGATGGTGTCACTATAGGCACGTGGAGCTTCCCAGAACCTCATCTGTTTTCTTCAATTTAAGGCGAAAACATTTCAACCACTTTTCCTCACTGTAGGCAAACTTGCAAGTGGTGACCTCCAATAAAACACTGCAATGTATTCCAGCAGCCCTTAAGCAGGAACGGTTTGGTCTGGGACTCCTTGGAACAAGGGCTCTCTTATGTTTCGGGCTCAGGGGATATCTTCGTCCTTTCCCACTCTCCTGAAACTTCCCCCACTATGCTCTACAGGGCTAAAGTGCTCAGTTTCAGGGTTGCCATTATTACTGTACAGTGAGGCTATGGCACTAACGGGGGAGGAAAAGGGTGTCTTTGCACATGTGCATCCCCAATCCCAACATTTGCCTAATTGATTCTGTAAGTCAGTAATTTTCAACCAGGGTGTACATTGGTGCGCTGCAAATGGTCCTCAGGTGTGCAGTGGGAGTTTGGGGATCATTTACTAGTAGGGCATTTGGGGGATGTGAAATCCCCACCAGCAGCATGGTGTACCTTGTCAATTGTCAAATAACTGATGATATTTCTTGACAATTTTAGCAACTTGTCAGTGTGCTGCGAGAGAGAAAAGGTTGAAAAGCATTGCTGTTAGGGGCTCAAGGGCAAGCAAGAGTAGAGCTCACAGAACAAAGTCTGTTCTGTTACTAGCAAAAAGCCATGGCATGTTCTTCTTTGGTTTCATCCCCTTCACCCGGCACTGCTGATCTGATCTCTCTTCACACTCCCATGAGGACTATTGTTACTCCCATGAGTAACTCCCATGAGTAACTATTTTTAAAAGTAACAGCTAAAGTTCTAATAACACCAGGTACCTTATTCTACCTTTGTATAATTAACCTACAGTTGATGCTCAGAGGCCAAATCCAGGCCACTGCATATCACCTGCCAATTTGCTAGCTATTGGATATTTTAGTGCAGGGAAAGCTGTCAATACCTGGCCCTGAGGCAGAATCTGGCTCATGAAGACTTGTGTAACACATGCACCCCATTTTCTGGACAATGCAAAGGTGGGAGTGAGGAAAGACAGGAAGACAAACATTCATCTCTTGCTGTTCAGGAACATATTTACCTGAATCAGCCTTTTGAGTCTTTGGGGATGGTACACTCAACATGGATTTGCCTACTCCACAGGACCCAGGTAGTGATGGCAATGACAACCCTGTTGTGGATGCGGATGCATCAGGGCAGTGGTTCTCATCCATCTCACACCCTTGTCTGCTCCCACAGTGTGTTGTGGCCATGATGATTGGGAAGTCTGCAGGAGAACCCGGCTGGAATTCTGACTCGACCTGCACATACATGATCCCAAGAGAAAGTTAAGTGTTTGTTTGAACGTTTTGCACACTTTACCATTGAGTCTTGGGTCCCTCCCCTCCAACTGGCATCATACCATCACTGGTTCCCAATATCTCTGACCAAGTCACATCACTCATCTACACTGACAGATGGAAACTCTCTAAGAACAGAGGCAGAGGTGTAACCCAGGCTCTGCTACCCAAGATACTATTCAGCGAACCTGGGGCACTCTCCATATAAGATTATTTGCTTTACCTTTTGTATAAATTAGACTGAATACTTTCAACAGGGCCTGGAAAGAGAAAGAATGCACAGGGAACACAATCTTCCACTCACTAGGAAGGGTAGGGCAATGTGTTTCAGGAACACCCCCTTTTCCATCATTGTCTTCCTTCACCCTCATTTCTTACCCTACCATGGTAAATTGGAACTTCTTGGAAAACTACATGAATGTGTGGAGTGAACCCTTCTGTTTTTTGTTTCACTTCCAACATGCTGTACTGCAGTATAATGAAATAGTTATTTATTGTCTCACACACTGAGAACAGATAAGCACTGTTGATACCCAGATTCACACCTTGGGAGCCAGAATGGCTTCACTGTTAAGCTGCATAAGCAAAATGGCCAGGCAGGCCAGATTTTCTCCTCAAAGACTCCAACCTCAGGCGCTTTGGATACAGGGAAATGAGCCACTGTGAGCCTTATGTAGGATGTGTAGTAGTTGTGCCAGACATAGCATAACCCCAGTAGCAAGAGTCCAGCAAACAATGGGCCTTCCTGGCCAGATACAATCAGGCAATTGCTACCCTAGCTAATTCAATCAAGAGAGCCTGGAACCCAAATGAAATGGCTTAACTTAAACCTGGGAGACCTGTGTTTAAATCCCGTTTTTGCCACTGATTCCATTTGTTTTATTTCCTGCTCTTCAGCTGGAAGAGCCATGATGGTGTAGTGGTTTGGGAGTTAGACTTAGACCTGGAAGATACATATTTATATCCCCGTTCAGCCATGAAGCTTCCAGAGTGACCTTGGACCAGTCACTATCAACCTAACCTACCCTTCAAAGTAGTTGTGAGGACAAAAGAAGGAACTAAGTGCACCACCTTGAGCTCCTTGGAGGAAATGGGGTGCTGTATAAGGATGTGAAAAACAAACAAATGTTATCACAATAATAGTCTGTCCAACTGTTAGATGGATAGTAAGAACTGGCTCAAGATCACCCAGTGAGTTGCAATGCTGAGTGGAGATTCATTCCCAGGTCTTCCCAATACTAGATCAACACTTTAATCACTGTACCATCTATTTAAAATTTCAATACAAAGTCCACATGTGCAAATTTTCAAACCAAGGAAAACTGAATTTTGTGACCTACATATTATGCATGTTTCTATATTTTCTTATTTGGAATAATCAGTTCTGCCATTTTTAGTATTGTGCATAACCCTAAAGAAGAGCAAGGATCTAGCAGGGTACTAATACCCATCTCCTTACTATTGGAGATCTTTCATCCACCCTCTGGCTCCTAAAATTTCCCCACACATATACATTATAATCAATCATAATGGCTCCAGTGATTATGAGCTTCATTGTTCCGAAACACACAAAAAATTCTTTTTTTTTTGCGCTTGCCACACACAGCCTTCCTTATATCCATCTAACCCTGCTGGACCCTACCTGTGGTGGCACCATCTTCATTCTTTCCCTAATGTCAAGGCACAGCTGAGGGGGCTTCCCACTGCTTAGTCCTGGTGGATATATCTTCACCAAGTTGTTGGGTGTCACATTGAGGTAGTGGTTGCGATGGGAAGGAGAGAAAACGCCCACCTGTGAAACCAAAGCAGATATTAACCCTCCCCCTTTCTGATTCCCAGTATCTACCTATAGAGTATATCAAGCCATTATGTGCAGATTTCCCAACCTGCTTGAATAATCTCTAAGCAGGTAGAATTTACACAAACATATGGACTTTTTAAATCTTTGACCAGCAAAACACAGTTAAGTGTCTTTCCAAATGATGTCGCTTTTCTTTATTGCACTAGGGGTACATATATTCAGTTGCTAAAGAAGGGGTGGGGAATGAAATAAGACTGTCTAATTGAACTTCTAGTTTAGCCTAGAAGGGAAAGTAACCAATCTGCTAACTGTTCTATGCAATCCCTTGCCAATACAAGCCAGCTTGAATAGCACTGTCTTATACTATTTCCAGAAGATGTATATTCTCACCAATAATAGATATTCCAATGGAGAACACCTCTCTGCAGATTCTTGCAGATGTCATTTTGGATACTTAAAAGTGTTCCAGGTCAGTGTTAAAGGTCACTGACCTGGAATAAATGGAATATAGAGGTGGAGGAAGTCTCTCAGAGATGACAAGTTCAGGTTGTTCAGGATTTTATAGCTTATTCTAGTGACTAAATTATGACAAAACTAAGCTAACTCGAACTGTGGGTTGGGACCCACTGGTACCCACCCAAACTGTGGGTGGGTCCCCATTCATTTCAATATATTATTTGTAATATATTAGACAATGCCAGTTGCAGACCTACCATTAGGTCCGATGGGGCAAGTGCCCCAGGCGCAAGCCTCTAGGACCCCTCGGAAGCTTCTTTGAGGCTCCCAACGGGGTCGGAAACTGTGTTTCCTAGAAGTACTGTTTATAGAGTTGGAGAACCTCAGAGAGGCTTCCCTGACGTGGACTCAGGTTGTGTGAGGCACCGTGAGCCTCAGGTGAGTAGGGGGGTGGATTTCCGTGAGGGGCAGCAGTGATAGCCTGCGGAAGGCGCCATCGCAGATCTTTTCCCCAGGCGCAGGGCTGGGGAGGTCCATTGCTGCTTGATGCTACCATGATATGTGACTGCATTTAGGGAAATTTTACAGATCTGTACTTTTAACAGGCTACTATGTATATACTTTTCACAATAATAGTCAATGGGACTTCTGGGAAAGTGGGTAGGATTACAGGCTAGGATTGTTAAAAATTTCCCTGCTTTATAATGTCACTTCTGGTCATGACATCACTTCTGGTGGGGCCTGACAGATTCTCATTCAAAAAGTGGGTCCCAGTGCTAAAAGTTTGAGAACCACCAGTTTATTCTGTTAACACCACAAAAAAACCAGTATGGGCATGAAAAAGGGGGAAGAATTATTTTATGAATTTCTGTGTCCTCACAGTCAGTTAATAACTTGCTAATGGCACTCATGATGCATTTCTCCCTTCTTCCTGCTGAAATGTAAGCTTCTCAGGACAGGCACCTGCCTTTCTGTTTTTGCTTATGCTACTCAGTGCCTCATTTGCAATGGATGTGCTAGGCGGACTGAGAAGGGAACATGCAAGACAAAATATCGCTCAAAATATTGTGTTTTCAACTATCAAAAATAGTCTCCATGTAACAAGAAATAATGTAAGAAGATCTAGGTGAGTGTTTTTTAAAAAAATAAACTTTTTTTGTGCCATGGAATTCAAGAAAGTCTGCCCAGCCTTGAATGCCTTGCTTCCTAGTACCTGCTTTAATAGAAGTACTGCACCAGCTTTAAATTCATTCTCCTTTTCCTCCAGTAACAGGCGATGTACCGTACCCTGCATTTCCCCTACATAGCAGAAGACATAAGTACAACATCACAGTGAGTCCAAAGCAGAACTACATTAGCATATTTCGCAGTGTTCTGCCACAGAACATGAGATGGAAGGGAACAAGGGACCTGGCCAGGGAAAAACTCATGCTTTCCTGGCTTGAGAAACAGCTGGTAGGAGCAACAGGGGAACAGCAACTGCCCCGATCCCCAAAACCTATTTACGTGGTGGATTTAATCAACCCCTAAACATTTGGCGTCAGTATCTTAGAACTAAGAATATGTGGATCCAGCACAGAACTGAACAAATAAGATGAAGTATTTATCCAAGCTCTGAAAAAGTCTATTGTTCAACTCTCAATCTCCCATTACAAGGTTAGGACTCTCTTACACATTTTACTCAGCATCAGTAGTTGGTGAGCATATCTGTGGCATATGTTGACTGCTGCTTCCTCTCAGTGAATGAAACAAGCCCTGCCCCTTCTACAAAACTTAGAAATCGGGAAAGGGTAACAGATTGTACCCATGTTGTACATTACAGGGAAATGCAACACCCTCCTCCTCCAACCACTAAGCTAAGCTCTTTTCACTCTTACCGGTGGGGTCTTTGAACACAGCACCTGCATCAACGTTGGTCCGCATGAGTGATTTAATTATGACTGCCATGCTGGGCACCTTGTTCTTGGGAAGCTGCTTTAGAGCTGCCTAAGTGGAAGAGAACAAGCAATGGAAACTTGTCTGTGGAAAGCTAGAGGACAGACAAACTGAAGCAGGAGTTAGTGTGCCTTTGAGTTAAGAGAAGCAGGACGGGAGCATTTTAGAATATGGTTCCTCCAGCCCTTTGCAGTGCAGAGGCACATAGCAGAATGACTGCTGGTCAAAGAAAAATCATTGCTAGCCTCTGCCCCTCTCCTTGAGAAAGGTAGTGGGATAGATAGCAGGTAAATAAGGATGGTTGTCTAGCAGCTACCCACACAGATCTCATCACTCTGGAGAGGGAGCACAAAGGAACAGAGGACGGATAATATTTGGATAGATTTCTGGAGGATCACAGGTTACAAGCCATGATGGGTACATATAGTCTGAGATTAGCTGGTCGCTCAACAAAGAGGGGTGGGTAAGAATTTTTTTCTGTCATTTGAATTGGCCATGGATGGCAGTTTTTTCATGCACCCCAGACTGGTGAGGGAGGGAAGGTATGTTCAGTAGGTTTCATGCGTTAAAAATTGGTCACAGTGTTTTAACAAATTGGCACAAACCCAAGTACAGTCTGTTGTCTTCATTGGGGGTGTGTGCAAAGGTAAATAGAACACCAGATGCAGGGGAGCAGCAGTGAGATGCAAGTATCTTGTGTGCTCCCTGAGGCAGCTGGTGAGCCACTAGGAGATACAGGAAGCTGGACTAGATGGACCCCAGGCCTGGTCCAGCAGGGCTCTTCTTATGTCCTAACTTAGCATTTGTATAACATTTCTGAGGGTGCTAAGTGCTTCCTATGTATAGGCTTGATGTAATCCTTACAACACCCCATAAGGTGAGGAAGTATTACTGTTCCTATATTTAAGCTGGTGAGTGGATGCTGAGAGGAGTGGCTTGGCAGTGTTCTTCAACCTGTGGATCACAACCCCAATGGAGGCATGAAGCCTCATTTTGGGGGTAGTGGTTGTGGCAACCTTACAAAGCCTGTGCAAGAGAAGGCTTCTATCCAATTCAGTAATGGTACTGCCTTATCAAAACTGAGTTCCTGATATAATTCTGCACAGCCTCTTTTCACTGTCTTGGCCTGCAGCTCTTAAGGTCAGCCCTGCTCAGGCTACTAATTCACAGGGTTGTTGTGAAGACACAAGAGGGAACAGGGTGAGCAGCAATGGGGCGAGGGGGTGGGTGGGATTGGCTGTGGATCCCCAGCTTCATGTTATTTTAGGGGTCATGGCACAAAAAAGTTGCCTCAGGTCAACTAGTATGTTAATGATAGAGATGAGATTAAAACCAGGGAAGACAGCTCAGTCTCCTAGGCACTATGTACACTTGCTTGGGATATGTGGCTGCTGCCTATCAGCTAGTTTAATTTCTAATAATTTCTCCAGCTCTCCACTACCCCCCCCCCCCAAACTAGGCTTCCTGCAAATGTGGAGCTAGCAGCTCTGTCTAAGAGAAGCGGGCGGCAGTATCCTGCAACACAGCCCTTCCTATGACCTCTCTTGGGCTGAATTTGGAAGGGACAACAAATTATCAGCTCTTCCAAACCTCTCTGTTAGAACTCCAGTATTATCTTTTTAAAGTGTTCTTGTATTTCTACCCTGCTCTTAAATTTGACTTTCAGTGGTCTTCATTATACATTACTGCTCAGATCTACACCTGCTTGGAGTTTGTACAGTCATTGAAGCAGAACTTCTCTACCTCCAAACCATGCCTTGCCTACCTTCCGAAGCACCATGACCACGCTGTATGTCCTAAGGAAGCAAGATGGATCTCTCTCGTCTAATCCCAGCTCTGTTTTCATGGTTACCCAAGGGCCTCTTCCAAATTCATCAATTGGCTGCTGTGAAGCAGGCATTTCCTGAAAGCACACAATTCCAAATTAAGATATACTGGCTTAAGCCTACCATTGGGTGACTTGCTCAGCACCAGGGAGACACATCATTCACAAGAAAGCTACTTTGCCCAATAAAGAGCACACAATATTGTTTCACCACTCCCTCTGCTGCCCCAGAACCACCCTCCTCTCAACCTATCCCTGCCATCACCCAGCATTAAATATACAAGTTGTTAGAAACATTTGCGTACCTGGGGGCAGGGGGGGAAATGCCCGGGGCGCCACCTGTGCTTGGCCTTCCCTGGCTCTCAGAAGGCCTAAAAACTGCAAGTGACATTTTTAGGCCAGGGGGAAGGATTTTGCAGTCCTGGCCCCAGGTGGCAGAGGTCAGGATCACAAGTGGTTAGAAGAGCAAAAGTCTGTGTAAGCCTTTGCATTTCTATAGCTCACTCCTTAAACGCTTAGAGCATTTCTCAGCAATCCTTACAATTGCTCTGTAAAGGCAGGCCAGCATTACCCTATCTTACAGATTAAGTGGGACAGGACTGACCAACAATCTGCCTAAAACCACTGTATTCATGGGAGTGTCAAGTCATAACTCAGGCTTTTAATTACAGGTCTAGCCTTGTTATACACAGATTTTTTATACACAGATTTGACTCAACATGAATGGCCACTGCAAATGAGAAGGAATGTGCTGATCCCTGGAGAAGGGGAAAAATGCATCCCTTTAAAGTCAGTTTTAAAAAACTGAACAGTCCTTTAACAATAGCCTTCTTAATGAGAGAGAGAGCACGCAAGCGTGCAGCTGGCTGACAATCCATCAATCCTTTTCTCTCCAGCACCCCCCCCTTCGCTCTGAGCACATGAAAGAAAGGTGATCACTTTGCATTGGTGAAGGAAGGACTGAGTGAAGAGCCTTTGTAAGCGCTTGGAGGACAACTGATTGATGGACTGTCTTCTTAATGACTCTTATCTTACATCACAAAGGTCAGCAAGGCTGTTTTTAAATCACCTGAGCAAAGAAACTTTGTTTTATAAATTGATTTGCTATAGTGCATTTTTTGCCATCCTTGTGAGTGCTTGGAATGGAACACATGCAAATAATGAGGCTCAACCTGTACTACACTGCAACAGCAATCAAGGTTGGATAGCTCTTCGATACATACTCTTGACACCTTTCCCAGCTGTGGTATCTATAAATGCCTTACTATCTACCAATGCAGTCATTTATCAGTTATGTATCCACAATAAATATTTGTTATTTATCAGCATGTCTCTCCTTGTTCATCTTGAATTCTACAAGGGAGAAGGACTTCATTGATCTGTTACACTTCCCAACCTAGCTATCCATCATACTTTAACAGGGAATGTCAGGGATTGAACCTGGGATCTTACATATTCAAAGCTGTATGTTCAATCACTAAACTATGGCTCACTTGGACTCAAATGCTCACTTGGGCACAAATGCTGTTCACTTATAGGATCATTGCAATAACTGAGTTTTAAAAAGAAAGATGACAAGCTTCAACCTTGAGGTAGCCATACTGCACAAATGCCTCACAAGCTACACAGAATTCTCAAGCCCTACCTTTGATATATTTCATCAGGCAAAGAAAAAGTGGAACTTGCGGCTCCCCGAGGCGGCCCAGCGGCTGCGCGCCGCGGCTCTTGTAGAAGCTGCGTGGGCCACGCTTGCTCATCTAGGCCGCTGTGCGGTCTGTGCCCTGCGTTAGGCCCCGCGCCAGCACCCCCAGCAACCCCATCGCCTCGGCACCCGCCTAGCCTGGCCGCCGCACCCCTCCCGTTGGCTGAGTGCGCCGGCCAATCTGTGCCCGCGTTCAAACCGCCCAGCCAATCCGCCTTTTTCAGGGCTGATCATGACTTGCTGCTAGAGGGGCTGTTGACTGATTCAGTGTTGACCCCTTACTCTGTCAGTACTCAGTATAAAATGTTGAGTACTATTTTATAAAAAAAAACTCAACAGATGGGCCTTGAGGTCGATCTACAAGGAGCTCCCTCTCCTGAGGTTATCACTAGACTTGTGAAAACCAGACTATATGATATAGAAAGGCAAGAGATTCTAGGCGCAGCACAGAAAACATGTTCCCTTCTGAATTCTCAACTTAAAATTACAAGTGGTCAACAACCAAAATATCTGTCCCTCCTAATGCACCCCCTGGAGAGAAGGGCCTTTACCTTGCTACGTTGCAATGTGACCCCCTCTAATGACTTACATGGCAGATTTAGAAACGCCTCCTGGGAAGATCGTTTATGTAGCTGCAATTTAGGCGAAGTAGAATCATCCACACATATTATGTTGCACTGTTCCAGATATCAACCGCTAAGACAGCAATTTCTCTCTCCCTTGCTCCATGCTAAAACACGGCATTCTGAGAAAGCTATAATTCAATTCCTTCTAGCAGGTGATGTAGAGCATACAACCCTCTCAGTCGCACAATTCCTAAATTTGAGTAATCTGAATCGAGCCAAGCTTTCTGTACCAACTAACCACTGAGTAGATTACATCTTGGCAATATCTGCAGAGTAACTGATTGTTTTCTGTTTTTTAAATAATTCATGTTTGTATGTAAAATGTAATGTACGTTTGTATCGGTGTGTACACGTAGGTGCGCACATACACATATATCTGTGTACTACTTAGGTTTATATTCTCTCTACGGTTTCTGTACAGTCTTCACCAATCAAATGTTTATGCCTAATAAAGGTTTTTAAAAAAAATATTTAAAAAAAAGAAAAGAAAAAGTGGAAGGAAATTACCTCTGTTTGTAACTTTGCTACAGCCCCGTGAGTTGGTGTCTGCGGAGCTGAAATCAGAATCTCTTCCAGGTTTTTCCCATCAGGCTTTTTGAAGAAACAAGAAAAAAATATTTTAGGGACAGATTCTTGCTACTGTATTCCGCAAGGGGTTTTTTATATATTGCAGATTCTACTTTTTCTTCTTTAAAAAAATGGAAGCCAAGATTATGAGGATGGTTGCTTGGTACTCTGTACCAAATTCTGTGCTTCCAAGGCACCCACAACACAACACAGCCCAAGGAATTATAGATGCCAATGGCACACAGCTGGACTAAATTACCGAGTTTTACCTTCTGACCCACAGAAACCACTCCCTCATCAAGTGCACAACTCTGTCCCCTTGAGGCAAAGGCCTATCAGAAGAATATGGGCAAAGGTTTTCCTTCCATTCCCAATTCTGCCCCAATCGCCACCCCAGTTTTAGCTTTTTTAAGTTGCTGAGGTTTTGATGGTGGTTTTTATTAATTTAAATTTGAATTTTTACTGTGATGATTTGCATATTTTTGAGTTTTTTATTAGGCAAAGTGAGAAACCCAACAAAGCATTTAAAGAATTCATTCAGGCAGTCATGAACAATCCCTATCACCACCAGGGCATCCATTTCAAAGCCAGGAAACAGCTGGAAAATAGCAGCATTTACTCCCCATTTTGAGGATTGGTGGTGGCAGACTCACAATGAGGATACAGCTGAAAGATACAGTAATCATATTCTACCACACAAACAAAAGTTGGGGCAGCTGCATCCCCCACACCTGTGCATATATAAACTGTAAGTGATCTTGTGCCCCACTAAGCCTCTTACATGATGTGGCAGAATGCCTGCAGGCCCAGGGAAGCGACGAGTCTTCGACCGCGAAGGTAGGCAACCTGTTAGCTGAGGTGTCTTGTTAACCGCTGTGACCAGACGGACAAGGTGGTTTGTGACCACAGGTGTCTGGAGGTTTCCAGCAGATCCAGTTGAACAGGGAGCGTTAGGAGTGGCAGGTGGGGTCACTGTAGGTCCGTATGCAGTAAGGAGCTGAGCACCACTACTGGCCATTCTAGGCATGAAGCTGTTCTGACTGTGTGTCTGCGGTGTGGCTGGTCTCAGCGGGGTATTCATCGAACAGGAGGGAGAGTAGGATCTCACCAAAGGTGCTTGAAAAGGCTGCTTAGGTGTCTGGTAGCTGAAGTTTGGATGGGCAGCTAGGCTGGTGTTTAGGTTAGACTGGGACAAGCAGGGTCCCATAGTGGTGGGTCTCAGAGCTGACTTTGGAGATGCCTTCACTGGCTGGCCAACAACCCCCACTGGGGTTTCCTTTCTAGTCTTGTCCAAGTGCAAAGTGTCTGACCCAACAGGGTTCATCGGCATCATTGAGCTTGCTGTCCGTGGTCTCTTGGCAGTGGCCACTCTCTCACTAACACTGTTGTCCTCCATCTGCCCCTGAGATTTAAAGTCAAACCTGGAAGGCTCCTGGTGTGACAGTGAATCAGGTTTGTCCAGATCCATGCATGCATTCAAGAACAGCTCATTGTCAAGGTCCTCACCATGAGGGGCACCCCCAGTGGGGAGTGCTGCTGGACGTCGGTTCACGAACTTGAACCTTGTGCCTGAAGTGCAGTTTGATTTACATTCAGTTGACAAGCTTGCAAGGTCCTTCTGAACTTTGGAGTTGCAGGGAGATGTTGTCTGGTTGCTTCTGACATTGCTGGGGCTGTTATTCTCCCCAAATTTTAGTCTGGAGTAGTTTGGTACCTGCAAGACAGGGAATGTAGTCTCTGAAGGGCCAAGAGTGCCCAAGTCTTGAGTAGGTATGGGGGGTTTGCTGGAGGCTGTCAACCCAGAAGAGAGAGGCCTCAAACATCTCAAATTGGTGGGGGTTGGACCCAAGACCTGCTTCTCCACATCCTTCACAGCAAGCAGGAAATCCTATCAGAAAAAGACAGAGATAAAAATCTTGCCATTAGGCACTATTCCTCAACTCCAGACATTTAACTTCTTTTCCCCAAATCTCAAATTCTCACAAATGAAGTTGAAAACTAAAAGTTCTTTGCCCCGGACTTGGTCAGCAAGGGTCTGCCTTGGCTCGGATCTTCCAAAAATCACATGTCCCCTTGCAAGTAAGCAGAAACGCTTTCCCTCTCCACTAGATACCCATCTCCCCCACTGTACAGCTAAAAGTTACGAATGTTCTCTTACCTCATCTTCAAACTCTGCTTCCACAGAAAACAGCTTCTGCAGACTACAGGCCTATGGACAGAAAAATAATTGTTGACAAGCTTTTCTCTAACCTCAGTGGCAAGTTTCCCCCAGTACATAAACGCATTCTTTATCAGCAGTTTTGAAAAACATGAAAAGTGTGAAGATCTTCTCAATCTGCAAACCTACACACACATGTGAGAGTGAGTGTTGGAAACCTAGGGGGGTTTGGGGTGCTCAGAGTTCTTGATTCTCGAACCCTAAAGCCCTCAAGGCCCCACTGTTCAGTAGTACTGCCACCACCCTGTATGTGCCAGTGCCTCAGTCCAGGGACACTGAGACCCTCTAGGCTTAATTCTATCCCTTGCAGGCACTGAGCTCTTTCTCCAATTAGAGCTTCAGTCCTCACCTTACTAGACCTCAATGAGCACTTGGTAGCTTGCTGAATGGCTAGGCAGGATTCTGAACCCTTGTCCCCAATAGACAATGAAACAGCTTAGTAAAAGGTATTTTAGTTTATTAAGTACTGTAGTTGCCGGCGTATAAGACGACTGGGCGTATAAGACGACCCCCCAACATTTCCACTCAAAATATAGAGTTTGTTATATAATCGCCGTATAAGACTACCCCCTCTTCCGCACACCTTCCACACACCAAATAAAAGGTAAAAGAACATCAGATTTTATTTCAACATGTTAATTTATATTCAAATGCTTATGACATGCAGGAAAACTGTCACAAGGCTGTATGTTATCAAACATGTACAGTAAACATAAAACAGTGCAAGTTTATTAAACGTAATTCACTAAAGACAACACACTCCTCTCCTCCTCAGCGCAAGCAACACTCCAAGTGGACCCTATGGACGGGTAGATGCTTCTCAGGAACACAGGCAGGCAGCCTTATGGTTCATCTCCTTCACTCTCCTTGTAGCTTAAGTGACAACCCTGACAGGTTGTGCAGCAAACTAACATCTGGATCCAAGTGGCAATCCTATGGATTGTACTCAGAAGCCAGCCTCACTCAAGTTTTAGGAGTGACTTCTAAGTGTGGATGATGGTGGCTGCAGACACAGAACCTGCGGATATGGGGCCTGCCTGTGGTGCAGGCCAAGGAAATGCATGTGGAAGGAAAACAACACTGGAGAGGCTGGTCAGAACCCCACAGGCGGCGAAGCCTGGCAAGGGGCAGCACAGCAGCAGATAAACCTCTATTGAGGCCAGAAAGTGCTGCACCTGAATGCCAGTCAAACAGCAGACCAGGCACATCACCGCCTTCACGAGCCATGAGCATCCGCCTGCCGAACGTGGGAATAGAGACGGTGCCACTTCGGGGGAAGGTCTGAAGGTCTTACGAGCCCCGCCCCGCCCCGAGCGAGCAGAGAGGAAGAGACTCACGCGCCGTGCAAGGTCCCCTTCTTGCAGGCCTTGCCAGGCGGCTGTTCAGCCTTGGCAGCGGGCGGCGGCTCCTCGCGCTCCTGGCTCCGCCAGGCGCTGGGGCTGTTGCGGTGCCGGCGCGGGTACTCGGCCTTCCGCCGGCGGGAGGCGGCAACCGCGGCAGCTGCTGCGGCCCGGCCCCGCTCGCGGCCCCCCTGGAGAACTCGGCTGCCGCCAGACTCCTCCCCTCGCTCGGCAGCAGCTGCGGTTCAGTCCGCTCCTCCTCCCTGGCCGGCTGCTCCTGCGGCGGCGGCGGCTCTTCCTCCTGGGTCTCTGGCTGCTCGGACGCCCCCGGCATCAGAGCAGCGGGCGGGGGAGACCCAGCGGCGGCTCTCCTCCAGCGCCTGACAGCAGCACTGCGCTCACCCCGCCTCTGCGCAACAGATTCCCTCCTCCCGTCGCGTGGGTCCAGCGCCACTGAAGTGCACCCGGCGTATAAGACGACCCCCCACTTGGAGGCATGTTTTTCAGGGCAAAAAAGTCGTCTTATACGCCGGCAAATACGGTACATAAGGTTACATAAGGCAGCAAATGCTAGAGCAGGGGTGCCCAAACCCTGGCCCTGGGGCCACCTGCGGCCCTCGAGGCATCTCAAGGAGGCCCTCAGGAAGCCCCCAGTCTCCAATGAGCCTCTGGCCCTCCGGAGATTTGTTGGAGCCCACACTGGCCTGACGCAACTGCTCGCAGCGTGAGGGCAACTGTTTGACCTCTCACATGAGCTGTGGGATGAGGGTTTCCTCCACTTCTTGCTGTTTCACATCTATGATGCAGTAGTGGCAGCAAAGGAAAGGCCAGCCTTGCTTTGTGCAAGGCCTTTTATAGGCCTTGAGCTATTGCAAGACCTTCATTCATTCATATAAGTTTGCCTTTAATATATTCATTTATGTAAACTTATGTAAATTGATTCAAATTTTAAATGTAAATTAATTCTTTTTTCCCCAGGCCCCTGACACAGTGTCAGAGAGCTGATGTGGCCCTCCTGCCAAAAACTTCGGACACCCCTGTGCTAGAGGCATAAACATCTAGGAAACATAGCAGCAATAAAATAATAAAGCCAGCTGGCTATCTCTATTAATCCCTATCTCTCACCTGGGTCAGTTACTCTTGTAGATCTTTTAGCTCCAGGCTACCTATGAGGCCAGATGCCCATGGTGGACAATGGAACTCAAAGCATGCAGGATGTTGCACCCAAAAACTCTGCCCAAGAAGAACCCAACACACCCCTTGGGGCACTCATTATTATACTTCTTATGCTAATAGTGCTGAGGTGACTTCATACTTAGACTGTCCAATCAGAAACTTTTGAGGACAGAACCTTCTTAAAGTTGGCCTGGTTTCTAGCCCCTCATAGTTCTTTACCCCTCCCAACTGGAGATCCATAGCTACATTCCATCAAGCTTGATCAGGCACCTCTCCATCTACTAAGGTGTTAAACATTCCAATGGGTGGTAATTCTTGTTATCTGTCCTTTTTGGCCAGCAAAGGAGAAACAGCAATGTTTTTGTTTATTTACTCACATTCTCGCAGCTAGGAACTGCTAGCCACTTCTCCGTTACTGACCAAGTTTGGTTCAGGCTTCTAGTTGAGGGTATTGGATAAAGTTATGGAGGACAGGTCTATCAATGATTATTGATCACAATGATTACGTGCTACCACAAAGTTTAGCAACAATACTTTACATCTCAAGATTTCCCTGCTAACTGGGTAAGAGGTACTTTTTAAGTGGGTGCTCTTCTTTTATTTAGCAGGGGGAGAGTAACTGACCCTCCTCACTCTAGTGGCTGTCTGCTGGTGTTCTTTTGCATCTTTTTAGATTGTGAGCCCTTTTGGGACAGGAAGCCATTAGTTGTTTGATTTTTCTCTGTAAACCATTTTGTGAACTTTCTGTTGAATAGCAGTATATAAATACTAAGAACATAAGAACATAAGAACAGCCCCACTGGATCAGGCCATAGGCCCATCTAGTCCAGCTTCCTGTATCTCACAGCGGCCCACCAAATGCCCCAGGGAGCACACCAGATAACAAGAGACCTCATCCTGGTGCTCTCCCCTACATCTGGCATTCTGACTTAACCCATTCCTAAAATCAGGAGGTTGCGCATACACATCATGGCTTGTACCCCATAATGGATTTTTCCTCCAGAAACTTGTCCAATTCCCTTTTAAAGGCGTCTAGGCTAGACGCCAGCACCACATCCTGTGGCAAGGAGTTCCACAGACCGACCACGCGCTGATTAAAGAAATATTTTCTTTTGTCTGTCCTAACCCGCCCAACACTCAATTTTAGTGGATGTCCCCTGGTTCTGGTATTATGTGAGAGTGTAAAGAGCATCTCCCTATCCACTCTGTCCATCCCCTGCATAATTTTGTATGTCTCAATCATGTCCCCCCTCAAGCGTCTCTTTTCTAGGCTGAAGAGGCCCAAACGCCGTAGCCTTTCCTCATAAGGAAGGTGCCCCAGCCCCGTAATCAGCTTAGTCGCTCTCTTTTGCACCTTTTCCATTTCCACTATGTCTTTTTTGAGATGCGGCGACCAGAACTGGACACAATACTCCAGGTGTGGCCTTACCATCGATTTGTACAACGGCATTATAATACTAACCGTTTTGTTCTCAATACCCTTCCTAATGATCCCAAGCATAGAATTGGCCTTCTTCACTGCCACCGCACATTGGGTCGACACTTTCATCGACCTGTCCACCACCACCCCAAGATCTCTCTCCTGATCTGTCACAGACAGCTCAGAACCCATCAGCCTATATCTAAAGTTTTGATTTTTTGCCCCAATGTGCATGACTTTACACTTACTGACATTGAAGCGCATCTGCCATTTTGCTGCCCATTCTGCCAGTCTGGAGAGATCCTTCTGGAGCTCCTCACAATCACTTCTGGTCTTTACCACTCGGAAAAGTTTGGTGTCGTCTGCAAACTTAGCCACTTCACTGCTCAACCCTGTCTCCAGGTCATTTATGAAGAGGTTGAAAAGCACCGGTCCCAGGACAGATCCTTGGTGCACACCGCTTTTCACCTCTCTCCATTGTGAAAATTGCCCATTGACACCCACTCTCTGCTTCCTGGCCTCCAACCAGTTCTCAATCCACGAGAGGACCTGTCCTCTAATTCCCTGACTGTGGAGTTTTTTCAGTAGCCTTTGGTGAGGGACCGTGTTCAGTAGCCTTTGGTGAGGGACCGTGTTAAATACTGTTAATGTTAATAATAATAATATCAGATCCAAGGCAAAATGTATGCTCTGCTTGTGGGCTTCCCAGAGGCAACTGATGGGCTACCATAGGAAACAGGATACTGGACTAGAAGAGTCTTTGGCCTGATCCAGCATGTACAGTAGTTTCAGGACAGCCCAAAGGAAGTCCTTACACAGTGCATAATGAGAACACAGAAATCATCATATAAAATGCAACAACTTAATTGGGATGGCTTTTTTAAAGGATTAGATAAATGCATGGCAGATTTGTCTATCAGTTGCTATTAACCACAATAGCTAAATGAATCCTCCTTGTATAGGGCCAGTATACCCCTGAATGCTGGATATGGCTGGGGGTTCTTGTCACAACCGCCCTGCTTATGTGCTTCCTGGAGGCATCCAACTGGCCATTGCTGGTAAAAAGATGCAGGACTACCTGGACCTTGAGTCTGATCAGATTATTTATTCTTTATTGCTACTATTACATATTTAAAGCTGTTGAATACCAAAAGGAAGTTTCTTTTAGAATGGAAACCTTCATATTTCCATCTAAGAGATCAATATTAGGAAACAGATTAAACTGCCCCTTAATACACTTCAAAGTCTCCTTTTATACACCCCAGACATACAAAATAAACTTTCTCTTACCATCTTGTCAGATGGAAAAATATTTTGTAGTCACACAAGGTCACTACCATTAATCTGTAATTCTGAATACGTTAAGAGCATCCACTGCCAAAAATAATGGGGAGGGGAGGGTTACAAGTCATAGTAGGTATGTGCAAGCTCTTGGTTTTAGAAGCAGGCTGCCTCTGATGCAGGGGAGGGCACCAGGACGCAGGTTGTGTCTGTTGTGCGCTCCCTGGGGCATTTGGTGGGCCACTGTGAGATACAGGAAGCTGGATTAGATAGGCCTTTGGCCTGATCCAGCAGGGTTCTTCTTATGAGAGAAGAAAGGAGGTTTAGAATAGCCCAGGAGGTGGAAAAGTATCAAGAATAAGAAATTTCCGCCCAGATAAAAACACTGATCCACTTTAAAGTAAGAGAAGCAGCCAACCACCAGTAAAATAAATTCCATTTTAAGTAGCTTCTCTTCTGAAATACAGAAAGGGAGATCTCCTCAGCTTTCCCCCTATAGGAGTTGGTGGGGGGGGGGGAGTATCTCCGTCTTCCTCACATAACTTTACAAGGAAACTGGTGACAGATTAGTAGTTACTGGCTATGTTTCTAAAGGGAAAGGGCACTGTTTTTTGTTCCAGAATCATGCTATAGTGAAAGCCATTACATTTTGGGGGGGGGGGGCATAAACTAATATGATGCTAAATGTCATCATTAATCACCACTAATATATACCATTGATCCACAGAATTCAGTCCTACCGTGTTCAATGTGACTTACTAAGATGTGTATACACAGGGCAGCAGCTTTTAGTTAGCCTGAAAAAAATGGCTTCCTGTATTACCATCTTAAGATCATCTAAGAGTAGCCATGTAAATCCTAATGTCACAAAAACAGACTCTTGTGTCACTTTAAAGTCCAATAGAGAATGACAGCCCACTTTGCAAGATACCTTACATTAAGTGGTCACCTAAGTAGGCAAGAATACACACACATGGGATGGTGGCAGGATGTAAAACAGCAAAGCTCAAAGGTTACACACCAATAAGCCTGCACACAGCCCAGGTGTAACAAGGAAAAAAAGTGACCCACTCATAATAGCAATAACTGACAGATACACACAGAAGGAAAAACAATATTAAAAACCTGTGGTGAGAGAGAAGACCAGAATCCAAATTAAGACATATATATAATTTTTAAGCTCCTTTAGAACTATCACATATAGCAAGCAGGGCTTCCACCATTGTTAATGTAACTAATGGATATATTAATTGTTAATGTAACAATTGCTATTTGTTAATGTCACTAATGGACACATCTGTGTAGTCCTCCTTATGTAATGAGTGCAGGCAATTGTGATATTTGTCCACTAAGAAATGTGTGTGTGTGAGTGAGTGTGAGAGAGACCACACCTCCTAGTGTATAAATAACACAATTGCCCGCATGCACATTACATAAGTGTGTTATTTGTCCATTAGGAAATGTGCATGCGTTCGTGTGTGCGTGTGTGTGTACGCAGAACCAGTGTACACACACACATTTCCTAGTAGACAAATAACACACTTATGTAATGCATGTGCAGGCAATTGTGTTATTTGTCCACTAAAAAGTGAACACATACACACACACACATTTCCTAGTGTACAAATAACACAATTGCCTGTACAAACCACACACACACATTTCCTAGTGTACAAATAACACAATTGCCTGTACAAATCACACACACACACACTTCCTAGTGTACAAATAACACATATGTAATGAGTGTGCAGGAAATTGTGTTATTTGTACACTAGGGTGTGTGTGTACATTTCCTAGCAGACAAATAACACAATTGTCTATACAAACCACACACACATTTCTTAATGGGCAAATAACATACTTATGAAATGAGTGTGCAGGCATTTGTCCACTAGGAAATGTGCGTGTGGTTTGTACAGGCAATTCTGCTATACACACACATTTCCTAGTAGACAAATAACACAATTGCCTGCACACTCATTACACAAGGAGGACTACACAAACGTGTCCATTAGTTCAATTCACTTGTACTGACAGTCCTCTCTGCCCACCCCTCCTTTACCATTGCAGCAGCAGGACCCAGGCCGAAGTCTAACGAGAGCAGGCTGAGAAGTCGGTGAGCAGAACAACAGGCCCCAAACCTCCGCCCCCTGCATGATTCGAACCAGCCGCCTTATTGATGACGGAAGGCACCCTCTGGGTGCGCATGCGCAGTTCCTTCACCTATTTAAAAAAACCAATCCCCGTGGTTGGTAAGCCGCCCTTTGCCAGTTGAAGGGCCAAGGAGTGGCTCGTTTCTTTCAGTGCGCAAGCGCGCCGCCCCACAACGCTTTCCCCTTGAATAGAGATATTAAAACTCTAGAGTGACAATTCCATTGTCTCAAAATACAACACAGCAGAGATTTTCAGCCACTGAGCCAAGGCACACTGGTGTGCCATGAATGGTCCACAAGTGTGCCACAGAAGTTTGGGGGAGGGTCATTTCTTAGGAGGGCCATTTGGGGAGTTTGAGGGAGAGCAGAACCAGTGTCATTCTTCAGTCAGCTGTTGTTAGGATCAGGTTTTGCTCTTGCCACCAGGGACGGCTCCAAAGGGGAGGGCCCTTGCATGGCGCATTTAGGTGCCTGCAAAACTTACTGCTTTGCATCCCCCTAGCTATGCTATTGTAAGCTGGCACTAATGCATTTTATTTATTTGTTATTTCTAAGTCTTAATCTTCATTTTTTAAAGTGATAAAATAAAATCTTTAAAAAACTGATGGAGTGCCTTGACAGTTTTAGCACCTTGTGTGAGCTGAAAAAGGCTGCAAATATCTTCCATCATCAGGATGGAAGTGAGCAAAACAATGGAGAAATCCAGAATTTTATGGCAGCCGTGACTGGACAGCAGCGAGTCTGTCCAGAAACAAGAAGCAGCAGCAAAGAAAAGTGGCTGCGGACTTCTTTCTTTACCCAGTGTATGGTTAATCAGGGGAACTCCTTGCCACAGGATGTGGTGATGGCATCTGGCCTCAATGCCTTTAAAAGGGGATTGGATAAATTTCTGGAGGAAATGTCCATCACAGGTTACAGGCCATGGTGGGTATGTGCAACCTCCAAATTTAAAGTAAGGAACCTAAGAGTGCCAGATGCAAGGGAAGGCACCAGGATGCAGGTCTCTTGTTTTCTTGTGTGCTGGACTAGAATGGAACTTTGGCCTGATCCAGAGGTGTTCTTCTTATGGTCTCTTCTAACTCAAATGCTGTTTCAGTCTATGATCCTCATATAGCACAAATGTGTGTGACTGTGAACAGTTTGTTTTATTTTATTTTATTCCTTCACTTTATATTCTGAGAATTATATCTCATCAGTTCAGAGAAACAGCATTTTTTGTCAACATGCCAATAGTCCTATTGCAAGGAGCTAACAAACTAAACACAATATTAGTTGGCGGGTGAACAAACAAGTAATAGCCCACTCCTAGCCACACTTTCCTGGAAGTAAGCCCTATTGGCTCTAATGGAACTTACTTCTGAATAGACATGCATAGAATTGGGCTGTCAATCTCCAAATGCCATCCTGAACATAACATCTATTTTAAAAGAAAAGGAAGAGCTCATTCCTAACTGCAGCAGGGATATTGTCTCTCCAACTCTGCAAACAGATTTTAAACTCCCAGGCTTTGGAATTCTCCTCCTCCGCCTCGACCAGCAGCTGCAACAAGCACAGAGTGCTGCAGAGTTGTTTGGGTTAGAATCAGTGTTTCTCAGCCAGTGGTATGGGTGGTACTTGAGGTGGTTTCCTGGTGGCACACACAGAACTCCTGCACCCCTGCTGCTCAGCAGCAAGTCCAGCAACACAATGTGACAAACAGCAGTAGGAGGCTTGTTCTGGCGGGCAGAGCTCCAAAGCATGCTTTTCTACACTCAGAAAACCTCTTCCATGTACCCTGAGCCTCTTAATGACATTTTTCCACGTCACATCTGGCCTCCCAACCTGGAAGAAACTGGTGATGCTGTCATCACCAGTTACTTCCAGTGATACTTCCAATAAGTGGACCATGCAAAGTGGTATGGTGGAGGACAAACATTGAAAAATATTGGGCTATATGGAAGGAATACTTGAACCTGAATGAGATGTTGAGTTTACACCAGTCCTGCAATGTCAATATTGCAAGTTAAGGATGGGACTGAACCAACTTAGATTTCTAGCCCAAAATCTGTGATACAAAACACCTTGCAGGTCACAACAAAGGCTAAGGGCACAATCCTAACCAAGTCTACTTAGAAGTAAGTCCTATTTTGTTCAATGGGGCTTACTCTCAGGAAAGTGTGGTTAGGATTGCAGCCTAATCTACTTAAATTGCTTGCTGAGATGTACTCCCTGCCCAAATTTAGCATCCAACTACATACATAAGCCTTGAACTTCTCAGACTTGTCATACAAATGCATTAGGGCCCAATCCTATCCAACTTTCCAGCACTGATGCAACCGCAACACAGCCTCGAGGTGAGGGAACAAATGTTCCCTTATCTTGAAGAAGCTTCCATGACTGTCCCCCACCGCAGGATGCAGCACATGCCCCATTGGCTTGGCTGCATCAGTGCTGGAAAATTGGATAGGATTGGGCCCTTAGACTTTGAAGTGCTTACAACAAAAGAAAGCCTCATATCTTTCATAGTTCATAAGACCTGAGTTAGAAAGAATAGGAAGGAACGCCTGTCTTTGTGACTATCTTTTGTTGAGTGGAGTCAATGAAGCTATTAAAGGCAAAAAACCTTATCCAGCGCAAGATAGGGCTACGAAGTGGCTCAGCCGAAGGTAAAGGGGAACTCTTCCCTTTACCCCTGGGTAAACCACTGCAGCACCTATGGGTTTCCTTGGACTTGGCCACCTCCTGGGGTGATACGTACAAGTCAGAGGTGAGCGGAGCAGCTTGAAGGCTACTTAAAGGCTACCCTTAAGGGAATTTCTGCAGACACAGAGCCTGCTTGGAGTGATCTTCTGCGGAAGCATCTCTCTGGTGGAAGGTTCCACAATTACCCGGATGTTAGTAGGTTACTGAGGGCTGGAATGTTAAGGCTTCCCTACCACCATGCTGAGGGATAAGTAAAATCTTCCAGCAGGCCAGATGTGGCCCCCAGGGTATAGTTTGGAGACCTCTGCTCTATTACCAAAGCTTTTGAGGATTAATAGCCCCATGGGCAAAGGTAGGAAAGAGTCAATCACATTTTCCAAGCAAAGTAAGTCCACTCAGCTCTCTTCCCAGCAGCTCTGGTAAGTCAATTTTCATGAAAACTTGTTATGTCCCTGGGCAGATTGGTTTTGAATGGACCATAATATACTGGATGAGAACCACTGTTCTCTTTTGAGTGATCCATAACATAATGTACTGGAGAAGTTATTAAGTGTTCTGTGATGCAAAGGCAGGAACCATCTAATAAAACAACGAGCAATGAAAAAAAGAATCAATTTTTATTAAGATTTAATAAAAAAATTTCCATTATAATTCAGAGTACATTTGTTCATTTTATCCTGCAACGCTGTTGCTAACTTTGATAGAAGGCCAATGTGAGAAGCAACAAGATTGTGTGACATCAAAAATGTTGTCTTTGCAGGAATAAAGACTCTGGAGGAATATGCTGTTCAAAGTGCCCATTCAAATATGTGTTGAACTTACTCCTGGTCAAATGGGAATTAATTCTCCTCTATAATCCTTCCATCCCTTTCTTGAATTGGACCAGATGAGTCAATGTAATCATAAGGGAGTTGATCACATAGACATGCTCCACATTTTCTCTTGCTCGTCTCTGGTGCTTGGAACTTTCCAAGAAAGAAGTTAGGGTGGAAGCAGCCAGAGACTGCTCAGACTACCATCCCTGATGTCATCCAGCTGGAGCAACGATGGCCACCCTATAAGAATGTTGTATTGCAGGCAAGGGAGAGTTGGGGTCTATAAGGCAAGAATTAGGAGGGCTTGCAGGCCTGGCTGTGTTTGCCTCTGTCCAAGAAAAGTGCCAGATTCTAAATAGACTCCCTACAAATCCACCCTACAACTGCAGCAAGAACCCTTCTGTCTCCACAATATTACTATAGGAAGTCAGGGGCCATTTTGAAAAGGAGACACAGGATATCACAGTGCGCTATTCTTCTACTCCTTTGTTTATTCTCTTTTCCACCTTTGTTTTCGTGTGGAAAGAGTTGAAAACGTTGATTTGAAGATATAGTTCCTCTGCATATAAAAATGTTTTCACTTTCTTTTCTTCCCCATTTCACTCTCCTATCTCTGTCTCAGATTACAAACAGATCTGAGTTTTTAAATCATTCTTCCTACCTCTGCTTCAGTTTTCCCCAACACCCTTTTCCTTCCTTCCTTCCTTCCTTCCTTCCTTCCTTCCTTCCTTCCAGTTTCTAACCATCTACCTGTTTTATTCCTTCCATTCCATTTCCCACCATCTCTCTCTTATTCATTCTCCCTTCCATGATCACACTTTTCTACCACTTGACCCTTTCATTCCTTTTCACTGTTCCTTCCCTATATTCACTTCCATCACTATCTTTTATTTCTCATTCTCTCTTCAAATTTTGGTGAACTCAGAGCCCAATCTTGAAGACTGGGTGTTGTGAACTTGTGGTAAAGGAAGTTCATCAGTGCTGAGCCAGCATCAATAGGTGCTGACCCTCAGAGTTGTGCAGATGGGTAGATGGTGATCCTCCAGCACCAGCCAGCAGTAAGACTCCTGGGGCAGGGGGGGGGGAGGCAAGGAGTGGGTGGAACAGGGCAAGGGAGGGCGGAAGGGGGGAGGAACAGGCCCAGAAGAGGGGCAGAGAGGAAGTAGCCTCTGCATCCTAACACCCCTTGTGAGCTGGGTGACCCAACACGAGTCTCTTTCTCCTCAGCCCTGCATGTACTCAAATGCAGGCGCCAAGCGGAGGAGACAAATTGCCGCTGGTTGCTGCCTACTTGGAATAAGGGAGCAAATGCTTCCTTTCCATAAGGTGGCCTTTGGCAGTAGCACAGCACAGCACCCACAGGATCTGGCGGTCAGCATCTTGGGGCCACTAGAACCATGGGCACTGGAAGGCTTAGGATTTGGCTGCCCATTTGGCCACACTGAGCTCTCTTCTTTCAGTGTTTTCTTCCTTACAGTATCAGGCTCAATGTGATGCCCCATGGCTCTATTTTCTTTCTCCTGTCTTTCATTATTAGGTTTTATTTGGTCACTATTTACCTGTGCCTTATTCTGTTTTTCCTATATTATCAGGGTGAAAGTGGCCACACTGAGCTCTTTTGCCTTCCCTCTGTTCTTTTTACATTTTCAATCTCTATTTTGACACTAATTCTTTCCTTTATTTCATTTTTTCTATCCCACCAGTTAGCTCCCTTTTATTGCTTGTTTTCTTTCTTTTTTTGTCAGGCTCTATTGGGCCATTACTTATGTGTCTCATTTCTCCTTCCCTATGAGCTTTCCCAATTCCAGCTTTTTCCCCTTACAAAATCAGGCTCAAATAGCTCTTTTTTAATTCCTCCTTTTCTTTCTTCCTTGATCAGGCTCAATTATGAGGCCACCATTGACCTGGGTCTTATTTCTTTTATTTCCTACTGAGCTCTCCCTCATTCCACATTTTCTCCTATTATGAGGCTCCATTTCTCCACACTTCTGTCTCTTTTATTCCTTCTCTTCTTATTACATTATGAGGCTCTAGTTGGCTACCACTTAGTTCTCCCTTTCCTTTTTTCCCAGTGAGAGATTCCATTTTCCTTCTCTGCTTTTCCTACTTTACCTGGTTAAAATTGGCCATCTATCACTTCTTCTGTATTCCTTCTTTCCTTTCTTACATTACCAGGTTGACTTTGGCCACACTTTGCTTTCTTTTATTCCTTTTTTCCTTCTTACATTATCAGGCTCGGTTAGGCCATCACTTACCTCTGTTTTATTCCTTTTTTCTCTTGACCACCAAGCTCTCCCCTATTCCTCCTCTTTATTTTATGTCATCAGGTTGAATTTGGCTATACTTAAGTGTAGCTTTGTTTTCTTTCTTACATTTTCAGGCTCTGTTTGGCCACTACTTCCCTGTGTCCAATACCTTGTTTTTCTTTCCCACTGAGCTCTCCCTTATTCCTTCTTTATTCTCCATCCATATCAAGCTCAAGCCGATGACTTTTACATTACTCTTATTACTTCATTTCTCTCTTACCGTATCACACTGTACTTGGCCACTTGGCTGGCTCCCTTTTATTCTGTCTTTTTTTTCTTTGATATCAAGGTTAGTTTGACACCACTTAGCTCTCATTCTATATTATACTTTCTCACTTTATTACCACAATGAATTTCAACACACTTAAATCTTCTTTATTCCTTCTTTTCTTTCTTAAATTAATCTAATTTAAGGGCTGCACTTGGTGGCTCCCACGGGTGATTGTGTGCTCATGCAACAAGAGCAGACTTACCCAGCAGCTGCATTCTCACAACTGTGCCGCAGCACGAAGAGCAAACGACCTGGGCAGCTGAGAGCAGACAGCCAGGCGTGCACTGGTCCTCAAATTTGCAGGAGCCAGGAGTGAAATGGCAGATGGAAGGGGTGGGCCTTTCAAAGATGGTGAAAGGGAAGGGAACAGAGGCTCTACAAGGACCATAAGAATGCTTCAGCACTTTAATTTCGACTCTGCTTTTTTTACAGAAGTCTGGAGAGAAAGATGTCCAAAGGGACAGATATGAATCATATGGCTCTGACTGTCAAAATGGGGGTTAGGCAAGGCAGACAGTCGAATTGCTGAGTTGGACTGCGCTGGGTGGCTGGATTGAGTGTAGGATGGGTGGCAAAAAGCCCTGAATATAATAGAGCAGGACATATAACCAGGGTATGGAAAGGGGAAGCAACCAGCTATAGACCAGGGAGAAAGCAACGAGCTACAGACAGGCTTTAGACCAGGGGAAGGCCCAGCACACAAAGGGGAAAGGGCTGCACCAGAACCCAGCCTCATGTCCAGGTCCCTGAGACAGCAGTCACGACCCCAGGAAACCAGGACTTCACCACAAAGGGAGAGGGTCACCACAAGGACCAAAAGGATGTGCCAACACTTTAATTTTCGCCCTACAGCTGATAAGGGAGTCAGGAGAGATTTGTGGCAGCAGGGCCCGGGCTAAATCATATGGCTCGGACTGTCAAAATGGGTGATTGGCGAGCAAAGAGGAGGGTGGCTGAGTTGGAATGGGCTGGGTGTCTGGCTGGACTGTACTTTGAGTGACAAAACTCCCTGGTGTGACTAGAGCTGGCTTTGTAATCACGGTCTGCAAAAGGGGAGTGAACAACCTCAAACCCTTGCCAGGAAAAGGCCCAGCGCACAGCGGGGAAAGGGTTGCGCCAGAAACCAGCCTCAAGTCCAGGTCTCTGGGACAGCTACCCCGACCCCAGGAAACCAGGACTTTCCCACAAAGGGAGAGGGTCACCACCAGGACCAAGAGGGTGTTCCAACACTTTAAGTTTGACCCTACAGCTGATAAGGGAGTCAGGAGAGATTGGTGGCAGCAGGGCCCGGGCTAAATCATATGGCTCTGACTGTCAAAATGGGCGGTTGGCGAGCAAAGTGGAGGGTGGATGAGTTAGAATAGGCTGGGTGTCTGGCTGGACTGTATTTTTAATGACCAACCCCCCTGGTTTGACTGGAGCAGGACCTGTAACCAGGGTCTACAAAAGGGGAGCGACCAGCCTCAAACCCGTGTGGGTGGAAGACCCGGCGCACTGAGGGGAAAGGACTGCGCAAGAACCCAGCCTCAAGTCCAGGTCCCTGGGACAGCAGCCCAGACCCCACGCAACCAAGACTTCCCCACGAAGGGAGAGGGTCACCACCAGGACCAAGAGGGTGTTCCAACACTTTAATTTTCACCCTACAGCTGATAAGGGAGTCAGGAGAGATTGGTGGCAGCAGGGCCCGGGCTAAATCATATAGCTCTGACTGTCAAAATGGGTGATTGGCGAGCAAAGAGGAGGGTGGCTGAGTTGGAATGGGCTGGGTGTCTGGCTGGACTGTATTTTGAATGACCAACCCCCCTGGTTTGACTGGAGCAGGACCTGTAACCAGGGTCTACAAAAGGGGAGCGACCAGCCTCAAACCCGTGTGGGCGGAAGGCCCGGCGCACAGAGGGGAAAGGGCTGCGCAAGAACCCAGCCTCAAGTCCAGGTCCCTGGGACAGCAGCCCAGACCCCAGGCAACCAAGACTTCCCCACAAAGGGAGAGGGTCACCACCAGGACCAAGAGGGTGTTCCAACACTTTAATTTTCACCCTACAGCTGATAAGGGAGTCAGGAGAGATTGGTGGCAGCAGGGCCCAGGCTAAATCATATGGCTCGGACTGTCAAAATGGGTGATTGGCGAGCAAAGAGGAGGGTGGCTGAGTCGGAATGGGCTGGGTGTCTGGCTGGACTGTATTTTGAGTGACACACCTTCCTGGTTTGACTAGAGCAGGATCCGTAACCAGGGTCTGCCAAAGGATAGCGACCAACCTCAAACCCTTGCCGGGAAAAGGCCCAGCGCACAGCGGGGAAAGGGTTGCGCCAGAACCCAGCCTCAAATACAGGTCTCTGGGACAGCTACCCCGACCCCAGGCACCCAGGACTTTCCCACAAAGGGAGAGGGTCACCACCAGGACCAAGAGGGTGTTCCAACACTTTAACTTTGACCCTACAGCTGATAAGGGAGTCAGGAGAGATTGGTGGCAGCAGGGCCCAGGCTAAATCATATGGCTCGGACTGTCAAAATGGGTGATTGGCGAGCTAAGAGGAGGGTGGCTGAGTTGGAATGGGCTGGGTGTCTGGCTGGACTGTATTTTGAGTGACACACCTTCCTGGTTTGACTAGAGCAGGATCCGTAACCAGGGTCTGCCAAAGGATAGCGACCAACCTCAAACCCTTGCCGGGAAAAGGCCCAGCGCACAGCGGGGAAAGGGTTGCGCCAGAACCCAGCCTCAAGTCCAGGTCTCTGGGACAGCTACCCCGACCCCAGGCAACCAGGACATTCCCACAAAGGGAGAGGGTCACCACCAGGACCAAGAGGGTGTTCCAACACTTTAACTTTGACCCTACAGCTGATAAGGGAATCAGGAGAGATTGGTGGCAGCAGGGCCCAGGCTAAATCATATGGCTCGGACTGTCAAAATGGGTGATTGGCGAGCAAAGAGGAGGGTGGCTGAGTTGGAATGGGCTGGGTGTCTGGCTGGACTGTATTTTGAGTGACACACCTTCCTGGTTTGACTGGAGCAGGACCTGTAACCAGGGTCTACAAAAGGGGAGCGACCAGCCTCAAACCCGTGTGGGCGGAAGGCCCGGCGCACAGAGGGGAAAGGGCTGCGCAAGAACCCAGCCTCAAGTCCAGGTCCCTGGGACAGCAGCCCAGACCCCAGGCAACCAAGACTTCCCCACAAAGGGAGAGGGTCACCACCAGGACCAAGAGGGTGTTCCAACACTTTAATTTTCACCCTACAGCTGATAAGGGAGTCAGGAGAGATTGGTGGCAGCAGGGCCCAGGCTAAATCATATGGCTCGGACTGTCAAAATGGGTGATTGGCGAGCAAAGAGGAGGGTGGCTGAGCTGGAATGGGCTGGGTGTCTGGCTGGACTGTATTTTGAGTGACACACCTTCCTGGTTTGACTAGAGCAGGATCCGTAACCAGGGTCTGCCAAAGGATAGCGACAAACCTCAAACCCTTGCCGGGAAAAGGCCCAGCGCACAGCGGGGAAAGGGTTGCGCCAGAACCCAGCCTCAAATACAGGTCTCTGGGACAGCTACCCCGACCCCAGGCACCCAGGACTTTCCCACAAAGGGAGAGGGTCACCACCAGGACCAAGAGGGTGTTCCAACACTTTAACTTTGACCCTACAGCTGATAAGGGAGTCAGGAGAGATTGGTGGCAGCAGGGCCCAGGCTAAATCATATGGCTCGGACTGTCAAAATGGGTGATTGGCGAGCTAAGAGGAGGGTGGCTGAGTTGGAATGGGCTGGGTGTCTGGCTGGACTGTATTTTGAGTGACACACCTTCCTGGTTTGACTAGAGCAGGATCCGTAACCAGGGTCTGCCAAAGGATAGCGACCAACCTCAAACCCTTGCCGGGAAAAGGCCCAGCGCACAGCGGGGAAAGGGTTGCGCCAGAACCCAGCCTCAAGTCCAGGTCTCTGGGACAGCTACCCCGACCCCAGGCAACCAGGACATTCCCACAAAGGGAGAGGGTCACCACCAGGACCAAGAGGGTGTTCCAACACTTTAACTTTGACCCTACAGCTGATAAGGGAATCAGGAGAGATTGGTGGCAGCAGGGCCCAGGCTAAATCATATGGCTCGGACTGTCAAAATGGGTGATTGGCGAGCAAAGAGGAGGGTGGCTGAGTTGGAATGGGCTGGGTGTCTGGCTGGACTGTATTTTGAGTGACACACCTTCCTGGTTTGACTAGAGCAGGATCCGTAACCAGGGTCTGCCAAAGGATAGCGACCAACCTCAAACCCTTGCCGGGAAAAGGCCCAGCGCACAGAGGGGAAAGGGTTGCGCCAGAACCCAGCCTCAAGTCCAGGTCTCTGGGACAGCTACCCCGACCCCAGGCAACCAGGACTTTCCCACAAAGGGAGAGGGTCACCACCAGGACCAAGAGGGTGTTCCAACACTTTAATTTTCACCCTACAGCTGATAAGAGAACAGGAGAGATTGGTGGCAGCAGGGCCTGGGCTAAATCATATGGCTCTGACTGTCAAAATGGGCGGTTGGCGAGCAAAGTGGAGGGTGGATGAGTTAGAATAGGCTGGGTGTCTGGCTGGACTGCATTTTGAATGACCAACCCCCCTGGTTTAACTGGAGCAGGACCTGTAACCAGGGTCTACAAAAGGGGAGCGACCAGCCTCAAACCCGTGTGGGCGGAAGGCCCGGCGCACAGAGGGGAAAGGGCTGCGCAAGAACCCAGCCTCAAGTCCAGGTCCCTGGGACAGCAGCCCAGACCCCAGGCAACCAAGACTTCCCCACAAAGGGAGAGGGTTACCACCAGGACCAAGAGGGTGTTCCAACACTTTAATTTTCACCCTACAGCTGATAAGGGAGTCAGGAGAGATTGGTGGCAGCAGGGCCCAGGCTAAATCATATGGCTCGGACTGTCAAAATGGGTGATTGGCGAGCAAAGAGGAGGGTGGCTGAGTCGGAATGGGCTGGGTGTCTGGCTGGACTGTATTTTGAGTGACAAAACTCCCTGGTGTGACTAGAGCTGGCTTTGTAACCAGGGTCTGCAAAAGGGGAGAGAACAACCTCAAACCCTTGCCAGGAAAAGGCCCAGCGCACAGCGGGGAAAGGGTTGCGCCAGAACCCAGCCTCAAGTCCAGGTCCCTGGGACAGCTACCCCGACCCCAGGCAACTAGGACTTCCCCACAAAGGGAGAGGGTCACCACCAGGACCAAGAGGGTGTTCCAACACTTTAACTTTGACCCTACAGCTGATAAGGGAGTCAGGAGAGATTGGTGGATGCAGGGCCCAGCCTAAATTATTTGGCTCTGACTGTCAAAATGGGTGATTGGCCAGCAAAGAGGAGGGTGGCTGAGCTGGAATGGGCTGGGTGTCTGGCTGGACTGTATTTTGAATGACCAACCCCCCTGGTTTGACTGGAGCAGGACCTGTAACCAGGGTCTACAAAAGAGGAGCGACCAGCCTCAAACCTGTGTGGGCGGAAGGCCCGGCGCACAGAGGGGAAAGGGCTGCGCAAGAACCCAGCCTCAAGTCCAGGTCCCTGGGACAGCAGCCCAGACCCCAGGCAACCAAGACTTCCCCACAAAGGGAGAGGGTCACCACCAGGACCAAGAGGGTGTTCCAACACTTTAATTTTCACCCTACAGCTGATAAGGGAGTCAGGAGAGATTGGTGGCAGCAGGGCCCAGGCTAAATCATATGGCTCGGACTGTCAAAATGGGTGATTGGCGAGCAAAGAGGAGGGTGGCTGAGTTGGAATGGGCTGGGTGTCTGGCTGGACTGTATTTTGAGTGACACACCTTCCTGGTTTGACTAGAGCAGGATCCGTAACCAGGGTCTGCCAAAGGATAGCGACCAACCTCAAACCCTTGCCGGGAAAAGGCCCAGCGCACAGAGGGGAAAGGGTTGCGCCAGAACCCAGCCTCAAGTCCAGGTCCCTGGGACAGCTACCCCGACCCCAGGCAACCAGGACATTCCCACAAAGGGAGAGGGTCACCACCAGGACCAAGAGGGTGTTCCAACACTTTAATTTTCACCCTACAGCTGATAAGGGAGTCAGGAGAGATTGGTGGCAGCAGGGCCCAGGCTAAATCATATGGCTCGGACTGTCAAAATGGGTGATTGGCGAGCAAAGAGGAGGGTGGCTGAGTTGGAATGGGCTGGGTGTCTGGCTGGACTGTATTTTGAGTGACAAAACTCCCTGGTGTGACTAGAGCTGGCTTTGTAACCAGGGTCTGCAAAAGGGGAGAGAACAACCTCAAACCCTTGCCGGGAAAAGGCCCAGCGCACAGCGGGGAAAGGGTTGCGCCAGAACCCAGCCTCAAGTCCAGGTCCCTGGGACAGCTACCCCAACCCCAGGCAACTAGGACTTCCCCACAAAGGGAGAGGGTCACCACCAGGACCAAGAGGGTGTTCCAACACTTTAACTTTGACCCTACAGCTGATAAGGGAGTCAGGAGAGATTGGTGGCTGCAGGGCCCGGCCTAAATTATTTGGCTCTGACTGTCAAAATGGGTGATTGGCCAGCAAAGAGGAGGGTGGCTGAGCTGGAATGGGCTGGGTGTCTGGCTGGACTGTATTTTGAATGACCAACCCCCCTGGTTTGACTGGAGCAGGACCTGTAACCAGGGTCTACAAAAGGGGAGCGACCAGCCTCAAACCCGTGTGGGCGGAAGGCCCGGCGCACAGAGGGGAAAGGGCTGTGCAAGAACACAGCCTCAAGTCCAGGTCCCTGGGACAGCAGCCCAGACCCCAGGCAACCAAGACTTCCCCACAAAGGGAGAGGGTCACCACCAGGACCAAGAGGGTGTTCCAACACTTTAATTTTCACCCTACAGCTGATAAGGGAGTCAGGAGAGATTGGTGGCAGCAGGGCCCAGGCTAAATCATATGGCTCGGACTGTCAAAATGGGTGATTGGCGAGCAAAGAGGAGGGTGGCTGAGTCGGAATGGGCTGGGTGTCTGGCTGGACTGTATTTTGAGTGACACACCTTCCTGGTTTGACTAGAGCAGGATCCGTAACCAGGGTCTGCCAAAGGATAGCGACCAACCTCAAACCCTTGCCGGGAAAAGGCCCAGCGCACAGCGGGGAAAGGGTTGCGCCAGAACCCAGCCTCAAGTCCAGGTCTCTGGGACAGCTACCCCGACCCCAGGCAACCAGGACTTTCCCACAAAGGGAGAGGGTCACCACCAGGACCAAGAGGGTGTTCCAACACTTTAACTTTGACCCTACAGCTGATAAGGGAGTCAGGAGAGATTGGTGGCAGCAGGGCCCAGGCTAAATCATATGGCTCGGACTGTCAAAATGGGTGATTGGCGAGCAAAGAGGAGGGTGGCTGAGTCGGAATGGGCTGGGTGTCTGGCTGGACTGTATTTTGAGTGACACACCTTCCTGGTTTGACTAGAGCAGGATCCGTAACCAGGGTCTGCCAAAGGATAGCGACCAACCTCAAACCCTTGCCGGGAAAAGGCCCAGCGCACAGCGGGGAAAGGGTTGCGCCAGAACCCAGCCTCAAGTCCAGGTCTCTGGGACAGCTACCCCGACCCCAGGCAACCAGGACTTTCCCACAAAGGGAGAGGGTCACCACCAGGACCAAGAGGGTGTTCCAACACTTTAACTTTGACCCTACATCTGATAAGGGAGTCAGGAGAGATTGGTGGCAGCAGGGCCCAGGCTAAATCATATGGCTCGGACTGTGAAAATGGGTGATTGGCGAGCAAAGAGGAGGGTGGCTGAATTGGAATGGGCTGGGTGTCTGCCTGGACTGTATTTTGAGTGACAAAACTCCCTGGTGTGACTAGAGCTGGCTTTGTAACCACGGTCTGCAAAAGGGGAGCGAACAACCTCAAACCCTTGCCGGGAAAAGGCCCAGTGCACAGCGGGGAAAGGGTTGCGCCAGAACCCAGCCTCAAGTCCAGGTCCCTGGGACAGCTACCCCGACCCCAGGCAACTAGGACTTCCCCACAAAGGGAGAGGGTCACCACCAGGACCAAGAGGGTGTTCCAACACTTTAACTTTGACCCTACAGCTGATAAGGGAGTCAGGAGAGATTGGTGGCAGCAGGGCCTGGGCTAAATTATTTGGCTCTGACTGTCAAAATGGGTGGTTGGCCAGCAAAGAGGAGGGTGGCTGAGCTGGAATGGGCCGGGTGTCTTGCTGGAGTGTATTGTGAGTGACACACCTTCCTGGTTTGACTAGAGCAGGATCCGTAACCAGGGTCTGCCAAAGGATAGCGACCAACCTCAAACACGTGGGGGGGGGGAGGCCCAGCGCACAAAAGGGAATGGGCTGCGCCAGAACCCAGCTTAACTCCAGGTCCATGGGACATCAGCCAAGACCCAAAGAAAGCAGGACTTTCCCACAAAGGGAGAGGGTCACCACCAGGACCAAGAGGGTGTTCCAACACTTTAACTTTGACCCTACAGCTGATAAGGGAGTCAGGAGAGATTGGTGGCAGCAGGGCCTGGGCTAAATCATATGGCTCTGACTGTCAAAATGGGCGGTTGGCGAGCAAAGTGGAGGGTGCATGAGTTAGAATAGGCTGGGTGTCTGGCTGGACTGTATTTTGAATGACCAACCCCCCTGGTTTGACTAGAGCAGGATCCGTAACCAGGGTCTGCCAAAGGATAGCGACCAACCTCAAACCCTTGCCGGGAAAAGGCCCAGCGCACAGCGGGGAAAGGGTTGCGCCAGAACCCAGCCTCAAGTCCAGGTCTCTGGGACAGCTACCCCGACCCCAGGCAACCAGGACTTTCCCACAAAGGGAGAGGGTCACCACCAGGACCAAGAGGGTGTTCCAACACTTTAACTTTGACCCTACAGCTGATAAGGGAGTCAGGAGAGATTGGTGGCAGCAGGGCCCAGGCTAAATCATATGGCTCGGACTGTCAAAATGGGTGATTGGCGAGCAAAGAGGAGGGTGGCTGAATTGGAATGGGCTGGGTGTCTGCCTGGACTGTATTTTGAGTGACAAAACTCCCTGGTGTGACTAGAGCTGGCTTTGTAACCACGGTCTGCAAAAGGGGAGCGAACAACCTCAAACCCTTGCCGGGAAAAGGCCCAGTGCACAGCGGGGAAAGGGTTGCGCCAGAACCCAGCCTCAAGTCCAGGTCCCTGGGACAGCTACCCCGACCCCAGGCAACTAGGACTTCCCCACAAAGGGAGAGGGTCACCACCAGGACCAAGAGGGTGTTCCAACACTTTAATTTTCACCCTACAGCTGATAAGGGAGTCAGGAGAGATTGGTGGCAGCAGGGCCTGGGCTAAATTATTTGGCTCTGACTGTCAAAATGGGTGGTTGGCCAGCAAAGAGGAGGGTGGCTGAGCTGGAATGGGCCGGGTGTCTTGCTGGACTGTATTTTGAGTGACACACCTTCCTGGTTTGACTAGAGCAGGATCCGTAACCAGGGTCTGCCAAAGGATAGCGACCAACCTCAAACCCTTGCCGGGAAAAGGCCCAGCGCACAGCGGGGAAAGGGTTGCGCCAGAACCCAGCCTCAAGTCCAGGTCTCTGGGACAGCTACCCCGGCCCCAGGCAACTAGGACTTCCCCACAAAGGGAGAGGGTCACCACCAGGACCAAGAGGGTGTTCCAACACTTTAACTTTGACCCTACAGCTGATAAGGGAGTCAGGAGAGATTGGTGGCTGCAGGGCCCGGCCTAAATTATTTGGCTCTGACTGTCAAAATGGGTGATTGGCCAGCAAAGAGGAGGGTGGCTGAGCTGGAATGGGCTGGGTGTCTGGCTGGACTGTATTTTGAATGACCAACCCCCCTGGTTTGACTGGAGCAGGACCTGTAACCAGGGTCTACAAAAGGGGAGCGAACAGCCTCAAACCCGTGTGGGCGGAAGGCCCGGCGCACAGAGGGGAAAGGGCTGCGCAAGAACCCAGCCTCAAGTCCAGGTCCCTGGGACAGCAGCCCAGACCCCAGGCAACCAAGACTTCCCCACAAAGGGAGAGGGTCACCACCAGGACCAAGAGGGTGTTCCAACACTTTAATTTTCACCCTACAGCTGATAAGGGAGTCAGGAGAGATTGGTGGCAGCAGGGCCCGGGCTAAATTATTTGGCTCTGACTGTCAAAGTGGGTGGTTGGCCAGCAAAGAGGAGGGTGGCTGAGCTGGAATGGGCCAGGTGTCTTGCTGGAGTATATTTTGAGTGACACACCTTCCTGGTTTGACTAGAGCAGGATCCGTAACCAGGGTCTGCCAAAGGATAGCGACCAACCTCAAACCCGTGTGGGCGGAAGGCCCGGCGCACAGAGGGGAAAGGGCTGCGCAAGAACCCAGCCTCAAGTCCAGGTCCCTGGGACAGCAGCCCAGACCCCAGGCAACCAAGACTTCCCCACAAAGGGAGAGGGTCACCACCAGGACCAAGAGGGTGTTCCAACACTTTAATTTTCACCCTACAGCTGATAAGGGAGTCAGGAGAGATTGGTGGCAGCAGGGCCCGGGCTAAATCATATGGCTCGGACTGTCAAAATGGGTGATTGGCGAGCAAAGAGGAGGGTGGCTGAGTTGGAATGGGCTGGGTGTCTGGCTGGACTGTATTTTGAGTGACAAAACTCCCTGGTGTGACTAGAGCTGGCTTTGTAACCAGGGTCTGCAAAAGGGGAGCGAACAACCTCAAACCCTTGCCGGGAAAAGGCCCAGCGCACAGCTGGGAAAGGGTTGCGCCAGAACCCAGCCTCAAGTCCAGGTCCCTGGGACAGCTACCCCGACCCCAGGCAACTAGGACTTCCCCACAAAGGGAGAGGGTCACCACCAGGACCAAGAGAGTGTTCCAACACTTTAACTTTGACCCTACAGCTGATAAGGGAGTCAGGAGAGATTGGTGGCAGCAGGGCCTGGGCTAAATTATTTGGCTCTGACTGTCAAAATGGGTGGTTGGCCAGCAAAGAGGAGGGTGGCTGAGCTGGAATGGGCTGGGTGTCTGGCTGGACTGTATTTTGAATGACCAACCCCCCTGGTTTGACTGGAGCAGGACCTGTAACCAGGGTCTACAAAAGGGGAGCGACCAGCCTCAAACCCGTGTGGGCGGAAGGCCCGGCGCACAGAGGGGAAAGGGCTGCGCAAGAACCCAGCCTCAAGTCCAGGTCCCTGGGACAGCAGCCCAGACCCCAGGCAACCAAGACTTCCCCACAAAGGGAGAGGGTCACCACCAGGACCAAGAGGGTGTTCCAACACTTTAATTTACACCCTACAGCTGATAAGGGAGTCAGGAGAGATTGGTGGCAGCAGGGCCCAGGCTAAATCATATGGCTCGGACTGTCAAAATGGGTGATTGGCGAGCAAAGAGGAGGGTGGCTGAGTTGGAATGGGCTGGGTGTCTGGCTGGACTGTATTTTGAGTGACAAAACTCCCTGGTGTGACTAGAGCTGGCTTTGTAACCAGGGTCTGCAAAAGGGGAGCGAACAACCTCAAACCCTTGCCGGGAAAAGGCCCAGCGCACAGCGGGGAAAGGGTTGCGCCAGAACCCAGCCTCAAGTCCAGGTCTCTGGGACAGCTACCCCGACCCCAGGCAACCAGGACATTCCCACAAAGGGAGAGGGTCACCACCAGGACCAAGAGGGTGTTCCAACACTTTAACTTTGACCCTACAGCTGATAAGGGAGTCAGGAGAGATTGGTGGCAGCAGGGCCCAGGCTAAATCATATGGCTCGGACTGTCAAAATGGGTGATTGGCGAGCAAAGAGGAGGGTGGCTGAGTTGGAATGGGCTGGGTGTCTGGCTGGACTGTATTTTGAGTGACACACCTTCCTGGTTTGACTAGAGCAGGATCCGTAACCAGGGTCTGCCAAAGGATAGCGACCAACCTCAAACCCTTGCCGGGAAAAGGCCCAGCGTACAGCGGGGAAAGGGTTGCGCCAGAACCCAGCCTCAAGTCCAGGTCTCTGGGACAGCTACCCCGACCCCAGGCAACCAGGACATTCCCACAAAGGGAGAGGGTCACCACCAGGACCAAGAGGGTGTTCCAACACTTTAACTTTGACCCTACAGCTGATAAGGGAATCAGGAGAGATTGGTGGCAGCAGGGCCCGGGCTAAATCATATGGCTCGGACTGTCAAAATGGGTGATTGGCGAGCAAAGAGGAGGGTGGCTGAGTTGGAATGGGCTGGGTGTCTGGCTGGACTGTATTTTGAGTGACACACCTTCCTGGTTTGACTAGAGCAGGATCCGTAACCAGGGTCTGCCAAAGGATAGCGACCAACCTCAAACCCTTGCCGGGAAAAGGCCCAGCGCACAGAGGGGAAAGGGTTGCGCCAGAACCCAGCCTCAAGTCCAGGTCTCTGGGACAGCTACCCCGACCCCAGGCAACCAGGACTTTCCCACAAAGGGAGAGGGTCACCACCAGGACCAAGAGGGTGTTCCAACACTTTAATTTTCACCCTACAGCTGATAAGAGAACAGGAGAGATTGGTGGCAGTAGGGCCTGGGCTAAATCATATGGCTCTGACTGTCAAAATGGGCGGTTGGCGAGCAAAGTGGAGGGTGGATGAGTTAGAATAGGCTGGGTGTCTGGCTGGACTGTATTTTGAATGACCAACCCCCCTGGTTTGACTGGAGCAGGACCTGTAACCAGGGTCTACAAAAGGGGAGCTACCAGCCTCAAACCCGTGTGGGCGGAAGGCCCGGCGCACAGAGGGGAAAGGGCTGCGCAAGAACCCAGCCTCAAGTCCAGGTCCCTGGGACAGCAGCCCAGACCCCAGGCAACCAAGACTTCCCCACAAAGGGAGAGGGTCACCACCAGGACCAAGAGGGTGTTCCAACACTTTAATTTTCACCCTACAGCTGATAAGGGAGTCAGGAGAGATTGGTGGCAGCAGGGCCCAGGCTAAATCATATGGCTCGGACTGTCAAAATGGGTGATTGGCGAGCAAAGAGGAGGGTGGCTGAGTTGGAATGGGCTGGGTGTCTGGCTGGACTGTATTTTGAGTGACACACCTTCCTGGTTTGACTGAAGCAGGACCTGTAACCAGGGTCTACAAAAGGGGAGCGACCAGCCTCAAACCCGTATGGGCGGAAGGCCCGGTGCACAGAGGGGAAAGGGCTGCGCAAGAACCCAGCCTCAAGTCCAGGTCCCTGGGACAGCAGCCCAGACCCCAGGCAACCAAGACTTCCCCACAAAGGGAGAGGGTCACCACCAGGACCAAGAGGGTGTTCCAACACTTTAACTTTGACCCTACAGCTGATAAGGGAGTCAGGAGAGATTGGTGGCAGCAGGGCCCGGGCTAAATTATTTGGCTTTGACTGTCAAAATGGGTGGTTGGCCAGCAAAGAGGAGGGTGGCTGAGCTGGAATGGGCCAGGTGTCTTGCTGGAGTGTATTTTGAGTGACACACCTTCCTGGTTTGACTAGAGCAGGATCCGTAACCAGGGTCTGCCAAAGGATAGCAACCAACCTCAAACCCGTGTGGGCGGAAGGCCCGGCGCACAGAGGGGAAAGGGCTGCGCAAGAACCCAGCCTCAAGTCCAGGTCCCTGGGACAGCAGCCCAGACCCCAGGCAACCAAGACTTCCCCACAAAGGGAGAGGGTCACCACCAGGACCAAGAGGGTGTTCCAACACTTTAATTTTCACCCTACAGCTGATAAGGGAGTCAGGAGAGATTGGTGGCAGCAGGGCCCAGGCTAAATCATATGGCTCGGACTGTCAAAATGGGTGATTGGCGAGCAAAGAGGAGGGTGGCTGAGTTGGAATGGGCTGGGTGTCTGGCTGGACTGTATTTTGAGTGACAAAACTCCCTGGTGTGACTAGAGCTGGCTTTGTAACCAGGGTCTGCAAAAGGGGAGCGAACAACCTCAAACCCTTGCCGGGAAAAGGCCCAGCGCACAGCGGGGAAAGGGTTGCGCCAGAACCCAGCCTCAAGTCCAGGTCCCTGGGACAGCTACCCCGACCCCAGGCAACTAGGACTTCCCCACAAAGGGAGAGGGTCACCACCAGGACCAAGAGGGTGTTCCAACACTTTAACTTTGACCCTACAGCTGATAAGGGAGTCAGGAGAGATTGGTGGCTGCAGGGCCCGGCCTAAATTATTTGGCTCTGACTGTCAAAATGGGTGGTTGGCCAGCAAAGAGGAGGGTGGCTGAGCTGGAATGGGCTGGGTGTCTGGTTGGACTGTATTTTGAATGACCAACCCCCCTGGTTTGACTGGAGCAGGACCTGTAACCAGGGTCTACAAAAGGGGAGCGACCAGCCTCAAACCCGTGTGGGCGGAAGGCCCGGCGCACAGAGGGGAAAGGGCTGCGCAAGAACCCAGCCTCAAGTCCAGGTCCCTGGGACAGCAGCCCAGACCCCAGGCAACCAAGACTTCCCCACAAAGGGAGAGGGTCACCACCAGGACCAAGAGGGTGTTCCAACACTTTAATTTTCACCCTACAGCTGATAAGGGAGTCAGGAGAGATTGGTGGCAGCAGGGCCCAGGCTAAATCATATGGCTCGGACTGTCAAAATGGGTGATTGGCGAGCAAAGAGGAGGATGGCTGAGTTGGAATGGGCTGGGTGTCTGGCTGGACTGTATTTTGAGTGACACACCTTCCTGGTTTGACTAGAGCAGGATCCATAACCAGGGTCTGCAAAAGGGGAGAGAACAACCTCAAACCCTTGCCGGGAAAAGGCCCAGCACACAGCGGGGAAAGGGTTGCGCCAGAACCCAGCCTCAAGTCCAGGTCCCTGGGACAGCTACCCCGACCCCAGGCAACTAGGACTTCCCCACAAAGGGAGAGGGTCACCACCAGGACCAAGAGGGTGTTCCAACACTTTAACTTTGACCCTACAGCTGATAAGGGAGTCAGGAGAGATTGGTGGCAGCAGGGCCCGGGCTAAATTATTTGGCTCTGAGTGTCAAAATGGGTGGTTGGCCAGCAAAGAGGAGGGTGACTGAGCTGGAATGGGCCGGGTGTCTTGCTGGACTGTATTTTGAGTGACACACCTTCCTGGTTTGACTAGAGCAGGATCCGTAACCAGGGTCTGCCAAAGGATAGCGACCAACCTCAAACACGTGGGGGGGGGAGGCCCAGCGCACAAAAGGGAATGGGCTGCGCCAGAACCCAGCTTAACTCCAGGTCCATGGGACATCAGCCAAGACCCAAAGAAACCAGGACTTTCCCACAAAGGGAGAGGGTCACCACCAGGACCAAGAGGGTGTTCCAACACTTTAACTTTGACCCTACAGCTGATAAGGGAGTCAGGAGAGATTGGTGGCAGCAGGGCCTGGGCTAAATCATATGGCTCTGACTGTCAAAATGGGCGGTTGGCGAGCAAAGTGGAGGGTGGATGAGTTAGAATAGGCTGGGTGTCTGGCTGGACTGTATTTTGAATGACCAACCCCCCTGGTTTGACTGGAGCAGGACCTGTAACCAGGGTCTACAAAAGGGGAGCGACCAGCCTCAAACCCGTGTGGGCGGAAGGCCCGGCGCACAGAGGGGAAAGGGCTGCGCAAGAACCCAGCCTCAAGTCCAGGTCCCTGGGACAGCAGCCCAGACCCCAGGCAACCAAGACTTCCCCACAAAGGGAGAGGGTCACCACCAGGACCAAGAGGGTGTTCCAACACTTTAATTTTCACCCTACAGCTGATAAGGGAGTCAGGAGAGATTGGTGGCAGCAGGGCCCAGGCTAAATCATATGGCTCGGACTGTCAAAATGGGTGATTGGCGAGCAAAGAGGAGGGTGGCTGAGTTGGAATGGGCTGGGTGTCTGGCTGGACTGTATTTTGAGTGACACACCTTCCTGGTTTGACTAGAGCAGGATCCGTAACCAGGGTCTGCCAAAGGATAGCGACCAACCTCAAACCCTTGCCGGGAAAAGGCCCAGCGCACAGCGGGGAAAGGGTTGCGCCAGAACCCAGCCTCAAGTCCAGGTCTCTGGGACAGCTACCCCGACCCCAGGCAACCAGGACTTTCCCACAAAGGGAGAGGGTCACCACCAGGACCAAGAGGGTGTTCCAACACTTTAACTTTGACCCTACAGCTGATAAGGGAGTCAGGAGAGATTGGTGGCAGCAGGGCCCGGGCTAAATCATATGGCTCGGACTGTCAAAATGGGCGGTTGGCGAGCAAAGTGGAGGGTGGATGAGTTAGAATAGGCTGCGTGTCTGGCTGGACTGTATTTTGAATGACCAACACCCCTGGTTTGACTGAAGCAGGACCTGTAACCAGGGTCTACAAAAGGGGAGCGACCAGCCTCAAACCCGTGTGGGCGGAAGGCCCGGCGCACAGAGGGGAAAGGGCTGCGCCAGAACCCAGCCTCAAGTCCAGGTCCCTGGGACAGCAGCCCAGACCCCAGGCAACCAAGACTTCCCCACAAAGGGAGAGGGTCACCACCAGGACCAAGAGGGTGTTCCAACACTTTAATTTTCACCCTACAGCTGATAAGGGAGTCAGGAGAGATTGGTGGCAGCAGGGCCCAGGCTAAATCATATGGCTCGGACTGTCAAAATGGGTGATTGGCGAGCAAAGAGGAGGGTGGCTGAGTTGGAATGGGCTGGGTTTCTGGCTGGACTGTATTTTGAGTGACACACCTTCCTGGTTTGACTAGAGCAAGATCCGTAACCAGGGTCTGCCAAAGGATAGCGACCAACCTCAAACCCTTGCCGGGAAAAGGCCCAGCGCACAGCGGGGAAAGGGTTGCGCCAGAACCCAGCCTCAAGTCCAGGTCTCTGGGACAGCTACCCTGACCCCAGGCAACCAGGACTTTCCCACAAAGGGAGAGGGTCACCACCAGGACCAAGAGGGTGTTCCAACACTTTAACTTTGACCCTACAGCTGATAAGGGAGTCAGGAGAGATTGGTGGCAGCAGGGCCCGGGCTAAATCATATGGCTCTGACTGTCAAAATGGGCGGTTGGCGAGCAAAGTGGAGGGTGGATGAGTTAGAATAGGCTGCGTGTCTGGCTGGACTGTATTTTGAATGACCAACACCCCTGGTTTGACTGAAGCAGGACCTGTAACCAGGGTCTACAAAAGGGGAGCGACCGGCCTCAAACCCGTATGGGCGGAAGGCCCGGCGCACAGAGGGGAAAGGGCTGCGCAAGAACCCAGCCTCAAGTCCAGGTCCATGGGACATCAGCCAAGACCCAAAGAAACCAGGACTTCCCCACAAACAGAGAGGGTCAGCACAAGGACCAAGAGGGTGTTCCAACACTTTAATTTTGACCCTACAGCTGATAAGGGAATCTGGAGAGATTGGTGGCAGCAGGGCCCGGGCTAAATCATATGCCTCTGACTATCAAAATGGGCGGTTGGCGAGCAAAGTGGAGGGTGGATGAGTTAGAATAGGCTGGGTGTCTGGCTGGACTGTATTTTCTATGACAAACCTCCCTGGTTTGACTGGAGCAGGACCTGTAACCAGGGTCTACAAAAGGGGAGTGACCAGCTTCAAAATGGGTGATTGGTGAGCAAAGAGGAGGGTGGGCTGGGTGTCTGGCTGTACTGTATTTTGAGTGACAAACCCCCTGGTTTGACTATAGCAGGATCTGTAACCAGGGTCTGCAAAAGGGGAGAGAACAACCTCAAATCCTTGCCCCTGAAACCCGAGGGGGGAAGATTTGTGGCAGTAGTGTCCGGGCTAAATCATATGGCTCTGACTGTCAAAATGGGTGGTTGGTGAGCAAAGAGGAGGGTGGCTGAGTTGGAATGGAATAGGTGTCTTGTGGGAGTGTATTTTGAGTAATAAACCCCCCTGGTTTCACTAGAGCAGGATCTGTAACCAGGGTCTGCAAAACGGGAGCGATCAGTCTCCTCTCAGCATACACGGTGTGTGGGGTGAGTCCTGGTGCACAGGAGGGGAAGAGTCTATGCCAGTGTCCAGACTCAAGTCTAGATTCCTGGGACAGCAGCCCCGACCCTAGACAACCATGTCTTCCCTAAGAGGGGAAGGGCCTCAACAAGGAACAGGAGGGAGCTCTAACTTTTTAATTCTCTTGAGACTGCTTTTTCTCATCTACTTGAGCAGGTACTGCAACCAGGGTCTGCGAATTGGGAGCAACCAGCCTCTACATCAGGCAGGGGGGATGGCTCAGCCCATAGGAAGGGAAGGGGCTGCACCAGAACTGAGAGGGAGGTACAGGTCCCTCGGGAAGGAGCCCCAACCCCAAACAACCACATCTTCCCCCAGGACAGTGACTCCACCAGGAACAGGAGGGAGCTCCTTATTTTGTTCCATGATGAATCTCAGTTTGTCCACCACAAAGATCTTTTTTATTCCAAAATTTCCCAGCAATTCCCTGTATCTTTCTTTTTGCCTCCATTCTCTACTCTTCTTTATCCCACCCCACATTATCAGGCTTAACTTGGCCACACTGAGTTCTCCTTTCTTTGTTTTCTTCCTTTCATTATCAGGCTCAATTTTGCCTCCACCTGGCCCTCTTGCAATCCTTATTTTCTTTCTCACGTTCTCAGTCTGGTCACCAAACAGCTCTCTTTTAGTTCTTTTCCTTATACGTGATCAGGCTTACCTGTGCCTTACTCCAGTGTTTTCTTTCCTACTCAGCTCTTTCTTATTCTCCCCCCCCCCCACATTGACAGGCTCAGTTTGACCGCATTAAGCTCCCTTTATTTCTGCTTCACTTGCTTAGATTATAAGGGTCCCTTTGGCCAAACCTAGCTCTCTTTTATACCTTCTTTTCTTTATTACATTATTAGACCCATTTTGCCCACCAGTTATCTGAATCCTTCTTCTTTTTTCCTTTCCCACCCCTGTGCTCTACCTTATTCCTTCTTTTTTCCCCAGCTACATTTTGCTCTCACTACTATCTACCTTTTTCCTTCCTCAACCTTATTCCTTGTTTCTCCCCACCCCCCAGCTCTCAGCCCACTGAACTCTTATGCCTTCTGTTCTGTCTTACCTTATCAGGCTCAGTTAGGCCACATGTGGGTCTGTTTCATTCCTTCCTGTCTGGCTTACCTTATTTGGCACTATTGGTGACTACTAACCTGTGCCTTATTTCTTCTTTTTCTTTCTCACTGGACTCTCTGTACGTATTCCTGCTCTTCCTCCCCCCGCCCCATTATGAGACTCAATTTGGCTATACTTGGCTCTCTTCTTTACCTTGTTTTCTTTCTTACATTATCAGTCTCATTTCAGCCACATCTGGCTCTAATTTATTTATTCTTTTCTATCATATGTTATCAGGCTTCACTTCTTAACTACTTACCTCTGTCTTATTGCTTTTTTTTTCTTTTCCACTGAGTTCTCACTTATTCCCCCCCCCCCCCAATTCCTCCCACCTTATCAGGCTGAAGCACTCCACACAAAGCTCTCCTTTAGTTCTGCTTTTCTTTCTTTCATTATCAGGCTGTACTTACCTGTGTCTTATTCCTGCTTTTCCTTCTCACTAATCTCTCTCTTGTTCCACCTCAGCCCCCCCCCCCACTTTGTCCAGCTCAGTTGGAGCACACTAAGGGCCCAATCCTATCCAACTTTCCAGCTCTGGTGTAGCCACAATGCAGCCCCACGGTAAGGGAACAAATGTTCCTTGAGAATGCCCCAGTGACTGCCCCTCACCACAGGATGCAGTGCACACCCCACTGGCAGAAGTGCACCAGAACTGGAAAATTGCCTAGGATCGAGCCCTGAGCTCTTTTATTCCTTCTTTTCATTATCAGGCTCAGTTTGGCCACACATGGCTCTTTCTTATTCCTGGTTTTCAGTCTTACATTATCAGACTCCATTTGGCCACTAAGTACCACTTAACAGTACCTCTGTCTTAACCCTTTTTCTTCTTTTCCCCCACTCAGCTCTCTCTTATTCCTCCTGTTTTTCCTACATTATCAGATTCATTTTGGGCACCCTTCGCTCTCTTTTATTCCTTCTTTTCATTCTTACAATATGAGGATCATTTTGGCCACTTCTTATCCAAGTCTTATTCCTTTAGGCTCAGCTTGAGCACACTCAGCTCCCTTTTATTTCTTCCATCATTCTTACATTACCAGGCTAAAATTGACTACTACTTTCCTAGATCTTATTCTGTTTTTTCTTTCCCATCAATGAGCTCTTCTGCCTTTTTTGCCCTGCTACATTATCAGGCTCAGTGTGGACACACTTGGCTCTCTTTTATTTCTTCATTTCTTTTTTAAATTCCCTTTGTGTTATTCTTTTCCCCCCTTCCCACTGAGTTATTTATTCCACATTTTTTTTCCTTAGTTACCAACAATTTGGCTACACTCAGCTCCCTTATCAATCCCAATTTGCCAGCACTTCTGTGTGCCTTATTCCCTTCTTGGGCTTCCAACCAGGTTCCCCCTTATTTCCCCTTTTTTTTCTCTACATTATCAGACTCACTCAATGTGGCTGCACTTAGGTCTCTTTTCTTGTCTTTCTAACATTATCAGGCTCTGACTGACCACAACTATATCTACATGATTTTTTTTTTTTTGCCACTGAGCTCTCCCCTTTCCTGCCTTTCCCCCCATGTTTTCAGACTCAATTGGCTACACTGAGCTGTACTTTATTCTTTCTTGCATTATATGCTTAGTACGTCCATGCTGAGCTCTCTTTTATTCCTTCTTTTCTTTCTAACATTACTAGGCTCTAATTGACCACTGCTTACTTGTGTCTTATTCTTTCTTTCCTTCCCACCTGTTAGCTCACCTTTGTCCATCTTTTCTTTTTTGCATTCTCAGGCTCAATTTGGCCACTGCTGACATCTCTCTTATTTCTCCTTTTTCCCCTTTTCTTCAATTTTGCTTCTGCTTTCCTCTGCTTAGCTCTTTATTATTCCTTTCTCCCCCCCTTTCCTTCTTCTGTCTCAGCTTCCCACCATCAATGTCTCTTTTATTCTTTCTCACATGTTCAGGTTCAAGTTGGCCACAGTTTGACTCTGTATCAATCCTGCTTCAATCTCCTACCATCTGCCTCCCTTTTATATTTTCTTTTTATGTGTTTATTTAGTTAAAATCTTTCTACCACAGCCTTGCAGCCCCAGAGGGGCCAGTAAGGTGCCTTTCAGCAGATACTAAGCAAAACAGAAGGATTTTTGTCCATGTTTGGCGTTAGTTTCCTAATATCTATTCACCTCCTATCCCTGGCTTCCTTTTCTTTCTTTCATAGCTTCAATTTCCCATCACCTCCCTCTCTCTTCTGATTTATTTTGTCTTCCCTTCTTTCTTCCATCCTGCCTTAATTTCCCACCTTTTACCTCACTTGAATTAAATTTTTCTTCCTTTCTTTCTTGCAAGTTTTGACACGTCCTCTTTCTTTCTCGCTCTCTTTCTCTCTTTCTTTTGCTTTTATTCCTAGAGCCCTGTGTATCCATCTGTCTTTTTCTTTCTGTCACTGTGTTCTCTTTTGCTTTTTTACCTCTTTCTGAATTTTTCCCTATTTCTTTAAGTTGTCCTCCAGATCATTAAATATTCTTTTTAGTTTTTCCCCTTACTTTTGGGGAGAAGTTGGTTTCTTGGGCAGAGGGAGAACAATGCCTGAACTTGCCATATTCAGGCTGTGGGAACCCCCAATTCTTCCCTGGTTTCAGAAAAATCCTCATTGCCTACTTGCTGGTTGGCAGACTTAAAGTCTTCATATTACTCCAGCTGGGACATCTGGAGTATGGCAGTCAGGTTCTGGATGTTGGCTCACATCTCCTTCTTCTTGTTCCTCAGTATCTTTATATATAATGTCATCTGGGGAGAAGATAATTGAAGAGTTACTTATGCTTTGCTAAAATTTGATTTAGGAAATAAGCTAGGACAGTGGGTCACCAGACAAGTGGAGGAGGCTGGACAAGGCTGGGCTTGATGGGTCAAGATTGTACTGGGGTTCCCAAAGCAAATGGTAATAGCTACTTCTATGCATGCCTTTTGATTGCCATATTTGTTCTAAAGCATAGTTGGGATTTTGGGAGACAATCACTTGGGATATTGCTACCTGATCCCAATTAGACATTACTTTAATCATTTTATTGGCCCTTACATATTGGTATCTTTCTCCTCTACAAATACCATGTGGCCTGACAACAATCCAGATAAGGGTTGCAGTGAAAGGCAAGGGAGGTTTTAAGCCTAACTTCTGTCACAGTTTCAGTCAGGGCCTCCCTGTGCATGTTTTCCATGTCCTGGGAAAAAAGTTTCTATTTGCTCCAGTGGATGAATGTCATGCATAGAGCCCCCTGGTTTGGATCCAGGTAACAGTGTTAAGGCTAAAGGTGGCCAGCTCCCTCTGCAGTCCCAGATACAATCAGAAGACTAAAAGGTGAGGGTGAGCCTTTCTCTGTGAAAATCTTAATAACCTGTGTGCAGGGATTTCCATTTTAGGTCTTGCAATCTTCAGCTCTCTTTCTCTACTCAAGCTATTCTTCATGGACCTGGAGATTGTGCTCACTGGCACTCAGCAGTCCAAGGCAAGATATGTGGCATGATGGTGTTCCTGCATCCTTAATTTACCTGCCAAGACAGAGAGACCTAGAGGAGCAAAGTGGGGGAATCTGCTGAAGGGCAGTCTTCCCTGGGAGGCATTCTCCATCCCTTCTTTCCCCTACTCCATCCCTACATTTGCCACACCTTCTCCTCCATGTGCTTACCTAGTCAGTTCCCAGAAGGTGCTTTGTCATTGGGTCCTGCTCCACCCAGCCCTGCAGCAGGATGCTGAATGTTCCAAAGAGGAAGCCATTATACGACTTTGTTCCCTTGCTTCTTCTTTCTCTGTCTGGGGTTCATAATGCCACCTGGCCAGCAGGCATATTTGCTGCAGTGCCAATGAGAGTTGTCCTGGCTAAAGTCACTCTCAGGCCTTGAGAGGACAGGAAGGAGTATCCTTAGAGTTGGTCAGAGGAGTGCAAGCTCTGTTTCCATTTGAGGGAAGGCTGTATGGAAGGAAAAAGAGGACATTGAGAGAAGAAACACAGCGATCCAGGAGCTTGTGCTTCTGGCAGTGGGCAGGGGATTGTGAAACCCCACCTGCAGGAAGGTTACTCCTTGGCTGAGAACTTTGGGCTCCAACACCAGCAAGTGGTTAGATCAGCAGCGAAGCTTCTTCCATGGCTGAGGATTCCCTGGTGCAGATGAAAAAGGAAGAAAGTTGGATTCTTAGATGCTCAGGGGTGGAGGAATTAAAGGGTCCTCTCTTGCCCCTCTCAAAATCAACATTTCCCAACCCCTTTCACTACTGCTACTGCTACTTGTTGATCTGCCTGTGTAGAGACCAGGGCAATGAGACATCCCTTCCTTTCTTACCAACTCCCTCTGGTCTTTTCCCATGACTTGAACAGTTCTGTTTCCTTGCCTGCACTACGAAGCATTCCTACCCGGGTTCATCATTTCCTCCATCCTGACAATGCCTAATTGCTGTGAAGAAATGTTCACTGGGGATTAAGGGCCCCTGAGAGGCTGCACTAAGAACCCCAGAAATGAACAGCATGGTACAGGCCAGGTCAGCTGCCCCTCCCCCACACCATTGGCCAGAGAATGTTGCAACTGCAGGCAGCTAGCTCTCTCTCTCTCTCTCTCTCTCTCTCTCTCACACACACACACACACACACACACACACACAAAGTTCCTGGCTTGCTTTGTATTATTATAAGCTGTCATGGGGATAATGAAAGTCCAGGTGTAAAGCTAAAAATAATAATACAATAATGAGGAACTGCTCCCCAGCCTCTTTCACCTTTGTTCATATGATGATCCTTGCAGCCAAGATGACGGGTACAGACTCAGATCTGAGCAGGGTGCCTTTCGTCACTGCCTGCGAGAGAGCAGGGGCAAGACAGAGAAGATGAGAGTTGGCACACAGTAGAGTCCAATGGGGTCGCTCCAGCCCCCTCCCACACTTTTCTTTCCTCCAAATGTCACAATTCCCAGGCTTTTTGTCAGCGACAACTCCTCGAACAGGAATTACTGCTCTACAGTATCTGTTTAATGTTCTTGAAATGGTGTTTGGCAATTTTGTTATAAATGGAGCATGAGACCAAAAAGGAGTGTGAAAGGCACTTGGTGAGGCTTCACCCAGTCTTGACCTTGTGGCTGGAGTGCGATTCCTTGTGGTCCTGGCAAGGGCAGGCCCAGCAGCTGCCATCCTATCATTGGGGCCGCTCTTCCTAGAGATGGCAGCAGAACTGGAAGCGCTTGCGAATATGAGACCCCCCCCCCCCAAGTTTGATGGTAAACTACTGGGGGAAAAACCCTCATTGGAGAGTCTCACTGCTCAAGTAAGTGGGAGCCCCTCACAGCACAGAAGAGAAGCCGCTTTGGCCACTGCCATGCCTCACCTGCTGGGATTCTGTAGATGCCCACAAGGGAAAAGCTTGGCTGCCTTGAAGCATTTCATCCGGTCCTGAGCATCATGTAACTTTTCAGTTAACTCTCCCCTGGCTGGCAAGAGACAACTTCCTAAGATTGCCTGAAGTAGCAGAGACATTCACAACACAGGAGCCATTAAGAAATTTGTTTTAGATTTTTGAATAAGTTATCATCTTTCAATCAGTATAGACAGGAGGAAAAGAATGAGATACCTGCCAAAATACATTGTCTCTCCAGATCATTAGAACCAACATTATTACTAATATCCTACAATAACCAATAAGATCACAAATTCTTCATCCCTTCCTCTTCCTCTCACTAACTCAATCTCTTTATAATAGTGAAAAATGTGAAAATTAGGGTAACCATGAAGGACTTACTAGTCTGGTCTGGTCTTGTCTTTCTGGTCTAGTGAGAGCAATGTTCTGACAGTAGAACCATGAGAGCAATGTTCTGACAGTATGATGTCAGAGTGTGATGTCACAAGAGAGTCCATTAGTCTAGCTAGCACATTGGTTCCCAGACTGGTGGGGGTTGAGACCTACCAGGGGAAGCAGAAAAGGAATGGCCCAGAAATCAGCAGCAGCACAGTTGGGAGAATTTACTTACCTGGGGGTCGCTATGGCTCTCCGGAGGGTCCGGGGAGCCTGTGACACTCTCTGCAGCCCTCCCTAAGGCTTCAAACTCCTGTAAAAAAGGGGAACAAAACCACATCCAGTTTCACAATGAAAACAGGAAGTTTTTTTTTTTCTTTTTGTAGGACTTTGAAGCCTCAGGGAGGGCTGCAGAGGGGGTCGCAGTTTTCCCGGACCCTCTGGAGGGCCATAGCGACCCCTGGGTAAGTTGAAAAAACCCTCCCCTCCCTGGCAGCAGCACAATCATCCCGATTGTGTGGCTGCCCCCTGCCCCTTCCACTTCCCTCCCCAGAACATACTTACAGGGTTCCCAAACTCCAACTAGGACTTTGGGAACCACTGGTCTAGCAATGTTGTTTTGCACAGTGACCAGTCAAAGACCTCTGGGGAGTCCACAAGCAAGATGTAAGTCAACAGCAAGTGGTATTCAGTGGCCTCTGAAGTGAGAGGTTCCACTTGGCTATCATGATTAGTAGCCATTGATAGGCCTTCTCCATGAACTGTCTCCTCCCCTTTTAAAGCCATCAAACTGGTAGACATCACCAGTTTTTGTAGCAGCAAGTGCCAGAAGTTAATTTTGTTTCTTTTATTTGTTTTATCTGTTTCTCTCATTGCCTTGTATACTGACCTTTGGCACAAAGCATTAGGACAGCTGGCAACACAGATACTGTGCATTAAACCCTTCTCCCAACAGTAAATCTGGGAGCATCATGAAGTCTTTGGCTGGTGCCAAAAAGACATTATATGCTGTGTGATTAATTCCTCTCTTCTGAATCAATGTCCATCAACTTCATTGATTCATTGACCCAGAATTATGGGAGATGGAGGAAAACCCAAGCCACTTTCTCTACAGTGTGTTTGGTGAATCCCTGTGTTTCCCTGGGGTCCCCACTTCTTTTCTGTGCCTTTTTGTTTGTTTTCTCATATTTCAGGCAAATTTAACTCACCAGCAGCTTCAGTGCATTCAGCTGCTGGAAGCATCACAGGTAGCTTTTGTAAGCGCCATAAACTCCTTCTCTTCTGTTTGAGTCGGAGTTCCTGCCAGTGACAGGAATATGCCTGTTCATTGGCTTACATTTCCTTATCCTACTCCCGGGGGGGGGGGGGGAGGGACGACACAGACAGGTATCCAGGTAATCCCTTCCCACTAATCAGGTTAACTGGTGACAATGATAGCCAAATCTTAAAATTTGCAAGCCCACCAGGAACTGAATGATCTTCAATCCAGCTGCCCAAGTGCCCACTCTGTGGGTCTCAGAGAGAAGCACCCACTTGCAGGTCAGGAAGTGGGTTGGGAGTTCCATCTTTCAGGTAATTAGGAGAGGGACAGTGTCTAGCAGAGATCCGTCAGGCTCCGATTAATTTCAGTTCAGTTTTCCACTGGTTTACAAAATGAATGAGGCAAGCAGATTAGTAGCTGGAGCTCTTTCTGCTGGCCATTAGCAGTAACCTTTGATTACCCTTTTGATCACACATTTCTGTCAATAGTTGCCTTGTTCTTTTTCTGCTTTATTTACTCCTCTTATTTAATTTTTTAATAAAGCGTTACATTTTAACCCTTGGTCTGCTTGGTCCCTGGCTATGGGAAGTGCAGTGGATAGTCAGGTTCACTCGCTCTGCAGGTACTGCTGTGAGAGTGATTGTGATAAGAAACCCTAGGGTTCGATATTCTCCTAGGAGGCCGGTATTGGCCAGATAGCCTCACCTCTGCCTTGTCTGATAGTTTGGGCTGGTGGCATCAGATACATTCTACATTTTCCCCATTCAGCCCCTTGATGATTTTATTTATTCTCCAAGTCTACAATTATCCTTTGTGAGATGTGGAGACCAGAACAGTAGAAAATATTCCCAATATGGCTGCACCATCATTTGTTTAAGGGTATTGCAATACTGGTAGTTTTATTTTCAAACCTTTTCCTACTAAATCCCTGGCATGGAACGAGCCTTCTTCACAGCATCCCTTGCACATGATCAAAATCATCATTGAGATATCCACCTTGATCCCCAATTATTTATCTTCCATAGTTACCACCAGTTTGGAGCCCATCAGTGCACATATAGAATTTGGATTTTTTGCCCAACGTCACTATATTTACTTACAATGAATCTCCTTTGCCATTTTGTCAACTGTTCACCCAGTTTGGAGAGGCTCTTTGCATTCAGCTTGAGATTTCTGTGGGGAAAGTGACAGCATGTCAGAAGATGTACACCAGGGAATAGTTACAAAGGGTACAATTTGTTGCCTGTAAATGATCTAGTTGGTTGCTTCTCTTCCTATATCTAATTAACCTCCTTGTTAGCTTTTCGTTTCCTGTACTGTAGTACAAGCTGTGTGACAACACCTGAAGCTTTCTTGTTGTATTAAAGTCATCACAGACTCAACTTTGCTTTGTGTGGAGCTGATGAATTGAGTTAGCTCTAACAACCATCATCCTGAATAATCTGAAGTGTCCCTCACAATAACCTCTCTGAGTCCCTGTTAACAACTAACACAACATTCACTCACATTCCTAACAGTAAATCACAAGATAAGCAAATGAAAAGTCCCTGTTCTAGTAAGTGCTCAGCTCTCTCACCTGATTCCAACTGACTCCACTTCTCCAACTGACACTCCAAACTGCCTCAGAATGCTCTTGTCCATCAGGCGCAGCTCCTCACCAACAGCTGAAGACAGAACAAGTTCCAGTTCCACAATATCCTCCCAGCAGCCCTAAGAAATACATTATGGCAGAGAAATAAATATACTGACGACTATCCAGAGGGACACATGCTAAGTTTGGGTCCAAACCCCTGGCAACCACTGGGGGACGCCTCGTTTATGACCTCAGCTCAGCTGTGAGATGTTCAGCTGCCTTTTGCCCTCTTGATTCTCCTGCCATCCTCATGTTCCAGTAGGAAGCCCTGATCACATCTTTCTATTACCCCACAGGAAAAGGGACCATGAAATCACAGAAACCCAATTCCCAGGTATCCTAAAAAGGGAAGGTTGGCAGGGACTTTGTGTGAGCTTGGGTCTGGTCTTTCTGGTCTGGTGAGGGCAATGTTCTGACCAACTGACAGTTGAACCAAGGGACTATGATATCAGTATGTGATGTCACAAGAGGACCATCACACTACCAGGAAACCACGGAATACATTACATTACATTAGCAGTTTCTTTTGCAGTGACTAGTCAAAGGCTTCTGGGGATCCCAGAAACAAGGTGCCCAAGCAAAAGCAAGTGGTATTCAGTGGCCTATGAACTGAGAGGTTCCACTTGGCTATCATGCTTAGTAGCCATTGATAGGCCTTTTCTCCATAAAATTGTCTCTCATTTTGAAACCCATCAAACTGGTAGCCATCACCACTTTTTATAGCAGCAAATTCCAAAAGTTAATTTTATTTCTCGTCTTTTATTTGTTTTCAAATTCAAAATTGAAATTCAAAACCTTTATGGGCACAAAAAATACAAATATATTACAAATAAAAGGAGAATCAAGGATTAAATCCTTACCCAGCACTACATACTGAGAGCATCTGCATTAGATACACTCAATCTACATCACCTCTGGATGATTAAATTAATATATTTGGCAACCTTTTTGGTTAACTCCTTATTTACTCTCCTCAACAGATAACAGATTGTATCCTCCTCTGTCCAACGCAAAAAATTAGAAAGGATTGGATCTAAATGGTGTAAATGAAGATCCCAATACCAACCATATGAGAATAATATATGATATAAAGATTCAATAGCACCTACATTCCATACACATTCTCTGATTTTGCCAGCTGATCCACTGCCCAGCAAAATATTAGAGGGGAGAACATTGCATCTAGGCAGCAGAAAGACCCAGCAATCTCGAGGACGCTCAAGGAAGCATAAATAGTCTGGCCTCCTACCAAAATATAGTGGGAGCTAGAAATAGAGGGGAACAAATCTTATGGGCAGCTTCATATAAAATTTGTCTCTCTACCCCCTTAAGGGTGGGCGGAAGACAGCAACATGATCCCCAGGATCGTGTTGTTAAGGGGTTGCAGGGACTGGCATGTACTTACCAGTCCCTGCAGCAGCTTCCCAGGGGTGCGGGGAGCCCTGTGCGATACTTTGCAGGGTTCCCCAGCCTTCAGAAAATGAAAGTGGAGCGATCACGTCCCACCTCTGGCTTGCGATCGCAAACCGGAAGTGGGGCACAAGTGCTCCACTTTCAATTTCAAAAGGTTGGGGAGCTCTGCGGAGGGTCACACAGGGTTCCCTGCACCTCGAGAAGGCTGCTGCAGGGACTGGTAAGTACATGCCAGTCCCTGCACACCCCTTAGCGACGTGATCTTGGGGATCCTGTTGCTGCCTTCCCACCGCCCCCGCTGCCTTCCCTGCGCTCCCACAAGGACTTACAGCAGTTCTCAAGCTCCCTGGGAGTTTGAAAACTGCTGGTCTATACTGCAAAAAGCACCTGAATATTTAAATTCCTTTACCTGCTATATGGTATTACCTTGAAAGCGCCAAGAGAAAAGTTTCCAAGACTTATCAAAAACTATTATCTTTGACTTATCAAAGTTTACTTGTAGCTTATTAGAAGATAAATAAACAGCAACTACGAGATCAATCGTTTGAGGCCAAGTCTTGTGCATGATAATAAAACCATATCAGCATACAGAAGTAATGGATACAAAAAGGAACCTAACTGAGGGTTGTGGGCTTCAACATTAAGCAGATGGGACAAGTTCACTGATGAATAAATTAAACAGGGTGGGGGCTAGAACAGTATCATGACTGTTGTAGGTGTGTTCTCGTAAAAAAACCCATTACTGCCTCCCCAAACTGCTTGCTGTTCCTGGATGTAATGGCCTTAGATAGGCGATTCCAGAGGTGCAAAGTAAGATGGTGACTGCTCTGCTCAACAGCTTCACTAAGATGACGTTGCAAAACAAAGTAATGAGCAGGGAGGCTAATTACCTAGATGCTCTGTAATCTTTGCAAACCTTCCGTATGGCCGCCTTTATAGCGAGACATTCCTATTCAGCCTAGATCGTGCATCCACAGCCTGCTTGCCTGCTCAATGTATAACAGGTTGCCCTAAGACAACAATTAAGGACTTCACTATGTCCTCATATCCAGAAAAACAAACAACTGGCTGGTGCCAAAAAGACGATGTGTGATTTAGGGCCTACATTGGGGCAGTGCTGGGTGCCTGTACACTGCCCTGGCAATGGCTGTCACAAATATGCCATAAGACAGGTTGCGGTGGCTGGGATGGGAGAGGCACCAGTGGGGGGGCCAGTGCCAGTTGGCATTGGGCCTCTGTGCCAGTTGGCGGCCAGACAGGAGCCCATGGAGGCAGGGCCTAGGAGAGGGGGGTAAAGGGGGTAATTTGTACCTGGGCCCAGGGTCAGAAAGGGGGCCCAGGAGCCAAAGAAGGGGGCCCAGAAATTTCCCGGGACCTTACATTTTACAATCTGACCCAGACTTACTGCCTGGGTCACAACTGGGAGGAAACCGACCTACTATAGTAGTTCTTTGGCTTGTGGATCCACTAACCATGAAGGAGTGTGGAGGAGCTCAGGGACACAGCTGCGGGACTGCAGCTACTGCAAAAGTCAGTTTTGGTGTACACAGGACACCTTCCATTCCAGCATGAGCCTAAATACAATGAGATTAATCCCCTGCAATGTTTTCTAAATTTGATTTTAGATAGACTTAGGAGTGTGTTGGGTCTTCCATATCTAGCTGCCAACGCCAGGCAGGCAGGCAGGTGTGAGCTCTGCACTGGGAAGACTGGTAGTCCTGGGCTCCAACGACTATTCCAGCTATAGCCACTTTCCCCCTGCCAGTTTTGCCCCCATTCTGCCTGCCCCCATTGCCACCCCCCCACTCTGTTTCACCCCCTCCCTCTTTGGGATGGGGCCCAAAAGAAACTTGGTACCCCCCTGATAAAATTCTTCTCAGAGGCCCTGCATGGAGGTAAGTATTTTGCTGAGCGGCGGGAAGGCAGCTACTTGCAGGTCAGCAAGAGAAAGAGGGCTGGGAGTTCCATCTTTCAGGTAATTAGGACAGGGACAGAGTCTAGCAGAGATCCATCAGGCTCCGATTCATTTCAGTTCAGTTTTCCCACTGGTTTACAAAACGATTCTGAATGAGGCAAGCGGATTAGTACCGGAGCTCCTTCTGCTGGCCATTAGCAGTAACCTGCCATTACCCTTCTGATCACACATTTTTTCTCTAGTTGCCTTGTTCTTTTTCTGTTCTGTTTACTCCTCTTATTTAATCTTTTAATAAAACTGGTTACATTTTAACCCTTGGTCTGCCTGGTCCTTGGTATGGAAAGTGCAGTGGATTGTCAGGTTCCCCCATTCTGCAGGCACTGCTGTGAGAATGATTGTGATAAGAACCCCTGAGGTTCAGTATTCTCCTAGGAGGTGGGTATTGGCCAGAAGAACACCCTCTTCTAAGAAATACATTATGGCAGAGAAATAAATATACTGACGACTATCCAGAGGGACATATGCTGAGTCCCAACCCCTGGCAACCACTGGGGGATGCCTCGTTTATGACCACAGCTCAGCTGTGAGGTGTTCAGCTGCCTCTTGATTCTCCTGCCATCCTCATGTTCCAGTAGGAAGCCCTGATCGCACCTTTCTATTACCCCACAGGAAAAGGGACCATGAAATCACAGAAACCCAATTCCCAGGTCCTCCTAAAACGGGAAGCTTGGCAGGGACTTTGTGTGAGCATGTTGGAAAGAGGCGTGATCCAGGCAGCTTCTGCAGTGTAGGAGGTGAATTTGTTTCTTCTAAGACAGTGGATCTTAGTGTAGGGACTGTTGGGTTAAGAAACTGACTTTTTTTCTCTTACTTTGCCTGTAAACCACATGTTGTCCTCTGCCTGTTCTTTCAATCTTATAATACATCTTTTCTATATTTTGAAAGCATCCTGCCTGCCTGGAAAAAGACAAGAGCCAAGAGCTATTTGCCTTCTTGTTCACCAAGAGACTGTTTTGGCCAAATGCTACAAGATCTCAGAGTGTGACCAGGAACAGAGAACAGCCTAATCCATTGGTCCCCTTTCTCTCCTCCAGCAACACGTCCAACAGTGCTGAGGGACATGTAGGTCAAAGGGTTGTTCATAGAGCAGCAGAAAGACTTGAGAGGAAACCTTAATCTGCCTCTGCTGGCAGTGAATCTACCCACCCTCTTCCCCCGGAGCTGTTGGATCAGGACAGAGCCAGAACAGGCTTCTACGGTGTGTGCTTCAGTCTCCCCTTCAGGAACCAAAGAGTGATTGCAAGGTGAGACACACGAGCCAAGTGTCCACACTGGCAAATATCCCAAGACATTCTGGCCAGATGTTCTGGCCTCTCAACTAGCTTGCAGTCACCCAAGTTAACATCAGGTTCTGTATGCTTTCTGCAAATGACCTGATGAACCACTTGTGTCCCTTACCTGCGGGTATTGTTTGCTTGTGTTTTATTCACTCTTTTTTCCCTGCCTCAAATTGCAGACACTTTTTGTCTTCGGGGCCAGGTCTACCTGTTTAGGGGACTCACTCCCACCCACATGCACAGCAGCCACGCCCATGGCCTAGGTCCATCCTCCACCACCACCACCCCAACATCAGTTGTGGCAGTGACCTGGTCTATCAGGCTTCCCAATGTAGAGCCCAGGTCTACCTGCCTGGTAGATCTGGCCTCCTGATCAGTCTGGCCAGGAAACTTACAGCTCCCCTCCTTTGGTGTCATCCCCCATTGTGACACTCAGTGCAGTTCACACCCCCATAGTGATGCCAGTGGTCACCATACAGATGCTTGGGGAGCCCCACCACTTCCTTCTCTCCATTGTGAGAATGATCTCTCTTTTCCTACCTGTTGAAGACCCCTCCTCTTATCCCATGATGGCCAAGTTCACTCAGAAGACTTTGGAGCCATAGTCCTGTTCAGTTGTTCAAAACCTATGTTTGACCCATCTGAGGAAGAAGTGGCATTGTGAGGCCCACCCCATTGGCTTGGCTGAAACCAAAGGCTGTTTGGCTCCTTTCCTCCAGAACTGTCTTCGTTAGCAGCCCTTCTTACCTGGCTGCGTCTGAGAGGGAGGAAGGCAGCAAGACTCACACCATCAACTGCCATTTGGCTTCTCCCCCCCCCCCAACTCTCATCCTCAGTGAATATTCCATCTGGGCATTAGAACAATTGTGTCATATTATGTAAGAACTGAGGCTGCAATCCTATCCACACTTACCTGGGAGTAAGCTCCAGAGACTATTATGGGTCTTCCTTCTGAGTAGACATGCATAGGTTTGGACTCTGAGGGCCCAATCCTATCCAATTTTCTAGTGCTGGTGCAGCTGTGCCAGTGGGGTATGCACTGCATCTTAGGGTGAGGCAACATTCACAGAGGCCTCCTTAAGGTATGGGAACATTTGTTCCCTTACCTTGGGGCTGCATTGTGGCTGCACGGGTGCTGGAAAATTGAACAAGGAAAATTGAACCAAGGAATGCATACATGACACTCATTAACACAGTGTTAAATCTGGGAGGAAACTGGCCTGCTACTGTAGCTCTTTAACTTGTAGATCTGCTCACCATGAAGGAGTGTATAGGAGTTCAGGGAGACAGCTGCTGCAGAAGTAAGTTTTGGTAAGCACAGGACACTTTCCATTCTAGTGTGAGCCTAAATACGATGATGCAAATTTTCTACAATCATTTTGTATATTTAAAAGATTTTAGAGAGACTTAGGAGTGTGTTTGGTTTTCCATTTTACTGTATTTAGCTGCCACCGCTATATGCGTCGGCAGATCTGGGCTCCAAAGACATTTTCAGCTGTAGTAGATCATATGATGAATGTGATTCAGCAGTGTGATGCAGCTGCAAAGAAGGCTAACACAATTTTAGCCTGCATTAGTAGAACAGTAGCTTCCAAGTAGCAGGAAGTACTGGTTTACTCTGAGTTGTTCAGAACTCACCTGGAGTACTGTGTCCAATTCTGGGCACCTCACTTTAGGACAGTTGCAGCCAAACTGGAATGGGTTCTCAACTGAGATTACTAGATCAAATGGGTACAAATTACAAGAGAGAAGATTCCGGTTGGACATCAGGGAAAAATTGCTGACAGTAAGGGCGGTTTGGCAGTGGAACACATTGTCGAGGGAGGTGGTGGACTCTCCATCACTATTCTTAGCCTAATCTACGTCATAGGGTTGTTGTGAGGATCCTCATAGGGCAGTTGTGAGGATCAAAAGAGGGGGGTATCCCAGGCACACTGTCCTGAGCTGCTTGGAGGAAGGGAAGGAGGTGTCATAATAATACATGCGATTCTTTGAAGTGCAATCATAAATATAACTTGAAAACCACACAAGTGAATAGAAATGTCTTGCAGGATCAAGCCAAGGACCCATGTGGCCCACCCAGCATCTTCTTTCCAACAAATGGCTCCAAGAAGCCCACAAGGAGGTTGTGTGATGGTAACACCCCTGTCCCCATTCTTTGTACCAGTGTCTGGCATGCAAAGCGCCTGAACATACATGTCCCATGTAACTATAATGGCGGAGGGATGGAATGTCGCTGTGGCCCCACATCACCCTTGGGAACCAAGTAAGCACTTCTCCAGCACAAAGCAGAATTCCATTCACGGCCTCTTTCAAGGGCTAGGCCAGTGATTTTCAACCAGTGCACTGGGGGTACACTGGTGCGCTGTGAACGGTCTGCAGGTGTGCGGCAGGAGTTTGGGGGAGGGTCATTTCTTAGTTAGGGCCATGGGGGGATGTGAGCCCCCCCCACGGCAGTCAATGGTCCAAAAACCATTGGTGTGCCTTGACCATTTGAGCAGTTCTTGACCATTTGAGCATGGCACTTCTCAAGGTGCCGTGAGATGGAAAAGGTTGAAAATCAGTGGGTTAGGCGAGAGGAGCTGAAAGAAAGAAAGAAAGAAAGATGGATGGATGGATGGATGGATGGATGATGGATGGGGGGGGAGAGAAGCAAGCCCTCTCCCCTTGTCAGGACGTCTGCAGCCCAAGCATCTTTGAAAGTGGTGAGCTGGTGCCATTTCCCGCAGAGCAATGCCCACAGGCTCCTGTGCTGGGCTTCCCCCAGCACAGAAGCTGCAGGCTGCCCGGCCTTGGCAGCCCAGCCGCACAGGCCGCACTTTTACACGTCTACAGAATTGCTGCGGCTGGCGTGGGAGCCTCCAGGCCTCCCTCTCTCGGTCTCTCCCTGGGAAGGCGCCTCCTCTGCTTCTCCCCCGTCTCCGCCCCCCTCCCGGCTGGAGCGCACGGCCGGGAAGTGTCGCTCCTCTTCGCCAGGCGAGCCGTCGGGCAGGATGATGATGGGTCTGCTGTGCCTCGTCTTCTTCTCCTCCCTGAGCTTGCCAGGGGTGCGTGGCTTGGGGGAACCGGGCCCTTTGGAGGACGTCGTCATTGACAGATACTACATCCCCAAAGTGTGCCTGCGGGAAGTCCAGATGGGGGACTTCGTCCGCTACCATTACAACGGGACCTTTCAAGACGGCACCAAGTTTGACTCCAGGTACCACCCTCGAGAGCTCATGGAAAGGCAGCATCTGCCTAGACCAGGGGTGGGGGGGGTTGGCTAGCAGTGTGTGTGTCCCCCTCTAACATTTCTGTCTGGCCCCTGGGGGGGGGGGCTCTCTCTCCGATTTCCCAGTGCAATCCTGGGCAGGTCTACTCAGAAGTAAGGCCCACAGAATTGAATGGGGCTTGACTCCCATGTAAGTGGGTGTAGGTCTGCAGCCTAAATCAGGGTGTTTTTCTTAAGAAGTGACCTGCAGGGATACTTTTAAGGGGAGGTGACACATTGTTTTCACACACACACACACACACACAGAGAGATCTTATAACTTTCCTGGGAGTAAGCCCACTGAACACAATGAGACTCCCTTCTGAGTAGATACACATAGGAATGTGCTTACACACAGAGGGAAAAATTATCCACTGTAATGTTTCATTGTTCATAGGATTTTGTATGTTAGTGGTTAGTTCCACTGGGAGGTGTTGTTTTAGAGTCTGGCCAACTGTGGGGAGAGTCAGGTTTTCTTAAAAAATACTTTGTGCCCCTGGGCCGTAGTCTGGAAATCAACATGGCCCCTGGGATGAATGGAAGCCCCTTCTTTGCTTTGCACTTCTGGAATGCTTGACATGGTATTCCTTGCTGGTAGCAGCTGCAGGAAAGCAAGCCAGCTTTCCAAGAACAGAACGAAACAGCCCAACTTCCTCTGCAAGGGCTGTTGCTTCGCTGCCTTTTGGGACCTTGAGAGAAGAAAGGTGGCATTGCCCATCACTCCGTGACTTGTGCCCTTGCACAGCGATTGTGTTGCAAAGGCCATCCTCTGGTGGAATACTGCTGGCATGATGCAAGGCTGCCTGTGCATAGATCCAGATGGGGAAAGAAGGGATCCCTCCTGGTCAGGCCTATAGCCAAAAATGTGCTAAAGAATCCTAAGTGTACAACAGAGTGGGAATTATTAGCGGATGCAAAAAAGCAAAAAACCTAAATAAAAGAAGTTTAACACCACTAAAGTTATTTAAGATTCATAAAATAAAATGTAATTTTAATAACAGCATTCAAAAACTGCCACGTATTTCTCAGTCATGCCAGTGCCTTGGTACTTGTTGGCTGGAACACTGAATGTTGTAGGTTTTTGTTTTTTTCTTATTTCTTGCTTAGCAGTTTGGTAGAATACTGCCTGCATGTTTTACCTTAAAAGGGTTCAAGATTAGATGTGATGTGCAAGTTCCTTGATTACAGCTCTCAACAAAAAGAGGTTTTCAAAAAGTAGCCATACCTCCCCTTCCCCCAGTTTGGATTGTAGCCTGATGTGGGGGGAGGTTTTTTAAACTCTTTGTCTCTGAAATAATCCCCCAATTTAAATTCCCTCCCCAAGATGTTGTTAGCCATAGATGGGAAAACACATATATTACATCTGTCACATCTAGTTTGGCACTTATATTAAGGAAAGGAGAAGAAAAAAAAAACTGAACTTGCAGAAATAGGGTCTTAATATTTGGGGGCAAGCCCCCTCGCTCATGCCTGCAGCCCTGGCAGTGGATAATCCAGCCCCATGGCTAATCAGAGGTACTTAATACAAAGTCATCCCATTGGTTTAGATATGGCTACACTGTTATGCATGAAAGCCAAGCATATGTATTCACTGAATTCAGTGTGACTTACCCCTGGGGGCATGTGCATGGGACTGCAGCCTTAAAGACCAAATAGAAACACCTTAATGTGAAGTTATTTTGAATCTGGCCTTCTGAAGAGGTGGGAAGCCTTTACTTAAAAATAAAAAAAGAACATTGGAAATTCCTATGTTGCATGCTCATTAGACTGAACATTGGTAACATACACTCTTTTTCAGTACTTATTTACTATATTGTGAGCCCAATCCTATGCATATCTATGTAGAAGTAAGTCCCATTATAATCCATGGAGCTTACTGCCAGTTACATGAGGATAGGATTGCAGCTTAAATCTTGGCGCAACTTCAATATTATTATTATTATTATTATTATTATACTGCTTTTCAACAAGAAGTTCACAAAGCAGTTTACAGAAAAAAATCATATAACTAATGGCTCCCTGTCCCAAAAGGGCTCACAATCTAAAAATGTGCAACACCAGCAGACAGCCACTAGAAAAGACACTGCTGGGGTGATGTGGGCCAGTTACTCTCCCCCTTCTAAATAAAAGAGAAGCACCCACTTGAGAAAGTGTCTCTTAACCAGTTAGCAGGGGTCAATTGCACACTCCTAAGTATGTTTACTCAAAAGGAGGGTCTCTTGTGTTAAGTGGCGCTTACTCCCTAGTAAGGCTGCAGTCCTTTTCACATTTATCTAGGAGTAAGATCCATTGACTATAATGGGACTTACTTCTGAGTAGACATGCATAGGATTGGGCTCTAAGTGTGTTTAAAATTGCAGTGTGACAGCTCAAGCCTGGGCATATCTTCTCAGAAGTAAGCCTCATTTTATTCCATGGGGCTTACTCCTAGGAAAGTGTGTATAGGACTACAGCCCCAGTCTTTGCATAATTTGACTGGCACATCTTAGGTATCTCCAGTTAAGACTTTTCCAAAAATTATTGGCACATTCCAACATTTTCCTCAAATGTCCAACTTCATTGCATTTATGGCAGGGGTCAGCTTACAAGCCAGAGTGGTCCCAGGGGTGTGAGAGAAGAGACAAGGAAGAGAGGCAGCAAGCTGCAGCAGGCTGTGGAAGGAGATGGCGTCCATAACGGGATCTGCAGATTTGGTTGTAGACGTGTCATCCTCAGGAAGCTGCAGCTGCTTTTGCGTTAGAAAGGAGGAAGAACTTGAAGAACATGCTTTTAAAAGACTAGATTTTGCACACGAGAATGGTGCCTTTGTTCCCTCCCCAAAATGTGCATTGCAGGCAGTGGTCCTGTTGAGTGCAAAGGAAGACTTGTGCCTGGATTTGTTTTTCAAGAGATTCAGAGAAAAAAAATCAGTCCTGAGTTAAGCCACAGAGTCAGCTTTGGGCAAGCCATGTGGGCTGATCCTGCCTTTCTAAGCCTCCGGGTGTGTTCAGAATGCAAGATCAGACCATTCCTCTCCTCCCTTTCCAGTTCAGAGGAAGTCAGAGATCAGGTTTCCTTTGCTCCTTTCTGCTAGTAGTAGTTATTTTCTTAAGCAACGGTTTATAGAATCGCTGCCTTGTCAAATCAAACGTACACACAAACATTCCTGGTCCGCCCTTACTTCAGGATACAGTTTTGTGAAAATTTGCTCTGTCGCTTATAAAATGCCAGAATTTTACTTGACATGGTACAAAGATTAAAGAACAGTACTAGCCTTGCTTAAAGACTGACATTCTAATCAACATGATACAAAAGGAAAATAGAAGTGGAGAGGATGGGGGAAAACAAGCAAATTCAGGTTCCAGTTCTTAAGGCTGCATAAAGTTGCATAATTGTTGCTAGTGCAACCTGACCAAGTGGCCACTGAGGAGAAGGTTCTGGGAGGGAAGGAGCCAAATGTCACTAACAATGCAATCCTATGCATGTCTACTTAGAAGCAAATCTCAGTTAGTTTAATGGGGCTTACTCCCAGGTAAGTGTGCATGGAGGATTGCAGCCCAATCCTATCCCCCACCATTGTCTGAGATGCAGCTGTGCTGACGGGCCACATGCTGCATCCAATGGTGGTGATGGGCAACTAGAAGGCCAATCAGAGATAAGCATTTTTTTACTTACCTCTGGGTAGGCCTTCTGGCCACCTAAAGGTCTCATCAGACCCATGCCAGCTACATAAAACTGAGGAGAGAAATGGGGTTGGGTGACCTGGGAAAGAGGAGATAGGCTCCTGGTGCAAATTCCTGCTCATGGATCCACCCCCTCTCCCTCAGACCATCCCTACCCTTCTTCCTTCCCATCCTAAACTTCTGCCTCCCTTTCTGTGACATACCCCTGTGGTCAACTTAGAGCACAATCCTAACCAACTTTCCAGCACCAAGGTAACAGCAATGCAATTCTGAAGTAAGGGAACAAACATTTCCTTACCTTGAAGAGGCCTCTGTGACTGCCACCCAACTGCAGGATATAGCACATGCCCCACTGGCACAGCTAAGTCACAGCCGGAAAGTTGGTTGGCATTGCGCCCTTACTGGAGTTGGTGCGACCCATGCTCCGTGGTGGTGGGCGCACCAAGCATTGGCTGCTCCAAATAACTTGGCAGCAGTGCAATGTTTACGCCGTTGCTGCGTCTTTTACAACAGTAGTACTGAAGTCCCACTGTCATAGAAGGCCCATAGGTCATTAGTATTTTAATCAGGCTGGTAGAGTGCATTTTGCTATCTCACTTCTCCCTTAGATATGGCCAAGTGGACAGGCTACTGATGCAGGTACTTCTGGGAGGAGGAACCAAATGGTAGCTGAGCCTCAGCAGGCAGATGGAGTGGACTTTACTGTCATATTTGCTGATAGATTATATATAGTGACTTTTCATCAGTGATGTTACAGGCACTATCCATTAGGAACTTGAGATAGTTACACAGAGATGTACTCACTTCTGCCATAGAAGCATTGCTTCAAGGGCAAGGGAGGCTGCAGATACTGGCAGGTACTGCATGAACAGCTACCAAACCTTTTGAAAACCAGTTTGCTATTGCTGAAATCCCAATGGAATAAATAAAATGTGCATTGTATGCCAGAAGGAGGAAGGGCAACAGTGCTCCTGCACCACTGAGCGTGCATCTCCTGTAGTAATACAAGCCTTATACGTATGACGGGGGGGGGGTTAATTTTACCAGCCCTTTTTTCTTTTATTCCCTGTTTATTAACCTGAATAGGTTGGCTATTCACACATGCTAACAGTCATTTCCTCCTTCTCCAGCTATGATAGAGGTGCCACAGTGGCAGGCGTAGCAGGTGTGGGACGGCTCATCACTGGCATGGACAGAGGCCTGCAGGGCATGTGTGTGAACGAGAGAAGACATCTCATTGTGCCACCTCATCTTGGCTATGGCAGCATTGGTGTTGGTGAGTGGCACCGAGATATGAACTAGGCCAGATATGAAAAAGGTCTTAAACCTTTTTCATGCCATAACCCAAAGAAAGAAAGAAAGAAAGAAAGAAAGAAAGAAAGAAAGAAAGAAAGAAAGAAACAAACAAACAAACAAACAAACAAACAAACAAACAGGGGACCCACACCTGATCCTGCCCCCTCCCAGGACTAATCCACCCGCCCCTGCCTGCCCCATTTCCCATACCTCTTATGTCTTCACAACAACCCTGTGAGGTAGCAACCTGAGCAGGGCCAGTCTTAGGAACTGCAAGGTAAGACAGCAGAAGAGGTACTGTACATATCATGAACAGTTCCGTTATTGGATTGGATCCAAGCCCTCTTTTTCACAGAAAGGTTTTTAAAGGTTGCCCAATCCCCCAAATGAGACATCACAACCCCATTGGAGTCATGACCCACAGGTTGAAGAACTTTGAACTAGGCTATCAGGGCCAAGCACACTTATGCATTTTATCAATTTCCCTAAATTACATGGCTGCTATTATTCCTAGTTCCACTAGTTTCACTTTGCATGGTTTTCCCATCCATAGCCTTTCCTTCTCTGTCCTGTTCTGGATGACATGCTGCCACTGGTGGAGTGGAGTGGTTGTGCGGCCTTTCTTAGAAGGATTGACTTACCCTTCCAGTCTCCAGTACAGCCAAGGCTGGCCCAAACTGCATAGTGGGTGGTAGGCCAAATACTGTCCCCCTTTACCTGGTGATATGTTCAGCCTCTGCTGTTCTTGCTGCATGGATCGGAAAAGGAAGAGGGGGAGAGAGCCAAAGAGAATGTGTGGAGGAGAGAAGCATGGTGTGCTAGAGTATCTCCATCCCCTCTTCCTTTTCCAATCCAGGGAGCAGGAGGAGGAGTGCAGGTGAGTGAGTGGAGAGAGAAAGGGTGTCTGCAGCCCGAAGTGACTTCCTTAGTTTCATGGATGGGCCAGCCCCAAGTATAAGTTCTCATTTTCAATCCCACAGCTGGTCTCATTCCTCCAGACACCACCCTCTACTTTGATGTCATCATGCTTGACATTTGGAATAAGGAAGACAAGCTGCAGGTCACAACCCTACATAAGCCAGAACGCTGCAACCGCACAGTAGAGAATTCAGACTTTGTGCGTTACCACTACAATGGCACGCTTCTGGATGGCACCCCTTTTGACTCCAGGTAGGCAATGCTAAGGGGGTAGTGGTGGAGGATTTGGCATCAGAGGTTTAGAAAAGAGGGGATTGGGAACTATGCACATTAATTCCTAAGATGACCCTGTGTCTCCTAACCCAAAATTTAGCATCTTCATATTGCATGATCCTGTTCTATTTCCCCTTCCATTTTCTCTGGTCTACCACCATGTCCTCAGTGTGGGCAACATACAGTGCAATCCAGTGCACATCTACACTGGAGTAAGTCCCAGTGAGTCCAGTGGGTCTTACTCCCAGGTAAGTGTGCATAGGTCTGCAGCCTTAGAGCTGTTCAATGCAGCCTAAATGACATATGCCACAGAATGAGGTAGGAATGAGCGTGGAGTTCTCAAGAAGCAGAATTTACTTCAGACTATATGTTGCAAGGGAGGGGAAATACCACACTGAAAATTAATACTGCAAGAAGCAGACTGAGTTAGAACTGTTTTAATGATGTCCTAGGTTTTTTACACATAGGGAGTTTTTTAAAAGTGTGGATTTGCACCCAATAGTGGCATCTCTTATCTGAAGTGGTAAAGTGGAAGGCCCAGAGACACCTTGGGCCTTCAGCAATGGGGAGGCTCAATGGGGTTTACTCCCAGGAAAGTGTATATAGGTGTGTGCCACTTATGTTATGTTCTCTGATTCCCATTGTTACTCGGATTGGGCCATTAAGTGAACATTCAATCCAATCTATTGCCTTTGTTGTGTAAACAGACATTCCCTGCCAAACACTAGCTGGCTACACAGGCTACTGGAGACAGATTTGCATTGAGAGCCTCTCTGTTGTGTAAACAGACACTCTGCTGCAGGCTATGGAAGATGTAATTGCTTCATTAAGAGCATCTTTACTGTATTTTGACCACAGTCATATACACGATCCATCTTTAAGCAAACGGTTGTTAAGCGGCGCACACCTAATTAGGTTTGCAACCAGTATGAGCATACCTGTATATACATCTTAATAAGAGGCTACAATAGCTTCCACAACAGAGGGCAGTTCTTAACTACTGTAAACAACCAAGTGAGTTACTGCTTCCAACTGCCAGGTTAGACGAATGTTGTATTGTTAATCTCATTTTTTCATTGCCTGATGTTTCTTTCTCCACCCTCATGTGCTTCCCAGCTATGGCAAAGGAAGTACTTACGACACTTATGTGGGTTCAGGCTGGCTGATCAAAGGCATGGACCAGGGCCTGCTAGGTATGTGTGCTGGAGAGAAGCGGATGATAGTCATTCCCCCATTCCTGGCCTACGGAGAGAAAGGCTATGGTAAGTTGGACAGGAAGCTCCAGACCTACTGTTAGACCAAAGCCATTAAGAAATGTTGCATTAACTGCATTTTGCATAGAAACCCACCCCAGAATCTGTGCCACAGAAACCCTAATTCTACATTCAGGATCAGATTTCATTATCTGCCAATATAGGATTTCACAAATAAATTGTGAAAATGGTTTGGTCTCAGGGAGCTCAGGAACCACCTATTCCCAAATGATTCTCCTCACCCATTTAGATCCTTGCATGAGGCTCTATTCCAGGTGTTATCATTTGCCAAGGCTCAACTTATGTACACATGGGGCAGGGTCTTTTATGCAGTGGCCCCAGCTTTTAGAACTCACAAAGAGATTTTCATTTATGTCTCTTTCCCAGCTTTCGGGGGGTCTTAAAGATCCATGCTCTAGACATTAGTCATTAGAGTCTAGTGAGCTGAAATAAATTAAGTTCACCAGTGATTATCTTGGCCCTGGTGCTGCCCGGGGCCACAACTGCAAATTGCTGTCCCCCCCAAGCCAGGCTGCCTCCCCCACTGCCTCCTGTCCAGAAGCCACCAGAGGGCCAGAGAGGCCATGCATGGCCTCCCAAACTTTCTGAAGGCCTTCTAAGGCCTTTGGAGGGCCAAAAAACATCACTTCTAGTTTTGAAGGTTTTCTGAGGACATAAAAACATCATTTCCAGTTTCCTACAAGAAACTGGAAATGATGTTTTAAGGCCCTCTGAAGGCCTTGCAGGGCTTTTGGAGGGTTAGGAAAACCACCCCCAGCCTCTTTGGGCCTCTGAAGGCCTCTATACGGTGAGGCAGCAGGCATGACCACTTGGGGGATGGCATGGCTTGGGGACACTGGCCCCCCGACATGCCACCCAGGGTCAAATGAGCCCCTAGGTATGCGACTGAAGTTCACATCTAGTGAAACTAGCAGTATATGATAAATCTAAGAAATTAACACATTGTTATATTTTACTAGACTATCCATTAAAGCTCTTAGAGGAATGGAACTTTGAAAAGCCTTTTCATTTATCCCCCAAATGAGATATCATTTAAATTGTTATTCTCCATCCTCTGGCTCCATGTTTCTTTCTGTCATTTATATTTAGCATGAACTGAATCACTTTTTTCTTTTCTCTTTCAGGTACTGTTATCCCTCCTCAAGCCTCCCTCGTTTTTGATGTTCTTCTTGTGGATTTGCACAACCCAAAAGATGGCATCTTCTTGGAGCATTTGGAAGTGCCAGAGTCATGCAAGCGCAAGTCTGTGACTGGAGATTTTGTGCGCTACCATTATAATGGCACATTGATGGACGGTGCCGTCTTCGATTCCAGGTGACAGATACAGAAGTGTCCTCGAACCTGGTATCAAATCTAGAAAGTACACTTTCTTATAAGAAAGCAGCAAGAGCAGTAAGCTATCCTGGAAGGCTTTCGCAAAAGGAATGACATGCACTTGTGGGGGCCACATCAGGATGTGTAACATTGGCTCTGTGATACAGGTAGACTTGGCACCTACTGATGAAGGGCATCAGCCATGCTGAAAGCTGTCAGTAAGGCCAGTCTCATTTACCTTTTTTTTTTAACATGGCCTGAACCCTATGCCAAACGAGAGGATGTACTTCTGTGACTTCACTGGAGGGTTCATGAATACATTCTCAGTTACACATGATGCCCTTTGTAGTGGCCCAAATTTGCTGTTGAGGCAGCCGTATTATTGTACTTCAAGATAGGCTTCTATCCAGATCAATCTGTAGAATCTTTGTGTTGTACAAAGATTGGTTGCTTGCCAGATCTGGTTGCTTGCCAGAAATGGGCTGTTGGTGGTTGTGGTTGTGATTGTGTTATAAATATAACGTGTCAGCAAATCTGGAGCTATGGACAGTGGTATTGGCAGGGGCCATGGTGCCTAGGTTGTTGATGTCACACTGTGACATCACTTCCAGTTTCTCCTAAGACAGAACAACTGGTGGAGTGCATGTGCAGTTGGTGGTGGCATGGCCATTTTTGGCTGTTCTGACTCAGGCAGCGACTGGAGCGAGTGTGCATGCATCTCCTTCCAGCCTGGCACCCAGGGCAGACTACCCCCTCCCTCTGCTTGCTACACCACTGGGCTAAACCTGTTCACAGTAGTCAAGTTCCAGAAGGTGCCAATATCATACTTCCTCCTAATCACCAGGCTATGGCTCCCTGGTTTTCTCTGTGCACCCAGGTCAGATATCCAGAAGTAATACTTTTTTAGATTGTGAGTCCTTTGGGACAGGGAGCCATTAATTATTTGAACTTTTTGTGAACTTTTTGTTGAAAAGCAGTATATAACAACAACAACAATAATACTACATTCAGAAAGGACAAAGGTGACAATTATTAACAGACAGAAGCAAGTGAGGAGAGCAAGCTGGAAGCACAGGAGGACCAGCAAGAAAGACTTCTGGTTACTCAGACTATGAATGGCTAAACATGATGAGTATAGGAAGTTTTTATAGGGGTAAGAAAGTACCACATCAGGAATTGCAGAAATTAGGTGCCTGTGTAGTTTTTTTATCCTCTCCTTTCCTTAGCAAGGGAAGATGTGTCTGGATAGGCTCAGCTCCAGTTGAAAGATATCTTTAAAAAAAAATAAAGTTCTCTAAAAGAAGAATTTCTCCTGCCAGACAAATTCCTGAGAATAGACATCAGTTCCTCCTTCTGATTTACCTTTTTCCATTTACAGTTACTCACGGAATCACACTTATGACACTTACATTGGAAAAGGTTATATTATTCCAGGAATGGACCAAGGGCTACAAGGGGTCTGCATTGGTGAAAGGAGAAGAATCATCATTCCACCCCACTTGGCCTATGGAGAAAGTGGGGCAGGTAAGTGAAAGGGAGACCTTCTGTGTTGCAAAACTGGAACAGTCTGAAGGCTCATATCCCCAGACCAGGCCTATTTTGTAACCTTATTGTTTTCCGTGGCTATACGAAATTGTTATAATCAACACTGCACCCTTTTAGGATACAAAGTACTATAGGATTCCTTCACAACCTAATCAACGAAAGAAAATTTGTTCTTCATTAGTATAAATAGTAATTGGGCATGCTTTAATTTAGATGAAAGCTGCCCATGAACCTCAGAATGTAGAATTTGAGTTGCCCCAAAGCAGCTGCTTTTGTGGTCCAGTTTGCAAGGCTATCTTACCACAGCTGAGCAAAAATGTGTTCAGAGCAACCATTTCAAAGGTGAATTAAGGTGTGCGTCTAGTTTATGAGTCTTTGGCCTATAGAATTCCTAGAGGGATCAGAGCCCATTCGATGCATAGTGCCTCTGTCTGGACTCCGTTTAATACAAACACTCCTTTGTTATACATTTATTTGGCAGCCATATGGTCTTCTCTCTCTCCCCTTCTTTGTGCCATTATAAACTTAGCACACATGCCACATTGCTTTTGAGTGAGGAGTTATCCAGCACGTTGTTTCAACCTGATAGCTATAAAGCCTTTTTTCCGTGTTCCACCACACTGGTCATCACTGTTCAAAATTCCAATTAAGGATACCCTCCTCTACTGTGTCCTAGGTCACACCTGCACTTCAAGCAGGGCAACAATGAGGCATTACAGGCTTAGGCAGTGCTCTGTGTGAACTGTGTCCAAGTATAGGTTCTAGAAACTTCTAGAATAGGCTGATATACCTAGAACATTTGAGGATCACTGGCTCATATTATGAAATGAAGACTAAATAGAACATTTCTGGAGACAATAGCTCCCCAACTTCCTCTTATCTGTGATACTTTAAGCATCCCCAGAGCATACCAGCTTGGATTATGTAGTGCTGCCATTTGGGACTAGCAAAATGGCTTGGGCCATCTGTGACCATGAGAATACCTTTGTAATCATTTTTACATTCTCAAGCAACCTCTGTTTTTCTTGTCCTCCAGGGGACAAGATCCCTGCCTCAGCTGTCCTCATCTTTGATGTCCACATCATCGATTTCCACAACCCCACAGACTCTGTGGAGATAGAAACTACCTTCCAACCTGTGGACTGTAACGTCACCACCCAAGACAGGGACTTTGTTCGCTACCATTACAACTGCTCCCTCCTGGATGGCACCAGGCTCTTCTCTTCGTGAGTCCCTTGTTCAGAGTTTAATTTATTTAAATTTCTATACCATCTTATCTCAAAGTGCCCAAGGCATTCCCCCAACAAGGAAACATCCAAAAAATACAAAGTCAAATAAATATAGTTATATAGTAAATATACAACTCTAATTTCACTTTTTAATGTTGGAAGTTAACTAAAAAAAATCATGGTATAAACATTCAGTAAAAATAATCATCTGGTTTTATAAAAGATCTTGCTAAAAAGGAAGTTCTTATAATGTTTCTGAAAACTAAGATGAGATATTAGGGGAGTCTCTACTCCAGAACTGAGAAGGCATTACAGTGCTACTTCTGTATTTAGCTCTATCCTCTTCCCATAAAATGCAGAAACAAAATAATTTATGCAAAATAAGACTGCTAATTTGCATAATTTATACAGGCTGCAGAATTAGCTTTCATTAGAGCAGAATCCTAGGGCTTTGAGGCTGTGGATAAGCCAGCTGGCCCAGAGCATGCACAGATTCTGATATTCCTGCATTTTCAAGGGGGCTTCATTGTCTCTGTTTCCCATTGACAGCCACGACTATGAACACCCTCAAGAAACCATTCTGGGTGCTGACAAGATCATCGAAGGCCTAAACAGTGGTCTGCTGAACATGTGCATGGGAGAGAAGCGAGTCGTCATTGTCCCACCACACTTGGGACATGGTGAAAGTGGTGGTAAGCCATGCCATAAACCAGGGCAGGCCTTCTCCAGGCACCTATTGCTAACCTCCAGAGCGCAGGTCACATTTGTATCATCAGATGAGATGATGGTGGAAGATAAATTCTGAGCATCTCAGCGTTCTTTCATTTTTTTAAACAGTTCTCTAGCCCATTAGGCTATTGAAAGTGTGTGTGAAAGTGTTTTCTGGTGAAATCTCAGAAGCGAAACTGGGATGAAATAGTGTGGTGGTGGTGGTTACTAAGCAGAATTTCCAGGTGAAAGAAGGTCTCTATCTACCTCTCTGCTCCATGTCCTGACTAGTAATAGAACAAATTAAGCAAAACAAGGTGTATCTGTTAGCTTACTTTGTATAACCTTGGTATAAAGTTTAAATATTAATGTTAAATATTTGTTAAATACATATTTAATATTTTTAGCATAGTACACATACTGCACAACTTTGTTATCCACTTATCTTCTTTCTTAGGAATGATGAGCAGCCTGTATTTATAGAATTCATATTTTGAGAATAGTTGTCCCATCTGATGTCACTTCCTGTCAAGGACAGAACTCCCAAGTCTCTTCCTAGCACTCTTCCCCTAGGGATGACTCTCAAGTCATTGCTAAGATATTCAGTGGTTAGGTCATCTTGCACTGCTAATATGCACAGCCGTTTCTTTTTTTCAGCCCGGGGTGTACCTGGCAGTGCTGTTCTCCGATTTGAGATAGAGCTTTTGCACTTTGAGGCTGGTGTTCCAGAAGGGTATCTGTTCATCTGGCATGATGAACCACCAGAAAACCTGTTTGAAGCTATGGATCTCAACAAGGACGGTGAAGTCCCATTTGAAGAGGTCTGACGGAGATCAGTACTAGAATGTTAAGGCTGGTGGAGAGGGGGAAATGGGATTTGTCTTAACTTTTATTCCTTGACAGTAACAACATCTATCTTTTTTCACCTCCTTGATCTAATTATTCCCAGACCATAAGATCTGCTATCCAGTTAAAGAAACTTTAGTTGATTAAGATTGCAATCCTATGTGCACTGACCTGGGAGTAAACCTTGTTGAACACAAAAGGACTTCCTTCTGAGAAAACATGCATAGGATTGTGTTGTAATTGTATGGGTTTGACTATATAATCTGTCTGCAGGCCAGATCAGGAGCACCCGTTGCAGTCCTCCCCCTGGATGAATGGAGCTTACCATTTCACTGGGAAGCCTCCTCTCCATGCTTCCGATAGCCTCCAAACTTCATGTTGGCCATCTACTTCCAGGTTCTGTCAACCCAGCAGGCTTTGGACCTGGATTTCCAGGCAAATGGGGCTGGCTGGCACACAGTTTGGGGATGATCAGCAGCACAGAGAGGGGGCTCCCCGGCAGAATGGCAAGCTCCTTTCATGCTGGGGAACAATTTTCCAACAGGCCTCAGTTTTCTCAGTTTGAAGACCACTGATGTAGAAGAAGGCCCCATTGAACTTAATGGAACTTACTTCTAAATAAGAGTGTATAGGATTGCAGACTTAATATATGAATTGATAATCCAATTTGCATATGGGTAAAAACAATAGTTTTGAATCAAGACATATCCTCTCTTTGCTTTTAGATGATGTGCTTATGTTGTAGAGTAATCCCTTTAGGAGAGTCATTTCCTCCTAAATAAGAGAAAAGGGGGTATCTCTCTTAAAATGGTGCTTGCCATCTGCAATTTTTGTAAGAAACTGTATTAAAAAGGTCTTAACTCATCAAAAATACCAGTTTAATCTATTAATGGGTTTAAAAGAACTAATTAAAAGTTGTATAATTGAACTGCTAAATCAATACAACATTGTAACCCTACTTCCCATTTCCCTTTTCTTTGGCTCAGAACTATAGTCAATCCGTGCTGGAACGGGGGGGGGGGGGGAAGAGAACACAATAACAACAGGATGCAATGTTAAATTGCATACCCCAAACAGCATACCCCATATCCCAATCTCTTAATATTTGAGATTGCTAACCCCAAGTGACACAGTGTTTCCCAGCATGCATTTTGTTGGACTTCAATGGCCAGCGCACTACACAAAGGAAGGTCAGAGAGAATGCAGCAGGGGAAACCAGAAATAGGAGCTGGGTGTCTTGAAATACGCCATGTGTTGTTGGCTGCACTACTGTTGTGAAGCACTGTAGGACCAACCTATCTTTTCTCTCTTCCTTTTTTGCCCCCTCTGCAGTTTTCAACATTCATCAAATCCCAGGTTGCAGAAGGGAAAGGTCGTATGATGCCTGGCACTGACCCAGAAAAGGTTGTTACAGACATGTTCCAAAACCAAGACCGGAATAAGGATGGGAAGATTACAGCGGAGGAACTCAAGCTGAAAGCAGATGAGGAGAATGTTCAAGTCCATGAGGAACTGTAAAAAAGAGAGGACTTTGGGGTTCAGCTGTTTTTGTTTTTTTTTAGAGCACGCCAATTTGGCACTATTTCTGTGCCATTAGGAGCTGGTTGCTCCCCAATCCCTCCCCTGAGTTAGAGAGACTGTCCATGCCTAAAGAAGGCATGTTTTGTTCCCTTTTTGGTATACCTCTTTGACATTTTTTTTAAAAAAACCTATTTAACCGAGAGTCCAGCTGATCAAGCCCAAAACCTGGGAGTTGACCTAACAGTGGAAGATTTCCTGATTCACTGATTCCAGGATCACTCCACACCCAAACCAAATTCTCTGTGTTTCTTTAAGCACAAATCTCAACCAAGTTGTCCTGGGCAGAAACTGTGAAATTAACTCATGTCTTACTCCGCGCCATGATGTTTGGGTACTAGGAGTATTCTCCTGCCAATAAAAGCTGAATTCTGTACCAGGGAAACCCAAATTGGATAATTGGAACTAATTATGCATTGCTTATCCTACATTCAGGCTTTCAAGGACTTTTGGATTTTATTTATTTTTCTTTTAGGTAAGGATAAAGGGAATAGAAGCAGCAAATTGTGGAGATAGGAACTGACAGGATTGCAAGCGAGTCTTTCCTTTTCTTTTAACATGTGCATGACAGGTCTGTGAGGGAAAAGAGGGGATAGGGAGTCCTGGGAGTAACCAGGCTGATCAAGGGCAGTAGTGCCTAGAGTTTAGTGCACATGCAGTCCTTCCTGCTCCCTGCTTTCGCCTTACTGGATCAGCAGCTGAATGAAAAAAAAATACCTTGTTAATTTGTGTCTGCTGCCACCATCCCAGGCTACAGAGACCAGGCGGAAGATGGCCACCTGGGAAAAAAACCTCTCTCAGGAGAGCACTGAATGCCAAGGTTCTTATTAAAAATCAAATTCATAGTAGCATGTGCAGGGTGAAGAGATGTGACAATCCACTGAACTGAACTATCTGTGAATATGGACTAGGTACATAAAAGGTCGGAATGGAACTAGTTTATTAAATGTCTAAGCAAAAGGGAATTAAACAATATGGGGAAAGAAAGGTGGGTAGTAAAAGTGCAAGCAAGCTGATGCAAGCAGCCTGAGCTTGGCTGGAAAGCATAAAGAAAACATTTCAACAGAAGGGATGCAGGAACCAGTAACACCCAGCAGATGGAGCCGAGACACTCAAATATACTTCTGAGATACTCAAAACCCTCAGCCCACACACACTCCCAGACTTGCCCCTTACTCAATCAGGGAAAGTTGCACACTGGCTCGAGTCAGCAGAAACTTGGGAAAATAAAAGAATATTTACTGCAGTCTAGCTAGGCAGTCCCTAGCTTAAGCTACTTATGTTGCTAAAGGAATCGTCAGTTATACTCACAGGTGAGCAAATGGGTGTTTCTCTCTGAACCCCAGTAACAACTTGTGCATGCTCATACACCCTTCCTGCCTACATTCTTCCCAAGCAATTCCCTTCCTTGCTTTTTTGCCCAACCCACTTGGCTTTTCTGGCAGTCCTAGTACCTTATTCTACTTAATGTAGAATTCTGGACAGAATCATGTCTAATTTCCAGCCGAAGACAGTGGTTTTTGTTGTTGTTGTTGTTTTAACACTGCCCCATATAAACACACACACACACACACACACCAGCATCCCTGCAAAGTGAGCTGCACTTTAGGGAGACAGAGAGCTCCTCAAACCCCCCCCCCCCTGAGGTGCAAGGTTTCTACAAGCAGCTCACCTGCAGGCTGGTGATACAACCCCAATTTCCACCACCTGAGAAATGTATTGAATGGCTCTGCTTGATGGCAATTGTGTTACTCTCAAAAAGTGAAAAAAAAAATGGGATTTGCTAACTCATGGGATAGTCCTTAATATTAATTTTGCCAAACCACACATCTGCATTCCCCAGTCTGGGCTTTGTTTCTGGGGCTTTTGTCCTTTATCATGTCTTACATGGAAGAAACAGGATTATTCGGGGCTTGCAGGATCCTTGGGGTCTGAAAACTAGGGCAAGACTCTGCCATATGTAGAGTTCTCCAGGAAGCAGTGACCACATTGCAAGATGCAATGAGTTTAACTGTATTTTCCCCCTACTTGCTGTGACCATCATTTCCAGAGAGAAAAGCAGCCCTGCTTCTCCCATAATTCAAATTCCTTTTCTGGGTGCTGTCCTTCCTGCAAAGTAAGAGCCATTGAGGACATACAGTATGATTGTTAACCCATGTCTGGCTACTTTGATGACTGAAAGACGTGCAACTTTAAAACAAGAGGCCACATTTACTACGATGAAACAGATGCACATTGTGCCGCTGCGAGAGGCTGGTATTTCTGGGTTATTTCCTAGGAAATAAACTGGGTTTTATAGGAAATAAACTGGGTAAAATCTGGGTTTTCAGAAGGAGTAGGATAAGGAGACCATCGGCCTTGTCAGTTTTGAAAATTCTCTTTTCTTTCAACTTAATAGACGAGCATAAGCATGTAGGAGACCCTGCATAGCAAAAAGCAAAATGGTGGCAACCCTTTTGCCTGTGGCCATCTTGGAAATGGCTACATTCATGCAACAGCTTCTCTGCACTGCTGGCAGCCAATCCAAGATGGCAGCAGATGTCCTGATGCAATCTTCAAAACTTTACTGCCGAAGCAGAGTTTCTGTTTGTTCAGTTTATTTAAGAAAAGGATGCTAGAGTAAAGCAGTGCAAAGATACACACCCTTTTTTCCAAAATAGGAAATCTTTTATTATCTTTAAACGTGTTTTGAAAACATGCAGTTTAGGGGGCTTTCCTGGGGAAAGTTGTGAATGAATCATTTATAGTTTAACAAAATGGTTTGAAAAACAACTTGTGTGCGCGCATTTTTGCCTACTTTGATATAATGAATTGTTTTACGTCATTTGTGGTATGTGATTTTCCCTGGGATCATACTTAGGACATCCTATAATGGCCACATGTGCCTCTCTGATGTATTTTCACACTAGCTTTCAAACTCACAAAAACCAGACAGTTAAGAGGAACGATTGTTTTCGACCATCAAAATTCCTTTTATGAGGTTCTCTGCTGCACATCTCAAATGACATTTGAAGAACAAAAATAAAACCTGGCACCCCATTTTTCTTTTTCTCCTAAAGGAAACCCATTTTACAGCAGCCCTACTCAACTATTTAAATGTCTGCTCCAAACACACACAACTCCAGCTGGAGGAGCATGGCAAAGCTCTCTTACCAGCATCCTACACCTGAATTTCTGTCTTGTAGCCTACCACAGTTTACCCACAACTGAGCTGTGCTCTGACTTAAGTAACTGGCATCAGCAGTTGTTTTGATTAGGATTTTTTTTCTTTAAAAGGAGAGGAGAAAAATGGAAACGAAAAATAAATGGTAACCCAAGCCTATGATTCCCAGCGCCTAGAGGAACAGTGGCACCAAAATGGTGACCGGTGTATCCTGCAGGTGTCAGGAAGCAGCTTGGAGGTCTCCTTGGAGGAAGGGGACTTTCATCCCCTTGCCCTGAGGAAAGCTTCAAACCCCGCAATGGGCTTCCTCAAGCCTTTGCCAGCTAATCCATTGGCACAAGCCAAGGTGATCCATGTCAGGCTTTCAAGTCCAACAGAGCTTTGGATCTGGTGGCAGAGGCTTCCGCTAGTCTCATTCACCTCTGGGCTGGTCCTTCCCCCTGTTCCAACCTCCCCCCACCCTCCCCCTGCCCTGAAAAGGTGCTATAGAGGCCAGGGGCAAGACTTACTGTCAGTTGTGCTGCTGCGTCATCTTTCCAGTGCTGAGGCCCAACAACAAAGCTCATTCCTCACCCAGTGCTGTAAACATGTATTTTACGGCATGTTTATGACACCGAGCATTGGCATTACAGCACCATCCGGCACTGGCATTACAGGGCCATAGGATTGGGCCTCGAGTCTCATATTGCTAGTTTGGGCTGAAGTTGGTAAAGGCTATTTGACCTTTGGTGGTTGCATTGGGGACCTCAAGTGGATTGTACTAAGATGGGTCTCGCCAGCAACACAATCACTATTTTCCTTTCTTCTAAAGAGGAAGAGCATTTGAATGCAATAGAAGGTACAGCTCCTGCACCTTTCAGAGTTGTGCAATACTGGAAATTGGCTGATGAAGCTTTTCTTGGTTTCTTTGCAACAAGCTGCACTGCCTGAAAATTTCTATAAAAATGTTGAAGACAGAACATTCTGATTCTCCTTTGAATCTGGACACCCTAAAGAAAAAGAACTATGGGCATATGCGCTTTTAAAAAAATAAATCAAGTGGCAAAAAGGCATGTAGGACAATGCATAAAGCAGGACTACTCAATTTGACTGCTATGTGAGCCAGCCACAAGTCCTGACATGCCATCTGCTATGCCCTGTGGCCAAGTATCTTTGCTTCCTTATGTTACATGCATACTCTGGAAAAGAAACAGCTACTGAACACACACAACCACAATGCAGTGACCATTTTTTTTCTTTGCAGCTGTACCATATAAAGAAAAATGGCAGCTGGGGATGCGATAGCCATTGATCAAAGAAAGGCGTAGGAGAAGAATCTTATATGGTTTGCAGAAGAACAGCATAACCTTAATTGCACTGACCCACACCTGTCAGAAGGCACAAGCTGCAAATCTGCAGAGGCATTTGTGAGATTCAAATTTAAACTCTGCCTGCACGAAAGTACCACTGTGCACCCAACTAGACTGCACAGTGTATCACAGAAGCCAAAATAAGCAAACAGTCCTGTTTTGTGCATAGGATAGCCACTTCACACAGGCAGCCTGTTGCAAGAAAGGAACCACTGTGCACTCAAATCCAAAAGTGATGACGGACTTGGTGTTAGCGCAGAGCAGGTATGGGATGCAATTTAAATGCAATGGGGGAAGCATAACTAAACCTAGCAGCTCCCTGAAAAGCAACTGTAAGCTTGCATATACTGTATTTTGCCCTTATAGGGCTGTAATTTGGTCTTGATCAGGAACACAGTGGTTTAGAGAACAGACTTGTATCAACTTGGCCCGGGGTTAGATCTAGGCTTCACAAAATGGCCAAGAAGTAGGGAGGGTTGGTCTGAGTTTGTAAGATGGCAAGAGGAAGTAAAATGTTGAAGGACAACCATGCATATAGAAGGAGCATCTCCTAACCCCCCCCCCCCCAAGAAGCAGTTCATCATCAAGGAGAGTTGGACTGCGTAGGCTGGGTTTGAGCCAGGATGAAGCGAAGGATACCATTCACCACATCCAGTGTTTCATCCTTCTCCAGCACAATATCGTAAGCCTCAGTATATTTCCCTCGCTGTTCCTCCACCTGCAGCAAGATGAGGGGGAGAAGAGAGAGAAAGAGATAAAATAGGGCTTATTGGGCTGGCCTCAGAAAACAACTAAATTGTCTGCACTGGCAAGCTGTGAGCTATATCGGGAACATTCTCTAGCATAAAAGCACACAGAGTCTTGAATGCCACAAGCATACAATTGTAAGGAGGTGTAGATTTAAAGCAAGATTTGCCCCTTCTACAGCAAGTACAGTGGTTGGGTGGCTGCAATGCTAAACCTACACTGCCAGAAGGAACAAGCCTTCAGCTTTCCTGGTTTCAGGATCTTTTCCCTCCCTAGAACTTTATCCCCCACCCTAGACGGTGCATGTTAGTTGCCTGCAATCTCAACTCACCTTGTCATTCAGGAAGCCAACCCGAAGAATATTGTCTGCGTTGGCAACCCCATCTGCCATAGTGAGGTCACCCATGGAATCTCCAAGAAGTAAAATGTTGGTCCTTGTGCACAACTGCTGAAAATATTCTGTGTTCTCCAGGACTGAGTTGTTCTTGTTGTAGGTGTGGATCAGAGGTGTTTTGAAACCAATCAGGATTCCCTGTATGGAGACACACACACAAAAACTAATTGTTGTTGGCATCCTTCAGTCTCGGAAGACTATGGTGTCGCGCTCTGAATGGTGGTTCTGGAACAGAGTGTCCTCTCCAGTGCGCGAAGCCTGGGTAAAGTAGGTATGGAGGATAGGCTGTTACCCATGCAGCAAATCCCCCCTCTCCACGTCGCTGGAATGGTCCAATGGAAAGGCAGAGGCCAATATGGTTGGTTCCAGCGGCGTCGCAGGAGTTGCCAGAATGTGACTGTGTTCAGCCATGAACTGCCTCAGGGACTCCGGCTGCTGATTTTGCCTCGAGGTTGACTCCTGAAGCCTTTTCCATAACTGGATGTAGCCACAAGGCAGTGGAGGTTTGGGGTCAGAGTTTTCCTTCTCTCAGATGAGCTGCCTTCCCAGGCTGACGAGTCCCATCGACCCAGTGGCTGTTTAGTCGCCTCTTACGACAAGTACAGCCAAACTGAGGGCCTATTCTTATCCCCAGCCCCCAGGGGAAAAAGACTAATTAACTACAAGCAAAACTTAATGGCTCCAAATCAGAGAGACGTAGACAACTTCTGCATTCTGTGCTGGAGGGATAAAAGTACATTTTGTTGACACAATGGCATCCTCCACAGGTAGTCAGGCAGTACCTAGCAGTAATGATTTCTTAGTTACTGTCGTGCTACTGGTCTGTAAGCAGGGTGAGAATCAGAAGCTTCAAATCCTCAATGTCAGGGTTGGGGAGAATTTGGCAGGCACTACAATGAGCAAGAATCCGGGTCTGGGAGCCAGGCAGACAAGGTAACAGCTTGGCTGATCAGGCCTCAGAGTCATCTACCAATGTCCTTGCAACAGTCCCCAGGACAAATGTTCCTTCCTCTGATGAGCATGGGAGGCCAACATTGCCTTGTTTCTGCAGCTGCACTGGGCTTTGAATAAGCACCTCCAAGCTCAGTGTTACATCAGACACAAATCCCCTCCCGGAGGAAATGCAGGGCCAGCAGTGGGCACAAAATCTGTCTGATTAGAAAGGCCAGCCAAAATGTGTGGATTCCAGTCTTGTCAGAAAGCTTCCTAGAGGAACACAGGAACTTATGCTGCTATGATTCCAGTTATACCTTAGTCTACCTTGCCATTTGCACAGATAGAGAGTGTGATCCTTGGGACTCCAAGCACCTTCAACCCATGCAACTTCTAGTTCGTATTGGCCTAGTACTCAGCAGCATGGTCTACCTGTGCCTGGGCTATACCACTTCAGACTGCAGATGGAGGTTCTCATAACTGAATGTTCCTGCATTTCCCCCACCACTACCAATTCTTCCACACAGAAAACTAAATGTTGGAGAGAAGGTTAAGCTACTCTCTTTTCCCTGGATATCTAGTTCTTTTTAAGTCTGGAGGAGCGTTCATTCTTGTGAGCCCAACTTAAAAGCTGGAAGTGGTGAAGCCTAGGCACAAGCTCACTACCTCAGTAAAAGCTAGACAAATGCATGCTAATCCTTGGATTCAAAATTCAAGCCTGGAAGGCCATGGCTGACCCTGTTGGGCACACACTAGATTTCCCCTTGTTTGATTCAACAGGGAATTGTCTGTTCTAGCAATCTTCTAACCATGTCATCTATGGCCAAGATAAAAATAGGAATCCTTTTTAAGCTAATCCCATAGTGCCCAAACTATGATCCTTATAGTGCCTCCATGCCACAGCAGATGGGGAGGACAGGGGTGGGGAACAGAATGTTTTCAACAAAAAATCAAAATATCTTTTTGAAACTGAGCTTTATAAAAACAAAAACACTCACATTGTTGTCAAAGTTCATATAGTTGGAGACCACATTAATGTTGGAGTGGAACATGCCAGCCTGACGGATGATCTCCTCCAATATGTCACCTACACCTGCCGAGAAGATGAACAGTGGAATTTTGCTTTGGTGAAGCTGGTCAAAGAAAATGTTGAAGCCATCTCTGAGTGCAGGAAGAAGACAAAGAAACAACAATGTTTGATTGCAACGGTGAAACACATACAGCTCGCTCCAGGAAGTCGCAAAGTGGGCATTCACCAGGGCCTCAATGCTGGGAAAGAACGCTAGCACCCTAATAGGGTGACCATTTGGATTTTGTGTGGGGTACCCAAGGAAGTCAAAGGTGAGAGACTCTTGGTTTGCATGCCTAGTCTCTTCAAGGCTAAGAAGGTTTGACCAAGGCGCCCCAAAAATATAAAGGAGAAAGAAAACCTGGAAAAAAGAGACACAAAAACAGGAAGACAGAGAAAAAGCAAGGGACAGACTAAAGAGATTAGAATTAGAGAACAAAATTAATAGAAATACATACACAGAACGGTAGGGCATGCACTAATTTTGTCCTATAGCACCAATGAATCAAAGCAAACTGATTAGTCAATTTAGGGGTTGGGGTTAGATGCTGCAACAATTTGTTATGGGCGCCTTATAATTTATAGCAGGGTTCCTCAAATTGTGGGTTGGAATCCACTAGGTGCGTCACAATTGATGTCCTGTGCATCCTGGGCTGGGCCCTTCCTCCCACCCTTGCATCCAGTTGGATCGAAATTGGAGCCTTCTAGATGCAATTGGAGGCTGCATTGTGCCTCTGCAGGACACCAGAAGCAGCCAGAAAGTCACTTCCAGTAGCTGCCAGAGGCCTACGGAGGCCTTCTGAGGCCTGCGGAGACCCAGCGGGAGAAAGAGGTGGGTCATGTTGCTCTCTGCCACAGAACAGGTGGATCACAGTTGGAAAGAGTGAGAGTCCCTGCTCTATAGTCTATAAAACTATAAATTGATGTGTTTTAGTGGTTAGAGCAGGGCTGCTTGAACCCCGGCCTGGGGGCTGGATTCAGGGTTTGGATGAACCTGTCTGCCCAGTGAGTGGACCTTAGTGTTCTGCCCCAGCATGGCTCATAATCTGGGTAGGCGTCCTGTCACGCAGCCTTCTGGGATGCCAGGCAAGAGATGCGACTGCCCAGAGCATCCTGATGCTCAGGTCTACAACTGAAAGCTGCGGTCTGGACAGGGTGCATTCCAGGTGCACAGCAGTTGTGAGTTTGGGCACCACTGAGTTAGAGTAACCACTTGGTACACGTTGTTGTAAGATACAAATGCCTATGTGTTAAATCAATCTATTCTGCTATATGGCTATTTGGCATATTACATAGCAGCAACCCCAAGCCCCTGAGCTTATATGGACAGGGAGTCATTGCTGATCCCAGATTGTTGACTAATGCACCTGTGTAAGATACATTTGTTGTGTTCACACTTTACATCTTCAGTGTATATACAATTAAAATATGGAGTGTGTGAAGAGACCTTTAGGCTGCACTGGGACTTTCTTCTGGGTAGACATGTATAAGATTGTGCTATTAGACTACTAATGGTTTCAGATCTCCTATCTGCAGTACAGAGATAACAGGGAGAGCCTACAGGGCGGTTGTATGAATTACTGGAATGATCTATGTGAAGTGCTTTGAATACTTGAAATGTGTTGTACAACTCTTGCTATCTTTAATCTTGACCATTTTGTTTTAGAGCCAAACAGCAGCATTTCAATCTCAGCTTGCCTGTCCCTACTTTATGGCTTCCAGCCATGCTTCCCTTCTACATCCAACACCTTTCCCTTTGCTACAGTGTTGCACCTTGTCAAAGCTGGTCAAATTCTACGCACACTTAATCAGCATTCAGTGCAAGCATTCCAACTGTGTAGACTGCTGCCCATAAGCAGCTAGCTTCCATACATTAAATGTACTGATAGATCCAATTTCTTGTGCAGAATTCTCACACTGGAGAATTTGGGAGGGTTGATGTAAAGGAAACTTGGGAGGGTTGTTGCAAAGGAAAAATAACCACAAAAACAAAGGTGCATGCTGTCCTCCTCTTTCCCCATCCCTGGATCCTATTCTTGTACCTGAGCATGACATCCGACTCTTTCACTGTCGGGGCAATGTCACTTTTCCGAATCTTCTCCTGGGTTAAGACATTGTGGGCCTCTGTCCACCTGAAATAAATTCCTGCTGTTAGATCTTTAAACTACTTTCAGGGAACAGGACTGGCCTCTCCTATTTCCAACCAAAGAATCTAACAAAAACCTACAGCCTTCTAATCCAGTTCAGCACTTGCTTTGAGGTTAGGAGTTCTGCTCTCTCTGACCGCTTTGGGGTAGTCTCAGCAGCACTGTGTCTCTATTAATGCTGAGAGGTCAGGGGAGGACATGCATTTAAACTGAGAGTCTGATTCTGGCCCTCCATCAATCCAGAACACCAATGATATCATTCCTGGATTAACTAAATCTAATCTATCTGGCCTGACATGCTTCCTGTTCAATGTGGAGCACAGCTTGGTAAGAGAATCTTTTCCTATACCTACAACCCAGTTCTCCATTTCAGGATTCCGAACTGTAGCAGGATCTGCCGTAATAGCCTTCATCAATTACCTTCTTGGGTACAAATACTCACCACTCTACCATGAGGGGCAGTTTGTCTTCCACAGTCCGATCAGGGTCAATTTCGATAGGATAGTAATGATGGAGCAGATCTTTTAGCTGGAACATTTGCCAGAACACACGTGAGCAAGGAAGAAGAAAGAAAAGTCTTTTAAGACATTCTCAAAGGTTCTCAAAGACAGAATTGAGACAACTGAGTGTAGAATTTTCATGGGTTTCCAACTAGAAACGAAGATTGAACAACCACCAGCTTAGCCTTGCTCCCAGTCACCTGGGGGGGGGGGAGATAACTAAGCTATGCTTCTTAAGCATTTTTCAACTCTTACCCATGGGTGGGAACCCCTCCATTTGACTAGCAGCACATTTCTGTGCTGTCACAAGTAAGTGAAGTTAAAATGGTTTACCAAGATGTCAAAACTACAAATGTCTGGTTCCTCAGCAACTTTAGCAGGACCTGAAAAGTTTACCAATATGTACACCATAAAACTGGTTTGGCTTCTTTCAAGTAACTCTGGAATTGTGGTTTTGCGAGGTGGTGGCTAAAACACCGAGTCTGCCATATTAGATAGTTGTACTGCTACTGTACACTAATCAGCGGCAGAAAAAGAAATTTAGATTTTTTGCTCTCAAAATGCCAGAGTGAGGGATGTATGTCACTTCAGGTAACAGATGATGAAAATTCTTAACCTGACTTCAGTGATGGAACAGTACATACAAAAGGAGAGCAGCTTTAGGTCAGTATATCAAGAGAAAAACAGCTATTTATGGGGCTTCACTGCTCTTGAGAAACCGTGTTCCAAAAAAGAACAAAAAAAGATTTTGTCAAGCACATCGGTACCATAGGAAGGCCATCCAAAACACTGAAATAACACCAAGGGTCCAAACCTATCCAACTCTCATAAGAACATAAGAACAGCCCCACTGGATCAGGCCATAGGCCCATCTAGTCCAGCTTCCTGTATCTCACAGCGGCGTACCAAATGCCCCAAGAGCACACCAGACAACAAGAGACCTCATCCTGGTGCCCTCCCTTGCATCTCCAGTACTGGTACAGCTGCAATGCAGCTCCAGGGTAAGGAAACAAATGTTCCAATACCTTGAGGAGGCCTTTGTGACTGACTCCTCACCACAGGATGCAGTGCACGCCCCATTGGCATGGCTGCACCGGCAGTAGAAAATTGGATAGGACTGGGTCCTGAGACATCAGTCAAAAGTTACAAGATGCAGCTGGTTTGATGGTCAAAACCACAAAAGTAGTTTGAACCAACCCTGAAACTCCAAAATGGGGACCAAATGAACTAACATTCGAACTATTAAATGCTAATGTAATCTGCAGCGTTCTTCATTAAAATAAGTATCCCAGAGAATGGCAATTCAGTCAGCTTTAACCCACAAAAGGGGGTAATTAAATCCTGGTCAGATTATTTTGAAATTTACTTTAAACTTTAATCTACTTTGAGATTCTGTCTAGCTATATTAAGTTTAAATTTATCAATTAATCTCCTGGGTTTATTTTGACATGTCATTTAACCATATTTCTTTCCTTAATTTTTATTTTTTTAAGATTTATTCATAAAATGTAACTATGTGCTTGCATTTGTTAATCAAGCATTGCAAGCTTTTAAAGTACAGCATTTTATTCATTTCAATATAGTAAAAGCATTCTAAAATTTGCTCTTTGGTCTGTTTCCAGTTTGGGAAAAGGATAGTATTGTGAGAGTTAAAGCTACATGGAGAAAGAAAGTTGAGCTCCAATAAGAAGTGCCAACTTACGGAGTCCTTGCCTCTCAAGAGAAGGTATGCAGAGTGAGCTGATCAAGAGGTCTTAGATTTCTCACAAAACTACAATTCCCAGGGCTCCTGATTGCAGGCGGGAAAGGAATGTGACATTTAGTTTAGATCTTAATACAGCCAAATGTTAGGTTTGAAATTTCATACCTTTTTCTTGCCTTCCTCGCTGATGACACAGCTGTAATCTAAGATATCTAGAGAGGTTCAAATGAAAACACATGTAATTTCTGGAAACCACAGCACAAATATAGAACAATTTCTAGCTTAGTGTGGCCAGTTGAGGATTGCTATGACTCCAAGCTAGCCAGCTCCAACTCTGAATTTTCAAATGATTCACTCCTTGGCATGAATAAGGCTGTGTGCTTCAGGATCCCATGCAAGCACACAATATTGAATTCTGTGCCCAGTACATCATTCTGTGAAATTGTGCTTATTTTTTAAAAGCAAGTTTCTAGTCCTTAAGACTGTGGAGATAGCCTGGGAAGTTGTGGGCAATGCCCATTGAAATCTTAAATTCCAAGTTTGGGGATGGTGCAAACTAAAACAGGATTTCCATAAAATGGAAAGAAACTACATCTTTCTTCTTCTCCATTAATGACAAGAACAGAATAAATCACACATTATGAAAAATGTGCTTAGCTGCTTAATTTATACAGATTGCAGACTTCAACTTTACTTGGCACATACCCACTACTTAACCAAGAACTCTAGTTCATAGCTCCTGATCTTAACCAGGATGCCACACTAGCTACACGGTAGAGGTAGGTACTGTAGGCTCAAGGCCTATAGGGGAGAAGGAAAAACCAACGCAGAAAAGAAATTAAGAGAATACAAGAAAAATGGCCGTATAAATGAATCACAATTCTACATGGGGCAGGAATGGGAGAGAAATTATGATAAAGATATGAGAAGGCCTGCAAGAAGGAAAGGGAGAAGATCAATGCGGAGGCAAGCTGGGAACTGCCAAAGAAACTGGACTCACTATATGAAGTGGGACAGCGCCGTCCATTGAACTCAAACCGAGTTAGAGTCATGTCGAAATCAGAAATGACCTGGAGAGAACAGCAGGGAGAGAAAGAGAAACTAGGTAGCTTCCACAGAATCAGGACACCAGCCGCTAAAAAAGTTGGGTGCCAGAGTTACGGCTTAACACCTAGCCTTAAACAGAGGATTTGTAGCACAGCAGAGATAAGAATCCAGACCTGTTGGCATTCCACATGCAGCCCATGACCAACAGCTTTGCTCCATAACAACCTGCCTTTTCCAAAGGCTTTTGAAGGCATGGTGTGGGGCAGAGTGCATTCAAAACACAACACATTGATTCTTCACAGTGACTTGCACAGACAGATCAGTGCTGGGCTAATTTCACTCAGGCATTAGAGTTCCTGGCTAGGAAACAAATATTTCACAAATGCAGAAGATCTTGCCACTTTTGGTGCTCTGGAAGTTAGACCCGTGATTGGGTATATATTTGGAGCACCGATTCAAAACATTGCATCAGTATGGCCATATTACCTCTAGTTTTGAAGATATGGCATACATACCTTAGATGTTGATATGCAGATATATAATTGGATATTGAGTGAACTGATAGTAAAGCTGATTGTTTTGCCCTATCAGCTGATAGCTTCACTATCAGCACAGGGTTCTCCACACCCCCGGGGGGCTGCAGGAGGCTCTGGTAGGTCCAGCCAAGTCCCTGCACGCCTCCAAAGTGACACGATCCTGGTGAGTGCGTCACTGCCTCCCCCTCCCCCGCAAGGACTTACTGCAGGGTTCAAATGACTTTGGAGGTTGAGAACCGCTGTCTTAAGCTTTAAGTCAGTGGTTCTCAAACTCTCTGGGAGAGTTTGAGAGCCACTAAGTTCTTGCGTGGGCAGGAGGGGGAGGCAGCAGGGGTGGGGGAAGGTAGCTGTGTGATCCCCAGGATCACACTGCTCAGGGGGGCTGCAGGGGCTTGGGTACACGTACCCAAACCCCTGCAGCCTCCCGGGGGTGCAGGGAGCCCGGTGCAACCTGCAGCAGGGCTCCCCGCAGCAGTGAAAGTAGATGCGGAGCGATCACGCCCTGCCTCTGGAAGTGGAGCATGTACTGGGGATCACATGTACCCACGCCCCTGCAGCCTCCCTGAGCAGTGCGATCCTGCCTCCAGGCTGCCCCTGCCCCTTTAAGGGGCGAGGGCTCGCAGGCTGGGGTGTCAAGACACCACAGTTTGAAAAGCCCTGCTTTAAGTGGAACCATGCAGCAGGTTGCAAAACATTCCTTCCACTTGGTGGACATCTCGCTAATAAACAAAGACAGAACAGGCAGTGCATGGCATTTTAAAAAATGCTGATGTTTTGTAAAACTTCACCATCTGTTCTACCTCTCTTGACATGTATATGTCAAGAGTAAATCTCACAAAAAGGTAGCCTAGCTGCAGGCAAATATTTGCCAAACACCCCTTCACCCTGCTGGAACCTGCTTATGTAAGCAAATAGAACTCCCCTGATAGGAGGGGTAAAAATAAGGCACAGTAAGGTATACATACCTGGAGCCTGTCCACTCCCCCTTTCTTGAGTGCTGAAATGATCCTTTTCACTTGCTCAGGATCCTTCATCTGGACAGTCACTTTCTCCAACTCAGGCACCTGGAGAAAGAGCAAGCGTGCTATCTGCAATGGAGTTTTTGGCATCTGTGTGTGTGCTCTTGGTGTATTCAGTTTTATAAGTTACAAGAGAAACTTGCAACAAAATGTTGTATCTCCTCAATTCAAAAGCCCAAGTGGCTCAAACCGACCAATTCCTTCTCCCTGTCCCCTCTTCTGTTGCAGCTGTTTCCCCCCCCCCAACTGCTAACTCAACATTCTGTGGCTCTTAGGAACTGTTGAGCATGCTCAGTCTGCACCAGACTTTGGGTTTTTTTCCCCTAACCTTCACTTTTTCTTTAATTGACAAAATTTAAATATTTCTCTTTTTTTTGTATATATATTTATTTTATTTTTAATGATATTAAAAAGAAAAACAATAATATTAATACAAAAATACACTGAAATTCATAAAAAAGAAAAAACTACACAGAATATATCTAACAGTGTAGCAAGAGTGAAGCAAAAAGTTCTAATTACTTTCTGCATTTATATAAATGATATAAATGCACATTGGGGGAAGAATACCAGGCAAATCTCTAACAAAAACCCTTGACTTCCGACGGGCGGACTTCCCTCAAATGAGGAGGCTGGTTAGAAGGAGGTTGAAAGGGAGGGTAAAAAGAGTCCAGTCTCTCCAGAGTGCATGGAGGCTGCTTAAAACAACAGTAATAGAGGCCCAGCAGAGGTGTATACCTCAAAGAAAGAAGGGTTCCGCTAAATCCAGGAGAGTGCCCGCATGGCTAACCAGCCAAGTTAGAGAGGCTGTGAAGGGCAAGGAAGCTTCCTTCCGTAAATGGAAGTCTTGCCCTAATGAAGAGAATAAAAAGGAACATAAACTGTGGCAAAAGAAATGTAAGAAGGTGATAGGGGAGGCCAAGCGAGACTATGAGGAACGCATGGCCAGCAACATTAAGGGGAATAATAAAAGCTTCTTCAAATATGTTAGAAGCAGGAAACCCGCCAGAGAAGCGGTTGGCCCTCTGGATGGTGAGGGAGAGAAAGGGGAGATAAAAGGAGACTTAGAGATGGCAGAGAAATTAAAGGAGTTCTTTGCATCTGTCTTCACGGCAGAAGACCTCGGGCAGATACCGCTGCCCGAACGGCCCCTCCTAACCGAGGAGTTAAGTCAGATAGAGGTTAAAAGAGAAGATGTTTCAGACCTCATTGATAAATTAAAGATCAATAAGTCACCGGGCCCTGATGGCATCCACCCAAGGGTTATTAAGGAATTGAAGAATGAAGTTGCAGATCTCTTGGCTAAGGTATGCAACTTGTCCCTCAAAATGGCCACGGTGCCAGAAGATTGGAGGATAGCAAATGTCACGCCTATTTTTAAAAAGGGAAAGAGGGGGGACCCGGGAAACTATAGGCCGGTCAGCCTAACATCCATACCGGGTAAGATGGTGGAATGCCTCATCAAAGATAGGATCTCAAAACACATAGACGAACAGGCCTTGCTGAGGGAGAGTCAGCATGGCTTCTGTAAGGGTAAGTCTTGCCTCACGAACCTTATAGAATTCTTTGAAAAGGTCAACAGGCATGTGGATGCGGGAGAACCCATGGACATTATATATCTGGACTTTCAGAAGGCGTTTGACACGGTCCCTCACCAAAGGCTACTGAAAAAACTCCACAGTCAGGGAATTAGAGGACAGGTCCTCTCGTGGATTGAGAACTGGTTGGAGGCCAGGAAGCAGAGAGTGGGTGTCAATGGGCAATTTTCACAATGGAGAGAGGTGAAAAGCGGTGTCCCCCAAGGATCTATCCTGGGACCGGTGCTTTTCAACCTCTTCATAAATGACCTGGAGACAGGGTTGAGCAGTGAAGTGGCTAAGTTTGCAGACGACACCAAACTTTTCCGAGTGGTAAAGACCAGAAGTGATTGTGAGGAGCTCCAGAAGGATCTCTCCAGACTGGCAGAATGGGCAGCAAAATGGCAGATGCGCTTCAATGTCAGTAAGTGTAAAGTCATGCACATTGGGGCAAAAAATCAAAACTTCACATATAGGCTGATGGGTTCTGAGCTGTCTGTGACAGATCAGGAAAGAGATCTTGGGGTGGTGGTGGACAGGTCGATGAAAGTGTCGACCCAATGTGCGGCGGCAGTGAAGAAGGCCAATTCTATGCTTGGGATCATTAGGAAGGGTATTGAGAACAAAACGGTTAGTATTATAATGCCGTTGTACAAATCGATGGTAAGGCCACACCTGGAGTATTGTGTCCAGTTCTGGTCGCCGCATCTCAAAAAAGACATAGTGGAAATGGAAAAGGTGCAAAAGAGAGCAACTAAGATGATTACGGGGCTGGGGCACCTTCCTTATGAGGAAAGGCTACGGCGTTTGGGCCTCTTCAGCCTAGAAAAGAGACGCTTGAGGGGGGACATGATTGAGACATACAAAATTATGCAGGGGATGGACAGAGTGGATAGGGAGATGCTCTTTACACTCTCACATAATACCAGAACCAGGGGACATCCACTAAAATTGAGTGTTGGGCGGGTTAGGACAGACAAAAGAAAATATTTCTTTACTCAGCGAGTGGTCGGTCTGTGGAACTCCTTGCCACAGGATGTGGTGCTGGCGTCTAGCCTAGACGCCTTTAAAAGGGGATTGGACGAGTTTCTGGAGGAAAAATCCATTATGGGGTACAAGCCATGATGTGTATGCGCAACCTCCTGATTTTAGGAATGGGTTAAGTCAGAATGCCAGATGTAGGGGAGAGCACCAGGATGAGGTCTCTTGTTATCTGGTGTGCTCCCTGGGGCATTTGGTGGGCCGCTGTGAGATACAGGAAGCTGGACTAGATGGGCCTATGGCCTGATCCAGTGGGGCTGTTCTTATGTTCTTATGTTAATGATCTAAATTTCCACACTTATAAAAGTTATATCTCTAATAGTCCCTCATATGACTAATCTTCAAATGCAGAACTCATTAAATCATTACACTCTCTCTCTCTCTCTTGCAAAAAGTCAATAATTGTTTTCCAGTTATTCATAAAGGTTTTTGGTGATTTCTCTTTAAGTCATAAATTTATCCAGACAAAATTTAAATATTTCTACAAACTTAGATAGTTCATCTTAGCTCCGAGGATGTAAAAACCATTACTTTGTCTGTGGGAATCTCAATCAGTCAAGTAAATTTGCGATTAATATATAGGTAACATATATACAGGGTAATACATACATTCCCACAAACAATTCATTTGCCCCTGCCTTTCACTCTGCCATGGTCCTTCTCAGAAGCTCCACCTTCACTCCCATCCTTTTCTCCCACTCTAAAATGAGTTCCCCATTTCTGATCTTTCCATTAATTCTCCATCCCACAAAATATCCATAAAAGAGTAAAACAACTTCTTGCTCCTGATTGACTTCATGCTCCTGGTGCCCTCCAACTCACCAGCCTTTCCTCTCCAAGGCCTCTTTGACCTGCCTTCAAGACCTCAAGTCTTCCAATTCATTCCCTGACAAGAACATTCCTCTTTTGATTCTCCAAACACATACCTGATATGGGATTCCCAACTTTTCTCCATTCCTCCAACGGTTACACCAATAGACTTTAACCAGGATCCTTACACATACCACCTCCTGCTCTATCTACTCTTCCTTGTTCCCTGAATGGGCTTCCCTCCAAACCATTTTCTTGACACCTGATCCCACAAACTTGACCCCTTCCTATTGTCCCAAATCAAATTGTTTTAAAGAGCGAGCTGGTATAACATACTAGCCAAGACTGAATGACAAATCCAAACATTATTAGAGGATTGAATACTGTTGTTAGCTTTGCCATGAACTTAACACAAGAAGAACCCCGTTGGATCAGGCCAAAGGCCCATCTAGTCCAGCTTCCTGTATCTCACAGCAGCCCACCAGGTGCCTCAGGGAACACACAGGACAACCTGCTTTCTGTTCAAATTCTGCCCTGCTGCTTTTATTAAGTATGCACTGACTGATTGATTGATTGCCTTCACCTAGCTGCCATGCCTTGTGTCCCAAATTACTAGAACTTCAAATCACGATCTAACTTGGGTTAAGTATAAAGTAAATTTAAATAAAACAGAAAAGTAGAAAGGTTGCTTTCTTCTTTCTTTTCTCCTCCTCTGTTTTGTTAGTTTTCCAAGTGCCTCTGCCTCGGGCTCTTACTCCCAAGTAGTACTGTCTAGGAGACTCTGCTCCTAAACAGAGCAGACCTGTGTAGACTTGAGCTGTAATTTACACTTTCTGCAGAATTAGCACCCCCACCTACAAGCTGCAGATTATAATGACAACAACTATACAAAGGTAGGTCGGGATAAAGATTACAATATGATGCATGAAACACTTGCTCAGCCGCACTAAGCAAATATTAAACGTGGCTGTTAAAGAAGCCTTCCCCACTAGACTGCACAGACACTTCTTCTGCTCTTTCTGATGCATAGATGCAGCCACTGGCCCCTCGCATCAGGAGCCCCCAAACACTCACTTTGAGGGCCTAACTCCCTACTTGCTTGCCTTTCTGGGGCCTCCACCTGCCGTCCACAGAAAGCCTCCCACTGATGGCCAGTTGCACTCCGAAAAGCTCCCCCCACAGTGTGATCCCCCCTCCAACGCTCATCAGACTATCCCCTGGGAAGATCTACCCCCCTCTCCCAGTCCCAACAGACCTGCCTCCCCCCAAGTCGGTCCTGCCACCAGCACAAGCCTAAAGAACTACAGAACTAGGAAGGTCACAGCTGAAGCATTGCGGGGGAGGGGAGATGGGGGCCGCAGAGAGTTGTGAAGGTTTTCCGCAGTTGAATGGGAATGCGCCCCGCGCTTCTGCTGGCCTGGAGTCCATGAGGAGTTTGGTCTCCTGCAAAGACTTGCAATCAGAGGCGACTACTCCTCATGGACTCCAGGCCAGCAGAAGCGCGGGGCGCGTTCCCATTCATTGCCCTGCAAAAAGGTCTCTGCCCCAGGAGGCGGACAGTGCACTCCTTGCGACAGATCTGCATCCCACCAAGCCCTGCCCCCGCTGGTCTCAGGCTCACCATGGTCTTGGTCCAGCAACCCCAACGTAGGAAGGTGCTCGCGGCTGGCGCCGGGAACGGAGCAGGCGGAGGAAGGCAGAGGGACGGAGTTCGCCCAGGGTTGGGCTGGGCTGCAGGCAGGCGCCGCCTCCTTCGCCTCCATTCTTGGCTGCGAGTCATCGGAGGCTGCTGGAGCTCTGGTTGCACTTGCCTTCCCTCGCCCTCCCCTGGGCAGGCACCGGAGGTCGCCCTCCCCGGGTGGAGCTGGCTGCCTGCGAGCCGCTGATAAGGAGCCCGCTCCGTCTCCCTCGCACTGCAGGCCGTACGGCATGTCAAGGGGGAGATGCCAGAGCGGCTTTCACGCGCTTCCTTGTAGGTCTACCAGCCTCAGAATGCGGGCTGTAAACTCAGGGTACGATTCAGGCTGCAACCCTACACATGCTTAGCTGGTGTAACTAGGGTGGAACCTGCCGGGCACCCTACGTGGGGGGCATCAGGCAAAGCAGTCACTGGAGGTAGAGGTGCTGGCGGCTCCCCCCCACATGAGAGGGAATGGGGGACACAAAGCCACCAGCACCTCCTCCTCCGGGAGAAACCGCAAGTGGCATCATAATCTCATGTGACATCATCACATCACTGCCCTGGGCACCAGGGCTTCTAGTTATGCCTATAGGGAGGAGTAGGCCCCATTGTACTACATCCAGGCCACTTCTTTCCACTTAGCGCTAGAGAAACATAGGGCACAATCCTAACCAACTTTCCAGCACTGGCATAGCTTTGCCAGTGGGGCATGTGCTGCATCCTGCAGTTGGGGGACAGTCAAGGAGGCCTCCTCACCGTAGGGCAATGTTTGTTCCCTTACCTTGGAGTTGCGTTGCCCTTATGTCAGTGCTGGAAAGTTGGTTAGGATTGCGGCAGTAAACTCTGCAGCTGTGCTGGCTGAATGTGCATGGCAGCCCTATGCGACTGCTCTCTTCTCCCTCCATAATATCAGTTCTTCTGACTGCTGATCCTTCTCCCCAATGCTCCATCAACTTGTATTGCAACCCAAGCTTGGCCGGTACATAGGTCTGGGGGGTGGGCGGCCAGAGAAGAGGCAGGAGGGAGGCATTTCAGGCTGCTCTGTTCTATGCCACCTTGTCACAGGAGGTGACGAGATATGACACAGATCCGAGCTGACCCATTGGGACTGCTGCGGTTCTCCCCAGGGTAAAGAGAAAAGTTTCCCCTTGCCCCTGGCTGAACCACAGTCTGCAAGAATTTTCTACTGTCTGTGTAAGACTGAAACATACTGCTAAACATTATACCGTTTCTAGAAAACATCTTTTAAAATCAGATTTAGTCTAGGAGTTCTGCACACATCATTTCCACATTTGTATCTCAGAAGGCCCAAGCATTTCTGGAAATGTTTCAGGTAATAAACTGTGGAGGTTAACTTTCTATTAGAGCTGCTGAACAGGAACTGTCCTAAGCATTTCTGGAATAGCATAATCTTCAGTCACCCAATGTTTGAATTCTGTTCCTGGCTGCCCCTTTATCTGGAATGTCCTAAGACTGAAAATATTTTCACCATTCATAGGCCATAACAGTTGGGATGCAATTCTAAACACAGGTGTAAGCCCCATTGAAAAGAGTGGGACATTTTTCCAGGTAAATGTGCACAAGGATTGTTTCTTTAGTCTTGTGATTGTGCAAGATGCACCTCTTATGACAAAAAAGAATCCTAAGGAACACAGCCCAGAGGAGGCATATAAATCTTGCATCTTGAGGGTGGTAAGACTGAGAAAGACCCCCCCCCCAACTGGGACATCAAAGAGTCAAGTGTCAATGTGCCCAAAGAGTATCATCTCAGACAGTGGCCAGAAAATATAGCAAGCTGTCCACAACAACAGTGATAGGAGGTTTGGCAGGCAGAGCTTCAAAGCATGCTTCTCCACACTGGAGAAAGCCCTCTTATCCACCCTGAGCCTCTTACTGATGTTTGTCATGTCACATCTAGCCATGTCACATCTAGCCTTCCAACCCAGAAGTAACTGGCAATGATGTCATCACCAGTTACTTCCGGTGGTACTCTGAATAGGTATGTGAAGTGGTAATGTGAAGGTCAAACTCTAAGAAACATTGGTTTAATATGCATGTGGTCTACAGGTACACCCACTGGCCCATTCCTCATATGAGGCTGTTAACCCATTACTACTCTTCTGTTTTAGATTACTACACTATGTATGTGCCCGGTTCTGATCCAGACGTCTGTACAAAAGTTGGAACAAAGGTCAAACTGCAAGAAATCACAACAAAGGATGTACTGTGCCAACATAGCCATCTAACTCAGACATCTGTAACTTGTGGAGCCAGTGTAATTTAATTTTTGGTCCATAATGAGAGGGATGATAAAGCTATTACCAGCTACCAAATTTAGAGGGTTATTTGTCCAAACCAGGCAAGTGACTGTCATACAGATACACTTGATACCACTGGTTCAGTTTTAATTTGATTGAGAAGTTACATTTTTAATGATACAGTTCTTGCAGAACTACAAACCCTACTTACCACATATATCGGAAAGTTCAGAAGAGGGAGAAAGAAGTGCATATGCAGAAACCTGCTAATGCCCCAGAAAAATGGGGTACAAAGTGAGTATTTTAGGCACAGAAAACTTTGACCATGCATTTGTGCCAGTATGAACATATGTTCTTTAAAGTGTTGACACTACATCCATTTTGAAACCAGTAAGGTTCTTTGCTTCTGCAACTATTCTAGGAAGACAAATTCCAAACTTTTAACAGAAACATTTAAATATTCAAACTGCTTACTATTTGTAGCTATTAGATTGGCTATTAGTGGTACATCATAGTATGGCGGGTGATTCTTGGCATCACTGCCATAAGGACCAGATGGCACTGCCCTGCATGGCCCAACCCCACTGAAAATGGAGATACTTAGAAGATTGTGTAACTAAGAGGCAAGATGTGGAAATGCATCTGCCTTGGCCCTTCAAAAAAAATGCAGAGTGAAGCTCTACCTGTGGAGCAAGCCACTCACTCCTGAGCACAACCACTGTATTTGGTAACAATGGTGGTACCTGCAAAAGGTAGTACTTGCAAATAAAAAAGGCTGAAAAGCCTCGTATTAAATTCTTGTACTCAAATTGAACAAGCAGGCTAAATTTTATTAGTCTTTAACCATTAAAACTGACTGATGGTGAACACTTTCATTTGCTCATCTTAACACTTGCTCCCATTTGAATTCATTCTTCTTGCCCACATGATCTAAATCAGTGACACAAATGAAATGGCAGATGGATTCTCCTCAGGGGAAAAACACCTTAATTGCACAACAAAATAGCAAGAGCCAGAGAATCTAAATTCTCCCTTCTGTTGTGGAACATGATGTTGGAACACATCCATGAGCAATTCTGACCAAGAACATGCACCAGGGAAAACAGTAATAGAGAAATAAATGTTTATTGAAATCAGGTTTAGTTACAGAACTTTAGTACAGCATGTATTGAACTGCAAATATTTTAAATGAACTTTAGGGGCATCCTCAGCTTCAAGAGAACTCTACCTGAATGGAAAGTCTGCATTTCAGTCCATGAGGCCAATGTTGCCCTGTTTCTTGAGCTGCAGACATAGGCAAATTGGGGTTGGTGTGGGACAAGAACATGTGCTACCTCAAAAGTTCCCTGATTCACAAGGAATTCTAAGGACTACCAACTGACTTTTAGATTCATATTACCTTACTTAGAGTTCAGGGAAAGAAAAGAGCTATATTAAGCAAACTGCCATTTTTACCTGGGATGGCTTGGACACAGGTGTCCCACAATTAGACAGGAGAGTGAAAATAAGATTTATGTGCATACCACCAGCTTGTCCCATCCTACTTTATAGACATTACTCCAAGATGGTAGATACTCAAACCAGTGATAATCTCCACTGTCTGCTGAAAACAACCCATTGCATATACTTGTATCTTGCTTCTGTAACTTCTACTACAACAGAAGACGGTCATTAGTAAAAAAATCAGCAGAAATTACCTAAACAAAATTATGTTAACATCCCTGCTCGCTTCATTGCATAAAGGTAAGCTTCACTGAAACACACAGAAACATGAGACAGAAGTTTAAATCGAGTTAAAGGGAAGATGATGTGTATAATTATGTAACCTACAGACAGTATTGCTCCAGTAACAATGCCTGCTTAGGCATCATAAAGAAGCCTATTTTATTTCACAAATATCATGAAGAGGAAGGCAGTGTGAAACATACATTCCATCACAGTAAAGGATCAGTACAACTTTAAAAAGAAGGAATAATAATCTCCCAAGTCTCTTGGAAGTTGGCACGCTTCTGTCCTGCCACTCCTCAAGCACAATTACGTTACCTTGAGGACATTTAAATTGCTGGAAATAACAGGACTAGCAGCCAATTCTAGCACATTTACCCAGATGTAAGTCCCACTGATTTCAGTGGAACTTTCAACATTGTTGAGAAATGCAGACTAGGGGCTGTCAATCTTCTCCAGTAGGAACACCACTTAGATTTCAGTTTGGTGACAACAGAACAGTGCAATTCAATACTATTTTTACCAACTGCTCAAGGAGTGGCGTGACTAAATAGAGGCAAGACTTTTACATGCATCACAAGAGCTGTGCTTATTCAGGGGCTAAGAGGCACTCAAAACAGAAGAGCAGGTTAGTAGCCTGACAAAGTTCTAGAGTTTACATTAAGAAATCCCAATATTTGACACTGCACATGGTACAACAGGATCACTCTCTAGTGTGCTTTTAACTCTGCATGCAAACTGAAATCTCCAAGCAAGGCATATAAACACCTGTATACTATAGGTGATTGGCATTCACAAACAACATCCAAGGTGACTTAGGATTTACTCTGAGCAAGCAAAGCTTACTAGCCAGACTGAACAGTTGTACAAATACATTACCAACACAGTCAATATATTTATTAATTTAATGGGTACTGCCAACCATTTTGCACTGCAAGCCAGATATAGCTGTCATGAAATACCAAAATTTGTGCTGCATTTCAACTACAGAGATAAAGGAGCTAAATTTGCACCATAAACTTAAACTACTGTAAGCACCATGGTTCCTCCCAAAGGGACCTTACTAATCCTGATGCTCCAAAAAGATCTAACAGAGAACATTTAGCTATCTCAGAAAAATTACAATCCCCAGTTATACTAGTTTTCTGCATATAATTACCCATAATTGTTATCATGTAACGATCTCTTAGCACCTCTACTATGAGTTTGTGAAGGGCTGTTCAGAGCCATACCATTTTAAAATGTCAGCCTGAACTCTAAAACTTTACTTTAAAACTTTACTTTAAATCTGAACTTTAAAACAGATTAATGCCAGCCTTCTGAAGGATCCAATTTAAAATGTTTTAACCTATAAAATGACTGGCTGGCATATACAATATATCATGAAGGCAGGCAAATGAGCATTTCTGGTTTGTTAAATGTCTGGGGGTTCTTTTCTTTGGCAAGGCTGCATTAGTCTAATCTTTTTAGCAAGACAGTTATTTAATGCACACTAGTTTCTAAACCAAAACATATCTTGCAAAGGGTAGTATTAGGGGGACAAATGAAACTCAAGAAAACCTGTGCACATCCATGCAGTTGAAACACTTACCCCAATGTCTGAGACATGAAATGGGCTTCTTGCTAAACTGGAAAACAAGAATGGTCAGTCCTTAAGGTAACATTTATCTTTAAAAATTATCTTTGACAAAAGCTTTTCAAAGTTTAAGACACAACTGTTTGCTGTTCAAACACCATCACTGCAATTAGCTTTCATAGGAATATTGACCAATGCGGACCTCACAAACTGATTTCCCCTCTCAGTGCTCCTGTGAGGTAGCATATAAACCTGAACCAGTAAAAGAAGAGGGGCACAGGGCAACAAAGAAAGCAGGAAGAATATAATCTATTTAAGGAACCAGCATTCTTTTACAGAATGCTCTTTCACAGGTGAGAAGGGCTTTTCTTCTGAGTAGTCTAATTGCACTGAACAGCTCATTCTTAATAATCCCGTATTTCCCTTTGACATTATCACTACCACATCTTTAGCTTCTGCTCAACTTTACACAAAGTTAAAATACCATAACAAAAAGGGAAGAGAAGGATAACTAGCCCCAGCAAGTCTCACTACACAAAATAACTGGCTTATATAGGCAATAACAACCTACTGCAACCAACAGCAGCAGCAGAGCAAATGCTGCCAAGGCGTACAAGGACACTCCAAAGGGCAGGGAGAAAGAGGTGGCAAAGAAAAAATATAACCTGATTTTTTTAAAAAACTGCCTTGGACAACCAATCAATGACAGTAACTGTCATTGACAATAATTTCAGACTCATTCTAAAGGACAGAATTCACAAGCATTAATTTTTTAACTTAGGTTAGTGTAAAGAATTCATGAAATTCTTTGCCATGCAGTTATGTGTCAAAGGAAAAGTTATGTGAAGTCCAAAATGTTGAACACTCCTCAAGTTAGGTGAAAAAGTATACATGTTAACCTATTCTGCATCATCTATAAATTCACCTTGCTTTCGTAAAAGGGAAGAAAAGCAACAGAGAACTACCAGTGTCAAAAGAAATTTGTTCTATGACAACACACTTTATTTGCTGCCAAAATATAATTAAGACATTGGAGAAACTGGGTCCCTGTCAAACTACAATCAAAAGGCAACAGTTCCATTGCACCCAATCTCAAGTACTCAACATGGATAGGTCAAGGAATGGTGTTATCATGAAGGCAAAGAGATTTGATTGTCAAAGGCAGGTTGGAAGGAGGTTTCTTTATTCTTTTTTTAACCAGACGCACTCCATTACTTGTCTACACACATGCATGCACGTGCGCGCACACGCACGCACGCACGCACGCACGCACGCACACACACACACACACACACACACACGGAGTTCATTCAGCTTCTCCCTGCATTGATGAACCCCTAATTCCTCCAAATTATGAATTTGGGTCTGTAGTCTCAATCTTTTTGGTCTTTTCACTCATTCCTTTAAGGCCACAATCCTGAACCATTTATAGAATTTATTGAAATCAAAAGGACTATTCCAAGATAGAAGGGAACACCAGCAAAACTGTAGCGAAGCTTTAAAATGAAAATAAACTTTGTGATATAGGACTGAAAATAATCCAACTGTTAAAATCTTATTTTCATTAATATTGAAATATTCATGTGAAATATTCATGAAATTTCATTAATATTCTAATACTTCTACATAAATACAGCTATCAAATATTTATAAGCATAGGAACGTTTTGAAGTTCTTAGAAAGATTGTGCTTTACTTATATTGTTTAACTATTGCACATGGCTCCAAGTTTGAATTAAGAATTAAGCAGATTCTGCAACAACTACAGATATAAGTTCAAAGAAAATAACTTTGCAAAAAGCAAAAACTGATAACATTTCAAGATTTGCTTTTCAAGGTGTTATAAGATTTATCAAGTTAGCAATATTTTAAAATAAGTAAAAACTTAAACTTCACAGAGCCTGTATAAATGCTTAAAAAGGTGAAACAGGCCCCAATCCACACGGAAATTTTTACACATTTGACTGGAATAAATGGGTCTTGTACAGCAGCTCCTGGGAAAGAGGACAAACTGTGCACTTTATGGACATATTTACAGATTGCCAGTGCAATTCTTTTGCTGGTGCTCTATTTGCATCTCATCTGGGATAAAACTAAAGGCTCTAGGGATTTTATAACCGTATGTAATCATATTATGATACACAAGATCTATTTCTCCTGGGGTGCTGGCAATCCTAACAAACTGTCAAGGTGACTTAAGCTAGATTTCCTTCAACAGCCCTCAGTGCTTAAGTGCAGCAGTTTAGGTTACCGTTGGGGGACCACGCTGAGCATAGCAACACAGACAGGGCTCTCTCAAACTTCATTTATTCAAGTTAGCACTCTATCTGAGACCGTGGCATCCTCCGCAAACTTAACGAATGACGGTGTATCTCCTGCATTTGCCGGATACGGTCCTTCTGCCACATAAGGTTCTGTGGCATTGGGTATCTCTGGGTGCCGTGCAAGGATCGGAAGGGGATTCTCACGTGACAGGCAGTTGCACGACAGCGAGGCTGGGGCATGGGAGGAAGCAGCAGCCAGCGCTTCCTCTCAGCACAGTAACGGTAAGCCTCTTTCCTGTACTGTTTGTCTATGTCATCACTGTTCTTCCACCCGCCAATGATGAAAACATCATCTTTGTAATAGCAGACAGCTGCCCCTTCAATGCTAAGAACCTCTGGTGGTAAACTTTCCAGAATGTCATCAGACACCTGTTCAGAGATCTTCCGCTTAACTTCTTCATGGTCCAGTGGGTAGCTTCTGGGACAACATGAAGCTGTATGATAGAAGTTGGTGTTTGCCACAGCCATCTGAAAGGAGCAGTAGTTGTCAAGGAGCGGCAGAGACTCAGAATCCTGCCACTGTCTTGCATCTACATCATATCGGATGATTACAGACCTTAAGCCATCTTCGCTATCCCCATCAAATAGCGTGCGGGCAGCCATGTAAACAAACCTGTCATCTACAGTGATCACTTTGACATCCCTAAGTATCTTTGGTGCCGACTCCAAGTTGTGCCACTTGTCTTGATCGGGATGGTAGACAGCTACATCTTTAAAGCCAGAGATAAAATTTCCGTGTCCTCCAATGCTGTACAGGTTTCCTTTTACCTCAGTGAGGCCAAAAGAATGCTTCCTGGTTATCATATTGCAAACCTGCTCCCAGACATTTCGATTTGGATTGTACTTTTCCACAGTCTTTGCAAAACCAGGCTCCATAGAACCTGCTACGTAAACATAGGATTCTGTCACAACAACAGCATGTCCATCAAGGTGATTGTGTATATGTGGCAAATTCACCCACCTATCCTCATCAATGAAATAGCCCACACACTCACTCAAGTAATCGCCTCCCTCAGATACACCACCGATAACCATGATAACATCCATGTTTTGCCCAAAGCGAGGCAGTAATGGTATGGAAGAAGTGACATTTGCCGGTTGGAGGGCACCCAAATGCAAATTCTCAGCCCTGATAGCGTGACTTTCCACTGCATCTGATACAAGTCTAAGGCAAGCTTCATCACTGTATACAAGCCTTTCAGATTTCACATGCCGAGTCAGATACGTGGGTTTCATCTGAGACAGCCGGAGAAGTTTAAAGAGCTCGCCAAAGTACTTCTCTCTTTCATCAGGATTTCTCTGAACCCACTTTAAGACCATCTCAAAGAGAACTTCTTCCGAGTCCACTGTGATTTCCAGGTCTGAAAGCCAGTCCCTGATAAGATGGAATGGCAAAGTATAGAACTCTTCATCTTGAATGACTTTGTAGAAGTTTCTCCTGATCATGTCAGCAGCTTTCAAAGCCAGCTGGTTCAAAGAGTACATGTGAGCCAAGCTATGGATGGCTACAGAGTTAGAGAGGTTCAACTTCTTCTTGAGAAACTCTCCACAGAATGCTTTCAGACGCAACAATAAAAATCTGGAAAACAAAAGGAACATGAGTGTGAAACAACATCCTCTCTTATTACAGACAACTTGTACCCTGCTTATAAACATAATATAAACCCTGCTAATAGCCAACATTACAGTTTCTCATATCTACATTATAATGCTTCAACTTTCTGATGCACAACACAGCAAGCAGCACAAAGCTGTGATTCAATTCACAAACTATACCTGTGGGATAAAGGTTTTCATGACAAGTGCAGCACTGCCCGGTACAATCCACCAAACTAGTCCATCTCACCCTTTTTTCAATTTTGTACAAAGAGGCCCCCGTATCCTTGGATCAGGTTTGCGTGTACATCACATCCAGAGGGTCCTCTGAGCCCAGCATAAAAAACTGCTACTTCTGGTTTATCTGTGAAACCAGAAGTAATGTTTTTAATGCCTTATAAGCCATTACAAGGTCCAGGGAAGCTGGGAAACCCTCCAGACTTTTTTCACTGCTGGGCTGAGAGAACCCCCCAGAGGTGAATTCACTAGTACCTGTGATTTCAGTTAACCATGGGCAGATACCAGGGGGATGTGCTTATATGGTTCCTCATTCCCTTCAGCCCCCATTTGAGCACATAAAGCTGTTTTATCCAATCAAACCACGTCTTTGTAGCAAAAGCTTTCTAATGACTCAGGCAGAGATATTTCAAGTGAAATACCAGAGATTGTATTCAAAATTGTAAGAATGCAATCATGTGCTCCACCAGGTCCTAGCCTCTCAGTAACTCCTACTGGGAAAACAGCTTCTCCACTGACAACCCACCCATACATTTTTTTAACTCTTTAATCCAACTGGGCCCAGGTACACCCCCCCAAGTAGGGGAGCGGGCTATCCCCCACCAAATACAAGCATAACTCCATCATCTCTCTGCACTATGTGCAAGACCCTGGCTACACACCACTGCACTACGATAAACAGCCAATTGAAAGCTGATGAGGCCTCATTGGCACATGCACAAGTTTGAGGCGTGAACCTCGAAAAGTGAAGTGAGACCACTTATGAATGCTCCCCTACATAAATCACTCCCTGCAAGTGGAAAACAAAAGGTCATATGCCAGACACTAGGCTGAAGCACTGCAATGCCAGTTTCTGGTGTGCAGGCAGGGTGGATAGAGTGGGTGAGCCAGGAGTGAATCTCTACAGCAGGGGTGCCCAAACCCCAGCCCTGGGGCCACTTGCGGCCCTTGAGGCCTCTCAATGCGGCCCTCAAGGAGCCCCCAGTCTCCAATGAGTCTCTGGCCCTCCAGAGATTTGTTGGAGCCCACACTGGCCCGACGTAACTGCTCTCAGCGTGAGGGCTACTGTTTGACCACTAGCATGATCTGTGGGATGAGGGCTCCCTCCACTGCTTATTGTTTCATGTCTGTGATGCAGTAGCAGCAGGAAAGGAAAGGCCAGCCTTGCTTTGTGCAAGGCCTTTTATAGGCCTTGAGCTATTGCAAGACCTTCATTCACTCATATAAATTCATCTTTAATACATTCCTTTATGTAAATACATGTAAATTTATTCAAGTTTTAAATGTAAATTAATTCTTTTTTTCTCCTGCCCCCCATACAGTGTTAGAGAGACTATGTGGACCTCCTGCCAAAAAATTTGAACACTCCTGCTCTACAGGGATGTGTGGTGGGTGGGTGGGGGATCCTTTGGGAAGCACCATGGGAGGCACAGAGCACGTGGGTGGTGGGTGCTCGGGTGCTTCCCAAAGGACCCCACTGGGGAGGCTCTGCCCCCACCCACCACACATCCCTGAGTCCCTAGCGAGGAGTGTGAGGTGCAGACGGTGGAGGCTGGAGCGCCCAGGGAGGAGGCAGCCCCGCTCTCAGCCTCACCTGTCAGCCAGCTCCAGGACCTCGTGGACGTTGCCGGGGCTGACCCGGACGCGGCCCGTGTACATGAAGCTGATGACGGCCTCCACCGTCTCTGGGTCGGGCCCAGCCTCGGAGCTCCACTTGCGCAGCTCCACGCGGCCCGAGCGGGACTCAGCGAAGTCTCCTGAGAGCAGAGGCGAGAAGTACTCGGTGGCGGCCGCCAGAACCGAGCGGTGCGCGCGAAATTCGCGCAGCGGGGGGTCGGGCCGGGGGGCGCGCGCGCCGCCCACCTCCTCCTCCTCGCCACCGCCGCCGAAGGCCAGCGTGACGTCACAGAAGAGGCCCACCCGCCGCTGCTCGTTCTGCCGGCAGGCCAGCTCCGAGCAGTGGGCCACGCACGAGAACACCTCCGAGTCGGGCTCCCCGTCCAGCCCGGCCTCGCCCTCCAGGCCTGGGTCGCCGCTCTCCGGGCCGCCGTTCCCCCCGCTATCCGCATCGCCGCCAGCCGCCGCCATCTTGGCCTTCCCTCGACCAACGGTCGGACCAGTCTCGTTGCCCTGCGGCCACGCCCAAGGCACGTCATCGACGTAACCACGGAGATATTGACGACTAGAGACGACACCTCCGGTAGCCACTACACTTCCGTAGACGACACTTCCGGTAGTCACTATATACACACTTCCGGTCACACGGTCTAATGCCGTCTACAGCCCTCAGGACAGAGAACAGCATAGAGTTAAAAAATACCTAGACTCACAATTCCAGTTTTTGTGGGCTCATTACGGGCTTTCCTGGGAGAAGTGATAGGATCTGCTCCCATAATGGGGATAAATCTAGGGCTTTAGCATAAAACGTGATTTGGAAGCAGCACCTTCTCCCAACCCAAATAAAGGTAGAGGGGAAAATGCGACCTCGGGTTTCATGGGAGAAATTAACCAATCCTGTACATGTCTGCGCAGGACTAAGCTCCATTATAGTCAATGGGGCTTGCTCCCAGGTAAGTGTGGATGGGATTGCATCCCAAAACTAAAAAGAATGCAAAAACATGCAAAACACCAACACCAAAAAAATATTCTGAGAAAGTGAGCCCTGGACTCTCATGGAACTCTGGACTTCTGCAGAAGTAGAACCCACATTCCAGTCCTTGCTCCAGGTGAAGAAGGGTATTCTGGGGAAACAGCCCCATCTGCTGCATTCCAAGCAGTTTTCACAAACTAGTGCAAAAGCTGAAAAAACCGACACAGCCGAAATCCCACCTATTCAGGGCAATGTACCATGTCTCTCCCCCATTGGGAACCTGCACTGCCCACCAGCTCTGTACCCTGTATTTTCAGCTCTGTATTTTCAATGGCAGCTGAGCAAGGTGCTACCCACCTGAAATTGGCTCATAACTGAGAAACACTGGCCTAGGTAATGGTATAGTGTCAAAAAGTTCTTTTATATCTGGATCATTCCCCTTACAAGTGCCTTGCTGCCCTAATGTAGATGCCTTCAGCCACAAAGTCAGCTTTCTCCTATTCAGTTCTTTTGTGATCTTAATAGTAGTTTGGACAGTGAACAGTTGACTGTGTTCAGGGAGTTTTTACTCTTCCAATTTAGGTGAGGACTGGTACGCAGAACTGGAGAAAGCTTTGTATCACTCCCAACTAGTCTAGGAAACACATATGTGAAGCTGCCATTCTGGAATGGATACCAGAATGTGAAATTGGGCAATCCTTTACAGCAGTGGTTTTCCACCTTTAGGAGCCTATGGACCAGAGACAAAAATTGGAATTGGCATGGACAACATGCAACCAGGGCCTCCAAGCAGAATTTTACCATGTTTCTTTTGGGCCCCTTCTTAAAGGGGAGGGGGTGAAACAGAGATGGAAAGGGCAGCTATGGGGATGGGCAGAACATGGGGCAAAACAGGGCAGAGGTCTACCTGCCCACACAGTGGCAGCAGTTAGATACAGTAATATAGAAAACCAAACACAGGCCCAAGTCTCTAAAAAATTTTAAAATATAGAAAATCATGGCAGAAAAAAATCATATTTAGGCTCACACTAGAATGGAAAGTGTCCTGTGCATACCAAAACATACTTCTGCAGCAGCTCTAGTTCCCCAACTGTGTCCTTGATACACTCCTTCATGGTAAGCAGATCCACAAGCTAAAGAGCTACTGTAGCAGGCCAGTTTCCTCCTGGATTTGACAGTGTATGCATTCCTTGGCCCACCATATATGGCTTGCGGCAGCTACAGCATCCGATGTATACAGCAAGTCTGGGTGAGATTGTACCCCTTTCTCATGGGCCCTGCATGTTACCTCCACCCCTTCACACATAAAATTCAATTAAATTTGTGAAAGTTAGGGATTAGTTATTAGATGTATTATTTATAGTGAAGATTTGTGGGTTGCTACTTTTGTTGCTGGCTGCGGGCAATTCATTCCCTGCCTTCTCTGGTGGTCCATGGGGGAGCATAGTGGAAGGGATCAAAGGCAATCTTTTTTATTCCTGAGACTTTGCAGACCACTTCTCACAGTTCTGCAGACCACCTGTGGTTCCTGGACCACAGGTTGGGAACCAGTGCTTTACAGTTCACTGTATCATTCCCATTTAGTTTAATGGGACTTGTGAATTTGGTTCATCTGCCACTCTAGCTACAATAAAAGAGGGAAATACTTCTGGTTTGTAATCTGTGCAGCAAATGTGTAAGGTAAGTATCTTTCACATTCCAGCTCTGAAACCATACAGCTGTGAGTTTAAGATAGTTTGGCCCATTTGAAAGTTGCAGCACTCCTCATTTTGATAATCAAATGCCAGAAAGTGTGGTCTATGCCCCAAAATAAGGTAGGGGATGGCAGAAATGTTTGTGGGAGTTTTGGCACAGACTCAAAGGGTCCCAATCTTATGCAACTTTCCAGCACTGATGCAGTCACAATACACCCCAGAGGTAAGGTAAAAGGCATTCCCTAACCTTGAGGAAGCATCTGACTGCCCGCCCCCCATGCAGCGCAAGACTGGCTACATCAGTGCTGGAATGTTGGATGAGTTTGGGCCCTTCAAAGGGCAGAAAAAAGGTATTATAAGAAATAAAATTAAGAAAAATAGGGAATTTGCAGATTTAAGGAGGGAAATTCCTTTGAAAGCTGCATGCACAAAAAGTCACATTCAGGTAAGGTAACATTATTGTATTATTTATTTGAGACAGGTTAAGAATAATACAGAGACAAATGAAGCACTGAGTATTGTGGATCCAAGTTAGGAGTTCAGAGACGAGATGTGTTTTGTGCACACAGATACAGCTGCAGGCCAGCCTTTGCAAGAATGGTAGGTCTGGGGTTTTTGTTTTGTTGAGATGTAAAATTATGAGCTGCATAAATACAAGAATTTGAATACAACTAAGTTTCACAGTTTTGAACAGGAGCTTATGTAACCAATTTTAAAATCACCACACCAAACTCTGAATGGCTTATTAAATCACCAGTGGTCCCTCTGACCAGGAATACAATCAGACTACAACAATGACAATACAGAGGGGACAGACAAAATGTATCACAAAATTATACAGTGTGTGAAGACAAACATTAAGGTTTTGGTAACAGAGGCTCAGTGACACACATTCTCTCTGCTTCCTCAAATCTAATGACATCATGGATCAAAATAAAATACATTAAAATTTGGTCAGAAAACACTACAGAAAAGGGGGGAGAAAACTAAAAACACACAAAAGAGCAGGCAAAGACAGTGCAACTGCTTTTATATATTTTAAATACAGCAGGTAATAGCATGGGGAGTTTTGGTTTCTTGTTAGAGAATCCACTTCTAGACTGATAAAAGGCTGCCTTGTACAGAACTTCAGCCCAGTCAGTTCTCAGTTTCTATACATCAACAGCCAAGGCATATATAGTCAAGTAATGCCTGTGCTGGCCTCCTGTAAAGGCAACTCATTCTGCTCCCTTTGGTGATCACATAGTCATATGCTCCGGTAAGACGTAGGAGATGTCATCCCAAGGGTGACGGTAGAGGCCCTGCTTCAATCTCTTCTGGTCCAGGTAATGTCCTGAAATTAAAGGGTTGTTAATGAATACATCCCTCTAGGACTCAACCTACAAGTCACAAAGTGCTCTCTCTCTTTTCCTGTAAAAGGAGTCCAGGGGTAGACATTGAAATTTGCTTCCTTAAGCAATTTCTGCCCAATGCTGCATATTTGTAACAGGGATCAATTGTGTACACCTGTAGGCTGGGCAGAACGGGGCTAAATGTACCAACCCAGTGGTGCAGGAGCTGCTATTCAAGGGGTGAAAACCCTCAACACAACTACTTACTGGTGCAACAACTATTGGGATGGCAACGAAGATTGCCTCCTGCTGTTCTCTTTGTGTGGGTGTCTTCCTATGCCACAACGGTTGCAAGGGTGTTGCAAATTTGAATCAGCCATAAGCCATAGGAGATATTGGGGGGGAATGGGTTACAACCAGGTGACACAGCTAGAGCTGATCTATAGAGAAGACTAGTCAATTTCAGTTTCTAGGGGCTGCTCTACTCGCTGGATATTTTTTGGGTGGGACAATTCAAGGATATCCTTCATGAAAGGGCAAGGTGTATAAAGTTCGCAGAGTCTAGCAATAAAAATTTTGCAGCTAAAGAGCACATGAGCTTGGATGGCATAAGGTTTTTGGCTGAGGAAAATGAGGAATGAGTGCTTTCAAAGAGCCACATGAGCAATGAATTTCTGGGGTCTTTTGGCTTTCCAAGGATGCGATTGAAATGGCAGAACATTTAAACAAAGAACTCTTTGACCATTTCTTTTTCAGTTGTAACACTGCTGCCTTCCTTTATTGGGAGCAATATATATATTTATTAGGATCATGGTTAGATAAAATCATAGGGTCTTTGGGCTGCCAGTTGTCCATTCCTCATCTAGGGGGACACAAGGCAGGGCAACTGACTCATTCAGCAGTGACAGCTGGATCGGAAAAACAGATGAGCCTTCCTGCCTAATGGAGAAAGGTCTTGCACTCAAGACTTACCAATGAAGCCCATACTTCTGCCAAGCACGAAAATGCCATTGAGGGCACCAATGTCAATATATTCATCCGCTTCTTCCCTACAGTAAAAGGAAAACAGATCAAAAATATGCAGACACCTGCCTGCCCCCCACCCCCAAGTAAGAGCTTTTTCCTCTCTATTCAAAAGGCAGGCTCAAGAAACACCACAAACAAGAGTCTCATAAAAGTCCATATCCTATTCCATACATATAATAATAACAGGTATTTATATACCGCCTTTCTTGGTCTTTATTCAAGACTTTATTCAAGGCGGTTTACATAGGCAGGCTTTATTTAAATCCCTTATTAAATAGGGATTTTTACAATTTGAAATAAGGTTCTTTCTTTCAAGAACCACTACATTCAGGTGTTTCATTCCAATCTGGCTTCACATTCTGGCCTCCATCCTCCCACGCTCAGAGCAGATGGAATAGCTCGGCTTCAGCTTGTCAGCTGCATATTGCAGACCTCTGGTTCACATAATACAAGATAAAGAGACAGGCTATTGTCAAATATGACATGCTCTCCTCCCAGACAGAATCTCAATCCGACATCTCTAGACATGACTTCCAGTTCACATATGCGACATCCAGTCACATTCAGAGGGTGTTCCAAGGCCTGGGGACACCTGTGGCCCATTCCATGGACTTTAGAACATGTTCTGGACATAATAATAATAAAACTTTATTTTTATCCCGCCCTTCTCCCTAACGGGACCCAGGGCGGCTAACAACATATTAAAAAAACAATAGATTTTAAAAACATTAATACAAGCAGATAAAAACATTTAAAAACACACTACAGGGCCATAAAAACAGTAGTCAGATTAAAAGAGTAAAAGAGCAGATCACCGAGGAATCAAGCCTGTAAAACTAAAAGATGTATAAAAAAGTTAAGAAGGCCAGAAATCAGAAGGCTTCTTTAAACAACAGTGTTTTCAGGCTTCGCCGAAAGCTCTCAAGAGAGGGAGCCATTCTCAAGTCAAGGGGAAGGGAGTTCCATAATGTTGGTGCCACTACCGAGAAGGCCCTATTTCTTGCAGCTGCCCCCCAGACCTCCTTGGGTGGCTGCACTTGCAAAAAGGCCTGCTCTGATGACCTGAGATGGCGAGCCGGATTGTACGGGAGTAGGTGGTCTCTAAGATATCCTGGCCCAGAGCAGTTTACCATAGGGGTTTAAAGGTCAAAACCTTTAAAGGACATAACTAGAAGTTGCAAGTGTGAACTGGAAGTCACATCTGGGAGCTTTTTAGAGACCTGGGGAGGCCCATGAAGTGGGTCGCAGTCCAGCGTGACCTCCGGAGAACCCAGTGCGTCCATCAGGAAAGCAACTGTGTGCTGGACATCGGCATCCATGGCACTCTGTATCTACGGGGGGGGGGGCCGCCAACAATCCCCTGCAGATACCAAGAGACTGTACTAGAAACTTGCTTAATAGAAGGTGCTCTTAGGTTGCTGAACTCTGTACCCATGTTACATCCTGTGTGTCTCCCATTTTACTATAGAAACAAGACTCACATAGCCCTGCCCATAGCTAAGAAAATGAAAAGATCAACTGAAAAATTGCAGACTGAACTTTGACTATGCACATGTCCTCTATCACCAAATTTCAGCATCTTCTTATTGATTTCCTTGATCGCAATTAGATCCAGACATGCTGGGGACAGTTGTCCCCCTTTGAACAGGAAGCATAACCTAACTTTAAAGATGTCACATAAACCTAGCTGAATAATTGGTGGCTCACCTTGTAAAAGAGCCACAGTTCCTGAGAACATCAACGAAGGCCACACCAATAAATCCATCAACATTCAGAATGAGGTTAGGTTTCTGAAAGTAGGGGGAAAAGAAGTGGAAGCATCAAGTTTCTTCCTCCAGAAGACTGTAGCAATGGGATGGGAACTTGTATTCAGTTGGTCATATTCAGAGAAAATCTACAAGGTTTTTGTTAACCAATGCTTCTAGATAAGGATGTTTATGAGGCAATGTTAAACCCCAAGCCACTGGCTTCGCTAGAGGGGAGGCGGTGCACTAGGTTTTGCAGAGAGCCTCCCTGCAGCGTGCAAGCAGCTCCTCCCCCTTCCCTTGTGAGCCATTCGCCTGCATTCCCCCTGCCCACATGGCTCCAAAGGGGAGGGGGAGAAGCTGCTTGCACGTTGCAGGGAGGCTCTCTGCAAAACCCCCCTCCCCCCCCCTCTAGTGATGCCTCTGCCCCAAGCACCTATTCTGGAACTGGGGAGGGGGGTGAGAAGGAAGAAAAGAGCCTTTAAAGAGATCCCAAGTACTGCATAGCTCCCGGTGGGAAGTACACTGTAGTATTCTGGAGTTTATGTTGTGTAGACCCCAGAGTATCCAAAACAAGTACAGCAAGTCCTCATTCAAATTTGTCAATAAGTTCTTGGAAACTGGAACTTTAAGTGAAACTTATAATGAAACCAATTTTACCATAGGCTGATTTCTGATCACAAAATCACCAACAAACTTCTAAACAAAGACCCAAAACACTTCTAATATTCTAATAGAATTACTAGAATAATTAGAACTAATTCTGCTTCTAACTTCTAATATGCAAATTCGAAGCAGCCCCAGCCAGGAATCAATTTTTTTTCTCATCAGCTTTATAACAAAGCAACTTTAAAGGAGGACTTGCTGTACGCTGCCAAAGGAGGGTCATACCAGGGATAAATGCTGTACATATGGTTATCAGGTTCATTCCTTTGCATGTACAGTTAAAGAGATGTCAGGTAGCAGAACTTGGAAAGGTATCTACACAGAATCCTGGAGAGCCATGGCAGGTCAAAAGAGATGGTACTTTACTGTTTTTGCTAATAAAGTAACTATTAGGCCATTTTTCCAATGAAAATTGCCCTGTGATTATTTATTGGGCCGCTAGAGAAACCACTGGCAGATATTTATGTCCCAAGCCTTTTTTGTGTCCAGACATCTACCGTATTTACACTATACAAGCTTGTAAACAGCCACTCACTTGGTAAAAGCTATGGTACACTGCAAGTAGTCAAGCAGGAAACCTTCTGAAGATGAAATAAATGGTTGCCCCATCCTGTCCAGACCCTTTCAGGCCATATGCAAGCTACAAATAACTATGCATAAGAATGTACAGACAGGTGGGCTAGTAAAAAAACTGGGCTAGTAAATTAAACTGCTGGATCAATAACGTTTGTGGACAAGTTACATAGCTGATCTCTCCCCAAAGCAACAGGGCAGGGGAAAGCCTGACACATTAATATTAGAATGCCAAAAGATAAAACAGAAGCTACCTTAGAAGTAGTAATTTTTTCCACTTCCAGGGCGTAGTCCAGAAGAGGCGTTGCAGGGAAATGCTGCTTCACATAGTCTTTGAGGATTTGAACTCTCATATCTGGGTTATTGATCTACAAAATTACAGCAAAGGAGAACCATCAAATACTTTGAAACAATAAGCAGCCTGAATGGATGAGCCAGTCTCCTGTTTGGAGGCAAAGTAGTTTGCCCTTCTTCCCACCAGACGCTTTCAGCCATTTACCGATTTCACTCGGTGGCCAATGCCCATGATCAGCTTCCCTTCTTTCTTCATCTTGTTCACAAACTCCATTGGGATGATGCCACTGTCAAATGCTTTGCTGAACATCTTTGCTGCCGCATCCAGAGCGCCACCAAACCGATCTCCCTAATAATCAGCAAACAAATGTAGAGCTTAACCATAAGTCCTTTTTTGGCAACAGATGGATGGTTTCATTGGATGGGTTGCTCCTCCCACTCACGTCAGACAGAGCTATGCAAGTGCAGCTGTCTGATGCAACCAATTGGGGAGGAGCTACTCCCCAGTTTGCCATCACCACTCCAAATGGATCTGACAGCGGGGAAGGGGCTGCTTACACAGCGCACTGCAGAGCCTGTCATACTTACTGCCCCCCCCAGCTATGCTTCTGGATTGAGCCAAGTGTCATGATTTGCATGGCGTGGCTGGCTGCAAAAGCTGAAGGTGCTGCAGCTCAGAAGAAAGCCTCCAGAGCCATTCCAGCTCAGTTATTCTTAAATACTTACAATGGTGAGCAGGCCAGAGGTAAGACTAGAGACAAGGTCTTTCCCAGCTCTTGCACAGACAATAGTGTTGTGGGCTCCTGACACAGCTGGCCCGTGATCCGCCGTCACCATCAAGCACATCTCTATGAAGTGGCAGGCGTACTTGGGTAACCTGGTAAATCAAATATTGTATGTGTTTCTCTTAAGTGTGATACCTGATCCTTTTTCAACTCAGAGATGGCTTACAAAAAACACAACAGAACTGTAAGCCAATCACTTATTCAAGCATCATAAAAACTACGCATTAGACATTTTAATAGCTTTGAAACAGGAAGAATTAAAATATTTTGTATAACAGAAGGTCCATGCCTTTTACCAGAGTGGAATTCCAACAGGTCTTGTTAGGACACTAGTTCCAAAAGTTTAAAGGCACCGCCAAAAAGGTTGTACTCTGTCAACATATATCTTACTCTCCAATGCCACCATGGAAACAACCCTGCTATCCACAAGTGCCTTTACCTTCTCTGGAACCACAACAGACCCAGGACACCACCGATTCCCATCTCTTCCTTGAAGACCTCGGTGATAGGCATGCCAGCATAGATCAGCTCCTGGCCTCGCTCATCGCAGATGCTTGTCATAAAGGAAGCTGGTTTCCGGATCAAACCAAGCTCCTAAATAACCAAAGAGAATACAGACTCTGACCTGGTTCTTGCTGTTCTCCCAGATATGGCTAACTTTCTATGTAAAGAGAATGATTTTGCACATGTCAACCATTCACTTGTGTAAGACCCAGGCTGCAGATTGAAGCAGTACAGTTGAGGCACAAGCTGGTCTAGTTCAGAGAGAACTGAGTTTCCAATTTGACTGTCTAAAAGACAGACACACACACTCTATCTAGCCCTACCCCAGCCATTCAGTTCAAATACATTAGCAGAAGGAATGATGCTCTTCATGAAACTCTGAACTTTTAGCCACACAGAGAAGAATTTAGATATTAAAAAAAACACCACATTAATAATTAGCTGATGCAAACTTTCAGTTTACACAGAACTCTGAACAAACGTCTCAGAATATCCAATTACACACACCCCTTGGAATACCTTCCAGTTCTTTAATTAACCAGTCAGAAAAAAGCAAACTTACTCTTGCCCACGAGTAATCCATTGGCACAGTAGGGGGAGGCACTTCCTGGGCCGGCTCAATCACTCCTTTGGAAACCAGATCCTCATACACAGACCTAACAGAAAGGAAAGAAAAGAGATAATGTAGAAGATGGGATATAGCTTTACCTGGTAAACATGTGATGAACCCACGCAGTCTCTCCTAACTCCATCTTAGCTGACATTGAGTAAGCCTGGATTTTGTCATGGAGAGAATGAGGCACAGCTCCCTCCAATGTATGTTTACACATGCAGTTGTAGACACTGTGGCTGCATGTGCAGTGTTGGCATGAGATCCAGCCTACATACAAAAGCATGTATTGGTTTCCTGCACTGTTCTCTGCCAACAGAGAAATCCTCAGTTTGACCACAATAATTCAAGCTCACTACTTTTACAAAGTCTTTTCTTCTCCTCATTGTTCTGAATTTTCCTACAGCCATGCCAATAGTTGCTAAGAGTGGCTGTCTGCAAACTAAGAAGGACCTTTACACAGCTTGATTTTGGATACTGTCTTCCATGGGATCATAAGCACATGGAGATGATGTACAGGCATACCCTGGTATCCATGGGTGTTCCGTTCCTGAATCCCTCATGGTTACGTAAAACTGCAGGTACTGGAGATGCCCCACACCCACCCTTCAAGGGAAGGAGAATTGTGCTCCCCTTGCCTCTGGAGTGTAATCCGAGTCCCACAGAGGCCATGTGCTTCTGCCCACGGCTTCTGCGGGCCTCAGAATGACAAAAAAGCTACTTCTGGTTTTAACGAAAAACTGGAAGTGACGTTTTTAATGCCTCCTAAGGCATATAGAGGCCCGCAGAAGCTTTTTTACTTTAAACAGTCATTCCGAGGCCTGCAGAAGCTGCAGGTGGATGCGCGTGGACTCTGTGGGGCTCAGAATACAGTTGGGAGATAAGTGCAGCTCTCTTCACCCTCGAGGATGGGGGTGGGGCCTTCCCGCATCTGCAGATAGGAGAATCTGAAGATATCGGGGGCCACCCTGCAAATACAGGTCACAGGTGGTGGTAGGATTAATGATCTAAGACAGGGGTGCTCAATAGGTGGATCGCGATCTACCGGTAGACCGGGAAGTGCCGACCCCCCCCTTCAGGTGCCTCTGGGAGGAAACGCCGGGAGTAAGGCCCATTGTACTCAATGGGGCTTACTCCCAGGTAAGTGTGGCCAAAAAAGTGTGAGCACCCCTGATCTAAGAATTAGGCCAGAAACTACATTCTGAATTTATTTTTGAACAACTTTGATCAGGGAGGGATGAAAGGCAGGACTTTGTCATGGTCTCAACACAAGGAAGACTATCGAAATCCAAACTTTCAAGTTTTGAGTACTTCAAGGAAGAAATGTGGGTTAGGAATGTAAACATAGAGAGAGGAAAGCACAGGGCTCAGCTGTTGGGCCAAAGTGTTCAAGGTGCCTTGGCTGAGCATGGCGACTCCTCCCTGCACTTCCCCCCTCACTTTGAGTGGAAAAGGAAAATGCAGGGCTTTGTCATGTTCAGTTAAGATATCCAGGACACCTCCAATGAGTGCAGTCAAAGCTCACTCACCACCCCTTGCCAAAAGGCACCAACCCACTCACTGTGGCAACAAACTGAGGATATCCACCATGGACTCTTTTCTTTTGACCTGTCCCTGTAGCTCAGAATCTGAAGCTGTTAATATTTGCTTTCAAGAGCTCAGGCCACCCTCCTCAGCAAGTCTAAAATAAAATGATAGACAAAAATGCAGCAATGCCTCCCTCATTCCACTTACTGAATCACATCACCCAGCTCATCAAAACTCCTGGGTACATAGACACCCACTTCCTTCAGTGCTTGGTTCTTGGCCACAGCAGTTTCAGATGCCTGATTGGCACATGCTCCAGCATGGCCAAACTGTACCTGTTAAGCAAGATTAGAAGCAGAATGGGGCCTTCAGCAAGATTGGTTTACCATTTGTAAAAATGAAAAAAAACCTGTACTTAAAATCTCATTTCTGCACAAGACTTATGCAAACTTTAAAGAAATTTAATGCAACATTTTGCAAATTGCCTGCATTTCTTATTTACCTGCCTACTGATTCTGCTCCCAAGACTAAGACTTGCAAAAAACTTGTGCCAGGTACTGCAGCTGCATTCACTTTGCACCAACAGCAGAAGAGGCTGTTCTTCAACCTCATTTTCTCACAGAGTACCCAAAGGTCTCCCAATGCTACAGTTTTGCCATTGTCTCACATCTAGGATCTTTTGTCCCTCTTGGTTCTTCATTTTGAGGAATTTCGTCCCAAATTTTAGAAACCAGGATCTAACAACACTCATCGTTAAATCCACAAAAAAACCTCCATGCCCACACCACTCACCTCTGAAGAGAACATCGTAGCACAGGTCCCAATGCACCAACAGACAACAGGCTTACTAATGCGGCCTTCTTTAACCCCCCTGCAGATCTTATACTCCTCTGTTCCTCCAATCTACAAGAGGGAGCCAAATTTTAATACAAAATCTATATGTGCACAATGCTCTCTTAAAAAAAGGAGGCACAGGTTGTACCAAATCCATCCCACTTTCATACAAGCATGGACAAAAGTGCTAACAGGATCACCAAGAGACTTATCAGGGGTTTCAGTTCTATGCAATTTTTTTTTAAAAAAATTGCATATTGTTTTTCCACACAAGACAATAAAAGTCAGAAAATACAAAGAAGAAACATAAGGTCAAACTTTTAAAAACCACCACAGCAGTCCCAGATTTATGAGAGAAAAAAATAAAAGGAATTCTCAACATGGACTCCACCAGCCTGATGTGCTCAGAGTTCCTGTTTCAATGTCAGAGTCTTATTAGCTATACTACAACAATTAAGGGCATTCTTGCAGTCACTTACTCCTGCTCCTAGCAGTTTTAAGAAATGCTCAGGTAACATGAAATCATTAAGATAACCCCAAGCAGAAGATATACATCAACGAAAAATACACTCACTTCTCCTAGCACCACAATCATCTTCACCCCCGGAGTGTCCTGGTAGCGTAAAACATGGTCCATAAAGGTGGAACCAGGGTATCTAGGCAGATGGGAACAAAAGTGTATTATGCATTTGTTTTAGAAAAATGGCAACATTAAAAAAAATTGCACAGGAAAGTAATATTGGATACTGAAGTATAAACCATCCAATTTTTCACCTTGTTGAAGAGATATGGGGCACTACGGCTCAGAAATACAGCACACATGATGTATGCTGAAGGACCCAGGTCCAATCTCTAGAAATTTCAGGTCACAATCTCAGTGATCAATTACTGTCTGAGTCTTTGAACGGCTGTTAGTCAGTACTAGTCCCACACCGGACCAATGATCTGACTTAGAGGATGGAATGCAAGGGAACATAAGTAGTTTTATACCAAAGCTTTGTCTATATTATCAAAATTCTGTAGGACCAGCATTGGTTCTCTATCAGAAGCACTGCCTTTCAATTCATGCATTCTTTCTCCACCCCCTGCCAATGCAGCAGCGACAGAATTGCTACTGCTGCATACTATGGTGGGGACAGTTATAGAGGTGTCCTCCAGATAAAGGAACAATCATTCCCTTACCTGGGGGTAAGCCTCCCCAGCATGGGAGTAATGGTGGTTTCTATTTGGACCTGTGATAGCTAAACAGCCGACTCAGAATTCTGTGTGTGATATGTATGAAAGTCACATGTGACCTCAGGGCACCTAAGTACAAGGCAGTAACAGCAGCTATGACATATTGATTGGTTACATCTGTTCATCTGGCCTCAGAGTGACATTACAGCAGGTCAATTAAGAACTGCTTGACAATACTTGTAGCTCATACATTGTGAACATACTAGTTGACATGCCCAACTAGTCTATAGTCTATAGACCAGTTGTTCTCACACATTTAGCACTGGAACCCACTTTTTAGAATGAGAATATGTCGGGAACCACCGGAAGTGATGTCATGACCGGATGCGACTTCATCAAGCAGGAAAATTTTAACAATCCTGGGCTGCAATCCTACCCACACTGACTCAGGAGTAAGTTCCATTTACTATCATTGTTAAAATAATATACATAGTAGCTTGTTAAAAGTACAGGTCTGTAACATTTTCCCAAATGCAGTCACATACCATGGCAGCATCAAGTCTAATATATTAAAAATAAAATATTGAAATGAATGGGGACCCACCTGAAATTGGCTTGCGACCCACCTGGTGGGTCCTGACCCACAGTTTGAGAAGCATTGCTATAGACTAGTCTAAATCTGTTTCTCAGCCAGTGGTACAGGTACTATCAGTGGTATTTCAGGTGGTGTCTTGTGGTACTCACTGTACCCTCTGGACACTTGTCACTTAGCTGTGAGGCCAGGAATATGACACAGTTGTGGTAGGAGGCTTGGCTCAGTGGACAGAGCTCTGAAACATACTTTTTTACACTCAAAAAAGCCCTCCCGTCCACCCTGAGCATCTTACTAGTGTTGGTTGCACTGCATTTGGCCTCCTGACCTAGAAGTAACTGGCGATGTCATTGCCAGTTACTTCCAGTGGTACTTTGAATAGGTGTACCATGTGTACAGCAAACATTGAGAAACACTGGTCTATATGATTGTGCTCAGGACAGTCCTGGGATCAGTTTTATTTTTCACATTTTCATACTACCAAGGAGCTCAAGATGGTGTACATCACTCCCTCCATTTGTCCTTACAAAAACCCTGTACATGAGGTATGTGAGGCTGAAAGACAGTGACTAAGTCAAGTCACCCAAGAAGCTTCAAGGCTGAGTGGGGATTTGAACATGGATAATCTGTTACGTGAAAATCCCCTTCTGCCTTTTAGTTGTGATTTTCTCTCTATATCTGGTTATGTTACTATGGACTAAAATATCATGCAGGCTAAACTTCTCCCAGCACACAGGCCACAATCAGGTCAAGTCACAAGCTCATGGTTAAACAACCACCACCTCCCCATGGTCACACATTATGGGAGAAGTCTGGCATCTAAATTATTGTTTAAGTGTCTCCTACATTACTGTATTCATTGTATTGTTTTAACTCAATCACTGTTTAAGTATGCAAAAGTGTCTCCTAACCCAGTCACTGTTTAATTATTGTATGCAAACTTGAACTGCCTTCTTGTGTTGCTGATTCATTGTATTGTTTAAGTTTTCCCCCATCTAGGAAGCCAGCCACAGACCCCATTGAATTTTGCTGATAAGGGACATCCTGACCCTTTCAATGTTTTATACACTCCAAGCAACCTGCTGTGTGGTAGTAATCAAGCTACCATCCAGCTCAGCACTGTCTCCGAACCCCTTTTAAGTGAAGGCTTCCTCTCACATGCGCGCTCTCTCTCTCTCCAAGGACCAACACATCTGTGTTGTGTCAGAGGGTGCTCTTCACAGGATTTCTCCATGTGCATTATGTTTACCTTTGTGCTTTTGTATTGAAACTATAAACTTTTATTAAAAGTTCTCTCAGTCTCCTCTTTAAGCAAAAGGGAATTTCTCTGCATTACGCCGTCTTGTTATCCAGCCTACGATCCTAAGGTTCCAATAAGGGCAGTGTAATAATTCCCCTAAACAAAACAGCCCTTTTGGTAACACTTCCATGTCTAAATCCAACTCATGAACCACTTCACATCCTGGCTCACTCTCTAAAGAGAGAAAGAACTGTTGCCTCATTTAACAAAGGGAAACTGCAGAAGGGACACAGGGGTATGCCGAACCAATCCAGTGAACTGTTAACTGAACCACAGAGATTTTGATCCTAGCCTCACAGTTCTACATTTAGAACTGGGTTCAATGGTGGGTTCTAGTCCATAACATATCAGGCTGTACAGCAGAAGTAATTTCCTGTTGAACAACAAAAAGAAATTAACATTTTAGGACCACATGAAGTATGCTTTGACTAATCTCACCTATCCCCACCAATGGCTACCCCTTCAAAGACGCCATCTGTGGTCCTAGAGATGATGTTGTTAAGTTCATTGGACATCCCTCCTGAACGGGAGACATAGGCTACACTGCCAGGGCGGTACAGCTTAGAGGCCAGGATATTATCCAGCATTCCTCCTGTGTTACCAATCTTAAAGCAGCCAGGCTTGATTCCACCTACCTACAAACAAAGATGAGGAAACAAAGTTTTCCATCATTCTCACCATAGCTTGAAATATTTCTTATAAAATGAGAAATTCAACTCAGATTAACACAATAGATTTTTTTTTGTCAGGTAAATCAATACCAGATTAAAATCACAGAGCATATCAGAACAGCAGCCCCAAATACACCATTTCCTTTTTTCCACCTGTTGCAAAGGCCCCTGCATCATGACAGGTGTTTGTGATTAAACATTCTCATAAAAGAATGCATCTGCTCAAGTTAGAGAAAAAAGTTACAATGTACTTATGGACAACTGAAAAAGTTATACAGCATAAACAAAAACGCCTGTACTTATATAATTAAAGATTTTTGTTTTTTAAAACCTGATAGCCAAAGCAATCCATCCAAAAGAAAGGCTTTATCTTCTCTCACCGTTGCAGGCCCAATAATTGTGACTCCTTTCTCATCTGCCATCTTGATCAACCTACGGGTCAATGCCTCTGGGATGCCTTCCGCAATGATGGCCACGGTGCGGATCTGAAGAAAGCAGCATCAACAGTGACTTCCAGAAACTCTCGAGATTTGGGGAGAATCCGAAAAGCTCAGCAATGTGTTTGGGTTCCTGTGAGCAGGGTTAGCTCCAGAATAGGGCCGACTAAAGTTCAAAAAGCAGGGCTGTGTGTATACTGCACTAAAAGTTCTCCCCCCCCAAGCAAACTGTATTTCTGTACAATAATACATAACATTTATATGATTTTCTGGCAGTGCAAAATGCTTTACGTATTATCTTGATGCAGCTCCTGTAATTTTCCTGTAATCCTGTAACAATCCTGTAATTTTAATATCATCTCTATTACAGATGGGAAGCCAAAGCTGAGAAGGGGTGACCAGCCTAAGGCTATCTAGTGCAGTGCTTCCCAAACTCCTACAAGGGAGTTGGAGCACTAAAAGCATTTTTAAAATGGAAAAAGCAGGTTTTGAAAATATCTAATGTCTTACTGAGTCACCTCTTAGGCTTCTGATATTTTAGCAGGCATTGTTCACATGCACCAGTGGTTACCACTGTTTTTCAACTGGCGACTCCCTTGACCTACCGGGCCACTGGCTGTGGCTCCCAATTAGAGTTACAATCCTATATATTGTATAGGAAAGCAGATTTTACACCAGGATTTTGCAGCTCCCCTGACTGGTTTCCGCAGCTCCCCAGGGAGATACAGCTCACAGTTTAAGAACCGCTGACATCTACTGCTGTGAACCAAAAGACCAAAGGTCTTACATACCAGGTTTCCTTATCAGCATTAAAAATCTAGCTGGATTTGTGGGGGAAAGCTAATAAAACTTCTCACATAGGAAGATCTGTTCGCATTTCTGAATTTCACAAAACAGATTTGCTCACCAAGACTTTGCAAGAGATCTTACCCACTCCACATACCTGTGGGTAGTTCATAGTCTCCATGGTGCTGTCATAAGCTGAACGGAGAGATGCAAAGTTGATGAGCACATCTACTTCTGGATGTTTCTTCATAGCATCTGCCATGTTCTTGAAGACAGGGATGAGTATCTCCTTATGGCCCCAGTAGAACTTCTGTTTGTGGTCACCGCTATGAAAAAGAAATCAACACCACAGATGAGTATTCATTTGCCATACGCACAGAGCCCTAGTTCCGTGTTCCCCAACACAGGGTTGGCATCATTACAGTGCACCTGTCCAAGACAATACTTCCATCTGCTGCTGCATCAGAAGTGCTCAAGGGAACTTCTACTCCCAGCAGAACCAAATCCAAAAACCGAGTAAAAACAATGACAATTAAAAGCAGAAAACACACCAATCTCATAGCAAAATTACAAACAACCCACACAATGTGTGTAAACATAACTGTTTTCAAATGGCGTCTGAAAGCATAAAGGGGGCTGCACTAGCCAGACCTCCCACAGAAACATGTTCCATCATCTGAACACCACCTGCAGAGGCAGCCCTGCCCACCGGGTCCATCAGCAACAGAGCCGTGTCTCCTCTGAAGATAAGTTTGTGTAGGCATGTTAACATGGCCTATTCTATGCACAGGAGGGAAAAGGAAGGGCTGCAAAACACTCGCTAGTATTAATGAGAAACTATCAGGGGCCAGTTGGCTAGCAGGCCTATGGGCAGGGTTGGCACATGCATGCAGTAAAGAAATCCGCCAGGGCTAAGCAAGAGGACATGCTGCCAGACCCAAGACATCTGTATACCACTTCTCAGCTTGAAGCCCCCTAAAGCTATTTTGTGTATATTACATACAAATAATTAATTTCTCTCCTTTATTGGGCCCTAGTTGTTTTGGTGGTTACTGACTGCTGTCTCTTGCACAGCTGTGATACACTAAGACAAGAAATTCCTGAACTGTTCCACAACTGTGTGTGTTGTGGGGCACTGTGGTGCACATACAGGGGTGCCACAGGAGGTGCCCAATGGCCCTTCTTACTGGCTGTGCTAGGCACCACCATCTTGGATCATGCAAAATCTTGTGAGATTTGGAAATCGCCATCTTGGATCACACAAGATCTTGCACAATCCAAGATGGTGGTGCTCAACTGAGCCAGGAAGAAGAGGCTGCAGGGGCTCTGTGACTCCAGTTAACTTTGGGAAACACTGAGCAAAAATAATACAAGAGTGGCTTACATGCAGCAGTAGGTATGGGGAGAATGCATGGGTGACAGTTGAGATCTAGAACCAGGGTAAGGGGGATAACCCTGGAGAATCAGAATGAAGAAGGCAACCACAGAGGATCCCCCATTTTGAAGTAATGTAGAGTAAGAGTGGAAAAAAAGTTTGTGTAATCTGCATTAGGATTGTGCTTGTTCCCGCCTAATTATGTTGTCCTACTCCTCAAAACTGGCAGCAGAATTACCCACAGAAAAGTGCAACATGGCAAGTGTGGTTCATTTATGGGAATATATTTACAATCTATTCTTCACAACATTTCAATGATTGCTTACTCCCTTCAACAGCTTCTCCTACACCAAGGCAATACTGACATGCTCTATACTCTCTGCAAGTTAGACCCAATGTTCTCTGGAACCAAAGCCCTTGGTGCTGTCTGCCTGGACTGACCATTTGCTTCACCTCTCCACCATGTCTGCGCTGGGACCTTGCCATACAAGACTTTCTACAAGAGGTTCAGAAACTGAATACAATTCAGTTTACTTCAAATTAAATGTGCATCTTGCAGCCCTCTAGAACAGCCACAAGGAGGACACCATGAACGTACGTGAATGGATACACCATGGCAGCTACTGAAGGCTCATCCCTGGAGCACACGTAGTCGAAGTCCAGCATGCCTTGTACAGCCCGAGTCTGCATTCCCCACACAATTGCTTTCGTGTGTCGGGAGAACAAAGTTGTGGCTTTACCTGCACAGGGAGGGGAAAAAAAAAAAGACAATCCCACCCACCCAGGGTTGGGCATTTAGACAAACATGAATGACTAGAGATGGCAACACACAGCCAGACACACAGATGCAGGAGTCATCCCTGGCCATATCAGCATTACAGGAAGGAGCCGACATACTCAAAACAAAAGAGAAGTACTGGAGACAAAGCAGTCAAAGTTATCCGTTTCTTACATGGAAGATTTCCATCAATTATACCTTAGGAGTGCCAATGACACTGCAATGACAGAGCAATGGTTTGTTAAGTGTGAAATGGGCTGTTTGGCTGCAGAATAGGAGCCCAAGACGCCTATGGGTGTGGGCTCCTCCATTCCAATAATGGACTTCTTGTTGGTAGTGCTTAAGCCATTTCTGCCCAACATTGCACATACACAACAGGAACCAATGAGTACACCTGTGGGTTGGGCAGAAATGGGTTTAATGGTAACATGAACCCATAACACTCAAATCTGTTGGAACAGATGCCTCCTAAGGGAGAGGCAAAACTACCTTGAAGGGACCCCTTGAAAGGAGGTCGGGGAGAGGAGAACAAAATTTTTTTTAACAGAACAAAGCAACTAATTATCCCTCCTATGCTTGTTAAAATCACTTGACTGATTAGATATTGGAGTCAAACAGACCTAATAGACCTCAAATTCAGAGATTTGAGGAAAATGTGAATTTGACAATGCAAAATCAAGTTTAATGCAAAATATACTACAACTATACAGGTATGGAATAAGGAATCTGCAATGATCCTCAATGTAAATTTCCATAGTGTCTCCCAGACTTCCAATCCTGTATGCATGCCCATTTCCTTTCAGCTAAAAAAAATTTCTAGAGATGGGAATATTTTTATTTTCAAGTAATGAATAGTGAGCACTCCCTTATCATAATTTTTACATCAAACACAACATCAGAGTCAAAGAATGTTTACCATGCTGAGGTAATCCAGGCTTTGCCCCAATATATTGGATGTGTAACCTCCCATTTGCAATTCACCTTCATTGGGGTCTAATTGACCCCAAACACCCTTATAGCTAAACTATCTCTCTCTCACACACAGCAAATGATGGGGGGGAACAGCTGACATGCCACAGAACCGTATACCCGTTCACTGTAAGAGAATGCATGGTGTTTGAAGTGCCAGGAATTGGGGGAAAGATTGATATCTAACACTCATAAGAACATAAGAACAGCCCCACTGGATCAGGCCATAGGCCCATCTAGTCCAGCTTCCTGTATCTCACAGCAGCCCCACCAAATGCCCCAGGGAGCACACCTGATAACAAGAGACCTGCATCCTGGTGCCCTCCCTTGCATTTGACATAGAATACAGGGGCTCTAAAATCAGGAGGTTGCACATACACATCATGGCTTGTAACCTGTAATGGATTTTTCCTCCAGAAACTTGTCTCCTTTTAAAGGCATCCAGGCCAGATGCTGTCACCACATCCTGTGGCAAGGAGTTCCACAGACCAACCACACACTGAGTACAGAAATATTTTCTTTTGTCTGTCCTAACTCTCCCAACACTCAATTTGAGTGGATGTCCCCCTGGTTCTGGTGTTATGTGAGAGCGTAAAGAGCATCTCTCTATCCACTTTATCCTTCCCATGCATAATTTTGTATGTCTCAATCATGTCCCCCCTCAGGCGTCTCTTTTCTAGGCTGAAGAGGCCCAAACGCCGTAACTCCTTTGAGACGCGTTACAACCTTTTCACATATTTTGGGTTAACATTCAAAGCATTGAACAGTCTGTCTTGTTATCATTTGCTTTTCAAACCATGAGGAAGACCACCCACAAAAACCAGGCCTCCACATAACCATTGCTTGCTGTCTCTAGCAACCACTTGGATTGCTTGTGTAGTCAAGTCAGGCCAGCCTACTATCCCACAGAATACAGGGGCTCAAGTTCACTAGTGGCAGCTGCTCCATCTCCAGTACAAACACTCCAGTGCACACCCAGTGACCTCATCCCATCTGATATGCCCCCCATTCCTGCCAGTTCCATTCTGCTTAGCAGCACCACATAAAGCAGCTCAAAAAACACATCCCATGACACCAAGATTTCTAGAACACCACCATCTACCATGAATGCTTAAGTGGAGAGGGGCAGACAAAACGGGCCTTAAGCTTTTTATCACCAACAAAGCTTAAGAAGCCCAAAGGACTAGGGCAAGAAGCAGGATATTGAGAGAGGAAGGAAGAATAATGGAGTATCTGTGGAGATAGAAAAACCTAGAGTTGCATACTGCCTGAACTTCTGTTACACCAACAGTTGCCATTGCTCATGGACGCCAATAGGGGTACTGCTCTATTTTTGCACCCGAGTAAGCACATTCCATCATCCGCTAGCCAGGGCTGGCTTTAAATCAATTGGGTCAATTGCTTCCAATAGGATCCTGCACCTAAGGGGGTCCCACACTAGAGAAATCTACTCTAGGCTTGTATGCAGTTTTATATTAAAATGTGGTTAGATCCATTTAGTCCATTAACTCACATGCACTTTTTAAGTGCACGTTTTTATTGCTTTTCATTCTGCCATAGAGGTATAAAGCTATAGATTTAATTATAACTCTAAGATTCTATAGATCTTGGCTGTGAACCTGGGGCCGTGGCAAAAAATATTTCCAATTGGGCCTTGCAGCTTCTAAGGCATGAGGCATCCGCAAAAAAAGGGCACTGGAATACTGAAGTGCCAAGACTGCTTGTGGGGAGGAAGAGAACCTCAGTAACAGAGCGCCAGCTCTCCAAGCTGACAGTCCCTGGTTATGTTCCTGACATACCCATGTAGGGCTGAAAAAGACTAGCCTGGCAACCCTGGAGAGCTACTATGAGTCAATGTAGGCAATACTGAACTTGAGCTAATGATTTGACTCCATATAAGGCACCATGTATGTTCACACTATGCTACTCCAGGTGCAGGGAAGAGATTTTAAAAGGCTTGGTAACAGTTGGTGCTAATGGTAATTGGTGAGCTCATGGCTGCATTGGCATTTCAAAAGGAAAAAAAAAATAAGTGTTGAGGGGAGGAAAAGGGGTGCCTTAAAAAGTCACAATACCAGGGTGAAGAGGAGACAGGATTCAGCCAGGCAACTCTGCAAATTTTTGCAAAGAGGACAAAACAGCAGAAACAAACCAAAGAGGGGAAAAAAAATCACAAACGAAAAAGCACCCATTGAAAAATAACTGTACAAGCAGCTGGTAGCAAGGCTGGGCATGTTGTGCTAGTGGCGGGGTCCTACCTTCAACAGGTCTTGATGATGGGGAGGCATCTGTTAAAGAGAGAATCACCATTGCAAGAAATCCAACCAGACTGTCCATCTTGATTTTTGTCTACGATCAGGAAAATTGGAACCTCCAAATTTGTCAAACAGTACAGGGGACCTTTCCCAACTAGATCTTGAAATCTTGTGGCAGGGCAGGTGGAAAGGTAGGTCAATAAACATGGCAGAGCCTGGACATGGCAGACAAAGGGCCCAAAAGCAGTAGCATAGCAAGTGGGGGGCAGTATGCCCTGGATGATGCGCCAGGGGTATGGTGAGCCCCCAAGCCCACATCAGGCAGAGGCCCATGCTATCCATTTTGAGGTGGATAGGTCCTCCCACCCACCCACCCCATGTCCCCATGGCCACCCTGTTGGAAGTGGCCACCTGTTGGAAGTGGCCACCCTGGAAGCAATTGGAGCTGTGCATAGTTAAGCCATTGCATCACCGCCAAACCACTTCTGGGTGCTGGGTGCCACTCCAGGTGACTATGGGGAAGGGGTGTTGCACAAATGGGGATTTATATATGCCCTGGGCATGCCCAGGTGACGCCACTGCCCAAAAGAGAGATTGTCCCCCATGACTTATCTTCACTTCAAATCAAGGGTTCTCTTTGACACAGACCCTCTGAGTTACATGTGGGAATAAAGTTCTAGGGAGGGAAAGGGTTCTGAAGCTAGGACAGCCAGAGGTACATTCCTTAAAGTAGCACAGTTTAGAACTGCAGCCAACCAACTGCTTCACCATCCAAAGACCATGCAAATCCTGCCTCAAATCCACTGCACAGGAGCTACGAGAAGGTGGCAGCTTTTGATCCATCTAGTCCAGCATTCTGTTTCCCACCACTGTCCACCAGTAGTCTGTGAAGCCCAAAAGCAAGAGAAAAAGGTATATTTCTCTTGCAGAAATATGGGATTCAGAAACATACTACCACTGAACCTGAAGGCAGCCATATCAACTAGTAGCACAAACCTGCCTTTCCTAGGTTTTCAGAGCCACCACTTCCTTCCCTACTCACACTGGGCAAGCTGAAAGTATTACTTGTAAAACCCCAACACACACCGGTTTCACCACATTTTCCCCCTAGGTTACACTTGTTAACCCAGCCTCCACTTCCCACTCTGCATCACATCACTTTTCTCCTACTCCATTAGAAGAGATTAGGGAACGATGGAAGATGGAAACCAAGCACCATAGTGCTCCACCAGCAAAACCCAAGGAAGAATGCAAAGAAATGGGAAAGTAGCACTGCCAGAACATCCAAAATGGCATGATGTTGAAACTTACCAGTAGGCACTGCCTGCTTTGCCTTCTTGGCTGGAGCCAAGTCATCAGGTCTACACTCAGAAAAAGATGCCGTTCTGCTTGGTGCTGGGGTCTGAAATAGAGCAGAGAAGCAAATTCAGATTGTTCACAAGAATCTGCCTTACTACAATACCATTCACATCTTTTATGGTCAGAACACTGTTTAGGTCTGAACACTTAAGTTAAGCAATGCATCAACTACGTCATGCAAGTTCTGCAATTTTGTATATATTTATTTATTAAAGAGATCCTTAACCCCTTTCTCCTTGATAACCAGGCTCCCAAGGCAGCTTGCAATATTCATTGCAAAAATGCAAAAAAGTAAAAGGCCAGCATACAGTATCATAAAAATACAGATGCCACAACCTAAGAAATAAGTGCATAACCACCCCAAATACATTAACCAAAACTGAACCAAACAAAAACAGTAAATTTGCTTACACCACTATTGTGCTTCTTTTATTTTGGGGAACCATAAAAGCTACTGATGCAGGGCACTGAGACTCTAGGAGATTACACAATTCCCATTGGGGGGGGTGTCTTCCTTCGTTTTTGGAAAGGAAGTCCCATTTTTCATTGCACTGGCTAAGTTATACTTGGACTGTACTGTTTCAGATTGCAGACAGGGTTTCATGTGATGGAATATTTCTCCATCTTCTCTCTGCCCTCCCCCCAAAACGCCAGGGAGAAGCCCAGGTCCTGGCACCTCCTATGGGGAAGGCCAAAATTGCACTAAGTCAAAAACCAAGACTCACCGAAGAGCTGCCACTAGCATTTAGGAGGAAGTTTGCAGTGTGGGCTGCAGTGGGAGGCTGGTTTGGGATAGGCCGGTGTCCCAGTGCCATGCCAACAATGGCAGTCATGTGGGTTTCTGTGCCAAAGACGTGAATGGGAATGCCGGTGGTTTTTCCTACAGGAAAAGGGAACAGAACCAGATCAGGCTGCAGCTTGCACAATAGAGGCTCAATCTGGAGTTTTGGTACAGGGAAACAGCATGTAATTGGTGCGTATTGCCAACATGATCAGTGAGCTCTGCTCGGCAGAAGACTACTATGAAAGGGAGTGAGGAAAAGCTATTTAGGGATGAAGCAGCCCTAGTGGTAAAAGTGGGAGGGACCACTAAAGTCTCTTTAGGTCATGAGAAGGAGGAAGAAAGGAAGAAAAACCACATACTACTTTAATATATTTCCCTGCCTCTTCAAAGCACAAAAGTTCAGCTATCATATCCTTGGTCAGTGCAGTAGTGGAAAACGTGAAGACAGCCAACTAAAAGTGCTTAACTCAATCATAAAATTTGGTTCATCAAGGAATTGGAAAAATACATAATTAACATAGTTTAGGTTGTTTTATTGAGGGGGAGGAAAATATCCCCCTGTCAGGGAGATTTTTTCCTAACAGGAGGAAAAAATCTCCTGTTGTGGAACCTTTAAAACACACTTTTCACCTCTCTATTTAATCGCTATATCCTATTTGCTCCCCATCTTGCATGAAAAGAAACGAGTTATCTGTAACTTCATGCATTTTTGAATTGCAATTTTTTTCCCTTTGGAGATTTCACTCCATTTTATTTAAATAAAAAGTTAAAAAAAACCTCCTTCTGAACTCAATCCTATCTCTGGATCCTTTCCGGTTTGTAGCCTTCCCAATGTAGAACAGGCAAAGTGAACTAAGTTTAATGCCCTGGTCAGGAAGTTTTTTATTAAGATTTATACCCCATCTTTTTCCTCTAAAGAGGAAACTGCATTTTCAACTGACAGGGCTTATTTTCAATTGCATACAGGCCAGAACACAAGCAATGCTTGGACTAATTTACTATCTCACATGAGACCCAAAATACAGATAGAGGGTTATTACCACTGCTCTCTTTCCCAATGAGGACAGCCACAAGGGCTTTGGCAGAACACACTTTCGTCCACACTGGGAAGTCAGCCTTCATTGGCATCTTGCCTCAAGAGCAAGGAAAATGGCTCTGAGTGATTGGAGAACAAGCAGAGGGTATATCAGAGGCTATGCTGAGGGCAAGAGAGGTACCCAGGGGGAGGGGGGAGAGGTCCTGGACTGGGGCCAGTATTACAAATTGTCTACTTCTTGAATGGAACCAAGCACTTAGGTTCAGAGGAGAAATAAGTGGAAGAAAGACCACCTGTAAAGGAAAAAATTTTTTAAAAGTTCGAGTAATCAAGGATCCCCTTACCTACTTCCCCCATCACGCGCAGACCTTCTTGGTAGTTTGGGCCTCCTCTTCTCACAAAGATTCTCACCTCATGCTCTTTTAGAGGGCCCTGATAATCCCTAATGGCTCGAACAATACCCTGCAAGAGAGAATATTAAACCCAAATTGTGCATGTGTATGCACACCCACCCTCCTCCTAGACTTGAAGTGTGCAAAAATGCCTCTTCATCCCCATTTTATTTCACCTGGGCTTCATTTTAAACAACATGTTTACAAGACAAACTTAAATCAGTTTATCATGGTACTTCCCTGCATATCCAACCACCCATCCATTAGGAACCCTGGAAACTTTGCTTCTGTGCCAGTAGGAGATAGGGATGCCTGACAATCCTCAGTATCTTCACAGGGTGGCCATTCTCAGGAAGCTGAGACAGTTAAAGTGACTTAGGACCCAATCCTATCCAACTCTCCAGTGCTGATGACGCCGCAATGCAGCCCCAAGTGAACGAACATTCCGATACCTTGAGGAGGCCTTCATGACTGCTCCCCCACTACAGAATGCAGCACATGCCTTAGTGGTACAGCTGCATAGGCACTGGAAAGTTGCATAGGATTGGGTCCTCAGTTTGAATTGTAAATGTGTAGTGAACATCTCTGGTTTTTGCCCATTTTGAACTTATTACCTCAAAGGCTTCTGGGATGCCTCAGCATCCCAAAAGGGCTGCTGTCATCCAGATGGAGTAGCCATTGTTCCTTTGCAACTGATGACCTTTATCTCCAATTACCTGGTAAACAGTGAACTAAGCTTTGAGCAAGGCTCACTGGATCTTAAAGCCTACCCAAGTGAGAAATTCAAGTCACTCAGGTGGTCCTCAGTATCCATCCCACAGATTACCTGTGAGCATTATCCCTGTTCATAGATAAAGTGGGACCACACCTTCCCCCTCTGTATATTTACCCAGTTTGGATGTTGAAAGTGTCTGTCGCTCCACATCGCCTTGCCTATCCATCAAATGGATGCAAGACCCAGAATCTCAAACAGTGCAAATAAGTAGGGTAAGGAAGCCAACTAGAGAAGTTACTTCAGATTGTGTTTTATTTGTCACTTCTCATTTATTATTCTTGCATCTCTCCCTCCAATGCTTTGGTATTTTACAGCTTTATAAATACACTTCTTGCATTTTTACTATTTTACCTACCAGGTCTCAATCAGAAGGGATCAGGTTGCCACGATTCCCAGACTAACCATGTTCCACTTCTGTTTGATTTTATGGGAGCCTGCAGTTAAACTGAGAGGGAAGCTTTCCCAAGGCAACTTCCTCCTGTCTGGGTTCCCTAGCTTTGGGTAGTGGCAGCAAGTACTACCCTTCCCAGTTTACCCCGTTAGAAACATAAATTGGGGAGCACCCAGGTAGCAGCCAGTTACTAGCAGCTGGGCACAGCACCAAATCTTGCCCTTTACTCATAATCTTTAAAAAGTTCCCAAGAAATCCTCAGTCACAAATCTTGGGTTTGAGGCAAAGCACCAGAAGTCCTGCAGTAAGCTCCTAAGTAGCTACCACCATCTTCCAACATGGTTAGATGCCACCTTGTCTAACCTACAGGCGGCTATACTCTTGTCTAACCTACAGGCGGCTACCTAGCCTCTGATGATTCTTATAACTGGAGCAATAGTGAGTGCTGCACTCAACTGTGAATGCTACATTTCCTGCCTGTTCCTAAAATGGTATGGAACTCATTGGTCAATATTCTAGTTTTTCTTCTCTATTTTTGAATTAGAGACACAAGATTTTCAGGTAGGAGCCAAGACAATACTGAAGCCCAGGGCAGGGAGAAACACAAGCCAAGGGTATCTCTGTGACACTTTATTGGCTACCACTAACCATGCACTATCTCAGTTCCCTCTAAAAGCTCTTTTGGGGTCAGTTTAATAAGGACAGGCCAATTTGGCCAACATACAGCAACCATGATGCTAAAGTGGGCTGCCTCCAAGTTCTCCTACAACACATTTCTATTTCTTGCTGAACTTGTACACTTTTTCAGTGTCGCAATGCCCCCAAGCATGCAAAACACAAATTCCTACAATACTCCTTACAGATGGTATGCTTTGACACCATACCAGCCCAGATCTAAACCTTATCCAAATGATAGCTCCTCTTCCTAAAGTTGGTACACTCAGCAAAGAATGTACATGGCCAACATTAACAAATTTTCAGGATTGTCTTTACCTTAAATGTGGCAGCCACATTAGTAAAGTTAGCAATGCTCCCTCCGATTATCAGGATTTTGCCTTGTAAGAAAGAAAGAAAAAACACAGGGGGGAGAGAGAAAAGCAACTTGGTAAAAAACATCAGAACATAACTTGTGGTCTGAAGCATCCCCCAAAAGTCATGGCCCATTTGAAACTCTGTACATATATTGGTTGCCCAGATCAATTCTGATTCCACCCACATAACTGAGAAAAAAAGAAAAAACACATACCCTATCTTTGTTTTCGCGGCCTGCCTAAAATCAGTCTTGTCATTATCAATGAATTCAGCAGCATCCACAAGAGGGCACACAAAACTGCACCGAAAACTAGCACCTGCATCTTCCTCTTTGGTTTAGAATAGGCTCTCCTTTACCTTCTGGATGCTTTTCTCGTGTCATGAGAGAGAGGATGGTCTTGGCATAGTCATAGGTCTGCTGCTCACTGGGAGCTCCAGAGTATTCCCCATAGTTGGCCAGTTCATTCACCCCGCCAAGGTCACAGATGGTGTCACTAAATGGAAGATGTGCAGGTGACATTAGAAGGCTTCATTTGTACAACCAAGGGCATTCATAGACCCTCATTACAAAAAAATGGAGCAAGAATGAGGCTGCATCCTAATCTATTCCAAGCTGGAGAACAGAGCAGAGGTAACAGCCAAGGCTGAATAGTTCTTAAGGGCCAGGAAATTCCACTACTGCTGTTAAAGACTCATAAGCATTCTGTGATATTGCAGTAGTTCGGACAGCACCAGAGAATAGAGTAATTGCAGCTTGCAAGAAGGTGACAACCAGTTTAAGTCTAGATCTTCACACAAAGTACTGCAATCACATCTACTTCTATAGCATTACATATCACTCAGAGTGTTGCAGACCCCTTTGCAAATGCTCACCAAAAGTCTGTCTCAACACCCTATGTTTGGTTGAGGTGAGACAAGTGACACCCGATTGCTCTTCTCTGCCCAATCAAAACATCATTAGAGGATTCGGAATGAAGCCTTCATTTCTCCCAATAAAACATCTTCTAGATATTTTGGCCCACAGAAATAATGCTCTCCTCCTGCTATACTGGGTCACATTCCTACCCGCAGTCAGACCACTTTCACAGTACCTGTACACCACAGAGGCTCCTCCTCCAGCCACCATGGTCCAAATCCTGCCCTTGGGATTCAGGATAGTCAACTTTAAGCTTGCTCCACTCTTGGCATCTAGGTCAGCAATGTAGGCTTCCTGCAGATAAAAGCCCCACCATCATCAGAAGCCCAGAATCAAAATTTCTGAAAGCACAGCACTAAATTCTGAATTTCCTTTGCAGAGTTAAGGGGCATTAGCAAGAGATAATAATAGGGATGCTTGCTCCTTCCCCATCTGCTAGTTTTTCACTGTAAATACACCCTGAGAACATTTCCCCTCTCACTCCAGCTGGCCTACAAAACCAAGTTCGGCCACAGGGGAGCAGAGTGACACAGGGCCCAATCCTATCCAACTTTCCAGCACCAAGGTAAGAGAACAAACATTCCTTTACCTTGAGGAGGCCTCCATGACTCTCCCCCCCCACCACTGCAAGATGCTACTCATGCCCCATTGGCACAGCTGCCTCCATGCTGGAAAGTTGGACAGGATTGGGTCGATGTCACAAATTTAGGGGGGTTTGGGGTGCTCAGAGTTCTTGGTTCTTGAACCCTAAAGCCCTCAAGACCCCTGTGTCCAGTAGTACTGCCACCACCCTGTATGTGCCAGTGCCTCAGGCCAGGGACACGGAGACCCTCTAGGCTTAATTCTATCCCTTGCAGGCACTGAGCTCTTTCTCCAATTAAAGCTTCAGTCCTCAAGTTACTAGACCTCAATGAGCACTTGGTAGCTTGCTGAACGGCTAGGCAGGATTCTGAACCTTTGTCCCCAACAAACAATGAACTTGGTAAAAGATTTTAGTTTATTAAGTGCATAAGGTTACATAAGGCAGCAAATGCTAGAGGCATAAACATCTAGGAAACACAACAGCAATAAAATAAAGCTAGCTGGCTCTCTCTATTAATACCTATCTCTCATCTGGGTCAGCTTCTCTTGTAGTTCTTTTAGCTCCAGGCTACCTGTGAGGCCAGATCCCCATGGACAATGGAGCTCCAGCATGCAAGATCTTGCACCCAAAAACTCTGCCCAAGAAGAACCCAACACACCCCTTGGGCACTCATTATTATACTTCTCATGCTAATAGCACTGAGGTGACTTCATACATAGACTGTCCAATCAGAAATTTTTGAGGACATAACCTTCTTGGAGTGGGTTTGGTTGCTATCCCTCCTAGTTCTTACCCCTCCTAACTGGAGATCCACAGCTGCGCTTCAACAGCTTGATAAGGCGCCTTTCTGTCTGCAGAGGTGCTAACATTCCAATGGGTTGTAATTCTTGTTGTCTGCCCTTTCTGGCCAGCAAAGGAGACACAACAATCTTTTTGTATGTTTACTCACATTCTTGCAGCTAGGAACTGCTAGCCACTTCTCCGTTACTGACTTAGTTTGGTTCAGGCTTCACATGCTAACCAAGGCCTAACATGTACATATCCATGACAGTCCACAGTCTCAAGATTGGTATATAGTCAGTTAGAACAAAACTTCTGGTCTGGATGTAACATAAGGGGGGGAGGAAGAAAGCAGGACCACACTCCTGCCCAAAGCATTTTTATATATATGTGAATGTACACACTGGGTACATGCCAGGTAGGCATGACTCAGACTAGTTTTCTGGCATTTTGGGGGGGTAGATGGCAAGAAAGCATCAGGGGATGTATATTTATTTCATAATAAAAGCTCTGTTTGAGATATACAAAATTAGGCAGGGGATGGATAGAGGGATGTTCTTTTCCCACTCACACATCAGAACCAAGGGATATCCACTAAAATAGTGTCAGAAAAGTTAGAACAGACAAAAGCCAGTATGTAATTAGTCTGTGGTGATGGCATCTGGCCTAGATGCCTTTAAAAGGGAATTGAACAGATTTATGGAGGAAAAGTCTATCACAGGTTACAAGCTGTGAAGGATTTGTGCAATATCTTGGTTTTAGAAGTAGGCTACCTCAGAAAGCAAAGTGCAAGGGAGTGGCAACAGGATGCAGGTCTCTTTTTGCCTGTGTGCTCTTAGAGGCATTTGATGGGCCACTGTAAGATAGAGGAAGCTGGATTCGATGGGCCTTTGAGTCAGTGGTGCTGTTCTTATGTTGTTGCACCTGTAATCCTATTTCCCTCCTTATTTCTTGACATTCCACTGAGTTGTGCTGTGAGCCACTGCCCTTGGTCCCTGCACACACAATAGATTTCTCCCATGTGCAAGTGTATACTCAGTACTCGGTAACAACATGGGGTCATAAGAGTGGTATAACACTGACGTAACGCAGGGGACCAGAGGGAAAAGATGAGTGAAATATTTAGAGATGCTGTCTCATTGATCTTCAGCACTATCAAACACCACAGACCAATGGAGGGAACAGACAGGCAACTGTTGCCCAGTCAAGACATATGCAAAAAGAAAAAAGATTGATGAAAAGATCAGGTAAGAATCTAGACCTCAGTCAGCAACTGCTTGTGTCTACCTCCAGGAGCTACCCCCCCTTCCAAACTGCACTTGTTTCAGCTCTGCCAGAGGCCAGGTCCACATTCATTAAAATTCTTAACCAGTGGAGAGAGTCTAAGAGCCTTCATTAGTGGCTGGCAAGGGGGATGATTCAGTGAGGCCAAAATTAAAACTCAACTCAATTTAGCCAGATTCCTAATGGATAAGTATCTGCACTTGAGCCAAGGGGGGGGGGAGAAGGGAAGAAAAAAGGTATCTAAATGGGTTTCTTGGCTAGTGTACAAAAATACAAAAACCTCCCACTGCCCTCAGGTTTGTTATTTGCAATTTAATAACTGTAATGATGCAGAGCATCAGAAAGTCACTGGGGACATTCTGTGGAGCATCTGAGAGAGAGAAGTTTTGGGTGAATGGAGCCAAACTGCTCTGATGGGAATTCAGGTGCCCAGTCCATGACATAAGTAACCAGGGCTTGCAATGTATTCCCACTGCTACCACATGCCATGACTGCTGGAGCATTTGCTGGTAATCCATTTGCAACTTCCTATTTCTGGCACGCTTATTGATTGTATTGTTTTTGCATTCCTCCTGCAGAAAACTTCATTTAGAGAGAAAACAAGGCCCTTCTTCCACATCCTGCCTACTACAGTGGTTCTCAAACTGTGGGTCAGGACCCACTAGGCGGGTCATGAGCCAATTTCAGGTGGGTCCCCATGCATTTCAATATTTTATTTTTAATATATTCGACTTGATGCTACCGTGGTATGTGACTGCATTTGGGGAAATATTACAGACCTGTACTTTCAACAAGCTACTACGCAATTCTTTTAACAGTGCTAGTCAGTGGGACTTACTCCTGGGTAAGTGTGCAGCCTAGGCTTATTAAAAATTTTCCTGCTTGATACTCCTGGTCATGACATCAGTTCCAGTGGGTCCTGACAGATTCTCATTCTAAAAAGTGGGTCCCAGTACAAAATGTGCAAGAACCACTGGCCTCCTAGAAGCAAGTACTGTCATCCAAGATGTTTCTTTTATCTTGGGCTGTGTACACAACCAATAAAGTCAGCCAGCAATTAAGTACTGCCAGGCATGCAGTTACTCTGTACAAAAGAAACTCAAAAATTCTGCTCCTGTAAAAATTCTTCTGCTTATATGCACTACAAGTAGAAAAAGACTGTCAGCAGAACAGCTCTGCTTCCTGGAGGGTCTGGCCTAATCACAGACATTTCTGTAGTGTTTCCTAGGGCAGCGGTTCCCAAGTTGGAGGGTCACGATCCACCAGGCAGGGAAGAACCTGTCCCTGTCCCCTTAAGGGGTGGGGAGGGGGCGAAGGCAGCAACTTAATCACAGGATCATGCTGCTGCCAGGGATGGGAGGGGGGGTTTGCACCTACTTGCAGCCAGAGCCTTCTGCAGGGTTCTCCATGCCTGCTAAAGTTTTTTTAAAAGGAAAAAATGGGTTTTCTAGTTTTTGTAATGAAACAGGAAGTGCCCATTTTTCCCCCTTTTTAAAAGACTTTTGCAGGCATGGGGAGCTCTGCGGAGGGCCCCCCAGGACTACAGTGCTGGCTGCAGGTAGGTAAAAAAAATCCTCTCATCCCTGAAAGCAGCGTGATCCTGGAATCGCATTGCTACCTTCCCCACACATACTTACAGTTCTCCCAACTCCCTTGTAGAATTTTTGAAAGTACTGTTTTAGGGTGTTCGAAGCACTTCAAACATTTTTCCTCACTACTTTCACCCTTCCTTCTGCTGCCTTACCACAGGTTGAATTTTGGATTGCAAACTCCTAGGGACAGAGAACTGCCTTTCTGTTTGGTACTTTAAAGCAGTGTGCACACTGTTGGTACTTTGGTTTTAAATAAACCATGAGCTCAGTAATCCTTACACAACAGTCCTGTAAAACAGGGAAATATCACCACCCATATTTGGAGACAAGGAGATGAGGCAGAGACAACAGCAGCTTGCCCAATGCTGCCAATCAAGTTTGGGGGCTAAAGCAAGGTTTGAATGGGACTACTTCCTAGCTTGTAGCTCACAAAACAAATAGCAGCATGTTATATATATATAACCCCTGCTGATTGGGTAAGAGACACTTTTTCAAGTGGGTGCTCCTTTTTTTTAGCAGGGGGAGAGTAACTGGCCCACCTCACCCCAGCACTGTCTGTTCTAGTGGCTGTCTGCTGGTATTCATTTGCATCTTTTTAGATTGTGAGCCCTTTTGGGACAGGGAGCCATTAGTTATTTGATTTTTCTCTGTAAACCGCTTTGTGAACTTTTAGTTGAAAAGCGGTATATAAATATTGTTAATAATAATAATAATATATCCCCTCTGGAGCAGCATTTCACAAACTGTGGGCTGGACTCACTAGATTGGTCAAGAGCCAATTTCAGGTGTTTCCCCCAAACATTTTAATGTGCATGTTATTTTTAATATCTTAAACTTGATTTTTCTGAGTTATGTGACTGCATTTGGGAAAACGTTACAGATCTGTACTTTTAACAGGCTGTTATGTATGGGATACACTTTTAAAAATGATAGTCAATGGGACTTACTCCTGGGTAAATATGGATAGGATTGCAGCCTTTGGAATGTTTGGGGAATTTGATTTTGTCATAAGGGGCTGTTAAAAATTTCCTGCTTGATGATGTCACTTCTGGGTATGACATCACTTCCAGCGAATCCTGACCGACTGTCATTCTGAAAAGTGGGTCCTGGTGTTAAAAATTTGGGAACCACTGCTCTGGAGGAAAAGAGATTGTTGCAACACCACAATAAGGAAGGAAGAACCCTTCCACTTGCCTCTGGATAAGCCTCTCTTCCAAAGGGAGGAGGGAACTCCACATCGCCCCATTTCACTTTACAGACATAATCGGCCGTTGCATCAATCTTCGCAGCCAAGTCTAACACGTAAACGCCATCTGCAGTTACAACTGAAGAGGGGGGAAAACAGTGTGCACTAGTGAGAAAAAACCATGGTTACTTGCTAACAACAGAAAAGCATCACAAGGCACCCAGGTTAAGGTTCATGTCAGGGTGCCACCTAGATTAGAGGTGGTGCTCAATTTTGTGGGGCTTCCATATTAAGGCATTTAGATGACATGGACCTGCCAACAGAGGAACTATTTCCTGAACCGGTGGTCAAAGGCACCATTCTAAATTGAGAGGCAGACTGCTCCCTCACATTTAGTTTGAAAGGGGTACTTTTGGAGTGCATTAAGTAAGAACATCCCACCTACAGAGATGGCGAAATTTTGTATGCCCATGCAACCATCCTGGGTCAGTCTCCTCAGAGGGCATGTTACTCAGCTGCATCACTGTACCTGAAACAACTGAACGCTCCATGTACACCTTATGAAGAGATGCAGCAGGATTACCTGCTCTCACAGAACCAACAGGAAAGAGGCAGAACTCCTATGCAGCCATCTGCCTCCCCAGGGAGATGAATGCATGGCTGGGGAAGAAGCAAGAGTATGCTGGCAAGCCCTGCCTCTGTGCTCCCAAAGCCCTGACTTCCACCCACACAGTATTTGTTCACAGCAACAAATGCTATACTCAGATCCAACCTGCGATATGAATGCTGGGTACCCAAATTTCAGATTACAAAGATACAGCATTTATTGTTGTAAGCAAATGCTGAAAGTGCGGAAGGTGGGGCCTTGCACCACATCAGCTGGGCTTGCTGGCACACCCTCACTGCCCTCTGACCATGCAGCTTCTTCCTGGGTAAGCAAACATCTGTATAGGGCTATGAATCATACAGAGGTGGTTAGCAGCCTCCTCTTTGGGTGGTTACTCTGGGCTCCCAGCAGATCATAATTATGGCACTGATTTATTTCTTGAGGCACATTCATGTGCTCATGTACACAGTTTGGGAACTACTGGCATAGGGTCTGCGAACTGATCTGTGGATTGACTTGCACAACTAGGACTACCAGAGATTGTTTCAGGATACCAACCCTGAATTCATAACCACCGCCACAACATACATTCATAACTCATGTAAGATTTAGCCCAGGCAGAAGATGTTTAGTTGAAAATATGTGCAGCTCTTTTGGCCTTTCTCCACATTACTTGCATTCTAAACATCTTTGTCATCTTATTTTCTCCTATCAAATCAGCCAGCATCCTCTGAATCATCTATGCCTGTCAAGTACTGTTTTATAGTCTACACCAGGGGTCTCCAAACCCAGCCCAGGGGCCAGATGCAGCCTGCAGCAAGCCTCTTTCCGGCCCGCGGCCAACCTCTTGTCCCCTGAAAGCCTCTGGCCCGCTCTACTGAACATGACCAGGACTGATTGTGTCCGGAGGGTGTTCTGAGGGCCAGAGAGGTTGAATGAGTAAGCCCATTCATTCATTTATTCACTCATCCAAGTTCCATCTCAAATTTAATTTTATATTTAAATTTTTTTCCAGCCCTCCTCACCAAGCCAGATATTTGATGCGGCCCTCTGGCCAAGAAGTTTGGAGAACCCTGATCTACACTGTTTGCTGCTTTTGTGCTCCTACTTTTTATGCCTATTACTGTTGATAGTTTTAAGAAATTTTACGCTGCCGCTTTTTAGTCAAGTTCTTAGCTTGGTGCTGCTTTACTGTATTTTTAGATGTTTATGGTCTTATTTTAAATAATTGCATATTTTTGTTTTTTATGTAAGCCGCCATGGGTGTCCATGCAAGTAGAGGAAACATGGAGTAGAAATACAATACATTACTTGGCTGGACAAATAACTGTGTGCAACCATAATGTAAGGAGAGAAAACCAATGCTGGGAGAATGGAGGTGGGAGAAGGTTCATTCTATCCCCCAAATCCATTTTTGCAAAAATACATATCTCAGCAGAAGTTCAGCTTGCATTTACAAGTTCTTCCGTTAACCTCTACATTTATATATATTTCTATATTTCTTTACTCAGTTGTGGTTGGTCTGTGGAACTCCTTGCCACAGGATGTGGTGATGGCATCGGGCCTACATGCCTTTAAAAGGGGATTGGGCCAATTTCTGGAGGAAAAATCCATTACACGTTACAAGCCATGATGTGTTTGTACAACCTCCTGATTTCAGAAATGGGCTATGTCAGAATGCCAGATGCAAGGGAGGGCACCAGGATGCAGGTCTCTTGTTATCTGGTGTGCTCCCTGGGACATTTGGTGGGCTGCTATGAGAGACAGGAAGCTGGACTAGATGGGCCTATGGCCTGATCCAGCAGGGCTGTTCTTATACCTGGCATGCAAGCTGAAACTGGCTACATAAGATAGTTTGCATTACCTGCTGGAAATTCTACATGCAAACAAACTCAGGATTGTTACAGTTGGGACTGCAGTTCCTTAAGAGAAAATACACATTGAACAATTGCTGACTTTTATGAAGACCGGGGCGGGGGCTGCTTCATGTGTCATGGGAGTCAGCAGATTCACCCACCTATAAGCTACACACATAGCAGATAAGATGTCATACTTGAATTAGACTGGCTAGGTCTTGAAGCTCATTAAGTTTACTTTGGATCAGTTACAGTCCAACAAACTTCACTGGGTGGTTGTGGGAACAAAACGGAGGGAGACGCACACCAGGTGGTGTTGGTGGAAACAGCAGGAATACCAGTACTGCAGCATCACCAATCTGCATTTAGAGTAACTTAGCCTGCAATCCTACATACACTTACTTATGAGTAAGTCCCACTGAATTCAGTGAGGCTTACTGAGTAGACATGCATAGGATTGTGCTATGATGAGGATGGCTTGGCCTGAGGCGTTTACAATTTAAAATTTTTTTAATTTTTTATAATGCTTTATTTATTACAGATACAGGTAAGGAAAATTGGATAGACTTAGGGCTAGGACTACATAGGTTACACACAAGTGTGGTGGCCATCAATTACAACAAACATTAATCCAAACAGTTTGGATACAATTAAAATTTTAATATCGGGGCAACAGAAGGAGGGAAGAGGAGATGGTGAAAGTAAATAGGAGAAGTACCCAAGGTAAGTGAAGAATTAAAAGAAAATAAGTGTACTCATGGTGCTTCATGAAAAGCCTGAGAGGTGAAAAGCAGAAGGGACACAAGCTAAATGCGGCCCCTGACAATACTTACATATTGTGCAGTGAAGTCAGCTTTGTCTTTCACACATGAGACACCATGAATGCATACACAGCTTAACAGATCTGTTTCCACAGATCCCTGCAATGCACTAAGTGGCACTCACAAAGAGAGGAAGTGAAGTTTTCCAATTAGCAGATCTCTATTCACAAAGGCAGATGCTCAAGATCTTTCTTTACATTCTTGAGTTTCTGTCCTTAGCAGTTTTCTAGAATTTGACATCAAAATTCATTTCTATGGACATTTTACTTGCGTCAGCATTCTAAGATTGATGGGTCTGTTCCATGTTCCCTGTTTGCGGAGGAGGGCTAATTCAAATTACTCTGACAACAGCAAGGGCTTGTGAAAACATTGACATCTACAGCACAGACTCTGCGTTCTATCTTCATTTTCTGTTCCACCACATTTTACTGGTTCACTGAGAACTGCAGGAAGCAGAATAAAATATGGCTGTTTAGGTCAAAACAAAGAAATGAGTTACCTAATGGATTTATTTCCAAATATGTAAAATATAAGTCCTCGTAAAGGTTGAACAGCCCAGAGATGAAGCTTGCTAAAATGCTGCATAGAGAAGAAGAAAAAAAAAACATACCAGATAAATTTAATTAAAACAGGCAAACATTGACCAAACTACTGGCCCTCCATACTTGGCCCTGCCCATTATACATTTATATCATTAGTCCTTTCAATCTGTCTGCTGTCGATTCAGCTGATGACTCAGAGGTCCAGACCTGAATGAGTCAGATCCAGCCATCATTGTCTGTTTTCCTCCCTAGAGTCCTTTCATCATCCATCTCGCCTGACATTTTTTAAACTGAAAAAGAAGAAGTACCTTTCAGCTATGTGAAGCACATCTTAACTTTAAGGACCACATCAGGAAAAAGGATAATTTCCCCCCAAACATTAGCTTTTAACTAATCACAGCCCTCCCAAGAACAAAAAAGCACACAGAACACTTAACACATACCAGGACACACACTTTAAAAACAGAGGTAGTCTACCCACTACCTTTGGCAAGTAATCACGACTGCAGCTCTTGATTTCTAGAGAGAGTGATGCTGGGGAGGCTGTGCCCTAGAGGCCATGCCACCAACTCTGGAGCCCAATTCTACAGCTCCATATGTTTGTATCTGGGCACCAAGCAGATACACTGCAGCAGAAAACAGCCCCTCTGAAATCTTGATAGTAAGCTCAGCCATGAAGCCCTCTCCAGTTGCTTCCAAGAGTGCCTCCATTTGCCATACAAAACCAAAAAAGAGACTTTTGGAATATCCTCCTCCCAATTTGCCTTGCGAGGAAAAAAGACTGGATGACACACCCACCAAACCCAGAGTACCCAATACCATTTAGTTATAGGAGTACAGCCACCATGAAGCACCCCCCCCCCACAGCTAACAGGATATAAAGTAATGATTCAGAATTACTCTCTCTTGTCTGACGGAGCATGCACCAAAAGATGCTTCTTGACATCGGACTCATTCAGCTTCTCATCCACGCGCACCAGCAACTTCTGAGCCTTGGCATCAACATCCCCCACATCCACACCGCCCTGGTGGTGGAATAGGACATAGTCCCCCTCACGGGCTGCGTAAATGCACACATAGAACTCCTCTGTCTGTGAATTTGAGATACCAAATTAGAAAGATTTTAGACTAACTGCAGTTTTGTTCCCAGAATAACACTGTACACACCACTCTGAACTTGAGGGTCAGAAGTACTGTGCGTTCACACAAAAAAAAACTAACCTGTTTGTGCGGAACAAAAGGCTCTATCAAGAAGTTCTTTAGGATGCCCTTAGCTTTGGCAATCTATGGGGAATAAGAAACACACAAAACTAGAACCTTACACAAGCATGCAAAATGAAAGCTAGTCAATATTGTATTACTACAAAAAGTTGCTCTCCCAGGGCTCTACAAGCCTAAACAAATTCTACTTATTTGTGCCATCCATACACTGCTCTTTTTTCAAAGAGCTCTGAGAAGCATGACTGCCTCACAATAATTCTGTGAAGCTTGTCAGGCCAAGAAATAACTTAGTACTCACTGTGGTTTCATGTCCCAGCCGGGGCTTCAGCCAGGCCTTCACTTGCTCCAAGTCGAGATTCACACCTACGAGACCCAGTTTGCCACGTCGTTTTATCAGCTGATCAGGCTTCACCACCAGCCGCTAGAATTTTACAGCACAAAAACACAAAACGTAAGAATAGGACCAACCTGTAGTTATTGGTTTTTCAGATGGCCGAGGTCTCACTCAGATGCTCAATGATCCTCCATGTGGAGAGGTCAAGTGACTTCAGACACATGACAGAAGTCACACAGGAACCAGTACAAACCATGTTCATAGAAGCCACTTCCTCGTAGGAGCCTGGTAAGCATGGCAGCACATTTACTCACTTGGTTCACACACAGCTAACGAGCCAAGTTATAGGCTATAAAGGGCAAGGAAGCTTCCTTCTGTAAATGGAAGTCTTGCCCTAATGAGGAGAATAAAAAGGAACACACACTGGCAACAGAAATGTAAGAAGGTGATACAGGAGGCCAAGAGAGACTATGAGGAACACATGGCCAGCAACATTAAGGGGAATAATAAAAGTAGGTTAAATATGTTAGAAGCAGGAAACCCACCAAAGAAGAAGTTGGCCCTCTGGATGGTGAGGGAGGGAAAGGGGAGATAAAAGGAGACTTAGAGATGGCAGATAAATTAAATAAGTTCTTTGCATCTGTCTTCACGGCAGAAGACCTCAGGCAGATACAGAGGCGTAGCTAGGTCATTTGACACCCAGGGCCCATAAATTTTTGTCACCCCATATGACTTAATTAACTTGAATTAATTAAATTGCTTATTTAATTCACTTTTTATACCACCCTTCCTCTAAGCAACTCAGGGTGGTGTACATGGTTCCTCCCCTTATTTTGCCCTCACAACAACCCTGTGAAGTAGGTGAGACAGAGACAGTTATAGTCATGACATGTAATGAATAATAATAATGGCCAGAAAAATAAATGCAGTGAATATTTCCCCACAAGCAATGGATGAAACTCTGCATCAAATGGTAGTTCAGTTCAGTAAAACCTTTACTGACATACAATACAGAGAGAAAAAACAAAACCAGACACAAATATACAACAACATCACAAACATAAACATCAGTCCTTTCCTCACACACTGCCCAGAGTCCCAGAGTTCTGCCTGGCTATTACCCCGGATAAAAAAGACGCGACCTTATCCAGGGACTCAGGTTCAGATGTGGAAAGGAGAAACTGGAGCATGATTGAATCTTCCCAGCCCTGCATCCTAGCTAACAATGGGCCTAGATATGTATTTCACGCGTGAAGCATCATGTAACAGGCAGTAGAAAAAATGTATGAGTCTCGATACAATCCCTACCACACTTGCATTTCCTCTCCGAGTAGGGGATACCACTAAACCTGCCCTTTAACAAGGCCAATGGAAGAGCGTTACATCTTGCAAGTATGAAAGCTCTCTGAACCTGCAGGTACTCCAGGTGATAAAAGGAGGCTGGTTTCCCAAAACTAACCGGAACATGGAGATATAGTGGAGAGCATGTAGTTTTGGCAGCACTAAACAGCATCAAATGGTATATAACATAATGGTATTATTCCTAAAAACCATGATTTCCAGAATTTTGGTCACTAGGGTATCACCCCCACCCCCGATGTCTCATTGCCCTCTTTTGAGTTAAGGCAGCGGTTCCCAAACTTTTAACACTGGGACTCACTTTTCACAATGACAATCTAGGAACCACCGGAAGTGATGTCATGGATGGAAGTGACATCAAGCAAAATAAAATTATAAATAATTAAAGAAAAACAAATAAAACAAATCGCCCCCCCTAGCTATGCCACTGGGCACATACCTCTGCCTGAATGGCCCCTCTTGACTAAGGAATTAAGTCAGATAGAGGTTAAAAAAGATGTTTCAGACCCAATTGACAAATTAAAGATCAATAAGTCATCAGGCCCTGATGGCATCCACCCAAGAGTTATTAAGGAACTGAAGAATGAAGTTGCTGATATCTTGACTAAATTATGCAACTTGGATAGTAAGTGTCACACTGACCTTTAAAAAGGTAAGGGAAGGGGACCCGGGTAATTACAGGCCAGTCGGCCCAACGTCTGTTCCAGATAAGGTGGTGGAATGCTTCATCAAAAATAAAATATTAAAACACATAGACGAACAAGCCTTGCTGAGGGAGAATCAACATGGCTTCTGTAAGGGTAAGTCTTGCCTCACAAACCTTTTAGAATCCTTTGTAAAGGTCAACAGGCATGTGGCTGCAGGAGAACCTGTGGATATTATATATCTAGACTTTTAGAAGGCATTTGACACGGTCCCTCACCAAAGGCTGCTGAGAAAACTCCACAGTCAGGGAATTAGTGGGCAGGTCCTCTCCTGGATTAGGAACTGGTTGAGGTCCAGGAAGCAGAGGGTGGGTGTCAATGGGCAATTTTCACAATGGAGAGAGATGGAGTGCCCCAAGGATCTGTCCTGGGACCTATCCTGAGACAGATCAGGAAAGGGAGCTTGGGGTGTGTTGCCCAAGCAGGCCCATAACCTGTTGCGAGCTGCTGGAGTGCGGACGACGTTCACAAAGCTGGCTGCCTGGCTACTGGCTCGGCTTGCCTATCTCTCAAGGTCGGAGCGCGCACACTCCCAGCGACAAAGACGATACAAGGCAGAAGTCCTCCACCAAACGCCTCTTTACTATGCACAAGATATTTATAAGAGCAACAGTCCAAACTGTACAAATGGTACACGAATCACTGATCTCACTGACGTAGCCTTTGGCACAAAATCCACTCTGCATCTCCCACACCTTTGCTGGCCCCTGCAGGAACTTATACTAGTGACAGCCAATCAGCATGAGGGAAATACTGCTTAGTCATGCTGACTTGGCATGTGCTGCCACACACACACTCACACACACTCAGGTAGCAGTCACCTGGTGTACATCACCCCATGTTACATCACCTTCAGTTCCCAGGGTGCTGTGCTGGCTATGTCTGGTCAAGGCTTCAGGCCTGCTACTATTCAGCCAGTAAATTATCTAGCAGTCCCGGGGATGAACCCTTGACAGGGTGCTTGTGAACAGCTAGATGAAAGTGTCGACCCAATGTGTGGTGGCAGTGAAGAGAGCTAATTCCATGTTTGGGATCATTAGGAAAGACATTGATAGTAAGACAGCTAATAATGTAATGCCGTTATACAAATTGATGGGGGCACCTTCCCTACAAGGAAAGGCTACAACGTTTGGGCCTCTTCAGGATAGAGACGCCTGAGGGGGGACATGATTAAGACATACAAAATCATGCAGGGGATGGACAGAGGGGATAGAGAGACGCTGTTTTCCTTCTCACATAACACCAGAACCAGGGGACCACGAAAGTTGAGTGTTGGGAGAGTGAGGACAGACAGAAGCAAATATTTCTTCACCCAGCGTGTAATTAGTTTGTGGAACACCTTGCCACAGGATGTAGTGATGGCATCTTGCTTGGATGCCTTTAAGAGGGGATTGGACAAATTTCTGGAGGAAAAGTTCATTATGGGTTACAAGTCATAGTAGGTACGTATAAGCTCTTGGTTTTAGAGGCAGGCTGCCTCTGGTTGCCAGAAGCAAGGAAGGGCACCAGGATGCAGGTTGTGCCTGTTGTCTTGTGTGCTCCCTGGGGCATTTGGTGGGCCACTGTGAGATACAGGAAGCTGGACTAGATGGGCCTTTGGCCTGATTCAGTGGGGCTGTTCTTATGTTCTTAATACTGTATCAGAAAGTTTAACCAATCAAAATGGGCACAACCTTTTACTACTCCTTCCAATTGGTCCTGGTCATTTGACCTAGAGCAGTGGTTCCCAAACTTACCAGGGTCACAACACCCCCGCAGCCGCCTCTTCTTCACTATCTTGGATCTTACAAGATCCAAGATGGTAGTGCTTAAATCTTGTGAGATCCAAGAAGGTGACATCTGAATCTTGTGATATTTGGGTGCTGCCATTTTGGATATTGTGAGATCCAAGCACCTGGGAAAACAGGTAGGAGGGACCATTGGGAGCATCCCATGGCAGCCCTAAGAGTGTGCCCGTGACACACCTTCTGGAAACCCCTGGCCTAGAGAACCAGTAATCAATAGTTTTCTTACAACTAACAAACACTTTCCATGGTGACCCAAGTCAATACCACCCACTGCTTACGGAGGTATTTTGTACGTCTCCATAGACTTCAAACCATTCTTTTTAAAGCACGCAGTTTTCCCTCCAGCGTTTGACCCTAACTAGACATGCATTGCCTTGCATTTTGGAACAATGCTTAAACATAGAAGTGCCTCTTATTTCAGAAAACACAACCAGAATGGTACGATCCTGGTTGGAACTTCAGTAAGAGAAGGGGGGAGGTTAATCTCCTTCTCTCTGCTGTGGTCCCAAGGTTGAATCACTTCTAAAAAATCCAAATGCACACACATCCAATTAGACTCTTAGAAATAAAAGATGGGGATGGGATGGCTGAAGTAGATTTCACCCCTAAGTCCCATATAGCTCTGAGACATGCTAACACAATCACTACTACAAATCAAATTTGGATAAGGGTGGAGGGAGGCATCAAATATATCAACACCTAATTAGTCTAATTTTTACTGGTATTATTGGCACAATGCTTAGGCTAACTTGACCCTTTTTAAAATTTAGGGCAGCCCTAATTCAGCCTCACCAACAAGTCCACAATGGTCAGTAACCTATTAAAAAAACTACTAGCCCACACACAAACCTCTGTAATTAATTTTTGCCCCTCCCTACTGAAACCTGTACTGCTATCCTGCCCAATCAGCTGGAAGCAATTCTACATGCTAGAAATGAATCATTACTATTATTTAACAATACTACTGTTGCTAAACATTTATACAGCAATTTCCAAATGTGCAAGTATTTCATGTGTATTATCTTGATGTTGTCCTTATAAACAACCCTATAAGAAGAGTCAGTACTATAACTGGGTATTTGAGGACAAGTGGGAGTGACTTGCCCAAGGCCACCCAGTGCGTTTGTGGTAGTTCAGAATACACCTCTGTGGAACCAGAGTCTCTTAGAGAGCTGATGTACTATAGTGGCCTTTTAGTACCCAGCCCTAAGTAGCTGTCATTTGCAACCCTAAACAAATTTTACTGGCATGTTAAGGAATTTGAAATATGTTTTTCCCCGTAATTCATTTAAGAATAAATGTTCGCACTAAGAATCCTCAGAGCCCTTGCTGTCTTCTGGCAAAGCTCACAGAGTCCAATATTCTCCTTGCCAATACACGCCAGAAACTGACTCATGTAACTAAGTGCCATATATTTAATTAGCTACCAATACAGCTCTCGTCTATCAGCAAGAAAAATGGAACTGTGTAGCAAGTCTGTGTTCAGCTAAATGTGATTAAACAACTGGATGGCAGCCAGATGAGAGAGGCACAGAGAGGAATTGGGGACAGGGTGTCTTGCACTTATAATTCAACTTGTTCAGCTAAGAAATTTTTTGGGGGGAGAACAAGAGGATCCCAAAACCTCTCAGGAAACAAACAGACCCATTTGAAAGAAAACATATTAAAAGAAAATTGATCCCATAGATGCCCTATAAATGTTACCTTTTACATACAGAAGACCCAAGACTGAACCTTTTACTGAAACACTATACAAGGCTGACATTAGGGACTGGAACCTAAGGCCCACTGTTGACCCCCCCCCCAGCACCTGTTCTGCCACTGCCCATCTTCATGTGACAGAGTTGGTCCACATCATGGCCTCCTTCCAATTATCCGGTCTGCAATGGCACCATCACGCAGGGGATCCATGTCATCACAGAGGCACTTGGGGGAGGGTGCTCCCATTTGCGGAATGGGATGAGAAGACAGCAATAGAGTTCCACTGCTGCCATCACCACCAGGCACCCAGACTTCATGTACAAGGGGACCCAGAGAAGATAGTTTGCCAAGGAAACCCTCAAAGTTGGAGCCAGCCCTACCATTAACATCAGATTTGGGACTAAAACAAACATACATGCTAGCTACTGCCACAAATGGGATCAGAATCTTCTGACCCAGTGGCAAAAAACTCAGCTGATTTAGGGAAGCCAATGTCTCCACTCTCAGCAATACACAGTGGGCTCCCAATTTAAGTTTTTCCACCTCTGAAAGGTACTCAATCCTATATGTATCACAACCTTCAAACAAATGAACCTGCCTCAAGCCTGGGAGTTCTTACACATCCAAAGTGTTTCGTTCAGTTCCTGAAGAGTTCTTCCTGTTACAGGTTTCAAGGGCAAAGAGGGGGGAAGAGAGAAAGAGTAGCTGCAGCTTGTTCTGCTCACCTCAGTTAAGAGCCAGGGATGATCCTGGATTAGCCGGTCCCAGTCGGTATTAGCTGTTACTCTGGCATATTTGAAGCGATTCTGGATGGCTGAGGAAGTGCAGATGTACTTGTACAAGAACTCCTTCCCGGTCTGTTCAGAAATGGCTTTGGCTGACATGGTTACCTAAAGCAAATTTGAAAGTACATACTGAAGATATCATAAGGTTCCCTCCTCTACCCAGTGATTTTAAGTTTTCTACTTTAAGACAGTTTTATGAATTGAACTCTCGCTGGAAAGGTTTCTACCATTCAAACATTCCAACATCTCCAGGGGTAATTTATTTTAAAAAAAAAAATCACATGGTAGCATCTTTCTGGGGGATTATACCATTTAAATTCAACAGAAGACAGCATGCACGAATGTTCACATGTGCAAAATATCACTTTAAATAGATAAAACTAAGACAGGTTAGGTTGGACACCCTTCTTCATGCAAGTTTGGCAGTGGTTTAATTCCAGAAAGATTATACTACATACTGTTTCTGAGCATGTTAACTAGCCCTTAGAAGTTTCAGCAGCAGTTCTGAGAACTCCAGCCAAAAAGTGACATTCTGATACAGAATAAACTGGACCCAGAAGTACCTGTGAAGTCCCAGAAGTAGTGCTGATGCTAAACAAGTCCTTGATCCATTAGTGGATCACCAAACAATTTCTGTTGCAGGGGGTGGGCAACATCAACCTTATGTCTCTTTGTTGTTAGACCTTGATCTGAACCAGCAGGGAACTTGTTAGAGCCAAACTTGTATACATTCCAGACAAGGTATGCGATTAGATCTTTCAGCAATTTCTTTTGTTTTCCTAAAAGTAGCAACAGGGTTGGGCACAATATGAGTTTAGGGCCACAAATGGAGAGAAAAAGAAAGGCATTAGCCATTGCACCCTTTGAAAATTTCCCAGTGTCTCACCCCTGAACTGACAATAGTCACAGTGAGAAAAACACGCAGGCCCAGGTATTAGCTCTGTACATTCCCCCCTCTCCGGTTAATAGTTGCTCCAAGTGGGTGATGAGGGAAGTCTTGCCTCAAGAAATGTAGCAGGGGAGGTAGACCTTCATGTTCTGCAGCCTTATCTCAAAAGGGACTCAGGATATGGTCTGAAGGCCATAGGATACAGCCTTTTTGCTGATGCTCAACAGGTCTAGGTCTGGTCGTTGTCAGAATGGCAAACTGCCTGTCTGGAACCCCCATGCAAAATGCATAAGTAAACAGCCTCTTTCATTCCCCCCAGTTGCTTTTAGAAAAAACAACAACAACAAAAACACATCCACACACCACAGCATGTAATGTGGCCCTTATGGTTTTAAGCCAAGACTGCATAACTCAGAATCCTGTCGCATAAGATTAATTTCACCATTTGTCAACAGAGATTGTGAATATGCACTCTTTGTAACTTAAAAACCATACATCAATAGTCCACAGGCAGTCTAGTAAAACAAAACAGAGCATGCAAGGCTGAGCTCAGCCCATCTTTGATAACCAACTCTTGAAACACTATGGGCGCAATCCTAACCAACTTTCCAGCACTGACCTAGCTGTAATGCAGTCCCAGGGTAAGGTAATAAACATGTCCTTACCTTGAAGCCTCCTCGAGTGCCTCCCCATTACAGAATGCAGTGCACACCACACTGGCACAGCTATGTCACTGCTGGAAAATTGGTTAGGATTGTGCCCTGTGTCATATAAAGATGGTCATCTCTGCCATCCAAGACAGAAAAAAAAACCTGTCCTTGTTTAATTGCATATTTAAATTTCAAAAATTCCAAGTGAATTTTCAGATCCTGGGGTGAATTTCAGCTTTTGGCAATTCAACTTGCGTCTAAGACGACCTTTGAGGAGGTGGAGAGGAGGCATACAATGCCCAAATAAGTCACTGACTTCTAATGACAAGAAGTTCTTTAAGAATTCTGAAAAGCAAAATAAATTGATTTGACTTTCAAGACACCAAACATCCCCCAAAATGCAGGCTGGCATAATATTTTGAGTTTCCAGATAAGAAATTTTAGTATTAGTTTCAGTCACCCAGCTAAATGCCAATTCATTACAGGAAGAAATTAACTTCGCAAAAAAGTATTGAAACTTCGCTTCTGATCTCCAAATGATTGACGCTGTGTTACTGACATCAGAACAAGCCTCTGTCTAGGGGACCACTTTCACTCCAATGAAAGAATCCAAATCTCCTTAGTCCATTAGCAATTCTGTGCAGGCCATTCATTTACAGCAAACCAGATGCTGTTAAACAATCTTACACGCCCAGCTTGACTTGTTCTACAAGACCATATTACAGCATATACATTTTAGTTAATGGAAGATTTTGAGGCAACGGGTTTCTTCATTTTGAGGAAATAAGTTTCAGATTTCCAAATACCCACACTTTGCAAAATATGTTTTGAAGATTCACAGCTTCCACAGAGAGTCCTCATGAATTGTGAATGGGCCGTAAAAAAAGATACTAATTTTCCCACAATAAACATAGGGAAAGGAAAGTAATGAATTCTCCCCCAGCCCCATCTGAAAACAACTATGACAAATACATTGGGAGGAACACATGAATTGATGCACCCTACAAGGAAGCCACATGCAACCTTGACACTACCAATGGACAATATTTTTCCAGATTTTTCATGTACAGTATACAATGTATGAGCAAGTGAGCTACCGTAGCTTAGTGGTAGGACACAGGCTTGATTTGGAAAGGGTCTCAGGTTCAACCCCCAATAAAAGTCTCAGGTAGCAGAGACTGAAAATATCTCTTGCCCAAGGCCACCGCCAGTTAAGACACTAACCAGGCTAAATGAGCACATCATGCATATCCTCCCATGATTTACATTCAGAAGAGGACTGAAGAGTATTCAATTTTTACAAATAAAAATACTAAGACTGAAGCAGTTGTAGAGGTGCCTACTATGAATTTTTCAGGTGCAGAATATTTCCTCTTGAGGTCCAAGCCTAAATCTACAAAGGTATTTTCAATATTCTGGACAACTTGCCCAAGGCCATTCAAGCTTTCCACCAAGATTCTGTTTAAATCTGCTCTTCAATGAACAAATAAAAAACCAACCAACCAAACACCAGAAGTTTTCTCCTTCCCATTTTCAATCTTGCAAGACATCACAGGGCAGCAGGAGAATAATAAGGATGTAATTAAGCATAAAGCAATCAGGCTGAAGAGTGTGCTAATTGAAGAGCCTCCATCTAACAGCCAGATCTGCAGGATGCAGAAGGGGGGGGGGAAACCAGTAGGTGGTCAGGTTTTTCCTTTCTCACTCCTATTGTGCTTTGCAAAAACAAAAAAATTGTAATTTTGTAGATTTGCAACATAAGGAAAAAGCAATCATCTAAGCACTCCCTGGCACACACGTACCAAGAACTTCTAGTTGTGCTGCGAGACATTAACTAAAATATTTCAAGACTTCCATGAGCCCCAAGGACCCAGACTGCTGCATATCTGCAAGATTTAGTACTTCAACCTTAATGCCTCTTACCAATCAGCCTTCACTGGGGGAGGTAATTTTCTGGCACTGATCTAATCTTGATGCAGAGAGGCAGTACAATTACAGTACTCCCTTGAGGGGAGGTTGTTGCGAGTCAGTGCTCCTCCAATAAAAAGACTCAGAACAGTGACTCACACAGAAGCATAATGAGCCGCCTCCCCACTATGGGTGGAAATTCTCACTCTTTCATAGTCTAAAAATGAACCGGGTGGAACATCAGTGTAAACTCTGCCTCAGCCATCAGATACCTAGGAAACATTGATAATCAAAGCATCAGCTTGCTAGGCAAAGTTAATTTATTGTCAAAGAAAACAGAACACACTCCTTCAGACTGATGACTCTGCACCAACACACTCAGACAGAGTGAGTGAACTCCATCCTGAGGCTGTCAACTGCATAGTTATGTGACCGGGGTGACCCTTCCTTGGCAGAAAGCATACAAAATGTTTTTTAGAAAAAATGCAGAGAAAGCCTTTTGATCTCCCCATTAGCCACTCAGGGCACAGACACAGTTTTGAAAGGGAATAAAGTACAGGAATGACAGACATGGGGGAAAAAAATCAGGATTTCCTGATGAACTCTGGATCATTTAATGTTCTATTGTTATGCTAATACGTACAACCAGACATAAGGTGCATGAGTGAGAGAAAGACGAAAACATTGGGAAGCACAGAAGAAAGAAGAAGAATGACAACACTTTCTCCCATGTTAGATTCCTGGATGAAAAATAAATGGTATATTTCACAACAGTCCCATCCCAAAAATTATTTTTCTGAATTTAGATCTTATTTTTTGACGGAGCTAGCAAACTTTCAGGTTAGCACAATTAGGATTTCACTGTACAATTAAGAAACGTGGATGGGTAGGGGAACTACTAGGGCATACTATTTGTCTGTGGTACACTTGCTTCCTCTGGTGTTACCTATAGGCAAGAGAACATAAGGAGAGCCCTGCTGGATCAGGCCAAAGGCCCATCTTCCTGTATCTCACAGCAGCTCACCAGATGCTCCAGGGAGCACACAAAAACAAGACACAACATGTGTCCTGGTGCCTTCCCTTGCATCTGGCATTCTGAGATAGACACAGCACTTTTAATTCACAGAGGATAGCAGAAAATATCTGTCTGCAGCCCTGCTTCCTTGCCCTTTGAGGGTTGCTCCAGGAGGCCCTACCAGCAAATGGACAAAAATCAAGATACCCAAGAGAGGGTGAGAGCACACAACAAGCATTCAAAAAGTTAAAAAATTCAAATTGCATTCCCTAGGCCACCTCCATAGGAGTGAAGCTGCAACTAATCTGAAAAACCAGGACACCCTGAAAGGTTCCATTATCCTTCCCTTCCTTAAACAGAGCTTTTCTTCCCCAAAGACTTTAAAGTTAACACACTGAATTGTCTGCTAAAAACCACAGTTGTACTCTCAATAAATCCCCCCCTCCACAAAAGCCTCAGGGAAATCAAGCACTCTCTTCTACAACATTAACAAAAGCATACCCCAAAGATACCAGGGCAAAAGAAACATACATATACACAAAACAGCAAATGTATCCTTTTAAGATTTTTCCCCAAGCTGGTCTTATATTGTTGTTAAATAAACCCAAGAGAAACAATCAAATATTTTTTTTGGGGGGGGGGGGGGGAGAATTCATGCATACATGCCACTTGGAAAAGAGACAGGATAAATAGTTTTATGATACTCTCTCAAACCTAGGGGTGCCACCTTTAGCTGGCAGGGCATTTACACTTTAACAGCAGCATGCCATGAAGAAGTTAAAAAGGAATTTCTCAGCATTTCAAGTTGGGAAAGGCTTCCTCCACCAAATTTCTGCTTTTCACACTCATGCTAAAGGCATGGCAAACTTTGCCTTGTGGAATTAACTGGGGAGGGGGAATAGAAAGGAAAAGCGAGGCAACAATTGTGCCAACCCAAAACTGCAGAGCAAGTCTTCAAACATGCATAAGAACTCAGAAGTCTTGTTTGCAGAGGTCACGTACATCCTGGAAAATATCAAAATAAGGAAGTAGACAAAATAAGCAAGGTGATGCTGTTTATTATGGCAGGCTTCCTTTTCTGTGAAGATGCTCAACGTTAGTTACAAAATACTCTGCCATAGACTGATCAAAATTCTCTTTAGAATCTCGTCCTTCTGGTAAACAACTCTGTAGCTCAAAACATTTTCCTAGAATAGTTAGACCAACACCACGTTTCCAAAACTTCCAATAGTCATGTCACACACACTTGGTTCTGATTTAAAATTGATGGCACACTTCAGTTGTAGACAAAAAGCTTAAGAGAATGAAATAGAAAACTGCCCACTGTCAGAGAAGCTTAGATAATTACGCAGAGGGGCCACCTTCTCAACTGTGGGTGGGTACACTGGATTTACAGAAGACTGCAATTAATTTCTGACATGTCACTTTGTATATTGTATTGGCAACCTTCAGTCTCGAAAGACTATGGTATCGCGCTCTGAAAGGTGGTTCTGGCACAGCGTCTAGTGTGGCTGAAAAGGCCAATCCGGGAGTGACAATCCCTTCCACACCAGGAGCAAGTGCAGTCTGTCCCTGGTCTGTCTCCCTGGCTATGGGCCTTCCTTCTTTGCCTCTTTGCCTCAGACTGCTGGCAAAGTGTCTTTTCAAACTGGGAAAGGCCATGCTGCACAGCCTGCCTCCAAGCAGACCGCTCAGAGGCCAGGGTTTCCCACTTGTTGAGGTCCACTCCTAAGGCCTTCAGTTCCCTCTTGCAGATGTCCTTGTATCGCAGCTATGGTCTACCTGTAGGGCGCTTTCCTTGCACGAGTTCTCCATAGAGGAAATCCTTTGGGATCCAGCCATCATCCATTCTCACAACATGACCGAGCCAACGCAGGCGTCTGTTTCAGCAGTGCATACATGCTAGGGATTCCAGCACGTTCCAGGACTGTGTTAGGAACTTTGTCCTGCCAGGTGATGCCGAGAATGCGCCGGAGGCAGCGCATGTGGAAAGCGTTCAGTTTCCTCTCCTGTTGTGAGCGGAGAGTCCATGACTCGCTGCAGTACAGAAGTGTACTCAGGACGCAAGCTCTGTAGACCTGGATCTTGGTATGTTCTGTCAGCTTCTTGTTGGACCAGACTCTTTGTGAGTCTGGAAAACGTGTTAGCTGCTTTACCAATGCGTTTGTTTAGCTCAGTATCGAGAGAAAGAGTGTCGGAGATCGTTGAACCGACACTCACGTGGTTCAATTTCTGACATGTCACTAGCAGTTCTCTTACAACACTGTTTTATAAATTCATGGTCTAATACATCAATACAACCTTATCAGCTGCTGTGACTAAGTAATTTCGAAATTTGGGTCAACTGCATGGGAGGAAGGTCTGCCACAATGCCTCCTCCCTATATTATGCCACCACCACTTTCTAAATAGAGACTGAAACAGTCAACTGCACCCTGTCATTTGAGCTATTTAATTTTGTACCTAGCAGTACAAAACAAAAAATACTAGGACATCTTAAAAGTCAGGGCTCAGAACCCTCTCCCATACTGTATGGGGAACACTTTAGTGCTCAGACATACAAGATACACACCAGGAGACAGGACTGCAGTTCAAGGAAAAAAAGAAGAAAAAAGGATGACAATTTCATAATACATTGCTCAATTTCACTGGCTGCTAGGTGTTGTGGTGATCTGACAATCTTTAAACTGAAGATTGCAAAATGAAGGCATTTTATGGATGCAATGTCCTTTGCTGAATGAACCTCCCATCAGTTCTAGTCAGGAAGCCTCTGTGCAGGAATGGTCTGTGGCTTAGTAATGAAGCATGCACTTTTGTATACAGAAGGTTCAACCCCCTGCATCAGGATAGGGCAGGGAAGGAAAGGAGACTCTCACCTGAAATCCTGGAGAGCCATTGCCAATCTGAAGTAGGCAACATTGGGCTAAATCAGGATGGTCTAACACAAGGCTTGCAGGCCACATGTGGCCAACAAGAGCCTTTTAGGAAGCCCTCAAAAAGCCCTGCCACAGCCACCAACCCACTGCCTCCTCCCACTTCTGCAGCTTTTCAATCTCCCTGCCATGCCATTCTAGTTTCTTCTTCAGAGAAGAAGCCAGAACAGCAAAGCAGGGAGATCAAAAAGCCCGCATGCACTCACCATCGCCTCTGCCTCCTGCCATCCAAACCTGCCAAGTAACTGTGGATGCTCAGAATTCAGAGGTAATTGGCAGTGGCAACACCACATCATTGCTAATTACTTCCACGTCTGCTCACAGGGGCTGCGTGATGCCAGGTTTGTGTGCACCCCCCTCCCCCCAGGTTGTTAAAACTTAGACAGCCCTGGGCTAGATGAATCTTCTTTAGGATTTCTCAAACTAGTGTTGCTCGTATAGGATAGAAAAGTTTTCAAATCCACATTGCAACAACTTCCCTATTGTAATCTTTACTGGGACACCTCAATAGGGAGAGGGCCAGCTTGGCCACTGTTTTCTAATAGATGGTTTGTGAGGCATTATCAGTCTTCTCATCAACATATTCTTCAGGGGCATTCATCATCTGTGTGTAGCAACAAGCACAAGGGCCCTGACTAGTTCCTAACACAAACCAGGCCATGGCCCTCAGTGGCAGGGACCATGGCAGACATACATGGTCCCTCCACAAACTGTCCTATTGCAAACTGTATCATGCAGGTAAGATGTTGGCAACATGCGGTACTAGCCACTGTAGGTTTTACATACCCTGGGAAATGTCCACAAATTTGTAAGCCTGGAAAAAAGATTTAATGCTAGCCCATGGCAAGTGGCAACTTGCGGCATGTTGCCACCCTAAGAGTCCCCTCTTCTAGTTTACAAAATATTTCTTGCCTGGCAACTTGGAGGCATTCATACCACCACAAGTAACCAGGTGAGCAGTTACTTGCATGCCTACTTTCATGTATGAATTACGGATCTAGAACATGCAAGAAAAAAGTAAAAATTGAAATACAAAGAACATCAAGAGTTGTAGAAAGAGTAGATTTTTCACACAACTAAATCAAGCCTACTTCCTAATGGATGGTTAAAGCATAAAATGAAAGCCTTAGAATTTCAGGCTTTTTGCAACTCCTATTTTGCCCCCGCCCCACTTCTGCTTTGGGTCCAGCCCCATTACTATTTCCACAGGCCATCAGAACAAGGGCAAGGGAAGTACATGGACCACACCCAAGATCCTATTTGGATGCGCAACCAGACGCTCTGTCCTCACTGTGCTGAAGGGTCATACGTCTGGGCTTCAGGGGCTGTCATGAAAAACTTGCAAAGGACTTGTTCTTCCCAAAATGCCACAAGAGACCTGGCTCTTGTCTTCTATGCATGGAGGTCACATCAATCTTCCAGATGCTGTTGTCAAGTTATGCTTGAAACCAACAGAGGGGGCAGAGGAGTGTGACAGAAAGAAAGGCAATCAGAACTGTTCCAAGGACCTGAAGAGCTCAAACTATTTATACAAAGAAATATAATCACCAGCTGCTGCTCCCTTTATTGCTAGAGTGTGCCGAATAACTTTGGTCCACTGCACAGGGACCACCCAGAATTATGACTGAAAATCCCTCATAAGAATTCTGCAGAATTTGACCCAGGAGAACTAGGTAAGAAGGTGAGTTTTAAACCTATCTCCAACCTAAACCCCTTCTCAAAGCTGGTGCAGGACAAATTAAGTTTTGACCTTGGACCACTAAAGCCTACAAAGTCCTGCCTCTTATTTCCAAGATTTACAGTGTCTGCACACTTTGTTATCTTTGCTTGTATATTGTATTTACTTGTATAGCATCTAAAAAAATGTGCATCAGGCACTTTTACAGAGACAAACACAAGTTACACACAAAATGGCTAACTGCATCTGCTTGACTGAGGCAAAGAAGTCTAATTTTTCTGCACGTGGCATAGTCTTTGTTGCCTATATCCAACATGTTCATAACACAGGCCTACAAAATTGAGGGTCAGAAAAGTTTTTCCCAAACTTTATGGTGGTTTGATATTAATTTGGGGTGCCGATTCCAAAAATGGCATCCGTTTTGCCCTATCACGTCTAGTTTTGGAGATATCGTATAGCCTTATTAGTGAATGGTTCAAGCAGCTTCCTCATGAGGAAGGCTACACCATGGCTTCCTCATGAGGAAGCTGCTTGAACCATTCACTAATAAGGCTATACGATATCTCCAAAACTAGACGTGATAGGGCAAAACGGATGCCATTTTTGGAATCGGCACCCCAAATATACCCAGGAATTGGTGTACCATTTAAGGAAGCAAAATGTGTTTTGGCCTGTGTAATCAGAGCGCAATCCTATGCATGCTTACTGAGAAGTCAGTTCCCACCGAGGTCATGCACAGAATTGCAGGTGTAGTATGCACCATTACTCCTGGTTAGCCTCCCTGTGGGCACTCATCAAAAAGAATTTAAAAAATTTTTTTAATTAAAGCACACATGAAAATATCCTAAGAATTCTAACAGAAAAGATACAACCACCCTCAACAATTCCTATAGAGTAAGTCATACACAAATACCTTGGGTTTAGTTGCACTGAATGGGGTAAAAGAATAACAGGCAGACTTACAAAAATGCAAGAGAGAATAATTTTAGATGTCGAGAATGAAATCCATTATACCCTCATGGGTTAAATGAGGATGGCCTGTGGTGAACTACTGTCATCCTGAGGCTGCAAATTGGATATGCATCATCAGTCTCAGAAAACCTCCCTATTGAGGCCAATCATAAAAGAAGTTTTGGGTTGTTTTTTTTAATAATCAAAGCACACACACACAAAATGCCACATGTTCAGTTAATATTCAAAACCTTCAAATAGCTACCAGTGTGCAGGAAGGTCTACATATCCTTGTTCCGCCTGTCTGATCTCAGGCTGAACAGCTGCTGTTCACAACAGGGTTTCAAATCCATGAAAAGGTGCAACAGCTGGCTAGCTGCCTTCAGCAAACAAACCAGAGGCCAGCATAGCTAAGGCAAACCTACGTCAACAACCCAAGCTTCCCCGTCACATCCTCCCCTCTCCTGTACAAATAGCAGGAACAGGTTTCTGCCTTGCAAAAGCACTGCTGTATTAAACACTGCCCAGTACAGAAGCTGAATTAATCTCATTCTCAAAAGCAAGGGATGTAACGTTCTGTTTTCCTAAAGAACATACTGAGTCCTACTATATTTTAAGGGAAGAGGCTTTATGTAATTTGTAGCCTAGATATATCCTATAATGATGGTTCATGGGCACATCAAGGACTTTCTCTGTAAAGCTTGGTGATTTTCAAATGGTGTGCCACAAGAGTTTGGGGGAAGGTCATTTATTGGTAGGGCCACTGAGGGATGTGAGCCCTTCACCAGCAATGCTATGTGCCTTGTAACTGTCAAAAAACTAATGGTGTGCCCTGAAAATTTTAGTGCCTTGTCAATGTGTTACGAGATGAAAAAGATTGAAAAAAATAGCTGGTCTAGCCGCTGGCAACAGTTTGAAGCCAATTAAATAGATGCATTCACATCTACCATTTCTAACTAAAGATACACACATCTTAACCAAAAGCTAAGTCATGGGGGGGGGGGAGCTATAAGTCCCAAACATTATTTAAAATAATTTAATGTTCTGTCTGTTCTTTTTTATATTGTCCAACCTCTAGTTGAGTTGGTTCAGTGATGCTTTAATGTTACTTGTAACAGGTACGGTAACTCTTGGTTACCATTGCAGAATCCAGGTTAGAACAGTCTAGTTGAAAATTTCAGGAAAATCCATAGCTCAGTGGTAGCTGAGTGCATACTATAGGGTGGCCCTAGGTTCAATCCACTCCTGAAACCACCATTTAAAAGGATTACTGGTAACAGGGCTGGGAAAGACTCCTGCATTCAGAATCAGGAGACTCTTATAAACCTCAGAAGGGAAGCTTCCATTGGGGCTAGTAGTTGGCAACAGGAATGGTACAGAAACAAAGTACTTTACTGATGGAGTGAACAGCTGGAAAGATACAAGTACCATCCTTGTCAAATAAAGACATGCAGAAACCACAGGCTTGACTTAGCAGTCAAGAAATTACAAAACCACCCTTTTCAGCACAAGCAAACTTTTGGTTGAATTCCTGTCTTTAGTAACTGGGTGGTGTCAAAAATTGGGTCCACAGTGAGAAACTACATGAGCAGACAACAATGATGATGAAACTTCAACAGAAGCAAAATGAAGCTGCAGAAGGAAATGAAGATTTAATTTGTTGTAATTTTAACGACAAAGTGGCCTTGAGAGCTTTCCCACATATATTTCCTTACCTTATTCTGTGCAGCATGTATAGGGTAGAGCGCCATATTAAATAGCAGTCCTGCATCATAGAATGCAGAGTTCCTAAGAATACAGCTCCAAAACCACTGCTCTAAATTAATCGTCACTTTGCTCAAGTTCTTATATTAGATCAACCAGCATTTTTAAAGAAGTTGCAAGGTTCTGCTTGCAAAATCTTCAAGATAGCTGGCTGGTCAGAAAAATATTACCAATTCTACATGTCTGGGCTCATTGCAATATAAGATGATACAGTTGAAGATAAGAGAGGTTTGGTTCTCTTTTAATTTGTTTGTATAACCAGCTTCATCCCAAAGTCTTGGGACATAACACAATAAAATTCTAAGTCAATCTCATAAGATTCAGGTTACAGTTAGGTTAATGCTTTAAAAATATAAATATTTTAAATCTGTTCAGTCCTCTACTAGCCTCACTCAATATCATCCCTCCCCACTAAAGTAAAAAAAACTCTTATATTGCATTGCGAAGATGCCTGGGTCACATCAAGTCCACCACAGAATCCCACATTCATACATACAAACCAGCAGCACAATAAGGCTAAGCCTATAGTTAACAGCTTAGCTGATGATGTACTGAGAAGAACACCTCCATTTGTACCCTGCCCTTTCTTGTTTATACCTAATGAACGTCAAGCAAAGGAGAAGTGCAAAGAAAACAAGCAACACACTCAGAACTTAGAAAGCCCTGGTGATAATAGTAAATAGTGCTAATGTGGGATTACAGATATATGGGCACATGGTGCAAACTTCAACGTCATACCACCAAGTTGCTATCAATCTGCATCAGCTCCTTTTCTGCGCAAAGAAAAGACAATTGAAATCTTTCCACTCCTCTGCCACCCACTTCCCTAACCTAAACTCTCCTCTGGACATCAGGAGAAATGCATTAAGAGACACAGTGACTAAAGAAGCACTATATACTGCACTAACGGCGGTAAGCACTGGGTTGCAGAAGCACCCACTTTGAAACTGCACTCAGAATGTAAGTGGGTTTCCTCTGCAAGGAGCTGAGATGGTATTTCCAACCAGTGTTCAAATACACTGCCAGAGGCGCAACTGATGCCAGCCATGACACAAACTGGCTGATCTAAATTATCAACTACAGTAATTTATTTAAAATGTACACACAACTAGTCTAATTCCCGAGCTTTCATAACACAGGTCATGCCTGAAATCCATAGGTGCAATTCACCTTCAGCTGAAACCAGCAAGGATAAAAAACTCCAGCCAATTATTTGAATGAAGTTGAGCAGCACTCTACATTAAAAGAAAAGAATGCCACTCAGTTGGAGAAAAAGAAATTTGCACCGTTAGGAATGCATGAAACTGCAATCTGTGAAAACTCCAGTTCAGATAGAGAAGCAGAGGTTCTGGAATTTTCAATGTCTAAGCTGTGGGCTGCAATCCACTGATATCAGATAAAGAAAATGAAGGATTACCCTCCCCTCTTTTATTTTTTTATTTTTTATTTTTACACACACAGAAGGGGGGAAGAAAGCCTTTGAGCATCACTGCAAAATTTTCTGTTTTTAAGACACTGATATATATTATATATATATATCGAGGGAAGATCAAAGTTAAAACCACAGAGAAATTATATAGACTTAAGGGAGAAAAAAAATTGTAGAAGGCCTTCTACAATTGTTTTACCATTTTTATTCTTTGGTTGCCAATATTAAGTATTTATTGTGGTTTCCGGCTTGCTAATTCTGTTTTATGATTTAGTTTTTTGCTGTACGTTATTGTATTTTATCAGTTAACTTTTAAAAAGAACTCCCAAGCCCCTTCAGCACAGCACAGTTCATTTATTTTCAAAGGCAAAACTAGTAAGAGTTCTTTCAGTGAGCAGAAAAAAACATATTAAAGAGTTCTTAATAACCTTTGAAGAAGAACCCAATAAAAGCTGCCTGGCCACTGCTAGCTCACTATCACTGCCACTATCCTTCAATACTGAGCTCATGTGGACAGCATCACAGGCACTGCAAGGAACATGAGAACAACACATGCCCTGCCTAGAGACAGGAGAAAGTTCATGGCAGAAGCAAAAGACTGCATGAGAGAGCAAGAAAGCTGGGTTCAGAGATGATTCATTCTCTCTTTTCATATCAAGCACATTAAGTTCCCCAGAGAAATTTTTGGATTGCATGCTAAAATTCAGCAGGAGCAAAACATTCCCCCTATAAGGATATAAGAAGCACCATCTAAGTTACCAAAAGTTTCCAATCAGACGCCTTCAGAAAGCTCACAAGCTGGACACAAGGAAAACAGCCTTCCCTGTTGTCTGTCCCCAGTTTGAGATATTCAGAAGTACAATGTGTATACAAATGGAGGTTCCATTTTTGCTCTTATAGCTTATAATCACTGAAAGTCATCCCTATACATTTTCCCCCTTCCATGATTTCTCCATCAACGCATATTGTGACTGGGAATTTCACAAAGTACAGTACAGTGCAATCTTAAGAATGTTTATTCAGAAGTTGATTGAGCTGACTGCCAAGTAAATATGCAAAGGACTTAAGTCTTCATTATCTGGTGCGTGTAAAGATGCACTGGAATCTAAGAATCAGTTTTATAGGGTGACACCACCAACAAGATTTAGCATTTTTATGAGAGGGATAAAAATTGATCTTGATCTACTCTTCCCCAAAACAAATTAAACCCTTGCATGCATTGTGGATGGAGCTCAAATTATCCATGACCCCTTTCTTCTTTTCTCCCTACCTTGAGACTTTCTCTTCTTAATACCCTATTTGGGGGGGGGGGGAAGTGACACAGACAACTTGTAAGACAGTCCGACTTGTAAGACTGAAAACATACATTTTCAATCCCTGTTAAGAATGATGCACGCTCTCTCTCTTGTGACCCAGTCCTATGCATGTGTACTCAGAAGTCCCACTGTGTTCAGTCAGGCTTACTCCCAAGCAAGCATGCATAGGATTTCAGTCTTACATAGCCTTGCACCAACACACATTAGAAGCTAAAAAAATGCAAAGCAAGAAAAGTAATTATGCACAGCACTTATACAGCATCATCACCACACACAATGCTTCACAGAGTTTTCACAACTTAAAACAGGTACCCATCCCCCAAGGCACTTATAACCTAAAATGGACAAGGAGTAAACTACAATGGGTAAACTAAGGGGTGCTTGCAACTCCTCCTCCTTGCTCCTTCTTCAGCACTGCTCTTCTAAAGCCCAGTCATCACCCCCAGTCCAGGAGATGCAATTTTCTTCCTTGAGTCACACCTGCTTTGAGGAGGGAGTAAAATGTAGAGGTATAAATGAAGGAAATGTTGTTAGTAAGTTACTTCTTCTCCCACCCTAACCTAACCTTACCTTCCTGTACTCTGTGCCTCTGCCCTCCTCCCCTAGGCCTTCCCCAACTTCAGAGGCTGCTGCTTTGTCCCAGTCTTCTCTGCCTCTCTTCCCTCTCCTCCTCTGGCTCTTCTCATATGGCTAGACACACTCCCAGCCCTGCCATAGGCTAGACTCGTCCTCACGTGCTGCTTGCCTGAGCACTGCCTGACTTCTCCCATTGGCTCGCTTCCCATGGGCAGAAGGCTGCGTCTGTGGGCGTGGAGCTGCGCTGCAAAGCCTGGTGGGAGTCGTAGTTTTGTCTTTAATCCACCACGTGTCCTCCTGCTTTCACTGTACACAGTTTAACATTGGTAGGAATAGGCTGGTGCTGGACTGGAAGGGTTAAGATGAGGCATATTTCAGGTTAATTCAAAATATTGTGATGGGTTAATTCCAATTGTGTTATCTTTAAAATTTTATGGTAAATTTTTAATTCATTAAAATATAGGTTAATTAAAATATAAAGTTAATTAATTAAAATATAGTTATATTTTCATTATATTTTAAATATTATATTTTTACTGTTTCTATATTAAAATATAGTTCTATACTTACAGGTGTTTGAAAACAGTGTTATTTACCCTACTCAGAAGTATGTCTGTTGTGTTCAGTAAGACTTAGGATGTAAACCTAAGTAAGGATTTTAGTTTGCAATCCTATCCACACTTAGTGCCCAATCCTATCCAGTTTTCCAGTGCTGGTGCAGCTGTACCAATGGGGCATACACTGCATCTTGTGGTGGGACAGCAGTCACAGAGGCCCCCTTAAAGTATGGGAACATTTGTTCCCTTACCTTGGGGCTGCATTATGGTTGCACTGGTGCTGGAAAATTGGATAGGATTGGGCCCTTATGTGGGAGTAAGCCCCATGGAACATAATGGGATTTACTTCTGAATAGACATGCTTAGGATTAGGCTCTGAGGGCCCAATCCTATCCAGCTTTCCAGCTGGGGTGCCACAAATGTTCCCATACCTTGAAGAGGACTTAGTGATTGCCTCCCCACCACAATGGCACGGCTGCACCTGCACTGGAAAATTGGATAGGATTGGGCCCTCACTCACTGGACAGGAGCACCTCTATCTATAGTTTATGGTTATATTTATTTATTTATATTTATATTTATACAGGTATTTATATACCGCCTTTCTTTGGTCATCAGATTTCTCCTCAGACTTTAATTCAAGGCAGTTTACATAGACAGGCTGTTCTAAACCCCCGTAGGGATTTTTACAATTGAATAGTTCTAGTCTTTCATAGAACTCCTCGTTCCAGCTGGATTCCTTCCCGGTCTGGCCTCTCTCTGGCCCTTCGCCTCCCACACTCCACTTGACGGCAACTTCTCTCTGCCACCGAGGGTCAGCTCATCAGTATATCCAACTCCTCTCTGCCACCAAGGGTCAGCTCATCAGTATATCAGCGTGTTGTCAGTTCTCGGGTACTTCCTGTTGTTTGAACTGGCAGCCTCAGATCTTCAGACATACAAGGCGGCAGCTCTACCAACTGAGCCAGACCTCCTGCCCTGTATTTCTGTACAGACCCGCTTGGTGAAATTAAGAATATGTCTGAATGTGTTGTAAACACCAATACTACTAGGAAATATTTTGTTTCCTTCCTCAAATGTATAATTTAGGTTGTACATTTACACATGTTGTGTATGACTTTTGGTTATTGTTTATACAGTGGTTCTAAGTGAGCCATGGCTCCCCAGAAAGCTGTGGAAACCAACCAGGGGAGCCATGGAATCTTCATGAAAAACCCACCACCCTATACTACTATAGTACTACTACTACAGTAGTATAGTACTACTAATATACACCCTATACTACTACTGTAGGGCTACTATATGATTGTAGCCCTAATGGGGAGCCATGGCCAATGGCCCAGTCGGTCAAGAGAGCCACCAGTCAAAAACGTTTGGGAACCACTGTTTTATATCTTTACTAGCCAGGTGATATATCACAAAGCAGTTGTCAACAGTATACTAGCTAGGGCGAAAACCCATCTGCTCCTTGGCAAAATCCTCATTAATCTTTGCTTACACCTCCAGTGTAGATAACAAGAATCTGGAATAAATCTTGGAGACTACACTAAGTAAACAAACAGTGCCAGCCTATACTCAGAAGTAATTCCCATTAAGTTTAATAGGCTTACTCCCAGGTTAGTATGTATAGGATCAAAGCCAATATCTGCAATCCTATATACAGGTGGGCAGCCCAATCCTGTGCTCCTGTGGCACGCAGCTGCGGCATCACCAAAAATGGCTGCCACCACATCCAGTGGGCCCACGGCAGCCATGGGCAGCACCTGAGGAGAAGGGGACTTTCATCCCCTTCTCCCAGATAAAGGAAGTAGCCCTGCAATGGGGCTACTCAATTCACCACTGACCAAAGGTTGGCGATGAAGGAAGAGCGTTTGTTTAGGGCTCTGAGCCCCACACAAACGCTCTGGATCTGGTGAAGCTCTGTACCCACCTCCCTCCCTCCCTGCTCCCTCCCCTGACAAGCCTCCTCCCCGTCCTCTCCCTGCCTCCTGCCTCCCCCCCCCCCCGGCTTACTGTGACTTGGTGGACCGTGGGACCACTGAGTGGTGGAGGCTGGGCGCCTGCCCAGCACTACCCAGTGCCATCCAGCACTGGGCTAGCAAGAGTGCTTGCCTGGCGGTACGCTTCATAAAATGCCTTATGGCACTTTTGCGACAGTGCATGCCAGCAGTAATCTGCCGCATCAGGCCCAGGATTGGGCTCTGAGTCTCTTTATTCAGGAAGGTTCTGTTCCTAGAACTCCTGTGGATGGCAAAAATAACATGTTTGCAAATCCATTTTAAAAACAATGTCTCTTTGCTAGGTGATTTAAAAATAGCCTTGCTGATCTTTGTGATGTAAGACAGTCATTAGGCAGACAATCTATCAATCAGTCTCTCTCCAGGCGCTTAGAAAGGCTTGATTATCTTTCTTTCACATGCTCAGGGGGAAGGGAGGGGTCACTTGCCTTGGACTGAAGCTGTTCTAACTGCCTGGAGAGAGAATGATTGATGGATTTTCAACTGCCCTTTCTTGCATTAAGGAGGCTATTGTTAAACTTTTTTTCCTTTAATTTAAAGGGACTTTCCCATGTGTTGAGATAAAAACAGGGGTGAAAAATCCCTGGATAATTAGGTATACCTGTACACACTTTCCTGTGCATAAGCTACAATTAACACAATGGGGCTTTTTTTCTGAGTATGCCTAGAACTCAACTAAGTGAGTTCTATAACTTTTTTTGTAATCGTCTGTTATCCGTTTTGAGCATGTGCAAAATGCCTTTCCTTCACCACTAACCACACCCAATACATTTAGGATTAGATCAGCAGTTTTCAACCACTGTGCCACAAATGGTCCACAGGTGTGCCACCCTGAGCTCCTTGGAGGAAGGTCAGTATAAAAATGTGTGAAATAACTAATTTCCCATGATGGAGCAACTAGTCATATGCTATGCATAGTACCAGCTCTGCTGGATTTGTAATGGCTCAAGGGGAGAATGTATTTCTCAAAATGCATGTTTCTGTTTTGGCTTAGCACTAGATGTGTCTGACTAGCTACACCCTTGTCAAACAGCTGAGCCCCAGACCAGGAGAGACAGATTGCAAAAGAGAAAGTAGGTGGGGAGAACATGAGTTGAGGAGACTGAATCTTCATCCAAGCCTGGGGAAAGGGAGTGTAATCAAGGGCGTAGTAATTAGAACACTCCTCTGAAGTGAAATCACACCAGGGTGGCCTGATGGTGGCTCAACAGACTGCAATCAGTTGCTCATGCTTTAGGCAAGATCTGGAAGAGCATGTAGGGGAATGGATGGAACATGGATGGGGAATGCTTGTGGAGTGCATGGCCGGGATGTTGGACCTTCCAAAAGAGGCGAGGATTAGGAAAGACTTGGGGAGTGGAGAAGGGAGAACTGTTGTTTGGAAAAAGGGGTGTTTCCTCACCACCCCTTTCACCATGAGCTCTATGTTGAAATGATGACATCAGTTCTGCAAACACACACAGCTTGCTGAGTTAATGCTTCAGTTTGCACATAAATACAATGGAAGAGTAATGGAAATGAATGCTTGGGGTCAGAACAAGTTAAATGCCTCAAAAAGCAGGCAACACACAAAGTCACACTCTTATTTCAGATCACAGTGTTCTTCCGAATTTAACTACAACTGCCACTCAGCCAGGTATATACAATCACTAGCTAAAAAGAAGAAGATAAGCTACAATGAGAGGCTACAATTACTCATTTTAAAAGGCATAGCTTTTTTATCCAAGTTAGGATTGCCAATGTTTTAATCCATACCTGCTCCTCTACTTTTAACAGCAGCTGGGTATAGACTACTAGATATCAGCAGCTGATCATTTCCATGCAATGAAAAAACACTCCACCTGTTCATTCCTGTGTAACAAGTCGTCAAAAGCACACAGCAAGTCAGGCCAGTATTTTTTTTTTTCCTGGTATAATGGCAACCCTATTGAGTTAGAATTCCAAACACACCTGGAAAAAAAAATGGTTGCACAAAGTGTCATGAGGCTATATGTTTAATGAAGAACCACCTTGTGGGATCAGATCAAGGTTTTTTTTAGTCCAACATTCCATTTTCAGCAGTGGTCAGTCAGATGCCTCTGGGAAGGTCTCAAGAAGAAGAAAAAAATACTTGAATAAGAGAATTGCATCTTCACACAACATATAATGAATGTATGAAATTTTCTTGCACAAGATGTGATGGCAGCTGAAGAATGTGGCACTTAGAGCGCAATCCTAACCAATTTTCCAGCACTGACCTAGCCGTGATGCAGACCCAAGGTAAGGTAACAAACATGCCCTTACCTTGAGGAGGCCGCCTTGACTGCCTCCCCACTGCAGGATGCAGTACATGCCACATTGGCACAGCTATGTCAGTGCTGGAAAGGTGGTTTGGATTGTGCCCTTAGCGAGACACAAGGAGGACTTTTGAACTGAGGAGGACAATGTTTTACTACCAGGTGCTGAGACTCACTTTCAGAGTTTGCCCTCCAACACCCAACTTAGCTTCAGTTGACTTTCAGTCTTGTGCAGCACTGAAAATGTATTTCCTGCTTTGACAATATAACATCTGAACTCATTTCAGTCTTTGGAACTTCCTTAAAACTTACAGACTCCTTCCAAAGCAGAGAACAGGAAAACAACCACCACCAAACAGGGAAACTAGGTAGAATTTATATTCTTATAAAGTGGTATCTCCATTTTGCATTTCCTGTTATCTAAGGAGTCTTTTGTGTGTACTGAAACCATGTCACATCTTGCAGAATGGAGCTCACTCTGCATTAACTTTCCTGAACTCCATTTTTAGGTTTTTGAGGCTGCAGCCTGTTCAATACACACATACACACACACCAACATTTTGCTTATCTTTTAGGTTAATTGAATTCCATATGACTCACAAGCATACTGTTTTATACTTTTTGACTGATCCTAATGAAAACATTACTCCACTTTGGATTGTTAGTTTTTCTTCTAATAAACCAACGTGGTCACCTATTATTTTGTGCATCACAGATCTATCAATCACTATTAACTAAATATCACAATTTTATTTTGGCAATAGGCCATCATAATTAATTACAACTAACAGTGTTGTACAATCTTGGATGGGAGCACAATCTTGGATGGGGAAGAGAGAAATTCAAACAACCTTGAGGCACCAATATTAAAATAAAAATCAGTTATCAAAAATAGAAACCAAAAATATCTTCAATTTAATCCCAACAGGAAATTCATTCCATTAAGACCGTAACAAAGTGGATTAATGTTTGCAGGCATGTATTACTCTAAAATTTAGAGTCTAAATGTTTCTTGACTTTCCCAAAGGAATACATAGAGATCTGGGCAGCCCCCAAGTTGCCTAGATGCTGTTTTGCAACAGGTTTTATGACATGCAATAAACACCTACTCTCCTGTCTCTTCTGGGTTCCTAAAGCTGCCCAGCCTTTTTTCATCCACACACTTTCCCAAGTGGAATAGGAATTATTTCTTTCAAATTATATGTTACATCATTTCTGCATTCTGGTAGGACAAAGGTAACTTGGCTCCTCTCTGATTTGTGATATTCTGATCCACTTTCTTTGCAAACAGAAATTCCCAAAGGTCCAGTGGATGCTTTTTCCTCCTGGCCAGACTTTCACCATGTCTGTCCTAGTTAGCTCATGCTTGGAGATCTCTGACCAAGCCGGCATAGAGTATCAATGTGTATTAGTTATGTGTAGTAGCCAGTAGCGTAGCTGGGGGGACAAAATGGGGGGGAACACTGCAGGTTCTGCAATGCGCTGTGTAAGCTCCCTTTCCCACTAGCCTTCAGAGCCATTCTGGGCAGTGATGGCAATGTACAGGAAATGCCATTTGGTTCAGTGAGCACTGTGTGTTGCCGTCGCTGCCCAGAATGAATCTAACGGCAAGTGGAAGGAGCTGCTTACATGGCGCATTTGCGTATTTATCATTATCACCGGTAGGTATGCTCTGACATGACATGAGGGTACATGGAATGTCTTTCAACATTTTTTTTCCACTTTAGTGCAGTCATAGAGAGCTCTGAACTTGATGGGAGCCAACAAAGAAGAAGGAGGGCCATTTTTCCAAGTAAAAGTTTCCCAAGAGGAACTTGCTTTCCTTGTGCATCTCAGAGGACAGTCTCTTGGTCAGTGCCAGCCTGTTATTTCCATTATCTTTTATTTAGATGTATTTAATAAAATAAAGTTTTTTAAAAACTCTTTTTATTTGTACTATTGGCCTGGCCTTAGTTCATATAAGATGGAGCTGTTTTCCCTATCTCTTAGGAGAAACTGACCACCTTCAATTACTGCCCAGTTTTAAGCTACCTTCCCCGGGTTTGGGGGCTCTCTATCATACTGGGGAAAATGTTTCCCCATGGTGACTTCCTCCTCTCTGGATCTTCTCTAGCCTTGAATAGTGGAAACATCCCAGTTTAGCCTCAGTTCAAAGTGGATTGTAGAATAGTACTGGTTGCTTAGAATCTGAGTGTTTCACCCTGTCTTTCCCTTACATTTCTGAATTCTCTTCTATTGTGGGTCTGGGACCCACCAACGGTTTGTGACCCAATTTTTGTTGGCTTGCCAAACTAACAGGATAGATTATACTATGTATATCAAGGGTTAAACGAGCTGCTAGTTGGGGAAGGGAGCATGGCTATAATCACCATTATAGCCACACTCCTTGACATTTATAAATCAGGCAGCAGCCTCTAAAAAGTTTGGGAACCACTTATTATAACCCAAACTGGAGGGTCTGATGCTAGGGTTCTGCTTGCCTGTACCAAATCACTATGGCTTCCTACAACACTATAACTGCACTGTGACAAACAGGTACAATCATGAACTTAGCTCTGATGCCATTTTGTAAGCCTACAGCCATTTTACAGCAGCTATGGGAAACCAGCTGATTGGAAGTTGAGAAAGAAGCTCCTTATGTTGAGTTTCACTCCAGCAGGATGAAAAGGGTGATAAGGGGCTAGTTTTCAAGGTCTTGCTAATTGGAATTAGGATGCAGCTGTGAGTCTCCAGTTGTGAGGGACCAGTAGTGAGTGACCAATGGTAGCCTTAGGTGACGAGATTATATTCCAGAAGCTTCAGCTAACCTCTAGTTGGTTGGTTGGCAACCTTCAGTCTCGAAGACTATGGTATAAGCCTACAGCACCTGGTATTCCCAGGCAGTCTCCCATCCAAGTACTAACCAGGAGCACCCTATAATTAGAAGTGGTGGGTTTGCTCTGTGCCATTCCATTATGGACTTCTGGTTGTATCAGGCATGGCAGGTGGAAGAGCTATCCTTTACTTAGAAATTGGAAAGATCCAGGTGAAGATTAAGTTCAAGTCAGTTTAGGGGCTTAGCTTTATTGTTTTAGCCTTGTATGTATGTTGTAATTCTCTGAAATACCTAATGCCTTTCACAGTAATATGTAACTTTAATCCAATTATTTAAATAAGGGCACAATCCTAACCAACTTTCCAGCACTGACATAGCTGTGCCGATGTGGCATACACTGCATCCTGCAGTGGGGAGGCAGTCAAGGGGCAGGAGGTCTGGTCTAGTGGGTAGAGCCTTCGTTTGCCTGAAGATAACATCCGCAGGTCGCCAGTTCGAGGCCACTGGCACCGTGAATGGTGAGGCCGTGAAGCAGCTGACAAGCCGAGCCGAGTTATTCCACCTGCTCTTTGGTGTGAGCGAAGAAGCGTCTTGGCTGCTCTCCATGTGAGAGATGAAGGAGCTGCTTGTCAGCTTCCATGGGAGGAAACTGGAGGCCAGAATGTGATACCAGATCAGAAAGATCCATCTGAAATGTTGTGGTTCTTGAAAGATAGAACCTTTCAATTGTAAAAATCCTTACGGCCAAGGAAGGCGGTATATAAATACCTGTATTATTATTATTATTCCTCAAGGTAAGGGCATGTTTGTTACCTTACCTTGAATCTGCATTGCGGCTAGGCCAGTGCTGGAAAATTGGTTAGGATTGCGCCCTAGATCACTATTATTGCAGGCAAGTGTCTGTATGAGTAGAAAGGAACTCGGATTCATCTAAGTCTGGCCTGGGCTCTTCAGCTTATTACTGTGGAATGAACCAGAATCCTGAGGCTTGAGTCCCTGGAGTTTTTGGGGAGTTAGAAGATCTAGCCTGTAGTATCTCCATGGCTGAAGGACTGGCTACGTAGAAGGTGTGGTGGTGGTGGTGGTGGTGGTGGTGGCAGCAGTGGCAGCATACCAGAGGGCAGTTGCCCTCAGGACTTTCACACCTACCTGTTAGTGTACACTGGCTAATCAGGTGAATGCGTGCAAGACTGTGTACTTGATGTTTGGCTTGTTTACTGGAGAACTGTGCCTTCTACTCAGTATTAATTATTATTATGAAGTATTAAGGCTCTTGAGATCATAGGATACATAAGAACTTAATTGGAACATGCATTGCTGACTCACTGGGTACAGGGTGACCAGATGTCATAACCGCAAAAGAGGACAAGGTACCCTGAAATGCAGGACATACAAGAAAAATGTAGGACACAATAAAATAAAAGCTAAAAACACTTGTATATTGATTTCATGTGATTAAACACTATATTGCTTATTACCTTTAAAATTTTAATATATTATTTATTACATAATTTATTAATTGCAAAAAGGCTATGTGCTGCCTGCAGGGGCCCAGTCACAGTGAAAAAGAGGACATTTAAGTTCTTTTCCAGGACACAAGGCTAAAAAAGAGGGCATGTCCTGGAAAAAGAGGATGTCTGGTCACATTAAAAAGGTGGCAGAGCAGCTTTTAAACTGATCCCTGGGGGAAGGCCGACAGGAGCCGAGGGGCATCCGGTTCGGGACTCCTCATCCCTATGGGATGAGGATGGGGAGGTTAGAGAACAACAAGACAAAGGCAGGGTAGGAGAAGAAATTGGGAAAGGTAGGGAGATGGGATGTGATAGACAGTTTGGCACAATGAGAGGATGCGGGGACAAAGGAGCGAATAAGCAGCCCATCCTGGGGCATTCCGTGTATAATTGCTTTTATGCGAATGCCCGAAGTCTACGAGCAAAGGTGGGAGAACTAGAATGTCTGGTGACAAGGGAAAATATTGACATAGTGGGCATAACGGAAACCTGGTGGAATGCGGAGAATCAGTGGGATACTGCAATCCCGGGCTATAAACTCTACAGGAGGGACAGGCAGGGGCGTGTTGGAGGTGGGGTGGCCCTTTATGTTAAGGAAGGGATAGAATCCAGCAAAGTAGAGATTGAAGGTGGGTCCGACTCCACCGTAGAATCTCTGTGGGTTAAATTACCAGGCTTGAGCAGCGATGTAATACTGGGGGTGTGCTATCGTCCTCCAGACCAGAAATCTGATGGGGACCTTGAAATGAGGAAACAGATCAGGGAGGTGACAAGGAAGGACAGGGTTGTAATCATGGGGGACTTCAATTATCCTCATATTGACTGGGTCAATTTGTGTTCTGGTCACGATAAGGAAACCGGATTTCTTGACGTGCTAAATGACTGTGGCTTAGATCAGCTAGTCACGGAGCCCACCAGAGGACAGGTGACTCTGGATTTAATTTTGTGCAGTACGCAGGACCTGGTTAGAGATGTAAACGTTACTGAGCCATTGGGGAACAGTGATCATGCTGCGATCCGTTTTGACGTGCACGTTGGGGGAGGAATACCAGGCAAATCTCTAACAAAAACCCTTGACTTCCGACGGGCGGACTTCCCTCAAATGAGGAGGCTGGTTAGAAGGAGGCTGAAAGGGAGGGTAGAAAGAGTCCAGTCTCTCCAGAGTGCATGGAGGCTGCTTAAAACAACAGTAATAGAGGCCCAGCAGAGGTGTATACCGCAAAGAAAGAAGGGTTCCACTAAATCCAGGAGAGTGCCCGCATGGCTAACCAGCCAAGTTAGAGAGGCTGTGAAGGGCAAGGAAGCTTCCTTCCGTAAATGGAAGTCTTGCCCTAATGAAGAGAATAAAAAGGAACATAAACTGTGGCAAAAGAAATGTAAGAAGGTGATAGGGGAGGCCAAGCGAGGCTATGAGGAACGCATGGCCAGCAACATTAAGGGGAATAATAAAAGCTTCTTCAAATATGTTAGAAGCAGGAAACCCGCCAGAGAAGCGGTTGGCCCTCTGGATGGTGAGGGAGGGAAAGGGGAGATAAAAGGAGACTTAGAGATGGCAGAGAAATTAAATGAGTTCTTTGCATCTGTCTTCACGGCAGAAGACCTCAGGCAGATACCGCTGCCCGAACGGCCCCTTCTGACCGAGGAGTTAAGTCAGATAGAGGTTAAAAGAGAAGATGTTTCAGACCTCATTGATAAATTAAAGATCAATAAGTCACCGGGCCCTGATGGCATACACCCAAGGGTTATTAAGGAATTGAAGAATGAAGTTGCAGATCTCTTGACTAAGGTATGCAACTTGTCCCTCAAAACGGCCACAGTGCCAGAAGATTGGAGGATAGCAAATGTCACGCCTATTTTTAAAAAGGGAAAGAGGGGGGACCCGGGAAACTATAGGCCGGTCAGCCTAACATCTATACCGGGTAAGATGGTGGAATGCCTCATCAAAGATAGGATCTCAAAACACATAGACGAACAGGCCTTGCTGAGGGAGAGTCAGCATGGCTTCTGTAAGGGTAAGTCTTGCCTCACAAACCTTATAGAATTCTTTGAAAAGGTCAACAGGCATGTGGATGCGGGAGAACCCGTGGACATTATATATCTGGACTTTCAGAAGGCGTTTGACACGGTCCCTCACCAAAGGTTACTGAAAAAACTCCACAGTCAGGGAATTAGAGGACAGGTCCTCTCCTGGATTGAGAACTGGTTGGAGGCCAGGAAGCAGAGAGTGGGTGTCAATGGGCAATTTTCACAATGGAGAGAGGTGAAAAGCGGTGTGCCCCAAGGATCTGTCCTGGGACCGGTGCTTTTCAACCTCTTCATAAATGACCTGGAGACAGGGTTGAGCAGTGAAGTGGCTAAGTTTGCAGATGACACCAAACTTTTCCGAGTGGTAAAGACCAGAAGTGATTGTGAGGAGCTCCAGAAGGATCTCTCCAGACTGGCAGAATGGGCAGCAAAATGGCAGATGCGCTTCAATGTCAGTAAGTGTAAAGTCATGCACATTGGGGCAAAAAATCAAAACTTCACATATAGGCTGATGGGTTCTGAGCTGTCTGTGACAGATCAGGAGAGAGATCTTGGGGTGGTGGTGGACAGGTCGCTGAAAGTGTCGACCCAATGTGCGGCAGCAGTGAAGAAGGCCAATTCTATGCTTGGGATCATTAGGAAGGGTATTGAGAACAAAACGGTTAGTATTATAATGCCGTTGTACAAATCTATGGTAAGGCCACACCTGGAGTATTGTGTCCAGTTCTGGTCGCCGCATCTCAAAAAAGACATAGTGGAAATGGAAAAGGTGCAAAAGAGAGCGACTAAGATGATTACGGGGCTGGGGCACCTTCCTTATGAGGAAAGGCTACGGCGTTTGGGCCTCTTCAGCCTAGAAAAGAGACGCTTGAGGGGGGACATGATTGAGACATACAAAATTATGCAGGGGATGGACAGAGTGGATAGGGAGATGCTCTTTACACTCTCACATAATACCAGAACCAGGGGACATCCACTAAAATTGAGTGTTGGGCGGGTTAGGACAGACAAAAGAAAATATTTCTTTACTCAGCGCGTGGTCGGTCTGTGGAACTCCTTGCCACAGGATGTGGTGCTGGCGTCTAGCCTAGACGCCTTTAAAAGGGGATTGGACGAGTTTCTGGAGGAAAAATCCATTATGGGGTACAAGCCATGATGTGTATGCGCAACCTCCTGATTTTAGGAATGGGTTAAGTCAGAATGCCAGATGTAGGGGAGAGCACCAGGATGAGGTCTCTTGTTATCTGGTGTGCTCCCTGGGGCATTTGGTGGGCCGCTGTGAGATACAGGAAGCTGGACTAGATGGGCCTATGGCCTGATCCAGTGGGGCTGTTCTTATGTTCTTATGTTCTTATCCTGACTGAGGGTGCAATCCTAAGCCCTTATGTCAGTGTTTTCCAGCACTGACATAAGGGCAATGCAGCTCCGAGGTAAGGGAACAAACATTCCCTTACTTTGAGGAGGTCTCCATGAGTGACACCCAACTGCAGGATGCAGCACATGTCCCATTGGCACTGCTATGCCAGTGCTGGAAAGCACTGACATAAGGGGTTAGGATTGCGCCCTGAGTGTATTAGATCAGTGGGCCAGGAATGTGTAAGAATAGTCCATGAGGTTTCTGGACTGTGGCATGTACAAATACAGAATTTGGTAGTGGGCACAAAATGCAGCTTCCTGAGATCTTGGCTTGTAAACTTTCTAGTCATTATGGTGGCAAAGCCATGTTTGGTGCTACAGGTCAAAAGAGAAGCTGAGTAGGCCAGTGAATAGACAAAGCTGTCAAGCTATAGTGCTTTGCAAGGCTACATTTCTGATCTCCAGTCTTGCAGAAATATACACTACACAAAAATGTACTAATGTATTAAATATTTGCATTGCAGAGTACAGTTTGTCTTGACATTGCATTCAGGTAAGGGTAATGCAGGAGGTCTGGTCTAGAGGGTAGAGCCTCCGTTAGCCCGAAGATAACATCAGAAGGTCGCCAGTTCGAGGACATCGGCAGCTCCGTGAATGGCTGAGAATGGCGAGACTTTGAAGCAGCTGACAAGCCCAGCTGAGTGATTCCACCTGCTGTTGGTGTGAGCAAGAAGCGTCGTGGCTGCCCTGCATGTGAGAGCTGGAGCTGCTTGTCAGCTTGCATGGGAGAACTGGAGGCCAGAAGTGAGACCAAACCAGGAAGATCCATTCTGAAATGTTGTTGGTCTTGAAAGAGAGAACCTCTATGATTGTAAAAATCCCCTTGAGGGATTTAGAAATGCCTGCCTATGTAAATCACCTTGAAGAAAGTCAGAGGAGTAATCTGATGACCAGAAAGGTGGTATATAAATACCGTGTTGTTGTTGTTGTTGTTGTTGTTGTTATTATTAATGCAAAGAGCACCCACATTTCCAGGTGTACTAGGCTATATGAAGAACAGTGAACTGTATTCTGAGCAGGGAGGGGTCATGATTTTCTGCTACTGAAGAGCACCTCCTAGAGCCAGTGGCTCTACTTCCCCTGATCTACTTCTCCTTCATAGGGAACGCACATCTTCATGACTTTCTTGCAGCTGTTTGAAACTTGTTCTTAGAGAAAAGGAAATGTGTTACTTTAAAAGTGTGCGTGTAATATTGCAGGGAGGAGGGAGCTTCATTTTTTCCTTAAAAAAGTCAACGTCTGCCAAATGTGTTCTAAATATGCTACAGGACTGCCCCACCCCTACTGGAGCAGCTGTATGAGAGAGCATGGACAGACATTAATCATTCCAACAATGTCGTCAATGGTTGACATAAGCTCAGGAAGTAGAGGGCAATGATTCCCTAGTGTGCTGGAACACATAGTTTTTACTCTTTTAAAAATAACTTATAGTGTATAAAATTATCTTTTCACATTGAAGAATAAAGTCTACCTGCAATTTATTATAATTTTTAAGTGTCTCAACTTTCAGAAATTCTAAAAATACTGTTCTGAAAACATGTACAGCAGTGAATTTCAACCAGTGTGCCGCAGCACATTGGTTAGGGTCCACAGTTGTGCCACAGGAGTTTGGGGAGGGTCATTTATTAGTAGGGCCATTAGGGGGGCACGCCCCTCTGCTGGCACTGTGGTGTGCCTTGTCAAAGAACTGATGGCGTTGCCTTGACAATTTTAGCGTGCTGTGAGATTTTAAAAGGTTGGATATTGCTGAGGTAGAGAAATTGGACTGTGAAGTGTAACTGACGGATCGGTGTTTCAAAATGATGTCAAGCATGGCTTCCCTAAGCATGAACTTGTGGTTAGGCATAGTTTATACATTCAAAGTCAAAGGTGATAATAGTACACATGCGTTGACTTGTTATATCTGTGAATGATTCGCACATAAAATACAAAACATTTTGAACCTCAGAACCTGATGGATTCACTTCCTACTTTCATCACATACACTCATCACATGTACAAGAATGAGGTACAGAAAAATCAGTTGAGGTCCATGTGTATGTGAACCAGCCCGTAGACGTGTTATGTATGTCAATGTATGTGGTGTCTTCCCTACCCACATGTGGGCCACAGATGACAAGTGTGTCATGACCTAAGACACCAAAACCTCTTCCACAGAGCTAAATGTAATTGCTGGGAAATCTTTGTGTTAGTCCAAACTACCAGTGAGTCTCCATTGATTAAGCTGGAGAACTAGTTGGACTTGTTCTGTAACAGATGGAAGGAGAGCAAGATACTGTCTGAGCTTACTTTCTCCCAGCTGGTTATTCCAGGCGTTTTGAAACTTGTAAGACAAAAGGAACCATGTTGCACAAGTTCTAGATTTTTGTCAACCATATAAAGGAACCACCTTCTTCTACCTGTATTTATTAGTATAGTTTTCACACTTGATTTAATATGAACAAGATAAAGAAGAATGTTATTTGTCAATGCTGGGAAACAGGTATTTATTTGTTCATTAGAACTTGTGCTCCCTACCTCCCTCTCTTTTTTATAGTTAACTTTGCAGAGCAGTTTTTCAGTGAGGGCAAAGGAAAAAGGTTGGACTGAATGGTCACTTAATGATCTAATTGCATAACTATGGGAACTGGAGAGTGTATCCCTGTCATTAAGTGGCACACACCTGTATAGAGCAGTAGTTCTCAAACCTTTTAGCCCTGGGACCCACTTTTTAGGATGACAATTTGTCAGGACCCATCAGAAGTGGTGTTCATGGCTGGAAAGTGACATCATGAAGCAGGAAAATTTTTCCCACCCCCTGCAACAAAATTGAATTAAGTACTGTAGATACTTGCCTATAGGACATAAAATTTTTGCCAAGTAATCAAGCTCCAATTATCACTTCGCCTTATCTCTGGGTCAATCAGAGCTTTTCAATTCTGAAAAGTTTCTTTCTTTCCCTCATTAGAAGCAATGCAGAGATTAGTTTCTATAGCAGGGGTGCTCAAACTTTCAACTTTAGGGATCCTGGACCTTTAAAATTGTGTAGGAGAGATAATTTCAGCAGGTGCAGCTTGTCATCTGTGGGATGACAAGTTGCACCTGCTGAAATTCTCGCTTCTATACACTTGTATAGGTCCAGCATACACTTTACACTTTCTATACACTTTAGGGTCCAGCATCCCTAAAGTTGAAAGTTTGAGCACCCCTGTTCTATAGTAACCTTTCTGGGAAATTCCAGCCAAAGTTAACCTTTTATTCTCCTCTGCTCCGTTTTGCAAATGGTGTTGCAGCCTGGTTCTGTTTTGCTAAATGCAAGTCTTATGCAGAGATCTGTTTTTTTCATCACCAGGATGGGATCCTTCTCTCCATCTGAAGCAAAGTTCCAGGCTACAATTCAATGCACCCTTACTTAAGAATAACACCCATGGAAAGCAGTGGGTCTACTTCTGAGTAAAAAGGGTTGCAACTACTGTATATGCAGCTGCATCTCTCTGCTGTGAATTGAACTGCACACTCTCAGTTATGTGTTATGGGTTGTATGTTGTATGTAGACCTTAAAGGTGGATTTGATTCATGGAAGTCCTGCAGTGGTCCCAACCTTTTTCACTAGCACAGAGGCTTCCTGACTAGTGTCATCGGTAACTAAAAGTTTACAGTAAGTATAAGTTTAAAGATCTATTTAAAATACCACTCTCCTAACCCTCCCAAAGCCATTGCTGAGCTGTTTAAAAAAAAAATTCTCCAAACTTCCCAGACTGCAATCCTATCCACACTTTCCCAGGAGTAAGCCCCATTGACTATCATTGTTAAAAACATATACAGAATAGCCCGTTAAAAGGACAGATCAGTAACATTTCCCCAAATGCATTCACCTATGATGGTAACATCAAGTCTAATAACATTAAAAATAAAATACATATTGAAATGAATGGGTCCCACCTGAAATTGGTTCATAGCCCACTTAGTGGGTCCCTTTTTACAGTTTGAGAAACATTGATAGAGCATTACAAAAGAAAAAAGATAAAAAAGAATGAAGTCTATAGAGCTACATTCTTCTATTCTGGGAAGAATGGCATCATTCTTTGAAATGAGATTAAGATTCAAAGAGTTGCTATTATTGCTTCACAAGTCAATAGAGCTTTTAAAGAGCAAAGCACTCTGCAGTCCTCAAGTCATACTAAGTCTAGCCCTGTGCCCTGTGCTCACTCCTGTGTTGCCATCACTGGTACTAGGACTAGAGATCAGCCAGGTGGGCCTTCAGCCAGTGCCTCACTTGGCTGCTGCCATCCCTGACTTTGTCATCCATTCTCAGTGCACCACAATATAAAACACGATTATTTCTAGAACATGTGTGCGCACACACAGGTGCACACTGGTGTCCAAAGCCATTGGCATTTCAGTTTCCTGCCTTCAGGGAATACTTTCAGTGTTGTTTATCTGCCAAGTAACCCCATGGAATCTTTATGTATTGTTAAGGATTCTGGGTGAACTTTCAGTTTGCGTAAGACATAATGTAATAGCCAGGCCTGTTTTAGTCCACCACCAACTGTTTTAGCTTTGCTTGGTAATAGCTAACCAAACAAGGCAATCTACAATCTGTTCCACATCAAGAACCGTAGACAAGTTGCTGTTTGAGGAAGCTTGACTGCCATTACTGATCTTTTCTTCAAGGAGTCTTGTGAAGTGGAGGAAGAAAAAACTGTTGTAGTGGCCATTGACAAGTGTTTATTCAGGCATAGTGAATTAATTGTGCATGCACTGCTACTTTAATTACATTACAGCAGCCGTGGACCACCACAGCCTCCTGGGCAAAGCTCTGCGATGGCACCCCCCGCAGGCTATCACTGCCCCCCTGGGCAGAAATCCGCCCCCCCCCCACTCACCAGAGGCTCACAGAGCCTCGTGCGACTTCCTCCCAAGCCACGCGAGGGAAACCTCTGTTAGGTTCCCTGGTGCTATAAACTGTGCTTCCAGCAAACCAGAAGCATAGTTTCTGTCCCCGTCGGGAGCCTCAGAGAGGCTTCCGTGGGGTCCCAGCAGCTGGCACCTGGGGCATTTGCCCCAGGCAGGTCTATGGCAGGCACACAACTGCATTACAGCCTCCAGACACTCCACATGGTATGAAAAAAATCTGCTGCAGTCCTGATCCAGACTGCCCTTTTACACAGAGGAATAGACAAGTAGGGGAATAAAGTTGAACGCTGATCTGGGAAACCAGAGTTCAAAGCTAATTTCATTGTGTGATCTCAGCTCTCCATTGGTAAAATCACCTCCCTTTTTGCATTATGCTTAGTATACTTTCTCTGCCTGTGGGAAAGAACAATTGACGTGGGCACTGGAAGACACAAAAACTCTATTTTGAGAACAGCGTACATGGGGGAGAAGACCATTTATTCAGCACTGGAAATGAACTTTATGAAAAATTGGTCTGGTAAAAGCCACCACAGTCTAATGGAGATCTGTGTTTTTTTCCCTTTGGTGATGCTATGAAGCAATGAATGTATGAGAAGTTAATGATGCATTCTGTAGACACTGATATATCTCTTAGGGCACAATCCTAACCAACTTTCCAGCACTGAGGTAAGGGCAATACAACTCTGAGATAAGGGAACAAACATTGCCTTACCTTGAGAAGGCCTCCATGACTGCCCCCCAACTGCAGGATGGAGCACATGCCCCACTGGCATAGCCATGCTAATGCTGGAAAGTTGGTTAGGACAGCGTCCTTTGTGGTTCAGAATCTTGCTGATGTCATGAATTCACTAGCTGGTTTTATGCAGCTTTCTTTCAGCCTCAAACCTCCATCTAAAATGGTGGCTCTCAAACTTTTTAGCACTGGAACCCACTTTTTAGAATTACTGTCCGTCAGGACCCACCAGAAGTGATGTCATTAACCTGGAAGTGATGACACGGCCAGAAGGGACATCATCAATTTAGGCTTTAAACCAAAACTGTGATCAGCCAAAGATCCCATTACACCGTGTGCTCATGCTGTCATTTTGCATAGCTCTGAATTCAAGTATTCCAGATCAGAAGTCAAAGCAGAACACAGGCTTGGATCCTTGTCCAATCAAACAGCTGTCCTGCCTTTCCGACGTCCCATCTTCCCACCTATTCAGGGCAAAGCACCATGCCTCTCTTCCAGCTTGCCCTGCCCAGCTGCTCTGTATCCTGTATTTTCAATGACGTCAGAGCAAGGTGCTACTTGACCCACCTGAACTTGGCTCACGACCCACCTAGTGGGTCCTTGCCCACAGTTTGAGAAACGCTTATCTAAAATATGGGAATAAATAGCACTGACCTACTTCAATGGCTGTGCTAAGGAATTACGTGAAGACCACGTATGAGAATCACATTGAATATCTATAATGCACTTTTTGGGGAATATTTATATCCCACATCTCCCTTCCCACTTGGGAAGTGTTCAAGATGCAGGGTGACCAGATGCCCTCTTTTTGTAGGGCATGTTTTCTTTTTCAGCCTCGCACCCTGAACAAGAATTGAAATGTCCTTTTTTTCCCTGAGCCCCTGCAGGCAGCACATAGCCTTCTTGTAATCAATATATCATATGTAATAAAATATAGGTATTATGGTTTTAAATTTAATAAGTAATAGAGTGTTTAAATTAACCACACGAAACCAATGTATGAGTGTTTTTAGTTTTTATTTTGTCGTGTCCTGCATTTTTCTTGGCTGTCCTACATTTTGGGGTGCCTGGTTCTCTTTTGTGGTTATGACATTTGGTCACCCAGTCAGGGTGGTGAACAGCATGCTAAAATAATATACAAAAATGCAATGAAAAGGAATACGAGCTTAAATTAATATTTATAAACACCCTCCAAACCAAATCACTAGCAGCCAATCCTATCCACACTTTCCTGGGAGTAAGCCCCATTGACTCTAATGGAACTTACTTCTGAGTAGACAAGAATAGGATTGGGCTGTGAAACAACATGAGTTAAAAACAAAAAAAAAACCGCAGGAAAAATGCACCAAAATATTGCAAGTATTTTATTTTTAGTATAATTTTATTGTCTTTAAAAAGTCCCTCCTAGTAGAGACTAGTAGAGTGATCAGGAGCAGTGCAGCTCAGACTGAACCGTGCCCAAAAGCCAGAGCTATGCTTAGGGGAGGGAAGGGAGCAAGCGCAGCAAAACCGCTTGTTGCAAACCCAGATCAAAGTCTGTAGTGAGCAGAGAGGAAGGAGAGGGCGGGGCCACACCCGACCAATCAGCAAGCGAGCTCTAAAGCGCCTCCTCCCAGCATTTGCAGGCTTCTTTCCAGGGGGTTCCCAGAAGTGACTCGGTTGCTAGGCAACAGGTTACCAAGCAACGGAGTCGCGTCTTCCTCGGCTTCGCCTGCTGCGAGGATGGGGGACTCGGAGGGTGAGGTGTTGCGGGGGACCTTCCCCAGCCTCATGGCCGAAGGGACGATGCTGAGCCGGCGCGGGGAGCTTACCAAAGCCCTGGCTTGCTACACCTACGTGAGAGAAGTCGCCGGGGGGAGAATATTGGGGCGGGGGGGGACTCAGGGGGGGGTGCCTCATGAATTTGGCTCATGGCTTATGAGGAGAGGGGGGAAGAGGGCTGAGTGTCTGGGGCCGGGGCCAGGGCAGGGTGGGGCGGGCACTGGTGGGGCTTCAAGCAGAAGAGAGGGGGCTGAGCCTTTGGGGTCTTTCGATTAGGCGATGGGTCCCACTGTGGGACCAGGTGGCAGGAAGCTTAGGGGCTGGAGAGGGTCTTGTGCTTTGAGGGCAAGATGAGAAAGAGCTTCAGTCATGGGTTGTGGATGGGGGAGGCATTGGGAAGGAGGCCAGAAGCCCATGGACAGGGCACTGGTTTCTTGGGGCAGAGCAGGGCCGGCCCATCTGAGGCGACTCTCTCAACCAGCCTCATGAGAACATAAGAACAGCCCCACTGGATCAGGCCATAGGCCCATCTAGTCCAGTTTCCTGTATCTCACAGCGGCCCACCAAATGCCCCAGGGAGCACACCTGATAACAAGAGACCTCATCCTGGTGCCCTTCCTTGCATCTGGCATTCTGACATAGCCCATTTCTAAAGTCAGGAGGTTGCACATACACAGCACGGCTTGCAACCCGTACTGGATTTTTCCTCCAGAAATTGGTCCAATCCCCTTTTAAAAGCATCTAGGCCAGATGCCATCACCACATGCTGTGGCAAGGAGTTCCACAGACCAACCACAGAGTAAAGAAATATTTTCTAACTCTCCCAACACTCAATTTTAGTGGATGTCCCCTGGTTCTGGTGTTATGTGAGATTGTAAAGAGCATCTCTCTATCCACTCTGTCCATCCCCTGCATGATTTTGTATATCTCAATCATGTCCCCTCTCCCAAACCCTGTAGCCTTTCCTCATAAGGAAGGTGGCCCAGCCCAGTAATCATCTTAGTCGCTCTCTTTTGCACCTTTTCCATTTCCACTATGTCCTTTTTGAGATGCAGCGACCAGAACTGGACACATTACTCCAGGTGTGGCCTTACCATCGATTTGTACAACAGCATTATAATATTAGCTGTTTTGTTCTCAATACCTTTTCTAATGATCCCAAGCATAGAATTGGCCTTCTTCACTGCCACCACACATTGGGTGTCATCTGCAAACTTAGCCACCTCACTGCTCAACCCTGTCTCCAGGTCATTTATGAAGAGGTTAAAGAGCACCAGTTCCAGGACAGATCCTTTTCACCTCTCTCCATTGTGAAAATTGCCCATTGACACCCACTCTCTGTTTCCTGGTCTACAACCAGTTCTCAATCCATGGGAGGGCCTGCCCTCTAATTTTTATTTTGAGCCTCACAGATGGGCCAGCCCTGCTCTGCTGCAAGAAACCAGCATCCTCTCCTTGGGCCACTTCTCTGTCCTATTTACCAATCCCCCCCCCCATTCATGACCCAGGACAGCAGCTCTTTCTCAGCTTGACCTCATAGCACAAGACCTCCAGCCCCTAAGCTTCCTGCCACCTGGTCTGATGCCCGCCTTCATCCACCCACTCACTTCCACTGCTTCTACTCCTTCTCCCGCCTCCCCTGGACTGGAAAAAGAAGAGGGGGAGAGGGCAGAAGAGGAAGCATGGAGGAGAGGAAAGTGGTGGACTGTAGTGAGCCCCTTTCTGATTAGAGAAAGAATCTGATGAAGTTGTGGTGTAATCAGGAAGCCTGTGGAGGTGAGATCATTTTACAGGGTTGGAGAGAATGGTCCCAGAGAGCCAGTTGTGGAGACATCATCCTTAGGAGAGGGTAACATAGTGAGATTAGATCTGGAACAGTCACAGCCCAGATGTGCCAGGTGGGGCAGAGATGGGGATACAGCCCAGAATGGAGTTTGCAGCAGGACACAAATGACGTGTGAGCTGTGCTGTTTTTCTGGGCACACACGTCTTCTCCTCTAGCTGTGTCATCTTCTCCATGCACTAATTAATATATAATTCAAATACTGCACACAGATCCCAGTGTATCCAAAGAATATATCCTAACTATTCACTACAATCATTCTGCATTGTTAACTACAGTGACTACATGTGTAGGTAAATGTGTGTGCCTGAATGTGGTGCACAGCCTGCCATTTCACACCCTGTGATCTGTTTTGATTGAATTACCAATAACAGATTGCAGGACAATGTTTTCCTGGTCTGTCATTATCAAAATCTCCTCCTTTGCATTTCAGCTGGTGAAGGATAGACTTTTTAAGGATAAATTACTGCAGTATACAGCCTTCAGTAGTACGTAAAAAAAGGCTCTCAAAAAATTATCCTTAAGCCATTTCTGTCCAACGTTGCATGTATACAACAGGGCCCAAATGTGTGCTCCTGTGGGCTGGGCAAAAATGTTAATGGAAGAATAGGGTATTACAAGGTTTTTCTTGTAGTAGTGAAAGATGTTGCAGAGCACTGCTGCTTCTAGAACTCCTTCTGCAAGCATCACTCTGGATCCCAGCCAGTGACTTCCCACCAAATGAATTCAGTGCTGAGTTTGCCCCAGGAACCTTCTGTGCTGTATATACTTCTGCACTGTAGTGGCTATGAGACTGTGCTGTGAACTAAGAGATTTCTGGTTCACATATTGCCTCTACTATGCTAACCATTCTCTTTCTCTTTCAGCTGCAGGTCCCTCCCTTTCCCTTCTGTAGTAGAGCATGAGGGTAATGCAATGGACCTCCCTTGTAGAGTTGTTGTATAGATCACTGAGATAACTTGGAACTTCCAATAGAGTTAAGAACAGCCTCCTCCCTGGTGACCTGATAGGGGCAGAAGATGTTTTTCTTTAAGTGAGACTTCTCTCTAGTGGCCCCCCATAAGCTATTTTCCCATTTTAATTTTGCTGCTACATATACAGATAAATATGTGTTACATTTGAATTTTTTGTGTATCTTTGTTTTTCGTTGTATATTATCTATTATATATTATCAGTTGTGAGCTGCCTTCCTTATAAGAGGAAAGACAGCATATAAATATTTTAAACAAACAAACAAATACCCCAATTTTCATCTGTAAAATGTTGGCTAGCAGCCATATGGGGTTGGCTGACAACTGTAACAATACTTTTGAAATTATACATCACATTTATATCTTAGGCCCTACAATTCCAACCAGGGGACAGGAACTGCCTTGTTGCCCGTTCAAAATGCTATTTGAGACTCGGTGATACGGAAAATGCCCTGAAAGATGCAGAGGCCTCCCTGACAACTGATAAAGAGTTTTCCATGGTAAGCAACTGGAAGGGAAGGAAGCCTGCTCCAACCTTAACTAGCTTTTCAAAATATATTGCAGGGTATCTGAGTTGATACTGGAGGGGAGTTATGGATCTTTTTCTCCTCTTTTCTGACTCCAGGAAGGGGAAGTCATCCACTGAGTTACGTAAAAGATCCCAGGTTCCATAATGTCCCTGGTTCTGCTATTGACTTCCTATGTGATGTTTGGAATTTTGACCAGCTTACAGAACTGTTGCAAACTTGAATAGATGCTCAAGGTACAACTGGATGGGAGCACAATCCCCTGAAGGGGGACTGACTTATGCTGGAGAGGATGTAAATAAGAGGATGGGCTGGAAGAGCCTTGGTGCCTGTTTGAACTTCTCATGTGCCCAGACTTCTGTTCAGCCTGGCTGCATCTGGGAAGTTGTTAAAGCAGGCAAGCTTCTGGGTAAAGTTTTTTTGTTTGATACTTGCTGTTCATATGTACACAGAATACAACAATGTATAGCTCTTACATCTGTTTTTCCCCCTACTCAGTATTTCCCATCTCTTTTACAGGGACTATATCAGAAAGCAGAGGCCTTATACACCATGGGGGACTTTGAATTTGCCTTAGTGTATTACCATCGAGGCTACAAGCTTCGCCCAGAGTTGAAAAAATTCAAGCTGGGCATTCAGAAATCCATTGAGGCTATTGAAAATTCTGTTGGAAGTAAGCCATGTCATTTTTATAGGGGGTGAAGTCTGATTTTAATCACTAGGCATTACCTAGCCTTGAGCTTAACTGAAATGCATGAGAGAAAGGTACAGGGTCAACAAAGGCATATCTAGCTTTGAGCAGGTAGGGAAAACATAGTGCAGGGTAAGGGCCTCACAACAAAATTTTATGTACGTCTACTCAGAAGTAAGTCCCACTGAGTTCAATAGGACTTACTCCCAAGTAAGTGTATATAGGTGTGTATATACTGTCTTAGAGAAGTTGTTGAAGTCTGGTCTTTGCTTTTGCAAAAAAAAAAAATCAAAAACAGGAAGTCCTTTGTACCTTTAACATTTTATGTTGATTAATTTTACCACTATATAGTAAAATAAATGCTGGTTTGTTAATTTGTTTCTATCCTTTCCTTCGCTAATTAGTCCCAAGGCAGCTAATAAAGAATAACCTGCACTTCCAGAGGGAGTGATAGTGCATCAAAAACAGACTGCACTCATGTTCCATTATTAGTTCTCCTACTACCTATTAGCATCTCTTTGGATTCAGTTTCAACTTCTTAGTCCACATCTAGTCCATCTCTGCCTCCAGTTCAGGACACCCATTTAATCCCTGGGTTAAGATGACATAGTGAGATAGAGCAGGGTGTCACCTGCATGCTGATAATACCTCATCACATCCCTTGAAACATCCCCCAGTGGTTTCATAGTAGTTGTTAAGCAGTGTAGGGGACAAGATGCAGCCTTGTGGGTCTCAAAAGATCAGAGGTCATGGCAAAACTTGCACATTCCTCTTCAAGTTGTGCTGCAACCGGCACAGCATCCTCTCTCCCAATCTTATTTCCAAGGGGAATTCAGAAGGATACCATGGTTGATGGCATTGAGCATTGCTGAAAGATCTATCAGAAGCTACAGAGAGAGTTCTAGCTTTCGGTGTAGGTCATGAACCAGGGTGACTAACAGCTCAATCCTATCCTTCCTCCCCTTCTGCCTGCTGGTGCAGCTGCACCAAAAATGGGCATGCTGTATCCAGTGGGGGGGGGGTGGATTGGGGGGCTGTCTGACATTTCTGCCAGTGGCCTGGCAGTGTACTAATCAGCACACTGCCGGAAGGTGCTTTACAGCCCTTTTACAGCAGTTGCCACCAGTGGAACATGCATTCCTCTGGTGGTGAGGCCCCAGTAGGATTGGGCCATAAGACAGTTTCACTTCCAGACCCAGAATGGAAGCTAAACTGAAAATGGGTCAATAATCATCTTAATCAAAGACCCTCTGAAACGGAGTTTCTACCATATGCTTGATCGCCTTGCCCCAAAAGGGGAGATTAGAAACCATCCAACAGGTGTTAAAAGTGGAGAGCACTGGGGAGGGTTTCTTGAGGCAAAGCCTCATTCAGAACTGTTGGTATCTTGTGTCCCCTTAGAGATGCATTTACAATCCCCTCCAGCCACTGGGCCATCCCTCCTCAGGCAGCCTTTATCAGCCAACAGGAGCAAGAGTAAAAAATAAATTTATGTTTATGAATCAACAAGCAGCCTAATCCTAATTAACTTTCCAGCATTGATGCAGCCCTGAGGTAAGGAAACAAACATTTTCTTACCTTGAGGAGGCCTTCATGACTCTCCCCACCACCACAGAATGTAGCACACGCCCCATTAGCACAGCTGCTTTGGCGCTGGAAAGTTGGTTTGGATTGTGCTGAAAGTTCTTTATGTCTTGGGAGCTCAAGAAGTGGCTTTACTTTGGCCAGCCATCTTAATCTCACAGTTTTAGTGAGGGCCTCTTCAGTGATGTTCATGCTGAAGTTCTGCATGAAGTTCTCAGTAAGAGGTTTTCACTGAAAATGGTTTTAACTGCAGTCATGAAAAAGGCAAATCATGGTTGAGAATTATTTTGTTGAAAATAAGACATCACATGCCCTTACTGAATGTAAATATATGGAATATTATGTGGAGTTACAGTTGCCTAATTTCAAGAAAAATATCAGACCAATGAAAGAAGGCAACTGTAATGAGAGTCAGAGTGTCTTTCTTGGTGAAATTGGTATGCCAAATTCATTCATCCCAAAATGAATGGCTGCTTTTGTTTGCAGCAGACATTTTGTAGGGCTTTCCTGACGCCTTGGCTGGTACCTTTTCTGTTTGTAGGCCCTTCTTCTGTGAAACTGGAGAATAGAGGGGACCTCTGCTTTCTGAGCCGCCAGGCAGAGGTATGGTCTGACCAGCTTTTCCCAAAGTGGGTGTCTGATCCCTCCCTCAGGAGGGAATAAAATCCATGGTAAGGGGTCTAAGTCATGGGGAAAGGTTTAAGGGACGAGGATGGTGGGCACTGACAGCTGTTTGACTTTCCTCTTTCACCACAGCAGTGGAGAAGCAGTGACAATAAATGGGAAGACTACCTTTCTCCCCCTAGTTTGCACTGGAAGATATAAATTAAACGTATCATTAAAATAAGGAGACGATTGTGTTCTAAGCAGTTGCCCTTGTGTTAGGCAGGTTTTCATCTCTCCTGAGGGAAACCCCATAATTCAAGTGGAGTATAACTGTCCATGGATAAATTATCTGAACACCCCAAAATGAACAAATGTAAGATTCTGAGATATTTGGATGGCCAAGTCTGTAAAATTAACTGTCAGGAAATACCTCATTTTGTTTTATTTGCTACTCCCCCTTTTGTTGTTCCTCTTCAACCCAACATTTCCAGCTCCACCCAACCTATATGAGGAAACTCTTAGGAGTAGCTTAGAATAGATTGTTCACACAATTATTTGATAGGGAAAGATAGAGGAGGGGGCAGCAAGGATGACAGAGGAAGGGCCACGAGAATACTGTACAGTAGTAATAATACTTTTGACACAATCTAGCGAGATATACTATAAGCACTTTCTATTTATTTCAGTGGGAGAGTTAGGCTGCAATCCCATATACACTTTCCTGGAAGAAAGTCCCATTGAACACAATGGTGCTTACTTCTGAGTAGACATGCATAGGATTGCTGTTAATCATGTGCTAACTCTCTCCCATTGAAGTCAATGGGACCTGATAGTGCTTTGTAATGGTAGGGCAGTATTAAGATCTCCCTAGTAAAGATGGTGGGTCGAAAACAACTTTTTAAAGGCATCTGGGCTAAGGTATGAATTGGGGGGACTTCCCTGCTCATAGTTCATGCTCTTGATCTTGATCACTACTTTACTTTAGAGAAAGGGTTTGTGTAGGATACAGAAGTCCTGCTCTGCCCTCATCTTTCAGAATTCATATCACTGTGCCTAAAGCTTTTCAAGGCTTTTCTCAGCATGAGAAGGACTGCAAACTTTTTTTTTTTAATCAACCTGAAATTTTCAGGTTACCAAATACTTTGCTTTAAACTATGCTGTTGATTTTATTCTGTTGTTACATATCTGCACATCCCTGCCTGTAGCCTGATGTGCAGCATTTTTATCAATTGAGTTCCTTTTTGCCCAGTCAGGAAGAGTGCTGCCCAGAAAGTGAAAATCAATTCAAAGGTCTTTTATCCTTATCATAAAATTTGCTTTTATATTTTTTTTTTGTGGCAGAGTATAAGAGCGAAACAGAAGCTTCAGATGAGATTCCCCAAAAAGGACCTGAAATACCAAGCTAAGCAAGAGCCTGTGAGGAATGAGAAGACGGAAAGGCAACTCCTAGGGGAGCTCTATGTTGACAAAGCTTTTCTGGAGAAACTGCTCAAGGATGAAGGTTTTCAGTTAATGCATTTGGCTAATGCTGGTTTTGGGAGCCTTGGAACTGCAAGCCCCATCAGGTTGAGAGTCTCCACCACCACCACAAAGCTGACCGAGAGCTTGCAGATATGCAAGGTTCCTTAGGGTTTCTCTAAGGCATTGCTTTTCAAACTGTGTTCCTGGAAATTCTCAGACATTTCATTAGGGGTTCCTCAATTAGAAGATTTGTAAGAGAAGATAAGCCCCTTGAAAAATGACTTGCTCATCGTATTGATCCTTGTCTGTAATGTGCAGCCGATGGAGTGTGTGAGAAGTAGAGCACAAAGTCAGAGCACAAACTCAAAAAGAAGGCGGGTCCCATGTCAACTGCACATATGCCCAAATATAGCTCCAAAGCCCAAGATGTTTGCACTGACATTTCACTGACATTGCATTGTCATTTGCAGACAAATATGAAGGTGGAGAGTTTGAAAATCAGTGTTCTTGGAGGGATGTGAGCAGCATCTGGCTCATTGATATTTTCCAGAGGGATTTTTCCAGAGGGAGAGCCTTATGGTGTTTGGAGAAATGTGTGAGGTGGTTCAGATATTACACCATGGGTTGACATTATGTGACATTCAGTATCATCTGAACTGGCAAACCATGTTTTCTCCTTGTCCTGAAAAACCAGTTTTCTTGGTTTTTGGTCCTGGGCAAGCATAAAATGGCAAAGCATGGTTTGTCTCAAATCAGGATCATAAGGAAGGAACTGTGGCCTGTGAGGGAAAGAAGAAGTGCATGGTCCTGAGTTGGCATTACATATGAACTACTTCCGTGTGTAATAATAGCAGTTAAGGGGGCCCCAATCCAGGCAGCATGGGGAACAGGGATTTGCAGCTTCCTTCCTTTATAAATAAACACCATTTACATTTATACCAGAAATAAATACTCCTTCCACAGGAGTATACCACAGAGGGTGGTATACACAGTCCTCCACTTGACCTTTTATCCTCACAAAAATGTATATGGTTAGGCAGAGAGATGGTTACAGGCTCTGGGTCTCCCTATCCTGCTTTTCAGCTGCTACTAATAGATTCATGCAGCATTACAGCAACACCTAGTGACAAATCACTAGCACTGCAACACTTAGGGCTCAATCCTAACCAACTTTCCAGCACTGAGGTAAGGACAATGCAGCTCCCTTACGGAGGGACTCTGACTGCTCCCCAGCTGCAGGAGGCAGCTCATGCCCCATTGGCATAGCTGTGTCAGAGCTGGTTAGGATTTGGTTCCGAAAATATTACTTTTTCCAGTAAAAGAAAGTTTGCATATTTAAGGAGTGATACCACATTTTTATGAATACTATTAATGCACCTTCATTTTTTCCACTCTCTTCTTATTTCCGTCTCTGGCCAATGTGCAGCTTTGATCAAAAGCACTACAAAGCAAGGGGTAACTGTTGGAGACCTGATCCAGGAAGGTCTTTCCTACCTAGACACTCGCACAGATTTCTGGCAGCAGCAGAAGCCCATCTATGCCCGGATCAGAGACCGCAAACTTATGCTGAAGAGGTGGACCCGAGATCAAAAGCGGAAGCCCTCTGACGTGGCAAGATACATCCTAAAAAGCATGGAGGAAATTGATATGTGTATGTGGCTCAAGTGAAAATATGCTGATGGGAGGAAATGGATAGAATTTTATGAATGTGATGTATTTATTTGCAAGAATTAATCAGGGATCAAATTGAATTCCAGCATTTCTGGCACAGAGCATGGTCTGAGGAAAAAAACAAAAGGACTTTGCAAAATTCATATAGGCCTCAGGACTTCATCTAACATGTTTTCACCTGTAGACAAAATATTGCCCCAATCCTATCAGAATATTGCCCCCTCCTGTGGGCAGAACTAGTGTTTTGCCAGTAGAGGCTGTTTTATGTCTGTTGTAAAGCAGCCTCTCCTGACAAGCACATTGAGCCCACCAGCAGGAAGGCTGCAGCAGCATGTCACATGCCGGTGGACCCATGGACACTCGCCAGAACAGATAATGCACAGGGGGTTGGAGAGAGGCAGAGTGGGGGTTGAATGGGATGGGAGAAGGGTGGGACAGGGGAGGGAGTGAATGGGGTGGTGAAGGAAGCGGGAAGGAGGTCAGATCAAGCCTGGGTGGTGGGCGGCGAGATTTGCAATGGTGGCTAACCCAAAACTTGAGCCCCTTTCAGGGCCTGATCTGCCTTCATGGAGCAACGTGGACTTATGCCAGCAATTGAGTTAGTGCAGGTCCGAGTTGCCCCATAATGGCTGCTGAGGCTTACCCCAGGGCAAAGGGGATAAACATCCCCTTACCTCAAGAAGACCTCCAGCAGCTGAAAATCCACCACAGAATGCAGCAGAAGTCTTGCCTGCAATACAGCATTGCCACATGGGTATTTAGATAGGATTGGGCTGTTTGTAGAATATGTTATTGTGGTATATGCATTGTCCTTTCTTGTTGCAAGGGCAGTCTTTCATCCCCCATCAAATTCTCTGAGTGATGCCTGTGTTCTGTTGCAGAGAACCTTTGGAACCATACTGTTGGTCCCCACATGGTGGAAGTGTATCATATTCTCCCACTAGGTTATGTAGCCAGATCACTTTCATAGCCTGAAAGAAAGCTGGCTTTGGTAATTAACTTCAGCCAGAAGCAGGCCCCAAAATCAGTTTCATAAGCCACTACTAGAAAGAAAAGTTGTCCAAATCAGGGATGTCCCACTTGATCAGGAGGGGTCTTAATAGGTACATCCATGTCTCTAAGGAACACACAGTATGCGTTCTGTCCCTGCTACCCAGTGCTGACTAGTGGCTGCCCTGAAAGAAGCTGCCAAAAAGCTGAGCAAGTGCTGAAAAAGATCCAAGGGTGGTCTGATGAAGAAATCCCCAACAGGAGTGAGCTGGTCGGAAACCTCTACAGTTGTATCGGAAATGCTCAGATTGAGATCGGGAATATGGCGCTGGCTTTGCAGAGTCACCAAGTGGATCTGGACATTGCGAAAGAAAAGTAAGAAAACAGGACCGCACTTTTTGTGCCAGTTAAAATGCACGTCACACACCCCTGGTAGCATGTTCTTGCTTTTCTCAAACTAGTTTAGAAATGTTAATATCTTGAGGTGGTCAGCTTTCATTAAAATAAACAACCTCCTCACACACATTTCTAGTCCTTATGAAGAAGAAAAGTTTGGAGATGTGCAGGCAGTGGCTGGTAAATCTCCTAAACTGGAGTAGCTAATTTGGGCATACTTGGAGCTTTAGTATTCTGTCCACCTTCCCTACCCATCCCATTTTTCTTCCTCAGATGTTACAAGTTATTCATCCACAAGACTCCATTCCCTTTCCTTTTTTTTTTCTTCTTCCAGTCCTTGTCAAAATTCTAGTGTCTTTTAAAACATAGATCAAGGTTACAGAATAAACAGATACTGGCAGATTTGCTTACTTGATATAATGTGATTTGGACCCAGACTTAGGGTTCCTCCATTGGAAACCTAGATTCTAGCAATGCACAATATAATTTTGAGTCACCAGTGTGGTGTAGAAAAAAGAAAATAAGAAAAATACCATTTTGGGTTGTATTCATAAGAGTCTTCCATAGGAGATATAGGAGACAACAGTCCTGCTGCACTAGACACGTGGGATAGATAAGTGCATCCGATTTGGACTACCACATTTTAAATGATTCTTCTAACTTGCATTCTTGCACCTCTTACTAGTCCTGTAATAGACTAGAATCCAACTATTGTCTGCAGTGTCCTAATGCCCTACTTTTCCATCCCTTGTGCCTTCACCACCCACATCTGTAAACTACTCTATGATTGGGGGGATCTTATCACACCTAAGAAAGCATCATGGTATTTTACATTTGGCCTGTGAGCACAGTTTCTGTACCAATGCCCCTGTGTCAAATTTTAGATTGAATGCGCCTCAGGGCAGGGTGCTGTTTTCTTGTCTATTTCTTTGTAGATTCCCATGCATATTGATTGCATGCTTCAAAGAAATGAATGAAATAATACAGTGAAGGCAGTGTACAGGAGTTGGGGAAGAAGGGTGTCTAAGAATATTTTGAGGTTGCAATCCAGCTTTTAGATCTCGTTTTTGTCTTTGTTGCAGCAACCTGACTGACACCATCTCAAGAGCCCTTGACAATATTGGCAGAGTATATGCCCGCATGGGAAACTTTCAGGATGCCATTAACACGTACGTGGAAGCCAAGGCCATGGGTTGTGGTGCCAAGCATTGCCCTTTCCCAGCTGGGGAGAACAGTGAAATCTTATTCTTTCCTACAGTGAGGATAGTCTCAGACCACCCTGTGTGCCATACTTCAGTCTATGACATTCTACATTTACCTTGGTTTAACTGTTATGGCTTCCTTCCAAGGTGTTCTGGAGTTTGTAGTTGTTAGAGCGCTACAGATCCCTAACAATGTGTTCTCAGCATCCTCACAAATTTCCCAAGGTACTTTGAGAGAAGCCTTGATAGCTAAACGGACTTAGATTTTCTATGTAGATCTTCCCAAGAACACACTAGCTAGCACACATAGCCTAAAAACAACATGGCACATAGGAATGATTTCTACTAGTGCTGCTGCCACATAGAGGTAGGAGTGGTAGATCATCTTGTGTCTAGGCGGGTAGCCCATCTAGTGCATGCCGCTGATCAGAGCAAGAATTTCCTGAAGACAGGTGCACAGGAAGCTCTCTGGGGTGAGCAGGAGATACAGAGAATGAAAACATGTTATGAGAACTTGCAGTCACTGGCTTTCTCTATTGCTTGACTCAGTCTACATGAGTAGAAATAGGGATGGCAAGTCTTGGGTTTGACCTACATAGTCAGTGTTTAGTCTTCTAACTGCCCAATCCTATTCCGTGCAATGTTATAGCATGCAGTCGTGCCAAGGGAGGCTATGCTGCATGCTAAGGGGAGGCGGCAGTGGTCAGATAGCCTGCAGGATGAGTGCTCTGGTGGTGTGTGCACATTTGCACATGGTTGCCAGCCATTCACACTGGTGGCTGTTTTGTGTATGTCAATGCTGCATCTGCAGTGACAGACAGGGCCTTCCAGTGATGGAATGCTAGTTCCGTCAATGGAAGACACCCATAGGATTGGGGCCAGAGAAAGAACTCTTGAGGTGAGGAGACAGAACAAAGGGACAATCTACTTTTTGCTTCAATTGAGAGCTTTTGCTATTAGCTCAGTCTCCTTGTTCATTTGGCTCCTGAACTGACAAACAGAGCTAGGCTGCGCTTCCTCACCCCCTAAATGCCATTTCTTACACTCTACATTCTGTTAGCTCCCAGGTACCATCCCCTGTATCTGAGGGACCAGGCAACCCTAACTACAACTTTATGGAGATGGAAAGAAGGGGCAAAATGTGTCGGGGGAGGGGGAGTGAGGTGGGCTGAATGCAGTGCTGTAGTGAAAAGCTTGACAGTATTTGGAGAGCTCTGATCTTGAGTGAATCTGGAAAGCAAGGGGGGGGGTCAAATTCTTACCATAGCGGGTTGCAAAGTTCCATTTTATTTTGCAAAGGTGGGAAGAGAAAATTCCACTTGTCAAGAGCAACCTGGAGAAGACTTGGCTGTTCCATGAAATTGGCAGATGCTACCTGGAGCTTGGTAGAGCAGTTGAGGCTCGTGACTATGGTGAAAGGTCTTTGCAGTGCGCAGAGGAGGAGGGAGACATTGAGTGGCAGCTGAATGCAGGCGTCTTGGTGGCACAAGCACAAGGTAAAGAGCTTTGCAGCAGTTTTGCACCATGACAGCTTTCTTCACAAGCAGGGCTGTGCCTCTTCTATAGTGCTGTGCACAGATGCTAATCTGAATGGAACCTTTGCGGTTTCATTCTAAGGGCAATGGGGTGAATTGGTCAGCACTGAAGTTCACCATATAGTTGTTTCTTTGACCATTTGTGTGCTAGAATTGTTGCTTTACAGTTACTCCGCTATACTTTGCCCAAAAGGCCAGCAAGCCTGATAGCATTCCCTAAAAAGCCAGTCCTGGCCCAGAAGGCTGGAAAGCAGCAATCCTGTGCACACTTACCTTAGAATTGGTGGAACTCAGTGGAACTTCTAAGGAGACATGCATAAGATTGCACTGTAAAAAGTTGTGTTTTTTCATAAAAAAAAGTGAAGATAGCATATGAAATATTTACTTAGCTATTTATTTCTTGCATTTTATAAAATATATAAAATAGAATATCTTCTTTTGCATGTATTTCCACTAGAGCTTAAATTATAATCTGAAAATGTATCTGGTAGATATCATTTATTTCTTTAGATTTCTCTGAAGTCTGTATCTTGGGTTAAGGTTGATTTTTATTTTATTTTTTAAACCAAACCAACTATTATGAATACACAGTGAAATTAGAGGATTTCCACTCTGGAGTGACCTACTTTGAGAAGGCGCTGGAGAAGGCAAAACGTATCCATAACGATACAGCTCAGCAGGCAATCATCATTGTAAGTGATTGGCTATAACCCAGAAAAAATAGGAAGGCTTGAAGACAATTTTTAAAAGACAAAGGAACTGTGAGGGGAACCAGGATTAATTTGGCATATTTTTTGGTGTCAAAGCTGCTTGGGTTTTCCAAGATGTCAGCTGTGATCTTAGAGGGCTTGCTGAAAGGTAGTAGTAGAGTCATGTATTTAGATCCTTTAGTCAGGAGACAAAAATGGCTCCAGGTGAGATAGGCATCATGTTAGTGAATGTTGTGTGGGAACTGAGCATGAGGATTGAAGTGGTGCAGATGCAGGGCATATGCTTTAGGTAGGGGCAAGAAAGAGAGCAAAAAAGGAAGTAGGAACAGGGTTGGCATAGTAGAAGCATTGTCTACAGTGTGCTAGTCAGTTGGTATTCTTAGGGTGAAATCCTAACCTGCGCTGGTATGACCAGGCTGCAGTGGCCTGCACTGTTTCCTGGACAGGTTAGGAGGCTGCTGGAGGCCACCCCTTACCTTGTGCCAAGCCTCCCCTTACCTTGTGCCAAGCCTCAGCCTGTCTTATGGGGCTACTCAGATCTGTGCCAGCTATTTAGCTAGTGCAAATCCAAGCAGCCCATGTAAGGCTGCTTGGGCTGGGGATTAGGATTTTGTGTGTACTGCTGCTGCTGATCCTGCCCTCCTCCCAGACCTGATCATGTCTCTCCCCACCTTGGGACCTCCCTCCTGCCACCCTCTCCCTCCCCCTGCACTGCCTGGTGCAAATTTACCCCATCTAACTGGCGCAGGGGCTGGACTGGGTCTGACCCTGGTGAGCTGGCACAAGCCTCCGCGCCAGCCCATCTGACTGCTGAGTTTGGAGCCAGTGCAGGAGGCCTGCGCTGGCTCAAATTGTAGTTTGGATTGGGCTGGCTGTAAAATTTCTTGGTTGTGTAGCAAGAAGAAACTCAGAGGAGATGATTTCTTAAAATTTGAGAAACATGTCCGTAAGGTGGAAAATATGCTGCCTATTCTTCTCTTCCTTCCCTGTAGTCTCCCTTCCCTGTGCCACTTTTTCAAGAAGACACAAAACAAAGTTTCATTTTCTTTCTCCTATGATAATCCTACCTTCAGAAGGCACATACTGATAGCAATATTGCTACATGCGCATTGCACACCATAGAGGCATGTTGTACTCATGGGGAGTGAGGGAGAGAATTTCTCACAGAATCTATTAGAGTGTCACATTAAGAATCCTTCTGCATTTTTGCAGGCTCTGGATGAAGCCAACAAAGGATTTATCAAGGAGCTGAAAGAGGAGCAGCTTCGTGAGAGAATGAATGAACTGAGAGGTTGGTTTATGCTGTAAACTGAGTGTGAAAGGTTCCCAGCATCTCATAGCCCATCTTCATTTGCATGATATAAACAAGTAGCCTTGCTAACTAGCTGGTAGGGGAGATTAGATGGCTCTGGAGTCAGCTTGGATGTCACACAGTAAAGGCTCTTTACACACAGTAGAGGACCTTTACAGACACACCGAATAGTGTATCTGACAAGCATGGTATACTTTTGATAGAACCTACAGACTGAATGAAAGGACGCTCCATTCTAGAAAGCATCAAAGCTTATATTGCTTCAAGAACTCTCCTGCCACACTATGAACAATATTCACAATTTCCTAAGAATGCAGGGGAGCAGTATGGAGTTGTTTCTGATCTTCTTTAGACATTTCTGAAGCTGTGTACAAACAGCCACTTCACTCAACTGCTTTTATGGGTGTAGCTACTGTGGAAAGTTCTGAAACAATCCTAAGCCATTCCACAAATGTCTCAGAATGAAAAAAAGCCTCAGCTGAATGCCTACTGTCACTAGAGATCACTTCTGTCCCTGTACCCAGAGGGCCCTTAGGGCTATCCTCTTTCTCTCTCCCTTGTAGGTGTGTCTTTTGAAGCAGGTAGGCCCTGTTCTTATTATTAGAGGTGTTCGTTTCTGGTAAGATAAGATTACAGCCTAAGTTGTACTGAACACAATGGATTTATTTCTGAGTAAAATAAATAATACCATTTTCAAACACTTCTACTTATAGTAGATAAACTAGACACATGGAGAGAGAAAAAGTAGGTGCTTATGTATCTTTTTGAAGGTAAGAACACATAGCTATGTGTAGAGAGTGAATACATTATTTTGTCTCCATGCCGGAACTTATCCAAACCAACTTGACAATAGGGTTAGATGGAACAAAATGAAATATTTTCTCATGCAGTGCATTCCTCACTTACTGCATTGATTGCTACAAGATATGGCAATGGCCTCTATCATAGGTAGCTTTAAGGAAGAGACATATTAACAGAGTAGTAGTCTATGCAGTGGTTATAAACATCTAAAGCAGCAGTGTCCACACTGGCCCACAGCATGCACCAGGAGTAGCCTTCTGGGCGCAGCACAGGTGAAGCCTTACCATTCCACGCCAGAGCCTCCAGTTTTCTCAGCCGATCTTTGCACAAACTTGAACCAGGCAGCTGCTTCCACTGCCTGTTGCCCCAGAAGGCTGTGTGCCCCAATTTCCAGGGGGAAGCAGCTGCCTGGTGTGAGTGTGTATAAAGATTAGCTGCGAAAACTGAAGGCTGTGGCACATAACGGTAAGACTTTGCCCATGCTGTGCCCAGAAGCCTAAGCCTGGTGCACTGAATTGGGCCTGCAGGCCAGGGTTTGGAGGCCCCTAATCAAAAGGAATGCTCATATTCAGAGATAGTATAACTCTGATTACCAGATGATGGGGGACAGGGTTCCTGTAAGGGAATTTCATCATATGCAGTGATGTAGGGGTGAAAAAGCTGCACCTGCTGAAATGTCCACCTCTGTACACCTAATAGATATAGGAACGTCATCTGCCAATGTCTCTGTGCACCATGCAAAGGAGGAGGGAAAGCTTTTATGCCCTGTTTGTGAGCTTCCTTGAGTGCTCGTAAGGGAGTATGGCTATGCTTTCCAACAACAGGACCAGAGCCCACATCAGGCCCACACAGTCTTTTCCATTGGACTTTCGATCATGTTTCCCTCCTCTACTACTTTCTTGGTTGTCTGCAATGTGCCTCGTGAAAGCCTATTCCAAATGTTCAAAAACTCATGTGGAAATCAACATTTCTGATGGATTAACTGTACGTTTGGATGCAAAACCCATGTGGGTTTCCTTATCTGTGAGATTTTTCTGGATTGTCTGTAAGAAGTGGGTGATCAACAGATGGCTATTCCAAAGAAAATGGCTAGTGTGGAAGCAATCCTGAACGAATACACAACCACATACATCAGTGATTTTCAACTTTTTCCGTCTCATGGCACACTGACAAGGTACTCAAATTGTCAAGGCACACCATCAGTTTTTTGACAATTGACAAGGTACACCATGCAGTTGGTGGTGGGCTCGCATCCCCCAATGACTCTACTAATAGATTACCCTCTCCCAAACTCCTGTGGCATACATGCAGACCATTTGTGGAACACCTGTGTGCCACGGCACAGTGGTTGAAAATGACTAAGATGAAGGACATCATCCACAGTTTCCTTGTTCTGAGTCTGGAGGAACAAACTGAGGATGTTATCCAAAATTCCTACATATATATTGACGTGCTGTATCAAGGTTAACCACTAGGTGGTAGCACATCTCCATTTTCTCTCTTATTCTTGGGCCCACTGGTCAAATGGATAAATCCCTTGCTTTCTTGGCTACCTGAAAGTTTTAGAAGTGATACAACTGTAGCCTTAAATCATCTTCCACACCCCAAAGTTCCCATTGAAAATAGGAACCTAAAGACATCTATCCCCACAGCGGGTCACTTTCACAGAGCAGTCTCATTGCCGCTGTCTGTGAAATGGGAACTAGGAATAGGGGTAAAAGAAATAAAATCTTAAGATAAGGTGAGTGAGCTAGACCATCCTAGAATGGATTGACCCTGAGACTGCATTTCCTTCTCAGAATTAGAAGATGCAGAGGAGGAAGAGGACGAGGAGGAAAGCAGTAAGGAGGCCGATGATTCCGAAACGGACTATGAAAAGAAAACAGAAGAAAATCAAAAGGAAGTGCCTGAAAAAACTGAAAGCAAAGGAGAGAAACAGGTATCAGACACAGAGGGAGGAGAGACATCTGAGACTGAGGAGGGGGAGACGAAAGAGAGAGGAAAAACTGGGGAACAGGGAGAAGCCGAGAGAACAGAAGATGAGAAAACAGAAGAAGAAAAAACAGAGGATGAGGAAGACTTGGGTAATCTGAGTGAGGACACTCCAGGATAAAGTCTGTGAAATTTTGCCCTTGGGTATTCTTGATTTCCTAACCCTGTATGTTTCTTTTCCATGGTGATCCATATCCCTCCACAATATTTTCCCCCCCAAGCCATTCTTGGTGCCTTGCAGGGCATTCAAAAAGGACAATTTTGCTTCTAGATTTTTTTTTAAGGGGAAGAGGAGTCCAACAATATAAGAAATGTCATAATTTCAGGTAAGGCACTACAGAAACCTACAGTTTGTGTAGTGGATAAAAGGAACAGTTCTGTCCATTAAAAATCCTTCAAATGCTTCTTATAGTGATATATATTGCAAATCTGGTTTTTTACTGACTGTAGCTCAAGGAATATTCATTTCTATTCCAACTTTCAGTAGATAATCCCAAGGCAGCTGACAAGGGTATAAAAGAAAAAAAAACAACTTCCAATAAAAACAAATGCAACAATTTAAAAAAAAAATCAGAGACTGTCTGAAGTACATTCTAGCAGCAGCAAGCATAACACAGGGGCAACCTAACTCAGCAATTTTCAACCTTTTTCATCTCACAGGACACTGACAAGGTGCTAAAATTGTCAGGGCACACCATCAGTTTTTTGACAATTGACAAGGCACACCCATTGACAGCAGGGGCTTGCATCCCCCAGTGGCCCAGGTAAAAAATGACCATCCCCCAAATTCTGGCAGCATACCTGCAGACTATCTGCAGCCCACCAGTGTGCCACAGCACAGTGGTTGAAAATGGCTATCCTAATTCACAAACTTAGTAAAACAGGTGCACCTTGAGCAAAGTAGGAGCAGCCCTACTGAATGCCCTGTGTGTGTGCCCCCCCTCTCTTTCTGGGGCTGTAAAGCTAACAAACAGCACCTTGAATTGGACCCAAACATGGATGGGAAGCCATTAATTGCATGCCATCTAGCTGAAAACCATTTCCCATTCAGTTCAGACACCATAATGTAAATGAACTAAAGTAGGTAAAGGAGCAACACACAATTTATGAGTTGTGGGAGAAACAAGCAGAAGAAACACCAACAGACAACCTTGAGGAAAGAATGCAGTGGGTTGAATATTTATACCTCTTGTCAACCAGAGTAGTTCACAAAGCGGTTTGCATATAAACTAAATCAATCAATGGTTCCCTGTCCCCAGAAGGCCCACATTCTTTAAAAACAAATCCAGTAACAGCCACTGGAAAAGATGCCATGCTGGGGCAAAGAGGGATAGGGCACAATCCTAACCAACTTCCCAGCACCAAGGTAAGGGTAATGCAGCTCCGAGGTAAGAGAACAAACCTTCCCTTATCTTGAGGAGGCCTCGGTGACTGCCACCCATCTGCAGCAAAGCTGGTTAGGATTTGAGCCACAGTTGCTCCCCCTGCTAAATAAAAAAGATCTTTAAAAAAAAATTTTTTTTTTTAATGCCTCTCTACCTAGTTAGCAGGGATTCTACAGGATCTGGTGGAAATGCAGCCCACCAGAGAAATTTGAAATCTTTCCAGCATGGGACTGTTACGCATGCAGTGATTATGGCTTACCCATATGGAGCCTGTATGAATGAGAAGTACAGTACACACAGGCATGGATGCCTGGAGAAAGGGCTATTGAGATTTCAGCAATGGTGTGTACCTGGGTGTGCATGTACTTCTTTGTTAACAGTCTTCTTAATCTGTGTGACTCAGACAATTGCAATATTGTTAGCATTCCTACAATACTGTAGGAAAGGCAGGGGTAGGGATGGCATGTGTGAACTGCCCCCCAAAACAGCACAGTTCCCTACTTAGGCTGTCATAGATCTGTGTGGGTTTTCCCCTTCAAACACTGTGTCTTCATCTCAGTGTTTTCTCTCAAAATCCTATGCTAGCAAGCAAGCATGAAACTGCAAAACACACCCCACCACAGATATATTAATTATGTACAGTAAGAGAAGCCATCTACAGTATCAGAACTGTAGGAGATTGACAGGGCCATCTAGCCACAGGGTCACTTGCCTCCTGTTCCTCTCCTAAAGATGTCCCTGTAATCCAGTGTTTCTCAAACTGTGGGTCGGGACCCACTAGGTGGATCATGAGCCAATTTCAAGTACGTCCCCCATTCATTTCAATATTTTAGTTTTAATACATTAGATTTGATGCTCCCAGGATATGTGACTGCATTCAGAGAAATGTTACAGATCTCTACTTCGAACAGGCTACTATGTATATGCTTTTAACCATGATAGTCAATGGAGCACACTCTTGGGTAAGTGTGGGTATGATTGCAGCCTAGGATTGTAAAAACTTGTCCTGCTTGATGATGTCACTTCCATTCATGACATCACTTCTAGAGGGTCTTGACAGATTCTCATTCTAAAAAGAGGGCCCTGGTCCTAAAAGCGTTAGAACCACTGTTGAAATCCATATTAGTGGGGGGGGGGGGGAGAGTGCATTTGGTTAAGGCAGTGTTTCTCAACCAATGCTGTGGGTAGTACCAGTGGTACTTGAGGTGATGTCTGGTGATACTCTTGGGACCCCTGCAGCGAGGCCAGGAACACAGCACGACAAACTGCTTGGCTTGGTGGGCAGAGCACCAAAGCATGCTTTTCAGCACTCAAAAAAGCCCTCCTGTCTACCCTGAACCTCTTAGTGGTGCTTATTGCATCATATCTGGACTCCAAACCCAGAAGTAACTGGTGATGATGTCATCTCCAGTTGCTTCTGATGGTACTTCAAATAGGTGGACCATGTGAAGTGGTACCATGGAGGCCAAATGTTGAGAAACACTGAACTACAGGATCAGAACTGGAAGAGACTGTCAGGGCCATCTAGCTCTAGGGTCACTTGTCTACTAATCCAGATCAATGGGATGGGGGAGTGCTAGAGGCATATCGCCCTAGGGCAAAATATAGCACCTGCCATGGGTGCAAACTGGAGGGGGGGGCGCAAGATCATGTGCTCCAATTGCTTCCCCACTTGGGAAGCAATTGAAGTGCATGCACCCTCAGCAGTCAGCCAGGTGAAATTGCCTGGTTGGCTGCAAAGCATGCAGAGTTGTAGACTGGGGAAGCAGCTGGAGCGCGAGCACTCTAATGATGTCATGATTCTGTGTGGCATCATGATATTATGGCGATGCCTGGGGCGCAAAAGCCTCTGGGGAGTGCATTTGGTTAAGGCCGTAATACCATTCACACTTACCTGGGAGCAAGCCCTATTGACTACAATGGGATTTACTTCTGAGCAGGCGTGCCTAGGCTTGGGCTGCACGGTGTTTGTGGAGTGCTTGGCTAAGCCAAGCAAGCAAGTGCAAGCCACAAAGAGCCGGACGACCAGGTCCCAGCTGATAGTGGGATGGAAAGTGGTGGGGCCCCACCCGGGGATGGAAAGCCCTGTAGTGGAGGGACCCCTCCCGCCCTATCTGGCGGCTGCAGCAAAGACTCGAAGGAAACCCCCAGTGTGTCTTTCCAATGCGCCAAGTGAAGAGCTACTGGAGGGCCTCTTCCTGGGGCACGTGCGCCGCCTCCCGCTGCGCCTCCCAGGTGGCAGCCGCCCAGCCAGCCAGCCATCCAACCCACCGCCTGCCGTGCCAGGCAGGGACGAAGCGGGTGTGGCTTCCCCAGCCCCCGCGGGGGTATGAAAAGCAGGGGCCAGCAGCCCGCTGCCGCTCAACGCAGGCGTCCAGGAGTCCGTCTGCGCGTCTGCAACTACTAGAGGCGTCCATTCCACTGCGTCCGCCCCCTTCGCTCGGTGGCGCTGCCATGGTGAGTGCGGGGCGCTCTCTGGGGGGAGGGCGTGGGACTGGTTAGTACCTGATCCCTCTCATGGCTGGGCGCTTCGCCTTTGCACGGGGGGAGAGGCAGCTCTTTCTGCCTTGGAGGGGACTGGGGGGAACTGGGAGGAGGACAAGAGAGGCATCTTTTTTCTACCTGAACTGGGGGGGACTGGGAAGACAAGAGAGGCATCTCTTTTCTACCTTGGAGGGGACATGGGGGGACTGGGAGGACAAGAGAGGCATCTCTTTTCTACCTTGGAGGGGACATGGGGGGACTGGGAGGACAAGAGAGGCATCTCTTTTCTACCTTGGGGGGGACTGGAGGAGACTGGGAGGACATGGCTGCTCTCCTTCCTCCCCACAAGCCCCTGCACTTTCACTTTTAGAAGCACCTTCGTAATGAGCAGGAAGCAAAAGGGGGAAGTGTATTTCCCGCCACCTGTAGGATTTCTGCCCGACCTGCAGCTGTTCAAACGCACAGGGACCTCTCCCTCTCAGGCTGGTGCAGTACTTCTGGCCCTGCACTTAGACTGGTCACCTGGAACAGCCATGTTCAAACCCCAGCTCAGCCACCAAGTTTCCTGGGTGACTTGGGCCAAGCCTCTGTCTCTCAGCCCAGGGTGACCAGGTGTCTAAAAGAGGACAAAGCACCCCAAAATGTAGGACAGCCAATAACAGTGTAGGACCTGACAATATAACAACAGCTAAAAACACTTGTATATTGATTTCATGTGGCTAATTGAAACCAGTGATTCCCAACCTTTAGGAGCCTACAAACTACTGAGACAAAACTTGGGATTGGTGTGGACCACATGCAACCCCTTCTGTCCGCACTGGACAAAAAGTACAATTCAATTTGGTAGCCCATGGGGGAATGCTTGGTGAGATACTGGAAATGCCAGCTGCAGGGGGTCCGTTCTCTGCCCTCTCTGGTGGTTCATGGGGAAGCAGGTCACCAAGTGAGCACTCCTCCACAGACTACCAGAAAGGGTGGAGAATGGACCCTCCTGCAGCTGGCACTTCAGCAAGCATTGGACCACCAGAGAGGGCAGAGATCGGACTACCTGCAGCCAAAGCCGAAACTTCAGTGGTCTGTGAGAGAGCGCTCACTTGGCAAGTTACTGGAAGTGATAAATGGTGATCATCTTTTTTTTTTCTTGTGACCTCATGGACCACTTCTCAGGGTCTCACGGACGACCTGTGGTCCCCGGAACACAGGTTGAGAACCACTGATTTAAACACTATGTTTATATGTTTATATATTTAAAAGATTTCTGCCCTGCCTTTCCTTTGTTAAAAGTAGATGCCCAAGGTGGCTTACAATTTATAGATTTAAAAAAATACAATATACAGTAGAGTAAAAAGAAAATAGAAAATACAACAAAAGAAAAAGGAAATACAATGGTGGGGACACACCAAGTGGAGGAGGACAGAAATAACTCAAGGAACTGCTATAGAGGCAGTAATTTATTACATATACATATAATGCATATAGTTACATATAATTTATTAATTACAGAAAGGCTGTGCGCTGCCTGCTCACAGGGAAAAGGAGGGCTTTTCCAGGACATCATACTAAAAAAGAGGACATGTCCTGGAAAAAGAAGACATCTGGTCACTCTGCTCAGCCACGCCTGCCTCATAGGGTTGTTGGAAGGACAAAAGAAGGGAAGGAACCATGTACACTACTCTGAGCTCCTTGGGGGAAGGGCAGTATAAAAATGTAAAAAGTAAAATAAAAAACAAGGGGGCAACTTAGGGTCGCAGGTAGGCAGGACCATCCTTCTCTGATTCCCTGGAATGGGGGAATATGATCTGCAGAAAATTTGAGGGGTTTCCTTGAAGCCTAAGGTGATTGGGGGGGGGGGAAGTATCTGAAACCCATTTGTTGCCATTCCCTGAGTTCCTAATGGCTGCTGAAGTGCAGATGCTCTATAAAGGCAGGACCAAATGTTTCAGTACGCTTCCCAAGTGTTTTATTTTTATTTTCAGCTGCCTAGGGTGGGGTATAACTTACACTGAACCTATCTTCATGGGAAAGGAAATGTGGAGTGAGACTTTTGGGCTTGGGCAGAAGAAAGATGGGGCAACTTGTGAAAGGTGACTTGAGGGGAAGGGAGGGCCAGGTCTGCCTGTGAGTGTAGGCAGAAGCTGGAATCATAAAGTGTAAGAGCTGGAGCAGAGCAGAGCAGAGCCCTACAGTGTTTCATTGATGGGTTTAAAATACATCCATTGATGGGTTTAAAATACAATCAGCTTTTCAAAGAATTCGAACATCACAAGGGGGCTTATAAAATTTACCATTGACTTTGGTGGAAAACTGTGGCAGCCAGCTACAGATATGAGCTACTTGACCTCTCTTAGTGGCATACTGTATCAGAGTCGGAGCAATGCAAGCTTGTCACTTTCACAAACACTTTAGCAAGTATGGTGGAGTGTTACTGTGAAACTTACTCCTTGCATAATCCTTTCTAGAAAAGCCCTTCACTCTCCATTGTGTGTGTGCACAGGCATCCTTCACTTAACTAGGTGTCTGTATATGCTGTTGCTTCCCAGCTGGTAAATCCAAACCTGTTTATGCTGTCTGGAGAGTTTTTTGAGAGGAAAGTAAGTGAAGTTAAAAACAAATTTTGGACATTAATGTTCTCCCCTTCCTGTACTATCCATTGTGGATTTTGGTGAAGATAGATTAACATGTATTTTCTGCATCTTGAATGGATTGAGGAAGAGCGAGAAAGCACATTTGTTCCCTATTATTTTGTTAATTTTGGCAGTATTTATGCCAATAAAGGTGAATGAAATGAAAATGAATGAAAATGATTTTGGCAGTGCAAACTATTCTTTGCTCAAAGTTCTTGGGGTGACAGCAGTTTTTCCCCATTCCTTTTTCTCTCCTTGCCATTCTAAAGCAATGGGAAGACAACACAAAGCATGCTGTTGCATAAGGAATACTGTACTATACTACCTTTTGCAGTCTTGCCCAGCAATGCATGTTGTGTTTGATGGTACTAGATGAGCATGAGTAAGAGTGCTGTGTGTAAAACCTGGTGGAGCAATAAAAGTTTTGCGTGGGTTTAGAGAGAAGCAGTCTTGCCCAGCTGCTTTCTATGCTGGGAAATGAGACTTAGTTGCTGTGCAGGAAAATGAAACTTGGTTGCTATCCCTGGCCAATGATTTTCTCTAAACAAACATCTCAATTAACCCTGTCGTATTCAGCTAGAACCTGCCCTCTGAACATTTTATAGACTCTGGGCTTTAAAGAACATATTCCTGTTGCTATTCTTTCAGATAACTTCTGGATCCATTTGTTTACAATGTATTTTAAAGTTTATCTCCCTCTGCTGTGCTTTTGCACGTGCAATCCCTAATGTTACAGTCCTATTTTAGGCAATGGCAAGACAAAGAAGGCTGTGTAAGGTTATCTGTTTAAGAACCAAAACGGCCTCCTGTTTGCAATTCTAGAGGAAGCTTCTGACAGTTTACATTCCCCTCCAGATTTCTGCCAGAGAGAAAAAAAAAGAACTTCCTTTTTATCACTTTCCTCCTTGACAGGTCTCTAATCACAGAAAAGTTAACCAGTCCGAGAACTTCTGACACTCCTCTGAATTAAAACTGGACACACTCCCAATTTTAGTTTTCCAGTCTAACATAATTTACTTTTATAATGTATAGGATTTAAAATTACTTCCGCTTAGAGGGGCCAACCCCCTTTGTTTCTTTATGAATCAATTTCTGGTTGGGGCTCTTGGCTAGAAGGAGGCAAGCCCAGCAAATATGCAACAGGCAGTCTCCTCTGAAAGCAGGAGATTCTGGTTCATCTCTGTATCTGCAATCCTTGAGTGTGCCATTTATATCAGATAGAGACTAGACCCAATTATCTGCCCCCTTCTGGAGGCTGATTGGAATTGGGGAATTGGAATCGGGGAATCCCCCCTTAGCCACAAAGCTTCCTGGGTGACCTTGGGCCAGTCACTTTCTCTCAGCCTAACCTACCTCACAACCTAATCTTGTGAGTACAAGAAGGAGGGGAGCAGCTGTGTACACTGCCCTGAGCTCTTTGGAGGAAGGGCGGTATAAAAATGTGAAAAATAAAAAATTAATAAGTTCAGTGCATAGAGCAGTGTTTCTCAAAATTTCCTGCTTGATGATGTCGCTTCCAGTTATGTCATCACTTCTGGTGGGTCCTGACAGATTCTCATTCTAAAAAGTGGGTGTTGGTACTAAATGTGTGAGAACCACTGGCATAGAGAGATGTAACAGACAATCTCTTGAGGGTAAGCAGTTCTTCTGAGTCTCTATACCAGTGATTTTCAACATGGTACACTGTTCTGCCGCAAATGGTCCACAGGTGTACTGCAGGAGTTTGGGGGAGCGTCAAATATTAGTATGACCATTGGGGGATATGAGCCCCCTGCTGATAGTACGGTATGTCTTGTCAGTTGTCAAAAAATGGATGGTGTGCCTTGACAATTGTAGTGGCTTCTCAGTGTGCCTGGAGAAGAAAAAGGTTGAAAATTGCTGTTCTCTATTGACCAAATGTTCCAATTGTACTTGATACAAGTACAGCAGAGGTTGGCTAGAAGGCCAGGACAGCAAATCATGCAGACATACCCTGGTTCTCTTATGGCACACCATGCTGACCTCATGTAGGAATGGTTTCATTCTTGCAATGTGTGGCTTACGTGCAGTCTTACAAATAATTCCATAGAAGCTATTAGCCCATCAAAAGTTTCATTAGCCAGCCTGTTCATACTCATCTTTAATCATTTATGGCATCTCTTTCATCTTATTCCAACTAGGAGAGCTAAGGTTTTTCCTTTTCTCTCACAGCCTCCTACCCTCTCCAAGGAAGGGACATTTGCAGTTCTTCAACCCCTTTTCTTAGCCAGGAGAAATAGCAAGAGAAAACATGATCCCGACAATATTAGACCAAAAAGCATAGGAATTGTGTAACATTGTATAAATACACAATTGCTGCAAAGACACAATGAACAATGACAAGTACAATCCAGTCATTCATAACACATTTTGAGGGAAAAGTTCCAGGACAGACATGGGTCATGTTCAGAGAAAGTACCATTAGGGTCTTGAGTTGGTTGCTGTTAACATCCTGTGGACTTCAAGCAAATTTCAAGCAACTTAAAAGTGCTGCTACTTTTGTCTATGTTGGGTGCAAGAATATAATTGCACAATGCTCACAACCAGTATCCCCAGTGAATAGACTTATCCTTAGTTCTCAGTTAGCTCAATGTTGATCATTGTGATAGTGAAAGGGCAAGGATGGTTGTGGTAGAGATTTCACTGAGTTCTATTTCTCACATTACTGGTGGATTTTTAATCCTAAAGTCATGTCTTTATCCATCATACTAAAAACGGATGAAATGAAGTTATATCCAGTATCCCAAGTTCAGGAATGATCAGTGGAAGGAAGGTCAACAAAAGAAAATTTTGGACCATACCACAGATATGGCAACCTCAAATTTATTCAATGAGAAACAGCCACTGCATATTGGACACATAATTGAAGTAATACCAGCCATGTTCAGAATCACCAGTTTTTGAATACAGTACTTGCACTCAACTGAAATGTAAAATTCAAAATGCAAGGTAAGCACTAATACTTAAGGGATGGTCTTTTATAATACAACAGTGTTTTCAAGCTGTGGGTTGGGATCCAGTGGGTCTCCATTCATTTCAATATTTTTAATCTATTAGATTTGATGCTACCATAGTAGTAGATGACTGCATTTGGGAAAATGTGACAGATCTGTACTTTTAACAGGCTACTATGTATATGCTTTTCACAGTGATAAGCAAATGGGACTTCTGGGTAAGTGTGGGTAGGATTGTTAAAAGTATTTTTCCTGCTTGATTGATGTCACTTCTGGTCTTGACATCACTTCTGGTGGGTCCCGACAGATTCCCATTCTAAAAAGTGGGTCCCAGTGCTAAGATGTTTGAGAACCACTGTATTACATGCTCAGCCCAGTTTCAGGGGAAAAACTGGGCTTATTATTTTGAGGGGTCCTTGCCCTGAGGGCATTGCAGTCTAAAACATAGTGACACATCTACTAACCTATGGTTAGAATCTTTTCAGGTGATCAGGTTGGAAAGCTTTATGAAAGCTAGTGCTTTTCCTTTTTGGCTACAAACAACTAATGGTAACATAAGTGAGCTGCCAGGCTAATAAAAATATTTACTGGCTAGTAACATTAGTTATTTACAAGACTGAAATAAACTGTCATAAAACATAGTCTCTTGCGTCTTTTTTGAAACCTCCAATAAAACTGTTTAAAGGGAACTTTTTGTTAAGAGCTGATGAATTCAGCTGTTGGAAAACAAAAGAGCATAGATTGATCACATAAGCACCAACCTAACAAAAATGGAGGTAGGGAAAAGCAATCTTCTAAGGACAAGAACAAATTGCATCCAACTATTCAAAAAAAAAAATTGCCATTGCTATTTTCATAGTTTAGGTTGATTTAAAATGAAAACTCCAAGTCTTGTCTTTCCCAAAAACATTAGATTACTTAGGCTGTTGTTGATTTTTTCCTATTTTGCTACTGTTATGCAATTCTGTTCCTGTGGGATTATTTGACAACCTCTTGACTACTTAGTAAAACTCCTTTGTATTCTGTAGACTCTTCAATAGATTAATGCAGTGTTTCTCAAAGTGTGCTGCTGGGAGCCAGGACACTCCCTGACACCCCTTCAAATGTAATAAGTATGAGCATACCATAAGTGGCCACCGTCTGTCTTGCACTGTGCCACTCCACATGTGCGCTGGCACTGTAGAGCTCCCTAAGCCCCTGTGCATATACTTGCAAGGGCTCCCTGAGACACCTTTTAGGAGTTTAAAGGGTTCTGGAGACCAAAACGTTTGAGAACTGCTGGATTAATATGTCCTTTAGCAGCACCCTTCATACTGAGCAACCATACTACCTCAAGTGGACTTATAGTGAATTTGTACTTGAATACTCTATTAGGGGGTTTTAGACCTTAGTTAAGAATACAAACATGTAGTGTGGTCCACCAGTTTGCTTGATAAAACAAAATATAAGCTATGCGTTTTGCTTGCTGTATTTACATGGCCTGCATAATGGCAGATTTCGGCTGCAATCCTAACGACACTTTCCTAAGCCCCATTGAACAAAATAGGACTTACTTCTGAGTAGACTTGGTTAGGCTTGTGCCCTTACATGGCCTGCATAAAGTGGGAAAATGGCCCTGGGTTCAGAGCCTCTCATGGTCTAGGACAGGGGTGTCAAACAGAAGGCCTGCAGGCTGAATGCAGCGCCCCGAAGCAATTTATTGTTATAATTGTTATAACTGGCCCCTGTTATAACTGGGCTCTCAGCTTGATAACTGGGCTCTCTCATATCTTGCAAATATGAACAAGATTTGCACCTTTCCTCTAATTTGCAGCTAATGAGTGTCTATGTGAGAACAAAGTGCTTATTGGTGGCCATCATCTGCTTAATGATGTCGCTTCCAGCCATCAGCAGGCAAGAATGCCAGAATGCTACATTTGGCTGTCTGTATGAAATGTGTTTGATATCCCTAGTCTAGGAGGCTTTATTCCACATCTCTTAATTTCTGCAGACTCTGTAGACTGCAGTGAATTTAGGAAATCTTTCAGGATACTGTATGTTAAACAGGTCCAGGAAGTGCAGCAGATAAAAAGGATGGTGCATGGGGTATCCCTTAGGATCTGTCTGTTTTTTTTTTTAATTTGGCAGGCTTGCAGAGGGCTTATAGTAGAAGGCTTCAATTCATTTGAATAGCTGTTTCTTTTGGGGTTTGTATTCATGGTAATGCATTTTGTAATGTGGCATTTAAATATAGAAACATGGTTTAGAAATTTTAAAAATAAAAATTGGGAATGGATTCTTAAATTCTTCTGTCATGTATTATTAGAAGGTTGGGATCAGGGTGGCTTTTGTGATTTGCTGTAAAATTTATTGGGCATCAGAATACGATCTGCTTTCTTTGCAAGAGTTTTTAAATGTTCATAAATTATTGAGATATCTACCGAAATTTCTAATGGGGGGAGATTGAGCTGAGCTGCTCTGCTTTACTATCTGCTCCTCCCTTATTGCTTGTTTATGTGGAGGGGGAAGGGAAGGTGGTGAGGGGGCCTGTGTTGTACAGAATGGGACACATTGTTCAGTAGAAAACCATCCATGTTCTCCTCTTAAGACGGGCTTGTGTGGTACCATTGTCCATGTCCCCTCCCACCCAGCTTAACACAAGCATTTATTATTTCAATTTCATGGCAAAACAATTGACGCTCGCAGTGGTGGCCCCCCTCCACTATTATCGTTCTTTTGTTATGTCTTCTGTGGATTTTTTTTACAAGCCATTGTTAACTTCTGTTCCCCAAGCAGCTGTTTTTGTCAAAATAGTGCAATTGCACTCAGATTCCCTTGGTCAAATACAAGCAGCATCTTCCTTTATGCAAGCTCCTAGGGCAGGAAATTGCTGTGCTATCCCCAGGGTTTTGAAATAACAAGGCTCTGCTAAGGGCAACAGTGGCTGCTTGGGGTGCTGTGGTGCACAGTTTGGGAACCATTGCCGTAAGCCATTGTCAAAAAATACTTTGTGAGGAAAACACACAAGTAGGGAATCAAATCAAATCTGAGTCCAAAGACCAGTCCAGAGAAGGGTTTTTCCAGTGATCCAGAACTCAACCTGATGATGAACAAGAGATGTCCAAGATCTCTTGGCTGCCTGGAACTTGAGCTGAATTCCTAAACATAAGAAGCAATCATCAAAATAAGTGGTTCAAATAATTGCTTTCTGCTCTGAAGTTATATCATTAATGCTTACTTTATTTGTAAGTACCTTTATAAAAAAGAGATTTTCTTGAGTTACATAATTAATACTGTGTTCATTTTGTAGAATTATGTTGCAGCAAGCAAGAAAGTTTCATCTTATTCTACTCTCCCAACTGGTTTGAAAGTGTCTGTTGGTTTCCAAGTTAGCATCAGAACCAGAAAGTTAGAAGTACTGATGGAAGGGCATTCTTAATGGTTTAACTTGCTGTACAAAAGTTTTGGTAACAAGTCATGCTTGAAAGCCATCTCACATCCTCTTGCTCTCTCTATCTCACATCTTTACTTCCTTTGTAGCTGTGGAGGCAGCAAATGTGTTGTACTTTTATGTTCATATCATAGATATTCATGCAAGCTCCTAGGGCAGGAAATTGCTGTGCTATTCTCAGGGTTTTGAAATAACAAGGCTCTGCTAAGGGCAACAGTGGAAGCTTGCAGGTATGAAAGTTTGAATTACTTGTGTATGCATAGTGGGGAGGGCTAGAGGAACAAAGGTTTGCAACAGCTTGGCAACTCTAGGCTTCTGGCTTGGGTATCAGGAACTGAACGCATTAATAGTGTCAGAAAGTGGGGGGGGGAGGGAAGTGTGTGTGTAGGGGGGGTTTGAACTAAAAATCTCTCTCTTATTCTATGGCAAGCAGCAGGTGAGAAACATCCACCTTGTTACCTGAAAGAATGAGTAGAGATTATGGAAAATTGAATTTATTAGTAACAACATGATCCTAGTAATTCTTAAGCCAAGTTGTTGCATAGCAGTAATGATAGCAGATTATGGAAGCCAAGAATGTAGTAAAAGTAAAAGTAAAAGCAAAGGATCTAAAGGATGCAATGTAATTGAAGGCACTTTTTAATAGCATAGGTGGTTTTCCTTTCCTGTATAGTTGCTGGTCATTGTACATTAAGGGGAGAGGGCAGAGTTTGGAGTTATGCAAGGTCTGCTTTCCAAGAAAAAAAAACCCTAAAGAGAAATGGGCAGCCTGATCCTATGGTTCCGGGCGACCTGAAGAACAGTAGCTACCACTGTATCCTGCGGGCACAGGGAAGCCACTGGAGATCTCCTCAAGGGAAGGGAACTTTCATCCTCTTCCCCCGAGGAAAGCCCCGGTACCCGCAATGGGGCTTCTCAAATCTGCAATGGCTATTGAAGTTTTTTCAGCCCCCCCCCTTCTGTCTCATCCCCTCTTCCCATTCTGCCCTTCCCCAATCCCAGAATGCCAACCCCCCACCTTGAACACCTATACTGCTGGCCTGCATTCTCCTGGCACTGGGTACAGTGCCAATGGTGCTGGCCTGGTGCTCCCTCCTCCTAATGTGCAGTAAACATGCTTTACGGCATGTTTATGACACTGAGCACCAGTGCTGGAGCTCAGCACTGGCTCTATAGGCCATTAGGATTGGACTCCATGAAACTCTGGCTGACCTTGAATACTGTGAAGTATGCATGGGAGGGAGAGGTCCATCTTTACATAAGTCTTGAATTTATGGCCCACCTTATTTCCAGTGCACATTACTCAAGTATTGCCAACTTCATGAAAACAGGCAAAAGTGCTCATCGTTGTTAAGGAAGGAAGCACCATACAAAAAAGAATTAAACATTAAGACCAGGGACTATATTCTAGGTCAGAACATCTAGTTAGGCCTTGAAGTTATGTGGATCAGATTCATGGTCAGATGGGACATTGATGGAAATTATATGCATGCTATTCTTCATAGGGATTGCTATAGTAAGTACATTTAAAAAGACATAGATTTGTTTCATGAGATGTTGAAGGTCCCAGTAAACGCATTAATCTTTTGAATTGCTGTAGGATCCTCTTGTTCCTGTTACAGCAGCCTGACATGGCTGCTGCTCCTGGAATGCACTGAGTTCTCATTTGACATAATAGCATCATTTAAAAGCCTTCACTGAGCCATTTATGCTCAACTGAATAGCCAACAGCAACAACAACGAAATCCCCTCTCCCATTTAGATTGGAAACAGAGGCCTATTATTACAGGCTTAAAGATGGTATCTCTCTCTGGAATGTTCCAACAGAACCATATAACTTTTTTTTCTCCCCTTCTTGATTGCAGAACAAAGGCTTCGCCCGAAAGAGCCACACATTCCTGCCCAAGATATTTAGGAAAATGTCTTCTCAGCCCAAAGAGCGTCCTGAGAGCTTGCAGTTTCCCTTCCTCGATGACGATGACACTATCAGCACCATCCGGGAATCAAAAACACTTTTTGTGCTCCGGGGCCTGCCGGGCAGTGGAAAGTCGACCCTGGCACAGGCCATCCAAGACAAATACAAGGATGCTTGCAAAGTAATCTCTGCTGACCACTACAAAATCCCACCTGCCATCAGGAGTGCCATTCCTGAAGACTACAGCAAGGTAGATGAGGATCTAGGTGACTATTGCAAGCGCGACGTGAGTGTGCTGGTGGTAGATGACACGCACCACGAACGGGAGCGGCTAGAGCAGCTCTTTGACATTGCTGATAAGTTCTGCTACAAAGTCATCCTCCTGGAGCCCAAAACACCATGGAAAATGGATTGCTTGCAGCTCAAGGACAAGAATCAGTGGAAACTCTCTGCAGATGAGCTGAAGAAGCTGAAGCCCAGCTTAGAAAAAGACTTCCTTCCCTTGTATTATGGATGGTTTTTGAGCAAAAGGAGCTCTGAGAATTTGCGGAAGACTGGGCAGGCGTTTTTGGATGAGCTTGCCAGTATCAAAGCCTTCAGAAAGGAGTCCAATAAGCACTGTGGGTCCCCAAAAGCTTTTAATATATTCAGAAGCTGCCTTCTACTAACCTACAAAGTTGCTTTTCTCCAGCAGGTCAATGACACCTTCTGGCTAGGTCCAGGTTGCATATGTTGGGGGTTTAAAAAAAAAAAAAATCTGAAGGTTTCCTGCACAAGAACCAAATATGACATCCGGAGAATGCCAGCATTCTTTTTATTCAAAGTCGCTAGTTCTCATGGTAATTGGAAAGCTCCGGAATGCCTTCTTGTCATTCCTGTGCATCACCCACTGCATAATCTTAAATATTCTCAAATTCAAGTTGTTTGAGATCCTCAGATCTGTCAGCAGCTTGAATGACACAATGAATGGTTAACTTTATCATTTTCACTGCAGAATGTTTTAAGGTGGGTTTTAATGTAGAACACACACAGCTATAAGCATCCTCTTGGGAAGTACTGTTTGTGGTAAGCTAAAATATGTTGGCCTGAACCAGGAATATTTTTCTCTCTTCTGCAGTTAGAAAGGCTGGTAAGATGCTCATGGTTCAGAGAATTCATATTGCAGCTTGGTTCCCTGAGCTTCAGTAATATCCTCCCCACATTCTGTGGCCCAAGGGGAAATCTCCTATAACCTCCTAGGAATACCTTCAGCTCCCTTTTGTAAAGTTCTGAGCTCCCTCCCCAAGTCCTGGCTTGTGACTGCCTACAGCTCACCTTTGGAGTGAGGTACAAGTGGCAAGAGTCTCTTCTTGTCACTATAGTAACTCCACTCCTGTGAGCTGTTTTCTACTTGCATAAGCAGCAGGCCTCGAACTCACTCAGTGCATTGTTAGACCCAAGTTGGTATTTGTACACCAGTTTAGATGCGCTGTGGGATAACCTGTGTGCACAGCATTTTCCCAAGATTGACTAGTTTTATCGTAGGATAGTCACCACCTTTGCCCACTGAGGTCAGCTTCCATAACCTTTTAAATAGACAACCTTTCCAGTGCCACAGTAGCAGAAACACATGCAGTTGGATGGTGCTGATAAGACATTGGGGACTGTCATTCCAGGCAAACCCCTACTCCGGGAAGGAGGTCGGTCCTGTGGGCCATCAACCATCTGTAGTCTATATGCAGCCTTGTGGTTTCTGTAATTCTGTGGCACCACCTTGTTCCAAAATGGAATTCTTAACCACAGCATGCCTGTTTAGCCTAGTACAGACAGCTCTCTTCTTCTCTCTGGAGTCAGTGTCTTCAGTGTACAAGACGTCTGCCAACTCTTTGCTTCCCTTATATAAATGCAAAGCTGATCAGGTGAACACAAGATTCCTAAGAGCAGACTTGCAATGAACCTCCTGGACTAGAACAGCTTTATTGCTTCCAGAAACAGAATCCTACTTAAATTCATGCCATGACTCTGCTAAAGAAAAAAAAGCAAAACATGATGTGCTAAGGCAAGCTAACTGGTACAGCTGGTAGGGATTATCCATATACATATCTTTGAACCTAATTTTGCTCTGCCTAGTTGGAGAGAGCGCTCAAAGCTCCACACTTGGACACCTGAAAACCTGCTATCTTTCCCCATTGCTCACAATACTTTCAAACCATGCAGCTTCTTGAGGGGGGGGGGCTAGAGAGAGGATGGTCCCCTGGAACCAAGCAAAATGGGCTGTTTGAGCCATGTAGGGACCAACCTTTTTTTAAAAGGGGGAAAAATGGAACAGATTCCCTAGTGGCTAAATTCTATACTTTCTTTCACACATACTTAGAATGTTTCTGCATAGACATAATACATCCATGTGCAAAAACTGCCTAAGAGTTATCTCCGTTCAATTCTAGAGTTAGATGCCCGTGGATGGTCTGCTTAGATGTTTTCTAGTTAATGACATGTAATTACCTGTAACCTAAACCCAACCCAGTTTGATCTACCATTCTTGCAATGACAGCTTTTGGGGGGGAGAATGAGGCAAGGTCCTGCACTGGAGGCCTCCATAGTGACCCTGTGATGGCACTGCCACCTGTACTGGAGGCTCAGTGGTTGGGCCTCTGGTGGTAGTCCCCACCTACCCTTTGTTGCACCTTCCTCCATCTTCTAGCTGGACGCCAGTCACTCCTGTTATTCTTCCTTTATGTAGCCTAAATCTTTTCAGCTAATTTTCTAAATTTTAGATATTGGTCTGTGTCAAGTCATAGTCTTAATATAAAAAAAGTATGCTTTGTATGTTTGGGCCCTAAAATTTAAATGCTCAAGCTAGCTTGATCGATACCCCTCGAAGAGACAACATGGAAGGAAAGCAACTGTTCAAGCTGCAGACTCCTTGACTAGCAGGCCTAGACTAAGGTGGCTATATAAATATTAAAGGCCTACATGGCTGCCATCAAAAGCAAGAGCAGTTCTACATCCTCTACTAATGCTTAGGACTACAGAACGTGTGATAGCATGAGGTTGTGGGTGCCTGTTCATACAAGCAGGAGCCAGTGAACAGAGGAAATTCACTGTTCTGATCATACTGTCATCTTTAGTAGTTTTAGACTTTGGGGACAGAGAGAAGATGACTATTGTAAACTCTTGTTAATGTCTAATTATGCTCATCAGTGCAGGAATCGGCTGAAGTTGGCACCCTTCTCATGTGTATTGTTCCTCCAGTTTAGGCCCAGGTAGCTGAACCAAGAGGTATTTTCTATATTTAAACCCCAAAGTAGCTGCACAAACTGGTCTCCAAGTAATTATTAAATTTGCTAGACCAAAAATCTATCAGATCAGCTGTAACCTAACTTTCTGGGTTGAAACTAATCCTGCCTATTGGTGAAAGATTGAGGCTGTGCGTGGAAAGTGAGACAGTTTTCAGAACTCATTCCATTTCCCTTTGTTTGCAGTTGGGCCAGCCAGCGAAGACCCCAAAATGAAATTTGACCTGACCGGTTACTTTGTGAAAAGGCCACCTGGTGTCTTGCACTGTACAACCAAATTCACTGACTTTGGCAAGGCCCCAGGTTCAGATGATTATGCACAACAAGAGGTGAGAGAGTTTTTCCTTCTTTCTTTCTAGGCAGGAAAGTGGTAGCATTGGGAAGCTCTCACAATTGCCTTTGTTAGAAGGGCCCAACCTCTTCCCCTAACTCCTGCTTCCTCCTATTGCATTGTAAGATGGGAATGGACTATTTTTGTCTTTAGGAGTGCATGTGCAGACTGTGTTCCAACCATGTAATGACTTTTTAATGCTTGGCCTCAAGAACACATGAAATTGTTTTGATTATGCAAATTAATCCATTACTGCCCAGCCCACAGGTGTACACATTTGATCCCTGTTGCATATATGCATGCAATGTTGGGCAGTAATTTAATACAAGCACCCATATATTGCATGTATGTAGTTGTACAATCCAGATTGGTTTACACACATTCTTTCTACATCTAAATTGTTTTTAAGCCAAGTAATGCACCTATTTGTTACCTGTACTGAGCAACTGGTCATTACCAGAGATCAGAAGGACAAATAACCATCAATTGCATATAGAAGCCTCCCCCTTTCCCCCTACATTTGTAAAAAAAACCTACTTGAATATTTTCAAATGCATCTCTGCAACCATGTGGGCTAAGAAGCTTGTTTCGTTAAAGCAAATGAAAGCCAAGCCTTTCATTGAACTGGAAAGTTCTTATTAATCTTCAGAGTCCTCAGACAGGTGTTGAAGTTTGGTAACATATGTGGGAATAATTTAAATATAGTCAATGACTGATCTGTGAAATCTTTAATATGTTGACAGTTTTAACTCTACAGGAATAATTTCTTTCCTAGGCTGTAAAGTCATCTTATGGAAAAGCTTTCTTCCTAACCATCTCAGCCCTCTTCATCACACCAAGAACAGCTGGTGCCCGTGTGGAACTGAGCGAGCAGCAGATGCTTCTGTGGCCAGGCGATGTGGATGTGATCCAGCCAGGAGGCAGCCTTCCAAAAGGCAGCCGGGCTCACGTCACTCTGGGCTGTGCCAGTGGAATAGAAGCTGTCCAGACCGGCATTGACCTCCTTGAATTTGTCAAACTGGAAAAGGCAGGGAACAAAGGCGAGGAGGTTGGGGAGATTGGTGGTGGGAAGCTCTTGTCCTATGGGAATGGCATGTGGATGCTGCAGCTTTCTAAAAAGATAGAGGTGAGGGCCATCTTTGGTGGGTACTACGGAAAGGGAAAATTAGTGCCAACTCAAGGTGGCAGCAAACGGGGGTCGCCCTTTAATTCCTGCATCATCCTCTAAGGACCCTTATTAATGTTGCAACCTCTTCTTATGAAAAAGTCAGGCATACCCTTTTCAAAGAAACCGCCCCTCCATACAATATTGCAAAACTAAAGTTAGTCCTCATTTTAAATGGTAATATAGCCCACCTCTTCAAGAAAACAGCCCATCTCTTTTTCTTTTGCCCTTATTAGGGGGACAAACAGGGAGGCCTGGGCACCTCTAGTGGAAGTGCAACGTTAAGTGCTTATTTTTAAGCATTTGAGGGTTTCCTTATTGAGCAGTCTTCTCCTCAGGGTTTTGTTTCTGCTGGCACTCATGTCTTGAAAATCCACTCATCACAATCTTGGATCTGCAGCAGAATTAGGTGGTAAAATGGATTGCACCTCTTCAGGTGGGGGGTGTGTGTGGATATTTACCTTTTTTAAGCATCCCCCCACATAAAACAGAAAACCAGCAGAGCAGGCAAGAAGGCCTATACCTTTCTTCTTGCTGTGCTAATTCTTCTGTTTAAAGTAAGGGTTTTTTTTGGGGGGGGGGAATGTTTAAAGTGGCATCCTTACCTTACAGTTTGAAGTGGTACAGTCTGTTTTACTACTTCAGGGCTCTTTCACTTAACCATTAGATCATTGGTCCATCTAGGTCAGTATTATCTACACATTATCTGGCAGGCTCTCCAGCGTTTTTAGACAGGGATCTTTCCCAGCCGTACCTGGAGGCACCAGGATTTAATGGGGGTCCTACTGTATATAGTGCAAGTGCTCTATCACTGAGCTACAGCCCATCATTCTACTGCACGTGTAGATCTAGACCTTTTTTCAGGTTAGGATGACACACAGCTACTCCAAAATTTTTTAAACATATTGCAAAATAAGGCAAAAAGTTAAACTGTTGACTGAGACACCTCAAGGTTCAGATCTCAGCAGACCACCAACTAACCACATGCATTCATGGCCTTTCTCTTCCGCCATTACTTATCTTTGTAGAGGAACTAATGGTTTAAAAAAGGCCATATCTTTCTCTGCTACGCTTGCCTTTCCTACCAGCTGGTTGTAAAGGTTTATAAGATATAATTTTATCCTGTTCATAGTCTCAAGACTGTAAATCCCTACAACAAAAAGTACTTAAGACTGCAGTTTTAGTTACAATCAGAAGAATGGAAGCTCAGTTCACAGAAGAGTTGCAGAAAAATTATTCCAGAGCTGAAACTGACATGTTCCATGAATACCAAGAAAATCCTTCTAAGTTCAGTCCTTGCTCCATGCTTTCCAAAACATTCACACAATTCTGTTTGTAATTCTGAATGGACTTATTTGGGAGAAAGCATTACTGAACATAGTGGGACTTACTTCAAAGTAGACATGTACAGGATTATACTGTTAGTTCATTCCTAACTGCAGACCAAGACACCCCTTTTAAAACAATATTTATCAGCATTCCATGCAATTTAATTCATTCCACCATCCTCTAAAAATGCAGAGAAACAGAAAAAAAAAACCCAAAACCAGACTCAAGACAAGCACACACATTTGATAACCTCTATTACCCCCCATTCTGCAATCAGTCTCCCAGAATGTGAAACATCTGGTTTAATCATTTTAAAACTGTAAAAGGAATGCCACATCACAATTTTAATTGTTCTCCCCTATCTTTCTTTCACATATCGTTTGCTATCACCATTAACCACCAATATACTTTCATTCACCACTTGTTTCCGCTTCTTGTGTCATCAAATCCCTACATGCCCTTCTCCTACTAAAGGAAAAACATACTGTGCCTTAGGGCCACAGGTGCAGGATATCCAGAAGGGGTTGTTCTCACCATGGTCGCAAACAGTTTCTACAACTGTAGATCTCTGCAACTGATGCAGGGAGATGGTTAGACACTTAATGAAGCTTTTTTTATATAGCAGGTGGTACTTGTGGAAGAGTTGCACAAAAATTCTCCACGCCAGGCAGAATAGGTGGGTTGATGGGAGAATAGCAACCCTTCAAGGTCAGTTAGCAACATGCTTTGGAGTATATTTGTGTACTTCTGACAGGAGTGAGCACAGATTTCATTGGTTTCTAAGCACATCTTTCTAGAAACTGTTGAGAATGGCTGGGTTTCTCTCCTTCTGCCATATGTGCAATAAATGGCACTTTTTTTAAAATGGAAAGTTGTCTACAAAATATCTTCTGTCAGTGAATAAAAAGTCAGTCAAAAAAGTATTTCAAACAGCAGATACAATTGCTCTTTGAGCTTTCATAATGATGTGAAAGTCTCTATATAAAGAGATCTTACCTTACCATTGTTATAAGAATGGCAGAGATAACATATACAGCACTCTAAAGTGCTACACGAATATTGACTAGTGTTTAAAACCAACAGTACTCACAATTCATTCACATCCGGTATGAACACACACATCAGAGACTGATATTTGTTTAAAAACTTCAGTTCTCTTAAGTACGTAATGAACCCAGTGAAATTGTAGAATTGCTTATGGATTCTACAGAAACTGATTTAAGCAAGAAAAATACAAGTTTTTATAGACTACTTTTGACTTTATAATAGTAACTTGTACTGGTTCATAGTATGCCTAGATTTGCCTACAGTTAAAACATACTCTAAAAGTAAAGGCCATGACTTATGTAAAGCTAAGCACTTTTAAATCTCAGTGATTACAAGTTGGGGAGGTGCTTCACTTTGGCTGAATCATACACAGAGTATAGTGGCAGTATATTTTGAATATATACAACTGAATAGGTTCAATATTCCATTGCTTTTCTGCAAACAAGGGTTTCTGTGAGATAATGGCTGAGCAACCACTATTTTATGCATTAATTCTAAGTAGTAATATAGCTAAGCTTGGTAGTAGTGGTTACACATTTGAAATTTCAATTTTTCACCGAGCTGTTGTTCCTTCCACTTGGCCTTAAAAATTAGGCACGTGTAGCTTAACACACTGTTTACCTACCTGAAGTATTCCAGTCATAGAAACATTCATGTGTAATATGTCAGCAACATGTTCAGTAGTGCACTCAGACTGGAGTGTGTTTTGTCATTTTTACTCTCTGTTGTAAGCAAGAGAATCTATGGCTGTGACTCCCACTCTTGAGTTGGTTTATTCATGAGAATGTTACAAGATCAGGGTCCTTTCCTCAGCCCTCTGCAGTATCCTCACATGACCTCACTGACAACGACCCTTATTGTGGGAAATAATCTCCTAGACAACAGTGGGAACAGCATGGAAGGCACACCATCTTGAATAATCCTCAGACACATTTACTGCTTTGTTCATGTGAATGCATCCTTAGTCAACATTAACACAGGACTTTACTGAATCGTGATTGTTTTAAAATGGAAGACATGAACTCAACCTAAATGTAGATTTCAAATCTAGAATCAAACCTGGATTTCATCAGTGTATCATTTAAAGTATCATTGGTCTTTCTTTTATTCATACTTCACAGTCCTTATTCTCTAGAATGTTTACCTAAACCAGGGGAAGTTGGTCTTGCTAACACTGTCTTTCAGGAAACACATTCTAGTCACATAATAACTCCATGTGCATAACACTTGTGCCTGATCTTAAGATGTCTCCTACTGGTTTGTTTAATGATCAAATTCCTGTTAATATGTTTGTTGTGAAGCACAGTCAAAGCCAATTTTTACCCAGTGTATTTCTCAGTGATTCTGACTGGCGCTGTAACTTTGTTTTTTTTAAAATGCTTTAACTCTGATTCAGGGCTAAACAGTGGCTTAAACTTATAGCAACAGTAAAGTATATTGAAATAAATCCATTATTAATATACAGAAATGCTTGCTGTGTTTTGATACTTCTGTGAGGTTTGATTTTTTTTTTTATTGTCCTCAAACAGTAGCATATGCTTTCATGTTACACAGTTCAGGCATCTGGATTCTCTTCTCGGGATAGGCCTGCAACAGAACCAGAGAACATTTGCTGCCTCTGGGAAAGGAGCAGCACACATGGCTTGAAGGGCCAATTAACTGACTGAAACACTCTGGAATGTATCCTGCAGATTGTGGTTCTCTTGGGGGAACTGCCTGCATATGGTATTCATAGAGAAATCTCTCTCTGGAAAGAAACAGTAACAAGATGTAGTGCTTAGCATGATTTGGATTTTGTTACAATAACCTTAATATGTTCCCTCCCCAAGTTGAGCTGAAGATCCTGTCAGGATCTCTTGACAAATTAGGTCTTGTTCTCCCAATGCTGAGTGAAACTGCCTTGAGCGCTTAGTTTATTCAGACAAAAAAGGTAGGATATAAATAATTTAAATAAAGAAATTTTTAAATTGACCATTACAGATTTCTTGGAGAACCCTTTTCTCCCTTGATCCAACTCCATACCACCACACATATACCAAACTCAAGTGTCTGATTTATCCAAGATGATAAAAAGTCACCACTGAGATCTGAAGTGTTTTATTATTTTTTTTGTACATCATATACAATTTATAATAAAGTTAATATCAATTGCATACGGTTTTTGCTTCAGTCTGGTTTGAAATTCTGCATATAAACACATTATGAATCCTGCCTAACAAATAATCACCAGTTTAATTTGCTCTCCTTTTAATATTCTTCATCTTAGAAAGGTAGAAGGGTTCAAGTGTATGTATCCATGTGTGAAGCCATCCCTAGGAGAGAGCTTGGAGGAAGGGAAGAAGAGTTGGGAGTGCTGTTCTAAAAACAGAGCATGCAACAAACTTCTTAACAGGAAGGCTAGATCCTTACATGGTGGTTAAAACGGAGTATGTTAAATATTTCTAGCTGAACAGCCTCTCTCCAAATGGCTTCAACACTGGCCTATTCGTCCCCCGCTTAGGTAATTCTCAGAAATCTGTACAGCAACGAGGACACAATGCATGCAAGGAAAGATGATCAGGCAGTGTACAGAAGAGAGGGTGGGGTTGGGAAGAGTCGGAAACATATGTCGAAAAACAGCAACCTTTCCTAGAAAGCTTTGTCCCTGGATCTGCAGCTCAATGAGCAAGGTAGAAGCTGCCCCAGATCTCTCTGTCTGGAGAGCTCTTGGTTCTTTTGCCTCCTCTTATCTTACGCCAAGGCCTAGTCCACATAGGCAGCAGAATGGTAGAGTCGATGCCATTTATTTATTTGAAATATTTATATCTTGCCTTTCCTCTCCCACTATGGAGCCAACAACATACTAAAATATACAATAAGGAGGAAACTCAACATAATAGGAAACCATTTTAGACTGCAGGTTGGGGTGTAATTTTTTTAGTGCCTCCCCATGTTTAAAAAAAAACACAACCCATAAATATAGATCTAGCACAGCAGCAAGCAAAGTTCTAGCTCAGTTCTGTACCTGCTGTGCTAGATTTCTACTTACAAGGAGCTGTTTACAGAAGAGAACATTGAAAAATGTGATCTACCAACCACAGTATTCTACCATGTCATGCTGTTCTGTATACAGAGGTAGGCCTCAGACAGATACAGAGAAACGAGAAACCTCTGGGGCCATCAGCCGTAAATTCTTCTGGTAGCTCCTATCTGCAACAGTGCTCATTAAAGTCCAGTGACGAAGAACGAAATGCAAAGTACTACTCAAATGCCACATATTGTGTGGAAAACAGCTTTGCTGCCTACTTTAATGCAAAAACCATTGCAACCTATGAGGCTCCTCAATGGCTGCCTTGAGGACAGAGACCAACTCTCAAATAGAAACACAATAAAAGGCAAGATGTTGCAGAAGAATAGTTTAAAAAAAATTGGCACTCACCAACTTTCAGATTTACAATCAATGTCATGTTCTCAAAATAATTCCTCACCACTAGCTTTTGGGTGACAAAGAACTTAAATGCCTGACACATGGAGGAAGCCATTCCTAGATATCTATTTTAAAGCTAGCTTTGAGACAATTACCACCTGTACAGCTGGTCAGAGAAAACCAGGCAACCGTTTACCAAAACTATTAGCAACATTCCTGGAAGCCACATTTTCAATATCTAAAGACAAAGCAAATTTCAAACTGCTAAGAGGGGAAATTCATTGGATGCTTCAATCTTGCTTTCCATGTGTCCAATAGCACAGACCCTCTGTAGACAATATTTCTGCTGGTATAATTTTCCTTCAGCATAAGGCAACTATGAAGAGGGTTTTGTGGGTTCATATTCTTGTCTGCCAACAATCAGACAAGATGGTTAAACATGTTAGCTGAGAAGGTGCATGCAACCAACACTCCTCTGGATGATTACACTCAACCACCAGTGGAATCTGACTGCACCATGGAAGCCTAAGAGGTGGCCAACATCCCCCAAGCCAAAGAGTCAACATTCAAAGGTTTTCACATGGCTGAGGCCCACAGCTTCTGCTCCTCCCACCCAATGCTCACCTGTTTGACCTTTCTCCAGCACATCTCTATACAGATTCTACTTCTGCCATCTTTATATCTTTCTAGTGTCCTATGTCCCACTATGAGGCTAGGAAGGAGGACCAGGTCAAATGTACAAGAGACACAGATGAACTGCTTGAAAAATGGCACAAAACTCCAGACCATGATCTGGACATCTCTGAAAATGATGCCTTATTCTGACTGAGCAGAATTCTAGGTATTGTACAGGAACAGGTACAGGAACAAGTTCCCTAAAAATGTTATACACATCGTTGTAAACACACAAACCTTTTGATATCCCTCTATTAAACCACCCTGGAGAACTAAGATGAACTAAGCTCTGGACAGGCATAAGGCTAAATAGACACATAGTAATAAAACCTATTACGTGAACGTGTGTTTGATCAACCTTTTAAGTTGTTTTAGGGTCCGTTCATTCGGCAGTCCATCCAGGGCAGAAACTTGCCCAAAGCTGTTCACATCTATGCTGACAAACATTTTCCTTCACCTAATTTAAATCGAGCACTGTAGTATCAATCACTTGGGTCTTACAGAAAAGAAGTTACCAATTCAGAGTGAACATTGCAAGCTAAGATTAAAGTGGATCACAACTTGGATGGTGCGGAGAGAAAAATCTACTTACAGTGACTTGCTACTGTGGAGAACAGTAAGCTAATTTTGCAGCAAAAAATGAGGTATCATGGAAGAAGTTACTTGGTGTGACCAACATACACATTAATATCAGCAATGGACAGAAGTAAAAACTCACAACTGTCAGTGAGTACAGTTTTGGTTTTTTCAACTGAAAATGGTCATCTTGAAAGACAATGCACTGGGTAAATTAAGGACAAGCAGCTCAGCTTTGGCCATAATCTGAGGTTCCACAAGTAGAAAAATGTTCCCAGAACATTTTAAAACTTGATTTTCAGCACTAAGATTGGTACTTGGAGAGAGCAAGTACCTTTGTATCATATTCCAAAAAGGGCCACCCAGCTGACATAGGAGCTGCCCACAACCCACAGAGCAATTCCAATAATCTTTGCTGATTTTCTGAAAGGCGGAAATCATTATTGGTCAATTCTAGAAAACAAAAAAGTCCATCCAACAAAATATGCAGTTTGAGAACCTAACCGGTTTGTTGGGGAAAAAAAAGACAGGTTCCAATACTTGGGATGAATTTGCACATGCATGTATGAACTGCAATGACAATATCAAGTGCTGACTTGCATGTGTGAAACTGCCATTCGAGATTTGACACACATGGAGCTTTTGTATCACCCAACATAACCTCAGACACCATATACTTTTCATTGGAGGCTGTTTTACATGTTGAGTAGGGAGTCACCATCAAGCGATGAACATCCACTTGTGAATCAGCCCTTGCCACTTCCTTGAATTGCTCAAGAAACTGGAAACAGAATGAACTGTTGCGTCCTATCCCCCCCAATGAAGGAGAATCTCAGAAGCATTTGAAGGTATTACAAACAGTTGCAGAGAAGAGGGGTCCTCTTCTTATCCTGAAGGTGAATCACGCAGAGAGCTATGCCAGGAGCTCATAGGTGGCCTGGGTTTCTCAAGCGGGTGAATGCCCTTGCTTTTACGCTTCGTGGTGGTTACAACCAGGATGATGAGAATGCAGTGAGGAAAATCTAATTAGGTTCCCCCTAATTACTTACGTAAACATGAAGGTGTGCCATGTCCAGTTGCGCTTGAAGAAAGTCTCAGGCCTGTCTTGGAAGGCAAGGGCTTTCCCAGTTAAGTCCCAACAGCTTGGGAGTCTGAAATTACTTATTATGGAGGAATAAGATTTTATTTCTCTCTCTCTCTCTCTCTTTTTTTAATAAAGTTAACAATAAAACAAAACAACAAAAAAGGAAGTATATTCCTTCACTGCCCCCTCCCCCTTCTCGTGCTGGTTTTCTCATCACACTCTAAAGCACACACAAAAAAATTGAGGTCTCCAATGGAGAAAACGCCACAGCCCTAAGGAACGGCGAGATGTGATGAAGGGAGAATGTAACTTGAGTTTAAAAGAAGCAGGTCAGGAAACGTGTGGATTTCAGTAGAAGAGATGGGCCTCTTCTGTTTAGCCGAACTGGAAAAAGAAATTCCCAGGCCCAGAAGCTGAAAGATAGAGGAGAGGCACAGAATTGAAATGGACACCCCCAGAGCAAAATCCCACCTCTACCACCATGGCATGCACGAGAAGCAAGGAGCCAGAACAGTGACATTCAGGTCCTAAAAGGGTGCTCCCTAAGTCTACTGGCCCAGACACAAGAATACTGGATCAGCCTCATAGCTGATGAGGTGAATGCAGAGCCTCCAGTCCTAGAATTATCACAGGAACAGTTCTCTTCTGGGTAATTTAAGTCAAGGGGGTGGGGTGAGGATCAGGGACCCATGTGTCCCATTTGTGCATACACACATACTTTTTTGCTTGTGCAGAATAGCCCTTAAATTATGTGGGCAACAGTTCCCCCCCCCCTGATTTGTACAGAGATGTAGTTGTGGGTTCAAGAAATGCTGTCAGAATTGAATGAATCATCTCTCTGTACAAACTCAGGAGTCTCTTTCTTTAATGGACAACAGGAAGGGTGTGCCACTTACCCTCAAAACTGAAGCCTCCTGGCCCGCCAAAGAAAGCCTTGAATATATTATTAGCATCGAAATCTATTGGAATGGAGGGTGGAAAAGAAAACAGACAAGAGCGAATGAGGAGGACTTCCTTATCTGCATCTTGACTTTATTGGCCAATTATATGAGTCATACTGAAAAAAGGTTCTAAAAGGTCTGAGGAGCTTCAAAATATCCACCATTCCCCACTATGTCTTTGCTTCTGAGAATGCCAGCCTCTCTTTTTCTTGTCCTGATTTTTCCAGACCTTTGTCTATAGTGCCCAACTGCAACGCAAGCAAAATTACTACATAACAGCTCTCAGACTCAAAGTGCTAAGGCTTCCACCACCATCACCACCACATCTGCAGTGAAAATGGTTGCCATCTCATCACTACAGCCTTTTCTATCACTTAGAGCTGTCACACAGGCAGAAGCCAGGGGTTCCTCTTAGAATTGTGACCCAGTGGAGGAGAACCGCCTCCAAACCCAATGACTGCCATCTGCTGCCACGTGTTTAGTGTCTAGCGGACACTTCAAAGGAGGAACATAGCAGATGTGAGCTAGTAGTCATATCTGGAGGAGCCTTCAATGAGAGGGATGGCAAATTACAGTTAAAGTCTTAATTATTTGTTGTTAGCCATCTTGAAGGTTTATAAGCATGGAACATGAAAAGGATTTATTAAAGGATTTTGAGCATATCTTCCGCCATACAAATAGGCACCCAGTGAAAAATCCCTTCAACTCACCTCCCATATTCATGCCGTCTTCCTCAAGATCCTGTCCACTGTCATACCGGGCTTTCTTCTTTGGATCAGAGAGTATGGTGAAGGCTTCGCCAACCTCCTTGAATTTCTTTTCTTCCTCTTTCTGGATTTCAGCACTTGCACCACTATGTCGGTCTGTCAGGAGGGGAAGTGGAGAGAGAAAGCAAAGATCTCACTTGTGGAGAGAAAGAATGATGCATTCTTAGAGTCTAGAGGCAGGGCTGTGTTCATTTTGTGCTAAGGATGATTTGTCAGTGTAATTCAAATTCCACACACAAAAAAAGCCTGATGTCTTGACCTCTTATAAAAGTATGGAAGTGAAATAAATTTGCAAGTTTCTCATTTCACCTAATTTACTCTGCCATTTTTCTTTTTGTATCATGTGTTCAGTTTTTTCTGTTATAGCGAGAGGTGAAGCAATGAAACCTGATCTCCCCATACCACACACAAGAGAAATTTTATGCAGCTACTCCTTTGGTTTCTGGGACATCACTAGGTAAAAGCCACACACTTTTATGCATACTTTCATGGCACTAGGATTAAACACTTGCTCCTGGAAAAAAAAAGAGATTCTCACAAATGTGAATTCTACATTAATGACTCAACTAATACTGCTTTCTTGACATCTCTGAGCAATAGTGCTGTCTGGAATTCCTCCACATCTGTTAGCTGTTGCATGGGCTAAATCAGGGAATTCTGATGCACCCTTACTGCATGCTTCAAGAGGATGTCATTGTCTCCATATTGGCAAAGGAAAGATTATACTGCACAAGGTTTCCTTGCTATAACAAGCACAGAGTATCCAATGTGGTGGCTTAATTGTTTCAAAGCACGCTGCATGCTCATTTCCACAGTCTGAGAATTATTGAATTAAAAACAGAGGTGGGAGCAATTTTTCTGTACCAGGATGATGCATCAGGGCCCGCTTGCGATATGCCTTCTTGATCTCATCCTCAGAGGCATTCTTGTCCACACCCAAGATTTTATAATAGTCTTTCCTCTTACTTTTCTTCAGTTCCATCTGTGCATTCTTGAGGAGCTGTTTGTGTTCTAGAATACACAAGGGAAAGCGTCAAACAGCAGCTTTAATGAGACAAAGAAATAATCACTCATACAAACATTTCAAAAACTGAAAGCTGCACATGGCAGACACTGCTCTGATATCACATCGAAAACAATATAATTTCCTTTACAAATAATGACCAGTTGAACAAAAGGGTATATAAACCCAAACTGCAAAACCCTCCAAAAAGAAAAAAAGGTTAGTCAAGGCAGAGGCCTACTGCTGTTTGTACCTTTTGTTTTCTCTGTCTGGTAAACCTTTTCATAGTCCCTCACGGCATCTTCATATTGCTCTGTATCCATGTAACTAAGCAAGGTAAGCACAGTTATCAACACCTTATCAAAATCAAAAGCAGATTGCTCAAACAACTGAGCCAAGCTCCACGTATGAGTCACTGGTCACACTGGAAGAGGTGGTGGGGTGTATGCAAAGATGGCTTTTCAGACCCGAGTGTGAGCAGAGCCAACCTGCCAAGTTCTTGTGGGGGGAATTTACTTCCTCTTCCCTGGTAAATCAAGTTGGACCTGACCAAGAACATTGGTCCAGCCCCAGCCAGTGTTCATTTGGGTTTCAGACAAAGGGCTTAGTCCTGCCATCTGATGCTGTTTTAATTGAAGATGCCAGGTGTTGAACTTGGAGCCTTTTGTACACTAAGCATGCACTCTGTGGCTGTTGCCCACCCCAGGTTTAACAGACACATATGCTCACCACTGCGCTCTCCTCAAGTAGGCTTTGATGTATGTGTCGTCCAGTCTGATGGCGCTTGTGCAGTCTTCTATTGCTTCATCTAATTTCCGAAGCTGTAAGACAAGCTGGGAGGTTAGGAAGTGAATCCCTCTGCATTACAGTATTTTTTGTTTTGAATTTCAAGAGTGAAAGGCAACAGTTTCACAGATTTGACTGGCTGCCTCTTCCAAACCAGTTAACAAGGCCTTTCCTTACAATTTTTTGTGAACGGGAAGAGGGCAACTCTCAAAGCCATTTACAAAAGAAAAAAGATAGAAGAGGCAAAAAGTGAGCTACTAGGGATAACAAGTCAATGAAATACACACACCACACACGTGAATATGCAATTAAAAGTATACTAAACAGATCAAAAGCATTAATTCACAACAGCTCAGAGATCAAATACAGAAGAGGTGCAGGACGAGAAGCCTCTTTCTTAACCAGATTTAAAGGATTATTCATCGCAAGCTAATTTCCATACAAAAATGTCAAAAATCTCTATTAAATTCCTAATATGCTGGCATACATGTCAACTAACTTCATGACCATCCTGCAGATGGCAATCTCAGGAGGCTAAATCACATGCCGTTCAAACATTTGATCCTCTCTGCTTTGTACTCAACATGCCAAGGGCTGCAGACCTTGCCAGACTGGCCACCCTCGGCTGCCCTTTGCTGGCTGCATGCCCTCCTAGGGCCTGCATGCCCTTCTTGGAACACTTCACCCTAGAAGAGTCTTTCCAAAATTTATGATTCTTGCGGCTATTCTGAGATAAAGATTCTTCACACTGCCTTTGCCTGAATTGCGATGAGAGAAACTTTTAGAGAAGTCTCTAGCAAAAAGAAAAACAACCCACTCAAACAGTCCTTATTACCTTTGCATTCACTGTGCCACGGTTGCAGTAGAGTTTGGCGTTGGTTTTCCTGTTGTTTGGGTCTATTGCCAGGGCCTCTGTATAAAGTTCAAAGGCTAACTTGTAATTCCCTTCATTGAAGGCTTTGTTGCCGTCGTCCTTCTTTGCTTTCAGCGCCTTGGCGTTCTGGAAGAGAAAATGGCCCACAAGCCAACTTAAGGATCTGGGCAGTAAAAAAAATACTATTCTCTTGTTCAACGAGAAGAACCTTAAGTGACTGACTGATGAGTTTTAGTTGAGATTCAAGTAAATCTGCACAAATCTGCAAATAGGAATAAAACCATTATAAAGAAAAAATAGCAACCTTCCTTGGTTTTTTGAGGTCACTTGGGTGCCCTGCATAGTGCAGAGGCTCTCTGCTCAGGCAAAAGAGAAATCTTCCATGGTGGAACTTGCAACCTTCAATTTGTAGAGGTACTTGCATCAAACAGATTAATTTTTCAAAATAATTCTTGTCTGATTAATTGAGGTACCGTTTTAATGGATCACAGTGTTTTTAACTGGTTGATCTAATCAACTGGTTAAACCAGAGATCCCCAAACCATGGCCTGCAAGCCATAACTGGCCCACCAATGCATTTTGGCCAACTGGTTGAGACATAGTTGCCAGAATTGCAGCTACTGAACAACACGTTCATTGATCTGAGGAAGAGCTTCAAGGCCTGTGTCCCTTTCCTTCCCATGACTAGCACACAAAGAATCACTACAAAATAAATTCTACAAAATATGAAAGGTATTGATTCGTCATCTTCAGTACCCTCCTGAACGCCTCAAAGAGGAATAAAAACATTTCTGTTTATTGTTATACATGATCCATGTTATACATGATCTGAAGAGCACAAGCCCTTGATCCTCCTGAGAACCCAATTAAAGCAGGTTGCTTCTGTTCACGGAAATGCAGGTGATAGTTTTCCCCTATACTTCCCACAGACGTATCAGGCCATCATTCTTGGGGCTGCTTCTCTTTGTACTTACACGGCAGGCGAGGCAAGCTTTATCATGGTCAGGAGCCATTTTGAGCGCCTGGATGAAAAACTGTACAGCCTTTTCGATGCAGTCCTCATAATAAAGGCAAAGCCCTCGGACATAGAGAGCGTCAGCATTTGTGGAGTCTATTCGCAAGATGTCACTGAAACACAGCAAAAAGACAAATCTGGAATTCTGAGACAGGGTGGTGGGCAACAATACAAAATGGTGGGCAGGACCAGACCCAAAACATCTCCAAGTACAGAGGCAGTTTCTCTTTGAAAAATCAGATAATAAATGAGGGACTATTAACCTCATGTCGTTCTTGCAGGATTACTGGAGGAATGCGACTGATGTTGAAAACAAAACAGTGGACTTGATGGCCATATCTGTAGTCTGATCCAGCAGGGCTTATTTTATGTAATAATATAGTAGCTATGATGGTAAAACCTGCAGGCATTTCACTTAACAGTGCAGACAAATTGATTTGACCCAGTAAAGCAATTTCACTTATAAGATCCTGCCATGCAGTACAATGCAGAAGGGGTTCACTTGCCAAAGTCAGTTAGGCAGGTTGAGCCAAAATTGAAGAGTCTTGGGAAGAGGGAACCACAAACCCTTTGAGCCAACACCCACTTGTTCTCCCTGGGGCGGGGGAAAGATGTTTAGCTGGGGGCATGAGGAGATTCTCAGCTCCCCCAAAATGTCGAGTCACCTTGGAACAGATATTTGAGGAGGCTGCTTCTGCTTTTCCTTGCCATGCCCTACTGTAGTACCTGAGCAGCTCAGCCAACGGCAGTCAGAGACTCTTCTGCTTCTGTTGCCCATCTCTGACATCAGAGTAAGAATTGCCAGAGATTTTATCATCAGAAAATCTCTCTGCAATTTCCAGAGATTAGCAGGAGCACATTCACGCAGGTCAAAAAGGGAAAAAAAAACTTCCAATCCAAATTTTGCAATATCTTTGTCCCTAAGAAGAGAATCAATTATGCAGGCAACGGGATGAAAGCATCAATTACATTTGTTCAAGGCACAAATCTTGCTCATCTCCCCCAATGCTGATCAAAAAATTTTGCACAGCTTTTCCCTCACAACACAGAAGTGCTCTAGCATTTCCTACCTGGCAACTGACTGTGCTTCAGGATAACGACCAAGCAACGCTAAGCATTCTGCTTTGAGGATTTTGAACCGGTGGCAGGCGGGAGCAAACCCCAGAGCACGGTCCATGCAAAAGACAACCTGGCACAAAAAACAACAGCAAGAGAACAGCTACTGAGAATGGGAGAAGCAAGTCCAGACACTGAGGGTGGGAGACAGCTCCATGGCTGTTGGGATCTGGATACACCTGGGAACAGTGGCCTTCTGCTAGTCATTTGTCAGACTGCCAATTTCTGTACTGACAGGAGATTTAGAACAGACTGCAAATAGTAAGTCTTCACACAATAAGTTATTAATGCATGGAATTAGCAACCACAACATGTGGTGACCGCTACTAGCGTAGATGGTTTTAAGGGGATGATACAAATTCAGGGACCATCTACTGATGCCTTTAAGCTGTACGAGACAGTATGTCTCTGCATATAAGGTGTTGGAAGACCACAACAGGGGAGGGAGACCCCTACAGCCCATTCCCCAATGTGATTTGCTGCTAGTAGTCCTGGAATGCAGCAGGAAAATCACATCAGAGAAGGTGCAGGGTGATACACTGCAGGTAGTGTCATGAATATGTACATTTTAGGCCTTGGTTAGCATGTGGAGCCTGAACCAAACTAAGTCAGTAACAGAGAAGTGGTTAGCAATTCCTAGCTGCAAAAATGTGAGTAAACATACAAAAAGATTGTTGTCTCTCCTTTGCTGGTCAGAAAGGAGAGACAACAAGAATTACAACCCATTGGAATGTTAGCACCTCTGCAGACAGAAAGGCGCCTTATCAAGCTGATGAAGTGCAGCTGTGGATCTCCAGTTGGGAGGGGTAAGAACTAGGAGGGATAGCAACCAAGCCAACTTTAAGAAGGTTCTGTCCTCAAAAGTTTCTGATTGGACAGTCTAAATAAGTATGAAGTAACCTCAGTACTATTAGCATGAGAAGTATAATAATGAGTGCCCAAGGCTCCTTCTTGGACAGAGTTTTGGGTGCAACATCCTGCATGCTGGGAGCTCCATTATCCACCATGGGCATCTGAACTCACAGGTAGCCTGGAGCTCAAGGATCTACAAGAGAAGCCGACCCAGGTGAGAGATAGGTATTAATAGAGATAGCCAGCTATCTTTATTATTTTACTGCTGATATGTTTCCTAGATGTTAATGCCTCTAGCATTTGCTGCCTTATGTAACCTTATGTACTTAATAAACTAAAATCTCTTTTGCTAAGTTGTTTCATTGTCTGTTGGGGACAAAGGTTCAGAATCCTGCCTAGCAGTTCAGCAAGCTACCAAGTGCTCATTGAGGTCTAGTAACTTGAGGACTGAAGCTTTAATTGGAGAAAGCGCTCAGTGCCTGCAAGGGATAGAATTAAGCCTAGAGGGTCAGTGTCCCTGGACTGAGGCACTGGCACATACAGGGTGGTGGAAGTACTACTGAACAGCGGGGCCTTGACGGCTTTAGGGTTCGAGAGCCAAGAACTCTGAGCACCCCAAACCTCCCTAAGTTTGGGACAGGTAGGCAGAAAGTTCATGTGCCACCTTTGTTCTTTAATAGAGCATGCACGCACACACCTCATTTCCTGCATGACTGGGGAGGTGTAGATTTAAACATCTCACATCTACCACAGTTATGTCTAGTTAGGCCTCTTGTTTGCTCTGTGCACTGCTGCTTCTGAGGTAAAATATGAACAGATGAAATAAATAAAAGGAGTTTACTGGGTCTACAAGAGGCCCCATTTCCTCAGACATGGTTCCCACTCTGATCACCAGGGGAAGGGGGAGGCACTTAAAACTTAACAGGACCAACAGTGGTGAAAGTAAAAGCAGACAGAATGAAGACACCATCTATACACAAGAGGCAACTAAATTCACAGTCCAGGCCTCAGTGAATGACTTCATAGGCTCTCTTGCAGCTTCAGGACAGAGGCAGCTGCACAAGAAGGGACCATTGTTTGGCTCAAGGCTCAGCTGGATTCTCAACCCCCCCTTCCCACAGGTGACATCACCACTGGGCATTGTGGGAAGCGCCAAGACACTCCAGATGATGGAGGCCATAGGAAGGAGGCGCTTCTTCTCGCAAAACAATGGGCACGTTTGACAGTGCCCAAAGGATGGAGAGGCCTGGAGAGAGCTGACTCGACTCTCAGACAAGGCAGGGTTCTTCCTTAAGACAAACTTCAGATTGTCCCTGGCAAAGCAGCTGCTCTTGACAATCAGAAAGCAGTGAAGTAGGAATTCTCTGGGATGGGTGGAGGCCTTAATGCAGAGGTCAAGGGGCAGAGGGCAAAGTTGTTCTGCCCTGAAATGTACATAGACTTGAGCAGGGGCACATGGGGACAATCAAGAGCCATTAAGACAGATTCCCCTGTTACTCAAGGGGACTACATTCCAAAGACAGCCCCAAGGATTTCAGGCCTGAGTGGGGGGAACCAGACCCATTTCCAAGTCATTCCAAGGGGGAGAGATCAGGCTTTTAACTTGGGAGTCTGAATGCCTGCTAAGCCATAGGCTCACTGGATGGCTCTAGAGAAGTCACTTTCTCTCAGCCTCTCTTGGCTTCCTCACCCTGCAAAACAGGAGCACTGAATCCAACACTATATATTGGAGAACAGTTCTTTGCCAAGTAACTGCAGCACTCAGTTACAAATGGATTCTGGTTACTACCTGGGTAGGTTTTAAAAATCAATGGTAAAGGTTCTATTTTTGCAAGTAGAAAATTAGGTAGTGCTAGGAGACAGAAACTGAAACACCTGTATAACTAACTGCCTTTTAAAAAATCCCAATTATTCATAGTAGGAAAGTTGATTGTTTCATGAAAGTCAAAGATGCTCAGGCGAATCCCTGCTACTTATACTAATTTAAGCTCAGTGATATTCAAACTGGGCTCCGCAGGAGCTGGTCAGTAGTTTCTCAATGAGAAGATCAGTAATGACAGACAAGCTTCACTGATAGTGATGGAAAAACTCTCTACCATGGGCTGTCATACCTCTAGTCATCAGGTACATCTCAATCACACACTCTACCACCCACCTCTCATAGATGCAATATAACAGAATGCAGGGTATTCCTTTCAAGCATTTTACAGGACACTTAAAACTGAGTTAGCAATCTTTAGGCAATTTCTATTACGCCTACATGGCCTGCTTTTGGGCTCCCAAGAAGCACATGACTGGCCACTGCTGAAATCAAAATATCAGACTGGATGTGTACATTGAGTGTGAGCCCAAGAACACCTCCCAGAATTATCAACATACAGAGAGCAGAGATTCTCTGGCAAATAAAACGTCAGCATGAAAAGGAATTCTGAAGTGAGAAAGTTTGAAAAACAATGATCATTATAAAAATTGACAGATCTATGAAACAGACACTCTAGATCCAGAAGATGCAAACCATAATTAAGAATCAAAGACTACAAATCCTTTGGGGGGGGTAGGGTGGAGGAGATTGTAACGACCTGGCTAAAGTCATCAAGACTTGAGCTGTTGGGTCAGAAATCGTGCAGGCTCATAAAATCCTTCTCCCTCCACTCCTCACAGCTTGCCCCAAACAGAAGGATCTTCATCAGGTGATCCCATCCATTTTAGTTACATTTGGGGAGAAGCTGGAAAGAGGCCTGACATGACAGCAGCTAGAACCTCTAACATATAGGTTTTCCCTTGTATTTGGGGCACCCCTACCAAAACAGATGCCAACAAACTAAAGCAGTTCTTGCACTATCAACTGGAAGAGAAGGACCTCCAGTGCACTACTAGCTCAACAAACTAGTGTTTCAAGCGACAGTGCCACCTATATGGAAAGACGAGTGCTTCCTTGGGCACTCACACACTAGTTATGAGAAGGGCTGTAGCTCACAGTTAGAGTATCAGCTGTGGAAGCAGAAGGCCTCGGGTTCAAGACCCATCATCTACGATTAAAAGAACTGCAAGGAACAGAGCTCCAGATCCCTCTGCCTGAGAGCTGTTGCAAATCACACTAGACCAGAGTTCTTCAGCCTTGAGAGTGCGACCCCAATGAGGTCACAAAACTTCAGCTGCTTACTGGTAACTTACTGGAACAAAATAGGTCTAAGGCCACTGGACTAGAGAACTACCAGGCAAAGGGAGGGAGGCTACCTGGTGGACCCTTTCAGGTACCAGGAGATGGTGTCCCAGTCCTGCTGAGATTCTTAGCAATTGCACTAAAACAGCTTTCACAGGCTTCATGGTAAATTTTTCTGCTCTCGCCAATAAGAATATTTAGTTACAGTGAACAGGAGGGCGTAATGGGGGCAGGGAGAGGGCGGATAGGGTCCATGGTGGAGAGAGGGGTAAACAGTGGGTCCCCAATCACATTATTTATTTATTGGGATTGTGGCATGAAAAAGGCTGAAGACCACCGGACTAGACTAATACCGGGTAAGAAGGACTAATGCTCTGATTTAGCTTAGGGCAGCTTCAACACACCTTCCGGAAATCACGTTTTTCAAAGTCATTTTCAGCAATCTTCTCATATTCTAGAACAGTTCTGGCATTGTTCAGCTGGAAGGAAAGGCAAGAACAGTATGAGTTTCCACCATAAATGTTTATGACCCAACCAGTCTTTCCATCCATGGCCTTTGCATCCATACTGGGGTTGTTGCTTCTCTCCAGTTTCTGGATTACATACAATCTGATATCAGCTACAGATGTCTGGAAATCACTGTTTTTATTTATTGAAGAATCACTTCCAGTCTTCATGATTTTGCTGATGGATATGGATACATACAAGCAATATCTGCAAAAATTTCCATTTTTTTTAAAAAGAAACCCATGTCCTATATGATAGAGATGTGGATTCCTGTGTGTCTGTTACTCTAAAGAATTATAATCAAGATCTAATTAGGAAAACTGCAATTCTGAAAAGTGGCCAAGGAGATTAGAGGTTAGATATTACCTCTTGCCTTTTTAAAGAACAAAAACAGGAGGAGTTCTTATATTCTTAGAGAAGCTATCTTATAGGCAGGATGGTTGCACATCTCCCAGCAAGGATTTGCTGTATCTTGAGTTCATCATCTGCTTATGTTTGCAGGGACAGGGGAAAATATTTTTTGCAGTACTGCTCTTTGTATGAATTTCTTGAGTGATGGATAGTTATAAACCAGTGGCTCCCAAATTTTTTTGACTGGTGGCCCCCACTGACCTACTGGGCCATTGGCTGCTGCTCCCCATTAGGGCCACAATCCTATACATTTTATAGGGCAGCAGTTTTTTTTTTTGCAAGGATACCATGGCTCTCCTGGCTAGTTTTCATGGCTCACAGTTTAAGAAGCACTGGTTATAAACCTACAAATTAAAACTGAAATCTAAAACTGAACTCCAGATTTACTCAAAGACAACCAGAGAGAGCATTAACAAATGACACTAATACAAGCAGAGGCTAACACATCCTGGGGTTCTGTAATGGTCAAATAAAGGTTCAGGACAACTATCTTGGCACAGTGCACTCTTCCCACCTCTTTGGACAAATCTGGTCACAATCACCTTACCTCTTGTAGAGCTTGTGCGTTTTTGTGATCCAGTTCTAGAACCCGCTGAAAGCAGCGGCTGGCAGCCATGGCATTCCCCAGGGATAGGTGGCACTTTCCCTCCCGTAGATGTCCCTGACATGACAGAGGAGAGATAAAAAACCTTTAGTGGCATATCTGTAAATGGGGGTTAACTCCAGGGGAACTGCACAGGTGGACTTACATACCCTCACAAAGCTGTCGTCCATCCTGACAGACTGCTGGGCATCTCCCAGGGCCTCCCGGAATTTGCCAAGCATCATGAGAGTAGCAGCTCGGTTTCCATAGTAGCTGGCATTGCTGGGACACGCATCTGACAATGTGCAATAGGACAGTGGTTAGTATAAAAACCAAGGAGTCAAATCCATCACCCTGTGCCAAATCCTCAGCTTCTTTTTACTGTTTTCAATAAAGCTGCAGCAAAAAATGAACACCACAAACCATAATCAACAGAATCCCTTTTTAAAGTTTCAACATCTAAAAGAGTTTGGGGGTTCTGTACATTCTTCCTCAGTAATTAAAATGTAATGAACAATTAAAAAGCTAGTTTATACACCTCAAGCGTCAACTACTTTTGCTATGAATTTCAAGAAGCAAAATCATTACATATATTAGTTACCAACCGCCACCCTTGCATCAGCACAGGACACCCTTGGACAAATGCCTCAGTCCAGTGCTTCAGGATAGACTACTGCTGATTAGCCCCCTCCTTTAAAACTTCTCCCTTCTCACCATTCGTCTCAGCACCAGGAGCCCGGCTGCCATTTTAAGCCTTCCATGATGATCCCAGCATAGCATGGAATAATTAAAATGGGTGATGGGGCTTTAGTTTCCCAGCATGGGGACTACAACTGATGCTCTCACTACCTAATGGCCTGCAAAGGCTCACTACACTGGGGGCCACCAATGTAGGAGGCTCTTGAGCCCAAGGCCCACTCCAAACTGGAGTTACTCCTACTCCCTTTAAAAATACTTTTTCTTTTTTCCTTAAAAACTCTTGTAACTCTGTCCTTAAAAACTCTTCTCACCAGGGAAGCCCAGTCCTATCGAGTCCTCCCCCTAGCAACAAATTATGCAATTACTACAAGGCTGCAAGAAAGGCACCTTGCAGGCATCACTTATTTCAGTGATTGTACCTTTGCAATGGAGCTGTAGGTGGTAAGGAAGTAGACAGAGAAATGGGACAATAGGGGAGATAAGACTAGAATCAACAGGAAAGTACCCAAAAAGATTAGCTTCTGACTCATGGCTTCTGAGCCATCAAATACTGCTTGCATGCTTTCAAGTTGTTCTCCACAACCAAGGCTCGCAGTGAAATGGCAAATCTCTGAGCTTTGTCTCTGCAATTCAACATCTTCTCATGTTGAATACTAGGCTGCTTACGCATGCACCCGTCCCTAATGCACGTGCCACAACATCATTGTAATGGACCTAACCCTGCGAAGAACAATGTAGTTTGGGTACAAGTGAATCCCTTTTGGGAAATGTCTTGTACATGCATTACAGGGTTCTTTGCACTGAGTACACTGGATCTACCTGTGGAAACCTATTGCTTGTAGACAGATTGCTGACCCTGGATTGGGACGAATGCATTAGAACAGAGCAGAAATACAGACTGAGTATCCAGAACTCCGAAATACCAAATATTCCAAAATATGGAACTTTTTTTTAGTTCCAACAAGACTTTTAAAAATACTTCTTGCCTAAAGAAATAAAATCACAAATTATCTTTCATGTACAAAATTATTTAAAATGTTGTATAGAATTACCTTCAGGCTATATATGTAAGGGTTAAATGAAAAAAAAAACACAAACTTTGTGTTTAGACTTGGACCCCACCCCCAAGATCTCTCAATATGTACTGGGCCCCCCGTATCCATGGATCCCGTATCTGCAGTTTCACTTATCTGCGGATCGGGTCTGTGCGCCCACACGCGTGCCTTCTCCAAAGGTGAGGGAAGTTGTGCTCCCCTCGCCTCTAGTCTTCTGAGCCCAGCAGAGGCCACACATGTCCACCTGCTGCCTCTGCAGGGCTCAGAATGACAGTTACAGGTTGAAAAATGCTACTTCTGATATTCAGCAAAAAACTGGAAGTGACATTTTTGTCTTTAAAAGGCATTAGGAGGGCTGCGGAAGGCTTTCCCCGGAGGGCTTCCAAGAAATCAAAGCCAAAATATTTCCATAGCCAGATCACTGCAGTTTTTAGATTGGCAAGTCAGGTGAATCTCCTAACTCCCCTTACTTTTTTTTCCCAGGACCTCCAAATGCCTTTTAAAGGCATAAAATTGTCACTTCCTGTTTTCAGTCAAAAACCAAAAGTAGAGTTTTTCGGCCTGTAAAACCTGAAGAGTTTCGGCCTGAAGAGGCTGTGGGTGGGGCCTCTGCTAGGTTCAGAAGACTGTCTGGAAGCAAAGGGAGCTCTGCTCCCCTCGTCTTCAGAAGGTGGCAGGGGTGTTCTCTCATATCCACGGTTTCACTTAACTGTAGGGGTGGGTGAGTCCTGGAATGGAACCCCCCACAGATATGGGGGCACACCTGTATATGCAGGTGTTCCAAAATACAGAAAATCCAAAATACTTCTGGTCCCAAGCACTTTGGATAAGGAATGCTCAACCTTTACAAAACTTTGTTGAGAGAAATCAAGCCCAAGATATTCCCATAGTCAGATTGCTCCAGTTTTTAGGTTAGCAAGTCAGGTGAATATCCCCTCTCCCCTTACTTCTTCTTACCTATGGCTTTTGTGTAGTAGTTGTATGCTTCATTATAGTCCTTCTTGGCATAAAAGGCATTCCCTTGCTCCTTGAAGGACTCTGCTTCTCTGAAAAGACAAGATATCACAACCTGGAAGAGGCAGCAGCATCCAGCATAGACAAGACAACAGGACGGCGATCTAATCACATAGACCTCATGCCTCTTTGCACTATAGACTTTTTATCTGTAGAAGCAGAATTGTGAAATTAAGGCTTTCTATTTCATTCTCTCTGTACATATGCTGCAATGCCAAGCAAGAGGGTGCTTTGAGTACTGTAACCAGAACTTTTCAGAAGGAAGTTACACAATAGAACATGGGGTGCAAAAGTCTCTTTGGTAGACTAGTTGAAATATTTATTTAAAATACAATTTAAATAAAAAAATCTCAATTGAAAAACCATGGATATTTATCCACCCGGGAGAGAACATGGAATACTGATCCAACTCCTACAATGAGACTTTTAAAGCTCATATTTAAATTTATGTAGGTCTACTTATTTTTTGCACCCTGCTGAATCACTGAAGATAACCCATTGTTCACAATCTGGTGATTAGAGGAAACAGCCAAATTAATAGAAGGCATTATCACATTGCTAAAGAGAAAATGCACAATACCCTTTGGCAGGGGGGGAGAAACTGAATATTTGCCTAAAAAGTACATAACAAGGCTTAAATATGATTGCTATCTGCTACTGAACAAATGCTTCAGGACATAAAGGTAGTTCTTGAAGAGTGCCATTTTAATGCCCACCAAGCTGGGAATCCAGATCTCAGGCTCTAGCCATTGAACCAAACAGAGAAACAAGTCAGTCCTGAGTCCCCAAGCAGAAGGCTCTGAACTGGTTTCTTCAGCAAAGCCAGAACACAGCACAGAGCTTTACCCCCCTCACTACCCACAACAACCAAAAGGCGTTCTGGAGTGGACAATGCAAGCTATGTTAGGAAAGTCCCCAAGAAAAGCAAAACAAAACAAAAGAGGGTTGTGTTGGGGTGTGTTAACATAGTTTTAACCTCATTCTGGCCACCCCCTCAGTGTTCCCTCCCCCAAGGCAGTTCTCACTAGAATGTAACAGTTCATCAGCTCTCAAACACAATAGGATCCAAGAATATTTCAGCTCAAAAGGGGGCCTGTGGAGGTCAAGACCAAGAGGCGTGCAGCTCACATTTACTGTAGCCAATCACATTTGGTTCAAGAAGTTGACAATGACCCTGATTTGTCACTTAATCCAATGAATGGCACAGGGAGCAGCACATGCAGTCCAATAGGCTCAGGCAGTCCAAAAGAACAACTGATGCAACTCCATCAAGGCTGACATTTCTTCCTTTCCTAGCCCTTTTCACTTTATTTATTTTTTAATCATCATCATTGTGGGCAGGCACCAATAGTCCTTAGGGAGTTGGAAGGGAAAAAAGAGAACTTGGAAAATGAGGGGTTTGGGAACTGGCTCTTTTTGGTTTTGTTTTGCAAACAGCAGATACACTGCCTGGACTGTATGAATTCAGACTGCAAGTATGCATTCATGTTATTGAATTCTTCCCCTATACCAAAAACCCTGCACACTAGAAAAACTAGAAGGCAGGGAAAAGAATTCTAGCCTGTCTGACAAGCTACTTTTCTACGTGCAGGATTTTGTTTCTAATATATGGGGGAAGCATCCACCTGCAGTCTGAAACTGAAGAGTCTTGACATAAGTTTGCCAGCTCATCTGCTGTTTGTAAGATCCATTCTAAACATCATATAAGTGAAGTGGAAAACCAAAGTGGCAGAAATCTGGACTGTTCCACTTCAGAATACAGTACAGGTAGGGGGAGTCATATTTCTTAAACCTCTTCCACATAAAAAGCTTCCTACATGTAGTAAACCAGAAAATTAGGGAGTGGTCTGTGCAAAACCTTTCCTCCAATGTGCTCATTAGCGATATTCAGTGAGGTTTGTTGCATGGAAGGCATTCTAAAATGTCTGCAGTCTGAAGTGGAACTGTCCAGAATTCTACCAGAATTCTGATTTTTACCTCACTGCATAATGTGTAGTAGACTGGTCTTAGAGGGGAAAGAGATCCAGGACATAAGCATACAAGAAAAACAAGAGCCACGGTACAGAACACTGCTTGCCATCATGCCCTACTTCCCCTAAGCAAAGCATAAGAACTGCTGTTGCTCTTTAACAAACAAATTTTCAGTTCTCAGAAGTCTCTATCAGTTCTGGTCATACAAACCAGGTAACTGTCAAAAGACACCAACAGCCACTCAGCGTATCAAAATACCCCAGGAAAAAAGTGTTGTTCCTTGTAACACTTTGGAGCATTAAAATTATGTAACCCGTTTTCCCCAATCCATACCATTTCATACTTCCTGTATTCTCCCACAATAAATTGGACTGTGCTCTAGTTTTCCCAAACAACTGCCCCACCTTCTGCATTTATCCTATTTTTAAACTTGAGGATTGCACTAAAAGGGTAAATCAGACCCAACTGCAGAAAAAGGAGGAAACAAAAACACATGTGTGCATGTATTTAAATCAAAGGTAGGCAGAAAGTAAAGTAGGATTTACTAGATTTCTAGGTGATTCTCAACTAATTCCCAACTGTTCAACAATAACAACAAAACATTACTTTGTTCTAAATTAGACTGCCTAAGCTAAAGGAAGTCAGGAGTTATGGGGTGACCAAGAGTTCACTTCTGCTACTGAAAATAAATTCCTGGGCTGAACATGTGCTCAGAGGCATTGCGGTTCTTAATCTAAATGGGTGTGTCTGCCCTGGAGTCACTGTTCGCCAGCTGGCCTCAGCTGATGAACCTCAGGATTCTAGCAGAAAATAAAGTAGGTCCCATGAGCCTCAAGGAGAAGGCCACAGCTTCATGGCAGAGCAAAATGCACACGGTCCCAGGTTCAACCCCTGGCATTTCTGGGCAAGGCAGAAAAATCTGGAGAGTCTCCATCAGAAAGTGACAACAATAGCTAGATAGACCAAGGGTCTGACTGCATATAAAGCAGATTCCTCAGTTTCTAAACCTGGTCTAAACAACCTAAAAGTGGTTGAATGAGTTTTCACAAGGTAACATCTACTGCAGAATTTTTGTCCAACTTTATTTGAACCACTGATTTCCTTTGCTTTCAGCTCTTGGTCTCTGAAATAACACATTGGCCTTTGAGATTAGGCTTTGCTGTTCCATCTGTACAAGGGGAAGGGGCTTGTTCTGCTTCAGGGGCATGGTAGCCTAGAGGCCAAGTTTCAGTTCTGCTTCAGGGCCATGGTAGCCTAGAGGTATGTGGCACTCATAGTACACATTCAAAGCACTGGAGTCCTTCCTAATGCAGCTGTACAATGTCTAGGAGCTTCGTAGTAGTGGGAGGAGACGTTTTAGGGCTTTGTTGTAGCTCTGTCCTCCACCTCCAGGGTTCACCAGAGAGGGACGCCAACTCTTTCCTCAACAAAGAGTCTCATTGAGAGAGCTGGATTGTATTTTTAGCCAAGCCAGATTCTTTCTCCAGCTTCAAAAGTAGCAAGTGGGGAACGCAGCCTACATCAGCGCAGGCCATACAGAATGACCTCATTCAGGCAGTAGCATCTGCTCAGAACAGAAACAATCACTCGTGATATCAGGAGATCAGAATTTTTTCCCTTGTTGTCCAGTCAGAGTCCTTAGTAAACAAGGGCAGGACTTAAAAAAAAAATCCTCTTCTGTGTGTCTTCACCACATTGATGAAGCATGGTAGACCCTACTGGCTGCAGTTTTGGTGTTTGACCCGTGGGTTATTTTGGACTCAGGCAGATTCTTCAGGAAAAAACCAGGGAAATCTGCTTTTTTCTTGCAAGACCTCCTTAATACGAAATGTTGCATTTCTCTCCTCCCCTGGCAACAAAACAAAACTTAAGAGAGAAATCACAGTTACATTTTCTTTAACAGTGTGGTTTTCAGACTCTTGTTGGGAATGGAGGGGCTTCTTAATGAGATTGTCGGTATCAATGACTGATTATGTTGCTGTGACAGGTTTTTAACTGGGAAGATGGGATTAAAATATTTAAAGAAATAATTTATATTAAATCAATATTGGCAGATGAACCTTCCTAAAAGAGAGCTTGCCTAATGCTACCAATTTTTCCTGCAGCGTGCAGTGATGGAGGTGCCTTTTACAGCACACACTCAGTTCACGTGAGGCAACTGTGAGGCCCAACACACCTGGCCCATGAACTCTTTATCCAGACTATGTTCTGGTCTCTTCAGCAATATGCAGGAGTTCTTCAGAGGATGAGACAGTATGAAAAGTGCTATATGGAGACAGGAAGATTGAAAGTCACTTCTTCAACGAGTTCTGTTTATTTCCTTTGCTTATACTCCCACATGATTAGTCCTTCTGCCTACCTCCTGATCTGTTAAAATCTCCCTGTTCCATGTTGTCGAAATTACAGTGAATTATTATGCTATAACAAAGGATTATAGTGTTTATTTTGTACTTGAAGCCCACCTTATTACAGGGTTCAAGCCCATGTTTTCTAAAACTGTCTAGAGAAATCTGTCTCAGCATTTCATTAGACAAATCCTGAAAATGTTGCGTTTTAACTCTCCAATGTCTGTAAACATTATTTGCTCTCCTCATACAAGGGTCAAGGGGACTCTGATTCATTCATTTAAAAACAAAAATGAGATTTACCTGACAGTGGCCTGGTTCTGCTATAATACTAAACTTTAATTTAGCGCTTGCATAAACAAGGCTTGGAGACCTGCAGGTTTGCATACACCACTCCTTTTCTCTCGCATGCAACAGGAAGAAAGTAAAAGTTCTTGCTTTTTGTTTAGAACAAATCACAGTTCTATATAGGGTCAGCCCTGCCATGAAGCAGAATGAAGAGATTACTGAAGGAGGTAATGAATTGAAAATGGGTGCCTTCCACCCATGTCTGCCTGCTGTCTTCCCCAGCTAGACACTTCGCCCCACACTCCAGTCCCCTTTTTGACCAAGCAAGAGGAGAACTAGGAGAGCAGCAACCTAATCTTCCTCTTTGATTAAAAACTCATCAAGTTCCTGGCCCCCATAGCTACAAATATATGAAAACAGAACAGCCCCCCCCCCCAAAATAATCCATCCTCAGAAAATATGAAAGCATGTTATGATAGCCCATCTTCACTCAATTTTTAGCTGCCACGGCTTCCAGGATCATTGTTCATGTTCAGTCTCAAGGGCTGACTAAAGACTTACAAGTATCCGCCAACCGGAAGGTCTATTTAATACATAATGGTAGGAGAACATGCATTCACTGCAACAACTCACACCAGGCAGCCACACCCCCTGGAAAACAGGGTGCAGGTTTTCAAACTCTTGGGGAGAGTAACAACAACAGTTGTTAACAACAGTTGAACAACAGTAAGTCTTGGTGAGAGCGGGGGGAAGGCAGTGAAGCGATCCCCAGGGATAGCTAAGGGGGGATTGCAGGGACTGGGATGTACTTACCAGTCCCTGCAGCAGCCTGCGCTAGCGTCTACAGGGCTCCCCAGGCTTCTAAAAGTAAAAGTGGAGTGATCGCGCCCCACTTCCGCAAAACCAGAAGCGGAGTGCGACTGCTCCACTTTCAATTCTTATGAGCTGAGGAGCCCTGCAGATGCTCACACAGGGCTCCCCGCACCCTGGGAAGGCTGCTGCAGGGACTGGTAAGTACATCCCAGTTCCCCACTTAGCGATCCCCAGAATCGCGTTGCTGCCTCTTCCCTGCCTCCTCGCTGCCCCCACCCTTTAAGGGGGCAGTGGTCAGGGTCTTCAGGCTGGGGCGTCGTGACGCCCCAGTTTGAAAACCAACTGTTTTAGGGCAATGTGGAGTAGAAGTGGCTGCCTGGAGCAAATTGCTGAAAAGATCGGGTGCAAAAAAAGGAGGCTGCAGCATGGAACGGTAGGCTTTGCCACCACCATGCCACACCTGAAATTAGTATCATGGTGCACCAGATCTGAATCATGGGCTGGAGTTTGGAGACCCATGGCTTAGAACACTACTCTTTGGAGTCTCTAGAATTGTTGCAAGATGAGAGTTAACTCTGTTGGCAGGAAGAGACAGCCCAGAGATGAGCTGTGTGTCTCCTCCAGCCCTGACTGTAAGTTGCAGGCCAAACAGCACACAATGCAGGTTATTGTAGCATGCTTGAAAATATTCATCTGTGCACCTCTGCCCCCTAGTGTTTTATGCAAAGAACTGGAATCATCTATCTGCTCCAACACAGTGTTAGAAGAGCAAACACCTGCTCTGCTCACCTCACATTTATTCTGCAGATTCCTTTCATACACACTGCTTCGGGGGGGGGGGGCAGACTGCTAAAAGTTACTTCTAAAGAACTGCAACCTCAAACCTGCACCTTTAGAATTTTCTTTGCCCTTGAGGCATTCATCACAAGCAGCTCATAACCTGTCAGTATTTCACTTTCATTGCAGCATACACTGCCCTGCATTGCTCTGCTAGAAATTCAGCTGGCTTTGGTTTCTCTTTCCTGGAAATCAGCCGGCTGCCAAGTATACAAGCGCTATTAAAAAGTCAGAGAGTTTTGTACTCCAAATAGGAGTACAAAGCCTGGCTAGAGGAACTCCTTGGATAAGACACTTGTAAAGAAAAGATAATTGAAAAACTGTGGTTAAGACAGGCTGAAAGCTGCCTACAAAGCAACAGCTGCCCACCTAATCAATTCTTTTTGTACAGTAGCAGGGAAAAAGAACATACTTTTATTTCACCTATACTATACACCCTTTGGCTGCCTCAGCAAAAGGAGTATTAAGATATCACAGCTATGGTGCTTTACTATGTTGGAAACAAGAAAACTTTTGCATTTATTTTTTTTAAGAATAAGGTTACCTCTACTGGGTCTTCCTAGGGTCAAGGAGGACTGCCACCACTGCCAGTAAATCTCAGTCACTATTGCCCTTCGCTCCAGAATTTGCCACAACTGGAGGCAGAATATTAGATAACATGGTCTTATATTAAACAAATAAGGGCCCGATCCTATCCAACTTTCCAGTGCCAGTGGGGCCGGGCCAACGGGGTGTGCACTGCATCCTGTGATGGAGGGACACTCACAGAGGCCTCCTCAAGGTATGGGAACATTTCCTCCCTTATCTTGGGGTGGTATTGCTGCTGCACCGGTGCTGGAAAGTTGGACAGGATTGAGCCCTCTGATGGCTGTTTCAGCTCTGCAGAACACTGTCTGGATTGCAGAACCCAGAGCTACCTGCCCTGGAGCCACTTGTGCATGACATGCCTTTCTCATTCCTGCTCTGGACTGACTGTGTCAATTTCTCAGTGTACAGAATCTTATGCTAGTAAGCAGGAAATGGGTAAAATCCGAAAAAGGAACCACCTATAGGTCCGAGGTTAATGATATGTCTCCCCTCTTAGACAATTTGATTCCTGATGTCTGTAGCTAACACTTTACAAATAGAAGCCAGTTAATCTATTCCCCATTAAAGAACTTGTAAGAACCCAATGGATTTGTTAGTGCAGCATCACATTTTAACCAACCTTATTCTCACTGCTATTGATACTTTCCAACTCTCATGAAATCATTCCAGGACAACGCCACAAAGGGAAGGGATTGCAAACGGATTATCTCTGGATACAGGTGAAATGAAATACCTGAACAGTTCAAGTGCATCAAACTTGTCCTGTGCCATACATGCACTAAGCCACATTCACATTTGCTTAAGTTCTTATTTACTTCCACTGTTGCTGAGACCTTCTACTTCTGCCAAGGTGATGTTAGAGACATAGTGCTGTAAAATGTACAAGAATGAGATCTGCCGCAAACTTACAAGGCAAATGTCCCCATTTTAAGGAATGAAACTTTTTAGAGATGACTGTAAATGACTGCTAACAATCACAATCTCTATACTTGCAGATATTCACAAGCTGACTTGACATTCCTTTGTGATGGTAATGGTCACATTTCTGATTCAAAGTCATACATAGCCTTTGGAGATCCTTCACTCTTGGGTCTCTCCACATTATGAAATAAAGATGACTGTATTTACTCCAGTAGAGATTCTCATTCTAGATACTGCTGAGAGACATGCATGCAGTTCCTTCCTGGAGACACCACCAAACGGTAACATGAGAAATGGTAATCTCTTAAAAGTCTTTACATTTCATGTCTCTTAGTAATGAGATGGGTTTCCTTTGCATGGTGACCTGGAAGCAAGGTCAAAAGAAGGTACTGGCCAGCTTTTTAGTTCTCATATATTTTATAACGCTGACCCTCTTGACCATCTGTGCTGAGAAGCCATGTCAATAAAATCCTCTAAGTCAGCTTCCATCTGGCATTCCCCACCCTACTCCCCTACAGAGGCATCATTTACACTTTCCATAGCCCTTAAAGCAGGTCTTTTCTTTCCCATAGTCCTCAAGACTCTTGAACACAGCCAGGACCAAGGCGTTTACCAACACAAGAGGAGCCTGCAGTAAGTGGCCCAACTAGCCCAGCTAGATCCAGGTGTTGTAGAACATTTAGAACAGTACACTTTATCAACAGAGTACTCACCAACCTTTAATCATGGCTATTCAAAACAGCCAAAGCATTAAGCCACGTGCTCTGAATTGTACAAAAAAAAAGTTTTCAGATGCATCTAGTCCTTTGTTTAAATGCATTTCTACTATTGGCTATTATTCCTATTGGTACTGGCAGACAGTTCCACAGACACTGATGCCACTCCTAGTCATAGATAACATCACTAGCAAAGTGCATCCAATCCTTCTGCGTTGCAAAACAGGAACACCTGAGTTGCAAGTGTACTGCAGTGTTTTTTTTAAGTTTTTTGTCTTCAGGGAACTTTTACCACACTGACTCATTCGCTGAGGAACCAGGAGGACATTGAAACAAGTTTGGGATGGGGAAGAGCACAATTAATTTAAAACAGGGTGCTGACAAAGCTTGGTAGAATTCACTTTTGCTCTGCATTGAACGACAGTGTGCCCCAGAACACACTACAATATTATCTTCTGTCTACACATTATGGCTGCGGTTCCCAAACTCTTCAGGAGTTTGGGAGCCGCAGAAAGTCTTTGTGGGGAGGGGGGAATGCAGCGACACAATTCCTAGGACTGTGCCGCTGCCAGGGTACCAGGACAACTAAGCCTCCCGGGGTGCGGAGAGCCCTGCAGAAGCCTCCACAGGGCTTCCCAAGCCTCGGAGAATGGAAAAATAACTATCACAACCCACTTCCGGTCTGCGACAGCTAAAATGGAAGTGGGTCATAATAGTTATTTTTACATTTCTGAGGCTTGGGTACCAGATATGTCCTTTGCATGTGTTGGCAACCAAAGAGATCAGTTGGGACTCTGGGGCAAGGAGAGAAGGTTAGATTTGGCCCTGTTGCTTTCTGCTGATCACTAATTATGGCTGTGATAGGAGAAACAGCTCCAGCTTTGCAAGGGGGAGACTTGTATGCAAATCCCACTAAAGCCATGAAAGTTCACTGTGGCAAGCTACTCACTCTCCGTTTAACCTAATTTCCCTGGTTGCTCTGAAGATAAACCATACTGCAATTTGCTGCTTGTAAAGGGTAAGTAAGGCAGTCCTGACCGTCACCCTGTGAGGCCGAGCAGTTTGCCAGTCACTCTATGACACAGAAGCACATGTGGAGCAGGTCAGCTAAATCTGTCATTTATCGTGTCTTGGAAATATAACAAACACGCAACTGGAGACCTGAGAGGAAAAAGTAAGGAGTGCTATTTTAAGGAATAGGAAACTAAAACCTCATTCATTTATGGGCAGGAGCCACATTGCTAATTTATTCTGATTTCTCCCTTCACATTCAGCCAGCCAAGGTCACACCCAGCCCTTCAGCAGTTATAAAGTTAAAAGCCTCAGAAAACAAATCACCAGCTATTATCAGAAACTTGCCCCAAAGGATGTTCACCAAACATCTCTGGATTAGTCACTGCTTTTGCCGCATTTTCCCCTAAAGCAAGGGTTCTCAACCTATGAGGCCTGCACCTCTAGGAGGTGCATGAAGGGAGACCAGCTGTGAGGTGTTGCCAGAATTAAGAAAATATTTCACACTGATACACTTTTTTTCTAGACGAGGACAATCTGGCCACACAACATGTATTGTATTTGGTTTTCTCACTGATTTTTCTTGTAATGAATGCCTTCAAATTCTATAAAGTGAACAATTTTTTTTCTAAGACTGAAATTTAATACTGTGTTTTCAAATTCTATTCTTTGTCATATATATTTAGTGAAATTTCAGGAAAATAGCAAATAACAACACAGATTGGGTATCCCTTATTTGATTCTTGGGACCAGACTTTTTTGGTTTTTTCCCTATTTCAGAATACTTGCATATACATAATGAGAGATCTTGGGGATGGGGTCCAAGTCTAAACAAAAAATTCATTTATGCTTCATATACCCCTTATACATATAGCCTGAACGTAATTTTATACAGTATTTTCAATTATTTTGTGCATGAAACAAGGTTTGTGCTTGAAACACAGTTTGTGATTTTATTTCTTTAGGCAAAAAAGTAAAAAAAAATGTTGGCACTCAAAAATGTTGCGTATTAGGAATTCTCTGTATTTCAGAATTACAGATAAGGGTTGATTAATCTGCAATAACAGATAACTGAAATAAAGCAAACAAAAAAACAATTTTGGGAGAGGTGATGAACAGCTTGAAGTTTTCCAGAGAGTGCATGAGGCACAAAGGTTAAGAACCTCTGTGTTAAAGCTGATGGTTTATCTGAAAGTGAGAGAGAACAGTGATCTACTATCCCCATACCACATATAACTCTCAATCGTGTCCTCTCTTAATCATGTTCTCCCCATCCCAAGATAAAAAGTCCCCAAGACTGTAATTTTCCTTGTTCTAGGTCTTTTTGGTTGCACTCTTTGGACTCTTTTTCAGCTCTGCAATATCCTTTTTGAGGTGTAGTGATCAGAACTGTACACAGAATTTCAAATGTGGCTGCACTATAAATTTATATAGGGGTGTTATAATAGTCAGTCATTCTCTATAGCTTTCCTAGTATGGAACCCTAGTATGGAATTTTCCTTCCGAGTTGATGTTTTTATTGAAATATTCACCCCAACCCCTAGATCTCTTTACTGGTTTGTCACCAATAATTCAGATCCAATCAAGACCCCAACTAGAGAGCCAAAATGGTGTGTGGTAGTTTGGGAGTTGGATCCAGGTTCAAATCCCCACTCAGCCATGAAGCTTCCCGGGTGACCTTGGACCAGTCGCTATATCTCAGCCTCCCCTACCTCACAGGGTTGTTTTGAGGACAAAAGGAGGGGAGGAACTATGTATGCCTCCCTGAGCTCCTTGGGGGAAGGGTGGGGTTAAAGTGTGACAAATAAATAAAAAACTTAAATCCTGATTTGTCCGGAAGTTGGAATGGTCCTAAGCTGGAGCATGGCTAAACTGGAACAGAGCGCCTGCCCAAAAACACAAGAACAAATGGATTGCAGAAACCCAGTGTACTGTATATGCGAATTTGGGATTTTTTTTGCCCTACTGTGTGTGATATTAGACTTACTGACATTGAACTGCATTTAACATTTGGCTGCCTATTCACCCAGTTTGGAGAGATCTTCTGGAGCACTGCACAATCCACTTTGGTTTTACCACCCTGAAAAGTTTGGTGTCAGTGGCAAACTTGTCCACCTCACTGTTTACTCCTAAGTCCACATCATTTATGATGAAATTAAAAAACACTGATCCCAGAACAGACCTTGGAGGACCCTGCCTCTTACTTCACTGTAAAAAAAAACACTGTAAAAACTGCCCAATTATTTCTGCTCCCTGTTGCCTGTTTTTTAACCAGTTATCAATCCGTGTCCTCTTATGCCATGACCACTAAATTTAGAACCTTTGGTAAGGCGCTTCATCAAAAAGCTTTCTGAAAGTCCAAGCATACGTTGTCAACTGGATTGTTTCTATCATATGTATGTTGACAATTTCAAAGGATTCAAGAATGTTAGTGAGGCAGGATTCTGCAGAAACCATGCTGATTCTCTTTCAGCAAGCCTCATCCTTGAGGCCTCAAGCCTCTTTCAGCAAGCCTCATGTTTAACTTTTAATTAAGCCTTCTACCAATTTACCCAGAAGAGACACTAAGAGAGCAATCCAAACTGGGTGCTCAGCCGGCGCGACCCTTGCACCAGCCTGGGAGGGTCACAAACTTGTCATAAAGCACGCTTGCACCTCCTTAGGAGTTAGCCAGATCAGCACAAGGATGTGAGCCAGCCTGTGGAGGCTGTATCCACTGCAAGAAAACTCGGTAAGTTCGTGCTGGCTGAGCTTGGCAGGCATGGGGGTCAGAGGGGCTTGGAAGGAATTGTTTTGGAATGGGGGAGGGCTGGTGGCACGCAAGTGGGGGTGGAGCCAGGACCTGACAGTTATGCCAGATCCTGACCCCGTTCCAGGGCAGCATGGAGTGGGTCCAGGCTGTTTGGTTCTGCGCCACCTCTTTAAGTGGCGCAGATTCGATCTATTGGGATTGCAGCAGCTCTCCCTGGGGTAAGAGAAAGCGTTTCTCCTTGCCCCAGGCTGAGTCGCTTGCAGCCCGAAATCAGCAAGTCAGCCTGCCTGTTCCAGTGCAAGTTAGGATTGTGCTGTAAGCTAACTTGCCTTAAATTTCCTTGATCCATTGAAAAATATCAGTGTTACACTGTCTGTCTTCCTGTTCTCTGGTGCAGAGCCTAATTCAAAAGACAAGTTACATATTCTGTTTGAAGACCAACAACTTTGCATTTGAGTTCCTTAAGAACTCTAGTGAATGTCATCTGGACCCAAATACCCTATTTATACCCAGATAAAAATTGATAAATATTTAATTTGTCAATATGCTCTAGAACAGGGGTGTCAAACATAAGGCTTGTGGACTGGATATGGCCTATGGAAGCTCTTTATCTGGCCTGTGTGGTAATTGGGCTCTCCCATATCTTAAAAATATTATCAAGATTGCATATTTTCACTTCTGTCATTTGCACCCAATGAGTTTCTATGTGAGAATAAAGTGCTGATTTCTGGTCAACATCTCCACATCACTTCCCGGTTAATGACATCACTTCTGACCCTCAGCAGCTGCCATGAATGCTATTCAGCCCACCATACGAAATGAGTTTGTAGATCTAATTGTCCAACTGTCTCCCTGGCAGGTTTCCTGCATCTAATGTATTTAAAGAAGTTTTCATCATACCAAATTTGTATTCCTGAGTGTTCCCATTTAGGCACGGCTTCTATTTCCTGAAGGAAGCCTTCTTGCCTTTTATAGCTTCCTTGTCTCCACTTATGAGCCATGCTGACCTCCTCTGGGATTTTTTGGTGACTTTCCTACTTAATGGTATACATTCTAGTTGAGCTTTAGTTTAGTTGAGATCTCTGGAGAGATCACACTCTTGCAACATTCTCTTTCAGCCTTCTTTCTGAGAAGTCCTCTTTTAAAAGGCAAACGTGTTAGCCTTCTTTGGAACTTTCTAATTACATATATGTTCAGCTGAACAGTATTATGGTCACTGTTCCCCACTGGTTAAACACTTAAATCTCACTCTTCATGGGATTAGTATAGGGTCACTTTCCTTCTGGCCAGTTCCAAGAACAACTGTTCTATGACACGATCATTTAGGGTAGTGTTTCTCAAACTGTGGGGTTGGGACCCACTAGGTGGGTCAGGAACCAATTTCATGTGGGTACCCATTCATTTCAATGTTTTATTTTTAATATATTAGACTTGATGCTACCACGGTATGTGACTGCATTTGGGGAAATGTTACAGATCTATACTTTTAACAGGCTACTGTGTATATGCGTTCAACAATGACAGTCAATGGGATTTACTCCTGGGAGTAATCATAAAGCAATCACAGAACAAAATGTCATGTGCATAGGATTGCAGCCTAGGATTGTTAAAAATTCTCCTGCTTGATGATGTCATTTCCTGTCATGATGTCACTTCCAGTGGGTCCTGACAGATTCTCATTCTAAAAAGTGGGTCCTGGTGCTAGAGAACTACTGATTTAGGGTATCTAGAAATGTTCTTTCTCAGGGTAGATTCATGTTCAGTCTGTGACACTCTATATACGGGTAACTGAAGCTATCTCTTACAACACCGCTGTCTCCTTTGGATGCCTCCCTGATTTCTTCCCCAGTATTTTGAATAGAAAGATGATGGCATATCCTTTAGCACTAAATTACTGTTTGAGCCTGGTATGATTCTGAGGAGTCTGGCTGCCCTCAGTGTTCTAGCTTGTTGGATTCTATACCCTTCTTTGACATATCCAGTTACATCATATACACCCCCCCCCCCACACACAATGACACTCCCCACCTTTTCTATAAAGTTTGTATCTTGGAATAACTGTATCCCACTGGTTCTACCAGGATTCTGTGTGCCCACTTATCTGTTTTCTTCTTTGAAATCAAGCACTCCTCTAGCACAGACACTTTACATATAAACACTAATGCACTGTTTTCTATTTCAAACGTTGCAGGTGTATGGCTTTTTCCCCAGTGGTCTTTTACACTTTCCAATCTGTCCTACTGTATTCTCATTTCCAAGTTGTACCCTCTCTCATTCTGGATGAACTGAAACATCTATACCAGTGTTTCTCAAACTGTGGGTCAGGACCCACTAGGTGGGTCGTGAGCCAATTTCAGGTGGGTCCAATTTCATTTCAATATTTTGTTTTTAATACATTAGACTTGATGCTATCATGGGATGCGACTGCATTTGGAGAAATGTTACAGACCTGTACAAGCTACTGTGTATATTCTTTTAACAATGATGGTAAATGGGATTTACTCCTAGGTAAGTGTGGGTAGGTTTGCAGCCTAGCAAAAATTTGCCTGCTTGATGATGTCACTTCCGGTGGGTCCTGATAGATTCTCAGTCTAAAAAGTGGGTCCTGATACTAAATGTGTGAGAACCACTGATCTACACACTTACTTGACCTGAACTGAATGCTGCCCAGCTCCTGTTGGCTATCCCTCCAGGTTTGGTTTAAATGGTGCTGATGTCCAAAGGAGATTATTACTTTAGAGATAAAATAGCTTTCAACTTTCACCAAGAAGGTGGAAATATGCAATATCCCAAGATCCTCTATTACTGGAATCCTAACCATTTCTCCAAACAAGAAACCTAATGCTAATCTAACACCACCACAACAAGGTGTTTCATTGCTACCCTCTACAGTGAAGAACAGCTTCCTGCTGAATGCAGCTCCTTCACACAATCTTTCTTGCCACCATGCTAAGCAGGTGCAGCATAGTGCTCAAGAACAGAAGCTAGAGAAGTCCCTGGCTAAAATGTCTACTCAGCCATTAGATTTCTATGGGTGGTCTTTGACAAACCACTCTCATTGTAAAATAGGGGCTAATGTATGCTTTGGAAATGGGCCAAAGCTCAGTGGGACAGCCAATACTTGGACAGTCAATGTTTGGTATGCAGAATTCCATCCACTCTACCCCCAGCTCAATCTTTGTTAAGGTTAGGAAGGGTCTAACAATCCAGAGAACGGCTACTGGTTTTCCTAGACAAGAACGCAATGGACCAATGGTCTGCCTCAGAATACAGGAGTTTATGACAGGTTGATATTCCTTATCCAGACTGCTTGGAATGGGAAGGCGTCAAGATTTTGGATTTGTCTTGATTTTGGAATCATTGCATCAATATAATGAGAATTGCTTCCTCTGGCTCTTTTCACTCTTATCCATAAGGGTGTCCGCTGGCCTCTTTGATGTTTTTCAACAAGGTCTGTACAGGTAGAGTAGAACTTACAGCCTGTACCTGCACAGCTAAATACACACAGGTAAACAGGCATCTGAGATTAGAAGGAAGGACTGTGCCTGTACCTGCACAGGTAAATGTTGTTGTTCAGTCGTTAAGTCGTGTCCGACTCTTTGTGACCCCATAGACCACAGCACGCCAGACCTCCCTGTCTAACCATCTATCTAACCATTGCATCCTCTGCCGTCCCATTCTCCTTTGGCCTTCAATTTTTCCCAGCATCAGGGCCATTTCTAAAGAGTACTCCCTTCTCATGGGATGACCAAAGTACTTAAGCTTCAGCTTATGTCCTTCCAATGAACAGTCAGGGTTGATTTCCTATAGGATTGACTAATTTGATCTCCTTGTAGTCCAGGGGACTCTCAGAAGTCCCCACACCACAGCACAGCTCAAAAGTCCAACACCACAGCACAGGTAAATACACAGGGGCAAACATGCATCTGAGATTAGGAGGAAGGACTACCATGGCACAATGACTGACTTCCATCCTGAGCATCAGTACCTCTCCCTTTGGGGACCAAGCGCTGCTGTCAATCCTCCCATCCCTGTTACAACCTCAAGAATGGCCAAGGCTCCTTCTGGACCAAGAGCCTGTCTTCATCTGACAGTGGCTACTCAGACCCTCCAAGCAAGCCTATGAGCATAGCATAAAAGCAGCATCCCTCCCAACCCATTTCAGGGGTAACATGCTCCTGCCCATGGAGGTTCTACTTAACTATACCAACCCCCACTGATCCTGGCTTGAGCTTGAAGCCAGTTTCTCATTCATGAACCCCTGGGGAGAAGTGGGCCAGTGTCAGTGCCCACCCCAGCCCAGCGCCTTCTGGACACCTCTTCCCTACAGCAAGGGCACTCCTTCCTCGCTTCCCTCCCCCTCAGGGTGCAGGCTCTGCCCCCTGTCCAGCCCCCCTCAGGGTGCACGCTCCACCCCCTGCCAGCCCCCAACAGTACCCCCCCTCAGGGTGTAGGTTCCGCCCGCTGCCCAGTCCCCCCTCAGGGTGCAGACTCTGCCCTCCTGTCCAGCCCCCCAAGCAGCCCCCCTCAGGGGGCATGCTCCATCCCTGTCCAGCCCCCAGGAGCCCCTCCCCCTCAGGGTGCAGGCTCCGCCCCCTGCCTAGCCCTCCTCAGGGTACAGGCTCCGCTCTCCTGTCCAGCCCAAGCAGCCCCCCACAGGGTGCAGGCTCCGTCTCCGTCCAGCCCCAAGCAGCCCCTCCCCCTCAGGGTGCAGGCTCCGCCCCCTGCCCAGTCCCCCCCCCCTTAGCAGGGAGCACAACCTCACTCCAGACGGGCGCGCAGGGCTGGGGGGGAGTCCTACCTGCGCGTCCCCGCGTCCTCGTCCTCGTCGCTCAGCATCCCCGACGCCTCCGGGTGCGGGGCCGACACAGCCGCGGCCGGCGCCATAATCACGTCGCACTCGCCGCCCGCCGCCGCCATCTTCCTTTTCCTTCCTGCCGCGAGCAACGGCCGCCGAGCCGGGACGAGAACGAGCGAGACAGCGAGAGAGAGAAGGGAGCGGAAGTTCGCTCATCCACATCCGGAGAGCGAGGAGAAGGGCCGAGACTGCTAGAAAGGCCACTTCCGATCGGGACGCAGTCCTCCAAGAGGCGTCTGCTGGGTCCTAGCGCCAGGAGGGGGCAGCCTGGAGAGCCTAAGCAGAGCTCGAGGCAGCGCTGGGCGCTGAGGCGGGGGTTTTGTCCGCCACAAGGAGGCGCCTGAAAGCCCTGCGCAGAGATGGGGCTGTGTGATGCTTCCCCCCAATAGGCCTGCTGGGCATGCAGAGGGTCCTGCGTTCAAGTCCTGACACTGCCTGTGGGGCAGGGAAAGCAGTGCCAGCCTGAGGAGAGGACCGGTGGGAGGCCTAGCACAGCAGCATGTCATGTGACAGGGAGGTGCGGTGGGTGGGGAGGCAGGGGAGGCAGAGCCTCCCCACCGGAGTCCTTCGAAAAGCACCATCGCCGTGGGAGGCACCCAAGCGTTGAGCGTGGGTTGTGGGTGCCTCCCACGGCGGCGGTGCTTTTCGAAGGACTCCAGTGGGGAGGCTCTGCCTCCCCTGCCTCCCCACCCACCGTACCTTCCTGTCACATCATAACACTGACTTATGGCAGCAGGGCCAGCCTGTCCCCACAGAATCCTTCCTCACTTGGCTCCCTTCATTTTGTCTCTTGGGTTAGGCCCGTGCCTGTCGGAGGACACACCTGGCCAGGCAGACACCTGAATCCCCAGTCCACAGAAAACCACACACTGCCTGAGCTGCCCTGCAATAAAGACATAGACCTGCATTTGTGTGCCCTGCTTGGGCCTTAACCCACTTCTGCCCAGCCCCAAGGTGTGCACACGTTTGATCCCTGTGGCGCATATGCAACGTTGGGCAGAAATGGCTCCATGATAGTAGTCATAATCGGTGCTTGCCACACCTTTGAACACCGAGCTTCAGTTGATGTGAGAATTTGTGCACCAGCGTTCTTGAGATTTGCTTTTGAATAAATACACAGATTTCCCACTGTGTTTTATATGGGACAAATATACCTGATTTATTCAGTTGGTATGTATTATATATCAAAGGCTTGTATTCACTACTGTTGTTCTCTTTGTTGTGTTGTTGCATTTGTGTTTGTTTTGTATGCCAATAAAGGTCCTCTATCTATCTATCTATCTATCTATCTATCTATCTATCTATCTATCTATCTATCTATCTATCTATCTATCTATCACAGATTTCAGGGAGAAAAATGGGACCCCCTAGAACCATCATTTTGGAATTGAGAGAGAGAGAGAGAGAGAGAGAGAGAGAGGTGATAGTGGTAGTTTTTCCAGGATTTGCACCAAAATTCACAGCCCCTTGGTGGATGTATTCAACTTCAGTGAACTTGTTTGGAAAACAATATTGGATCTTCCAAAATTTGGGTGTGCCTTTTACTCCCAAACTCCCAAGCAATTTTTTTAAAAGCAACTCTTCATCCTCAAGAAGAGAAATAAGATTAACCAGATCATGTGTAACTGTATAAGAAGAGCTCTGCTGAACCGGATGAGGTCCATTGAGTTTCAACAGACATGTACCAAATACCTTAAACAAGTTCACACACTGGAGATTCCTCCCAGCCCTTTGAGAAATACATACATTCTATTAGTTATTATGTACTATAGCTGTGAATAGCTATAATAATCTAATCCATTAATCTAATCCTTTCATAAAGCCTTCTGAGCCAATGGCCATCCACATCTTGTGGCTGTGAATTCCATAAGTTAATTATGTGGTGTGAGAAGAAGATGTATAATCACTGTCTCCAGAGTCATATGTTTATCTTCCACACAACACCTATGCTTGGTGCAGCTCCTCTGCATGATGCAGTCTTTTCAAAAGTGCTCTCTGCCTTATGGAAAGCTTGCAGTAAAGCACCATTGTGGATGAAACCCTAGATGGAGCTATAGGCTGTATCCTCCTCTCTGCTCTTCTTCTCTCAGCACTGCTGCCTTGTTGACTCTCAGTTCCTCTCCTGAGCAAGACTGTAAGCAGGAGGGTAGCCTGAAAGCAAAGACAGGCGTGCCTTGTGAAGGTAAGTTTGCATTACTCTTGCAGCTATGCAAGAACAACCGGGATTGGCAGGGCTTTCTTGGATCAATCTGCCAGCAGGATGCACAATTTCAGAAAAGTAACAGCATTAATGACCCAAAGTGACAGGTTGTGTGATGGGTTTGTCACTGAGTGAACACTCATCACAGAGTAGCAGTCAATACTGGCTATCTGGTGAATAGAATTATACAATCCAGTACACAGCAAAGTGGTGGTGCTCTAAAGACTGACACACTGATTGTGCTTTATGCTGTTGTGGACTAGAGCACGACATGCTGCACAAGAGCAGATGCAATGTAGAGGATGAGAGCCTGAGCTGCTAATCAGGACCTATCTTGTGTGAATCTCACCTCTGCCACCAAATTTGGTGGCCTTAGCCAAGCCACTCCCTCTCAGTCTCCCCTCCCCAGATGCAATACCTACCTTACAGAGTTGTTGGAAGTATAACAACAGGGTAATAAATGTGTAATGTTTTGAGTGCTCTAAAGTGCCATACAAGTATTTATTTTTTAGTGTTATTCGCAGCAGGCGCACACAGAGTGGTGCAAAACAACAGCAAAGTAAATATTGAGACAAAAGGCAAGAATACAAAATATAAGAAGCTGTAGTAGGTCTCTGACACTTCTATGCAGCTCCTAAATACGTACGAGATGAAAACTGTGACCTGTTCACAACAGTAGTAACTAGTACTATCTTGTAGCTAACAATGCTTCTATGGGGCAAGAAACTCATTGACCCTGTTACATTTTAATAAAAGAGAATTGGATTTGTTGGTCAGTTCCAGAATTAGGATTGGGCCCTTATTCCCTCACATATACTATCTAATCTTTTGAGTGATGTGCTTGCATAGAAGTAATATGCCACCCCAAAGCAGCTTCCCCACGCCTACATACTGGAGAATCACATTGGCAACAGTGTACAAAATCAATTCAGGACAAAACTGGGACAGGCAATTGTACAAGGCAGTTGTGCTCCCCACAACTGCTTATTGAACCACTGCACCAGCTCTTAAATGAGGTCAGAAGTTTGCCACCTGTTAAGGTCTCTGGTGATACTTACAGGACAAAAAAGACATGGAAGAAAATGGAAACCCCAGCCACAAGCCACAGCCAACAGTGTCACTGGCTGAATCCCTTGTAAGGAGATAAAAACCCTATACAGTAGTCTTATTAGCAAGCTGGAGGGCGCAATCCTAACTGGCAGTTATGCCGGTATAGGTGGCCCTGGAGGGTCGTGAACGTGCCGTAAAGCACATTTGCACCTCCTTAGGCGGGAGCTGCGTTGGCACATTCAGATGTGCCGACGTGCGGATGGAGGCAGAAGCCTCCACCGTGGCTCCTGCGCCGCCACTTGTGTCGGCAAGCGTGCTGACATAAGTGGCAAAGGTAGGGGTGGGGGGCGTGGGGAGGGGGCGTTACTGGACGGGGGGAGGGCGGGCCTGGGGGCAGGCACGCGGGGAGCCGGCGGTTATGCCGGATCCCAACCCCTGTCCCCGGGGCAAGCGGAGTGGCTTCAAGCTGCTCCGCTCTCCTCGGACTTGTACCACCTCCGGAGGTGGTGCAGGTCCGAGGAGACCCATAGGGGCACGCAGCTCTTACCCACGGGTAAGGGGAATAGCTTCCCCTTGCCCATGGCTGAGCTGCTGCTTGCTGCAATCCTGCGTTGGATGCAGTGCAAGCCTCCTGGCTTGCCTGCTCCAGCACGGGTTAGGATTGTGCCCGGAGTCAGATTATATATGCAAATCCCAGGCAGTTTGCTGGACCTTGCAATGCCTCTGGGCCCAATCCTAAACTTTGTGTGCTGGCTCACTGCCATAAGGCATGTTTGTGGGCCCTAGCGCTGGTGCTAGGACCGCTGAGCAGCAGAGAGGTAGGTAGAGACGGGGAGGAGGCATTCCGGGGGGAGGGAGCAGATCCAGAACCTCCATGCTGGTTGCCCAACATGCTGGTTGCCCAACCGATCTTTGGGTCGCCATAGAATCAAGCAGCCCCATTGTGGGGCTACTTGCTTTACCCAGGGGAAGGGGACAAAAGTTCTCCTGAGGAACTGCAGCTGCCTGGAGCGTGCAGGATGCTGCAGCCTCAGGCGCTTGGCAGCTCAGAATTGGGTTGTCTGTCCCTTGGGCCCATCCAATCCTGCCCTTTGATCCATCTTACCAGTATACATCTCGGTATCAGGCAGCCTGATGAGAGCCTCCTGAAAGATCCTCCCTGACGTGCAAGTGTGTGAGCATGTTTGTGCCTCTGCAATATATATTTTCACTCTATCTTCATAGCTTCCTGAATTCTCCTTCGCCCTCCTGCCCACCAACCAAAGATGGGAAAGAGTTGCAAAGTGGTCGTGTGTGGGCAAGCAGCTGTTGGGAAGACCTCCATCCTGGAACAGCTTCTCTATGGGAACCACGTGGTTGGTGAGCGTTGGCTTTTGCTGTGTGAAGCTCACATCCTTTTTCAACAGTGAAACATGAGGTTCAGCCTTGAGACATACTCTCCTCGGCTAATTTACCTGATGAAGCTGTTGTGAGGATAAAAGCAGTCTAGTTGTCTACCTGTAGACCCTTCTCACCTCAGCTGGTGGCTGAGTTGCTATCGTTCTTATTGACCAGAGAGAAACTATCACTGGTAGAATTTAATACATAGTGTGGCTTTTGGTTGGTGGGTGAAAGGTTGGTTTGGTTGGGTTTTGGGATAATGGGTGGGTGATGATTGAATCCCATTTACTTCCTTATTTTTCTCCATGTTTTCCTTAAGGAAAGCTGTGGCATAAGGTTCAATAGGAAAGAGGCTTCCTGTGAAACTTTGAAATCCTTACTATTGTGGAAAGACCACACAGCTAAGCAGTTTTGTGGATTCCTTGTTTTCTTTGTCTTCTCTGCCCCAGTCCAATGGGTCCTACCCAGCCTACCTGCTGGGGCTGACTTGCACTACCTGGCTAAAGGTAGTTGATGCAATTTCATATACAGGTAGTCCTTGACTATATCTGGGCTACGTCAGAATGCCAGATGCAAGGGAGGGCATCAGTATGCAGGTCTCTTGTTGTCTTGTGTGCTCCCTGAGGCTTTTGGTGGGTCACTGTGAGATACAGGAAGCTGGACTAGATGGGCCTATGCGTGATCCAGTGGGGCTGTTCTTATGTTCTTATGTTGACTTAAACATGTCCCATCTTATGGATAGCCATGTTGGTGCTTTTGTGCAGGTGTAGTCTCTCTGGCCTTGTGTTTTCACGCAGGTGGGATAGCACTGTTCTGACATATTGATTTGGGCTTCTGGACAGGGTTCCAGAACAGAACCAGGATGTAAGTTAGGGACTACCTGTATATACTCAGTTCACAGGCTAGTGTTCCGCTTCACACACAGAGCAGAAAAAAGTTTGGAAAAACAGATTTGGTATCAGCAGACTGCTGTCCAGAATAAGTGAATGCTGGAAATAGCTTCAGTAGCTGTGAGAACTAGATAATACTGAAGGAGAGATGTCAGCCTGTAACTGCCAAGGACTTTTGCCTTTGGAGGGACTAGGTAGCAGGACATAATTTGGAGACTTCACATATTAAGATAAAAATCTTTCTTGCAAAGAATTTTTTCTGTGCTTATGGAAATCATACCATCTGCTTGGTTGCCTCCCTGCAGGTTCAGAGATGATCGAAACCCAGGAGGACATCTACGTGGGCTCCATTGAGACTGACCGAGGGGTACGGGAGCAGGTGCGTTTCTATGACACTCGAGGCTTGCGAGATAATCTGGAGCTGCCCAAGCACTGCTTCTCCTGCACGGATGGCTATGTGCTGGTTTACAGCATTGACAGCAAGGAATCTTTCAAGAGGGCTGAAATGCTCAAGAAGGAGATAGACAAATGCAAGGATAAGAAGGAGGTAGGTGAACCACACCCAATGGCGTAAGAGTCTCTGGGCCCAATCTTAACCAACTAGGATTTGCCAGCGGAATCACATTCCACCAGTGGAAGTACCACTACCATGGTATGCATGTCAAGGTGTGCATGGCTGGTGGCTGCATGCATACCAGCAGAGAAGCCACCCATTGCCAGCACTGGTAAGTTGGCAGCAAGGGCAAATGATGGGAGGAATGAGGCACAATGGGGGAGTGTCTGGGTGGGGAGGAGGCATCTGGGAGGGGGCTTGGGAAAGGGGGAACCTGATAGCACCAGCTGTGTGCCAGGATCCTATCCCCATTCCTTCCCTTGTTCCCGTTCCCTCGTTCTCCTTAGTTTTGCACTAGGAAAATGACTGGCGCAGATTCAATGAGATCAACTGGGGAAAGGGAAGCCTTCCCTGAGGTAGGGGAGCAAATGTTCCTTTATCTTGAGAAGGCCTATAGGGTTGCCCATACCCTGCAAGATACAGCATGCACTCCACTAACGTGGTTGCATCAGTGGGAGGGGTGATAGTGGGTTCAGTTAAGATTGAGCTACTGCAAGAGTTGGTGGAGTGTCCTGGATAAGAGACTGAGCAACAAATTCATTTCATATCCCTTGTTTGTATTATTACTTTTGTTATGAACTTACAGCGCAATCCCAACTTGTGCTAAAACAGGCAGGCCAACAGGCCTGCGCTGTATCCAGTGCATGTTTGGGATTGGCTGAGGCTCAGCTCAGGGCAAGAGGAAAATATTCCCCTTACCCCGGGGAGAGCTGCAGCGGCCCCAATGGGTCTACTCAGATCTGCACCACCTGAGGAGATGGTGCAGATCTGAGCAGAACAGAGCAGCCTTGAGCTGCTGCCTGGGAACGGGGCTAGGATCCAGCTTAACTGTCAGATCCCGGCCCCACCTCCTGCTCCCCACCTGCCCGCCTGCCTGCCCACCAACCACCCTCCTCCACCCCAAAATGCCTCCTCCCTCCCTTCCAACACGCCCAGACCCCCAAGGTGGCCAAACTCAGCCAGCCCAGATGCACCTGCTGCCGCTGCAGTACTTAGATCTGGCCTGCGTGGGCCGGCACACCTCCATGCGCTGGCGTGGCTAACTCCAAGGGAGGTGCAAATCAGCTTTATGACATGTTTGCAACCCTCCTGGGCTGGCTCTGGCTCCTGGGGCAGTGACATCACAATGTCACATTGTGATGTAACTTTGGCTCTCTCTGGAGGAGGTGCTGGCGGCTTTGCACTCCCCAGAAGGGGAGCTCCCACAGGAGAAGGGGCATGAAACTGTCAGTACCTTCTCGGCAAACCTGGAAGTGCCTGCCTTTCATGTTGCACCTAGTGTAGTGCCTAAAGCAGGTGCCCCTCAGGCTCCACCCTAGTTACATCTCTTCATGGTATGTTGGCTTTCAAAAAATGTCTATTGCATTGTGCAGCCCCCATCGCCATTTTAAGTTAGAATCATAGGAGGGCAGGGAGCTTCAGCTCTAACCCCTTCTGAGGTCTTGATCTGGATCAGGCACCACACTCTGTCAGGAAAAACTGCTTCCATTGGCTCCAATGTGAGGTATTTTTTTCCTACAGAGCAAACACCACATGTGGGAGGCTCCAATTCAGATTGGAATTGCAGCAGGGGGAAAGGATGAAAGTTGCTTACCTTGTCACCATTTTGATCAGGGCCCCCTGCACATTTTTACAAGGAAAAAGCAAGCATATCATAACCAAACTTGTGAGTAAAGGCATGTTTAGTTTGGCTCTGTACAACAATTCCTGTCCCTCTCCCTTTGGCTCAGGGGCTGATGGCATGGAATAAAATAAAATAGGGAATATGGGTGATAGCTTGCTCCTGACAGAGACTCTCAGGAAGCCCGTTTGCTTTACCTGCAATAACAGCCTCATTTTAAAAACTGTGGCAGGATCCTTACTGGAGACCTAAAACTGTGCCAGCTATTCCTCCATCTCTTGAGAAGTTGCATCCTCTGGGCATTCAGACTTGGGCTAGATTCATCAACATGGGCAATATCTTTTCAACAAAACTGTGGACTCTGCTCTGCACCCTTCATTCAGCACCCAAAGCAGGATCAGTGTCACTGGGAGGCTAGCCTTGGTCCTCCCACTTTGAGCAATCTGTGCTTTTATTGTCTCAACTAACTTATCTTTTTTCTAACTCATGATAGGTCACCATTGTGGTCTTAGGCAACAAGTGTGACTTGCAAGAGCAGCGACGCGTGGACCACGATATCGTGCAGCACTGGGCCAAGGCAGAGAAAGTGAAGCTGTGGGAGGTCTCAGTGGCTGACCGCCGGACCCTTATTGAACCCTTTGTCTACCTGGCCAGCAAGATGACGCAGCCGCAGAGCAAGTCTGCCTTTCCACTCAGCCGCAAGAACAAAAGCAGTGGTTCTGTAGATGGGTGAAACAGGGGGCGATGCCCCTTTTATCTCTTGTAAAAATGCATGCATGCAAGGGACTGACTTTACTACGAATCAATGCAAGGCAGAAGCTACCAGCAGCAGATCCCAGAGGAAGTACCATTTTCTCCTTCCTCCGCTCTCCATCTTTCTGTTTAGTTTTTTTCCTTTTGTTCAAGCTCAGTGTGCTCCAAGTGGAAATTCCTTTAACTTGTCACATGAAATGAAACATGTTTAAAGCCGGCAAGTTCAAGTGGAAGTTTAGTGGCCAGCAGGTGTCAAAATGTATTTTGTGATAAACATGCTGGCTGGATGACATGGGTGGTTGAAATTTTAACCTTTTTTGTTTGCCTGCTTGGGTTGTGTTTGTGTGTCACTCTTTTGTTTTTCTAGCTGTCTGCATTTTAGAAACCTGTGTTAGATGTATCAGGGTTTCTGCTCTCGACTGGGGTCCTGAAGACCATCACGGAGAGAGGAGAGCCTACTCTCAGTGTGATCTCATTCGAGCAGTCTTGCTTTGTTTGCTCCACATACTATGGGAAAGGGAGGGGATGCTATTGGGTGGAGCAGCTGCAACAATGATAAAATGAGACAGTGGAATTTCCTCCCTACATGTGAGCACCTCCTTCCCTATAGATTGCACACCTGGCCAAGCTAAGCTATATGCAGAGTTTGAGCTAATGGGAGCCATTTACAGAAAAAGGTTTTAGCAGTTCATTGTTTACCTCCTAAGAAACAGTGAACTGCTTTCCCATCCACAACTTCTAACAGTTATAGAAAGAAGGAAGGAAAAGAAGTATGGGTGAGGAATACTGCTTTTTCTTTATTATTAAAAGCAGGGTACAAATGGTTGAAAGAAAAGTGTTATCACAATAATGCAGTTGCAGTCAATTTAAGTTACATTTTCATATATTTAAAAGTGCCCCAGTGTGTAGGATGGGCTTGATTTAACTTGCCCCATGAATGACTTTTGCAAACATTGTTTCTTTGATTATGGATAATCTACATTAACCAACTGTCTTAAGAAACTTGTGGGTCAATTGGACTTAATAGTGGACTCTCATCTTCTTTTGTTAATATGAATCATTTAAATGCTGATTAAAATTGGATTCGGCACTGTTTATAGAGTATGGAAGGTGATTTGTGTTTAAGAGAAACTGAAGTAAAAATGTCTTACATAAATAAAATATGTCTTGAGTATAAGATAGAACAGGGAAGGAATATTGTCCCAGTCACAAGCTGGGACTTTGGTCTTTCTAAAAAATTATTTATGGATTCTTTTTATGAATTATTAGTTGCTTTGGTTCTTGAGTGAAATGCTATTAAAATAAATGTAGAAACTTTAAAAAGAAATAACCATTTTAGGCTACAATCCTATACATACTTTCCTGGGAGTAGGCTTCATTGAACTCAGCGAGACTTGCTTCTGAGTAGACATGCCTAGGATTGCACTGTGAATTTCCTTAACAGCAATGTGGAAATAATTATTCTCTTTGGGGATTTTTCCTTTTTTCAACATTTATTTATTTATTTATTATCATGCCTTTTAGTGCCACTCCTCCATGGAGCCTTTTAAGCAGCAAATTTAGCGTTAGTAACAGAAGTAAACTGAAAGGAGAAAAGGTCAAGGCATTGGCAATGAAAGCTTGCCAATGTCGGACCACCCAACTGACAGCAGGAAAATGGTGCGATTTCTAGTTGTGACCATAAGGGGGTGCTAAACCTTCATTTTTTTTAGTAGAAACCCAAGCATTGCTTTGAGTTGTTCCCCAATCTTTTATTTCTGCCCTCCTCTTAGTATGGTACATTCCTTCTGTCATAAGTGTAGCACTGCTTTCCTATGTGGGAGGTACCTGAACATGCCCCAGTAAGCTGGTATGGACATGTGTTATGCCAATACAACAAATTCTCAAGAGCACTTGAAATTGGAGCAACAGAGTGGCCAGGTAAGTAGGACACGGCTTCCACACAGACTTGGGTCCTGTCTGTGCTCATTTCAGGAATTAATTTTTGCCAGAGTTTAGGGCAGGCTTCAGTTGCAGTTAATATCAGTTATGGCCCAATTCTATTGTCGGCCAAGCTACAGGACACAGTGGCACATAGCCTCTTATTGCATCCTGTGAGCCAGATGGAGACCATGGTACGACAGAGAGGTAAGTAAACAAAATTCTTACCTACTCTGCCACACCATGGTCCCCAATGGGTCTACTTGGATCTGTGCCAGCTCTTTAGCTGGCGCAAGTCCAGGTGGACTCAAGGGGTTGTGTCATAGTCGGGCAGGGGGCATACAATATCAGCTGTGCCATTGCTGCTGATATCCACCTCCTCTCCTAACATGCCTCCCAGTGGCCCTGATCCCCCTCTCTGCCATGATCCCTTCTCTTTGCCCAGAGCCCACTCCCTGCACCAGCTCACCTCCTCTGGCACTGAGTGGGGTGTTCTGGTGGTACACTGGCAGTTCAGCCGCATGCACTGTCACTGCAGCTACAGCACCAACAAAGTGGTCCTTCCATTGACAGAGCATTTGATCCATCAGTGGAAAGCAACCAGGGGACTGGGCTGTCAGTCTCCTTAAAGTGTTGGTGCACCCTAGACACACATCATGATGGCCAGCTTCAGGACCTAAAGGCCAATCTTTGCATATAGTGACATTATTGTGGTGCAGCCCTCCTAAACTGTACCCAACGGCATTCAAAATCCACCTCCCAAGGCAGTCCCTCTACCGACACTTTAGCAGACTGGATTTAGGCAGCAGAATAGCACATGAGGTGGGAAAACGGTTCATGAACTATACTGTTCTTCAAGACAACGCGTAATCATAAAGGCATCTTTAACAAATGGGCTTAAGGCAGGAAGTGATTTTTCAAGTCTCTAGCCATGGGAAGAAGGAGAGTTCAGCGCATAGGGGAAGTTAGCATTCCCCCCTTGCTGTCTTTTAAGTTTTCACTAAGAACAACCTCTTTGAAACAGCTGTTTGTCCCCAAAGCACTGAAATTGCTGCTTTGGGGCAAAGATTTAGACACAAAATAGTGAAGGGAAAAAATCCCCTAGTCATGTGTTGGGCCCCAGTTTTAAAATGGGGGCTTAAAAGGACAAATTCCTGCTTTAAGCCTGCTTGTCAAAGATGGGTAACATGTCATTTGACCCTCAGCTTAAGGAACTCATTCTGGTGATGGTAGGTGTCATGTTTGACTCTCCAAAGCAGGGGTGACCAAACCCTGGCCCAGGGGCCACTTGCGGCACTTGGGGAGCTCCCAGTCTCCAATGAGCTGCTGGCCCTCCGGAGACATGCTGGAGCCAGTGCTGGCCTGATGCAACTGCTCTCAGCATGAGGACGACTGTTCACCTGAGCTGTGGGACGAAGGCTCCCTCCACTACTTGTTGTTTTGCGTCTGTGATGTAGCAGTGGCAGCAAAGGAAAGGCTGGCCTTGCTTTGTGCAAGGCCTTTTATAGGCCTTGAGCTACTGCAAGACCTTCATTCATTCATATAAGTTTCATCTCTAAGAAATTCATTTATGTAAATTTGAAATGTAAATTAATTTTCTTCCCAGCCCCCAACACAGTGTCAGAGAGATGTGGCCCTCCTGCCAAATTTGGACACCCCTGCTCCAAAGCAATACTTTGGATGCTTCTCTTATGTATATGCACTGGGTCATATTCTGCAATATTTTTTTGGGGGGGGGGGGAGAACTATCAATAGCATAAATACTGTGTTACAACAATAATTGAAAATATTTCTTTAGCCAGCATGAAATTAATCTGTGGAACTGCTTGCCATAGGATGTGGTGATGGTGTCTGACCTAGAGGTCTTTACAAGGAGATTGGACAGATTTCTGAAGGAAATGAAGGCTAGAAATCTGGCCTTCCCAGGTAGCCCACTTCTAAAACCAGGAGGTTGCACAATACCTATCATGGCTTGTAACCTGGGATGGACTTTTCAACCAGGATTGTGAAGGAAAAGTCCATCACAGGTTACAAGCCATGATAGGTATGTGCAACCTCCTGGTTTTAGAAGTGGGCTACCTCGGAAGGCCAGATTTCTAGCCTTCATTTCCTTCAGAAATCTGTCCAATCTCCTTGTAAAGACCTCTAGGTCAGACACCATCACCCCATCCTATGGCAAGCAGTTCCACAGATTATCCAATTTATCCAAGGTATCTTGTTGCCTTGTCCGTACCCTGAGGCATCTGGTGGACCGCTGTGAAATACAGGAAGTTGGACTAGATGGGCCTTTGGCCTGATCCAGTGAGACTCTTATGCTTTTTTTGATAATTACTGATACACATGTCCTCTTGAACTATTTACCCCTAACTATGAGTCAGCGGAAATGAATTCACTGTGCCCTTACAATGGCTAAAAGACTGATATTGAAACACTGGAAGGATAAGTGCCGAACTGCTATTGCTCAAAGGGATTGAATGCCTTTTGATTTTATCGATTTTTGAGCTAATGGCATACCAACAACAATTATGACTGGTTGTATTTGGAAGCCATTCCTCGAAATCTACTTATAGCTGTGTGAAGTATGTAATAATACTGAAGGTAATACCTTTGATTGCTTAAATATCTGGTTTTTCTTTGTATTATCCATTTGTTTTTGCCTCTATTTTTTGTGCATTCTATGTATTTTATGCTTTTTCCCTTTCTTATTTCATAAAATAAAGTATTTAAAAAAGTTTGAACTCTCCACCACAGAAGAAAAAATAAGGATGCATAGAAAGCTAGGATGTAAGGGAGAAGCCTAGGACAGAAACCCAGTGGTTCCCAACTATTTTTGACTGGCGGTTCCCTTGACCTACTGGGCCATTGACCACGGCTCCCCATTAGGTCTACAATCCTATACACTGCATAGGTCAGTGGGTTTTCTGCAAGGATTCTGTGGTTCCCCTGAATGGTTTCCATGGCTCCCTTGGGAACCACAGACAGAACCCATTGCCGTGACATCTAGCTTTCTAAACACAGGGAGACTGCATTCAGTCAGGGATTTCCCCCTGAATAAATGGTTGGCAACCTTCAGTCTCGAAAGACTATGGTATAAGCCTACAGCACCCGGTATTCCCAAGTGGTCTCCCATCCAAGTACTATCCAGGCCTGACCCTGCTTAGCTTCCAAGATCAGACGAGATTGGGCATGTGCAGAATAAATGCAGTTCAGGGAAGTTTACTCATCTTGTCTGCTGCCTGTGTAGATGAGGCCTCTTGCCCATGACCCATCAGTAATTCACTGCTTGCTCAGGCTTTCCCTGCATTGCATGACAAGGGATCCATCCTGTCCTGTGTAGCACAGAGAGCAAGAAATGCCGGAGAGAAGTGAAGACTGCAAATTCCATTGGCTCAGTGAAGACTGAGCAAAGAAAATCCAAAGGCACCAACACATTTTGAGTTCAGGGTTCATCACCCCACCAGAGCTTGTGAATAATTTGAGGCCTTGGAAAAAAGCAGTTTCATCTCCCTCTTTCACCAACAAAGCAGATGAGTCAAAAGTTGTTCCTCATTTATCCGTGTTCCATTTATTGACCAACACAGTAGAGCAATGAAATTTGATTATCAAAATATTTTTTTTTACTTAAATCTCAACAGTTTTATATATATAGTTACATCAAAAATATACATTAAACCATCAGAGGGTGGAGTGCAGACAACATACTGGCCGAGTCCCTAAAATTGTTTGAATTTCCTTTCACTTATTTATTTATTTTTGTAAAAAAGGATCAAACATTGTCACACGTCACTCCCTTTTTTTCTTTAAAATTTACACTGGGGCGTAGGGTGGGGGCACACATATTACCGAGAGCTATGGCCTAGGCGCCCTACCTACAACCTGGAGTACATTATATGCTATGTTCAAAGGCATTAATGCTTTGGATACAAAGGAAGAGGGCTATAGAAGAAAGCACATCCATGTTGTGTTCATAAAGCAGCCTTTTGCTATGTTATTATTAGCAGAAGGAATGGCTTTCAAGGGGTTAAAGTGCCAAGTGTATCAAAACACCAGCTCCAGAGTGGCAGTGGAGGGCAGCTGACTTTAGGCCAAGTGTCTGATGGAAGGCCTTATGGCTTCACGCAGTGATAATATGACCAATGAAGCCACAGACAGCCCCATTGGGGGTTGAAACTTGCCCAGTGCCACATTCGCAGCTCCCTAAAATCTCCAAAGCTACTGTTGTGAGCAGATCAATGAAAAGTGGAGGCAGGAGAGAAACCAAGTGAAAGGCTAGGGTGGAAGGATTTCCAACTGGAAGGAAAAGAAAGCACAGTTGTAGGAGCAACTAGTTGGCAAACCTAGAACTATGCAGAAAGAGAGGCACAATGTAGCTTAACACAATCAGGAAGAAGGGAAGCACAGTGATAGGCCAACGGTAGGTGAACCTAGAACTGCACAGAAAGGCAAGTAAAAACAGTGGACCACAGCAGGAGAATACAGAATATACTTTCAGAGAGAGAGAGAAGTGAAAAAATGGTTTAAATTAAAATCAGAGATTTCTGGCTCACTGTAACTATGTATTCTCGAATACCCCACCTTTGTTAAACAAAAGTGAATATTTTGTAAGCAGTTTGTCATCAGCAGTGTAAATTCCTTCAGCCACTTTTGAACGGAGCATTAAAAATTGCGCCTGCTACGGGCACTGCAGAATTTTGTAGCTTTGTAAGTCACCCATTGTCAAGGATGCAAACATTTCAGTTATTTATTTCCCTGCCTGTTCTGGTTCTCCATACCTGAACGGTAAGGAATTATTTGAAACCCAAAAGCTTCTCTAGCAATCTGGAACCTTCTTCACATTACAAGCGGGAAGCTGTTCCAGCTCTCTGATCTGTGTCATGCGTGCTTTGAAGCATAGGCACACATTGCATCTTTGTGTATGTCTGCAAAATATTTTGTGTATGCACACTGCAAAGTGTGAAATGACCCTGGATTGGTCCAATGAAAGATACGGTTTTGCCTACTTTGTCTCTCTAGAAAGGGTAACCACAGTGATGCACCATTATAGAACCTAGAACAGAAAAGCACAGTGATAGGCCAAATGGCTGAAAGATTTAAAATTGTACAGGAAGAGAAGCTCAAGTGATGGGCTCATTTTAGGAAACACCTGAACTAGAAAGGAAGTAGGGGAAGCACAGTGAATGGCCAGTGGGCTGGAGAAATTAGAACTCAACGGGAAGGGTAGCATCAGATCAAGTGAGAACCTTACTGGAAGCTTAGGCTCAGGAAGCACACAGAGGCTGTCGTAAGGGAACTTGGAACTGTAGTAGGGAGGTTATCAAGAGCATTCTATTCAAAGCTGGAGCAATAGGAAATGAAGAATACCCGGGGTCAGATTATATTATTAATCCATTTGGGGTTTAAAGAATGTCAGACCTTTGGTCACACAAGTGAATAACGGTTCATTAGTGTCTTCCAAGTTTAGAAAGGAAGCCATCTGGTTCAGCGTGTGAATTTTCCCCTTCCAAATCATGTTAGGGCATCATTCTTTTGGTAGGGTAATATAAAGCCACAGACTGAAGCTGGCTTTCCTTCTTGGCACCTTACTTTGGGCAGAGGGGGAAAAATCCCATGACTCCACTGTAATTTTAAAATGAAGCAAAAGCTCTGATCTCTGAACAAAACAAAGCTTTCACAAGCAGAATTTCTGTTTGGTTTCAAACATTCTCCCACAATTGCCCCAGTATGCAAACTCCCCCCCCCCCGGGGTCTGAAAAGAGAAAAAAATACAAAATAAAGACATTTTATTTTTATAGCAAACAGCCATAAATCCAGAAAAGGATGTGGGCGGAGGTGCCGCTAAAACAACCTTTACACCTATGACATTCTTTGGAGAGCTTGCCAAACCATTAAGGTGTTGTAGGCAGAGCAGATTTGTACCTGTTCCTGTGAGCTCCACCATCATCTCCCTTCCCTTCCCCAATGGATCAGGTTCCTCTCACATATGGCTACACTGGAGGTGGTTGTCCCACCAAATTAGACTCATTCCGCCCAACAGATTAGTCAAATGTTGCATACGTTTTCCTGTCACAGCCCTTCTGACTGTCAGACTAAGGCAAGCTTTTCCAGCCCTGAGTTTAGTTCCTTGGATCTCTGCTTTCTACAGAACTGGCCAGTTCTCTTTCTCCCCTTTCTAATCTAGTTATACAACTTCCTTTTTCCTGCCCCAGCTTTATTCTCTTGGATGGGGCTTAGCATGGAGCCCTCTGGAGCGCTTGTTCAAATTGAAACATCCTCTGTTATTGCATGGGTGTTTCACACAATCCATTTTCATCAATTTACCCAACTTCTTGGTACCTATATCAGGAAAATCTGCACTTTGTAGATATATATACTTTTTTAGTCCAAGAAGTATGCCCTGCAATCCTTCAGCAATGTTATGAGGGATTCTGGGACTCACCTCTGGGATCACAAGCTGGGGCTAGAATCCTAAAGTTGCATCCCAAGGTCCTTTGCCATGTCAGTGGGATATGGAAGAGGGTCCCTTGGCTTGCTCATTGTCACTGCTAAAGTGTGCTTAAATTGAGTTACACCCCAACATTCCATAAGTAGTGTTAGCCTTGCAAGTATGTTCGTAAAATATGTCCCTTATCTAGGGATAAGATATCTATTACTAGTCATCTACAGAACTCATGATCAGTGGGGCAGGAGAGAAAGATTAACAGTTTCCCTCTTGGTCCCCCAAGGGTAATTCTTACCTGCCGCAGGTGAGCAGACAAGTGGCTACTCATCTGTTTTAATGTGACGTGATCATTGTATTTCCATCCTGAGAATACAAATGAAGCAGCAATATGAGCAGCAAAAGCAGCAGTCAGTGGCAATAAAATGTCCACAGTGCTTCATGTTGGATAATGGACATATTTTCTCCTAAATGGGGAAAGCGTACACGTTGGACGAACTGGCACCCTGATTAAAGCAATCTTACAGCACATACCTATGCAAGTTTACTCAGAATAAGTTCCACTGTGTTCAATGGGGCTTACTCCCAGGTAAGGGTGCACAGGATTGCAGCTTCAGTTGATTACTTAATTGAAATGATTAATTAATCAAAAATAATCAATTTGCATATGAATAAACACAATACTTCTGAAACCATAATTGATGCACAGACAACATTTTAGGGCCAATCCATGTGCATAGTTTGGTCATGTACTTTATAAAAAATAGAGTAGCTGCAGGGACACCCACTCAAGACTGGACCATGGCATACCACAAGTGGGTATTTAATCCTTCCCCACCATGCTACAGTCCTTCTGAAAATTGCACCTCTGGAGTTGATTTTAGGTCCAGAATGGTGGTTTCTACTCGTGCCAATAAAAGTTTCACTCCATGGCTAATACAGGCTTTGGAGGTGCCATTTGCACCAGGACCATTAAGGAGAAGTGATCAATAAACACAAGTGCCATGGTCTTGATTGCCCCCATGGCACTTGTTATTTAACTTTTTAAAAAAGGGCCATACTACACATTTATCATAATGTATTGTTTGGACCTTGGAAGAGGCTTTCTCTCCTGCATGAGAGAACAGGGGACTTCTCATGTATGAAGCAGCACCAATGCTTGGCAAAACCTGGAATGGATCCTGGAATGAATCCATTGTGAACATGACATGTATTTAAGCTACTCTCCCTGCTGCAGTAGTCCTTACTGCACCATCCTATAAAGTCTAATCTATCATAGCTAGTGTTCCTGATGCATATAAAGTTAGTCATGACTTAAGTTCTACTGCAACCAGTGGAAACAAGTCAGTTATGACTCACCTATTGCTTTCAGTGGAACTTAATCACAATGAACTACGATTGGATTAGAAATACTTCGTCTAGAAAGAATGGATGGCTATAATCACACTTTGGAGTACCTTGCAGGCAGCTGCCACAAAATCCTGAGCTGAGATTTCTTTTTTAAGAGATAGAAAGTGGTGGTGGTGGGGATGAGGCTTTATCTCTCAAGAAGGGCGAAAAGAAATGCTTAGATATTAGATGATTCCAAGCCCTCCCCACACCTTCTAGACTTCATCTCTCTGTTTTTGTCACTACACATGTGACAGTCAAAGTTTGGGGTTTTCCTCTGCCACTCCCCAATCTGTGACATGCTATTGGGACCACAAAAATTAATCCAAACTCCAAAAATGAAAGCCCCAGAAAAAGTGTGCAATTCAGATTGAATAAGCAAGCAAGCAAGCAAATGAATATACATTTGCACTAGTGACTAGTCAAATCAGCTACAAACTGGGGATTTCCAACTGGAGATTTTTGTTGTGGGAAACCAAAGTACATAAACAAACAAGATATTCCCCACTTCAGTTCTAGCAATGTTGTTGTCAACTACCTCATTTTGCCACAAACATCCCAGAAGCATCACCCCTCTCCTTAGGAAAGCCTCACTCATTCACACAAGTATGTTGTTTTTCATTTTTTTAAGGGAGCATTTTAAGAACAGTTGCAGGTTTGCAGGAGCTTTGTGTCTTGGTGATGTCACAACCACCAACCAATCTATACTAGTCAGGTAAACTTAGAAAAGGTATGCTTATTTTGAATGAAGGAGGACATTTTCAGGGTGTCCTCTGCTCCACAAATGTTTGTGTCCTCATCTTAAGTCTCCAGGGTGGTGTGTCTCCAGAAACTGGAGGGGCTGCCCTGAATTTTGCACTGCTTGAGAGGAGGAGGAATAAATTACAGCTGTTTCCTGCTCCTTGTTAGGTGGTGTACTTGCCCTGTGAGCCTGGCAAGCACTGAAAATGTTTGATAAGTTAAGCAAGCAAAAGGAAAATGTCATTGGGGTGCATCCTCTGAAGCAAGAAAGACCCACAAGGGCTAGACCCTGAGACCTGAAACATTCTTCCTGAACTAATCATAATTCCACTTGACCTCCTGCTGATGAAGCTTGGGTGAAACCAGCCTGAAATATATGGTTATTCAGACTGACTCACACATTTGAAATTTCTGATTGTGTGTGTCATGGAGAAGGCTGTCCACATCCTGGGGCAGAAAAGGGGATTTCATATGTGCAACAAGACCACTATTCTCTTTAATGGACATATTTCTGTCCTGGACATCACTCCTTGTCACCAGGGTAAAAACAACCATAGCACAGGAATGAGAAACAGGCAAGGAAGACAACGAAGGATTGAGCCTCTCCATAAGTATTTTGCATAGACTGGAATGGTTCATCATTCCTTTGTGGTCGGCAACCTTCCCTGTTTGAGTCCAATGGTATCCAAGAGGTCCTTTGGGGAGCAGCTGCTGGATATGTCTGTGTTTAGGGGTGCTTCAATTATGAATTTAAGAATCATGTTTCACCGCAGAACCCTGAAATACAGCGAGGGAAAATAGCACTGCTGGTCTCACCAGATGATCTTTAAACAATGACCTTTGCATTGTTCACCCACAACAGCAGACTCTTAAGAACGGCATTTTGTTTCCACCAGTGGCCAGGCCAGATGTCTCTGGAAAGTTCACAAACAGGGCAAGAAGGACATGGTCATTTACTGGTTGTTTGGTGACACCAGTGTCTGGTATCCCCAAATTCCTTGATGTTCTTAGTTTGGGGACTGGGACCACAGCTCAAAGGGCACATGCTTTGTGTGTCCCAGATTCTATCTCCAGTCAAAGCAGCTCAAGTGACAGGGAAGTGGGTGGACAGGGAGGCTGCAATGCCAGGTAGGCATAAGGCTTGGACATAGGTGAGGCTGCAGGATCAAATGAGTAGGACTTTTGGAGCCCCATGGCTTTGGGTCAGGCCATTTGATGCAGTTGCAGTCCAAGCCTTGTGAGTGCGTCTACTTGAGTCTACTTGAAACAAGGAGAAACATCAGCTGTTGTTCTCAGGGCACCACCAGGCCCTGGATGAGGGATGGGGGAGGGCTCAGGCACTTACCAAGTTGAGAAGCAAGTACCCTTTTGCTTCTCCACAAGGTCTGCTGAGGCACCAAGCTCTGAGATAAATAAAGGACTTTTTTTTTTTTTTTAAAGCAAACAGTTTCTTAGGGCACTTCTGTTTAACACATGATTGTCTGCCTAAAGGAAAAGGATTTGATGCTCTTCCTGCTCCTGTATTTTGAAGGGTGAATACCAACAATCCTTTATCAAGCAGTAGCTTGCCATGGTGTCCATGCCACTTCTTGGTAAGCTGGTTGACTGTACTGTCCTCCAAAGCTGTAAGGAGGCAATATAACCGTATCACCTTCCCCACAGCAAACATCTGGAGAACTGCTGAGAGTGGGGGGAAGGGGTTTATCAAGATTATTTTCTCTATGTTGCTCTTTCTGGAGAATCTGAACGGGCTCTGCTGAAATCTTAGGAAAAATCCCTCAGCATCTCCTCAAGCAGACACACAAACTGTGTATATATATGAAAGATCAAGCAAGGACTGGTTCCAATGTCATGCTCAGAATCCACTCCCAAGCCAAATGAACTGCCCATGCAACATTTTGCCATTCCTCCCCCCCCCCCCAACCTGGTTCACTTGCTAGAGTTAACTGGAGCAATGTGTTTTGCTTGTACCTGTTTCTCCACCTTCAGCATGCTGTAGCCTGAATTGTGTGGCCTGATTGCACTTTTTGTGGCAGAGGTGAGAGGAGGTAGGACTGGGTAGCCCATGGCCCCATCTAGCCCCATGATTTGCCACCAAGTTCATAGGATATTGGTAGTGAACATTGTGTCAAGGAATCTGACGCCTGCTCATAGGATTGTCAGGGAACAAGATGCACGTTGCCCATTTGCCTGAAATATTTTCAAGTGTGTGCAGGAAAAAAGCCTGCCATGGAAGCAAATAAAAAAAAAATTTATACTGGAACTAGTTCTTGATAGGCATTCCCAAAGGATTAGCATTCTGTCTTCTGGAGTCTGCAACCAGAAGTAGAAATCCTCCAACCTCACTTGGACAAGATCTACTTCTTAACCATTTCCTGACATTCACCTTTCAACAAAAGAGCATAAACCCAATGGTGCTGGGATGAAACTTTCTTGCATACCCATGGTGGTGTCCAACTAGAACGGACTAGGGCCTACTTCAGTATGAACATGCAAAGGCATCTCCAAACACTCAAGGACACATGGAGACATTCAAGACTCTGGGATGCATGTCCACTGCATGTTGACACACCCTTGGTCTTCCCTTCAAACTCCACAATGACCACATCACACACAGTTGAACATGTGACAAACATGACTGCCACATATTTAGAGAATAGCTCTAGGAGCCAATAAAATATTAGATCTCATCATATATCCATAACCTATGCAATACTCCTTCACACATATCCACTCACCTACGCCTCCTACCTACTCCAGAGCAGGGAACAAAATTGGGTTTCCAGTTGCAAAACTGAAAACCATTTGGTCATTTTGAAAAGGAGTTAATGATTTTTGCCAACTGACTTCCATTTTGGGATGAAACATGAAAGCTTGAGAGGAGATTTAGATTATACTAGTTTTTCCGTGTACGTAATTTTGTTAGAATGGGAGATATTCCACCACCACCCTATGCACCCTCTCCTCAATGTTCTCTACCATTTGGAAGAACCAGCTCCATTCCTTGGCTAGTTTGGCAATATCTTGGCACCTCCTTTTAAAAGGAGAACATTCAAATTCTGAAATTCACCAGTATAAGATAGCCTTCGTTACCCTTTACAAAGTCTTGGATGTTGGAACCTGTATATCTTCCAAGTCACAGCAGCTCTGTGTAAAATGGCTATCCAGGCTTCTAATTACCAAAATGTAATGGATATCTCCTCCAACCCTCTATTGGAAAAAATTGGGATTGTGCTCTATGGCAGATAGTCAAGGACAAAGCCTGGTGCATTGTAGGATTGTCAAAAATTAACAGAGAGAACTGGAGGGGGGCGGTGCGGACGATTTCCAACCCCAAATCATAATCTACCCCAAGCCGATGATGCAGGTGGAAACCCCTACCAACAAAAAAGATAATTGCTTAAAATAACAGAAGAGCTTCTGATTCACCTTTGCTCAGAACACCAGGCCTGTTAAGACTCCCTCCCACTTCAATTTTCCCTGTACTGTTTTCCCCTTGATTTTCAGCACATCGATTTAACTAAGTGAAGCAAAAAGAGTGCCAAGATTTCTAGTAGGGGGAGAAGATGATGGGGCCTGTTGCTGCACGCACAGGGCCTGGAGGGGTTCGGAAAAGCGCTGGTCCAAAGATGGGAGCTTGGAAGAGGGTAGCAGCGGCTGGTCGGAGCGTTAGCGGGCTGGGCAGAGTGCAGACAGTAGCTGGGGTGAGGGGGCTTGGCAGGAACCGGGCAGCCAAGGTCTTTGTGAGGTGCTTCTGCAGAGCCAGCTTGGACTGTGGAGGGTAAGAAGGAGAAGGGGAGTGAGAGAGACAACACACATACCATGTGACCCAACCAACTGCAAAAGGAGAAGAGAATGCTGGAGGCCAGGACCAGAGCTGCTGAGCGGAATGATATAAGGGGGTACAAAATCACTTTTGGGCCCCTTCCCTTCTCCCTTCAAATGTGAATCTGGCTCCCCGAAGCCCTCTTTTTTGCTCCATTTGTTTCCTGGGCTCCCTTTTTGACCCCTGCACCCGTTTCTCAGAGGCCCTGGTCATGACTGTAAACTTCCAGTGCATAATTGTAACCCAGGCCTCACTAGGGCTCACACTCAGTCTTGTTTTGTAAGACCACAGCTCAGCCCTGAAGTATCACAATAAAGACCTCAATTTCCTGAGCATGTACTGAGTGTATATAAGTCATACTGAACAACTTAGGCCAACCCACGCACATCTGGAATTGCCTCCAAGGCTAAGCTGCATCTTCAGAAGTAAAGCTGAGCCCCAGCACCCTCTCTTTATAAATTACTTCAAAACCCAGTAAGACACTGAAAATGCTGTATCAATCTCAGTGTTGCCTCAGGGCCCAGGCTATAACACAGGCCTACAAAAAAATCTTTTTGTTAATTGTTAAGGATGTTTGAATGAATTTAGGATATTTTTGGTGTGCTGAATCCAAAAATGGCATTGGTTTTGCCCAGTTGGCTCTAGTTTTGGGTAAGGCATAGCCACCTTATATCACTGGCATTCCTGAAAAGGGGGGAGGTCAAAACACTAAGTTTCTTCAGGAGTGTGACTGCTGGTATAAAACGGCTCTTCCTCCTCACCTTCAGAGCAAATCACAACTGCAAAAGCTTTATACCAGTGGCCAGGTGCCTGAAAAAACTTTTGACCCCTACTACCAGGAACACGAGTGCCTTATATGCTGATTCAAGCAGCTTCCTCATGGCTTGGCCACATATCCAAGAACAGGTCTAACTTAAGACAACAAAATATGTGTAGACCTGTGTACTCAATATACCTGACCAATATGTACACCCTCCAAATCTGTTATGGGTCCCTGAAGATGTCCTTTGCTGTAGGAGGGACTTTCAGTAGGAAAGCGTCACAGTTTAACTACCTCTATGCCACAGTACCAATTGAACCCCTGTGCAGCTGTTAGTTTTGCTTTAACTTCAGCCACAAAGGCACATCTCACATCTAGTATAACGTTTAGTGGCCATCACAACATCCTGCTGCAGTTTCTTCTACAAAGTTAATTATGCATTGTGTGAAGATGAGGGGAAAAAGGAAAGAGGGGGCACCCAGATTTAAAGCTCCCTGATTTACAGGCAAACACTCATCTGCTGAACAATTCTCTTCCCCTCCCTTCCATGTAAGCCCTTCTTTCTCTCTTGAATTACCAAATGTTGCTTGGTTCAATCTTGGTTCAAAAACAAGACAACTCCCCCAAAAAATTTGCATCCAAGGGACACCTCCCCACCACCACCTTTACAAATCACATTTACTTTGATAGACTCCATGGTCAGCAGGTATCTTCAGTGACAAGTACCTTCAGAATACTCACTGCCAGGGCCGTATTCTTCTGCAGTTTGCTGTATGGGCTATATTTGGGCTTTGGTGGCTTCCCTGCCAGCCTGTCCTTGTGCCTCCTGCTGCTCATGTGCTGTGGGTGGAGAAACAAAATACATCCTAGAGTTATGAATTAAAATAGGCCTACAGAGAGACCTCAACAGGTCATCCAGTTTGGGCTGGGCAAATGATCAATTGTAGTAGATCATTGGCCAATTGTCTGATGCTGGCTGTTTGATGGGAATCTTATGAAGAAGGATGGACTAGCAATACACTTTTTATGTTCATAAGAAAAGCACAGGCTCAGGACCATTTGATGCAGAGTGGCTACATGCCCTGATAATGAAGAGATCCTAAATTTATACTTTTACTTTAACACTGGCCTTCCTATTTCTTGGATATATTTCTATTATCTTGGATACAAGGTAAGAAACATGTTTCAAATTGACAAAGGGTTTAGCACCCCTCCTGCATGGCACTTCTCCATTTTCTGATCACCCTCTGGAAGGAGATTTCTCCCATTAAAAAGAACCAGGTGGTGATAATATGCAGGTCTGGTTGTAACATTTCAGTTTTGTGCTAGATCAAGTTAGTTAAAACTGATTAAATTTCTCCAAGCAATGAGATTTCACTCCACCTTTCTAAATTCATTCCAACATCAAAACCAGGGCTGTGCCAAATAGGGGAACAGAAGCTTCTCACAAACACTTTGAGTAGTAGCAAAAAGTTCATCCTTACAATTTTTTGGACATAACAAAACATGTTAAGGGGGTGAAAGAGTTTGCCCACTGTGATGAGGTTGATGCGATGCGAGAGCAATTGCCCTCACTTTGAATTGGCTTTACTTGCTCTCAGTGATCTTCTCACCTAGCAAAACCAATTGGCTAGGTAGAATTGCAATGTCTAGATGATTCCTGATTGGTTAGGATCATTCAGGAAGGAGAAGCAGCTCTTAAAAAACAACAACAAAATGACACAGAAGAGGGGTAGCAATGACTGTGAACAGCCATGGACCACCATAGTTTATTTGAGTCTTTTTCCGGAAAAGAACCTATTCTCCCTGAAAATGCATCTTGCACTCAAAAATCAAAGAACTGACACAATCTTAGTTGTAACTCTGTATCTATGTAAGTATTTCTATGCTGCCTTTCTCCTCAGCAGGGGGACTCAAGGTGGCTTACAAATTCACAATAAGACAAAACAGTAGTTCAGTAGTGAACTTAACCCATTTCTGCCCAACGTTGTATATACATATCAGGACCAAATGTGTACACCTGTGGGCCCAGCAAAAATGGGTTAAACAGAAGTGACGTGGAATAGCTAATTTAGCTGAATGCCCAGTGGAACCAAACATATTCACATTCATATCGACTACATATAGCCCATCAAGGTGCTGAAAGGAGGAACTTTTTCTTTCCTAGACAATTCTCCTTACCTGTTTGAGCTGGGTTTCGGAGTTGACAAAAATCTCGCACACCTGGCACTGAAAGGCCTTGTTTTGAATGCTAAGGCTGCCTTTACTGCCAATCCGTTTGGGCTTGTGCCCCACTCGAGAGAGGACCTTCCCCCTGCCTCGCCTTGGCAAAGCTGCCTGGCCTTCCAGCATCGACTTGTGCTTTGCTCCTAAGAAAAGAGAAAAATGGTTTTTGAAGAAGAAGCAATAGTTTGGTTCTGGAGCACTGCTAAGTTTGAAGAGTTCTGGGGCAAGAGGTATGTAGAGGGTCAAAGGGTAGGTAAGGATCCCAGGATGAAAGTGGCTGTATGGAAAAACTTGCCCAGCAGGGGGAATTGTAGTCTTGGCCTACTGTCACTTTAGAAAGTCCACCAGGGTCACCAAGTAACTCTAGGCAGCCCTGCTCTAGCAGTGGATGCAAATTAAGCCTCTCACTGAATGAAATGCAAAAGAGACTGCAATTTGCATTGCCACAAGCCTGCACAATGCAGAGTGACACTTCTCTGTCAACAGCGCTTCTCCCTCTTGTGCTTTTTACCAGCTTCTATAACACAAACACGAGTTATTCAATTCTTCTAGGGCCAGCCCAGCTATGAGATGAAGAAAGGACCTTGCATGGCAGATGGGTGCCAGCGGCATCACCGAGTCCCTGTTTGCCCGCTTTTCTCTTCATCCTTGCTCTGCCACTCTATGATTTGAAACAGAGTGGCAGAGCACTGCTGAGAACCGCGGATAACTGAATCAGCAGATACCGAATCCACAGATATGGCGCGATGCCTGTAAATCCAGGTTTCCTTTGCTATAAACTTCTTAACTGATTTATCAGATGAGCAATGGAAGACTATATGGCTACCTCTTTGCCTAACCGATATATCACTTAAGAGCATTATACTCTTAAGAGTGGATGAAGAACACCAGCTCAGGTCACTCTTTACAACCAATCTCCAATTATAGAGCCAAGTTGTAGCCGTGCCTCGACTTGGTCTCCCATTTTATTTAAACTTAGTTTCTTGTTTTTCCTCTCTCTCCCTTATGCAGCCCAAACCTTTCTTCTCCCATCTAGCCTTCTTCCTCCCTGGTTTATCTCCACAGATGCTAATGTTCCTCCATGAGCAACCTCCTTTCTCCCTCCTCTCTTCCCCTTCGTGTTGCTACATGTTCCCTTCTCCTTTTCAAACAGTTCCGTTTTCTTCCTTACTCCTATTTCTGCCTAGAAATTTCAGAAAGAAATTTCTGATATTTCTTAACTTCTAGCTGTGCGTGAGTGGATGTGAATTAGATCTATATATCCTTTCATATCATAGCTCTGTTTACTTGATTGCATTTTACCCTCTACTTCCCTTCTCTTTTATTGTATATTTATCCTCCCAATAAATACTACAGTGCTTGCACCTGCATTGCTGTAGTCCTTGTTAAATGCCAAATTCCACTGATGTTTGCCATTAACCTATGAATATGGCCCTTGTACAAATACATTTGCTCCCGTGTACACCTGTTATTATATGAATTCTACAGCACATCTGTTAACACACTGCTTGGTATTGAAGAGAAAAAAAAATTGGACCAAGCAAAAAATATGAAGTCTCAAGAGAAAAGTGGTTAAAACTTAACCCCAAGGAACTCCTGTGAAAAAGGAAATGAGAAAAAATGATGAAGACATGGAAACATTGAAAGAAATCTTAGTGATGGGACGCATACAATTGAAACCATAACAAAACACTAGCTGAAAATCAAGAAAAGAAAGGAAAAGCCTGTGGCTGACTGTATCAAAGGCTGAAGAAAGAGCCAAAAGACAAAGTACGGACTGTAGACCCTCAGATATTGCATAAGAAGGTAAATGGAAATATGAGTTAAAGCAGGTCAGAATAAAGAGCAAACACCAGGCTGAATAGGATCAAAAAGAGAATTTGGTGAGAAGATGATACTGGGAGAGAAAAATGCCCTCAATAACTTTTAGGAAGAAAAAGAGAGGCAAAACCACACTTAGCTAAGGGAAAAGGATCTGAAGAGTTTTTTTTTTAATAGAATAGAATTTACAAAGATAGATTGTAAGAAAATAAAAAAATAAGAAAAAGGCAGAATAATTGTAAATCTTGAAAAAAAGCAGCCAAATTTCTTCTCAGCCTGGACAAGTTCAGATTCTACACATCTCCAGTGGGTTAAGTGGGCCCCAGAATAGATTTTTTAACAGGGGCCCTTTGGCATTTGTGTGCCTGACCCTCCTCTGTCCTCATTGCTCCAGGACATTTGAGAGCCATGCAGGTTGTTCCACTCGGTGCCCATAGGTTAAGTCTGCCCTAGAAACTGTTAAAGGCCTGCTGGCAAACCTACTCCATGGCCCTGTTTGCCCTTCTTAACTGTGCTGCATCCAGGAAAGATTGAATTTGGCTTTCTAAACCAGTGTCGATCCTAGACCCGATACTGCCCGGGGCCATGACCACAGGTGCCACCCCACCGGACAAGCTGTTGCTCCCCCCATTGGTGGGCAGTCATCTGCTGCCTCCCTTTCAGAGACCCAGAAAGGCAGGGCACAGCTTCCCCGACCCTCTGAAGGCCTTGTAAAAGCCTCAGAAGGCTGAAAAACACCACTTCCAGTTTCACATTTTTCGGACCTTAAAAGTGAAGCCTCCCTGACCCTCAAAAGGCCTTTTCAGGGCTAAAAAAATGTAACTTCTGGTTTCCTCCATGAAACCGAAAGTGATTATTTTTGACCCTCCAAGGCCTTCTGAGGGTTGGGAGGCGATGAGGAAGCGTTCCTGGGTCAGGGAAAGGGGGAGGCAGGATGGGGTGGTTTAGTTCCCAAGAGGGGGATGGGGTGGCAGCCTTGACTGTTGCTGAATCCTATACCCTCTGCTGGGCCTTGCAGCTCGACCCGTGTCTCCTTGGTAGACCACAGGGGTTGCCAGAGTCCGGCACAGAGTAAGGGAATTGAAGTTCCCTTATCCCAAGGAGAACTCCGGCAGCTTCCCTGGCCCTGCAGAGTACTGGACCCCAACAGGATTGGGTTGTTGAACACAGTCACCAACCCTACTGACTAAACAAGGGACAATTTGGCACAATCACTCAGGTGTGCAAGCCTGTGAAGCCAAAAAAACCAGTTGACTGTGCAAAGAGAAGGCTTTCCATCTACACTGGAAAAGATCCTAGTTAAATGGGACTTACATCTAAGTAGGTGCTATAGAACACGGGTGGCCAAAAGTGCTTAATACAGTGGTGCCTCGCAAGACGAAATTAATTCGTTCCGCAAGTCGTTTCGTATTGCGAAAATTTCGTCTTGCGAAGCGCGGTTTCCCATAGGAATGCATTGAAATTTAATTAATGCGTTCCTATGGGCAAAAAAAGTCAGAACAAAGTCAAATTTGGTTTACATAGTGTTTATTAAGTGCTCTTTAAAGGCATACATACTTACAGAGGATTTCAAAAATTTCAAGCACAAAACTTCAACTTTTTAATTTTAAAAATTCGTCTTGCGAAGCACGGCCATAGAAAAATTCGTCTTGCGAGTCACCAGAAAAAATCGCAAAAACACTTTCGTCTTGCGAGTTTTTCGGTGTGTGAGGCATTCGTCTTGCGAGGCACCATTGTTTAAGATAAACTTCAGATGTTTGAGAGCTGCAAGAGAGATGTTTCAAAGCCGTTTACTTACCCTGAACATTACACTTACAATTTAATCCAGTGGACTCTCAGTTTATACCCAGTAAATAATTATAAAGCATAAAAGGTAAATTTAAAAAAAAATTTCATGCTTTATAATTATTTACCGGGTATAAACTGAGAGTCCACTGGATTAAAGCTGATGCAAAAAAAGAGCTCAGCCAACATATTTCTGAGAGTCACACGTTATATGCCAAAGAGCCACATGCAGCTCTTGAGCCACAGTTTGGCCACTCCTGACCTAGATCAATCTCTCTTTCATACACATGATATTGGGACTAGGGGGTCATTGAACGACAAGCAGAAGGTTTAAGTTGGACAAAGGGAAGTATTTCTTCACATGGTGCCTCATCAGTCTGTGGAAATCACTGCTGCAAGTTGCGGTGGTGGCTTGTGGCTTTAAAAGGGGATTGGTCTATCAGTGGCTCCTAGTCGTGATGGCTATGCTTCTTCAGGGTTCAGTGGCAGTATGCCTCTAAACCCCAGTTGCAGGGGAGCACTGGTAGAAGAGAAATACCCCTTTCTCTCCTGCTTGAGGGCTTCCCAGAAACAACTGGCGGGCCACGGTGAGAAACAGAACACTGGACTAGATAACTCTTTGGCCTGATGTAGCAGGGCTTTTCTTATGTTCTTATCCAAGCAGCTGCTGGCCTGGTCAATTTCACTCTTAATATAAACTTTTTTAAAAAAGTTTTTGAAGGAAAGGCATCGCAGAGAGGCAGTTTTTCACATTTTTTTTTTTAAAAGGCTGCATGAGTGCTCATTTCCATATCCAGATAAAAATGCATTCTTCAATGTAAGACATGCCACTGTACCCACGGTGGATCCATTCCAGGGATTCCCCCCAGATATGGAAACCGCAGATCTGGAGGATGCCTGTACTAATGATGCCCCCCCAGGCATGTCCCCATACCTATTAATAGGCTTACCAGGAAGTGTTTCTTGCTTTAAACAGTTTGCTATAAATATTCGAGCTTATAGTGCAACAAGAGCAGGCTGACAAAACTAGATCTGAATGCCTGATGGAACTAGATCTAATGCTAAACAGGAAGCAGTTAACTTCCACATGCCCCCTCCCCAATCTGTGGATCACTGAAGCAGCTGATACTGGATTCATGGATACAGGGCCCCACCTGTACTTAAAATGCAACTATCACGTGTTCAAAAGAGTTCCAAAACTGCTCTGGGCACAGGGGGAAGGGGTCTACATCCAAGACACATGAGACAATCACAACAAACACACACACATCCCTTACAAGAGTGCTGGCTTTGCTTTTGAGGGCTAGTTTCAGCCCTAGCATCTCCGTGATACCAGGTATAAAGGGACTTCTTACCAGAGTTGTGAGCATCCAGTTGAGAGACAGAGTTGACTGTCACTTTGCAAGTGGGACAGTAGAGGTGCTGCTTATTTTTCTTCCCCTCTTTTTCCACATCTGGTGCTAAGCTGATGGTGCTGCCTGATTCGGTGGCTGGAGTGTCTGCTCCTGGTGCAGCAGACGATGATGTCACACTCGCGGTGTCTGGAGCACCCTCCGAGGGCTCGGAAACCGTTGGGGAGACCAGGGATAGGATGCCACTGGTGAGCTCAGCAGGTGACTCTTCTAGAGGGGACATCAGCATGAGGTTGTTGTGCTCTGCTGTCGGCTGGTTCAGTTTCAGCAGGCCATTGGGTTGTGCTAACAAATAAAGCAGATTTTTAAAATTTCCCTTTAAAGGACATTGCCACTTCTGCAAATCAACATGGCCTTAAAAAGGCTGACATTTACTTTCATTGTAGGCACGTGTCAACTGAGATTATTCTTTCGTAGTACTTTGTGGGAAGACAGGGTACAATCCACTGCATGAAGTCTGGTCTCAACATCTGTTCAGCCTTTCTGGCCCATACATGATACACCTGCTACCCATGCTGCAAAGAGCACTTGATGTTTTGCTAAGCACTACTTCCTGCTCCAGAAAGAACTGCTACTTTTGGTAGGGGATCCTGACAGCTGCAGAGTCAGAGGAAATACAGGAAAGGCAAGAGGTGCGGCCACAAGGAGCTCAGTATCCCCTCTGACTGCAGCCGGATAGCACACCAGAATGCCTTGCAGTGCCAGAGTAAGTGCTTCCCCAGCCACTGACCTCATCACATGTCACTGGACCAGACCCCTGCTGAAATTCAGGTAGTGTTCTCTTATATTTAGCAGGATGAGAACAACTACCCCTCTTCACTCAAGTTTACCTAGTCTTTCCTAGTGGCTGTCTGTGGGTGTTTCTTTCGCATCCTTTTAGACTGTGAGCCCTTTTGGGATAGGGAGTCATTTATTTCCTGCTTCAAGCAGGGGATTGGACTAGATGACCCTGAAGGCCCTTTCCAACTTGATGATGTTATGATTTATTCAATTTGCTGTCAACCACCTTGTGTACTGTTTTGTTGAACTGCAGTACATCTCATGTTGGCAACCTTCAGTCTCGAAAGACTATGGTATTGCGCTCTGAATGGTGGTTCTGGAACAGCGTCTAGTGTGGCTGAAAAGGCTGATTCGGGAGTGACAATCCCTTCCACACTGGGAGCAAGTGCAGTCTGTCCCTGGTCTGTATCCCTGGCTATGGACCTTCCTTCTTTGCCTCTTAGCCTCAGACTGTTGGCCAAGTGTCTCTTCAAACTGGGAAAGGCCATGCTGCACAGCCTGCCTCCAAGCGGGACGCTCAGAGGCCAGGGTTTTCCACCTGTTGAGGTCCACTCCTCAGGCCTTCAGATCCGTCTTGCAGATGTCCTTGTATCGCAGCTGTGGTCTACCTGTAGGGTGCTTTCCTTGCACGAGTTCTCCATAGAACTCGTACATACATAGTTTATGTACTGCAGTACATAAAATGTTCTTAATAGTAACTGTAGTAGCAGTGCCATCTGGCTACTCACAATGGTGGCAGAGAAGCAGAGGAGCACAGTAAGCAAGACCCTGTCCTGGCAAGTCACCATTATGACACAGTGAGTCAAGGGCCACATGGCTCAAGTCCCCTTGAGTTCAGGACCCCTGGACCAGTGGCATCACCAGAGGGTTGTGGAGGGGAGGGCTAGAACTGCACTGGGTGACAGAGTTGAGGGGTGAAACCAAAATGACTTATATAACTTAAATTTTTTTTAAACATAAAATTTTTATTTTAAAAAATAACCATGAACGTTCCTTCCTCACCTCAAAGGGTGCCTGCACAACAGAGTTGGGGGCAAGAGCCAAAACAGGCTGAGTGGAAACCACCAATCAGAGGGGGTGATGCTGCTACCACACCGGGTGACACTAACTCCAGTGACATCACACTAACTGTGGACCCGCAGTTGCTTCTGTTTAACAAACCTTTAAACTTCTGTTTGGTTCTCAATTGAAGTCAAGGAAGGAGTCAGAGAAAAGAATACACCTCCCTTCCCTGGCATTGTTCATGAGAATATTACCAGTGAAGAGGTCTTTGCTACTCCCTTCTCCCCGAATATCACTGTCTATCACAAATTCATACTTCCTGTCTCCTACGGTTTCTTCTTGGCACATCTCTGTATGACTGAACTGGGACCTCAAAAGGCACTCCATTCTCTCCTCTCCCCCCCCAACTCACTTGGTTCATGTGAATGAATGAAATCAATGAATGGGGGCTCCGTTTTGGTTTCAACCATTGTTGCATTTATCGAACAGCTGTTAGCAAAATTTAACAGCCATTTGTAGAAACCGCCTTGGCCTATTTCTATATTGCCACAGCTAACAGCCAAAAAGGTGGGGTATGCAATGCTGCCTGTGTTATTAAAGCATGATTTAAATGGGCCAAAAAACCAACATGAATTAAACACCGGATACACACCAAATTAAATGCCGGATACCGGATAAACAACATGAATTAAACACCAGATACACCGGAAACACTGTGTGGTGGCAGTGAAGGTTAATTCTATGCTTGGGATAATTAGGAAAGGCATTGAGAATAAAACAGCTAATATTGTAATGCCGCTGTACAAATCGATGGTTAGGCTACACCTGGAGCACTGCATCCAGTTCTGGTTGCCACATCTCAAAAAGGATATAGTGGAGATGGAAAAGGTGGAAAAGAGAGCAACAAAAATTATTACTGGGCTGGGGCACCTCCCTTATAAGGAAAGGCTACAGCATTTGGGCCTCTTCAGTCTAGAAAAGACATACAAAATCATGCAGGGGATGGACAGAGTGGATAGAGAGATGCTCTTTTCCCTCTTGCATAGCACCAGAACCAGGGGACATCCACGAAAGTTGAGTGTTGGGAGAGTTAGGACAGACAAAAGAAAATATTTCTTTACCCAGCATGTAATTAGTTTGTGGAACTCTTTGCCACAAGAAGTAGTTATGGCATCTTGCCTGGATGCCTTTAAGAGGGGATTGGACAAATTTCTGGAGGAGAAGTTCCTTAGGGGTTACAAGTCATAGCAGGTATGTGCAAGCTCTTGGTTTTAGAGGCAGGCTGCCTCTGATTGCCAGATGCAGGGGAGGGCACCAGGACGCAGGTTGTGCCTGTTGTCTTGTGTGCTCCCTGGGGCATTTGGTGGGCCACTGTGAGATACAGGAAGCTGGATTAGATGGGCCTTTGGCCTGATCCAGCAGGGCTCTTCTTATGTTCTTATAAAGTGAGCCAGTTGAGCTTTATTCCAGGTCATTCAGAGCAAATCCCCCCATCTAATCTGTTCTACACACAGTCAGACTGTGACCCAATAAACTCACAGAGTTCAAGGGGAGAGAGTTCCAAAACCTGAGAGCTACCCTTGAAAATGTCTCCTTCTGAGGCAGACAGTGGGACTTGGCCACCTCCTGCGTTGTTGGTGATGCTTCCATTGAGGTCCAGCCTGGTTTCCAAATCCGTTGCTTTTTCTTGGCGGCTGCTGCTGCGGTCAGCCATCTTCTGCTTGTTTTTCACCGCTTCAATGGCTTTGAGTCTCCGGGCATGCTTGTGGCCTCTGTAATGCGCCTCAGCTTGATTCTGAGAAGGACAAGTGGGGGGGGGGGTGACAAGAGAGATGAAGAAAGATATTAAGAGATGATTCTACACATTATAGATGGCTCCACAAAGGCATGGGTATGATGAAGAGACTTGCTAAGTCCATCTTTTTAGCTGCTGCAAAAATATAACTTCAAAGGCAGATTTACCTTCCTGCCACAGCATAGGTTTTTCTTTACTGTCTGCAAAACATTGAAGATTTTCTATCATTTAGTCTGGGGTTTTGAAATACCAAGGTCACACATTAACCCTCCCCCCTCACACCTATGTATGTAGCCTCTTCTAACCTCTGGTTTCACTTTGGAGGCACTGCCCTGGGGGGGTGGGGGGACCCCTAAAAGCAAAAAGTTCCAATCCACTTGTAGCAGGCATAAAACTGGCACATGTCTAATTTTACTAATATGAAACCGACCTAGATTGCAAAACTTGTATTTTAAGAGTATGGGGATTAAAAAGTGCAACAGAGACTTTTTCCATATATGCAAAAACAATCCTCAGAAAAAGAAAGTGGAGGGGAAAAGGATAGGTGGTGTTGCCCATTCTGTGAAAAAGGAAACTGCAACCCCCCCTCCCTTATACATTATGCAAACTAAAATGAACCGCTGAGTAACACCCTCATTTTAATTCAGAGTGGATTTAAATTCCCATGAATTTGCTGCAGTGCCATTCTTTCTAGTGACAATGGGGGGCATTGTCTCTGACTGCTAAGTACACAAACATTTGGAGGGGGGCCTTTCTATATTCTTTTGTATTCTTTTTTTTTATCAGTATCAAACAGGCAAGACACAAAAACACATTACATTAATTCACCCTTTCCATGGAAAGGTGGAGAAGGATAAAAAGCGTATACATATACAGACACACATAGCTGTGAACATACACTGCATGTTAGACACGCATCCTGGGATGTGACAACAGTTGACACGTCCTTCTCCTCTACCCCCACCTATGGTGAACATATTTAGCTATATTTTTTTATTTCGAATGGCAAAGTCGTTTGCCATATGCGGTTTTTTTTTTTTCTGAAGCTGCACATTTTTATTTTCTTTTGCCCGAAAGCTCCTTTAGAAACAAGCAATGGGTTGCATTTAATCAGGGGCGACGTGTCTTATCTCTGCTTTGCCAGGCGGAGAGCAATGCCAGGAATTGAATTATATGGGTGCACGGTGTGGGGGAGGAAGAAAGGGGGGAGGAAATGTCAGTTTGAAATGGGAGGCTTATGGCAAAAAGCAGGGGAGGAGAGTAAGAGAGAGAAAAAGAAAAGACAATAGAAAGGAGACACTGCCTGGCTAGATGGCTGCAATATAGCAGAGGATGGAACTGAAGGTCACTCAGCCCGATTGGGAGGCTTGGATCCTGGGCAGTCAAGGGCAGGGAGAAGCAAACATAGAGGAGAAACAAGGCAAAGACTGATTTGTAGCTCAGTAGAAACAGGTGTTCTAGTCACTCAGGCCAGTGAGCAAGTCCCTACCAGAAGCTTTGATGGGGTCAGGGAGTATCGCCTGGCCCATTCTGGATTATTGTTATTAAGAGGCTTCCTTGGCTGGTATACCTGATCTCTTTGCTGCTCCCCTCTTTGACCAGAGCCAGCTGATGGCACATTGGCTCAATCCCTTCCAGACTCCAGTTCACGTTCCACTGTGAGCCAGAGTCTTGACACTGATTTAGGTGCGTTAGTATCCTGTTTTACTACATCCCTGGAGGATGCCTGTCCAGATTTTCTTCGGGGGGGGGGAACCCATCTGCAAAGGAGGGGAGCTGGGTAGATCACTGGAAATCTCCTGTTTGGAGGGGGCCTCAAAAACATTGGTGGAATGGAGAGTAGCCTAGACCAGAGATGGCTGTATACTAGAATCTGTGGTCTGCAACACTCCCTTGGGAATGGGTGGGATTCTAAGTTGTCCCTGGTAGATTCAGCTTCCCTGGACAAGAGATCCTACTACATTATTGTGTGTATGCATGCATACACGTGTGCATGCACGCGTGTGTGCATGCATGAGATTGAATACATACAAACAAACTGCCCAGTTGGGCAAGTTTGATTGGTACACTGAGACTGGAAACGCACACAAGAGTCTCAGAAGCAGCAGCTTCCTCTGTGGGCAGAAGCTTTGGATCTCTCACAGGAGTCTTTAAAGACTGAGTTAAATATCAGGACATTTCAAGTTAAAATGTTGCCTCCTCCACAAACTCAACAAGTAGTCTTAAGGAGCCATATTATCTCCCGCCTTGGCCACCACCATCTGCAATGATGGAGGAAGACAAAAACGTTGGCCTCTTTAACAGGGTGGTTGTTAAGTATTACAATAAAAAGATGCAAAATGAAAATGCACTGAACACTCTGAAGCACTATATATAAGTGCTGACGAAACTGACTATGGCTTGGAACAATCTGTGGTTCCAGCCCATTGGAACCAAGAACCAATCACCACCAGAGGACCAAATTAGATGCAACTTTAATCATGTCATTGGCTTTGGCATGTTTGCCTTTCCTTCCTGTATTCAGCACATTGGGGGAGGGGGAGAGGAGAGGACTGAGCAGAAGTGTGTGTGGGGGTGCTAGGTGGACTTGCCTCCCTAAGGTCCCAATACAGATTGGCCCTGCACACAAAATACTTGCTCTGGGAGAAAAAGCACCTATTGGAGCCAATGGATGATTTTCCTCCACAACAAAAAGCATTACAAGACTTCCTGAATTGGACTGGGACTGAGGGGGGGGAGAGGGGTTAAGCCCCTTTCTCAAGTTGGATTCCCCCACCCAAATGCATGCTATTCACAGGGGAATAAAGCAAGCCCAAAATGAAACAATTAAAGTAACTTCTAATTTGGCCCTAACAGAGACCCAGCCCACCTAGTTGGCATTTCAGACAATGCAAAATATAGTTGTTTAAATGTAATTTTAACCTACACCTGCTTATCAAATGCTGCTAGTGTAAATTGTTGCTTTTATAGCTGTTTATGGAAGATAAAAGATATTTTACATTAGGGAGAAAACGTGAAATGGGATACCTAAAACTGGTCAATAAATTGGACTTCAAAATCCTCTCCATACCTCACCTCCATACACTCCAGGAATTCATATAATGAATTAGTAGTGTTGGCCTACAGGCACCTCTGTTGCCCACCTGACCCACCCACGTGCCTGCCCAAACTCCCTCTAGGACACAGCTTACCGCAGAGTTGAATTTGAGGTGGCAAATATTACAAGAGATGAACTGCTTCTTCTTGAGTGGGTTGGGGACACCAAAGGTATGGTTGATCACTGCTTTCTGTACTGGATCCATCTGGAGGGGAGCGCGTGGAGAGAAGTGGACTCAGTTAGCCAATGCTTCAGAGAGCCAACAAACTTAGATGAGAGGATTCAAAAGAAAAAAACTGCCTTCAAGGAACCGTTCCACATATACCTGTTCGAGGAAGCCCTACACATTTGACACAGAACTACTGTGCAATGCAGAGGATTCTAGGGGCGGGGGACTTTCAGTCTTCTGCATGGAAGCCTAACAGAATGCTGGCCAAAGGCCTCATCATTGCCCCATATGAATTGAGAGTGTGCCCTAATACTTCCAATGGTCCCTGGTTATGCACTGCATAAATGCCTGTTAGTCATTACTTGTCTTCCCATCAAGAACCCCAATAAACTCCTAAAGAACCCCTGCATTTCATGGAACATAATTTGACAGCCACTGGTTTGGAAGTCATCACTCATCTACCCAATGCCAGAGTTTGGACACAAAGTCTCTCTGTGGCATCTGACAGCACCCAAAGAGCAAGGGAGAAATTGTTTTAAAAATAGGGCTTAGGTAGTCAACTAGATTCGGCAAATTCTGCTGCAAACCAAAGTGGGAATTACATTGCCTGCTGCATTTGCTCCAGTTCTCGTTTTCATTTTTATTTCCATAGTTTTTATTCTTGCAGAATATATTTGAAAGTCTGCAACAATTTCAACCAAAATAATTGTATTAAAGAATGTGGGAAGAGATTAGAGTAGGGAGGTGAATAGGGGGAAAGGGGGAACCTAATGTAAGAATAATGTGTTTGTTTGAGCACTACCATAATCTATAATACAAGTATTGTTCTCCTGGCCCTGTGGCTGTGGCAGATTATCTTATCCAAGGCTGGTTGTCAGGAGGGGGGGAGGAGAGAGAAAAAGAGAGAGAGAGAGATTGGGATTTGAAGGCGATCGTATTTCTCAGCAAAGCCATTTAATTGTCCAGACAGGTGCATCGGTCTACCGGGCAAAGTGTGTGGACAAGGGAATCATTATCTGGACCCCCATATTCCATTCCCAAAGGGAGTGGAATTGGTAACAGAAAATGATTGATGAAGTGGTTGCCTTCCCCATGCCCAAGATGAAATTTTTACTCACTCATCTGGAATAAAAATGCTGGGGTATAATTCAGGGTCCGAGAGGGTGGAGATAGCGATAGTGGATCAGAGGCTTTGAGTGATGAAATAAGCCCTATGTCCCAGCCTTGATGATGAATAGAGTGGCCTGTCCAAGGCAAATCCCCTTGCTGCAGGGATGCTATACATACATGGAAGCCAGCTCACTGTCTGGCGATGAAGAAAACGGGAATATGTATGTACAGGGTGGAGGGCAGAGAGAAAGAGAAGGAATCTGTGCTGTCACTTTCCTTCTGCCACTTGGCCAAGAGGACAAACAACCCATTCCGTCCTCCGTTATTACTGACACAACGCTTCAGTCAGAAAGCCTGCAGTGTCAAAACTGCCTTGCTGTTATCAAACCAAAGATCTATTCAGTGCAGGGGTCTCCAAACCCTTCAGTATGAGGGCCACGTTGTATATTTTACAGTTTCATGGGCCAAAAAAAAAAAATCAGTTTTATAAATGAATGAATGAAATTTAAATGAATGAAGGCACAATCCTAACCCCTTATGTCAGTGCTTTCCAGTACTGGTATAGTGGTGCCAATGGGACATGTGCTGCATCCTGCAGTTGGGTGTCACTCATGGAGGCTTTCTCAAAGTAAGGGAATGTTTCTTCCCTTACCTCAGAGCTGCACTGCACTTATGTCAGTGCTGGAAAGCACTGGTATCAGGGGTTAGGATTGCGCCCTGAGTAAGTTTTACCTGGAACTTACTCAGTAATCAGTATGATATGATTCAGAACAAAACAGAAATGTGACAATTACCAAGAAACAGTGCTGTGCTTAAACTGAGAAAAGATAAATAATGAGTAGAAAATGCTTTGACAAAAGCAAACAAAATCCCACACACCACAAGTAGCTGAGGGCAGGATAAAATCTTGTGGTGGGTTGGATGTGGCTCGGAGACCCCTGAACTAGCGCAGCAGTTTGTTTCCCACATGAGCCAGTCAGAGGCCTCTGGAAATATAACAAAGAAGGCACATAGGCAATGGCTGCCCCAATTTTCCTCCTCTCTTAAGAGAAACTGGTATTCAGTGGTATAGTGCCTCTGCATATGGAGGTTTCATTTATAAATCACAGCTAACAGTCATCGATTTCCCATGAATTTATCTAAAGTTAAAATATCTGTACTGTGCACAGGTGATTTTGAGACCATAAGAACATAAGATCCTATTAATTTAACAAACCAAAAAAACTTCTAAGAGAGCAGGAACATTTTCATAAAGAGTTATAACAGTCCCAACCCATAGTTATATTAGATTTGTTTTCACACATGCTTTAGAGTCCTTGATAAAGAGCTGGTTGAGTTCAAAATGGAACCATTACCTTTATTAAAATAACCTGCAACTTCAGAAGTCTCTACATTTACTTTCTGTACTGGTTCTGTCTCCCTGCTCCCTAAATGGTATTGCATTGTTGCAACAGCAACAACCACTCCAGTTAGTGAGTACAATCACAGTTTGAGGGGGTGAATTCCATCATTTACTTTATTTACAATGTTTATCAATCAATTGCATCTCTACAAAAGCGCCAAAAGTGGTATACAGTTTTCCCACTCTAAAAATCAATCAGTCATGATAAGAGCAAACATTATAATGAAGAATACATAGGGATTAGCAACAGTCATTCAATGCAGGCTCAAATGACACGTTTTACTGCATTAATGCCCCAATCCTATTCCCCACTATTAACGCTGGTGCAGCCACGCTGACACAGCATGTGCTGAATCCAGTGTTGGGGGGTGGCAATCGAACAGCCAGCAGGAGTAAGTAAAAAAATTTTTTAACTTATCCTCCAGTATGCTGCCCCATCGCTTATGGGTCTCCTTGGTCCTGCGCAAGGCATTTGCTGGCATAAGTCCAAGGAGAGAAAAGGGCTGTGTTGAACTGGGAAACGGGATAGGACACCAGCATAGTCACTGCCATCAGAATCCTCCCTCCCTCCCCCATTCCCATCTCCTGTCCAGAAACTTCCCCGGACCTTCTCCCTGCCAATGACACACCTCTGCCTCCAACTTACGGACACCAGCAGAGGCTCTGGGAGCCACTGTTAGAAGCAGAAAACCCGCCAGAGAAGCGGTTGGCCCTCTGGATGGTGAGGGAGGGAAAGGGGAGATAAAAGGAGACTTAGAGATGGCAGAGAAATTAAATGAGTTCTTTGCATCTGTCTTCATGGCAGAAGACCTCGGGCAGATACCGCTGCCCGAACGGCCCCTCCTGACCGAGGAGTTAAGTCAGATAGAGGTTAAAAGAGAAGATGTTTCAGACCTCATTGATAAATTAAAGATCAATAAGTCACCTGGCCCTGATGGCATCCACCCAAGAGTTATTAAGGAATTGAAGAATGAAGTTGCAGATCTCTTGACTAAGGTATGCAACTTGTCCCTCAAAATGGCCACGGTGCCAGAAGATTGGAGGATAGCAAATGTCACGCCTATTTTTAAAAAGGGAAAGAGGGGGGACCCGGGAAACTATAGGCCGGTCAGCCTAACATCCATACCGGGTAAGATGGTGGAATGCTTCATTAAAGATAGGATCTCAAAACACATAGACGAACAGGCCTTGCTGAGGGAGAGTCAGCATGGCTTCTGTAAGGGTAAATCTTGCCTCACGAACCTTATAGAATTCTTTGAAAAGGTCAACAGGCATGTGGATGTGGGAGAACTCGTGGACATTATATATCTGGACTTTCAGAAGGCGTTTGACACGGTCCAGCACCAAAGGCTACTGAAAAAACTTCACAGTCAGGGAATTAGAGGACAGGTCCTCTCATGGATTGAGAACTGGTTGGAGGCCAGGAAGCAGAGAGTGGGTGTCAATGGGCAATTTTCACAATGGAGAGAGGTGAAAAGCGGTATGCCCCAAGGATCTGTCCTGGGACTGGTGCTTTTCAACCTCTTCATAAATGACCTGGAGACAGGGTTGAGCAGTGAAGTGGCTAAGTTTGCAGACGACACCAAACTTTTCCGAATGGTGAAGACCAGAAGTGATTGTGAGGAGCTCCAGAAGGATCTCTCCAGACTGGCAGAATGGGCAGCAAAATGGCAGATGTGCTTCAATGTCAGTAAGTGTAAAGTCATGCACATTGGGGCAAAAAATCAAAACTTTAGATATAGGCTGATGGGTTCTGAGCTGTCTGTGACAGATCAGGAGAGAGATCTTGGGGTGGTGGTGGACAGGTCGATGAAAGTATCGACCCAATGTGCGGCGGCAGTGAAGAAGGTCAATTCTATGCTTGGGATCATTAGGAAGGGTATTGAGAACAAAACGGCTAGTATTATAATGCCGTTGTACAAATCTATGGTAAGGCCACACCTGGAGTATTGTGTCCAGTTCTGGTCGCCGCATCTCAAAACAGACATAGTGGAAATGGAAAAGGTGCAAAAGAGAGCGACTAAGATGATTATGGGGCTGGGGCACCTTCCTTATGAGGAAAGGCTATGGCTTTTGGGCCTCTTCAGCCTAGAAAAGAGACGCCTGAGGGGGGACATGATTGAGACATACAAAATTATGCAGGGGATGGACAGAGTGGATAGGGAGAGGTTCTTTACACTCTCACATAATACCAGAACCAGGGGACATCCACTAAAATTGAGTGTTGGGCGGGTTAGGACAGACAAAAGAAAATATTTCTTTACTCAGCGTGTGGTCGGTCTGTGGAACTCCTTGCCACAGGATGTGGTGCTGGCGTCTAGCCTAGATGCCTTTAAAAGGGGATTGGACGAGTTTCTGGAGGAAAAATCCATTATGGGGTACAAGCCATGATGTGTATGCACAACCTCCTGATTTTAGAAATGGGTTATGTCAGAATGCCAGATGCAGGGGAGGGCACCAGGATGAGGTCTCTGGTTATCTGGTGTGCTCCCTGGGGCATTTGGTGGGCCGCTGTGAGATACAGGAAGCTGGACTAGATGGGCCTATGGCCTGATCCAGTGGGGCTGTTCTTATGTTCTTATGCTGCATGTACCATGAGACTGCTTGTTTGCAGTTGTGTCTTAGAAGCGAGTGATGGCAGATGAAAGTGTGTGATGGATTTCACTCCATTGCAAATGGCTTTGCGCTGCCTTTGCACTTCAAGTTCTGGCAGTGCAAGGCCCAGACAGGTTAGGCCATAAGAGACCTGGCTAAACCTTGTGAGCTAAGACAGCCATTGTTTAAAACAACCAAGCTAAGGGGCTCGGATTCAGATGGGGACCACAGAATGTGGAGAGAAAGCCTTTAATCCTTTCTTCCTATGCTGTTTTCCTGCTGTAAATCATTGTCACAGATACCCTCCCCAGCTGCAGTTTGCTGCAAATTTTGGGGTAAAAAGGATTTGAACAAAACAAAAACCTTGACATTCAAAAATGAGGTGGTCTCTGACAGGCTTTTCTAGGCAGCTGTTTCCAAAGCTGGAATGCCACACATAGGAGGTGCTTCTCTAATTTTCCTAGAATATATAATATAATGTATGATTTTATATATTTTATATAATATATAAAATATTTTATAATGTAGCAACGTGGCCTGGAAAGAAGCCTCTTCAACAGATCTCAAAGAATATATTGAATAGGCGTGGTGCAGAGAAACTTCTTTTCTTAAGCCTATTATCAGTTTTATTAGATAATGCAGAGTTCATATAAGGACATCAGAGATCAAGATCTTCATTGGAAATTGGTGCTATCAAGGTTGCCAGCAAGATATGGACAGGATATGACCAGGGAGCCTTAAAACGTGTCCTAAAGGTGCCTTAATCCATGCAAGAATAGAGTTATCACAGTTTAGACTGTCTATCTGTGGGAACATGATAGCTGTAGAGCCCATCTCCTTGTCAAGCAAGATTCGTCATATACTAGCCTACTGTCCGCTTTGGAGAACAAACAGTTCAGCTCTAGGCCGTGTCTGGTTCTTGAAGATGTCATCAGGAGTGCAAAAGACCTCCATTTCTGACAGAGCACGACTCAAATGAACCCCCAAACAGTTCAGAATAGGCTTGCTTAAAATGAACGGAGACTGGGGAAACCTGTCCATCACTAATGCAGTAGCCAAAGTGATCAGAAAACTAGAGGATCTTTCCTCTGAGGAAAAGCTACAGTGCTTGTGGCTAATGGGGAGACTCTATTCACACACAGATTAAGGCACCTTTACCACAGGTTTCAGTTAATTAAAACATTCACTAAGTTGTAGGGACTCAGAGGTTTATAAAATTATTGCATAAGATGTGGCGAAGGCCATCAGCTTAGCTTCAACAGAAGATTAGACAAAGTAATGGAAGATAGGTCTATCACAGGCTACTAGTTGAGATGGCTTTATGCTAATTATAATGGTTGATGGTTTACACATGAATTAGGCTCTGAGATCCACAGAAGCTTACTAGGCTAGGTCCCAGGACCAGAATACTGAGTTTCCTAGTTTTGGCTCCAGGGCCTGATTTTTTTTTTTTCATCCAGGAAGGAAGACAATGCCACAACCTCCCCTAGGAACTTATTCTGTTGCTTAGGAAACAGACCTGGAGGGCAACACCAGTAGCTCCAGCTGGAACAAAATGCTGAAATTAGGCTGCAATCCTAACCACACTTTCCTGAGAGTAAGCCCCATTGAACAAAATACTTCTGAGTTGACCAGGTTAGGATTGTGCCCATAGTCTGTTAATACATAGCTATGAAAGTATCCAAACTGGAGAATATGCTATGTGTACGCAATCTAAACATTAATCCATTATAAATTGTATCATCTTCCTAGATCAGGGGTGTCCAAACCTTTTGGCAGGAGGGATACATCATCTCTCTTACACTGTGTGTCAGATCTCATATCTCTCCCCACTGTGTGGGGCTGGGAAAAAAGAATTAATTTACATTTCAAATTTGAATAAATCTACATAAATTAATATATTAAAGATGGAATGAATGAAGGTCTTGCAGTAGTTCATGGCCTATAAAAGGCCTTGCACAAAGCAAGGTCAGCCTTTCCTTTGCTGCCACTGCTGCATCACAGATGTGAAACAGCAAGCAGTGGAGGGAGCCCTCGTCCCACAGTTCACACGAGAGGTCGAACAGTTGGCCATCACGCTGAGAGCAGTTGCGTCGGGCCAGCGCGGGCTCCAGTAAGTCTCTGGAGGGCCAGAGCTCATTGGAGACTGGCCAAATTGGGAGTCTGTGAGGGCTGCAAGTGGCCCCAGGGCCAGGGTTTGGGCACGCCTGTCCTAGATGATACAATTTATAATGGATTAATGTTTAGATTATGAGCCCTTTGAGGGCAGGGAAAAATTTATTGATTTTCTATGTAAATTGCTTTGTGAACTACTCTTGTTGAAAAGTAGTATATAAGTATTTATAATAACAATAACTTTGCATAAGGTTTGGCGATTTTTCTCTTTTTTTTTTGCAAAGCGAACTACTTAAAACCACCAAGGGGTTCATTTATTAGGCTCAGCTTGGAACAGGTATTCCACCTGGAGGTACAGAAGGCTGCAGATGATTCTGAAGGAGCCTCCTTCCAATCTGTGATTCTGTGCTCAGCAGCAACAAGAGTACTGCTTAAGGATATAATATTGTTACCTTAACATCTAGATAAGAGTTCCAGCTTCCAGAAGGAATCTTCAATCTGTCCTTGCAGCAGATTAGGCAGAGGAAGAAGATAAAATGAGCACTGTTCAGATTTGTTCCAGCAGAGCAAGCACTAATGAACACAGATGTTGTGAGTCATGATGTCCTGTTATGCAAAATCTCCCTTTAAAGCCAATTGTTGATGGAAGAGAACTGGCAGTGGACTGTTAGAGCACCTGGAATGTCAGCCACACTCATCTGGTGGATTGAGAGACAGGTTTTGTTTAGGAAGCATATGCCCCAAAGCTGAAAAATCAGGCACGAGGATGATAATGCTTTGGGGCTACCACTGACAGCCAGTGCGCTTGCTTCTGCTCCACCACATAATATCTGCTCAGCCCATATGATTGTAAATAAGTAGGTTATTAGAAAGCTGCAATCAGTCTCTAGCTCTTCTTAAGGAAACTTCTCCTACAAAGGCTGCCTTAGGCTGCAATCCTGGGAATAAGTCTCACTGAACACAACGAGACTTACTACTGAGTAGACATGCATAGGACTGTGCTGTTAGACTCCCCCACTGCTCAGGAGAGGAGAAGGAGAAGCAGATAAAGGACAAAGTTTAGCACAAAGTTTACAGGAAGTTAAAATCACAGGAAGTTAAGCCTTTCCCTCCTCCTCCTCCTCTCACTTCATTTCCTCCTTTGTTTAGGCTTGGCCATGGACAATCTAGACTCAGTTGATTCAAGGGTGTTCAGGAAGCTAACTTGCATTAAACCATCTTGCGTTTATGAAATCTGGGTGGCCTTTGGCAAATTCCTACCAGCCTAATGCATCTATGGTATATTTTTTAGTCCAGAACAAAGGGAGACAAAAGAGATAAAGACCCCTGAACGCTTAAGGGGAGAATTAAATGTTAGACTGAACACCAGCAAAAGCAGCAGCCTGTGCTAAGTTTCTCTCCCTCTGTAATATCTAGTACTCCTTTCCCCACATCCTTATCTCATCAAACAATGGGCAGCAGAAGCCAATGACAGATGGCAGAAAAGCATACAGTGTGACATCAGGACTTGGGGCAAGATGTTCTAGAACAGGGGTCTCCAAACTTTTCAGCCAGAGAGCTGCAACAAATATCTGGCATGGTGTCGAGGGTTGGAAAAAAACCAACTTTAAATATAAAACATAAATACATTAGAGAAGGAACTTTGATGAATGAATAAATTAATGAATGGGCTCAAATTTAAAGGTTTTCTCCAAGCACCAAGACACACCACAGAAACAAGGCACACACTCATAAGGACTCTATTCCCCCATCTCCCAAGCAATTTACTTAAACATACAGGAAACAATACTTAGAACCAGCACATCACAGGAAACACCTGGAGCGTGTTCTGAGGTTGGGGGAGCCAACCCTGATCCTCAGAATGTCTTTGAAGGGCTTCAGAGGGCACAAAAAGTTACTTCCATTTTTTGGAAAGATGTTTTAGGCTCTTAGAAACCCTCTGAACATGACTGGCTGTGTCGAGTGGGCCAGAGGCTCTTAGGGGACCAGGGGTTGGCCACAGGCCAGATAGAGGCTTGCTGTGGGCCACATCTGGTTTGGAGACCTAGAAGACATTTGGCTGTTCAGTCTGTACAACTGTAAGCATGGAGGGAAGAACTCAACAAGAGGCTGTAGTTCACAGCAGGAGAACTGTGTTTATTGTAATATAAATATAGGGCAGGAAATAAACTAATTAAGGACCCAATCCCATTCAAATTTCCAGCACCAATGCAGCCATGCCAATGGGGCATGTGCTGCATCATGTGGTGGGGTGGCAGTCACGGAGGCCTCTTCAAGGTAAGGGAACATTTGTTCCCTTACCTCGGGACTGCACTGCAGCTGCATTGGTGCTGGAAAGTTGGATAGGATTGGGTCCACATTCGTTTTGTGTGGTTCAACAACGGTCCAAGTGAAAGAAAAGTTCATACCTTTAAGTTCTCGAAAAGTGATGTAAAATACCTGAGCTGAAATTCAGGGATTTTTAATTTAGAAAAAGGATAACTGGAGGCGAGGACAGATCACCTGCTACGAGATGACAGCATGTGTCGAGACTGTGCATAGTGTCGAGAAATTTGATAGTCATTTTCCTCTTAGCTAAACAACAGTAGAACATAGGGTCATCCAATGATATTGACTGGCAGTAGATGCAGGACAGACTTGTTCATGCAGTGCTCATGACATTTGCTGCCACAGCCTGCAGGTTTGGATCAAAACTGGATTGAAATTCATGGAGGACAAGCCCATCAATAGCTATTAGCCATGGAAGAGAAGTGGAACCTCCACGTCCAAAGTGGAGTGTCAGATGCCAGGGACAAACACCTAGGAGGAGAATTGCCTTCACATTTTGTGTGTGGGCTTCTTGAACAGAAGCTGGCTGCTCCTTGTGGGGTAAACAGGATGCTAGATTAGATGGAGGCCTAATACGATCCAGCAGGAATACTTTCTTATGAAAGACACCCGAGAGAACAGGAACATGAAGCCATATTTAGAGCATCTGTTTTCAAGATTCTAGGCTCTTTAGAGACTGAACATCCAGCTATTATTTCTGCTTTACATAATACAGAGAAATAGAGCAATTTACCAGAGATTGCTACAGAAAGAGAAAAGTTAACTGAATACACCTTTCTGGGAATCCCCAGCTATTCCCTGACCACCAAAAGATGCTGCTTTCCAGTGGCTACAACCTTCTCAAATGACCATCTCTCTAGTATCATAACAACCTCTAGTGACCTTCACATCTCTTGTTAAATGCCGTCGGACAGCTTAAGCTTTCCTTCTGAAATGAAATAAGGTTGGCATAACTTGATGAGCATGAGCGGGTGTGTGAAGGCATCCTGCCCTTGCAGTATTTCCATAGATACCTCACATAACTCCAGCCCTGTACATGTGACTTCTGGGTGACCTTGAAGGCAGCAAGTCAACATGGGAAATTATGCAAGGAATGAACAAAGAAGGCCAGAAGAAGCTGAAAGCAGGTCAGCACAAGTTTGTTGATTTCAGATGTTCTGTGTCAGTTTTTAATCCGCACAGTGAGGGCCAGCCTTGCCGCTATCAGGCCCTAGTTGACAAAGGGCAGCACTTGGCAGGGGGAAATAACGGGTGGTCTCTTGTTGAATAAGATTTCTTTCTCTCTATGCCTTTTGAACATACAACTCACAGACTAACACTGCAATCCTATACATGTTTACTCAGAAGGCAGTACCACTGTATTCAGCATGCGGATAGTGTAATCCAAGTCAAGAAAACTCACTGCATTGAAGTTGGGGAAGAGGTTGAGTGGAGATGTTCCATTGAGGCGAAAAGTCAGAAAGTGCTTGATGTCCAATGGTGGGTGTAGAGACCGTCCTGGGATGGGAAGCGATGTTAAGAGGGAGCTGTTGTGACCAGCTGGACCTAAATGCCAAAAAGGAAAAAAAAGATGTGAGAAACAGAGCAAGTTGACAGAGAAAGAGATTGGATACCTCCCCCCCACCCCGCCCACCATATGACTGCCCACCAGCTGAGATCAGCAGAGAAGGCTCTGCTCTGTGTCTCACCACTGTTAGAGGGGACTTTGGTAGATACCTGAGATACAGCCCTCTCAATGGTGGCATTCAGGTTTTGAAGCTCCCTCCTCTGGGAAATCTGCCTAACTTCTTGCTTGCCACGGCTGAGAAAAAGTGGTTTTCACAGTTTCTTTTGGCGGGACTTTAATATTTGATTAATTGTTGATCACCTGACAGATTGCTGCCACCCAAAATGTTCTTATTCCCCTGCTGTTCCTTTCCCCCTCCCCATTATCATTTTTAGGTTTGGCTGTTTTCAGTGAAATTATTGTATTTTGAGTTGCATTGCATTGTGAACTGACATTTTGACCAAGAAGGCAGAATGTAAGTGTTGAGAAATAAAAGTAAAATGCTGTACGTCAAAGAAGCCCTTTCAAAAGCGTGTGTTGCAAGAGAACTTCTCTGGGTGCCATGTGGAACAAATCATTAAAAACCTCAGTAAGCCTAAACATCCACTTGCAAAGGAGGACTCTCCCCATGCCCTGAATGTTTTCTGGTTATGTTTTTATTGTTTTTTCATTGTTAGCCACCTCAATAGACTCCATGAATGCTTTTCGGTCCACTATATGAAACAAGTTTGACACCTGTCATGAATAAGTACTTGTTAGGCCTAGGTTAGCATGTGAAGCCTGAACCAAACTAAGACGGTGTAATGGAGAAGTTGCTAGCAGTTCCCAGCTGCAAGAACATGAGTAAATAAACAAAAGGATTGTTGTCTCTCCTTTGCAGGCCAAAAAGGACAGATAACAAGAATTACAACCCATTGGAATGTTTAGCACCTTAGCAGACAGAGAGGTGCCTTATCAAGCGTGATGGAGTGCAGCTGTGGATCTCCAGTTGGGAGGGGTAAAGAACTATGAGGGTTAGCAACCAGGCCAACTTCGAGAAGGTTCTGTCCCTCAAGGGTTCTGATTCGACAGTCTAAATAGTATGAAGTCACCTCAGTACTATTAGCATAAGAAGTATAATAATGAGTGCCCAAGGGGTGTGTGTGTTCCTTCTTGGAAAGGGTTTTTGGGTGCAAGATCCTGCACGCTGGAGCTCCATTGTCCATCATGGGCACCTGGCCTCATAGGTAGCCCTGGAGCTAAGAGATCTACAAGAGTAACTGACCCAGGTGAGAGATAGGGATTAATAGAGGTAGCCAGCTAGCTTTATTATTTTATTGCTGATATGTTTTCTAGATGTTTATGCCTCTAGCATTTGCTGCCTTATTGTAGAGTGTGTAACCGTATATACTTAATAAACTAAAATATCTTTTACTAAGTTGCTTAAGTGTCTGTTGGGGACAAAGGTTCAGAATCCCGCCTAGCCGTTCAGCAAGCTACCAAATGCTCATTGAGGTCTAGTAACTTGAGGACTGAAGCTCTAATTGGAGAAAGAGCTCAGTGCCTGCAAGGGATAGAATTAAGCATAGAGGGTCTCAGTGTCCCTGGACTGAGGCACTGGCACATACAGGGTGGTGGCAGTACTACTGAGCAAAGGGGCCTCGAGGGCTTTAGGGTTCGAAAACCAAGAACCATAAGCACCCCAAAACCCCCCTGTGCTTACGACAACGCCCCTGATCTAGTTGGTCTCTAGACCAACTGGGGTACCAAATGCTGCTCTGCCTTGTATACAATTGGATTGTTCAATTGCTCCCAACCCAGAGATGCAGCCGGATGACCCACTATACAAAACGCTTGCTTGCTGCTCCTCTCCATGGACCAGTTTCCTAGGTTTGTCTCCTTCCAACCATGAGACATGTCTAGTTTGGTAGCTCATAGAGGAACAGCAGGATGGAGTGGGAGAAAAGAATGATTCTCTCCAAAAGTAGTTAATTCTGATTCCAACTCAACAGGAAGGTGATCTCAAGTCTTCAAAATGTGGGAGACTCAAAGAAATAGGCACCATTTTGGCCCTAACAAAGCAACAACCAGGTTTTGAAGGTTGAAGGCTGTTGAACCTCGCTATCGCTCACTGGCTCAGAAACCATTCACTGCGTTTGACCCACAAAGACCAAATGGATGCTACGCAATCAGACAGAAAACTATCATTTGGCAGACTTTGAACTCCAAAAGGATAATAAATGAAGCTATGGGAATGTCTTTGTGACCTTGGCTGGATAGATGCACAAACCATTCACCCCACACACCTGAAGGGAGAGTGCAAACAGCTGTTTCCCCCCATTTTATCCAACATCTGTTTTGACTGTTGAAAACCATAGGTGCCATTTTTCTCAGAGCTAGCCATAGCCAACTCCTTCAACTCCTCCTTTGTGGGGAACCTTTTATCGTCATACACTCACCTCAACTTCTTTACAGTTTTCTCTGAACCTTTTTCAATGTGTTGCCCTCTTATAAAATGAAAACCAGACATCTCCTACAAGCAGGCAGGGCTCACACAATCTATTTTGCTGCCCTAGATTAAATTCAACGTTAGTGTCTATATTCCCACTGTTTGCAGTATTAATACCAAAACCATATTACAATAACAATAAACATGTTAGCTGGGCTTGTTTTTCCTTTCATTAGGTAAATTGTGGGGAGGGAGGGACTTGCAAAACTGTGGCAAGGAATGTACCCGGAGGACTTCAGCCCCAACACAGTTCCTATCCTGATTACACTTCCCCTTTGTGTACTCCTTATAATAAGAAAGGCATTTAATTGAAGCTTTAGAAAGTAACGCAAACAGTTGGAGCAACTGCAACAGAAGCTCTCTCTGTTGAGGGATAAGAGCTAAAGTGCTCTCTCCTTTCCTGCTGCAATTCTATGTGGTTTTGGACCCCTCCTGCTATTTACAAAAAGAGAAGGAAAAATAGGCCTGTCAGGGGTCGCGCCCTTGTCCGACCCCTGTCTTACCTGGCTGCAGGCTAGGGGCAGAATTGCCTGGCCATAGAGTCACCATCACCTCTCCAGCTGACCAGGTAAGACTAGGGCAGCTGGGTGGGAGAGACCTTCCCCCCAGGGCTCACCTGACCTGAGCAGTGAGCAGGGCCGAGTCACCATTAACCACCAAAGAGGAGAGAAGCAGGCTAAGGTCAGGGCCCCTTTAAGCCTAGAGAGGGAGGAAGGGGAGGAGCCGAGGGTGTGGCTGGGGAGGATAAAAGCAGGGAGGCCTGTGATGACAGGCAGTTCTGGAGAGGGAAGGCAGGAGGCTGGAGCCCCTGCCTGAAGACCAAGGGCCTCAGGTCCTGCCTCCAGGGAGGAGGACAAGGGTGTTGTGAACCCCCTCCCCCTGGCTTGGTCCAAGGCTTCCCATGAGACTATCCAGCCGACCCTCGGCACCCCGCCAGATGTCACCCTGACACCCCCCTCTTTTCGGGGCACCCCTCACACGGCCAAACTAACACATTCATTGTAACATACTGTATAGTTTAACTCTGACACACATACACACATGCATACACTGTGGGGTCCCTCACGAAGGGCTTTCCTGACATCAGCCCCTCTTCTACATAATTGAATGGAATGGGGGGAGGTGGCATTTTTCACTGAGGGCTAAGTGCACTGGGGAATATGCAGCTCATGCCTGCTGTGATAAATGTCTTGTTTTATCTGTTTCTGCCTATTTTTCCTTTCCTTTGAATACTTTTAATCCTCCAGAAATGTCTAAGATGGCTCAGCATCCTACAAACAACTGCTAAACGCTCATGTGGTCACCTGTTTCCTTTGTCTGAAATGCCTTTCCTCAAACAGGCACATTTGGCGGTATGCAACGTGTATTGGCCCTTCTCTATGGCTGCGTTCCTCCAGAAACAAGAGCCTGAAGTCAATCCTACTAGTGAGATTGGCATGTGTCCAATTGGGTAACCAAGCCCATGTGAGTAAAGGTGGGGTGGCTGGATGGTTTCCTCTCATTCAATTGAATGACTCTATGACATCTTCAGACTTTGGTTTTTTCACAAGGATCCTTGGGTATATTCTGCCAGGTCTGCTATTGGAACCAGCAGCTGGTTCAGAGAGGCATATCTACTTATTCCTCAGGAAGCAGAGACAGCCAGGATTCCTAGGACTGTTAAGGGAATTAATTAACTTTTATTTGCTCTTTTCACTCCAAGCCAATTTGCAACTTTGGGATTTTGTGAGCTAGATCCCCCCCCCCCCGCACCCTCCCGCATGGTTTCCTTTGCCTGGAAAGATGGCAGCAGACAGACTTTCCAGTTTTCCTCTCCATTCAGTGGCTGACCCAGTAAAACAGTGAACAAAAGAGCAGGAAGGTGCACGCTGAGTGCTAACCACTAGATACTACTTCCTTTGGTGAGCCACCAGCTTCCCTAACAAATAGCTGTGCCTTTTCAAGGGAGTATTGGACCCTGCCAGTAGCTGGCAGCTGAGTGGGCCCCCTTGCCTTACCTTGGTGGCACAGCAGGTACTTATTTGCTGAGGTAGCAACAAGAGCAGATACAACGCAGTTCTAGCCAACGGACGCCCCCGCAACATAGGACAATGAGGCATTATATGACTCAATTCTTTACCTTCCTAATTCAACTGGTTAGTTCTTCTACACCCCTACCCCGCAGTCCTATTAATGTTACTTATTTAACTTTATTTGCCAGTATAAAACAGGAACGGTTGGAAGAGAAAGGATCAAAGACCATTAAAAACACCCTCAGTTTGCACATTTTTCTACAGATTGTAATGCAACATGCCTGAAGATGCCTAGAAGGTGAAAGTGACCTCTTTCTAGCAGATTGGACAAATTTGTTCCCTTCTTGGTTGAGGGAACTGCTCCCCGAACCAGCGTGACTCCAGGGGGGTAGACTACGGCTTGCTTCATCAGGCATGAAGTGATCAAATTAATGCCAAAGTCACCCAGAAGGGAAATCTGGGGAACAGCAGCAGCACACTCAAAACAAATGCTTTTCATTTATTCATTTTTAAAGTGATAGACAAACAAACATGCAAATTTTTAAAAGGGGGGGAAGAGCATGAGATGTGTGTGTGGTTGTATGAAGCACATTACTACCTCACAAGGTTTGGAAGGATTTTCTGCCTCATACTATTAACTGAGGCAAGAATGGCAAAGAAATCAGGGAGGGCAAGCCCAATTACAGAAGTATCACATGCAAGAGGGCATTTTCCTTTTTTCTAAATATTTTTAACTAGTTTTCAGAATATCTTAAGAACAAAACAGAACAACAAATGTCAAGTACAGATCTGGTGACAAGTGGATCACTACAGCAGAACAATCCATTGTTGTAATGAGCACCATCAGCTTAGTGCAAACCTTTTAGCACCAGGACCCAATTTTTAAAACACTCTATTGGGACCCACCTAACTTTATGAGACTTTTAAAAAAGTTTCATTTTACCAGCCGCTGATGTCTTCTGCTTTATCCTTTTTACTATGGGGGGGGGAGCCTCTTTCAGGAGTGTTTGCTGAGCTCCATGTTCATTGGATCTGGACAATTCTGGTGGCCTTGTGTTCCCCTTTGCCTAGCCTTTGATAAGAGCTGAGGCAAGCTCACCTACTCACACAATAACGCACATCTGTGGCTCAGTTTCTCTTTCCAAAGGGCTCAATACATTTTTCATGTCAGCTATCAGTTTTGTCAGTTTCATGACTCACTGATGGATCACAACCCGAAGCTTGAGAAACACTGACTTAGTGCAGCAGTTCCCAAACTGGGTTGTGACCCACTGTGGGATTGTGACAATTTTTGGTGGGTCACATAGCGCTGGGCGGGAGCCTCAAATGAAAACATGGTGATGAAAAGATCAGATAACTAATTCCCTCAAGCCCCAAGGCTATTCAAAAATCAGGTAGCTGCTGATTGCCATGCAAAAAGCTAAGTGCCTGCAGTTTGTAAGATAGCTGCCAATTGCCCTGCAAAAAGCTCAGCTCTTGCAGTATGCAGTATGCAAGTCTGTGTAAATAAAGGGGGAGAAATGTATTTCGGCTGAAAGAAGAATCCCAAAAAACCCCAGAAGATTTTATGTTTTTAATTTTTCTAGAGAGAAATGGGAAAGGAAGGATAGCATTAATTAAAGTTCATTAGGGCTGCCTCATTACACGAAATGGAATGAGGTTTTTGTATTGAAATTTGTCCAATCCTCTCTAAAAGGTATCCAGGCAGGATGCCATCACTACTTCCTGTGGCAAAGAGTTCCACAAACTAATTACACGCTGGGTAAAGAAATATTTTCTTCTGTCTGTCCTAACTCTCCCAACACTCAACTTGCGTGGATGTCCCCTGGTTCTGGTGTTATGTGAGAGGGAAAAGGGTGTCTCTCTATCCACTCTGTTCATCCCCTGCATGATTTTGTATGTCTCAATTATTTAAGTAAATAAATAATTACTTGTAAATAAATAAAAATATTATTTATTTCTAGATCTCCTTTTTTAAAAGTCTTGTAAATTTCGGTGGGTCCTAATGAGTGTCATTTTAAAAAGAGGGTCCTGGTGCTAACATGTTTGGGAACCACTGGCTTAGAGTATCATTCAAAAAGGACCTGTGGTGAACAGCTGGATGGCCATATTATGGAACAAAGGGATATCATGTACTACAGAACAAGCTTGGTTTTCCAATTCCTCTGGACAACCACATGAGTAAGCTTGTCCATTAAAGCTATACTCCACACTCTATGAAGCAGTCTATAACAACACTGAATTTCTTTTTCCAATGAAGGGCAATCTCAGTAAGGAACAATATAATCAGGTACAGTGGTGCCTCGCATAACGAAATTAATCCGTTCCGCGAGTCCTTTCGTTATGCGAGTTTTTCGTTTTGCGAAGCGCGTTTTCCCATAGGAATGCATTGAAATTTAATTAATGCGTTCCTATGGGCAAGAAAAGTCAGAACAAAGTCAAATTTGGTTTACAAAGTGTTTATTAAGTGCTCTTTAAAGGCATACATACTGTACAGAGGATTTCAAAAACGGGGGGGGGGCGATGCTGAGTGGGGAGCTTGAAGGCTGTAATCCTGTGCACACTTTCCTGGGAGTAAGCACAATGGGACTTACTTCTGAGGAGACACGCACAGGATTGTGCTCTAAGCTGGGGAGGACACAGCAGCTGCACTCAATTGCTTGCTTTTGCCGTGATCATGGGGGGAAACGTGAAGGAAATGGGGCAGTGAGAGGGTGAATGAGCGATGGGGGGATGCTGAGTGGGGAGTTTGAAGGTTGTAATCCTGTGCACACTTTCCTGGGAGCAAGCTGACATGAAGATCCTCCCCTTACTAGGGTGGACGGGATCATAAAGTGACATGAAGATCCGCCCCTTACTAGGGTGGACGGGATCATAAAGTGACATGAAGATCCGCCCCTTACTAGGGTGGACGGGATCATAAAGGGACATGAAGATCCGCCCCTTACTAGGGTGAACGGGATCATAAAGGGACATGAAGATCCGCCCCTTACTGGGGTGAACGGGATCATAAATGGACATGAAGATCCGCCCCTTACTAGGTTGGACAGGATCATAAAGGGACATGAAGATCCCCCCCTTAAGACAAACGAGGACAATAAAAAAAAAATTCGTTATGCGAAGCATAAGTCATAAAAATTCGTTATGTGAGTTACCAAACTTTGCACACCGCTTTCGTTCTGCGGGTTTTTCGCTGCACGGGGCATTCGTTATGCGAGGTACCACTGTAGTTATGTAACAATTCTTTACAGTCATCTTAAAAGGTTTAAAGAAGAGCAAAAAAAGGAGTCAGGTGGGATTTGCAAACCAGCTATTGCTGGAATCCTTACAAATACCTGTTCCCCAAAGATTGAGACTTTATATGCCACATGTGAAAACAAATTCCACATGTGGTGCAGCCCCTCTTGCACAACTGCAAAATGCCTCTATTGATATTTCTAAGCTTTAAGGAGGAGACTATGAACAGCATTTGCAGCAAAGCAGACTGAAAGGTCCATTCGCATCTTAAAGCATTCCAATCAGACACTGGGATTTCCATTCCCTTGAGCAAGATCCATGAGTTTGAAAGCAAAACCTTATAATGGGGGAAGCCAGGCCTTTGAAAAGGGGAGGCAGAGCTGTGATTGAAACCTCAGCAGACTAAATATTTGTTCTTTAATGAAACACAACAATGTGAAATGTGTCACTTGGAGTAGGTGGAACCAATTCACTCTGACATTTCTTAATTCGGCTTTAAGCCCTGAAAGTGCAGCAATGTGGATAAACAGATCTCTCAGTCATGACAAACCACAATCACACCAACCCTGATAAAAGAGAGGCTGAGACCGAAATGATATAAGTGGCTATGCTTGTAGGTATGAACTTAAATAACCAGTCACTCCATACATGTGAAGTTGCTTGCAGAAACAGATTCTCAGTCTGACAATCATATGCAGTATTAGATTTTGACTGGAATGACACTGACAACAATTCCAATTCAGGTAAATACAGCATAATATTTATAGCACAAGCATCTATAACAGTGATTTTCAATCTTTTTTGTCTCACACTGACTTGTCAGCACACTGACAAGGCCACTAAAATTGTCAAGGCACACCATCAGGTTTTTTACAATTGACAAGGCACACCATGCTGCCAGTGTGGGGCTCACACTCCCATTGGCTCTACTAATAAATGACCTTCCCCCAAATTCCAGTGGCACACCTGTGGACCACTCGTGGCACACCAGTGTGCCATGGCAGTGGTTGAAAATGGCTGATCTATAATCCAGGAACCTATCATTCTGGTTCTGGTCGCTTCCGGTAGACATAAAAACTGCCCAGGAATGCTCTCCAGAGAGCGGACTCCCAAAATCACTGGCCCCTACAAGGCACAGCCACACCTGCTCAGCAGTGGTATCACTGAAGTAGGCTATGGATGCCACTTGGGGACAACCAGGGTGGTTTGGAAGAACTGTAAGCAGTGATGGCATTGCTAAGAGAATAATGTTGTAACCACTCAGTTGCTAAATCCTTAGCACCTCCTCATAGTATGGCATTCAAGTTCATTTAAAGTGGACTATTTGAATAATTGGGGTGAAGAGTCCAAGCTGAAAAGCATCAAAATAAATTGAGAATGCCAAGGTTGCCTTCTTTGATAGATCTCTATCGGGCAGCTTTATTAAGTTTACATTTTTTTGGTACTCGGGTATTTGTGTCCTGGATATGTCCTGGTCAAATGAATCCCAGTCCAGATGCCCTGGACATTCACTTTTTTTTTTTGCATCCTAGTTATTTGCATCTCACTATAACATTTTGCCAGATGCAAGGGAGGGCATCAGGATACCGATCTCTTGTGGTCTTGTGCGCTCCCTAAGGCAACTGGTGGGCCACTGGGAAATACAGTAAGTTGGACAAGATGAGCCTTTGGCCTGATCCAGCGGGGCTCTTCTTATGTTAACTGGGCAACAAACCCCATGTTATACATCCTAAGTTTCCTATCCCAGCCCTAGCCCTACCTTTGTGTTTTAAGAATTAAAAAGTGCATCTAATAGAAATATACATATATTGGGACATAAACTTGTGGGATGCAAAAAGAACAGATGCTAATGTCTGATACTGGAACACACTTGATCAGGACACAGTTGTCCAAGATGCAATGGCTGTGTCACTCATTTCCCCCAAAAAGAAAAGATTTACACAATGCTGTTATCCAACGAGGAATTGATGCAATAAGTGAACTGGTAAAGTGTGAAAAAGAAAATTCAATATGGGCGAGACCATCATCTTGAAAGTAGCAATATGGTCCAACATCAAAAGGAGGAAGGACTTCAAATGCTCCAATTCTATTTTGGTCTTTTGCAAGAATAGCTTATAATTAGGTTTATACAATTGGAATAATTTGGCAGGGAACTGAATACCCAGATATTTAATACATGTAGCATGTCCTTGATGACCTGCAAGCTCTTTAAATATTTTGCACATATTAAGTGAGAAGGTAGGATAATGAGATTTATTAAAATGCATTTAAAAAACCATCACCACTTCTCCAGGATCCACAATGGTGGAGTTTCGCTCTGGGAGCATTGCAGCAGCAGCATCTGGGAGAAACAGCAATATCATAAGCAAAAATACAATGCTCAAAACAATAAAGGGAACACTTAAACAACACATCCGAGATCTGAATGAATGAAATATTCCTATTAAATACTTTGTTCCTGACATAGTTGAATGTGCTGACAACAAAATCACACAACAATCATCAATGGAAATCACATTTATTAACCCATGGAGGTCTGGGTTTGGTGTCATACTCAAAATTGAAGTGGAAAAACACACTACAGGCTGATCCAACTTCGATGTAATGTCCATAAAGCAAGTCAAAATGAGGCTCAGTAGTGTGTGTGGCCTCCACGTGCCTGTATGACCTCCCTACAATGCCTGGGCATGCTCCTGATGAGGTGGCGGATAGTTTCCTGAGGGATCGCCTCCCAGACCTGGACTAAAGCATCCGCCAACTCCTGGACAGTCTGTGGTGCAACGTGGCGCTGGTGGATGGAGCGAGACATGATGTCCCAGATGTGCTCAATTGGATTCAGGTCTGGGGAACGGGTGGGCCAGTCCATAGCATCAATGCCTTCATCTTGCAGGAACTGCTGACACACTCCAGCCACATGAGGTCTAGCATTGTCCTGCATTAGGAGGAACCCAGGGCCAACCGCGCCAGCATATGGTCTCACAAGGGGTCTGAGGATCTCATCTTGGTACCTAATGGCAGTCAGGCTACCTCTGGCGAGCACATGGAGGGCTGTGCGGCCCCCCAAAGAAATGCCACCCCACACCATTACTGACCCACTGCCAAACCAGTCATGCTAGAGGATGTTGCAGGCAGCAGAATGTTCTCCCTGCCGTCTCCAGACTCTGTCACGTCTGTCACATGTGCTCAGTGTGAACCTGCTTTCATCTGTGAAGAGCACAGGGCGCCAGTGGCGAGGTTGGCGATCTTGGTGTTCTCTGGCAAATGCCAAACGTCCTGCACGGTGTCGGGCTGTCAGCACAACCCCCACCTGTGGACGTCGGGCCCTCATACCACCCTCATGGAGTCTGTTTCTGACTGTTTGACCAGACACACGCACATTTGTGGCCTGCTGGAGGTCATTTTGCAGGGCTCTGGCAGTGCTCCTCCTGTTCCTCCTGGCACGAAGGCAGAGGTAGCGGTCCTGATGCTGGGTTGTTGCCCTCCCACGGCCTCCTCCACGTCTCCTGGTGTACTGGCCTGTCTCCTGGTAGCGCCTCCATGCTCTGGACACTACACTGACAGACACAGCAAACCTTCGTGCCACACCTCGCAGTGATATGCCATCCTGGATGAGCTGTACTACCTGAGCCACTTGTGTGGATTGCAGACTCCGCCTCATGCTGCCACTAGAGTGACAGCACCACCAGCATTCAAAGGTCACCCAAACATCAGCCAGAAAGCATAGGGACTGCAAAGTGGTCTGTGGTCACCACCTGCAGAACCACTCCTTTATTGGGGGTGTCTTGTTACTTGCCTATGATTTCCACCTGTTGTCTACTCCATTTGTGCAACAGCATGTGAACTTGATTGTCAATCGGTGTGGCTTCCTACGTGGACAGTTTGATTGCACAGAAGTGTGACTGACTTGGAGTGATATTGTGTTGTTTAAGTGTTCCCTTTATTGTTTTGAGCAATGTATTTAAAAGATATGATTGCCCCTGATATTTGCAAACAGTTGCAGGTTAAAAGTTTACCAAGGACTCTAACAATAAAAGTGAAAAGGGGCCTTGTTTAGTGTATAATATAGCTTGATCGTCTCAAAGCAAGAGGCACATATCTGAATTACTGCACATGCATCAGCATAAAGTTGTCATTTAGTCTCTGGTCCAAACCAAACATGCAATTATTTCATGGGGAAACACATCCATGGGTCACCTCCATGGGTTTCATGTCATATGTGATTTGAAACCACACGTTCAATGCAATCCAGGGTTTTCTTTGAGGCAAAAGCTATGCCAGTCTCTTCTCCAAAGGCTGGCACTCCCATACAGCATTGCATTCCCACCCTACCCTTAGAATGCTTACGCTACTGGGTAGCCCCCTTTGTCTCCAACAGGCTCCAACTCTAGGCTCCAACAGACTCTGCACCTGGAGATGCAAGCATACCAAGCAAGGACTCTAGACCAGGGGTGCCCAAACCCCGGCCCAGGGGCCACTTGCGGCCCTTGGGGGCTCCCAGTCCGGCCCTCAGGGAGCCCCCAGTCTCCAATGAGCCTCTGGCCCTCCAGAGACTTGCTGGAGCCTGTGCTGGTCCGATGCAACTGCACTCAGCATGATGACTGTTTGAACTCTCATCTGAGCTGTGGGACGAGGGCTCCCTCCACTACTCGTTGTTTCACGTCTGTGATGCAGCAGTGGCAGCAAAGGAAAGGCTGGCCTTGCTTTGTGCAAGGCTTTTTATAGACCTTGAGCTACTATGAGACCTTCATTCATTCATAGAAGTTCAATCTCTAATAAATTCTTTTATGTAAATTTATTCAAATTTTAAATGTAAATTAATTCCTTTTTTTCCTGGCCTCCAATACAGTGTCAGAGAGATGATGTGGCCCTCCTGCCAAAATGTTTGGACCCCTGCTCTAGACCATTAGCAAGATCTGGTCAAATGAGGGAAGTACAAGACACCAAACTATACCATCAACTAAGTGCCTTGAGTTTCTTCCAACAGATCTTAATCTCACTGCGTCCATCTTGCCCTGCTTTTAGAAACTTGCTCCTCAACTTAAGAGGAGACCTTGTCTGACGTTCTTCCCCATGACTTTAAGGGGCTGAGGTTTTTCTGAGATGGGGATTTTAGCATGGGCATGTAGAACACAGATCTGCTTAGCAAAATAAAATGTCCACTGGGCATTCCGAGCAAATGCATTCTGCATGTGCCTTGTAGGGTGCGAGAGCTGCATGGTATGATCACACTTGCAGCATTTTGCAGGCTGGGTGATGCATTTTAATCTGTGTTCTACCACAAGTACGCTTACCTGTACATATTTTAGCCAACGGTCATGTCCCAAGACTTCATCACACTCAAGTGCTATGATGAAAGGGGTCCTAGCTCAGTGCCCCTTCTCCAGGCAACAAAGCCCATGCCCATATTGCTACTCTGGGTCGTTCCACCTCTTCACCAGTAGTTTCCTTTCCTCCCATTCAGCCCCTGCCATTCTTATCTAAACAGGTGTCTCTTCAAGCAGGCCCCAAGCTGTACTTGCCAGGGTCCCTTAATCATCCAACTTCTCCGTTCAGCCTGCCCCATGCAGTTGTTGAGAAATCTTGCATATTCCCCTTCAAGAGGAGTACTGGACATCCCCACATGCAGCAATCCCAAATCAATTCTGCCATGACCATGTTTACTGCTGACCAAGTCAATTGCCATATGGCACCACAAAGTAGTATGACCAAGGCAGAGAACCCAGCCTGGGACTTGGCAGATAGGAGCTGCATTTTCTGTGGTACAAAGAGTCAAGACAAGATAACTTCCCATTTCAGCAAGCAATTAAAAAGTAGGTATTAAATCATAGATATTAAAAACAGTATTATTGCCATCCATTGCTGCTTAACAAATCAGTCTTATCTTGTATAATTTGAGATTCTGCATAGAAATGTCACAGAGCTATGGTTCTCCCCATATTTCATGTCTTCTGACTTAACTAATAATTTCTCCCCCCCCATGCCCATGTGTCTATGTAGGTATATATTAAATATGTATACATATATTTATATACCCTGTTAGTCACCCTGGCTGCCCACAGTGTGGGAGCATACATGCATTAAATAAACAAATAAGAAGTGTGTGTAACTATATACCCACCAACTTAGACCACCTCATTCATGATAGCCAGGATGGTGTAGTGTTTGGGAGATGGAGTTGGACCTGGAAGACCAAGGTTCAAACCCTTGTTTCAGCCATGAAGTTTCTTTTGTGACCATGCCCATCTCACCTACCTCACAGGGTTGTTGTGAGGACAAAAGGAGTGGAGGAACCATGTATACCCTGAGTTCCTTGGAGAAAGGATGGCATAAAAATGTAAACAATAAAAAAATAAATCTGAACAATAGGTTCTGGTCTATGACAGTTATGCCACAACAAAATGTGTTGGTCTTTATGGAGACACAAAACTCTTGAACATTTCTATTTCAGAGGGCAATTATATAGCTCTAAACACAATTTCAAATCTTCTTAAAGGAAGGATTGGATATACTAACTAAATTAATACACAAACCAGGTAGCCTGCGGGGTTGGTAGTTGGATTTCTGAGGATTTCTTGTTCCCATTTCTAGGCTTCATTCCAAATAAGGTCAATTTGAGGGATTATTATTCTACCGGACCTGTCCTTCTTATCTTGTCCTCTTCTCACTCCCCCCCCCCCCATCCTGACCGCAATTTCTTGTCAGCGATATTCCAGTGGAGCAGCTGCGGGATGTATTTTTAGCTGTTAATTTAAAACACTCAATTAAAAGGATTTGCCGCAACAAGAACGGCAAGGCCTCTAGAGACCAGGATAGAATGACATGACTTTAGCGGAGATGAATTACTTGGTCTCAAGAAGAAGCTTGCTGGGTGAGAAGGTTTAGGGTTAGGCTACGGGATACCCCATGATGGAAACTACACGCTCCTAATGAAGTAGTAGACTGTAGTCCACAAAAGCTTGTGCTGAAATGAACTGGTGAGTTGTTAAGGTGCTGCTCTATTGCCTATGCTGGAAAAACATCCTCTGCGTATGTATTGCAAGCTGGGCAGGATGACAGGTGGACAGAAGCAGGGCCATGTACACGCACAACACATTTCGGACTAATGTTCTGTTCCAGGAAGATGTAATATCTCCTCCCAGTAGCTTTTCTTATTCCTCCACAAAGAGAGACGGGGCAAGGCAGGTGAAAGAAATCCACGTCAAACACACACACAGTTCTACTGGCCTTCCCCCACTTTCAACCTTTGCTTTCAATTTGAAATATAAATACAGAAGGTGAAGACGCAGCTCACATCTTCTTACACTCCTGGCAAGCTGTTTGCCTTTCCTTCCAATACACACCCGGTTCCAAGCTCTACATTTCAAGTATTATAAAGCTGCAAGATAAAGAGAAACTGGTGCCATGGGAAGAATCGTGGAGCCCCTCTTGCTAGCAGTGACCCCTCCTCTGCATCTCCCCACTCACGAAGCACACAGCAACAGTGACCATATACTATCAGTGGTTCAGTTGTTTTCCCAAGAGGAGTCAGCCTGATGCCTCTAATGCAGGGCATATGCATGCTCCTGTTTCTGGTGTTCAGAGACGTATACTGCCTGGGTATGTGGAGGTTCCATTAAGCTATCATGGTTAACAGCTGCTGATAGACCTGTTGTATCTAATCCTTCTACAGCAACATACAACTTGCTCTGCGGGGTCAGCCCAAAGATTTCTCTTGTCCAGGATTCTGACTCAGTGGCCTGCCAGATATGTCTGTGGTAGCCACAATTAGGGCAGGGATGTAACAGCCTCCCCTCCACTGTTTGTCCCAGGGCTAACTCCCTGACATAGGCCAAACATGCTAAATGCTACCTCCCCTTACTTGATGACGTGCCAACTTGCTCCTCCCACCCCATCCCTGGTCCCCTTTTGTCATCTACTTTTAGATTTTCAGCAAAACAAACGAATAAAATTAAAATTAAACAAGGATCTGTCCTGGGACCAGTGCTCTTCAACCTCTTCATAAATGACCTGGAAACAGGGTTGAGCAGTGAGGTGGCTAAGTTTGCAGACGACACCAAACTTTTCCGAGCGGTGAAGACCAGAAGTGATTGTGAGGAGCTCCAGAAGGATCTCTCCAAACTGGCAGAATGGGCAGCAAAATGGCAGATGCGTTTCAATGTAAGTAAGTGTAAAGTCAGGCACATTGGGGCAAAAAAATCAAAACTTCACATATAGGCTAATACAGGGGTGCTCAATACGTCGATCGCAATCGACTGGTCGATTGCGAGGCAAAATGAGTCGATCGCGGAGTGCCAACCCCCCCCTTCAGGTGCCTCTGTGAGGAAACTGCTCCGGACTCTCCCTCCACACACCCCCAGTCACGTGCCGCCAGAGCCGTAAAGCAGCGCGGCCTTCATGACAGGGTGACAGGTGACAGCCAAGGGGTGCGACTAGGAGTGGCTCCAGTGCGGAGGAGGCGGGGATGCCAGGCAGGGCAGCAGGGGAGAGGAAGGCGTGACGCGGGAGCGAGCGAGCGAGACGCCCGTCCGCGACCCCCTCCTCCATGTGAGCATGAGGCGAGGGGGTTGCCCCCACCCACCCGCCACCTGGGAGTCTCGGAGCAGCGCCCCCAGCCCAGCCCGCCTCTCCACCAGCGGCGGCTCCCAGGTGCGGAGCCCGGACCCACAGCAATGGCGCCCAACGCGGCCGAGAGGGAGATCCTCCTCACCGAGCTCCAGGAGGTAAGGAGCGGCCACTCTGCCTGCCTGCCTGCGCCCTCCTCCCCCAGGCCCCTCCTCGCCTGGCCGTGGCTCTCAGCTCCCCGCTGCAGCCGCTGCTCCCAGGGAAGGGTGGACTGCAGCCCGATCCCGATCCTAGGCATGTCTACTCAGGTGTAAGGCCCATTGTACTCAATGGGGCTTACTCCCAGGTAAGTGTGGCTAGGATTGCAGCCTCACAGCCTAATCCTAGGCATGTCTACTCAGGAGTAAGTCCTGTTATACTCAGTGGGGCTCAAGGTACACCAACATACATTGTACACATAAATGTTATATGTTATGATGGCGCGAACATTGTAAAAAAACTCTGGTAGATCTCTGGGCCTTGCTGGGTTTCAAAGTAGCTCTCAAGCCAAAAAAGTGTGAGCACCCCTGGGCTAATGGGTTCTGAGCTGTCTGTGACAGATCAGGAGAGAGATCTTGGGGTGGTGGAGGACAAATCGATGAAAGTGTCGACCCAATGTGCGGCGGCAGTGAAGAAGGCCAATTCTATGCTTGGGATCATTAGAAAAGGTATTGAGAACAAAACAGCTAATATTATAATGCTGTTGTACAAATCGATGGTAAGGCCACACCTGGAGTATTGTGTCCAGTTCTGGTCGCCGCATCTCAAAAAGGACACAGTGGAAATGGAAAAGGTGCAAAAGAGGGCAACTAAGATGATTGCTGGGCTGTGGCACCTTCCTTATGAGGAAAGGCTATGGCATTTGGGCCTCTTCAGCCTAGAAAAGAGATGCCCGAGGGGGAACATGATCGAGACATACAAAATTATGCATAGGAAGGATAAAGTGGATAGGGAGATGCTCTTTACACTCTCACATAACACCAGAACCAGGGGATATCCACTAAAATTGAGTGTTGGGAGAGTTAGGACAGACAAAAGAAAACATTTCTTTACTCAGCATGTGGTTGGTCTGTGGAACTCCTTGCCACAGAATGTGGTGACGGCATCTGGTCTGGATGCCTTTAAAAGGGGATTGGACAAGTTTCTGGAGGAAAAATCCATTACAGAGTCCATGATGTGTATGTGCAACCTCCTGATTTTAGAAATGGGCTATGTCAAATGCAGGGGAGGGCACCAGGATGCAGGTCTCTTGTTATCAGGTGTACTTCCTGAAACATTTGGTGGAGCTGCTGTGAGATACAGGAAGCTGGACTAGATGGGCCTATGGCCTAATCCAGTGGGGCTGTTCTTATGTAAAATCTCAGTATAAGACCTTCAGTTGCAGCAAAGGGCATTCTAGTTCAATTACCACCACCACTGCACCCCCCCAAACAAAAAAACAGCTCACAACTGAAAGCAGATGGCTTGCCATGCACTTGCATGCAGACAACTTTGTGCTTTTGCCACTTTCAGTGTGTTGCATGGAAATTCCAAATCAAGCAGGAAACAAGGTAGGTGTGTTGCTCAACTCTGCGCTGACACCATGTCTTCATAAGACCACACTGTAACCAATACACACACTGTAATCAATATACTCAATCACACCAGTCACCTGCCAGATTTGTGGCTACCAAATCCTGGTGACAGAAAGACAGCCTCAGTCTATTCTTTAAACATTGAGGGCCCAATCCTATCCAACTTTTCAGTGCTGGGGAAGCATCAATGCAGCCCCGAGATAAGAGAACAAACATTTTCATACCTTGAGGAGGCTCCATGACTGACTCCCCACAGCAGGATGCAGTGCATGCCCCATTGGTACAGCTACATCAGTGCTGGAAGTTTGGATAGGATATAGCCCTGAAAGTACTACCCTCCTAAAATCCCACCCTTGAATGAAAGGCTCTCAAGTTATAGCAAAGGAACTGTAAAAAGAATGAAAAGAAAAAAAGACAAATAATGAAACAATAGTTTCTGCTCCTGTTGGAGACCATTTATAATACAGTAATTCTATAATTACAAAAGAGGTTAAAAATCTGTAGCTAATTTAAGATGCTACAAAAATTCAACAGAGTCTGATATCATATAGTTATATACATTACAAACACACATACAACAAAGTGTTTCACTATTTGCTTAATTTTCTGGAGGAAAACGCAGGTAATTACTTGAATGACTGCAAGTTTAAGATTTAGTCTTCTAAGGCTGCAATTCTATGTACACATAGGATTGGATTCTACATCTTAGGAGAGGCAGAGGTAACTTACAGACTCTGTATTTCCAGTATTTTGCTTCCTTTGTCTAAGTAGCCAGGTGTGTGTGTATTCGTGTACAGACACATGCACACAGAGGAATTGTCTCACACTCTTAAGAGGCTGGCTGAAATCTGCACAAAAGTCTCCTGAACAGCAACTTGGAAAAGCCCAAGATGCAGTTCAGGAGACTTTTGTGCAGATTTGGGGTAGATCTTGTGCTTCTCCAAGTTGCTGGCTGTTGGAGACAGTGGCGTTGCTAGGGGGGTGCAGGCCACACTGGGTGATGTGCATGGGGGGGGGTGACGCACACTAGTGACCAAAATTGCTAAAATAGCAATTTGTAGGAATAATAACATCATGTTATATACCATTCGATGAATTTACAGCAGAATGCAATTTAAAAAAGCACATTGAAATATCTGTGTTCTATCAAAAGGTATAGCCAAAAAACCAGCGGGGTGGGGCAATGGTACATCACCATGCCCACCACCCCAGTCATTGCCCTGCACACTGCATGGGAGGAGGTCCATCATGGGATGACACACTGGCCTTCCGCACTGGGTGACGCAAACCTAGTGACACCACTGGTTGGAGAACCTACAACATATCCCCATTAGTCCCTTCCTTCTTTTATTTATGATCTCTAGCCCAATAAAGAATCCTGAAAGTAGCTAGTTGACCTTGGCCTCATTGCCCCTAACAGGCATTAACTTACCTGTGGATTGTGCATTTTTGGATTATGAATTTTTCTGTGCAAAACTGAGTCAGCAACGTATGAAGAATTTTCAGAGACAACTGTTTATGTTGCTGTTCAAGTGAGCAAGTTGATATGAAACAGCTATCTGTATTTTCAATTTAATATTAAAATAATAACTTTCCATTATTTTCAGGTGGGAGTTAAGACCAATATATTGCCCACAATCCAGCTCCTCCCCACTGATTATTAAAATCCTTGTTAACATTAGTGAGAAAGGAATGCAATCATTGACTTGGATCCAGTGAGTCACAGCACAATCCTATGCATCACCCAGAAGTTAGCTTCATTAAGTGCAAAGGAATCTACTCCCAGGTAAGTGCATACAGGATTGCAGTACAGTCTTAGTACACTCAATGGCTTGAGCAAGACCAGCAGAAACTTTGACATCTTCCTTTTGAATGGCAGTTCCTCATGCCGTGTCACAATCTGGTTCTACTGAGCATGCCCAAGAAGCTCCTGGGATCCAAATCACTGTTTGCTGCATGGGCAGTGTAGGAGGGAGGAATTCTGATGAGGCATTTAAAAGTAAGTTGACTGTGTGAACCTTGCTAAGGAATATTTTAGGGAGAGGAAATGAGTGATTTGGGTACTGGTGTAAAGTTTCAGATTTCTTGAATCAAGAACTCCAGCAGGGGGACCCAGGCATCTCGCTCTTTATACCCCTGCAGCAGCTTGCCAGAAAAAGGAGTGATGGGCCTGCTCTCTGTTGCACTGTCAATGATATGACAATTCTGCAAGGGATTGATTTACACAACGGGCCATTAGAGCGACACACATTATTCTATGAAGTTGCTGGGTCCACAGTTTGAGCAACTCATCATTCAAACATAGATTTAAGTGGTCTTGAACCCTATATGCATGCATGTCTGTGACCCACCAGCCCTGAAAGGGGGTGCACATGATGTTCTATCTAATCAAAGGGCCACATCCAAAAATGCAAGGAATGCTCCTATGTGTAAACAATGGTAAGTACTTTTCTTCCTCCGCGCCCCCCCCCCACAAAGGATAAGAAGTCTTTGTCTCTTCCCCAGGCAAGCAAACCTAGAATGGGAAGTGATGGGGTTCTTCCCCCTCTCCCCAACATCAATTTAGCAGCAGCTTCCTCTTTAGAAAAGCGTGTGACAGTTTCTGCTAAAGTAGGACGTGGCCAAACTAAAGGGGCACTGGGAGCACCTGTAGGTGGAATTGGGAAGGCAGATTTGGCTCATCACCAGAATTCCCATCACTGGAGGACACACAGTTAATGTAGGCTAGAAGACCACAATTCTATAGACGAAGACTCTTTTCTAGCACCACATAGATCAACAGTGATTTCTAGCCCTTTGCATACAGATAAAGACATTCTAGCTCTCATTCCTCCCCACTGCCATACAAAGTCCTGACCCTTTTCCAGAATGTTGCTGATTGGGAAACTGACATCTTGGCCTGAACATAATAGAGTCATCTGCCAGTTTTGTTCACCTGCAAGAACGAGTTCTGTAAACTGCACAAGAACAGTGACTTAAGAGAACTGAGGTGCAACTCTTTATTTTCAGCCAACTGGCTAAGCGAAACAAAATGATCAAGAGTTGCACCAACAGTGAGTGTGGTTAATGACAATATAAATGGTTTGGTGAAAGGATAACAAAAAGAGAACCTTGTACTAAATACTCTGCTTAGAATGTAAGGCACTCTCCCCTTCTCCCAAATTAGCCAGGTAACCTCAAGAAAATGTAACATTTGCACATTCTTTCCAGAAACACTGTGGTTTGATTCAAGTGATGCTTTTAACACTCCTCTCTAAACTTTATTTGGTCTGCACTGTCATAAACTCTGTTTCTTTCATGTTTTCATAATATTCAACAGCTAAGGTAAAATCAAACTCATTCAGAGACGGTCCATCAATGGCAATTTTCATGACACTAGACAGGCCTTGGTCTTCTTTTGAGTAGCCAAGCTGGCCCTGCTTCAGGAGTTCCCTTCCTCTGCTGATTTTTTTATGGACAGAGCCAAAAGGCATCACCAGAACAATGGAAGCCAGAATAGCAAAGTCTGGGAACAATTCGTGCATCTCGGAACTTCCATAGACCAGCTTAGCACAAAGATCTTTGTAGGAGAGCTGATTAAGGCTAAATACTATCCGTTTGAAGAGAGGAAAGTCATTCTGTGCCCGCTCACTTATCACGACACAGGAATAAGCCTGCAAAAGGAAGTTCAACTCATCCACACCATAGCTTCCAATCTCATCTAAAGACTGCGGATAGCACTTGGGGTTAAAGATAACAGAGAAAGAGTTGATTACTTCCAAAGAGCTACTAGCGAATCTGTCCTGTAGATTGCACTGGATATGTTCTAAGTAACTCTTCTTGACATGCTCAAAGTTAGTCAGGTGTATCTTGCAACAGTCAGTCAATTCTACCCCCTTGTACCAGAACCTGCTCTGCTTATCCTCATCCTCACAAGGGTGCTCACCAAGTTCATTAAGGAACATTTGGAAGTTTGGACCATTGGAAGCCTTCTGGCTTTGAAGATTGATGATGGTGGCAGAGACTATGGGCTTCAAGATGGAGAGATCAAAGTCCTCCAACTGGAAGAATCTGTTTAGTTTCTGGAAAGTGGGTAGGGTATCCAGAAGTACTTTGGTGAAGGCAAGAAAATGGAATTTCTTGAGCTCTTCATAAAGGCCAAGGAATAATGGAGATCTTTCCGACTCATTCTTCAGCTGAAGCAGCAAAGCTGGCCAGGAGGAATCAACAGCCTTCACTGCTGGTAAAATAGAGCTCCAGTTAATGACCTTGGGTCTTTGCATGTCAATTTCACAAAATTCAAAGACACTCTGCAACTGTTGGAGGTCACTGTTTCCTGCTGCAAAGTTAACAGAGAACCTGTAGACAGCATCCATCACAGCCTCGTACTTCTGCACATACTGTATGTCAAAAATTCCCTTAGTCTCCGGCAGTAGACTACTCCAGTGGTGGGAGAGGCAATGCATCTCAGAGAGCAGAGGGCAGATGGATTTCAACTTGGTTCCTATACCACTGAGTTTGTGGGTCATCAGGGAGGATCCCCCAGAGTTCAGCCATGCAACCTTCATTGTTGGCACACCAAAAGAGCACATCAACTTGACTGTTTTGTCTGCTGCTGTGTAGTCTTCTCTGTCCGAAAGCTGAATGGTGCCCAGGAACATGATGGAAGTTTGACCCTCATGAGGGGAGATGGTAGTGCTAAATATTATCAGGCTCCTTTGATCCAGCACATCCAACGTCTCATCTACCACCAGTCCAATGAAAGGTGAGGCCTTCAGCTTGATCTTGTCCTCACTGTGTAGCACTTTGGCAATGGCTGCCTGGTGTTAATGAGTTGAGGACCAAAGTTTGGAAGAATGAAGCAGGAGAAAAAAAATATACATATATATGAATTTTAAGAGCAAGCATTGATCTGCATTTTTCTTGATTATCTTAAACTGTGCCATAAGGTCACATGACCTCCTTTCCCTTTGCTTGGGGGACAAGAATTAGGACTGCCAGCCAAGTAACCTTTGGCTTTTATGGTTATACTAGTGGAGATGGAAACCAGGAACTTGGCATAACTATAATTTTTATATACGTATTAAAAACATTCTTCTGCAAAAACTGGATTGGTGTTTTTGCAAGCGGATCACATCTGTTGGGTCAAAGGATACATGTTTTTAGCCTGGAAAAAAATGTGGGCAATGTTTGTTCAACTGAAGAAAGGATCTCCCAATTCTGTCCATTTCTCCTTCTGCTTGTAAATAACCTGCCCTGCTTGTAAATGATCAACACTCTGTATGATCTAAAACCTGGGTTGAGCCAGAACACACGTACACTGCTGTGAAACAGAATTATCCAAATTCTTCCCCATCAGAAAACAAAAACAAACAAAACACCTAAACGTGCAGCATAAAAAGACTATGGAAATCTATTCATTCTCTTTGCATTGTTGCAGTATAGGTGGAAATTTTTAGAACAGGAATCCAGAAATTTCAAGTTGTACCCCTGGAGCCTTTTCTGTTTGTATGAGCTTCATTATAGTAGCAGGCCTCTCCCCTTCCCCAGGTGTTCTGATCTATATTTCAGAGCCAGAATACCCCTGTGTACCACACAAAACAAAATATAGGGTGGTGGCCTTCAGAAGAAACGCCTGCCTTCTGTATCTGACCACAACACAGAAGTAGGATGGTCCCATTTTGCATGAATTTGCCTTGATTTGCATACCAAAGTCTCACTGTTTTTGATCACTGATGTAATTCCATCAGTTCCTTCCAGGCAGCACCGCTATGAAGCCTGGGTGCCTTGAATTCCATTTTGTTAAAATATTTTAAATCACAAACCTCCACCTTGTTTTCTTTTTTCTTTTAAGCAAATTCTCCAAGATCCACTGGGGAGTGAGAAATCTAATTAGCGTGTTTATCTGCCATAAAACAGAGACTGTTATTTATGCAAACCAACTGGCAAGCACCCAAGATGGGGCAAACAAATTAATTTGATTTTTAACAGGCATGAAACACTGGTAAAGTTAAATAATTTTTTTCTTTTTCTTCTTCTTCCCGTGCGCTCGCAGCTTTGGCTTGTTCATGGACCAGCTGAGAAGGGGGGAGAGAATTTGTTTTAAAGAAGAAGCCTCTATAACAGAATTGTTTATTGTGCTAATCTAGGATGCTTTTTCTCATTAAAGGGCTCCACATACCACAGGTTTGTCATTGAAAAGACAGAAAGGGAAAAAAAGATCTTGGTTTTAAATTCTCTTACATTCAGTAATTTCCTATTAAAAGCATCTGGGAAGAGAAGGGTGTGTTCATTCATCCGTAAAGTTCAATAATTAGTATGTGTGTTGACTACAAGTTAAACTTTAAAAAGCCCATACCAACCTACAATCTACACTGAAAATAATATATCCACTGGGAACTGCAATCTTATGAGCATGCTGCAGTTGGAGACCCCATCTTCCTTCAGTGTAATGCAGTTTCCAGAACGCCTTGTTTAGGAACCATAACAAACAGATCTGAAAGTGGTTTTAGATGTGTAATGTGGACAGGTCTTGAGATTTTATGGTCTGTCTCTTTTTTCAACTTTTGTTTTAGCCCAACTGCAATTCCTTATTTCTCTGACCATTCAAGTCTGCATCTTCCCATTCCCTTCTACTACGGGAAAGTTAGTAATGGTAGCAGCTAAGCTCTGAATATGGGGATAGTACTAGCCTACTTTTCAGGATTGTTGTAGGGTCTTTGAAACACCACATGCAAAGTCCTTTGAACATTCCAAAGTGCTATTTTATTTACTTATAAGATTTCTAGGCCACCATTCAGAAAATCAATCAGTGAGGCATTTAATAAAACATATAAATTCTTAAGCATTATTTCTGCCATCATTCCCTCTTTAAAGCCCTAAATTGGACCTAAAATTACAAGTCTTATTAGCATGTGATTGTGTATCATGGATCCTAATTTTACTTATGTGATGCAAAGTGCAATTTAACCATCAAAGTGACTATTTAAGTCTTAAGGTGCCAAGTGAAACAACTGCGGGGGGGGGGGGGGTTTGCTCAATTTGGCATGGGAAAAATATGCAGAGGTAAAGTGTTAACCATTCTCTTTCTCTGTGCTGTGGCCCTATGTGGCTGCTACCCACACATAAAAGTAAGACACACACTACACTGTTGCATGATAAACATGACATAGTTTGAATCCTTCTTTAAAAACCCAAATAAACTGATGCAGAATAAGTTATGCAAAAGCAATTTGTGCACACTCAACACTTTGTAGCATATTTTATTCTGATCACACTATGTGGGTTCTCTAGCATAAAGAGTAGGTGAGGCAGCAAAAATATCAGGGCGTGTCAACAGATACAAACCTGCATTGCCCAGACGTTGCTGGTATTGTAATACCTGCTGTGTTCAGAGGTCAGCAGTGCTTGGCAGAGGTTGAACTTCTGCATCTCGAGCAAGGAGGAGCATTTCTCATTGGGAACCTCCTCCTTGGCCATCCAGTAGACGGTGGTGAGGACAGCTATCTTGATGGGGTTGATTTCCACCTTGAGCACCGAGCCCAGGTCCTGGTGGTTTTGCATCTGTGCCTCCAAAGCCAGCTGCTCTTGGTTGACTGCCAGGGCCTGCCTGTGAGCCCCCGAAGTGACGTGGCGCAGGAGGGCATGGCGCTGAAAGTTATCTGTGCCCACGGTAAAGGCATTCTCCGCTTTGCCGTGCTTGTTTCTCACAAGGGCCTGGCGGCATTCGATACAGAACATGAGTTTCTGTTCATAGTCAAACTCCAGCCAAATGAACTCCTTCTTCCAGTGTTCATTGAAATACCGCTTGCACTTCTTATTTGAATTGGACGTTTCCCCAGCCGGCTTCTTCCCAGGTGGCACCATAGCTTGCTCCCAGTCTAGGGAACCAAATGCTACGAGGAGGAACTGATTTTTTTTTCCCTTGCAGGAGAAGCAGGCTTTTTATATTTAATTTAGAAAGGAAGGTCTATTTACCACTTCCCTGGTTGACTGGAGATGAAAGAGACAAGGGGGAAAGGGATTAGGAAGCTATCAGATATTGCTTGGCCTGGTTAGCTAGCAGTTTGTCTGAATGGGCAAAGGCAGCAGAGACATTAACCATGCCATATAAACAAACGAAAGACTTCCCCACAGTTGAGGCTTTTTACAAACAGTATGTAAATCTCTGTTGAGATGTTCCTCTCCATTTAAGCCATGATTGTAATCACCCATATTCTTGGTGTCTATGATCCGGCAGGCTTGATGCTCTGTGATCCCTAAAACATGCAAAATCAGACTCCTTGCCAGGGGGAGGCATGAAACACCACAGGCAGAAACCCACCAGAAACACTTCTGTGCAAACTCCCTTGAAATGAACAAGAGCTGTGCAATGCAATCAAGGGGGTGCATCATACCTGCCAATATCTGATCAGTTGCATCAGGAAAGCAGCCTCATCCACCACCTTCCTCTGGTCAGGATAGCACTTTTGTGTGCATGCGTGTGCAGTCATACAACAGGTGCACACGAAAAATGACCACAGCTAAATCCTTTCCATGCGCTAATATGAATCACCACTTCCTGTTGTGAGGCTACTGTTGCCAAGAAAGCTGGTGCCTGGAAGTGCCCTGTAATGCCTCTCTAGACCTAGTTCCTACTCAAGACAACCTCTCTCCAATTAAACTCACCAAACCTAACATACAATTTATTTAAACATTTTTTTCAGGGACAGCATGCTTCTAAAACCTGCGTTTCAAATCTAGAACTCCAAGATGCTTTATATAACTGTGTGTTCAAAAGCAGAAGCGATCTTCAAGTCAACCATGTGTGTCGAAGAGGCATCTTTGAGCAAAGAGGCAAAACCTGTCCATCTTCACTAACCCTATTGAGGTGAGTTTAGAAAGTAGCCATTGTTCAAGACAGCAGCTCAGCTCTTGTAAAGCTTCTCTTAAGAGATGAGGTAATATTAACATATTTCAGGGAACACTAATGACAAATGAAACATTTATACTGAAGAAGAAAAAATTAACTGACCCAAAAGGAAAGTAAAAGCAGGAGACAGAATCCAAAGGAGAAGATATCCATTCCTTTTTATTGGTTCCCCTCCCAAGTGGTAATTCTGCAGCTTTAAGCAAGTCTCAAGCCCCCCTTCTCATAAATACACAGGATGTTATTCAGCAGGAAGGAAAATAGTATTGGAAACATACCCAGAAGCAATCTTTGCTTCAGCCTAGCAGACAACATGGAGGAAAATCAAAATGACTGAAGTATATTGTGGAAGATTAATGTTTGAGAGATTCCAAGGACCAGTCATATGTTATGATGTTTAGTGGTATCTACTGAAGAGATTTGAAGCACATGCCTGTATGTATTATAAAATGTGTTCAGTACCACCAACAGGTCTTCGCAAAAACAGGAATTAATGTGTTTGCGAAAACTTCTTGGTTGCACTCACACTTGTGTTGCACCAGGTACATTTATCAGGGAGCTAAGAGTAGTTGTGAGAGCACTCAGTGAAAAACCAGGGCTTGCTGTCATGTAATGTAGCGATGTGATGACCTCAAGCCTGACAGCAGGGACACTTGGTTTAAGGTCAGCCATGATGTGACTATTCTCTTCTTAGGCCTTCTTGTGCTCAGAAACATGTGATGACTGCATCATTTTGGCAGGACAAGAGGTTGTCTTCCTAAACCAATAATGCAGGTCTAGAGAGTGCAAGTGCAGAATTTGGCACCAGGAGCAGTATTCAGTATCCCAAGAATTTCCTTTGCTTTAAAGCAGGGATCTCTAAACTTTTAGGCCAGAGGGCCACATCAAACATCTGGCATTGTGTCAAGGGTCAGAAAAATAAATAAATTTTAAAGATAAAATTTATACATTAGAAAGCCTCACAGCCCAATCCTAAGTTGCCTGGAGCTGCAGGACCTGGTGGCTCCACAAAGGGCTCCCACCAGATCCAGAGCCTCCGGCGCTACCGTGGGAGGCTCCTCAGGAGAAGGGGATGTTCGTCCCCTTCCCCCGAGTAAGGGAAGCAGTCCCGCAATGGGACTACTCACTTTTGAGGCGACTGTTTGGTCGTCGCTAAAGTGAAGGCGCTTGCGTAGGGCGAGCAGCCCTACCCGAGTGCCCTGGATTCTGTGGAGCTCGGCTCCGCAGACCCACCTCTCCCCTGCCCCCAGGAACGCCCACGACCAAGCCTCCCCCCTCCCTGGAACGCCTCCCCCATGCCCCAGGGAACGCCCCCATTCCCCATTCCACAGCCTGGTAGTCGCAGGCACCGCCAAGCTGTGGAACGCGGGCACCCACCGGGCGGTGGTTCAGCGCCGGCTGGAGCCGAGCCACCTCTGGTGGGAGCCCGGCGGTAAGCCCCGCAAATGTGCCTTACGGCACATTTGTGACTGTGGTCCGCGCCGCGGAGGCACGGCGTGGACCACAGGATTGGGCTCTCAGAGAGCCTAAGGCCTTCAGACAACCCAAAAACGTCACTTCTGGTTTTTCAGGAAAACCAGGAAGCAATGCTTTTAGGCCTTTAGAAGGCATTCTGAGTGGAGGTGCATGGCCTCCCTGGCCCTCAGAAAACCCTCTGGATGCAACTGGAGCACAGCTCTGGTCACATTCGGTTGACCAGGCCACAGGCCAGAGGCTTGCAGGGGTTCAAAGGCTTGCCGCAGCCCAGACAGAGGCTTGCCGCGGGCTGCATCTCGCCCTGGGCTGGGGTTTGGAGACCTCTGCTTTAAAGCCTCAAAGCTGCAACAATAGTATCAAAATACAAGGGCAATGCTCTGGCTTAGACAGCATGGGCACACAGAATTTGTGGTCGCTAGAAATCCAGGCCTAGCAAAATCTGTGTTTAAGACATGTCTTTAGCCAGATTTGCTGCTAGACCTGGCACTTGAAGTGGCATACAATCCAAACCAATCAACACTTGAGAATAAGAGTCACACACAAAATTGATATCAATAATAACAGAAGCAAACTATGTGCACTTTTGCATACATTTACACAAAGATTTTCTTGGGTGCTGAATATGAACTTCTAGATGTGTTTGGGAAAAGGTCCTGATATACTCTGGATGATCCTTTTTGAGCTGGGAGAATCCATGTGAAAACTGCATCAAAATTCCTTGAGAAACAAGAACCAGTGGAAGGAAGCTCCTAGAGCTGAACCTTTCCAGTGTTTCTTCCCTACTGCAATGGGTCAAAGGAAAAGAAAAGAGCACATTCAAATTCCCTTCCCAGCTAAAAAGCAAGGAAGGTAGACTATAAACTGATGCAAAAGAAGGTTAACAGAGGGGATGAGGTGATAATCTCTGCGAAATTATGTTAAACATTCTATGTATTGCATATAACTAATAGCTTCTTCGAAGTGGTAACTCAATTCAAACTACAGGTAAGTAACACTGGAAGATCAGTGACTGAATTGTCTCTTCTCTCTCTCTCTCTCTCTCTCTCACACACACACACACACACACACACACACACAAAGTGATAGTTGAGGGGAAGAAATTCACATCGTACAACCATTCTGTGTGAAAAGTATTTGCTTAACTTTTCACACAATTTTTTGTGTGATCTCAATTGCCTCTCCCCCCACAGCTGTTTTATCACCTCCTGGGGGAGCACCTAGATCAGGGGTGTCCAACTCATTTCATACAGGGGGCCGAATAGCATTCATGATGCCTCCTGAGGGCTGGAAGTGATGTTATTAGACAGGAAGTGATGTCATTAAACCGGTCATAACAAAAAATAAGTACTTTTTCTTACTTAGGAACTCATTAGCTGCAAATGATAGAAGAGAAAATACACAAATCTTTATCATATTTCAAGGTATGGGACAGCCCAATTTTCATGTGGGCTGCCCTTTCAGCAGTAACTCTTTAGTACTGCTCAGCAGCTGAGACACTGAGAGCCAAATATAAAGCTTCAACAGGCCACATCCAGCCCCCAGGCCTTATGCTTGACACCCCTGTCCTAGATTTTATTCTTCAAGTTGAAAAGCAACTGGCTCACTGCATGATGGCACACCAAAAATGGGTTCAACACTCATACTCCAGCACTACTGCTACAAGTGGGTCAGCTGTGGCTCATCGTTCAGTCAACCTCTCCCATAGTTGCTTTCAACTCACAGTTGCTTTTCAATTCAATTCACAGTTCTTCCCCCACCCCCCCACCCTCAGCCTGCCTTCCACACAAAAACAGACTGGAGAAAACATCTCCAGATAACATGTAATTTGGCTTTCAGCTTCAGTGCCCCTTCTCCAGTATTTTTAAACAGGACTGTAAAGAACTGTAAAGAATATCCCCTCCTTGATAAGTATCAGTCAACATCTCAGATAAAAAAAACTTTCTACATACTGCCCATTGTGCCAGATAAAAGCATTAGAAAAAGAAACAAATATTACCTTTCCCTGCCCCCGATATGTGATTTTTGACATGTGTTTTCAGGGGAGGGGAGACGTGCAACACCCTGGCCTCCCACCTGCAAGACCTTGCTGCTTCTTAAAAGGAACAGCAAACTGCTTCCACCCCACCTTCTTCCCCAACACACCTCCTATATGAGGGATACATACCATTTTTGCAAAGCTGCCATTGGAAAACTTCACTGATTGTTTTTAATTAATAAGCAGGGAAAAGGGGGGAGAAGGAGCTTCACACACACACACACACACACACACACACACACACACACACAAATGCGATTCATCAATCCCCCTCTTCCAGCAGAAGTTGATTTCCAGTGCAGCAGGTCTGTAAAGCCTGCAAGGGAGTATAGTCTTCTTCCTCAGCTCACTGCCACCTCCACTCTCCCTGTTTTTTTCCCCCCTGCCAAAAAGATACTAGAAGATTTGAGAAGGAAGCAGGCGAATCCCCTCTCTCTCCTTCACACACCCCTCTATCAGGCTAAGGAAGCAGCCATTTTTTCCCACCGTGAGCTCTCTGATTCTTTTTTTTCCAGTATTCACCAGCTGCTGCAGTGGCCACTAGCGGAAAGCAGACAATTTTGGGAGCATGGGAGAGTCTCGAGGAGGCGGCGGCAAGGATTTGGAAGATGCTGTCAATTGTAGCTGCCTTGACTACAGTTTATGTAGAAAGGCAGAATATAAATTATTGTAAACAAATGGGATTGAGGCTAAAATTGGGATGAGGGAGCTTCCCTCCACCACCACCAGGAAAACCAACCTTGGATTGGGGGGGGGGGGGAGAACAGGGATTTGCAGTGGCAGCCAGGAAAGTAACAATGCTTGCTGTCTTTGAGTGATATCACATACCTCCAGTGCTTTTCTATTATATAGATAACATTTGGTCCCTTTGAATGTTTGCTGGCTGATCATTAAAGATGACATACCTGCACTAGCCTCACATTTTTCCTCACTTTCCTTGGATTTGTTCATGTTTATCAACACTTCACAAAAACAAACAGAACACAATCACACACCATTTAAGTGCAATTTAGGACCAAACTACATGCTACATTAAGTTCATTATTAATGGTGACAGGCCTGATTTTTCCTACACAAACAGCAGTCAGATTTCTGCTGCCTTTAGAAACCAAGACTGCACTGGTGGGGGGATCCTCTGCTCCTGCTATGACCCTGATCTGGATATGGGCCCCCTGCAGATGCTGTTTATTCTTGAAGGGAGTTTACAATCTCATAGAATACAAAATACAAAATTCAGTCCACCCACACCTGAATATATGGCAAATGGGAATCTGTTTAGAACTTTAACGTTGCAGAAATAGATCACCAAGTTCCTTCGTTAGGTGAAGGATGAACCTGAACAAAATGTGCCTGTTCATTCAGCACCAGCCACACAGCTCCCTAGTTTGTCTGCACCACTGGCTGAAGTTCACACAGAATGAGCAGCAGTGATGGGGTTCAAAGGAAGACATTATAACAGTGTGACAACAACACACCAACTTCAAGTTCCTAGATCTCTTGATGGACCTGGTGCCCAGATAACATCCCAGTTATGCTTGCATGTTATATATGCTAGACCAGTGTTTCTCAAACTGTGGGTCGGGACCCACTAGGTGGGTCGCGAGGCAATTTCAGGTGGGTCCCCATTCATTTCAATATTTTATTAAATATATTAGACTTGATGCCACCATAGTCTGTGACAGCATTTGGGGAAATGCTAAAGATCTGTACTTTTAACAGGCTACTATGCATATGCTTTTAACAATGAGAGTCAATGGGACTTACTCCTGGGTAAGCGTGGGTAGGGTTGCAGCCTAGGATTGTAAAAATTTTCCTGCTTGATGATGTTACTTCCAGTCATGACATCACTTCTGGTGGGTTCTGACAGAATCTCATTCTAAAAAGTGGGTCCCGGTGTGAAAACTTTGAGAACCACAGTGCTAGGCCATTGAAACATTGCTCACTCACACACACACACACACACACACACACTTTGGAAGGGCTTCTGGGGGGGGAACCTGCTGTTTCTCCAAACCACTCAACAGCCTTGCCAGAGATCGACCAGCCTTTTTCAGCATTAAGCTGTATACGTTTTAAGAAATTGAATGCCCTCTGTTGCACTCTCAGAGTGCTTTGCCTCTCTTTTTCCCAGAGGTATGAAGACAGTACAAACATACAGTCAGGAAAGCCTGGGGGTGCAGAGACAGCCACACACAGAGTGCCTGAGGCCTCAAATTTATCTTCCCTGGAATCAAAGAGGGATAGCTTGCATCCACCTGGCCTTGAGGAGGATGTATATAAATATATGGTGTTTCCTGGAGGTCAGAAAAAGGAGTAGGGCAGAAAGGGTCAGGGATCAGGAGAAAAACAAAAGAGAGCAGAGAGATGCAAAGCCTTGGAAACAAAACAGGCACAGACAGGAACAAACCCTGGAGGTAAGAAAGCTGAGACTTTGAATGGGATGCAGGAAGGAAAAGAAGTGAGATGTAATGACAGCAAAACAATGGCAGGGATTCCCTCACATAGTCTCAGAACTGAAAATGGCCTCTTGAGTCAGCTAGTCCATCTCCACAAGATGCTCATTGTCTAGTTTGGAGCATCCTGGAAATGGGGGTTGACAGAAAAGAACAGTAAAAATTTCAAGCCCCTCGCTTTGCAGGCTAGCACCTCTGGCAAAAAATGGTGATGGTCGTGGCTATCACTATTAATATTCATATGGTACTGCTAATGGATTTTGCATAATGAATTGGCAATGCACTGGTGCAATTCATTGCCACAAGCTGTGCAGTGATGGGCACTAGGTTGAAAACAGATGAGGCAAATGTGCAGAGGACAGGCCTATCAATGGCTACTTCCTATGATGGTGCTCAGAGGCAGTATATTCTCTCAATTACCAGATGCTGGGATAAACATTGAAGACAGCATGCCTCTCCGTGATGCTCTGCTAGGTTGCTACTCAGGTGCACCTGGGCTGGAATGAGAGAGAGTGTCTGTGTGGTGATATAGCAATGCACATCTTAGGTTCTTATGGATGCACAGAAAAGGGGTCAAGAGAGGCCTTACCCAGAGTGCTTATCTATGCTTGGTGGTCAGATTAGTCTGTGGAACTCCCTGCCACAGGAAGTAGTGATGGTAACTTGCCTGGATGCCTTTAAGAGGGGATTGGACAAATTTCTGGAGGAAAAGTTCATTATGGGTTACAAGTCATAGTAGGTATATGCAAGCTCTTGGTTTTAGAGGCAGGTTGCCTCCGATTGCCAGATGCAGCAGGACCTGTGTGCTCTCTGAAGCATTTGGTGAGCCACTGTGAGAAACAGGAAGCTGGACTAGATGGGCCTTTGGCCTGATCCAGCAGGGCTCTTCTTATGTCCTTATGTCAGGAATGAGGTAAACAACACAGAGCTAGGAAAGTTCCCATATCACTACCAGGAACTTCCTCATCATGCATCACTGTGATGGAAGAGGCATTTATAAGCCTTCTCTTGAATACTTAAAAAATACTATACATACAGCCATCTTCTTGTTAAAAAGACTCAGACTGATGTTCCATTTATCCGATTTTTATCAGATTTTGGGCCTTGCGCTCATACTAATATCACACCTGTTATAATGGCTTGTTTCAAAAGGTTGCAAATATTTGTATGTTTGTATGCAACAAAAATACTCAAGTGCTCTTCAACACTTGAAAGCATTAAACCCTCTTTCCCTCCTCCTGCCCTTAAATTATAGCTCATCATAAGAGATTTTTATGGAATCAGATGCAGCAGGGACAACCCAAGGAGCTGGTGCACTGCAGCAGGAGGGAGAACGAGCTCGTGTCCTTCCTGTGATCAAGGGCAAATTGGGAGTCTCCCCTGTTCTTTGAACAATCACCCTACATCCCCGCCCCCAAATATTCAGACCACTCTTTGAAAGTCATCTTGCATACCTTGAGTACCAGGGGATGGTTTTTCATGCCTCCAGTTATGTCTGCTCCAGAGATGCAGAGATGCTCTTAGTACGCATCACATAGTCCCAAGTGGAGGACTACTCACAGCAGGCTCTGTGATCTGTGCTAGAGACAGCAACGTCAGCGTAGCTACAAGGGTTACTAGCCATGCTCTGCCAAGATATTATGGGGCAGATGCTGCTTTGAAACCAATTGGGCTTCCAACCGTGACACTCCGCAGTAACCTGCCACCCCAAATGACAGTCTGGCAATCTCTTTTTCTCAAGCAGAAACAGTCACAGGGAAATGAAAGTTAATAGCATAAAGAGCAAAAGTATACAGGATTGAAGGTCTGGATGAACAGTAAGGAGTTACAGAACAAGAGTGCGCCCACTTTTCACACTGAACACATAAATACATCTTCTTTGTCTAGTAGTGCACAATTAACACACAGAATTCACTGCCACACTATGTAATGATGGTATGATGGTTTTAGAAGGGACTTAGACCAGTGTTTCTCAAACTGTGGGTCTGTACCCCACTTGGTGGGTCATGAGCAAATTTCAGGTGGGTCCCCATTCATTTCTGTGTGTATTTCATTTTTAATGTATTAGTCTTGATGCTACCATGGTATGTGACTGCATCTGGGGAAATGACTGTTACAGATCTGTAATTTTATCAGGTTACTAAGTATATGCTTTTAACAATGATAGTCAATGGGGCTTACTTCTGGGGGTATGGATAGGATTGCAGCCTTTGGGATGTTTGGGGAATTTTTAAAAAAATTGATCAGAAACTGCTTGGGAGGGTTCTTCTTTATTTTAAATAAATTTTTATACTTATTGTAAACTTTTAGTTTACTTACTTGGATTGATTTGATTTTGTCATATGGGATGTTAAACATTTTCCATTTTGATGATGTCAGTTCCGGCCATGACATCACTCCCAGTTTAATGACATCACTTCCAGTGGATCCAGACAGAATGTCATTCTAAAAAGTGGGTCCTGGTGCTAAAAAGAACCACTGGCTTAGACAAAATTTTAGAGGGTAGGTCTACCAATTGCCATGGTAACTAAATGGAACCTTCATACACAAAGGCACTGGATTGGTTCAAATGATACCTCAGCACATTGGCTCCCCCCATATCTGTTGTGCCATCTTTATGTTGCCTAATTGCATGGGGAATGAGTCATCCAAACCACCTCTTGCTATTGATTTAGATAATACTTATTATTTAAGTCATATGTGAGGTGAGACTTGTCTGAACTGCCTCACATGAAATTATGCAATAGAACAACAGTTCCCAAGGGCCGACAGACACTTCTTCCAAACCAGTTCAGCATCTCTCAGAATACCAGTTGCTGGAGTCAAACAACAGGGGAAGGCTACAGCTTTCATAGTTTGCTAATGGGCTTTCAAGAGGTATCAAGCAGCCCACTGTTAGAAACAGGATACTGAACTATATGGACTTGGTTTGTTTCAGAAGGATCCTTCTTAAGTTCTAGGATAACTTTATGCAAATTCCAGGAAAAAATCACACAATCTAATTTATGGCTCAGTCCTTTCTGCTGTCTTAAGAGGCTACTAGGCAGCACACACAGTATGCCACCAGTGGCCATTTTGAAGCTGCTGCCGCAGACAGCATCCTGCTCCAAAGCAGGTAAGCTGGGTGAGGGAGGTGGATCACAGGAGGGTAGGCGGTGGAAGTGGGCATTCTGGAGGAAGAACCAGAGGTGAGGAGAGGTCGGATCCAGCAGCAATGGGACATGCCAGATCTTATCCCCTCTTTTGAAAACCTTACCACCCCTTTTCCCTTTTCAGACACATGACACCAAAATAAGTGCAGTATGTCTGAGGAGACCCATAGGCAGCTCTCTGGGCTTACCCAGAGGTAAGTTACAATTTTTTTTTACTTGCCTTCGGGTCATCTGCCCCCCCCCCCAATGCAGCGTGCATCTTTTTGGTTTTGCTGCATCAGTGCTGGTGGCAGGGGAAAGAATTGGGCCCCCACCCAATTGTTGTCTCCTGTAGAAGAAGGGATCACATAGGGCCTGAATCACTAAAAGATTATGGGAGCTGAGAAAGAAGAGTTTGAAGGTATGTCTATACACCATAGACTTAAAATGGTTTGGTGGAGTGCAAAACCCTCTCCCCCCGAGGGGAGACAGGAGCTGCAGTTTTGGAAGGTGGATTTGGAACCTTACAATGAATTCTCAGCTCCTTTACTGAACTACACTTCCCAAGAAACTTTGGAGGAAGCCATGACAGCTAAACTGGTATAAAATCAATACAAATTTGTAATGTAGGTATGCCAATTTGAAGATGAGTACAAGTTCCTCTGTAATGAGTGGATTCAAATTCAAAATTAGGTACTTTTTTTTTTTTTTTTTTAATTACCAGGAAGTCAACTTTGAGGGAGGAAAAAAATCTTTAAGGTAAAGGTCACAAGGTTGTAGTTGTGAAAGCAATGGTTCTAATTTGCTAGAAAGGGCAATTAAGAAGCACATTCCACTGATAAGCTCCCCACCTGCAACAGGACACAGAAAACAGATACATCCTGAATATTCTTGAAGCACCTGGTAATGCCCCAGGATCCAAAGATTTTTTTCTCTTGATAGACCCAACATATTACAAAGCGCTTCAGCATTCACAGGAGCCAGTGGACCAGAGATTTGACTTATCTGTGCTGAGGAATGCAACTCTGTGACAGGAAAATAATATGGAACCCATCAGAAGTGAGGAGAAACCATAATCCTGACCTGGGGGCAGAAGAGCTAGGCAGCTCAGGGGATAAAAGGAGGTGATTGTTCACATCCCTCTCTTCTGGCCCCTGCAGAAACACTGCACTTTTCACCAATTTGTTTTGGTGGGGATGAGAAGGCTATAGGAAGAGACTGCTTCAGAGGAAATGGAAGAGGCACCCTTTTCTTCCTAGGGCCAGCAACTGAGGAAGAGTCTAATCTGTAAATTATAACCTTCACCATTTGTTACAACCAATATTGGATGGAAAGAAACAAGTGGATAGAAAGAGAAGGCAAAAAGAAGAAGATAAAGGGCAGGTAGAAAAACATTACCACTGTCACTGCAAAAATACCTGAGGAAAATTAGCATGGGTCCTCTGCTCTTCTAATCTTGCTGGATCACTGGGAATCCAAAGTTCTCATGAAAATCATAAAAGTCAATGATCCTAGTATGTAAGATTTCCCATGGCTGTTGCTTTTTGTTTTGTTTAAGTCCAATTCTCCTTTGTAGGGGGGAAAAGATTGCTAGGAGTTAAGGATTCAGGGCCCAATCCTAAACACAATCAGCTCCGGCTCTGAGTTCCAGTGCCAGCACTGGGTGTTGCAAATGTGCCATAAAGCACATCTGCGGCACCCAGAGTGGAGGGGCTGCCGGCATTAGGTCAGCACCAGTCAGTGCTGAGCCTCAGTGCCGTGTGGTGGGCCGGCCAGCACACCACAGCACCAGCAGGCACTAAGCAGTTTCGGGGAAGGGGGAAGGCAGGGAGTGGATGGAACAGAGAGGGGGGCAAGAGGAAGAACCAGAGTGGGAGAGGGGTGGGACTGGTGGAGCTCTGCTCTGCTGGATCCTGAACTCCGTGTCAGGCCAGAAGGCCGACATGGAGTCTCTTAACTCTGTGCCAGCAAAATAGCCAGTGCAGACTTGAGAGGCCCCGTTGTGGGGCTTGGGGCTTTCCCCAACAACTCCAGCAGCCTCAGCAATGCTCTGGTGTTCTGGTGCTGTTGCACCTGGCAGAGCTGCCAGCTTCTGGACCGGGCTGCCTGTTAACAAGTTCAGGAAACACCATTTCTCAGAATGCCTGTTGAGAATACCTGAAAAAAACAACCAGATGTCCATGGTGAAATGTTTCCAACATTTAACCCCTTTGGAGTTTTAAGAAAAGGGAGCAAAATGGGAGTTTTAAGAAATGGGAGTCTCCAGCAAGCAAGACTTCTTAGCTAAGGTTGGTACGATTATTTTGACATCATATAACTTGGTCCAAAGTGAAGGCTCCGGATGAGCAACAGCTAAATGTGCATACAAAAGTCTGTAACAATCCAATAAAAATTTAAAGAGACAACAATGCAATTAATCCTCTCCAAGTCTTCTGACAATTAACCCTAAACCTCTCCCCATCTCTTTCTCATTTGCTGCAACCAACATGACAATTGTTCTCTAAGTGGCACTAACTTTCTGGGCATGCCAGCAATTCAAAGATTCCAGAGAGAAGGCATTACTATAGTATAATAGTTGGCAAACTTCTACATTGTCCTGGCTTGGATAGCAAAGATTATTCTCTTGTGCACCACTAAGCTACCTCTTTAGACAAGGTCATTTGATGCTTGATAGCCACCAAAGTGAAACCCAGATTCATTTTTGCCAAAGGGAACAGTGAGAACTCTTGAGTTACAACTCCATCAGTCTGGATGTTTGTTCCGAAATTGCCCATTATGCCCAAGGATGAGAATCTGGAAGACAGATTCTCTTTAACAGGTTTCCCCATACACCATCATTGGAAAAAAAAACAAACTAAAACATTGAAATGATACCCTTTGGCAAGGGAAACAGATTATACTCATCTTCTGGATCAGTCTCTCCACAGAGGAAGTCTAGTCAAATGCTACAGAAGGAACTCTGCAATGGCTGGGGAGTGTGCATGTGTGTGTAGGGGTTTGGGGACTGTAGCAATGGATCTGGAAGTTCAAATCTTACAGACCAGAAACTGCTATGAACTTTCTCTCTTTCCTAAGTATAGGACGAAAAATTTCTGCCTCCTGAGAAAACATGGAGAGTCTAGACATGTGACTAAGCAGTCATAAGACCAGCTTAATCCATGAAAAGTAAATTAAGAAAGAAAACTCAAGGTTGCTCTTGCCATATACAAATAGTGTCCTTGTGAAATCAGCCCTGAACTAAAAACTTCTAGACTTTTAACATTGTGCTCTGTCATCAGAACAAGAAAGCAGTGCTTTGTGCAGTACAGTTATGAAGAGGACATAAGGTTACTGTACTAGACTAAAAAACAAATCTGTCCACACCCAGGAAGGTCTTCATCACTCTCAAAGACCTACAAGCCACCAAATTTCACTGATTTTCTGCTAGTATGTACAAGCATCAGACACCAAAACTCAAACAGGTCCAAAATCCTATGCAACTTGTCTCCTTGTCATTTTGCAAATGCTCCTACCCAGACATGCCGTGACCAAGTGTACTCAGCGCCAAGTTATTTAAAGACATTGGAGGCAAGAATCCAAAAGGCAGCATCTGTGTTGGTCTGAGGAAAAAAAAAATTCAAACGGCAATAGTAGCATAACAACTTTATTAGGACCAACTGTAGTAGTGAGCCAGTGTTTGTATACCACAGAACTCTCTCTCAGGCTGAGTGCTCCTTACAGACTAATTAATGGCTCCTGAATCACCACCTTAAGGCTGATAAAGAGTCTTGTGGTGCTTTCATAACTAACAGACCAATCCTATGCGTGTCTACTCAGAAGTAAGTTCCATTAGAGTCAATGGGGCTTGCTCCCAGGAAAGTGTGGATAGGAATGGGCTGTAACACATTTATTGTAGCATAAGCTTTTGTGGACTACAGCCTATATCTTCAGATGCATGCAGTGTTATCCTTGGCAAGTACACATGTGTGCACACACATAGGTACAGAAAAAAATTATCTACCTTTATCTGTTAGTGACAACCCTATCTTAAGTTTAAATGCATATACAGTAAAACTCCAGTGATAATTCAGAACAGCAGTAATTGGCGATAACAAGATCTCCTAACTATGCTAAGCTAATTAATCCAGCAACATGACAGGAAACCATTGTCTCAATTCAAGCCTGAACAAATTGAATCAAATCTCTTGATAAATTTTAATTCAGTAGTTTTACACTGGGGTCTCTCTTTGAAGTTCCCATGTTAAAAGATCACAACTTTCACTCTGGCAGAGTGTCCTAGGATACTGAAATGTTCTCTCACTGGTCTGAGTGTAACCAGTTTTGATGGCATATTTGCATCCATTTTTTCCCATTTGCGAATGCTTTGTTTGTTTGCTCTAAGTAGATTGAAAAGCATGAAACAGTTATCTCTCTGGAAGTAATCAGGAAAGACATTGAAAATCATCATGTATTATAGGCAGGGCTCCCACAGCCCTTTAGAGCAGGGGTGTCCAAAGTTTTTGGCAGGAGGGTCACATCATCTCTCTGACACTGTCGGAGGCCGGGGGGGGGGGGAAGAATTAATTTACATTTAAAATTTGAATAAATTTACATAAGTTTACATAAATGAATATATTAAAGATGAACTTATATGAATGAATGAAGGTCTTGCAATAACTCAAGGCCTATAAAAGACCTTGCACAAAGCAAGGCTGGCCTTTCCTTTGCTGCCGCTACTGCATCACAGATGTGAAACAACAAGCAGTGGAGGGAGCCCTCATCTTACAGCTTGCACAAGAGGTCAAACTGTCGCCCTCATGCTGAGAGCAGTTGCGTTGGGTCAGTATGGGCTCCAACAAATCTCCAGAGGGCCAGAGGCTCATTGGAGACTGGGGGCTCCCTGAGGGCCGCATTGAGAGGCCTCGAGGGCCGCAAGTGGCCCCAGGGCCGGGTTTGGGCACCCCTGCTTTAGAGCAACATCACTCTCCTCCCCACCTTCTCTTCCTGAAATTAAAAAGCTAGCTCACTACTTTTTCTCTTTCAGTTGTCCCCAATAAAAGTTATCATGCTACTACAGTAATATTGTAAGAATTCAAATGGAGCTTTTCAAACATACAGAATTCAGTAACTTTTGAGACCCAGGTATGGCGCAGCAAATAGAAAGTGAGACTTGGAAGTGGATTTTAAATCCCCATTCAGCCTAAGCCACTATCTTGAACCCTAAACTGCCTTACAGATTGCTACAAAGATTAAACAGAGATTAGGAAGCTTACAAAAAGTTCATAAAAAGGCAAAATTCTGCAAACTCATTTAAGTGAGATTTGCATTGGTGAGATACATTCCACCAGTCTAGCACAGTTAGCAAAACTTTAGGCCCAAGCCAGGCATTCAGAATAAAAATAACTGCTGGGTATGTTGATATGATGGGTGCACTAAACATATTGAATATCTTCAAAATCCAATGTGGGGAAAAGCTGCGATGTTGGGAAACAATGAGTTTTTCTGTTCAGAAAACCCAAGATTCTCAGATCTTGATTTTTTGGCTATCTATACAAAATGGCAAATATTCAAGGATGTAAATACCCTAGTCGTTGGTGGTCCTGGTTCTGTACATGAGCATTATCCAGGGGTTTCATCATTTTATTTTGTTGCCAGATATCTACCCCATTTCCAGAATAATAAAAAATTTAGCTTTGATCAATGATAAAAATGAAACAATCCAATAAAAAGTTCAATAATGGCAGCCCACAAGCAGTATATGACAGTCATACCCTTGCTGCTCAACAACAGGTATTCAGTGGCATAATGCCTCTGACTCTGAAATAGAGCCATTATTTATTTGTTATTTTATTTGAGAGATTTATATCCTGCCTTTCCCATGCCGAAGCAAACGCCCAAGGTGGCTTACTCCATAATAGAGTACAAATGGGGTTATTATAGTAATTGTTCTGCCAGCAGCTCATAGAACCCTTTTCTTCCATATGGAATCCTTCATGGTGTGGTTGTGGTCGTCGCATCTGGGTATGCCTTCTGAGCTTCCAGCAGGAGCAGTTTCGGGTCAGCCAAGATGTAAACAGCAACTCCACCTAGCTCTTATCTCATGACAGCTTTATCAGCTTTCAGTCTCCCATCCAAAATTCAAGCAGGACCATTGCTGCTTAGCATTCTTCTAGCAGTCTTCCACGCAACCACCAGACCACATCTACTTCCTACTGTGGATAGGCAGTTATGACTAAGAATAAAGTCCCACTGCCTTTAATGGAACGTACTCCCAGATCACTGTGTTTAGGGCTGCAGCCTTAATTCACCCCAAATTTGTCCTTATAGCCATTTCAGAAAATAGTTATCATCATCATCACATGGCAACAAACTATACAGGTGAGACCTCGGTATCCGCTGATTTGCTATCCACTGATTTGACTCACCACTGATACCGGGTCCACTTCTGAATGCCTTTTAACAAGGAAAAAAGCACCAAAATCCAATTTCCCACCTTCATGCAATTAAATAGCTCCATAATTTCATTCCACTAGATTCCATTATTCACTCTATCTAGTGGCTGAACGCAGTATAGTATCTATACCAATGCATTCTGGGGTGACAATGGAGAAGCAAGAAACCTGAAAGTGGGTCTTTAAAGCTATTTTTCCACTGATTTGGTATCCACTGATTATTTTATCAACTGAGGATTCTGGAATGGAACCCCAGTGGACAACTGGGCACGACCTGTATACATTAATTAATGCAATGTGCACCTTTTGGCCATCTGGTATCCTCTTGCCAATCAGTGTCACGGGATGATTCTGGATTGTAGTGTGATGGGAGAAGGAGAAAAATTCTGTCTGCTTTCTCCATATCTATACCTTATATCATCTTTAAAAACACATTAAAACTCTCTAAATGCTTTGTTCTCAGAGAAGATGCTCCATTTCCTTGACCATTTAGTTGCCCTCTTCTGCAGCCAGCTTTCCCTGCAAGCTGTGTGGCTGCACAGCTCTAATCCAAGCCTTGAGCGCTTTCCCTCTTAGCGCTCTGGAGCTTGGCAATGAAGTCATCTCAGAGCACTCTGCAGCTGCCATTACACAGCCATCACAGGGCTCTACATGCTCCAGAAGAAAATTAGAAGAAATTTTGTTTGCAGCTTTGATATTTTTTGAGATGTGGCAATCAGAATTATACATGGCTATGGCTGCACTACTTATTTATATAAGGGCAACACCATATTGGAAGCTTTATTTTCCAGTTCCTTTCTCCTTTGATCTTTAGCATGGAGTGTATCATTTTTGAAGCTGCTACACTGGGTTTTCATTGAACTATCCTCCGCTTATTGAGAAGCATAAGGGAAGTACAAGCTTACATACAGACTGTGGTCAATGGTGCAGTGAAGGGGCAGTTATGCAGCACGTACCCCACTGGCATGGCTGCATCAGCGCTGGAAAGTTGGATAGGATTGGGCCCTTAGTCTTAGGTAAATCTGCACAGAACTGCCCCCCAAGGCTGCAATCCTATATACACTTTCCTAGGAGTAAGCCCTATTGAAAATAATTTAATTTAATTTTGAATAAACATGCAATGGATTGTGCTGTAAATATCTGATATCCTTGTCCTAGCATTTTTTTGTAAAATAAGGAAGGACTCTCAACATAATGTTGCAGTAGTACCAAACAGAAACACTTATTTTCCAGCCTCCAATCAACCAGGATGAGGAGCCTTGCAACGCTGTAGGAGCATGGAAAAGTAGTAGGGGGGGGCGGGGTTTCACAAGGGAAAACAACTTTTTTCTTCTTCTTCACCTGCCTGAACCCTTCTCCTGCTGGTGGTTTTAACCACTAAAAAGTTCAGATTCCCTTACTTTGGGGCTGCATTGCCGCTACATTAGCACAGGAAAGTAGAATAGGATTGGATCCTAATTCCCGTTGAGTTTGGCGAGACTGACTTCTGAGAAAGCAAGCACAGGAGCAAGCTTTAATTCCATAGATTTTATGGCAAGCTCCTAAAATTTCTACCAAGCAGACAACAATTCAAATCCTCTTAGATTTTTCATCAGAAGTACTAAAGAAAAGCAAAACTTTAAAGGTTTGCTATTATAATTTTATCACAAAATAAATTCTAAGTGGGGTTTTCCATTTAAAGGGATTTTTTGTGTGTGTGCAGCTCTGACAAATATCCCAGAAGTGGGCAAACTTTTTAAAAAAAAAACCGATAAAGAAAATTTATGATATTGAGTGTCAAATTAACAACCATGTTGTATGACTGATACACACGGACATGAGAAACATTGCATGTTGATTATGTTTTGGTATCATGTGATGGTGAACTGTAGAAAAGATATTTAGTTTGGAATAGACACAGATTTAGGCTGCAATCCTAACCATACTTTCCTGAGAGTAAGCCCCACTGAACAAAATAGGACTTACTTCTGAGTAGATCTGGTTAGGATTGTGCCCTTAGATTATGAATGAACACATGGGATTGTTTTCTTTTGAATTTTCTAATCTGCCCAATTGTATTTAATTGGAATCTCTCATTTGCAGATTAGCTTTGAATTCTTCTTTGATAAGAAAGAAAGAAAGAAAGAAAGAAAGAAAGAAAGAAAGAAAGAAAGAAAGAAAGAAAGAAAGAAAGAAAGAAAGAAAGAAAGAAAGAAAGAAAGAGAGCATAAAAATATTTAAACAATGCCAATGTTTCAGTCACCTGCAACTCTCAACATATTCAGTTATGATTAATACAATATATTAGTATAATATATTTATTTAATTTTTTATTTGAGTAATTACATGTTACTTATACACAATTCAAGTTCTTTGCTTTTCTACCTAAAGAGCTTGATTAAACCTATGCTGGCCTGGTTAACACACAGTCTTCTCTACTTGGTTGCCTTTCATCTGTTTGGCGTACATTTTATAGTAATTTGTCAAAGCATGTCACTATGTCCAAATCTTTGATAAACATTGCATAATGTATTTTTGCTGTTCTGCCCACATAACACACACTATCTTTTTTATTTTTTTTGAGACAGAATGATCAGAGCAGCACCAGTATTCTTCTAGTGTGGATATACCATAGATCTACACAAAGACTTCAGGTTATAGTTTCCTGCATCATGTTCTATCCTTCTTTCCCTCTTTTAACTACTACAGCACAGCACATTACAAGCTGAGATTTTCAGGCATGCCACAATATAATGGTCCTGATGCAAAGAGCAGTAATGCATTTGTGGGTACAATGCATGCTAGTATACCCACAAAAAGACACAGGGTTTGATGCACAAAACATCCCTATTGGGGCGAAACATGGGTTTCTACAGCCACTACTAGAAGGCAACCTCCCCTTCATTTCAACCTTGAATTTGAACACTCAGCATAGCAAATCTATGGGACAAAAATATTTCTCCATACACAGCTGGTGCTCTTTGAACTGGAAAGAGGCTGTAAAAGCTCTTTTTTAAGTTAGAAAAATTATAAAGAAAATTACACTTAATTTCTGTTGTATATGTCATAAAATACAATGATTGTGCTGTAATGCAATACTTTCCCTATTTTTTTAATTTATTTTTCTTAAACAAAGAGGTCATTTGCACTACCCTGCACTCTCTATTTAAACTAAAAATAACTAAAAGAATAATATGCAGCAAAAAGCTTTGCAATACAATCAAAGGAATTGTATACGTCTTTTTCTGATTTTTTTCTCACCCCACATATCAGTTTGTATATGTGATCCCCCCCCCCCAAAAAAAATGGGATGATGTTTGGTTTCTGGATGTGTTTCTCTCTGCAACAAGGGAGCAAAGAAAAAGCCAAAGCAAACAAAACCTTGCAAATATTTCCAGATATATTATCTCTGCAATGGTTACATGTTCCAGAAATAAGAGGAATGGAAGGTGGGGGAGGGGGGAGGCATGGATTACATTTCAGATTATTATAAAAATTAAAGTGATCCATGCGAGACAGCTGACATGCAACATTGCCAGTGAAAAATAGCCCTGCCTAAAGAGCCTAAATGAAGAAGACACTGACTTTTTTAGACTCAATGGACTTAGAAAGGTCAGAGATGCACAACCAGGACAGGTCTAGGCAGAAGGCATTAATAATGATACAAAATGAGTACATGCACACACAGAGAGAAGGAGAAGAATGCCCTATATTGCACTCTCTCTATTAAACATACACACATGATGTCCAGACAGGTTGGTGTCTCTCAAAACTAGCACGACTTCACAAAAGCAGCAAGGAGAGGGATTAAAATCTCAGATGCGGAAAAGCCATGAAGGCCACTTAAGAAAACGTCAATGATGGTACAAAGCCTGGTGAACAACTGCATCGGCGCATATACAAGGAAGCCTGTGCACCCCGGTGCTGCGGATGCCACCGTTTCAGTGAGTCATATGCAGTTTATGTGGTCGCAGAAGGCTACGGAGTCCAGGACTGAGATTAAGACCTCAAGCTGTTCCATCGTGTTTTCGTCACAGATGCTTCTGTACGCTTCATCACCTTTCGGAGTCTTGTTGCGCAAAAAAATAAAATAAAAATCCACAAACACGCACACATAAAAAGCTCCACACGCAACAAAAACCCACCACAACAAAGAGACTACCTCAGAGATGCATCCCAGCCCAGGACAAATCAATACATAATTGCAATCATCATCACCGATGTACAACTACCCCCTCCACAAAAAACCCAGAAGATGCTGCAGAATGATCCAAATACGGTACACACACACAAAAAGAGCAAGGGTAACTGGTGTTGTCTGCTTTCGTTTTGATTCTCTCGCAGAATACAATCTGCTTATCAAAAACCTCATCAAGCCCTGTTTGTAATTGCCATATGAAAAGGTTGGAGTGTACGGATATGCCTTTTATAGAAGAGGGGTCCAAGCAAGGGCATAAGGAAGGCAATTAATTCCCTACACCTCTCCCGTACCGCAAACCACAGAATGTTTTCAGGTTCTGTTGCAGAAGTCTGACATTTTGATATTTTCCAGAAATTTCCTGTTAAATATTTTTTAGTCTGAACATCTCCTTGGCAAGGAAAAATTGTATATTTCTAATTCTGGCTAGGTTGGTCAAATTAATATTTGATCTTAGTTTAATTTAGGATGAATACAAAAACATTTCTTATTGAGACAGTCAAGTATTTTTTTAAAAACATGGTATGCATTTTGGAAAGCAGTGACAATTTTCCCCCACCCTCTTCCACTCTTAACCTAGAGACTGTTCCCGCAGGGCTAGCTCAAGGCCTGCAATAATGAGAAAGGTAAGGATGGGAATGAGCAGAGAAAGAGTGGGTATCCAAAATAATGTGAAAGAAAGACAGAGATTTTACGTATTGAGAGATTTAAAAAAATTAATAATAAGAGATACTGAAGACAGCACCCAAGATGCCAACGATCTCAGTTGGGGTCAATATACACAACCACATCTTAGAAGTCAAAATCACAAGCTGACCTTTTCAGTGCGTTTGGGTGTGCTGAGTTGGTCCTTTTAAATGTTCTCACCTGTACCTGGATTGCTCTTCACAGCACACTGGAATCAGTGAACTTCCTGAAGGGGTTTTTTTTTTTTTAACCATCTGGCAACTGGCCAGGTAAAGAGGTGCTGGAACATTCACAAAACTAGCACAAGACAGCAACATCCAATGGAAAAGTCAACTTGGTTTTCCCTCAATATGTAAAAACATGGTTACATGAATTAAGACAAAAGGTGAATTCCGTGAGGAGACAAGACATCTTAGCAGAGATTGCCTAGACTTTGTCAAACAGTTTGAGGAGATATATTCATCTGTTGATGACAATGAACACCTACCCTGTTCTTTTGCCAGGGATGCTTAACAGACAGCGACGTACACTTTGATTTAACAGTATGTTTGAATGCAACAAATATCCTGGCTTTGTAAACTCTAGGCACTCTGTATCTCTCTCTGTACTGAACTAAAATCTTTTGGATTCTTATGTTCTGCCTATAGGATGCCAGTATCATCTTGCACATGGGCACTTTAGGACTTTCCTTGAGATTTTGCCTGCATAAAATACATCTCAGTCCATCACTGTGTCTGCAAAGCAGGTGAACATCTCTAACGCCTTCTTATACAGCTGAAGCCTCTACATTGCCCACCAGGGGAAAAAAAAAAAAAGACTACTCTTTGAAATAAAAGTGATGCTGCTTTCCATTCACCAGAAAAAAAAAGAGATACTGCCCCCCAACCCCGAAGGCAGAAAGCAGGGAAAGAAAGTTGCATGGCACTCACCTAGAAGCATTGCTATGGAGCTGGCGTCCCTCCAGAGCTGGCCACTTCTCTGTATTTGCCAACACACTGCTGCGCTCAAAAGGAGCTCTTGCTTCTCCCAAAGCTGTGTGCTGTGCAACTGGCGTGCCAGCCCCCACCCCGCCGCCGACCACTGCCTCCCCCTTGTGCCGATACACTTACACCTCAATTAAAAGCTTAATGCTCAACTGATCAGTGCCCTAAAGGAGGTAACAGCAGCCGTGCTTTCCCCAGTCACTGGCGCAAGCAGGACAGATGGAAAAATTAGTCTCCGTAACTGCTCTCAGCAGAGGTCCATGCAAACAAAGATGAACATCAAAATTGGATAGGGGGGAGAGAAAGGGAGGGCTGGGGAAAAGGAGGGGGGACAGAAGAAAAGGAGTCCCGTTTTTTTATTTTCAATGCCTAAAGAACACACAGGCAATATTCTAGCCCCAATGAAAGAAACCCTGGCTCAGAAATGCAACCAAAAGCAAAGAAACTTGCAGGCTGATACCCACTGCCCCCCCCCCCAAATCTCTCACACCCTCTTGCAGTGCTTTTTAAACATCTCCTGGTACTTTTTAATATTCCGACATTTCAATGGGGCATCTATCAGCAGCAGTTGATTATTTTATTTCCCCCCTCCCCACAGGTTGAACCTGTTTTTTTGTTTTTAATTTCTGGGGATCATGTGACAATTAGTTCTATGCTTGTTTCACTGCAGTGCCTTTGATCCAGTAGCCCAAAGGTCATGTGAGAGCTGGCAAAATCTCACAAAAGGAACTGGGACCAGGACCTGATTCACGTATCAATGGACTGGGCGGCCCTGTGCATCTTGCAGTCTCTCAGTTCAACACACACACACCTCTCCTTGCAACTAGTACAACACATCTCACAAGGCTGCAGCAAAAATGAATGAAAAGCTAGACAAGAGAGAAAGCTGAAAAGCACCTGGCATGTTAAAAGTTCTATTAGATTATTTACAGCCATTCACCACCAGAAACATCCAGGTGAGGTCAGGTCAAGTCAGCAAGCAACTAAATATTTGAACTATGTTACCAAGCTGTGAGCCAGTGTGACAAAGTAAAGAGTTTTGGATTTGGTCAGTTGACAGAGGTTGAAACCTCTACACAATCTTGAAGCTTTCTGGGTGACCTTGAGCCAGTCACACTCTCTCAGCCTTACCTCACCAGGTTGTTGTGAAGATTCTGGAGGACATTCCTTAGGTATGCTAGCTTGGTTTACCACCACTCTGGGGGTGTCCCCAAGCGTACCCTTTTAGTTTTAAGTGAATGACCAGTATTCAACTTAGGGCAAAAATCTGCCCATACCCTTTAACAGAAACCCACAGGGGAAGGGCAGTGAGTGCTTCTATGCAGACAACATAGAGATGCTTTGTAAACCTCACAGAGTCTCTGCAAAACACGCATGTACACACACACACACACACACACACACACACACACACACACACACACACACACACACAGAAAACACTCATTGCAAAGTTACTGTAATATAACAGATACCCTAAATATTCATATATAGAACAGCCAGTAAGAGGTTAATTACAGAATGGTTGTGGAGGGAAGCAACATTTAAACTGGCCCTGATTCTGTTCCTTTAACATGCCTGAAACGGAGAAATTTAGCAGGTAATAACTTTTTCTATCACTGTATCCCTATGCCAGGAAAAGCACCAGCTGCAGTATTTCCATGTATCCGGCTGTTATTAAAGGCACAGGTGAGTAGTGTGTGTGTATGCGAGAAAAGCAGTACAAGCCTTGCCAGCCAATCCAGAACAATTTTGCATTGCAATCACCTATTGGGAATAGTCCGATTAACAAGAGATTAGCACACGCACACACACACATACGAAAACAGCAAAATGTTAGCAAAGACTCAACAACGTATCTAAGAATTTGGAGTCAGTTTGTATTTTCTGTTGTGTATGCTTAAGTGTGACTTAAGCATCTTTCTACACGCAATGGGAAAAAAATTGCTGCTTATAAATTTTTGCTATCAAATCCCGGCTGTGCTGCTTCTTCTCTTCTTAAAACAACTCTAACAAATGCATCTGGAGAAGACTTATCTGACTGATACGTTTTTACTTTTCCCCCTCAAATGGATCTACTAATCCTCTGAGACTCTGATGAGCTTCATTGACTTTGAGGCAAATTTTCTTCCCTTGGGGGCCTTAGGAAGGGGAGCAGGCCGATGGGAGAGAAGATTAGGATCGAAATTAATAAAGCTGAAAGAAATGTCTCCCCCCATGTCCACCCAACTCCCAGCCCCTCTTTTTGCTGCCTCTGTAACTGGAGAGTAGAAAGACTCAGGTGTTGAAGGGAAAGACGGGAGAAGGGGAAGATATTCTGCCTTTCATCATGAAAAGGCCAAGAAGTCAGCCAGTGTCTTTTAAAAATAGATACAAACATTGTAAGGGGCATTATGCTTTTCTTTTTTTTTAAATGCAAAGAACCGAAGACTGATGACAAATAGAGTTGCAAGCAAAGATCAGGCCCTGTCTTTCCTACATACTTTGCATTCTGGTTCAGCAACATTATCCCCATGCCTGAATATTAGCCTTGTCATAAGATCAAAGAAATCTTGATTAATTAACCGTAAGAGTTTTTTAATCAAATTAAACCTGCATTTGAACATTAAGACAGTCTTGAAGAAAACCGGACTTTGTATTCAGAAGATACATGCCTTAACAGAGGCATCCCCTGGATGCGAGAGAAGGGAATGCCTCTTCTATAGGAGTTGCCATATTCCATTTTGCCAAATCAGAGCAGTGTCTTTTGCATGTTATGAAAATTGATTGAGGGGGCTTAACAACCCTGCTGTGTTTCCTTTCCAAACTGCCCCCTCCTAAAGCTGCTTTGAAGCAAGGCAATGGTGCATGAGGCTTTTCTTGCACAAAGTAGAATGTAATATGTACGTATGCATGTATTCACTATAACATTTCTCCCCTGCCTTTTGCCATAAACATGGCCTCAAGGCAGTTTACAGTAATAATATGCAGTTGAAACCTCAAAGGTTAAAATAAACACTAAAGAAAATAGTCTGATGGCACAATCCTATGCATGTCTATTCAGAAATCAGTTCTACTGAATACAATGGAACCTACTCCCAGGTAACATATATAGGACGCAGGCTAAGTCTAGTAAGGATGCACAGACATGCACAGTATTGCATTGTAAGTTAACTTTAACTCACTGCACAGACTATAGCAGTGATTCCCAAACTGTGTACTGTGGCACCCTGAGGCACCACAGCAAATGTCATAGGGGTGCCACGCGATGTTACTGGCGGCCTCTTCTTCCTAGTGCCACCATCTTGGCGAGGTTGAGATTGTGATATTCTCACGAGATCTCATGCTATTCATATGAGATCTTGGGGGGAGTGCAGTGTAGCGGTGGTGCAAAAGGGCACCATGGCAGAAGCGCACTGTGATCATGGTAGGTTTGGGAACTGGAGGACTACAGTATTCTTTGTGTAATCTGTTCTTCTTCTTATGCATGACTATGTATTGGCAACCTTCAGTCTCGAAAGACTATGGTATCGCGCTCTGAAAGGTGGTTCTGGCACAGCGTCTAGTGTGGCTGAAAAGGCCAATCCGGGAATGACAATCCCTTCCACACAGGGAGCAAGTGCAGTCTGTCCCTGGTCTGTCTCCCTGGCTATGGGCCTTCCTTCTTTGCCTCTTAGCCTCAGACTGTTGGCAAAGTGTCTCTTCAAACTGGGAAAGGCCATGCTGCACAGCCTGCCTCCAAGCGGGCCGCTCAGAGGCCAGGGTTTCCCACTTGTTGAGGTCCATCCCTAAGGCCTTCAGATCCCTCTTGCAGATGTCCTTGTATCGCAGCTGTGGTCTACCTGTAGGGCGCTTTCCTTGCACGAGTTCTCCATAGAGGAGATCCTTTGGGATCCGGCCATCATCCATTCTCACGACATGATCAAGCCAACGCAGGCGTCTCTGTTTCAGCAGTGAATACATGCTAGGGATTCCAGCACGTTCCAGGACTGTGTTGTTTGGAACTTTGTCCTGCCAGGTGATGCCGAGGATGCGTCGGAGGCAGCGCATGTGGAAAGCGCTCAGTTTCCTCTCCTGTTGTGAGCGAAGAGTCCATGACTCGCTGCAGTACAGAAGTGTACTCAGGACGCAAGCTCTGTAGACCTGGATCTTGGTATGTTCCGTCAGCTTCTTGTTGGACCAGATTCTCTTTGTGAGTCTGGAAAACGTGGTAGCTGCTTTACCGATGCGCTTGTTTAGCTCGGTATCGAGAGAAAGAGTGTTGGAGATCGTTGAGCCAAGGTACACAAAGTCATGGACAACCTCCAGTTCATGCTCAGAGATTGTAATGCAGGGAGGTGAGTCCACATCCTGAACCATGACCTGTGTTTTCTTCAGGCTGATTGTCAGTCCAAAATCTTGGCAGGCCTTGCTAAAACGATCCATGAGCTGCTGGAGATCTTTGGCAGAGTGGGTAGTGACAGCTGCATCGTCGGCAAAGAGGAAGTCATGCAGACATTTCAGCTGGACTTTGGATTTTGCTCTCAGTCTGGAGAGGTTGAAGAGCTTTCCGTCTGATCTGGTCCGGAGATAGATGCCTTCTGTTGCAGTTCCAAAGGCCTGCTTCAGCAGGACAGCGAAGAAAATCCCAAACAAGGTTGGTGCAGGAACACAGCCCTGCTTCACTCCGCTTCGGATGTCAAAAGGGTCTGATGTGGAGCCATCGAAGACAACAGTGCCCTTCATGTCCTTGTGGAAAGATCTGATGATGCTGAGGAGCCTGGGTGGACATCCAATCTTGGGGAGAATCTTGAAGAGGCCGTCTCTGCTGACCAGGTCGAAAGCCTTTGTGAGATCTATGAAGGCTGTCGTTGTTCCCTGCATTTCTCCTGCAGTTGTCTAAGGGAGAATACCATATCAGTGGTGGACCTGTTGGCTCGGAATCCACACTGCGATTCTGGATAGACGCTCTCTGCAAGTACCTGGAGCCTCTTTAGTACAACTCGGGCAAACAGCTTTCCTACAATGCTAAAGAGAGAGATGCCGCGGTAGTTGTTGCAGTCACCCCTGTCACCTTTGTTCTTGTACAGCGTGATGATGTTTGCATCCCTCATGTCTTGAGGTACTCCACCTTCTCTCCAGCAGAGACAGAGGATTTCATGCAGCTCAGTGACGATGATCTCTTTGCAGCATTTTAGGACTTCAGCAGGGATGCTGTCCTTTCCAGGTGCCTTGCCAAAGGCAAGGGAGTCCAGGGCCATGTGAAGTTCTTCTAGGGTGTGTTCTTCTAAGTTCTTCACTGTCAAGCTCTTCCAGCACAGGCAGGCACTCAATGTTGTTCAGTGCTTCTTCGGTGACTACATTTTCTCTGGAATATAGCTCAGAGTAGTGCTGCACCCAGCGTTCCATCTGCTGCGCCCGATCCTGGATGACCTCGCCTGTGGCAGACTTCAGAGGGGCAATTTTCTTCTGTGTTGGACCTAGGGCCTGCTTGATACCATCATACATCCCCTTGATGTTGCCCGTGTCAGCTGCTATCTGTATCTCGGAACAGAGCTGGAGCCAGTAGTCGTTAGCACATCTCCTGGCAGTCTGTTGGACTTTGCTGCGAGCAGTTCGGAGGACCTGCAGGTTGCGCTCACTGGGACAGGCCTTGTATGCTGCTTGAGCTCTCCTCTTTTCCTCAATGACTGGTGTCAACTCCTCAGAGTGGGCTTCAAACCAGTCTGCCGCCTTGTTGGTCTTCTTGCCGAATATGGACAAGGCGGTGTTGTAAACGGTATTCTTGAAATGTTCCCATCTGTTGGATGCGTTTGCGTCGGCCGGGCCTGGAAGAGATTCCTCAAGCGCTTGTGCAAATTCCTCCACTTTTCTCTGATCCTGGGTCTTGCTGGTATCAATGCGAGGTCTTCCTTCCTTTTTCGTGTGATACAGTCGCTTTGTTTGCAGTTTCACTCTGCTGCACACCAGGGAGTGGTCAGTGTCGCAGGCAGCACCATGATAACTGCGTGTGATCTTGATGCTGGGAAGGCTGGACTGGGAAGGCTGGGAAGGCTGGGAAGGCTGGACAATATGCATGACTATTCCTTATTATATTCCTAACCTCCACACAGTTATGTCCACACACACATGTATTTTCAACTCTGAAATACCCTACACCATTTCTCAGGTGAACATAAGAACATGCTTGTAGCACCCCTGCTTTTAAATCAAAGAACACTCTGTGAGCCCCACTCCTGCTGCTGTTCTATATTGTTAAATACATCCTGGCTGCTCATTTACCTTGCAGTAGGCTGTTCCCCACTGATATAAAACCCACAAGCAATTATTATTTTGCTTATAGAAATACTAGAAAAACCTCACTGTCCTATAAATAATAGGTTATCAACACTTCAAAATACAACACAGCAACAGTGTGTGAAATAGCAGGATAAGCACTGCATGGTGCCTTGCGGTTCACATGCCTGCATTAATTGTACATGCGGTCGGAAGGATGCATTCATTCCCCACCTTGTGCAAACTTCTTGTACAAACTTGTGCAGCCATCTTGTGCAAACTTACATGGGAGTAAAGCCCATTGTCATCTACTTCTGTGTAAACTTGCATATAATTGCATTGGTAGAGGTTTAACCTTCAGAGGCCTAGGGCTGGGAGCTGAACCCTATGCAACGCTACCACCAGCAAAAATGAGGCAAGGACAGGGACAGAAACAGGGTCCATAATTTTCCAGGGAGAGGAACTAGAAAATAGGAACTGACCCTGGTAAATAGCAACAGCTGGATATTTGCTCTGATATGATTAGGGGTTAGGGGAAATCTGGGGCTTGTATCCACAAGCTTAGTCCAGTCTTTTCTGTTGCCTGAGGGAACTGGCATATGATCTTTCTCTTTAATTAGTTTGTAAAAGAAAGTAATGTTAAAGCCTCAAAGGTACCACAATTGTATATTTAGCACAAACAATTCTGCTGGTGCTACTTCCCTCCCAGCTAAGGTCTTCAGGACAGTAGAACCTTGGTTGATAAGCGGGTCAGTTCTTGTTGGTCATGCCTTAGATTTGTAATAACTAGTCCCACAGACACTTCCTAGCTTCTTTGGAAGTCTCTCCCCACTCCCCCCCCCCCCAAATGCAGAAGCACAGGCTGCTCTTGAAATTTCTTCCTGCTGCCCAGAAGTGAGAGCTGCCCATGAAATACAATTGAGAAATCCAAGACGTTAGCACAGCTGTATCCCCACCCCCAAGGCAGCAGCAAAGACAGGACAACCTTATGCTCCTTCCAGTGCAGTTCTTTTCACATTTTTAAAGCATATATTGTTAGTTGTTTTAGTTTTTAACCATTTTAAAATGGCCTTTGGAACTGCAATATTTTGTAGTCCATTTTGCCCATATTCCAGGTTGGGGAGACAACGGCTCATGACCGCCCCGTAATGTGGTCTGTTGCAGATTGGTCTGGGCAGTAGGTCTGGTCTAGAGGGTAGAGCCTCCATTTGCCTGAAGATAACATCCACAAGGTCGCCAGTTCGAGGCCACCAGCGCCTTGCGACCTTGAAGCAGCTGACAAGCTGAAGCCGAGCTATTCCATCTGCTCTTAGCGTGGAGGCCAGAATGTGAAACCAGATCAGAGAGAAACACCTGAATGTTGTGGTTCTTGAAAGAAAGAACCTTCTTTCATTTGTAAAAATCCCTACAGGGATTTAAATAAGCCTGCCTATGTAAACCGCCTTGAATGAAGTCTTGAATAAAGACCAAGAAAGGCGGTATATAAATACCTGCATTATTATTATTATTATTATTATTATTATTATTATTATTATTATTATTATTATTAGGGGTAGAGCCAAGGTTGATTTATATTTCCAGTCAAAAATCAACCACACAGAATACTTTTCAGGCTGCAGTGAAGGTCAAATCTGCTTAAACTGCCCCTTCCTTTCCACATTCAATCAAGCACTCAGTTGCATGAAGAAACTTTGTGTTCCACTGACTTGTATGCATCATATTTAAAAGCTGGGGGAAGGGGGAATCACATTTTAAAACATGAAACAAGACCTGAATTGGAAACAGCGATGTTTGTCTATGTCAGCCATTTTCAACCAGTGTGCCATGGCACACTGGTGTGCCACGAGTGGTCCACAGGTGTGCCACAGGAATTTGAGGGAAGGTCTTTTATTAGTAGGGCCAATAGGGATATGAGGCCCCCACTGGCAGCATGCCTTGGCAATTATCAAAAACCTGATTGTGTGCTTTGGTAACTTTAGTGCCTTGTCAGTGTGCCCTGAGATGAAAAAGGATGAAAATCGCTGGTCTATGCTATTGCCATTTTTTCCTCTCAGAGGTGGGGGAGGGGGCAGATGCTGCTGCTCAATCACAGCTATGCTAAAAACCTGAATTTCTCCCTTATAGTCTAAGGGGAGCCCTCAGTTCCTCCCCAAGAGAGGAAAAAACACACACAATATCTTCATAAAGGAATCAGTAGGTTGCATGCTCAAACAACTGAAAGGTGACTGTCGACTTTTCTTAACTCTACGGGCCACATGTGTGAAAGGGAAAGAGCACATTATCACCATTTTCCTTACATGCCAATCACAGGTTTATTGTCTTTTCTCATTGGCTAGAAGAATGGAAGGTGGGAGCAGACTCTTTTCACTGAATGATCATGCAGAGTACTGCCTGCACATTTTGGTTCATATCTCGACTTCCAGAGCAGATAAAAACTTGCTTAAAAAAGAGAAAAAAGAAAAGAAAATCTGGCAATCCAGGTCAGTTGATGAATGAAACAGACCCTGGGTGGAATGTCTAGAATCCACCCCCACCCCAAAAAAACCTGAAAATTTGCATAATATGGCATCCCTACTCTTCCAAGATGGTGTCCACCATTCATGGTTTTTATCGGTATTAAATAATACTATTACTTAGTATTATTTACTAAATTGGTATTAAATATAAATTACATTTTCTAAACAATCTGCTTCCTGATTACAGTGAACGTATCTTTCTAATTGTAAAAAGATGTTTCAGCAGCTGATCTAATCGATTGCTAAAACACAGCTCTGCTAAGTATGTTTCTGCACACTGCTCTACTGCGCTCAAAACCTTTGATACAGTGAGAATGAGAGAGAGAGTGGGAGTGTCAGAGAGGGCACAAACTGTGAAAGAATTTCTAATGCCTTAAAAACCTGAACAGTAACCTGGGCAGACCCTTTGAACACTGACAAAATGTACCTTTTCCCCTAACAAATATTTCACTCACTTTGAAATTGGTTTCCTTATTGCTTAACTCTAAAAAGCAAATGATGGCAATATCTGCCTTGGTTTAAAATGCATGTGCACATAATAAGCAAAAAAGGTTATGCTCCTCGACTAGAAGGAGACCTCTCTTTCTCTTTCTCTCTCTCAAAGCATTCACTTTTCTGTTATCAGATGAAGGCTGCCAGCCTGACCAGCTCCCCCTTTCCCTAATCACACAGCGGTTCAACCAGTTAACGGATATGGGGTGGGTTCTGAAAGGCAAACATTCCTTGGCTATGAATGAACTGCCTGTGCGGCTAAGATGAGCCAACGTGCAAGCAGTCAGACGGAGCCAGTCTCCACCTCAGTGAGAACTTGTATTTTGCTTCGTATTATTAAATCAACACCCACTACAGGTATTCAATTAGCACAGCAGAGACAGAATGCTCACTAAGTTACTGCTGCTGAGAATGGACACTGTTTATCATATACTCCAGTGGTTCTCAAACACTAGGAGAGTTTGAGAGCCACTAAACCTTTGCGGGGGAGCGGGGAAGGCAGCAGGGGTGGGGGGAAGGCAGCAATGCGACCCCCAGGATCACGTCACTTAGGGGGCTACAGGGACTGGCATGCACTTACCAGTCCCTGCAGCAGCCTGCTGGGGTGCGGGGACCCTTGCGCAACCATCCACAGGGCTTCCCAGCCTTCAGAAAGTGGAGCAACTGTGCCCTGCCTCTGCAAAACCAAAGTGGAGCACAATCACTCCACTTTCACTTTTTGAAGGCTGGGGAGCCCTGTGGAAGGTCATGCAGGGCTCCCCACACCCCTGGGAGGCTGCTGTAGGGACTGGTAAGTGCATGCCAGTCCCTGCAGCACCCTTAGCGATGCAATCCTGGGGATTGTGTTACTGCCTCCCCCCTGCCCCCGCCCCTTAAGGGGGCAGAGTCCAGGGTCCTCTGGCCGGGGCGTCGTAATGCCCTAGTTTGAGAAGTCCTGATATACTCATTTGAGTTCACTGTAGATGTCTCAGACCTTGCATTCTTTTTGGCCCTATGGTTTACAGGGTATTCTTTTCTCCTTCTCCATATTCATGCATATGTATATCTTGCCACTGAGGATCACACCATGCATGTCACAAAATGGGCTTCCCAGGACACAAAAGTTTATTGTTCAATGATGGCCCAATCCTAACCCTCACTTGCGCGCAGGATACAGGACCACAGCTGCAGCTGCTGCTGTATCCTGCACACCAACAGGGAATCAGGCCAGCTGGGAGAGGTAAATGGAGAAAAAGTTTACTTACCTCTCTGACCACCTCCTGTTCCCTTGTGGGCCTACTCAGATCTATGCCATGTCTTTTGCTGGTATAGATCTGTTACATGGAAATGAGCATATCAAGCCTAGGATAAGGGTATAGGATTCAGTAGCCATTAGTGCTGTCAAGATCTCCCCCCGTCCCACCAGCAAAATCACCACAGTGGCCAATCTGCAGGGTGCTGTCAGTGGCATGCAGTCTTCTGAACCTTACACTAGAGGTAGCACTCTGCAGACCAGCAGAAAAGCTCCTGTGACACCGGAAAATGTGAGACATTGAGCATTACTGATTTATTTCTATGTAAACCAGTTTGTGAACAACTGTATTGAAAAATGGTATACAAATATTCCTGGTATACTTTGGCGGACCTCAGGGTCCATCAGTATACTGAATGGATAGATTTGGGCCATAACTTGGCCTTTAAAATGCCACAAGACACTCTTGATGCTTTTTACAGCAACAGACACAACAGAGCCAGTTCTCTAGAAATTTCTCTATATTCAAATGTGGCAACAGCATCAGTCACAATCCCATTTGCCAACATATCGCGGATATTCCTACCTTCTTCCCATTTGGTAGTCTCCCTTCCACACAATGCAGTGGGAATTTTTTTCTGGTGAAGCTAACAGAAAGTGTATCCATCCTAAAGGCACGGCGTGGTTCCTGGTTCCACATTTCTGGTTCCTGGTTTCTCTGGAATTCAGGGAGAAGCAGGGAGCCTCTCTCAGCAATCCTACATATTCTGTTAGATGACACTGTGGTCATCCCACTCTTATCAACTCCAAATGGCAATGAAGATTCTATTGGGAGGGATCTGATGAAGACTGTTGGCATGTTGAATAGAAAGGTGTTATTCAAATAATTCAAATGATTTCTTAAGCATTCATAAGAAAAAAAAACCCCACATACAAACACAAGGGTGTAGGGATTAACTATAGCCAGTAAAACATAATGTAGGGGCAAGATAACAACCAATAATTTTGTCCAAGGTGACAGCAGCAGAAATTGACATGTATACAAACCACTTTTACCAGGAAACTCTCTCCTCTATGGCTTGCAGAGAAACCAAGCCGAGAGGTTGCCTTCATAAGCACAGCGAACATAAACGGCTCCGATTTAAGTGTGCGTAATTAGCACTCATTATAATCACACTGGCCCTTAACAGGTATCAAGGGTCAGTTAAGCAAGGGGCTTTTTAATCCACTGCATTTCAATGGTATCTGCTCCACTGAACAGGTTGGCATGGAAACAGCTGGGATGATAACCAATTTCCATTCCATTAGCTAGACAAGGAGTGGGATGCATCCCCCAAGGCAACCCTCGATGGCCTGTAGGCTCTTGATAGATTCCAAGCATACTATTCGCCCGCTCCCCCAGGATTCTAGTCCTCAAGACTACAGATATAAATGAGGGGGAATGGTTGCTGTCATTTACACTAAGAGACTGCTTCTTAAAAGCCCATGCTTCATTTAGTAGAAGACATCAACTGTATGTAGTGTAGCTGTGATCTACTTATTAAAATGGGCCATAAAGATGCAGTGACTTGATTGTTGCATACCAGCTGACCCCAACCTACTTCTGAAACAAGATTCAATGCTACAGTAGAGGGAAGAAGTTGAAAGATGCAGAACTTCATCCCAACAAAATTTCTTCTGATACACCTGAGGGCTGTTTCAAGCATTAACAAATTAAGCAAGTACATAATGTGAAGCTGCTACATGCATCTATTCTACTGTGACTATGTGCACCAGTTGTCAAAAGGGAGGTCTGGGCCAACTGGGTGAATCACACCCTGACTGGCAGTTTCTCTTTATCAGTTATCTCTAGGTGCTGCCTACCTATGCATCATAAAAAGCCTACCTATATTTAAGATTATCTTCTTTGTTAGCCACTGTAAATTTTCTTTCAGAAAAAGATGTATAAATAAATGGAATGACTGAAAGTGACATGAACTACAGAGATCCAACCAAGTTATGAGTGAATGGAGAGATTGGGGGGGGGGGCAAGGCAAAGTGGCTGCATGAAAGTGGCAGCAGATTGGGTTGCCCAACACAAATGCCACACCTCCCCACTGCCTCTGTGTGCCACTTAGTCTGCCCCAGTGGGGCTCACCCTCTTTCAGTACATCTAGAACCAGCAGCAGTTCACTTACAACCGCTCTGGAGGTGAAGGTTGCTGCTGCTCGCCAAGGAAAAGGGTGAGCAAGTTGCCCAACAGCAGTAGCAGCCATGTCCTTTCTCTCAGCCAGGCCCAGGAAGGTGGTAGGCAAGGAGGAAAGAATGGGGTGACGGTGCATGTGTTAATGCAGCAATTTTCAACCAGTATGCTGCAGCACACTGGGGTGCTGTGAACAGTTCACAGGTGTGCTGCAAGAGTTTGGGGGAGGGTAATTTATTAGCAGAGCCATCAGGGGATGTGAGCCCTCCCCTACCAGTAGCGCAGTGTGACAATTGTCAAAAAACCGATTGTGTGCCTTGACAATTTTAGCACCTTGTCAGTGTGCCATGAGATAAAAAGGTTGAAAATTGCTGTGTGAAGATGTACTTGAAAAAGAGACAGGGGTGACAAAGAGAACATACTACTTAAAGCCTACTGGAGGTTCAGGCCTGCCACATAGTCTCAGTTTCATGAGAACTACTTACCATAAAAGATGTATGTCCTACCATTCCTATGTTGAAGCAAATGCCCAAGGTAGCTATCCACTACCAGCACTACATTTTGTATTCATCTCCTACTTGCATCTCTGTACCTTTCAACATGCTCCTCTTAACCCAGGAAATATCCTTGCCTTTTGCCATTCACTTAACTATCCTGCTGCAATCCTTCTACAAGACCAGAGATTTGTGTTCTCTATGCTAAAATAATGTAGATTCTGTAACTTGCACAAATTATGCAAATTGAACATACCTGTACAATTTCTTTTATTTTGCCTACATTATTTTGCAACTCCAGGGAAAGAATTATGCAACGTGCAGAAGTTCATCCCCAACTACTTCTTACTCAAATCTTACTCAAACTGCAGACTATGAGCATTCAACCTTTAAAAATCATAACCTGTACCAGGCGCTGTCCAAGGTTTAACACACAATGAGGCTCTGCCTAAAGATTGACTGGTAGTTACTGTGTCCCATTATGTTTGTGTACAAACAGGGGAGGAAAGAAAAGACAAAAACTACATGAGGAAACAACTGACATTATTTCTCATCTTGGTCAAATGCCCTTCCAACTAGAGGTGTCATTTAGTCTCATTGCTAAAAGACTGAACTATAAGCCGAGAAGCCTCTGGTTCAAAGGTCATTTTGGTAGTCTTCAGAAACCTATGCTTTCTCAGTCGTAATTCACCAACCCTCCTCTGATGTAGGGACAATCAACCTGACAGGGTTGTCCTAAGGATTCCTGAGACAAGAGACATGATGAGCTATTTTTTGGTATTACATTTTTATTTCAGCAAGTATATGCTTTTTTACACTTTACACAGTAAGAACTAAAAGACAGCATAAAACCACAGTGAAAAAAAAGGAGCCCATCTCAATTTGTCCCCAAAAGCCAGCCAACCATATTTTAAGCAACCATTAAAAGGCTGGGAGAGCTTAAACAATATAAGCATCCTAGGGAAGGGAGTTCCTAAGTCTGGGGGCTGCAACTGAGAAAGCCCTGTCTTGTGTACACAGCAGTCAAGTCTGAGCAGACACTGATATGTGAAGTCTGGTTTGGGTGTAATCATTTCTCAGTCCTCCAGTCCCCTGCCTCTCCCCCTTTGCCTTGTCCACTGAACACCGAACCAATTGCTCTTCTTGCCTGTGTCCTAAACAAAACCTAGCAAGATACTGATACCTGACAAAATTTGAACCCTAGAATCAGTGGGGTCAAGCTCTTACTCCTGCATAAGATTTTCACACCTGAGAGAACACCTCTTGCATATGTGTCCACCAGCCCATTAACATTGCTATAAAAGATCAGACTGGCAATGACCCGGTACATAGCCTTTTCGGCAGCAGCCTGATGTTTTGAAAAATAATGAACATAAATAAAGAAGACCTGTCACCAATAAAGCAGCAGGATATTTTCTGCTCAGTGCAAGACGCTTTGCCCCTCACATTCATAAGACTTCATTCCTGGGGTGCCAAGAAGAGCCTGCCTCTTCTCTGAGTGACCCATCAGGTCCCACTCTTTGTCTCCCACCAGGCCAGAGTGAGTGTCTGTTTGCACAGGGCCTTGAAGTTAGGGCGACACAGCGTGGGTGTTCCTGCACAACTTCGCTTCCCCCTTCCAGTTCAACTTCTCTTTGGTTTACAAGGCAAGTACAGCACCAGCCTTGAAGGTGGGAACTTGGAACACCTAACTGACAGCCCAATCCTAACCAACTTTCCAGCACCAATGCAGCTGCAATGCAGACCCAAGATAAAAGAATAAAACACTCTTCTACTTTGAGGAGGCCTCTGTGTGTGGGCCCCCCCCCAGAATGCTGCACATGCCTGGCTGATACCACTGCACTGGTGCTGGAGATTCACTGACAGCTAAAGACCTAAAAGCAGACCACACACTGGAAAATCCATATCCCTCAAATCCCAATATTTGTTGTTCTGACTTCAAATTTCCCCTCCTCTTTTCCACTGCAGCCTCCTCCCTTTATGTCAACATCTACCATGCCTTTCTTTTTTTTAAGACTGAGAAAAAGCGACAAGAAAAAAGCATGATTAGAACAGATCGCCAGATTGTATATTGCACACGACTTCCCATCTGAACACATAAAACAGCTCAGTTCTTCAAGACCTGAACAGAAAAGACAGATTTCTGCTTCAGTCACAAAGCTCTGCTACTTACAGTTACCCAATGTCTATGGCAAATGCTTAAAGATCTCTCCCAAGTCTCATTTGGGTTACACATCAATCCTTTTATGGAGAGTCAGAAACAGAAATCCAGGTAGATTTCCTTTACCCTGAACAATGTGGGCTGCCTATGTAGGACCAAGGTACAAACTGGAAACAACCAGCGATTCTTTTCACAATTCAATCAATTTCTATAGAAAATGCAATCATTTCAAACAGCTTCAGAGAATGAGGAGGAAGCAGATGCTGGGGACTTGAGGCCAATAAGAACATAAGAACAGTCCCACTGGATCAGGCCATAGGCCCATCTAGTCCAGCTTCCTGTATCTCACAGCGGCCCACCAAATGACCCAGGGAGCACACCAGATAACAAGAGACCTCATCTGGGTGCCCTCCCTTGCATCTGGCATTCTGACATAACCCATTTCTAAAATCAGGAGGTTGCGTATACACATCATGGCTTGTACCCCATAATGGATTTTTCCTCCAGAAACTTGTCCAATCCCCTTTTAAAGGCATCTAGGCTAGACGCCAGCACCACATCCTGTGGCAAGGAGTTCCACAGATCCAATAAGGGACCCAGTTCTAGGGCAACCACTTCCTCTCAATCTCCGCTAGTTATGACAGTCCTACTGGTAGGTTCTTGCCCACAGGTCCCCAAAATCTTGAATTTGGCCCATTATAGTCAATGCACACTCATCACTGGAAAAATTACATCTGATGAACTTCCAATTTCATAGATGCAAATGAAATTGCCTTATTTACTAACTCAAATTCTCAGACCCACTGAGCTCAGTATTGTCTAAGCTGGTTGGCAGTGGCTCTCCTGGGTTTTGAGTACCTTTCCCAGCCCTTGATGATATCAGGAAATGAACTAGGGCAGTGGTTCCCAAACTGTGGGTCTAGAAAGGGTGATGGAAAGATAATTGCCTCAAGCCCTGAGGATTGAGATACTACAGCTGCTAATTACCCTGCAAAGAGTTCAGCTCCTGCAGTTTGCAAGCATGCGTAAATATACAGAGATAAATGTTTCAGGGTCTTTTTTCTGATTATTACTTATAAATAAACATTTCTTTCTGGATCTCATTTTTTAAGTCTGGTAAACCTAAGTGGGTCCCAATAGAGCGTCATTTAAAAAAAGTGGGTCCCAGTGCTAAAATGTTTGGGTACCACTGAACTAGGGACATTTTACATGCAAAACATGTGCTCAGCTGTGGTCTCCTTCCCATGTTTCATTTTTAAAAAGGAAAAGTAAAGAGACTCAGATCAAATAACCCAAAGGATTGCTGGCAGTGAGAGGGAAACATCTTCAGCCAGCCTTCATGGACATAATAAGATGACTCAGATTTCAGCACTGATACCCAAAAAGTGACTGCAGCAAACCATGCTGAAATGGTTCTATTATTTTAGCTAACCTCTGCACACAAGCCTGACTAAGCCAGGTTATCTTTATTCTTATTTATTCTTATTAATAATTTATTATTATAATTTGATTCTCATTATTATTTATGTGTACATCAATGTGTCTAAAGAGCTTAGAATCCAGATTCTATTTTATATTAAAATAAAACGATTGTTAACCCCTGCAGGCAAGTACAGGTAACTGTTATTCCCTGAAGACAAATACCAACACCTAACTAAGATATGATGCATGTGTGAAAACAAGAGAACTAACATATTCCCCCATTTTTTGCCAATTTTTTTTTTTTTTGGTACTTTTAATTCTCTGGAAATTCCTGTGCAGGTTCAGCAGCCTAAAAAGCTGCTGCCGCATCACCCTGCAAGCAGCCTTTGGAAACACTATGATTCTGGAAACAGGTGCTGTTTGTGGATTCAGCTTCTCTTACTGTATAGCTACTCCTCCTCCACGATTGTCATATGCTTTGTGATTGGGCAGCCAGACCTGTCCATTTAGGTCAAAGTGGTGGGATGGAGTTACTAGGTGCGATACACTCCTCCAATCAAGGAACCTGATGACATCATCAAAGCAAGGTTAGACATTTCCCAGTCCACAAGAAGTGTGGGTTATTCTTTGCCATTCGCCTGAACAACCCAAGTAGGAGAAGAGCATCCACTTGCTCACCCACGAGCTCAAGGACTGAAGCTTCCTGAAGCAATGTAAGCAGCTTAAGCCAGGAACCATCTGGGTCAATTCCAATCAGGGATTCTTGTTGTTTTGTCTGCTCAGTGACTCCAGCCAGCATGCCAACTTCCTGCAGTTAGGAGTTGAGGTGGGGTTGCAAACCGAGAGTTCTGAGTCACATCCCAGCTCCATTTGTTGGCGTTAATGGTTAATGTAGGGATTTCAAACTTATTTCATACAGTGGGCCGAATAGCATTCATGGTGTCTGCTGAGGGCCAGAAGTGACCTCATTAAGCAGGAAGTGACATCATTAGGCAGATGATGACCAGAAACGAGCACTCTGTTCTCACACAGGAACTCATTAGTTGCAAATGACAGAAGAGAAAATACGCAAATCTTGATCATATTTTTAAGATATGGCTGCACAGCTACTGAAAGGGCAGCCTGCAAGATAACTGAACTGTTCCAGTGCCTCAGCAGCATCTCCCTCTCTCACCCCTCTTGATCTGCCCTTTTCTCTGTATCATTCCTTGCTGCCCAAGTCCTCCTCCTACCTCTCCCTCCCAGAGCCTAGGTAGAAGTGGTGCTGCTGAAAGGGTGGTGCTGGGAGAGCCCAACTATCACAAGGCCTGGATCCTATATTCAGCATCCCTCAATTAATGCATCAATTTGATGAACCCCTTTCTTTATTCTTTCCAGCCAAGCACAGTCATTTCCCATCAGTCTGCTTGTACTGATTTGCTACCCCCATTTCTTTCCCACATTTCCTCTGGACTTGTAATAAACTAGTTACGTTTTGATTGTTAGCTGGCCTGGTTCAGGTTTATGAATAATTCATTGGATTGTCACATCTCTTCACGCTGCAGGCGCTACTGCAGACTTGATTTTTAATAAGAACCCTGGGGTTCAGTGCTGCCCTGGGAGGGTTTTTTTTTCCTCTAGAAGGCCCCCCTCTGTCTGGTCTCTGAGACTTGGGATGGTGGAAGCAAATACAAACTACCAAGTTTCTCCCCCATTAAGCAGTTGGTCCAGAAAAGGGAAAGAGGAGCAGGTGGGGCGTCTGAGCATTACCCACTAGGCACTACTCCCCTTGGTCAGTCAGCCTTCTCCCAGGAGTCCCTTTCCCTGACAACATCAACTACACAAATCAACCTTAATATTTTGAAACAAATCTTAGGGTCTAGCAACATATTACAAGAGACAAATGACTGCTGCCAACTTGTATTCTTCCCACCACTGCAATGTAAGGAAATGTCTGGTTACAGAGACATATGTGTGACATCATTGCATCTAGTACTTATCCATCTCCATGCAAACCAAGGCCAATGAACTGCAACAAGGAAAGAGAAATACTGAATGCTGTTGTCACATCACATGTTGCTTTACCCAGATGTAATTGGGAAGATGCATGAGCGTGATGGACTGACTGCAGTCATATATCCTTTTGTAACACCTAGTAGGAATTTAGAGAGAAGACATGCCATCATACAATAATGCAACATGGAAAACTGTCACTGAACAGGCTTGTCATACTATCTGGAAAGTCCCGTTGACACTGAAGATAGGGAGAGGCGTGATAAATCGCAAATGAGAATAGAAATAGTCAATATACTTGATCATTAAATGCCTGTCTTAAAACAAGTAAAAGCCATCTAGCACACTACTTAAGGGACATTTGCCATGCAACTATGTGATGGTCATCAGCTTGGATAATCTTCTGAAAAAAAATTACACCAGTATTTCCCAAACCTTATAGCTAAGGCACATTTTTATTTTCCTGAGCTAAGACACTGCAAAGACTTATTTACAGAGTAAGTAAACAGGACAGTAAGAATTAGATGTTCAGGGGAGAAGTCTATCCCTGCATTTCTGCATGTCACTCATATGAAGCTGTCTTTTACTGAGTTAACCCATGAGCTACCTAGCTCAGAACTGTCTACTACTCCAACAGATATGGGTTCTTTAGGACTTTTTGTTGTATTTTCACTGGTGACAATGGGGATGGAATCTGGTGACACCTGAGTACAAAGCATATATTTTTCCACTGTGCTACAGTTCCTCCTCCGATTGGAAGGAGACAGGGTTGGAGAAGCGACATGCAGAGACCCAACAGACATCTTCCTCCGAGACTGGATGATTCTACCCCATAGTTCTGTATCTTTTGTTCCCCTTAACAGCCCTTTATTAACAAGGCATCTCCTAAGACAGGCATGTCCAGCAGGTAGATTGCAATCTACCTGTAGATCGTGGGGGGGTCAGAGGTAGATCGCCAGCCCCACTTGGCTCCACCTCTCCAGCAGCTCGCCCCGTCGCTAAGAGAGAGCTCGTGCCGGCAGGTCATCTGCCAAGGGCTTGCCACCACTGCTGATCCTTTGCCTGTCTTTTTTCCCTGCCTGCGGGAATCTTGCCTGCGGGTGTATTGGGGGCGCTTGTTGTTTTCGTGCCAATAGTTTGTGGGTACCCCAGGGGGCCACAGGCCCGGCGTCATACCTGGTCTCCTGCCTCTAAGAATCACCCATTCCTGCCCCCACCCCAACACTCCTCAGAGGTGTGTTATATACCGGGCGATATCCATTCGCCCAGGCTTTAACTGAATACACTTACTGTATTAGTTGTGGCGTGTGCTGGTCATTGGTCACTTTATAGTTTGCTTTCATTAAACGTTTTTGGGCAGACACAACAGAGTGTCAAGAATGTGGTGATTTTGGCTGGCTTTTCCAATTTTGTTCTAACTTGCCTATGCCTTGCCTTCGAATTGGTTCAAACCACTGTGACTTTTGCTTGCCTCTGCAATTTTATTTTGCCTAGCTTTTGCGTTAATTCTACACTGCAATTTTATTTCGCCTTGCCTTTGCGTTGATTCTACACTGTGTGCAGAATTTATTAAATTGCGTGTGGTGGTATTTGAACTTGTTTGGCGGTACTTGATTTTATCTGGTTTGCTGGACAGGTGTTTGAGTTTTTTTGATGATTGTTTGGTGGTATTTGATTATTGGTGCCAGTATGATGAATTCTTATTTTTACTTTTAGAACTGCATGTGTGGTTTTGGCATCTCCAGTCCTTGTATTGCACATCATCCAGAGGTCTTCAGTTCCTGTTAATCTTTAATACTTTGGGACAGTGACAGTTTTGGAACAGATTCAGCCAGTGTTTATATTAACTTAGTAGATTTGGCCTTCCTACATCCAGCCACCCCAGTATAATGAAGATGAGTGTTCCAAAGAAGAGCAAAACCGACCACTTTCATGATAAATGGGAAATGGACTACTACTTCATCATGGTGAAAGACAAGTGTTGTTGTCTAATTTGTAACGCCCCAGTATCCTTGCCCAAAAAGGGTAATCTGGAACGTCATTATAAGGCTCTGCATAGCAATAGGTTTGATGCTGATTTTCCACCCAAAAGTGAAATTCGTAAACTGAAGCTCAAAGAACTTAAATCGAAATTGGCTACTCAGCGACAGTTGATGGCGAAGCCAAGATCACATTCGGTCAATGCAACCATAGCATCCTTCAAGATCAGCAATCTGATCGCAAAGAAATGCAAACCTTTCACTGAAGGGGAATTTGTAAAAGATTGTTTTCTTGAAGCAGCTGACAATCTTTTTGAAGGATTTAAAAATAAGAAAGAGTTCATAGCTGCTATTCAAGATGTACAATTGTCAAGAAACACCGTCGTGTGGCGAATAGAAAAGATGTGTGGAGACACAACGGAACAATTGTTGGAGGATGTTTCAAATTGTGTTGCTTTCTCACTCCAACTGGATGGATCTACAGACATAAGAGACACAGCCCAGTTACTAGTCTTTATCTGGATGGTTTTTGAAGACTTCAGTGTTAAAGAAGAACTACTTGGAATGATTTCTTTAAAAGGGAGAACTACTGGTCAGGAAATATTCAGTTCTTTCCATTCTTTTGTGACAAAGTGCAATCTTCCATTGCATAGACTTGTTTCCATCACTACTGATGGAGCAAGAGCAATGACAGGTGAGGTTAACGGTTTCATAGCCCTCTGTAGACAGCATGACAACTTCCCAGATTTCCTTTCTTACCACTGCATCATTCACCAGCAAGTTTTGGCAAGCAAGAGACTCAATACAAAGACTGTCATGGACATCACTTTCAAAATTGTAAATTCAGTTCATGGAAGATCACTTCAAAGACGGCTTTTCAATCTTGATGAAGGGGCAGCGGAAATCATTTTGCACACAGATGTAAGGTGGCTAAGTAGGCACAAATTTCTGTAAAGATTTCGTGATTTGCTGAATGAAATAAAAAGTTTTTTGAAGGAGAGGGGAGATGACCAAGCAGAGTTGGAAGATGAGGAGTGGTTATGTGATCTGGCATTTCTCGCTGACCTTACAGGCGAACTAAGTGATATGAACCTTGAACTACAAGGTAAAAACAAATGCATTGGCGAGATGATGAGTACAGTTTCATCCTACAAGAGCAAATTTGAGCTAATGATGACTGACCTTGCAAACAACACTTCTGATCATTTTCCTAATACACAGGACCATCTGGGACAATATCCAAATTTTGTTTTTCAGAACGAGAAGTATGTGACAGAAATCTGTTCTGTTATCCAGGAATTCGAAAATAGATTCTGTGACTTCCAAAAAATTGGAACAGTTGTGGAGTACTTGTCATACCCATTCAAAGTAGATGTGGACATTAAAGAAACTGCAGCTGCTATCAGTAAAAATTACTCATTGAACAAGCCATCTCTTGAAAATGAAATATTAACCCTTAAAAATGACATTTTTCTCAAGACCCATGCTGAGCAAGAATTGTTTTGGAAGCTAGTGCCTAGAGACAAATTTCCCAACTTGAGATGATGCAGTGAAGCTGTACACTCCTGTTTCGGTTCAACTTATTTGTGTGAATCTGCGTTTTCCCATCTGAAAATGACAAAGAGTAAACAACGTTCCAACATGACAGATGAACATCTCCAGGATTCCCTGAGACTGGCCCTCACGCAATATTCACCCAACTTCAAAAAGCTGGTGAATGAAATGCAGGCTCAGACGTCTCACTAATGAGCAAGAGCGAAATATTAAAGATTGTGCAAGATCAGCCTGGATCAATACTCAATCTAAATTTAACACAAATTACTCAATAAAAGTTAAAGAAAGTTATTAAGACAGTTAAAGAAAGTTATTACTCAATAAAACTTTAAGAAAAAATGTACTTTCCATTTTCCCTCGCAGTTCTTATGGATCTTCATCTCTCTGTTTTGTTTTTGCTTAATTTGCTTAACAGCTGATCACATCCAAGTAAATGACAGAAGGTTCATTAAAAATGGGGGGGGGGAGAATCCTCCAACTTTATTGGGTTAAAATTTAATTTGAAACTAATTTGAAACTTAATTTTCATTTGTGGTACATCACCGGCACTTTTGGCCAGAAAAAGTAGATCACGACCTGTTTGAAGTTGGACATGCCTGTCCTAAGAGTTCAGCATTACCTCACCCCCTTCAGAGTGAAATCTTGCCTACCTCCTGAGATTGACAGCCAGAAACCAAAATGGAGTTAGGACAAACTGCACATGTGTTGGGAAAAAGTGGATGTTGGCAACACTGTAGACCAGCATTTCTCAAACTGTGGGTCGTGACCCACTAGGTGGGTTGCGAACTAATTTCAGGTGGGTCGCATAGCACCTAGCTTAGTCACCATTGAAATACGGAGCTGAAAATACATGGTACAGAGCTGCTGGGCAGGGCAGGCTCCCAGAGGGAGAGAGGCATGGTGTTTTGCCCCAAATCAATAGGATGCTGGAGAGGGTTGCGTGGATGGAGAAGGATCCAAGTCTGCATTCTGCTTTGACTTCTGAGCTATGTAAAATAACACAAGTGCGCGGTGTAATGGGAGCTTTGGCTGATTGCAGCTTAGGTTTGAAGTCTAAATTGATGGTGTTACTTCCAGCAATGACATCACTTCCAGGGACCTGACCGATTGTCATTCTAAAAAGTGGGTCCCAGTGCTAAAAAGTTTGAGAACCACTACTATAGATGCAGTTGTGTCTGAGGTCTGGGAAAGAGACATTTCCCATATGTTCCTCTCATCCCACCCTGAGGCTTCTATCAGTCACCATTCCCCTTGAAATAAAATGCATTTTAATGTATATTAATTGTCTTACTGTCAGCAGCCTTGCGTGTCTCCTGTCAGGCAGAAGGCAAGATATAAATAGAATAAATACAAAGATAGCAGCTATTACAAACAAAAAGGATACATTCCTTTAACTGAGGATTACCATCATTATTCAAATAAGCAACAACAGGAAACCACCTATGTAGTACTGTGATTTATCATAATCTGCCCTCCTCAATCAGAGTTGTATTAAACTGGTTAATTTGCCATTGACCCACTTTCAAAATTCTCTTCAATCAATGTGACACAAGAAATGGATATCTGCATTTCCATTGTCTAGCTACTATAACATTGGGATTTACTAGCATTCTATGTTTGGTTATCCCAGTAGTATTTTTTTTAATAAAAAGTATCACAAATTAATCAAATTCCAGCATGAATCCTGCTAAATGATAAATCTATTTATTCCAGTTTCTTCCGAAGTTCATTAAAAGTGGATATATGCATCTAATTTCCTTTGCATGGCAAGATCACAAAAGTTTATACTGCATCTTTCTCTAATTCAAAGATAAAATGATCAAATAGACCAGTGGTCGCCAAACCATAGCTGGATCTGGTGTGCTGGAAAAGCCATCCAGGCACAGCATTTTCCATACTGTGCCACAGCCTCCTATCCTTCCAGCTGATCTTCTCAGAAACTTGCACTGGGCAGCCGCTTCCACTGCCCATTGCCTCAGCAGGCTCTGCACCCTGATTTCTGGGTGAAAGCAGCTCCTGGCACAACTTTGAGAAGATTGGCTGGAAAGATAGGAGGTTGTGGCACGGAACGGAAAGCGCCACACCCAGACATCTTTTCCAGCACATAACAGTCTGCATTTTGGAGACTGCTGGAAAAGACTGAAACAAACAGATCCACCCCTTTACTGCAACATTCCTGCTCAACAGTGCAGTCTTACAGCTTTACTTAGAAGTAAGTCCCACTATATTCAACAGGGCTTGCTCTCAGATAAGCGTGCACAGGATTGTAAACAACATCTCTTTCCCCACCTTTTTAATAAGCATCTACTCTTGAGATTCTCCCCTCCCTATAATAAGATCATACTTTTTTTTACTGGAAACCTTTATAGCTGAATGTACTCACAATTATTTTCCCCATCACTGTTAAGACTCTCAAGAAATTTGAACTATTTAATTCATTTCTCACAGTGCAGCAGCAGTTCTTTTAAGGCACTTAGTCTGAAAATTGCTGGATTAAATACATTTGTGGTAGATATACGTTAAAAGGCTGGCTCTTTTGACTACCAGATGCTAGGAACAAATAGAGCATAGCTACTTCTGCCAGGCCTTCCTTGAGACTTTTGCAGTACCGTCACGCAGGGCGCTAGAGTGCAGAACAAGGCAGGGTTTTAGTCAGATTCAGCAAGGCAATTCTTGCACTCCCTTACTGAAACACAACCCAAAACGCAGCCATCCCTTTGCAAGCTCCTCAATGGCACAAAGGAATGAGGATGTGAAGAAAAGTGCAGTTTTCTTATGTACATGATTGTAAAACAACAGAACACCAGTTGCACTTTTGATCCCTGACTTTTCTCCCCTTTCCCAACATGCAAAAGGGCATCCATTTCCCCTCCAGAGATTCAGTGCTAGCCAACTGCACCGTGCAAAGTTATTTCCGGATAGATCTGCTTGCAGTTGAATGGATTAGCCGCTTCCCACGGCGTTTGCCCTTCAAGTTTCAGAGGCTTCTCACTTCCATGCCTCTTATCTCTAACCGTCAAACACATGGCACAAAGTTTGCCTGCATTTTGGGCTATTATCAGGTTAGAAAGTAACACTGAAATGTGAAAATATATTCAAAGAAACAAGTGGCTTTACCAATCCCTGATGATTTCCTTCCAGTATGAAATTCTCTTCCACCTAGCACAGAAGCGAATGAAGCACCTGTTTGTAATCCCAACATTTTTGCTCTCTATTTATTACACTCTCATTTTAAAATTGAATCAAAAAACATATTTGCCACATTAGAATGGATCTTGAATTGGGAGCAGAGAATCAAGATGTTGCATAGGTTGGATAAAATTAAAATACTGTAATAGGATACTCTACATTTTGTTTCAAAGTTTTGTTATTGCTTACCATTGTAAGTTTTATGGATGCAAATAACTAAAAATATAGTTATTAAAAAAATTTCTGAAAAATATTCCAGTTCCACACATAAAACTGTAGATTTTGTCACGTCAATTTATGGTCTGCAGCCCACTGAAAAGAAGTTTACAGCCCAATCCTAACTTGCCCTGGAACAGGCCGGCCGGCCGGCCTGTGCTGTATCCAGAGCAGGATTGGGCTGGGTTGCAGCGCAACTCAGACCAAGGGGAATGCATTCCCCTTACTTCATGTCACATGGCAGCCACCCCTAAATCAGTGGCAAAGATCAGAGAGAACCAGTGAAAGGCTGGGCCACTTGGGAGGGGGGTTACAATCCAGCCTAAGTGCCGGATTCTGGTCCTGCCCCCCTCCTGGGCCCGGTCCTCCCACTGGCCTGCCTGATGCCCATCCTCCCCCTGCCCCAGAATTCCCCTGAAATGCCCTCCCCCTGCCACCCCCTCGCTGGCAGCCTGCCACCTGAGCAAACCTACCTTAGGCTGGCACCATGGAGACCAACGCTCTGAGAGCCGGCCTGCTGACTCTCCCAGTGGTGCAGAAGTGCCTTACGGTACATTTGCGACACCTGGAGGTCGAATCAAGGGATTGCGCCAGCCCAATAGTGCCTTAGGATTGCGTTCTTAGTCGTGGTGGGGTTGTTTTCCTTTCTACAAGAACCGGAAGATTGGTTAGTATAGTTGACAGAAGTTTAATCTGATATTTGTGCACCAATCCACATAAGAGTGTATATGCACCAAAAGAATTCTCTCTCTCTCTCTCTCTCTCTCTCTCTCTCTCACTATATCCCACCTTATCTCAATAGGGATAAGCAATGTAATAAGAGCAATCAAAAAGCTGTGCAGAAAAGAGACCATAGTCTTTATTTCTGGCAAGCTTTGACATTCACACTTTTTAGGGGCACACTAAAAGGGGGAGGGGAACATATTTCTGAAGCATTCAAGGAGGGATGAAATAGAGGGAAATGGCACAGAAGCAACAGGAAAGAGCAGAATCAGTGGCTCAATCAACTGTAAACAACCACAAAAGGCTGGAAATAAGGTTGGGGGAAAGTGAAAGTTGAGGGCAAAAACCTGATGCAGCACCTAATTCTTTTTCAAAGAACTGCAAGTATTACATTTAAACCAAAGGGTGCCAGATCTGCTCATCTGTAAAGCCTATTTGATGAAACGACCTATGTTTTTGAAAGCAAGGTAGTCATCACTTTGGAGATTCCAACTAAGACAAAATGAAGAGAAACCCTCAAATATACTGAAAATATGATGGCCCCGTATCAAGCTCCTCTTCCCATGCATAATTACACTGTTTCCTTGTCCCACCAACTGAAGTCAACATGAAGAAAAGGGTGAGAAAATGCTTAACATATCGTCATCTGGACACAGATCTCAATGTTATACATCATGAGGGGGGAAAGTGACACATTTCCTCTGTCCCTTAGTTCTACCTTTACACCACATCCCTAGACCAGATCACCCTTCTCCAAGTTATCATATCTTGATCATACGATCATATAATGATGTCAAACAGGCATTGCAAAGAGCACAAATGCTTTCACTACCCCCACATATTGAGAGAAAAGGATCTGGAGCAGAGAGAGGAAGCATTCTGACTCCTAGAATTTTTCCCATTTCAGCTCCTTCCCACTCACTATACTCATTTATGAAACAGGAAAAAGAGGCTGCGATCTGGAAAATCTTGGAGAAGGGAACACACTCTTGCCCCATTGCTGTATACAAGAATCAGAATCATTCTTGGAATCACTAGAACACTTCCACACACCAAACTGAGACATCATGTCCCTAGAACCATGACAGCCCACCCTGGAAGAGGTCACTCCCACCCCTTTCACCACAGGCTTCCTTCATTTGCACCATCACCATGTCAACACTCCACTCACAAAACTGTGGTAGTCCTTTATTTTCTCCCTCTTTATTTTTAAAAATCTCTTTATTTATCTAGTGAAACCTGTCAGCTGGCATTACAATCATGGATGCACTCAGCCATCACAGGCAAATGAGCCCTCCCAGCATCTCTCACAGGCCAGCTGTACCCTTCACTTTTCCTGCCAAAAACTCTTCCTCTGTCATAAAACAAAATTAAATTGGTTCACCACCATCCCCTTTCCCTCTGCAACCAAAGTAAGGACAGGAAATCGGCAAATGATTTCAAAAATTCAAAGGGAGGTACTGTAGGTAATACTATTGCCCTGGCATCTGTTACTCTTTTCCTCAGTTCACTGCAGGTTTTTTGGTGTCACAGAAGATAGGTATTCCTCAAAGGGGAAAGGAAGAGCATGAAGGTGGATGAACTGAGTGGAATCTGGGCATTCCATCTATAGAAGTGAAAAACCAATTCAAGCTGCACTCCTAACCATAATGACGCAAAAATAAGTGCTAAAGGAGACACTTGGTGGCTGTCAACCTGCTGCCTTCCCAGCAAAGTCTAGCAAAAGTATGTCATCTACAGAAGGGAAAAACCAATTCAAACTGGACTCTTAACTGTAATGAGGCAAAAGTAAGTGCTAAAGAAGACACTTGACTGCTATCAACCTGCTACCTTCCCAGTAAGCAAAAGATGAAGCTGGATGTGACACTGGGTGCCATCCTAACCCACTTTCCAGAACCGACATAAGGGCAATACAGCTTTGAGGTAAGGGAACAAACATTCCCTTACTTTGAGGAGGCCTCCATGAGTGCTACCCAACTGCAGGATGCAGCACACGTCCCATTGGCACCGCTATGCCAGCGTTGGAAGGTCAATAGGGGTTAGGGTTAGGCTTTTACTAGTGGTTACTTTGGGACATACTTTGGGCTGAACTACACACTATGACAGCATTTCCCAAACTGGAGCATCATGACACCCCAGCTAGGGAGAAAAGGTTGCTATCCCGTTAAGAGGCAGGGTAACATTGTAACTGAGGTAGTGGTGCTTCTGGAATTGCGCCAGTTCTGCGCAAAAAGGGAGGTTTTCTCACTTACCGGTGGTCGCTATGGCCCTCTGAAGAGTATGGGGGATCTGTGGCCCCCTCTATGGGCCCCATACCTCAGAACAGCTCTCTGCAATGAACACGACCTGTTCTGAGGCACAGGGAGATCCACAGAGGGAGGTGGGGACCCTTCACATGCTATACACCATACAATAGCAACCCCCCATGAGAAAACCCTCCTTTTTGTGCAGCGGTGGCATGATCCTAGAAGCGCCTCTGCCGCAGTCTCAATTCTCACCCCCACATCTACTTAAGAAGGTCCCTCCTCCCCTGCAAAGTTTGGGAACTTCTGCACTATGGGAATCACATGGCTCCCCAAGAGCACAGCTCCCTGACAAGGACTCCTCTCTCCCTGGCAACTTCTACTAAATTAAAAATGTGATATTCCCTGTCCCCACAAGTAGCAGCCAATGAAAAGGAGAGAGAGGAAGGGAATCCTGCAATATGATTATGGCACATGTTATTTTATTGGTTTTATTGCAGGACGGGTGTGGGGAGCAGTTTGTTTCAGTCTGAAAGAAATGGGGGAAAAGTCACTTAGAGATAACTCCCCCCCCATCACATAAATAAAAAGCTTGTTTAATTCAGCAGCAAACTGCTCTCCCCCCCCAACTCTCTGCCCTGTAACAGTTTTCAAAGCAGATGGTCAAATACGATAGATGGTTCACCCTGGCAAAGCAACACTGCAATAGGCTGCAGTATAGACAAGCCCTAAGAAGAACATCCTTCCCTGCGATCTTACCCAGCTGACTGGATCAGTGAGATATAAACTGACAGGGCCCAAGGCAGGCCTGCTTGGGGAACGTGAGGGGTGGCAGTTGTGAATGTCTGTTGACTTTTTGGGGCCATGGATTGGGGGGAGGGCAAACAGAGATGAGAGAATTGCAAACGGATGACATTTCCGCACCCTGCTTGGCTTGCCACACCTAAACTGGTAAGTCACAGAAAGGTCATGAGTGAATTGGGAAAACTGTCATCTACATTTTTTTTTTAAAGCCACTTTCCAGTTTTCTGTTTGCCATGCAGTTGTCATGCCACAGAACAGACAGGGCTAGCTACACTCCATGGTGTGATTAGTATGGCCACTCCAACAGAACCAAAGAGCTGTGACTGATGACCCTGCTGACGCATTGCTTATCCACACTCACTTGGAAGTGGAATTAAAACAAGGGTTCCACACCACTCTTGGGGTGCTATATTATCCGGCAAGGCCCATCCACACAAACAAGATCCTACTATAATGTTTACTCAGAAGTCAGCAAAGGTGACTTTACTCAGCAAAGTGAGTTTACTCAGCAAAGGTCCCTTGTAACGTTAATTGGAAGCTTTCTCCTTGTGGCTTCTGTCTGACCCTAAGGCCCAGTCATAAGTTTCTAATTAATTGACCTGAAATTTGTCAGTTCCTTTCCTGTAAGGGAAAAGGCTTTAACTACTGGTTTCACTTCATTTTGCCACCCTTTTCTTTTTCTCTTTTATAGAAAAATAGCACAATTTCACAATAAAAGAAAAAAGAGGAAACCAGTAATTAAAGCTCCTACCACCCAGGAAAAAGGGTGTGATTAATTACAGAGCAATTAAGTTGTAATTACTTAAATTAAGGAGCAATTCATCAGTAATTCTGGAGCACACTGAACAAGATGGAATAAAAGCAGAGGAAGTTACTCCTTCCAGACTAGGACGATTCTAATTAAAGGTACAATAGGCTTGAAATGCCTCAATACCATTTCAACAATCCACATCTGTCAGGGGTAGCAGTGCAATTATTTTTTTTAACTTAAAAAAAACTCTAAACTTTTAAAAATCTTTAAACTTAAAAAAAACTTTTTTAAACTTTAAAAAAATAATCACAAATGAGATTTTAAAAGATAGCACAAAAACATAGCAAACATTGGAATACAATGGGTTGGCAACAACATAATTTGGTTTCTCTGTAAAACATGTTGCAAATGAAGAATTTAATTCTTTAATTCCAGATTAAACAGGTAGCATGGAGCAGCCCAAAGCAACGTTTCTGTATCCCTTTCCTCCCCACAAATAAATCCTCTACAATGTGCCAAATGGACAAACCTGAGTCTATTGCTATTTCATGTGAAACAGCCCCCAGTTTCAGCAGTATAGGGCACAATGGAGACCTGGGAAGTATTTCAAGAAGGGCTTAAGCCTTTTTCCATAGAACCCTTTACTAGAGGAAAAGAGAAAGTCACAGGTTCGCAATCGTGCCCATTGGCCAACCTTCAGATGCCCTAAACCAGACCTCCTGTGATCCACTTTTAAACAACCACATGGAAGTGCTTGAAAAGGGAGAAATGTTGGTAAGCCAGTTAAACTGCAGTTTGCATTGCAATGCTGCCCCCTCCAGATACAGTGGAAAACTGGTGGAAAAAAAGAAGACATGATACCCTGCCACCAGTTCAGTTAATCTCCTAGGACTGCTTCCTAGAAGGGCAAGCAGACACATATTTGGAAGCAAGCTCATACACATGTATTCATCACTTGATGATTAAAATTAAGATGATTAGGTTAAGGCAGTGATTTTCAATCTTTTTTTGTCTCATGGCACACTGACAAAGTACAAAAACTGTCAAGGCACACATCAGTTTTTTGACAATTGACAAGGCACACCATGCTGTTGGTGGGGAGCTCAAATTCCCATTGGCCCTATTAACAAATGACCCTCCCCAAAACACTCGTGGCACACCTGCGGACAATTTGTGGCACACCAATGTGCCACGGCACAGTGGTTGAAAATGGTTGGGTTAAGGAATTATCTGCATGCATGAAAAAAGCCATCGCTGAACACACACCAGAGACAAGAACTCCTTGTACTGCTTCCACAAAATACTCCTCAAGAAAGGCAGTGTACACTGAAAGTCACTGGATGACAATGCATATGTTAGCATGAATCTGGTCTTATTTTATTTATTTATCACATTTTTATACCGCCCTTTCTCCGGGCAGTGTACATGGCTGCTCCTGTCCTTTTTATCTCACAACAGCCCTGTGAGGTAGATGAGGCTGAGAGAAAGTGACTGGCCCAAGGTCACCCAGGATGCTTTGTGGCTGAGGGGGGATTTGAACCTGGATTTTCCAGGTATGAGTCCACCTCCCAAACCACGACACCACCCTGGTTCATTAGTGTGTAACCTATTCCCCCACCAAACCCAAATAAAGAGAGCTATGGAACCTGGATCCAAAGAGATAATCCCTCAGGCTGCCAGCCCAGGATCAAAGAGCGAGATGATCTAGCAGGCAAGAGCAGGTCATCCCAGGACAGCTAACCAAGTCCAGATCTCAAACCCAAAGACAACCCTTTCCAATTTGAACCTCTCGTATAGAATTATACAAGGTTAAAGAAGTGGGGTTTATTTAAGCAAGGAGAAAAAACAGTACTAGCTCCATAGGGAAGGACTAGAATCAATGAGTTGAAATTATAGGAAAGGAGATTTAGGGTAGACATGAAGAATTTCCTAACTGTATGACCTGTCCAGCACTAGAACAGCCTTCCTCTTGCAGTAGTCATTGGAGGTTGATAAGCAGGGGCTGGATGGCCATCTGTTAGGGATGCTGTAGTCACCTGTGCTGAGCAGGTAGTTGGATCAGATGACCTTCAAGGTCCCTTCTAACCTTGCAATTCTGTTTCTAGGACATCCACAAAAGTTAAACACTACATAGGTATAGCATGTGAGTGAAATGGATTGACAACAGGGAAGTCCACCAAAAATACTAATCCTCTAAGCCAGCATTTTCCAACATTTGTTCCCCCACTGTACCACTCTGCATGGTTCACCTATTCGAAGTGCCACCAGAAGTAACTGGCAACGATGTCATTGTCAGTTACTTCCAGACTGGGAGGTCAGGCAATGTGACAAACATCACTAAAAGGCTCAGGGTGGACAGGAGGGCTTTTTCAACATGCAAAAAGCACACCCTGGAGCTCTGCCCACTGAGCCAAACCTTCTACTGCTGCGTTGCATCACTGGTCTCACTGCCAGACAACAGGGGTCTGGGGATCCTGCACGTACCACCAGACACCACCTCAAATACCACTGGTTAAGAAACACTGCTTTAAGCCCTCACTGGAGTCTGTTTGAAAGAATGGCCACTGTCCCACCTATTGTATCCATATTATTCCTGTCCCAGGCTGAATGCAGGTTGATGAAACAACAGCAAAACCTATACACACCCATGAATCATATGGGAAAAAATGATTAGGATTTTAAAGAGTTGCTCTGAAGGCTCTGTTAAGGTAGACCAAAGTATACCCAGCTTTACCTTTTAAATTTACGCTCCAAGAAGCTGACAAAGGTTACTGGCAAAGAGGCTGGCAGTGGCATTTCTAAACCACCATCATAAACCATGAGGATAACACTGCAATGATCTGGACAACCTCAGACCAAGTTTCTGGACTCTTCCTTCTCTGTATAATTTGGTATCTCCTTGACACTGCACTAGACAGTCAAAGGAACTTCAAAAGGAAAATTACTCCGATTGGGCCTCACCACCAGCAGAACATGCATTCTGCTGGCAGCGACTGCTGCAAAACAGCCATAAAGCATGCTTCAGCAGTACACCAAGTAGTGTACTGCTGGAGAACAGTTGGGAAGGCTATAGCCTTCTTGTGCCCACTAGCAGATTCCCAGCTGCCCCGATGATAGTAAGGTGGCACAAGAGGCAGAAGGGCATTGGAAGAGGGCAGGCAGGGGTGGGGAGGGGGAGAAATGGGAGGTGGGGAGGCTGTGGGAAGGAGTGGACCCAGCGGTGATGGTGTACTCCTGATCCTATGCCCCTTTCTGCAGCCTCCCATCCCCTTTCTCTCCTCTGACTTTTGTTAGTGGAATTGCTAAGTGCAGGTCCGAGGAAACCTTTTGTGAAGAAGGAGGCTTACAGAGGTGTAAGAGGATTTAAATCCCCTTTTGCCTCTGAAGCTTCCCGATTTGACCCTCCCTCCCGCTGGATACAGAGAGCCTGTTTTTGTTTTTGGGAGGAAAGGATAAGACCGAGCTGTTAGAATGCCTCTAACACAGGGGTGCCAAACTCACTTCATATAGTGGGCTGAATAGCATTCATGGCATCTGCTAAGGGCTGGATGTGATGTCATTCAGCAGATGATGGCTAGAAATAAGCACTTCGTTCTCACACAGAAACTCATTAGCTGCAAATGACAGAAAATTTGCAAATCTTGTTCATAATTTCAAGTTATGAGAGAGTCCAATTACCATGCTGGGAGAGCCCAATTATAACAGGGGCCAGAGAAATTGTTTCTTGGGGCCCGCATCCAGCCTGTGAACCTTATGTTTGGCACACACCTGCTATAGTAAGATGGAGAAATACTAAACCTGGCATGCTAGTGTCACAAGCAACACTTAAAATCAGATTCCACATTTCCCATGAGTGCAAATGAATGCAACGTTGACACTGGTTAGAAAGCAGATTCCATTTTAAAAACAACTCTCTTGCTTTCTTTACTCCATTGTTATTTTTATAGTCTAAAAAGTGTTACTAGACCTGATGCAGCACTGCCCAACCTCTTGACCAGGAATAGGAAATGAGGAGTGACCCACAGGTTAGCATATTCCTGTTCCTGTTCAGAAATGCCCTCTCCATCAGAGTTATAGAGCTGGCTATGGATGGTTGTTTGAAACCATGGTTAGCAGCAAATTTGTGAACTGTGGTTTGAGTTACAATGGTTTACCGAAACAGTGATAAATTTGTAATACTAACTACAGTTAGCAAAAACAAATGGAAGAGGGAAGAAGTTCTCACGCCACTGGGAGTTCCCAACCTCCTAACCTCAGTATTGTGTTTAATGAAAGACCCCAAGACCTGGTGCAAGCACACCGATTACATTCTTAAATATTATACTAAGGGCTCAATCCTAACCAATTTTCCAGCACTGGCACAGCTGTGCCAGTGGGGCATGTGCTGCATCATGCAGTTGGAGGGCAGCCACGGAGGCCTCCTCAAGTATGGCAATGTTTGTTCCCTTACCTCAAAGTTGAATTACTATTATGTTGGTGCTGGAAAGTGGGTTAGGATTGTGCCCTAATTCTTTATATATATATATATATATATATATATATATATATATATATATATATATATGAATGAGACATTTCACTATACAATTCAAAGAAAACAATTCAAATTCTTATATATATAAGAATATATATATATATATGAATGAGACATTTCACTATACAATTCAAAGAAAACAAAGTGTTTTTAGTTGACCCATCATCTGCTCTTTAACCACTCTATCACACTTAAATAAGATCTGTATGTTACCAAAAACTCAATATAGGTATCTTTCTGAGATACTGAGGTTAGTATGAAATTTGTGATTAATTTGAAATTTAAGACAGAAACTGCTTCTTAGAAGGAAAGGTTATGATTTCTATTTCTTTCTGTATCTCCCCTAATCACCTCTGAACCAGACTAACACTCGAATAAGTTTGCCATCATTAATCAACCAATTACAGATCTAACAGATTAAAGTTTGCCACCCAGCTTATATATGATCTACATTTTTGAGTAAAGTCAATCCTTAATCACCATTACAGCTTTGCAATTCTCTTGAAGACAGGAAAACAGAAACCCTTTATTACAAGCCAGCTTCAGGATTAACAACGTATTATTTATACAGCACTTATCAGAGTGCATGGCATTTCAGAACAGCAAGATGACAAGCCCACGTGACAAGGAGCTGACAATGCCACAGGGAAGGCAACAGAAGAAGGGGAAAGTAAACAAGGTAAAAATACTGTGTGTATCTACTTCAGTCAGGCATCATTTCAAGTAGGGGATGACACTCAAGGAGTTTAAGTCAAATGATTCACAGAAAAGTTGCAATTCCAAGGAAGGATTTAAAGAAAATGACCGTGATACTAGGAGAATACAATATTTGGGAGAAAGTCCCAGGCAAAGGGGTATGTAAGAAAGAATGGCCAGAACTGTTTAAGGAAGCAGGAGAACTTGAAACATCCAAGGGTCCCGTGTAGAAAAGAAATGACATACAGGTTGTCCCTGAATTTGAGGAAACAGGAGACGTAAATACTGTGCCATGGAGGTTTGGGCTTTGTTTATCATTTTAAACGACATTTCTCATCTCAGGCTCTCCGCTGCGCTTCCGCCCCCCTGAGGTTTTACCTTGACTTGGTGGGACTTTGCCTTTGTTGAGCTGCTTGAGGCGCTTTTGGTGCGACTTTCCGTTGTAGTGGATCTGGGCCTGGACAGCCGAATTGAGCTGGATATTGCACACCTCACACAGTGTGAAGGATGGGTGCTTCTTCTCCCGCTTTGTGCGCTGCTCTGATGGGCATCCTACACCAACATTCTCGGCGACAGACCCAAGGATACTGCTCCCAGGGGGGTGGGACGGGCTTAAGGGCCGCTTCATTCCTAAGGGAAAAAGATGAAAAACAGGTATTAGAATCTGCCCACTGATTTGACACACACCCACCAATTCCACAAGGTCATAAAATCAAAGTTACTGTTTCCCTTGATTTGGTACCAAAACCCACCAACAGTACACGTAAGCAGCCTCTAGATGGAGTAAACTGCCTTTGCTTTTGTTCACACAGCATCATACAGTGAAATCATCATTCTCTTGCACTGCAAGAATTCAAAAACCTTTATTTTAAGCAGGTACCTTTGCTGCATGATGGATTTTCAAGACAGTCTTTACAGGGCAAAATGCAACACTGAAAGACCTTTGGGATCTAATTTTGCAATTATCCATTTCTTGTCCACTCTGCTATCTAAAATCTACATTCATACAACTGTAATTCCAGGACCAGCCAGTCTGAAAAGGACTTCAACCTTAGATATTTTTTTTATATGTTCAAGGGGTAAACCAGGGGTTCTAGTAAGTCAAAAAAGAATCAAGCGTCAAGATTGGTTGGCAAGATCAATCTGCCAAGATCAGAAGCCTTGAAATCACCTCTCTCTCTCTCTCTCTCTCTCATTCCAGAAAATGTGATAGTACAAAACAACTGCAAGGCAATTATCTCTGTGTGAGTGGCATTCATCTAAAGAGACAGTTGTTTGTGAATGATGTACGGAAAGTCAGCAAAGGAATGCGGGTGAAACATCCTGGAATTAATTCTTTACTTGCACACAGAGACGTTTTCACACCAAGAGCTGACACAGCATTACAGTAAATAACAGGAGCTGAGTGCCATGTCTGATCTTATCCTTGCCCCCTCAATTGCATTTCATTTCATTTAACCTTTATTGGCATAAACAATATCCAATAAATGTAAACAATATCAACATTAAAAACTTACAATAAACTGAGGGAAAGCCCAGGTTGAATCACTCATTAGTCCTCAATTGCAATAGAAGGATTAAAAGGGTCTACCTTACAGGACTGTTGTACTGATTACTGCAAAGCAAGGAGCTAGAACAACCATTTTCAACCACTGTGCCACGGCACACTGTTGCGCCATGGAAAGTCTGGTGTGTCGCGGGAGTTTAAGGGAGGATCATTTGTTAGTAGGGCCACTGGGGGATGTGAACCCCCACCAAAAGCATGTGTGCTTATCAATTGTCAAAAAACTGATGGTGTGCCATGACAATTTTAGTGTCTTGTCAGTGTGCTGTGAGATGAAAAAGGCTGAGCTAGAATAACTTGTAGGAAGGGGTTGCTTTATGCTCTCCACCTCCCATGTACCATGAAGAATTCTGCTTCTTATGAGAGAAGGTTTCTGATTCAGTGAGACCTAAGCAAAAACAAATGCTCTTTCACTGGAGCAGAGACCTTGGGGTGCTAAGTAGAGGATTGCATCAGGCCCCCTAGTTCATATGTACCAGTGCCTTCCTGGCAATGAGGGAGACAAAAATACAACTGCTCTCCCCACAACAGAGGCCTCCCTTTATTTCCAGACCAGGCCTGAACCCTGATCAAAGCAGTGGGTACTGGGCCAGCTCCAGAAATGCTTCCACTCCTAGAAAACACAGTTCTAGGTCAGATGACAGGGTAGACAGGCAGGGAACCACAGCTAAGCTCCCTGACATGTGTACTGTTATGCACTTAGGAAATGGGATTATGAATGTTAGCTGACCTACTGCTTTCGTACATGAGGTGGATTGGCTGGCAACTCCAGAAAATCACTGGTGAAAGACGAGTTAGCAACACCAAGGTACTTTCTTCACAGGAGGTTCTCCAGGAGGTGGAGGACAGCATAGGAGCTTTGTAAAATGCCATGCGATTACCCAGAGGCAAGGAGTGGAGGTGAACATGAGAGGACACTCTACCCCACACCCCCAGTGGTTAGGACAGCTACATGCAGAGAGGCTTTATGGATAGCTTGAGGCAGACAACAGAGTAGATTTCAACTGAGACTGGGGAGGGGGGTGGAATGGATGCTAAGACAGCACAAGTCAACAGCTGCAGCCCCTTTCAGGCACAGAAATGCCTGGAGAACTGATGTAGCCTGTTGACTGCTTCTAAGGAGTACTGTGCTCTCGACATCTGCCCAATGCAAACATGATGAAGACACCACAAGGCTCCAATGATCTCTCCTCCAAAGGAAGTCAAAATCAAGTCATTGGTGCCCTGGAAATTTTCAATGGTTGGGGAAGTGGGCACAAAACATAACAGTTGCTATGAGATATACAGTGATGATCAAACTTTTTAGATGCTTATAGTGTGTTGGCATCCTTCAGTCTTAAAGTGTAAACCTAAACATATGGTGTGTGGACAGACCCCCAGTTGCTAGGAGTCAACACACAAGAAAGATCACAGAAGCAGAAAGCATCAAAGCACATACCAGACTGTGCAGCATTCCTGCACACTGGGAACTGAATAGGCACTTCAGATGCTGTGCTGGTAGTCAAGTGAGTGCACGCCCAGGTTCACTAAGGGTGCAAGTGAGGCCCTGTGCAAATCAAGTGCACACCTGGCACACACCCAACACTGCTTTGAGAATGCATACTGAAGGAAAGATTGGGAGTAGTGGGTTCATTGGAGGGTCTGTCCCATTTGCGTCTAGACTCTAGAGCAGGGATGTCCAAAGTTTTTGCAGGAGGGCCACATCATCTCTCTGACACTGTGTAGGGGGCCATGAAAAAAAGAATTAATATACATTTCAAATTTGAATAGCAAGGCATCCTTCAGTCTCAGAAGACTATGGTGTCACGCTCTGAATGGTGGTTCTGGAACAGAGTGTCCTTTCCAGTGCGCGAAGCCTGGGTAAAGTAGGTATGGAGGATAGGCTGTTACAATTTGAATAAATTTACATAAATGACTACATTAGAGGTGGAACTTATATGAATGAATGAATGAATGAATGAAGGTCTTGCAGTAGCTCAAGGCCTATAAAAGGCCTTGCACAAAGCAAAGCCAGCCTTTCCTTCGCTGCCACTGCTGCATCACAGACATGAAACAGCAAGCAGTAGAGGAAGCCGTCATCCCACAGCTCACACGAGAGGTCAAACAGTTGCCCTCACGCTGAGAGTAGTTGCATCGGGGCAGTGTGGGCTCCAACAAATCTCCAGAGGGCCAGAGGCTTGTTGGAGACTGGGGGCTCCCTGAGGGCCACATTGGGAGTCCTCGAAGGCTGCAAGTGGCCCCAGGGCTGGGGTTTGGGCACCCCTGGTTCCCAAACCTTGAGGGAGCTTTACTCCCTCAGTAAGTTCTTGGTGGGGAGGGGCTAGGGCAGCGAGGGGGGTGCTTGTGACTTACTTTGTACAATGTAGGGCTGCAGAAGGCTGCAGGAGGTGTGGGGGGGCCCTCTGCAGCGCTCCCCAACGCTTGGAACCTGCAATAGAAGTGGGTGCAAAGCACTTCCGTTTTGTAAAAAATGGCACACAGGTGAGGACAGCATAATTCTCCTTCCATCTGTTGTTTCGGACACTTTCCTCTCAGGTCAGCATACGTCAGGGAGGCAGGAAAGGGAGGTTTCAGTTTCCCTTATCTGCACACCCTTTTTGATTTAATATATGACCTCCCCTCCCACTTTATTTGTGCCTGGGCAGACATGTAAACATACATACATGGCTACTCCTGTCATGTCTAATTCAGCTCTTAGGGTCCTCTAGATAGAATACTACTGGATTCATCCTAAACACTACATGCTCCACTTCAACCTCACACCCTTGCAGGTTCAAAACTAGTACTCTTTATGCACCATCTCCACACAAAACATCCTGCAAAATTCAAACCACACTGTGCCACTGCAGAGAGCAGGGGTACAGCAGAAAACCATCTTCAGAGGAAGTGGCTGTTGTACTTCCCAAATCTTTGGAACAGGATGATGCAAAGATTTACACTCAATGAATAAACACTGAGGAACCGCAGCATAGATGAATTTGAACAAAATAACTACTGATACAGGACTCGATCTAGCACTGATTAAAGCTGCACTGAAAAGGCTATGTCAGCAAATGGACTGCCAGATGCCAAGCACATCAGCTCTCTCTTGAACTCTGCCAAGATCTCCAATGGCCTCTTACCCAGATGTGTCACTGAGTTTCCGGTGCATGTGTTTTGCTCACTGCTTTCCCACAGGTGACTAGGTTATTTTTAATATGGGCAGAAATTAAAATTGGAAAGTTAGCTAGACAAGATACCTCCCAAAAGGCCGCAGCTCTCTAAAAAAAGGACACACAGCCACTCAAATTAGCTTGGCCCACCATCACATATCCAGTTACTGTGTTTTAAATAACCCTCCCGTATCATGGACGCTCTCATCTCATTCACTTAATCTCTGAGGTGCCCGTGTGTCCCTCCCAGAATATTAGGTCCTGCAGTGCAGTAGTCTGTCATTCTCTCTTACCAGTTTGCTGGAATTAGCCAAGAGAACCCTATACAGACAAGACAATTACAGTGGAATTAGCCCTGACATGGTAAAGCCACATATGTAGCAGTAGTAACTTTATTGGCATTGTGCTACAGCACAACGAAATTTATGCACCTTTGAGATACAAGCATAAATATATACAATTCCAACAATCACACTCTACACACTCACCCACACATTCTATACAACATGCATCATAAAATAAAACAGTATAACAGACCATAATGCCCAGGAGCATGGTAACAACTATATTGCCTTATTCAATGTAATTATGGCTGTGGGATAAAAACTGTTCAGGAATGGTGTGGTGCGTGCTCTAATAGTTCTGTATCGTCTACCCGAAGGCAACAGTTCAAAGAACTTATGAGCCGGATGGAAGGGGTCTCTCAGAATACTATGTGACTTCTGTAGACAACGAGATGTATAGATGTCCTCCAAAGCTGGTAGATGAAGGTTGATGATGTGCTGTGCAACCTTAATAATTCTCTGCAGAGCTTTTTTGTCCCCTGCAGAGCAATTCCCGTACCACACCAAGATATCATAGGTTAGGACACTCTCAATGGTGCAAAGATAGTAAGACAGCAGCTGCTGTGACAAATTTAACCTCCCAAGCTTCCTCAGAAAGTATAACCGCTTTTGTGCCTTTTTTAATCAACATGCTGGTGTTTAATAGTCCATGAGAGGTCCTCTGTGATGTAAATACCTAGGGATTTGAAACTAACAACCCTCTCCACCTCCTCACCATTTATGTATAATGGTGTGTGTACATCCCTCTTTTTCCAGATGTTAATTATAAGTTCTTTAGTTTTTTTGATGTTAAGTGAGAGATTATTTTCTTTGCACCACAGTAGCAACTGCTGTACCTCCTTCCGATAAGCAGACTCATCATTCCCGCTAACAAGCCCCACCACTGTAGTATTGTCTGCAAATTTTATAATTTCATTGGTGTTATGTGATGGGGTACAATCATGTGTATTCAGGGAATAGAGGAAGGGGCTCAGTACATAGCCTTGGGGAGCCTCGGGGAGGTACAGTATTGCCTTGAATGCGCTCCACCATACACAATGAAAGAGGATAAGATATATCCCCAAGTCTTTCTTGGGATAATCTGTTATATGAATTTTGCTTACAGTGGGAGCCAGACCAATGTTCTTACAAAAACACTCCATGTGAGGCTTGAGGGACTAATACCCCCATCTCCAGGATTTAGGCTCAAAAACTACACAATGTTAATGGCAGGGGCTGAAAAAACCTTTTTCATTAGGGTTCCCTCCCCCTTAATTTCTGTTAGCCCCTCATATGTTATGGGTCTCCCTTTGAGATTTTGTTTGTGGGTTTTTTGTTGTTGTTCTTATTAACCTTTTGTTTATTACTAGTATGCTGCTGATTTTATTGTTTTACTGCTTGTAGTTAAATCTTTACGGTTGCTGCTTTTATGATTTAATACTGTATTATTATATCTATTGTTTTTATTGTATTCTTTAAGACACTTGGACACTTTGATGTCAGGGGAATGGCAGGATATAAATGTTTTAAATAATCACCAACAGACCCCCCCCCCCCATTACACACTCTTATTTAAATCAGCTGCAAAAGCTGCAATCTCCAATAAGAGATCAGTATGTTTGGGGAGTGGGGGGGGGGAGGAAATCTGAACCCTTTCCTCTCCACTGTTTTTGTTTTGTTTTTGCTTCCAAGTCACAAAACCCCAGTAGCTTTTTGCTCTGTAGGGAGAAACATGTGATTAACATCACGGGTAGCTTATGCCTTAAACTGAGTCAAGGCTGAGCCCTGAAACCTATTTCCAGTGCAAGTCTCCAGCTCAGGCATGTGAGAGGTCTAGTGCACACATAGCCAAGGCAAAAATCTGACCTTGCCTGTGCGCCCATCAACAGAGAAAGCAAAAAACCCAAACATGTAATTTGATTTGGAAGGCTAAAGGAAGTAGTTCCAGGGTCCTTTTCTGAAGGTGCTGAGGCTCAAGCCTTCTTGGAACCTACTACACTAACCACCTGATCCTATGGGCTGCCTGCGCTGCCAGAGTCTGGCAGTGTAACCCGCTTCATGGCAGCACAAAACACCAGCCACAGTCGCAAATTGTTCGGTCATTGCCAAAAACAGCAAGAGGTGCAGCATGTATGGCAATGGTTCCAGGAGGCTCTGCAAGCACTGGTAAATTGGGAGGCAGGGAGGGGGCTGTTTGGGAGCCTTCCGAGATGAATTGGGGGAGATCACTCTGACAAAAGTGCACGCCAGATTCTATCCCACATTTTTCACCTCGCTCCCTTTCTCTCTTTGTCAGCTATATAGGTGGGGCATGGATCTGAGAAGACCCAAAGGGCCTCATGAGGCCTCCACAGAGGTAAATACAAAGTAATTTTACTTACCTCTGGCATGCCTCTTGATCACCCCAACCACTGAATGCAGCGCACACACTCCACCAGTGTGGCTGCACCGGCACCAATGGTGGGGGATAGGATTGGGCAGTAAAAGACCTACCCCAGGGGCAGAGGGCTTTGGTGCAGTGACCCACAGATCACAGTGAGTCACTCTGCATGTGTGCAGTCATGGTGACAAGATCTTCTTTGCCACCACTTCTCTGTCTTCTGAAGTGAAACTCTGGGTGGCCACTGTACTTGGAGCAGGTCTCAAGACAGGCTCTTATGCTCTGCCAAGACCTTAAGTGGCCTGGGCTGCTTAAAAAAAAAGGGAGATCTTCCAGGAGCAGCTGTCAGAACAAGCAGAAACCTAGAAGGGGGAGGCAGTGGCAGCAGCAACACAGGGAGTCTGAATGCAGATGATGGATGGCAAGAGATCCTTGACAGATGTCTAAATCTCTTTGAAATAAAAGAAGGTCAGAAGTTGCAATGAGGGTCAGTTCTAAAATGCTTCACATTAAGAGTTTTCCAGCACCCCCACTTTCAACCTGGACTGCTCGGGAGGCTACAGCAAGTGGTGTAGGCACAGAGAGCCCTCCTCACCCCAAAGCGCAATATGATACCAACCCCATAGCATTACTTCTGTACTTTTATTGGCCTTCCTCAAGGTCATTGTAGGTCTATGGAAATAGCACTCCCTTTTTCTCCAGATATCCCGTTATCAGAATACATTCTCCTGGCCCCCCCAACAGACAGGTAAATCACATGATTCAAGAGGCTCCACTTTACAAGCAAAACTTTAACTGATCTCAACTTAACAGAGTTTGGAAATAATGAATGTTTTCTGCTTCATTAAAAATTACTTACTGCATATACATTCTGTGCATGTGTGTCTCCAATCAACTTTAGTGTGTTCAGATTTAACAGACTTTCTGCATTCATGGGCAACCCGTCTCCCATTAATCTGTTAAATCAAGACTTGACTGGACTACTTTTTCAAGTACCACCTTTTTCCAAGTGCTACCGCAGAGGATAGCAGTACACAGGACTTGGTGGCTTGCTCCACAGCTGACCCTGCTGGATGGGAGAGGTTTCTTCAGTAGCAACTGCCTCCTGATCTCTTTTTCACTCTGCACCCGCCTTTCCCAAAGCACAGCCCCATCTTGCCCACTGGCAAACAACAGCTCCAACCATGTCCATATCTAGCAGGGCCAGGCCAGAAAGGCCAAGTACCACCTGCCACAAAATGAAGTACTATGAAGTCGTGTTAGTTGTAGTACTAATACCACTGACTGATGAGCACCGAGTTTATCTATCTGCTGTTACCCCTTCACACCTTTTACACAACATTTGATCCTACTATCCTGCTCTTTGAGTTCTCAGCTATTTGCCTTCCCAACTGGGTAGCCTCCCACAGGATTTCTGCAAGTGGAACAAGGTTGAAAGACTGCAATGCACAAGCCACCTGCAGCTCTTTAACATATAATCTTTATATGCCATTAGTTGTTTGTTTGATTTTCTCTGTAAACCGCTTTGTGAACTTTTTGTTGAAAAAAGCGGTATATAAATGCTGCTAATAACAATCATCATCATCATCATCATCATCATCATCATCAGTGGTTCTCGGAAATATGTTGGCCGAGTTCCTCATTGCATCACAATTAAGCCATTTCTGCCCAACATTGCATAAGGGATCAAGTGTGTATACCTGTAGGCTGGGCAGAAATGGGTTACTATAAAAGGTAAATAAGAAATGTTCATGATTTATAATTATTTACTGGGTACAAACTGAGAGTCTACAGGATTAAAACTTAAGTCTAATTATCATGGTGAGTAAATATATTTAAGAATTTAAATGCTTCTTAAATTTAAATGTCTGCGGCTCTCAAACACCTGAAGTTTATCGTATGTACGTAGCTTTTAGGTGGCCACCCCTGTTATATATCATTATTGTTATTCATCTAAAGCAGGGGAGTCCAAACATTTTGGCAGGAGGGCCACATCATCTCTCTGACACTAAGTTGGGGGCCGGGGAAAAAAAGAATTAATTTACATTTCAAATTTGAATAAATTTACATAAATGAATATATTAGAGATGGAACTTATATGAATGAATGAAGGTCTTGCAATAGCTCCAGGCCTATAAAAGGCCTTGCACAAAGCAAGGCTGGCCTTTTCTTTGCTGCCGCTGCCGCATCACAAACATGAAATAACAAGCAGTGGAGGGAGACCTCATCCCACAGCTCATGCAAGAGGTCGAACAGTTGGCTATCACGCTGAGAACATCACTCGGGCCAACATGGGCTCCATCAAGTCTCTGGAGGGCTAGAGGCTCACTGGAGACTGGGGGCTCCCTGAAGGCCAGATTGGGAGTCCTCAAGGGCCGCAAGTGGCCCCAGGGCTGGGGTTTGGGCACCCCTGATCTAAAGTAATCAGATTGAGACAGAATTTCTATGTTACCGTTTGGAAACTGCCGTGAATGTGCATAAGCTTCAGTCCAACATCATAATAATTATGGGTGATATTTTAAAAAAATATAGTAAATGATAAATGTGATTCAACTGAACATCTCATTTTGCACAGACAGTACTATGTCCATGAACTATGAGATGGACATTCAGGAGCAGAGCTGACATCCTGAGACATAATACTGACCAGCACCACTGAAAATGTACAGAGTGCCTTTTCTTCACCACTGAGTAATCAAAACCAACCCCATCTATCTGAAATTAGGGTGGCAGAGAGACTCAGAGGCATGTGTATCTGTGTATACATCTGCATGCCAAGCTTTGGCACTTTTCTTCTTAAAAATGAAGTGCTGACGTAAGTGATCTATAGAAATATTCTGCAACCAAATCACGCTGCTAGAAAGATTGCAGCCCTTGCTGAAGTGGCTTCTTTTTTCTCTCCTTTCAATTCTCTTCCCTCTTTCTCTACAGCTACAACTAACTTTAAAATGCACACGCTGACTTTCCCATGGAATAACAGTCTGATTGGAGGAATTACAACCCCCTAACCAGACTGACTGGCAGTAAATCTGAAAACAGTAAGCAAGCTGTCAGGAAGAGAAGCCTTGCCACCTCATTTATAATCCTCTACGGTCAGTTTTATAGCTCTCGTAATGCAGTCCATAACCTGAGGTCTTTTTTCTATTTTAATCTTAATAATGTCATAAAACATAATGCTACTGAAATCTTTTTTTTTTAAGGGGAAAAAAAGGAGAAGCAGGTGAATAGAGCAGTGACAAATGCTACTGAGAATTCAGAACAGCAAAAATAAATCTGAATGGGGTCTGGATTATAGACAAGGCACAAGTGGATAAGGGAAGCAGGAGGCTCCCTTGGGGCATCAAGACACTCTTTACAGGGGAATGTTATGGACAATAATTTGGGGTGGGGGAAGAGTTTCAAGGCTGTTGTATTTTAGAACTTTGGACAACTCCTAAACCATTAAGTGCAGACCTGTAAGGTCTTGTTTACCCAGCGTGTTGGTAGCAAAGGCCTATTTGCTCAATCATCACTCTCCCCCTCGCTAAATGTAAGCTATTATTGTATATAATGTAATTGGCAACCACATATTGCAAAGGTATGCGTCGCTTAACGACGGGGTTTCGTTTGCCAAGCCCCATCGTTATGTTGGCATTACGCGAAAAATGCATAACGTCTTTGGGCTAATGGTATATGTCATTAGGAGGCCCCAGAGGTCTCTTCTAGGTTCACTGGACCACCACAGTGCCACAGAATGACCCACAGAAGTGTCCTGAAGCTACTTTCAGTTTCTGGAAGCAAAGCAGAAATAGTTTTCCCAAAGACCAGAAGTAGCTTCCAAAGGCTTCTGCAGGTCATTCTGAGGCCTTTAGAGGCCCGGCATGATCCCAAAAAGGCCTCTGGGACCTCCTAATGACAACATCACCAACACAAAAGTAAATTTTTCTGCATTTTAAATTATTGTACAGTAAAACAACGGACTGTTTGTATATACGGACCATGGTTGGTTGGCAACATACACCTGTATAGAAACTGGTGTTCAATACACACAAAAATCAGCACCCTCAGAAACACAGTGTTTATATACAGGGTGACCCAAAAGTAGGCGGACAGTATGTGGAATAAACGTTATCATTTACTGTCCACCTACTTGTTAGCTCTCTGTTCATGCAAAGCCAGAGACAATGCTAACAAGTTGGTTCATGGAAAGTTGCAGGCAGCTGAGTCACACGGAGACAGCAGAATTACACTGCACCTGTGCCTGCCACACCCTAGTTAACTAAGCAGACTCTGATTGGGTGCTCAGACTACTTAAGCCTCAGTCTTCAAGGTTCCTCTCCAATCCTTAACAGCATGCAGCTCCACCAGTGCAGTAGGTGAAAACTGTGGTACTGCTGCCGGAGACTTTTGACGATCGGATAACTGTGTGTATATATATATGTTGTAAATGACCTTGGACTAACTGACTGACTGTGATTTGTGGATACTGACTTGGATAAGGTAATGCTGGACTGCTGTACTCTACGTGTATGACCTGGACCGTTTTTGACTACTCTATGTGTGCAACTCCTTGCTCTAATATACAACAGCAATTTCTAAGCCTCTGCTGTGTCTGCCGGGTTTTTTTGCACCCTGCTCTACACTGGGACACACCCAAGGTTCCTTTCAACCTTAACATTGGTTATGGGCCCAGGAACTGCTGAATTGGTCCCAGGAACTGCTGCATTGATCCTGTGAGCTGGTGTGCTGCAAGAGCTGCTATTGCTGTTGGTTAAAGCTACAGGTGGCTATAATGAGGGCATGGAGATGAATGCAGTCTCAGCCACCGGGTTTTTGATTACCTGACTAAATGAACATAACTATGCAATCTGGTCTACAAAAGTCTTATTGCTGAAGCATGAATCCCTGTGGAAAGTAGTCATTGATCCACCGGACTTGGGGAGCCCTTGATGAAGAAAACGATGCTGAGCTCATTCAGGCCTACCACAGGGACAATGAAAAGGCTCTGTATCTTATTGGCCTGACCCTGGAGGACCAGCAACTGGTCCATATTGATGGACTGGTCTCAGCAAAGGAATGCTGGGACGCCCTGAGAGCAATATATGTACGGGACAGTGTTGGCGCGCAAATACATCTCATGCAGAAATTGCTCAGGGCACGCCTCCAGACAGGAGGGGACATGCTGAGTCACCTTGAATTCATGAAATGGACTCTGAGGGAACTCCAGGAAAAGGAGCTGGTATTTGGGTCACCCTGTATAATACATATATTTAAAAAGCCTTGAGAGGGCAAATAGAGGGTAGCCTTTGATGGGCTACCTGTGAGGTGGTTGCCTGGGTTCCTGGGGAACTCTAGTCTACGTTGGTGGTGGCACTCCTAAGTGGGTGGGTGCATTCCCCTATTTTCTTTCCTCTCAGTATGAGAGGTGTTCATATTGAGAGTGTTCCTCTCAATATGTACATGGCTGTTGTCCTTCTATAACCTATTTTCCGTCTTCTGAGGATTCTTGTCTCTGGCATTCTAGTTGTTTGCTGGGAGTAAAGGAGATGTTCCAGCTCTCTGGGATCATCTGGGGCTGGGACGACTCCTACAGCAGGAGACAATGCTTTGGATTGGCCCTACATCCTTTTGGTGGGAATGCCCCCCTTTCCTCTCCCCAGAACAGGAAATCCCAGGTAAGAAATTCCTGCTATTTTCAAAACTTTCAACTTCCCGGAAACTCTTTTCACGACCACTTGTCTGCTGTGGAACCTCAGAACATTGCAGAAGGGCACATTATAGGGTGCACTCTCAGCTCACATGGAATACTTGCAAGGCCTGTTGGGCCTCAAAATAACCCCCAGGTAAACCTACTCTGTCTACTTGGAAAGACACTCTACACTATTCAGCAATTGTGCACTGAAGGAGAGCACAAACAATGGAGAGACAAACTGCTTTTCAAGGAAGCTTGTCTACTGTTGCTGACATTCCTGTTGCAGAACCCCAATAAGCTTTGAAGAAATTCCCAGGATTCCCTAGAACACAATACCACTGATCTAAAACATACCAAAAATAGATTTTTTCCAACCTGGTCTCCTAAAAAACAGGACAGGCCAAAAGTTTACATAACACACATAATTAGCTCGATCTACGGCAGGATCATAATGGAAGAATTGCTTTTATACTTAATGCACTCTTCCCAATTTTAAGCTAGCTTCTCAACTGTTTCCTAGCTTTCCAATATCTTTGTAGCATTTCAATATCATTTGTAGCATTTGTGGAAAAGGCTTCAGGAGTCAACCTTGAGGCAAAATCAGGAGCTGGAGTCCCTTAGGCAGTTCGTGGCTGAACACAGTCACGCTCTGGCAACTCCTGCGACGCCGCTGGAACCAACCGTATTGGTTTCTGCCTTTCCATTGGATCATTCCAGCGACGTGGAGAGGGGGGATTTGCTGCATGGGTAACAGCCTATCCTCCATACCTTCTTTTACCCAGGCTTCGCGCACTGGAGAGGACACTCCAACTTTGCCATACGGCGTCGGCACAACACGGGAAGCAGCAGTTACCGGTTATAAGTCTTCACTCGATTGGTGTAGGGCGTGACGCCAGGGGCTGCTTCCGACGGTGGGAGAGATCATTGCATCTCATTGGGCAGCTACCGCCCGCCTTAAGCTGGGCAGTCCCCAGCCAGTAAGGTGTTGCCTCGCCACGGTCCGTTAACCTCACGGGGTGCGTGGGGTTTAGGGTGAAAACCGACAAGCAGATCGACAACTCTGCACCATGCAATAGAAAACAGAAAACTCCTGCCCTAAAGCTGGGCACCTGGAACGTAAGGACAATGACACCTGGCTTCTCTGATGACCTGCAAGCAATAGATGACGCACGCAAAACAGCTGTCATCGACATGGAGCTGAGCAGACTGCAGATGGACATCGTCGCCCTTCAAGAGACTAGGCTGCCAGATTCCGGATCTGTCAAGGAGAGAAATTTCTCATTTTTCTGGCAGGGAAAACCACCAAACGAAACCAGGGAACATTTTGTTGGCTTTGCGGTCAGAAACACTCTGCTGAAATCCATCATCCCACCTACTGAGGGAAGTGAAAGAATTTTGTCCCTGCAGCTCCAGTCATCAGCAGGACCTGTCACTCTCATCAGTGCTTATGCACCGACTCTGTCGTCTCCAACAGAAGCCAAAGACAAATTTTATGATGACCTGGCCACCACTATCTAGAAGATCCCCGTAAAAGAGCCATTGTTCATCCTCGGCGACTTCAATGCTAGAGTTGGTGCTGATAACAGTTCGTGGCCCACTTGCTTAGGTCAGTTCGGCACTGGAAAGATGAATGAAAATGGCCAACGCCTGCTAGAGTTTTGCTGTCATCACGGTCTCTGTGTCAGCAACATGTTCTTCAACACGAAGCCCCAACATAGAGTCTCTTGGAGACACCCAAGATCAAAGCACTGGCACCAGCTCGACCTGATTCTCACCAGACGCTCCAGCCTTCCCAGCATCAAGATCACACGCAGCTATCAGGGTGCTGCCTGCAACACTGACCACTCCCTGGTGTGCAGCAGAGTGAAACTGCAAACAAAGCGACTGTACCACACGAAAAAGGAAGGAAGACCTCGCATTGATACCAGCAAGACCCGGGATCAGAGAAAAGTGGAGGAATTTGCACGAGCGCTTGAGGAATCTCTTCCAGGCCCTGTCGATGCAAACGCATCCAACAGATGGGAACATTTCAAGAATGCCGTTTACAACACCGCCTTGTCCATATTTGGCAAGAAGACCAACAAGACGGCAGACTGGTTTGAAGCCCACTCTGAGGAGTTGACACCAGTCATTGAGGAAAAGAGGAGAGCTCAAGCAGCATACAAGGCCTGTCCCAGTGAGCACAACCTGCAGGTCCTCCGAGCTGCTCGCAGCAAAGTCCAGCAGATTGCCAGGAGATGTGCTAACGACTACTGGCTCCAGCTCTGTTCTGAGATACAGATAGCAGCTGACACGGGCAACATCAAGGGGATGTATGATGGTATCAAGCAGGCCCTAGGTCCAACGCAGAAGAAAATTGCCCCTCTGAAGTCTGCCACAGGCGAGGTCATCCAGGATCGGACGCAGCAGATGGAACGCTGGGTGCAGCACTATTCTGAGCTATACTCCAGAGAAGATGTAGTCACCGAAGAAGCGCTGAACAACATTGAGTGCCTGCCTGTGTTGGAGGAGCTTGACAGTGAACCAACCCTAGAAGAACTTCACGTGGCCCTGGACTCCCTTGCCTTTGGCAAGGCACCTGGAAAAGACAGCATCCCTGCTGAAGTCCTAAAGTGCTGCAAAGAGATCATCGTCACTGAGCTGCATGAAATCCTCTGTCTTTGCTGGAGAGAAGGTGGAGTACCTCAAGACATGAGAGATGCAAACATCATCACGCTGTACAAGAACAAAGGCGACAGGGGTGACTGCAACAACTACCGTGGCATCTCTCTCCTTAGCGTTGTAGGAAAGTTGTTTGCCCAAGTTGCACTAAAGAGGCTCCAGGTACTTGCAGAGAGCGTTTATCCAGAATCACAGTGCGGATTCCGAGCCAACAGGTCCACCACTGATATGGTATTCTCCCTTAGACAACTGCAGGAGAAATGCAGGGAACAACAACAGCCACTCTTTATAGCCTTCATAGATCTCACGAAGGCCTTCGACCTGGTAAGCAGGGATGGCCTCTTCAAGATTCTCCCCAAGATTGGATGTCCACCCAGGCTCCTCAGCATCATCAGATCCTTCCACAAGGACATGAAGGGCACTGTTGTCTTCGATGGCTCCACATCAGACCCCTTTGACATCCGAAGCGGCGTGAAGCAGGGCTGTGTTCTTGCACCAACCTTGTTTGGGATTTTCTTCGCTGTCCTGCTGAAGCAGGCCTTTGGAACTGCAACAGAAGGCATCTATCTCCGGACCAGATCAGATGGAAAGCTCTTCAACCTCTCTAGACTGAGAGCAAAGTCCAAAGTCCAGCTGAAATGTCTGCGTGACTTCCTCTTTGCCGACGATGCAGCTATCACTACCCACTCTGCCAAAGATCTCCAGCAGCTCATGGATCGTTTTAGCAAGGCCTGCCAAGATTTTGGACTGACGATCAGCCTGAAGAAAACACAGGTCATGGTTCAGGACGTGGACTCACCTCCCTGCATTACAATCTCTGCACATGAACTGGAGGTTGTCCATGACTTTGTGTACCTTGGCTCAACGATCTCCGACACTCTTTCTCTCGATACCGAACTAAACAAACGCATTGGTAAAGCAGCTACCACGTTTTCCAGACTCACAAAGAGAGTCTGGTCCAACAAGAAGCTGACGGAACATACCAAGATCCAGGTCTACAGAGCTTGCGTCCTGAGTACACTTCTGTACTGCAGCGAGTCATGGACTCTTCACTCACAACAGGAGAGGAAACTGAACGCTTTCCACATGCGCTGCCTCCAACGCATTCTCGGCATCACCTGGCAGGACAAAGTTCCAAACAACACAGTCCTGGAACGTGCTGGAATCCCTAGCATGTACGCACTACTGAAACAGAGACGCCTGCGTTGGCTCGGTCATGTCGTGAGAATGGATGATGGCCGGATCCCAAAGGATCTCCTCTATGGAGAACTCGTGCAAGGAAAGCGCCCTACAGGTAGACCACAGCTGTGATACAAGGACATCTGCAAGAGGGATCTGAAGGCCTTAGGAGTGGACCTCAACAAGTGGGAAACCCTGGCCTCTGAGCGGCCCGCTTGGAGGCAGGCTGTGCAGCATGGCCTTTCCCAGTTTGAAGAGACACTTGGCCAACAGTTTGAGGCTAAGAGGCAAAGAAGGAAGGCCCATAGCCAGGGAGACAGACCAGGGACAGACTGCACTTGCTCCCGGTGTGGAAGGGATTGTCACTCCCGAATTGGCCTTTTCAGCCACACTAGACGCTGTGCCAGAACCACCTTTCAGAGCGCGATACCATAGTCTTTCGAGACTGAAGGTTGCCAACTACTGTAGCATTTCACTGTGTTGTTAGTATTTCCCCCTGCTTATTCTTTTCTGAGGGCTAAGGGTCAAATAGACAAGATGCTGGAGATCTGTTGTCAGGTCTTTGATCTCCTTACATTTATTTTTAAAGCAGTTGGGGGGGGGGGAAGAGAATAGGTTCAGGTGCTGGGAGAGGTGGGGTTTAATCTTTTCTTTCATGCTATTTTGTCAATACAGATCTCCCACAAGCTATTTGTCCCTCTCCCATCTGCAGCCTTTTTTTTTTTTAATTAAGAGATCCAATCACAGATCTCCAGCCTCACTCTTTTTCAGGGAATTTGGCTTGGCTTTATAAGATACTTAATCAATGGTTCTCTTACAGGAGGTGGCACTGGTGGCGGCAGATTCCTCAGTCTAGTTACCACCTCCGTTCCTTCTCCTATGGGGGTTCTCACCTGACGGGGATGCCCCTTGAAGGGGCTCTGCTTGAAGGGGGCACCAGTGAGCAGAAGGAACAGAGGGCAGCCAGATCGCAAAGTCACTGAAACCTAAGGCGATGGCTTCATGATCCGGCTGCCCTCCCCAGCTCAGTGGTGCAGCACCCCCCTTCAACTGGCACTCAGGGCAGGTGCCCAGACCTGACATACCCTAGATAAGCCTCAGAGTCTGCCAAAGAATAATTGATGGCACTGGGGGAGGGACTGGAATAGCTTTTTCCACAAGTAAAACCTCAGAGTGGTTGCAAATCTGATGTGGGTTGAAGCTCATGGATATAATTTCTTATCAAATAATTGCATGTCTGATGCAATCCTCAAAGACCACAAGCAGGCACAATAGTGACAGCTAACACCTGTTTGCCTGTTCCAGCAACTGTTACTTGGGTATTTTGCTACTGAAGACTGCGCCATATAACTTTCATTGGCAATTAGCTAGGACCCATCTATCTTTCACAAATACCTAATTCTTTTTAAAGCCATCTAAGCTAGCAGCAATCAACACATCCTACAGCAGTGAACTCAAGTGAATTATGCATTATATGAATTACACATTCGTCTTGATTTTCCTTCCTGAACCACGGTGCCTACAGCTATACATCAATGAGAGCCTACCAGTGTGTAGCTGGATACAGACAACTTTTTTTCCCCAGAGAGCTGAAAAAGATTGCTTGTTGCTGTGGTGTGTACACTCGTCTCAAGTAAAATAGGTTTGGCAAGTTTTTCTAGGATTTAAAAACCTGCAAATCCAGGTTGTCCAGAGGCAAAAGTGAGACTAAAGCAATGGTTCCCAAAACTGTGAGCCGTGGCTCCCTGTGGAGCCGCAGAAACCAGGCAAGTGAGCAGCAGAATCCTCACAAAAAACCTACTATCCCATACAATGTATAGGATTGTAGCTCTAATGGAGAGCCATGGTCAGTGGCCCAGTAGGTCAAGGGACCATCCAGTCAAAAACGTTTGGGAACCCCTTGACTAAAGAAACGTGGGTGTGTGTTGCACTATGAAAAACGTCTCTCTCAAATCACTTTCAACTCTCTGAAGAGCTATTAGCTGCCTCCAGATGTTAGAGTACTATTATTGCTCCTTAAATAGACCCCCAGTGAGTAGAAAAAGGTACAGTTTCACATGGCCCAAATGACTGCAACAAAACAGAGAAAAATGCTGACAGCCTTTCCCAGAGCAAACAGTGATAAATGCCAAATGCAAAAAAAGTCAACCTTGTTCTCAGATTCAGCAGTACTGGAACACACAAGGTGAGGGAAAATGGATCTGTTGCTAGGTTTGCACACGTTTTGTGTCATTTGTCAGCCAAGGCACTTGTCTAGGTCACACAAAACATGCGCAAACCTAGCAACGTCTGCCCACTGCCCAAAGCAGCACGTTCCCTTCTCCCCACAGGTTCAGTGCAACTGCACTGAACTGCTGAAGGAGCTACATTTTAATTCAAAGGCCTTTCCAGTGGCCAGACATTCACATGATGGAGACAGGTCATTCACTGCTTCTCAATCTTATTTTAAATGCTGAAATTTTAAATTCCGCCTGATGTATGGCGGTATTGTGTGTTTGTACTTGCTGGTCTTTGACCGTAACAACACACACACACACACACACACACACACACACACACACCTTCTCAAAGAAAGAGCAAACTACAGTTGTGAACAACAAGAGAACCAAGCTTAAAGGGCCAAACCGAACTCAACTACCCAAAACCAGAGTTGGAAGAACAGATCAGTTGAGCCCAAAGTGCAAATCCTAATTATAACTATCCTTGTCAAAGGGCCGCACGTTCTCTCCACTTATGGTATTCTAAGTTATTCCGCCTGTAGTCACTATAAGTGGTTCTCCAATTACTCCTCCTGCCTCAGGGATTCACTGTCCCTGTAAATTATTCCAAAACACATGCTCATCTAAACGCCCTTAAAGTTTTACACAGATGGCAACTTGCCCTCACCCCAGCTACATAATTTGTTGCTCCAGTGCTTCAACTGCTTTCACAGTGGGGTCACTTCCAGATTGAGGGGTTTGTGAGCGGCAGCCTGGCTAAACACTCATCTATGACACTCAGCAGCCCCCCCCCACTGGTGCTATTCATCTCTAGAGTGATGGCCCTGCCAAGACAACCAGGATACTGCCAAACTGGAACTACCGCATTCTGTGAGAGCCTTCCTGTTCATTTTGGTTGATGTACTGATTGTTGGAGACGTTGCCTATTCAAGACATCTGAGAAAATGGTACCACATGTTTGTTCCCCACAAGGAAGCTACAGTAATTCACTTGCTGCACGGATGCTTAGCGCCAGGTTTGGACTGATCCAGCAGAAAGAAATCATCAGAGAAGCTGGCTCAGAGCATCTAGACATCTACTTTCAATTTAAAAAAAATACTGGCTACTAAATGATGACTTGACACGCTGCACGGTGACATGAAAAATCACCCACCTACACCAGGACCAAGCCTGCGACCTAGAGAAATGGCGACTCCGATCCAAAATAGCAGACCCCGCCACTACACGGGACAAACACTAAAGTAGATGAAGACTGGCTACTAAATGATGGGGGCAGGGCATAACTTAGTGCCTCAAAGGTGGAGACTGTCAAAATGTAGCAGGATACAAAGTTCATCTGTTTGTCAGACACCATTACCTATTTTCTGATGGAATACAGTTTTACCAATTGGATGAATGGATGGCTGGTTGGTTGGAAGTCCTATTTTGGTGATGCCTCAGATTAGGGCTGGGAAGAGGATAAAATGCCCAAAGAGCTTATCAAGTGCCATCAGGTCCTACGCATCAGCTTTCCGCACCATTGGGTCTGTTGGTCAGAGAAGTGTAGACCATTCCTGCTAGGAGCTTGCCGCCCTCCTGGCTTGTGTAGTTAAATGATCCTGGAAAGCCAGTTTGCTGGTAATGAGGGATATATCAAGACTTGCAACTTGCCAAATTCCCTCAGTCTGAACAACTGGTGCTGATAGAAACCGCTTGGTTCCAGCTTACTTCTAGCCTATGCACCTGTCCTTGGTCTTTGTGTCTGACATATCTCAGGAGGAGAGAGAAAAAAGAAATTAAAAACGAATCCTTCCTGAGTCCATTTTGCTCAGAAAATAAACCACAACTTTACATATTTTACTAAACTGTTTTGCAAATGACTTCTTGTTGAAAAGAAGATTAAGATGAAGACCATCAACCAATGTGTTCAACTCTGTCTTGAACCCACTACCCAGTTTCATGATATAGGATGGATGCAATTTCACAGTGTCATATCTCCTATAATTGAAAGTGAATTAATATCTCTAGAAAATAGATTTCACTTCTCATTGTTTGGAAGAGAACAACTCCTGGCACTGAAAAAAAAAAGTATGATGGCTGAAACATGGTTCAAAATTAAGGGTCAAAGCAGATGTTACCCAGAACATGAAACATAACTCTGTGGAGCAGGGGTGCTCAATACGTCGATCGCGATCCACCGGTCGATCGCAAAGCAAAATGAGTCGATCGCAGGCTTCTCTCCCGTCCTCGCATCCCTGGGAGTGAGCCCCGCTGACTCTACTGGGGCTGACTCGTGAGTAGACCTGGAGAGGAGCTGCTGTCAGGCTTCTCTCCCATCCACGCATCCCTGGGAGTGAGCCCCATTGACTCTACTGGGGCTGACTTACCTTTCCCCTGTTTTTGCACTGGTATGTATGGAGATCTGCCCCCCCCCAACTTCCATCTGTTGGTTCTGTGTGCAAGGGGTTTTGCACTGGTCTTGCTGTGATGTCTATATAGAGATCTTCCCTCCCCCACACCTTTCCCCTGTTTTTGCACTGGTCTGTATAGAGATCTGCTCCCCCCCCCCACTTGTATTGGAATCGAGGAAGATCTGGTGAGGAGGTAGATGTGGTGTCAGCAGTGGCCCCTTTAAGGGTAAGGCCTGGGCATCCAGCAGAGTATGCTGCACAGCTGCAGCCACTTGAAGGCAATAGGCCCTCAGGGATATAAGAGCACCTGAGGCAGGAAGGGCTCCACTTATTTATGTGAGTCAGCCTTTTCCTACATGAAGATCATTAAGTCCGAGTACCGTTCCACCATGACCGATGAACATTTGGAAGTGTGCTTGAGGCTGGCTGTCAGCAGCTACTGTCCGGACTATGCATCCTTGGCTGATTCACTTCAGTGCAAGTCATCAAAGTAAACTCAAGTAATTACAAAAAATGTTTATAGTTAATTATATTGTGTTGTGCAATATTGGCTCATGCGGTTATGCAAGGTACACCAACATACTTTGTACACATAAATGTTATATGTTATGATGGCGCGAACATTATAAAAAAAACTCTGGTAGATCTCCAGGCCTTGCTGGGTTTCAAAGTAGCTCTCGAGCCAAAAAAGTGTGAGCCCCCCTGCTGTGGAGTATGTTTTTTCTTTTTCCCCAAATAGCATGCCAGAGGGCTGAAAGAGTACAAGATTATGGTAAAGGGCTTCATGATTTTGCCCTACAAAACTCTGACAGTTCCAACCCCAATCATGCACATATTTTTTGGGGGGGGAGGGGGGAGCTCTCATTGTCTTTCAATGTATTTTCCCCCAATTAAAGTAGCATGTTAAGGGGCTGTGATTTGGATAAGAACCGTGGTGAACACAGTGATGTAAGCCCCCTAACCTGCACTGCATTTCAATCTCATCATGCATGCTATTTATGAACACACGTGGGTCACATTATTTGTTCTGCGCAAAGTCTAGCTTGACCCCAACTCCTAGATGTGGACCAGCTATACTGTCAGGAAAATGTCAGTCCTGTCAAGGTAGCTTGCTTCTATCTTGGGTAAAGCAGTTCTCCTTTACCATTAGTATCAAAGACAAAAGCAAAGGATCACGTGTTAGACTGTTTCGCAAAACATAAAACTCTTCTTTGCTTCTTGGACTTGCTATGCTTGCAGAAGGAATATGCCTGGCCTGCGTAGGCTGGAGATAAATGCAGCTTCAAGACAAGTGTGTCATCCCACTCAATAAAGGCTAAGTTACAGCTACCATGCAAGGCCTGGTGTTCTCCCCTGTCACCCCTGCTGGGCGACGGATTTACCTCCAGCTCTCAAACCATCATGTGCTAAGCAAATTAGTATTTGTATAAATTAGTATCACTGCGAAGGTTACAAGATGAAACAGGCAAACACAGGCGGATACAATACTACAAAACCCTACAGACTGTTCAGTTTGGACTAAGGTGATCTGGGGTAATTATCAGAATCTGTTAAGTGAACACAGTCATCTTGTTTTAGAAGTGGCCACAATCCATTTTTCACTTGTATGAACCCAAATTCAACTCTGTTTCAAAGACTGCCTTGAGTGCATACATATCAGAAGCTGAATACTGGTTTAGCAGTCAGTCTTTCCCCACCCCCCACCCCCTTTTCAGGAAACCTGTTTATCTTTTTATTTTTCTAAGTGTCATATGCATATTTATCTGCTTATGTAGTCATTTTTTTTAACCTAATTTTAAAAAAATTGCAAAGAGTTTAAAAACTCAGTTGCAACATTGCTCTGGGATTTCGGGATAGCAGGAGTGAGTGTGTGTTGGCATGGCTGGCAAGCTTCAGTCTCGAAAGACTATGGTATAAGCCTACAGCACCCGGTATTCCCAGGCGGTCTCCCATCCAAGTACTAACCAGGCCTGACCCTGCTTAGCTTCCGAGATCAGACAAGATCGGGCATGTGCAGGGTAACAGTTGTAGTCAATTGGCACCACCCACAGACATCTTTTCACTGTTCCAACTCTGACAAGCTGCAAGCTGCAAGACAGAGGGGAGGTGTTCTTCTTTTCTCAACATTTACCCTAGGAGAAGAAAGTCTGTGTTTGGACCGAACACTATGAGGGTATTTCTAAACTGTCCCACTAATCCACATGTGTTATGTCTATCTTCACCTTAAAAGGAATGTTCTTATGTTCTTATTCTTAACATAAGAACAGCCCCACTGGATCAGGCCATAGGCCCATCTAGTCCAGCTTCCTGTATCTCACAGCGGCCCACCAAATGCCCCAGGGAACACACCAGATAACAAGAGACCTCATCCTGGTGCCCTCCCTTGCATCTGGCATTCTGACATAGCCCATTTCTAAAATCAGGAGGTTGCACATACACATCATGGTTTGTAGCCCGTAATGGATTTTTCCTCCAGAAACTTGTCCAATCCCTTTTTAAAGGCGTCCAGGCCAGACGCCATCACCACATCCTGTGGCAAGGAGTTCCACAGACCAACCACACGCTGAGTAAAGAAATATTTTCTTTTGTCTGTTCTAACTCTCCCAACACTCAATTTTCGTGGATGTCCCCTGGTGCTGATGTTATCTGAGAGTGTAAAGAGCATCTCTCTATCCACTCTGTCCATCCCCTGCATAATTTTGTATGTCTCAATCACGTCCAATAATATTTCCTCAAATTAAAAAAAATTCTGATTTACCCACAGAAAAATATGTGAATATTAATCTTAACATTCCAGTGACACAGGAGTCTCCTGAGACTGGTGTTTTTACTTCAACAAAGATTGCATGAGAGGAGTATGGTTTGGGTGTGTGTGTGCAATTTTCTTTCCTGAAGGTTTTGAAAAAATGCTGGACCATAACACCCACACCCAAAGTTTCTTTTTAAACTTTTTGATGAAGCAGTGCTTGTGGGGAGAAAGAGCTGTATAGTGTTGCACTTGAACAAGAGGCCTTATCAGTAAAATAAAACCCATGTAGTGATCCTGCCCACTTACTTGTCTCCTTCCTCCACACAGGCTCTTGAAGCTAAACAAGGCTCTTCTTTTCAACTGGGATAGCTGGACGAAAGCACTTCTGTTAACACAAACTTCCAGGTTTCACAGCCATGCAGATTTTAAGTCACTACACACAACTTTTCCCTAATCCATACCTCCAATGGATCTGAGCTCTCCCACAAACTTTCTCAAGGAGTTGGAGAACTTGGGGCTTCTGAGTTTAGAAAAAGAGATATACCAGTAGCTATGAAAAGGGAACATGAGTGATGTTTATACAATTATGAAAAGAGAGTAGGCGGTGCAGGGGGGAAATATTTTGTTCTTTTATAGAAACCAGCATTAGCTGCCTAATGAAATTGATGGGCAATAGATTTAGGAGAGACAAGAAGCTGCTTGGCATTTCATTGATTTTGGTTTAATATTTTATGCTGTAGTTGGTAGTGGATTTTAGACTACTTTTTATGTTGTTTTGTTTGTCAATCTGTTCTCTTATTCATTTGGATTTATTTTTTTTAAACTTGTGAACTGTTTTGCATAACTCTGATTTTATGAGAGTAGTATATAAACATATTCAATAAAAATATTTTGGCACACAACACATAATTAACATATGCACTCCATTGCTAGAATGGCTCTGAAAAAGTAAGCTTAAAAAAATGAATAATAGAGGCTGGACCTCTCAATAGCTATTAGCCAGGTAAATTTTCACAGACATCATCTCTCTCAGGGGTGCTCACACTTTTTTGGCTCGAGAGCTACTTTGAAACCCAGCAAGGCCCGGAGATTCACCGGAGTTTTTTTTACAATGTTCGCGCCATCATAACATATAACATTTATGTGCACAATGTATGTTGGTGTACCTTGAGCCCCACATACTCAGTGGGGCTCAAGATACACTTACAGGACTTACTCCTGAGTAGACATGCCTAGGATTAGGCTGTGAGGCTGCAATCCTAGCCACACTTACCTGGGAGTAAGCCCCATTGAGTACAATGGGCCTTACTCCCGGCGTTTCCTCCCAGAGGCACCTGAAGGGGGGGTCGGCACTCCGCGATCTACTCATTTTGCCTCGCGATCCACCTATTGAGCACCCCTCTCTGCTTGGGACCAGCAAGAGGGGAGGGTCTTTTGCCTTCATGCCTTGCTTGAATGCCCCCGAGAGAAAACTGGCTAGCTCCTATTAGAAATTGGATCCTAGACCTGACCCAGCAAGGTTGCTTTTAAGGGGCTTCAACATCTCTCTAAAATGCTGTTCCATACACACAGTAATGTCTTCATCCACCTCAGTAAATGCACAGGTGGCCAAATTTGCTTAACGTAAGTGTCACATACAGTAAACTTCAGATGTTTGAGAGCCACAATAATTAAGAAGCATTTAAATATATTTACTCCACAAGAACATTACACTTATGTTTTAATCCAGTGGACTCTCAGTAAATAATATATTTAATAATTAAATAAAACCAGGTAAATAACCATGAAGTTCAAAAATTTCTTATTTACCTTCTATATGAATTGTGATGCAAAAATGAGCTCAGCCATTATATTTCCACAAGCCACACATTATATGTCACAGAGCTACATGTGGCTTGTGAGCCACGGTTTGGCTACCCCTGGCATACGACACGAGACACGCTTACAATTGAACAGATGCAAACCCTAGTAAACCCCTTGTAATGTTCAAATCCAGCAAATAGCACATTCTGTATGAGCAGTTCCCCTCACTGGAAATGTTTGGGCTCTTCTAGCCGAGGAGAAAGCTCACTGGTTTTGCACATTACGTTAGATGGGTTGCCAAATGTAGGCATCCCAGCCAATTCAAACCAAACCTGGAGAAAGGGGATGCCACCCTCAGCATCTTCAGTCTACTGTACCGGAAATTTTTCTTACCGTAAACGCTGCCAAAGGCGAGTGCTTCCACCCCTCAATTGGGGCCACTTGCTCCACCTCGTCTGAGCAAAGGAGAGCCAGGGAGGAAGAGCTGGCACCCTTATCACAGAGCCAGCCAAGAGGTCCTGATCTTTTTCGTCTTACAGACTGGAATTCCTTCAGTCCTAATTCTAGCACTACTAACTAAAGAAAAAACACAACAGCCAGGTTTATCCAGCAGCAAGGTTTCGGCAGGCAAGCCTTAGACATAAGACGCCCGCAAGGAAAACCCGACAAGTCCTTAGACTGGTTACAGGGCAGAACAGGTGCCAACTGGCGCTTTGTAACTGAAGCAATTGCTGCCTGCCAAGAACATGCGGAATGCACTTGACATCAGACCTATAAGAGAGAAAAGACGAATGGGAAGTCATCTCACGCCGTCCCCTGTAAGCCATGGGTCTTGAGGTCACACTCGGACAACACTCGCAACTACAAAATCCGAAGCCTGCTAGAAAACCTTAGAGATGCACTTGAATGGTACTCCCTTATCTGCCTTTGCCAAAGAAGATGGGCTGCTTAATGTTGTGTACAGGGAAAGGTCTGTGGCTACTCAGGGGTAAGAAAAAAGGCATTCAGCCCATGTGTATGGGGCACCTTGATTATGCTAGGTCCCAGAACTACAGGTGGCCATGTCAGCACTTTTTGGAGGCACAGTACATTTACTGTGGTGCTTTTGTGCAGGCACGAAAGCATTGGGCCTGTTGGCTGCTTCAATTTACATCAGATATGGACAAACCTCCAGAACAGAACTGGAATGTGTCCTGTGAACTTAGTGTACTTCACACATTCCAAGGGTTAGCCAAGATATCAAAAACCAGTTTCCAGGTTGAATACCAAGCATAATATTGAGCTTTCCTGAACCTTCTGATTAAGTTAAGGTTTTATCGGCACATGTAACAAAATGAGGTGGTAAGAGGGCTGAGGTGGTAGAAAGAAGCATAGTACTTCAGAAAGCAGAAAGCCACTGCCAGTAAGCATAGAATACTGAACTAGATGGACCAATTGTCGTACTCCCGATATTCTCAGAATGTGAGTTGCAACTAGCTATAATATTGGAGGGAAGGTGTCACATAAATTTCTATATTGTTTTTCAAGGGCCACAGTTTCAAGTTTTCCAGGGTGGGCTCTAGTAGGGAAAAAAAATGGTTCTGAAGCTTTTCATTGTGGTTCCAAGCTGTATTGGTTAGCGACTGTGCCATCAAGATGCACAATTCCCTTTCCAGTCCCAGAAGCAGCTTTTTCTAAAATCTTTATTGAGCAAAACAAAGAGTCACAGCCTCCTTGACATGTAAGGCAAGGGGGAAGACACAGGGCTAAGGTAATGACAGGAGTTACAGATGTATTCTATGAGTGGGTGCAAGGTGGGAAGCAGTTCTAAACACCACCAGCAGGGAATTGAATCTGGGCTGCAGCAATCTGAAGATAAGTTGCAGCAAGACTGCTTGGTTTCACACTTCAGTCTCCTGTGGCATCATTTACAAAAAGTTTGTAGCAACAAATATTACAAGGTGTCAGAGGAGAAACTGAAAGGAAAATAGTGAAGCAAAAAAAAAATCAGCAAAAGCCTTGATGAAAATTTGCCTTTGAAGAACATATTGCTGAGAACTGGAGAAGGTAGAAATGAGGATTTGAGTGGAACCACATTGCAAGTGGAGCAGATAAGAAGGATGAGATACTTCAGCCAGCACTATTTCTTCATATGGTACACTAAGCAGCAAGATAACTATTGAACACTTTTCAGCCTGATGGCCATATAGATAAGGGGAAAAAAGATCAAGCTTTGATTAATAAATATGAAACACCCTGTGTGTGCGCCAGGAGAAAAGTTACAAATGAAAGCCACAAATTCTTCACATGTGGCTGATTTCCATACTCAGCTTCCTGGGGTTTATGTCCAAGGATGGGAACTTGAGTCAGGTGACTTGAGTCCAAGACACAAACACACATGATCTTTGTCATGTACACTCCTGTCACATGTGTCAATGACTTTCAGCCTGATGGCCATATAGATAAGGGGAAAAAAGATCAAGCTTTGATTAATAAATATGAAACACCCTGTGTGTGCGCCAGGAGAAAAGTTACAAATGAAAGCCACAAATTCTTCACATGTGGCTGATTTCCATACTCAGCTTCCTGGGGTTTATGTCCAAGGATGGGAACTTGAGTCAGGTGACTTGAGTCCAAGACACAAACACACATGATCTTTGTCATGTACACTCCTGTCACATGTGTCAATGACTTTGGCAGACTCGAGTGAGGTCACTGACTCAGAAATGAGTCCCATGTGTACAGACTTGAGTCTGTTTGTGTCTGGGTGTGCTTGCTTACTTTTTTTGCAGCATGAAAGAACTCATGGGGCCATCATTCAGACCAGGTGAGCAGCAGAGATGTTCCAGCCAGAAGGCAGTGAAGGATTAATGTTTTGGTTCCGCATCAAGCAGGAGGCGGGAGAAGAGAGAGGTGAGAGCGGGCTCTCCTGTCCATCTCAGAAAGAACTGATCATTGGATGAAGGTTTTTCCCCTGGACAAGTGAGGGGAAAAGGCAGGGAGAAGTAGTTCCTAGCCAACTCATGAAAAACTCATGGCTCCAGCAGATTCATTGACTGGCCGGCCACAATGGGACTACTTCTGAGTAGAGCTGCAAACGATTGGGTTGTACTGGTAAATACTGCCAGTTGCTGTGCGCGATCCTCCTCCCCCTTGCCTCTTCTGTCCTCGCCCTCACCCAGTGTGTCCCACCCTCTCCAGCCTTGCCAACCTCAGGCGCCTTCCAGTCCCTGTTGCTCCATGCCCTGGCATGCCTGGCACTCTTTCTGAAGGCATGATGTGAATGGGGGTGGAGGTGTTTCATCGCCTGGGTTTGACAGGAGCTGATTGGCGCTTCCTGCATTTGTTTACAGATGGAATGGGGAATCAGGGGAGTATTAAATGAGAACTCTGACACATACACACACACACACACACACACATATCACCAGGAGCTCCATTTTTTCCTGCAGAGCTGTGCTTGACACCTGATTTGAAAATAGAGTCCCGAACACACTCTGGACTGCCCATTAAGTCGAGTCAAAGGGAGCAGGGACTCGAGTCAAAGGGAGCTGCGGTGGATTTGCATATCGCTACCTATGTCTATATACTAAGAGTTACAAAGTCAAGTTTATACTTTAGGTGACAGATTTGCTGCGGTCATTTAACACAAAATCACTATGACAGCTGTCTCCACCTCCACATTCTGTGGCTGCTCCTCACTGGGAAAATGTTTGCCTTTGATTGTAGGTATGGTGATATCCAATGCTTATATTAGGCACACACACAGAGAGAGAGAGAGAGAGAGAGAGAGAGAGAGAGAATTTCTTAGAAATATTTGGCCTCAATTCACCACAACAGGTTTTATTGGCAAACACATTATGTTTTGACATATCCGATTTACAAATGAATGCCAAGACTGGTTTATAAGGAAGATTCTCCCACCACTACCGTGTTCCACAAACTCATCTAATAAATTGGAAGCAGCAAATGCTCTATTGCTTGACAAATGTGATTAAGTCCTTGTTTCGCTAATGAGGAATCCTAAAGAGATAAAAATAAACATAAACCCAGCAGAATTAAAATCCAAAAAAGTGCAAGGATCTCACAGAGGCTGCCAAGAACTAAAAAATGCTTCTTTGCTTTCAAGTCACAGGCGTCACAGTCACATCAGAGAATTCATGAAAGCCAAGATTTTTTACAGGTCAAAATGATAAATAACGAGTCAAGGTTATACTCATTACATTTTATGAACTATGAACTCCTGCTTCCCTGGCAGGTTCTTGGGCCTCTGACTTGTGGGAAGGGGAAAGGAGGCAGGCTGGTTGAGATTGGCAACACCTGGAAGGAGATGGCTGAGCCAACAGGATGAAGCCTGATTGCATTCCTGCTTCCCGTGCAGGTATCTGGGGCTCTGACTTGCCTGGGAAGCTGATACAAAACATCCAAGGAGAAGGGATGGCAACAAGGTGCAGGGCTTTCTCTGTTGTGGAATAATGTCTATGGAATGAGCTTCCACAAAATCTCAGGATAGCCCCCTCTTTTTAAAGTTTCCTGTGGTGTTTGAATACATCTATTTTGCTTAACCTTTGAGGGTAAAAATACATCTATTTTGCTTAACCTTTGAGGGAGGATGACCCCTTGGGTCAGTGGCATTCCTTGCCACTGGAGATGCCACCCAACCATGCCCACTACCTCCCCCTGGAGTTGTTCTGAGGGCCAGGAAGGATGCACTCAGTCTCCCCAGCTCTCAGAAGACCTTCTAAGGCCTTCTGGGGGTTGAAAATAATCACTTCTGGTTTTCAGCCTCCAGAAAGTGTTCAGTGATGGGGAAACCATATGCAGCCTCCCTGGCTCTCAGAATGACTCCAGGGGGGAGGTAGCAGGTGGGAGGGTGGCAAATGCCACCCCTTTCCCTTGGCCACCCTGGACCATGCGACTCCCTGGACACCCCACCAGGTATACCACTGCCCCGGGTGATCTTTTTTTAGTCACTATGTTAATGCGTGACAATCCTTGCCTGCCACTTGAATTGGTGCTCTCCCTGACAAGCAGATCTGCCCAAAGACTGGCTACAGCTTTCTTGGCTGGAAATGTCTTAAGCACAGCCAGCATAAATCTGTAATACAGCTAAACCGTTGGCACCAAGAGGAAGGAGTGGTGGTAACGGGGGAGGGAAGGTAGAAGAACAGACCAACTTAACAACCAAGAAGTCCATCATTGATGTTTGTCTTCACATACGTTTGTTCTGAGTCAAGATTTGCCCTCTCTGAACATCAGCTCTGGAACCCCAACTCAGAACCATGAAGAGGTTTGTAAAATATGAGGCCATGACTCTGTGCCCCACACCAGCCCCTCTACAAGAGATGGGAAACATGAACACTGATGGGAGGAATTTAATCTACTAGGGAAGCAAGGGCCACAGTTTTGAATTCTCTCTCTCTCTTCAACAACTGCTTCTTCCCAATGTACTGGAACTTTGCACTAACTTCTCACCCTCAGTAACACCTGAACAATGGACATAACAGCCCCTCTCACACAGTCCTTGGGGGAATTATCAACTTTTCTTCAATATATTTTCCAGAGGATAAATGGTTCATGGTAACTTACACATGTTTAAACCTGATGCTTGTGAACTTGGGGGTCTGTCGTTAGGTTTTTGCATTCCCCTCCTTTCATTTCTGCTGTAAAAGACTCAGCTGTTTATAGTAATTAAGGTCCTATGACTGTAGTGAAGCAAGGCCTTTGAACAGTTTTCTTGTTTAAGAGACCCTTTAATTTGTAGAGGAATTTTTAAGAAAAGTAGCTTTCCCTGCAAAATTATAGATATGGTGGCAAAACCCAAATGCCAGTTATGTAACCTGTGAACTGTTTTTGCAAGCATTTTGCAGTACATCGTTGTCATCTGTAAACACTAATATGAACCTGCATTTCTTTCAACTAGGGAGACAAGGAATGACTGTGCTACAGCCTTCTTTCCCCCTGCCAGGAGCTCAGTCAATTGCAGGCAATTCTGTTGACAGAACCTTTTGATTGCTGTAGTATATTCACAATTGATGGTGCTGGCGCACTTCCCAACATCCACACCGCTGAGTGCTTAAAATAGGATGGTGGGCGTGCAACCTGATGCAGCCAACTGTGCAGGCTGGGCTCCTCTGCTCCGTCACTACGAGAATATGCTCTTCCCCCAGTACCCCATCCCCAAAATTAACTCCCTCAGACCATTTGCCGAGATGGCAATCAACTCTCTTGGAAGCTGCTGCAGTTGGCTCGCTCTCATCAGCATAATAAAGATGTGTGACCTTCATCGGTGACCGGTACATAAATCCAGAAATGATTAGATGGGCGTGAAATGTATGACTCAGGGCTTTTGAAGTTTGAAGAAGTCTCCACCTTACCCTCAAGGCTTGCTATAATATTTCTCAGCACTCCTCACCTTCAGCCTAGCCACACGTCATGTAGGCTTGCTCACCTGCTGCTACAACCAAATCTTTCATCAGTACCAATACTGTACCAGATGCTGTAAAAAGAGCTCGAACTGGCATGCCCCCCTCCCCCCTTGATTATAAACCCATCAAAGGGTTTATAATCAAGGTTAGGCAGAAGAGACAGGTATTCCCTGGAGGAGACTGTAATGGGGGGGAATGCCACTGACTGCAGAAATAGCCTTTGCATTTTTATTAACAAACCAAGTAAGGCATTCTGCACCTGCCTTTCTCCACAAAAGTGCATGGATTCTCTGTGGATTCCTATGAGAAAAGGAGAGAAGCTGATGGGTCACTATGGAGGTAAAGATGGGAAGGGAACAACAAAATGCACTTTGTAAACTTTTTCAGCATTAGTCCCCATCTAATGAGTCATTTTCATGCCACACAGTATGGATATCAGTCTAAATATTCCAAATTCAAGACATTGTTCTGAGGCTGGACACAATCAGTAACACTATGGCTGCTGCGTCACAATTCACTGTTGAGTCAACTCTTACTAACATATAGTCAGGAAGGATCAGCTGATATTCCCTGAATAATTGGAAATCTCTCCTCTGCCTTTGGAAGGTGACTTCCTTCAACTGGTAGGAGGGGCAGAGAAATTATGCATTGTTGCTGTTTGAACCGGGATAGACAGGCAGCAGCAAAGAGGTAGGAATTCTTGACCTGGTCCTGGCTGGAGTGTAAGAAAGGGGGCTACATTGCTGCTTTGAGAATCCAAGACACAGTGGCATCACTAGCAGGGTGCGGCCTGCAATGGGTGATGCGCACCGGGGGGTGTTTGTGTGAAACTACTTGTGACAAAATCACTAAAATCATGGTTTGTAGGAATAATACCATTCAATGTGTAATTTACTGCAGAATGCAATGAAAAAATTGGAGTGAAATATCTCAATTCTATCAAAAGTTATGGACAAAAAAACAGAAAACAAAAAGGTAACTGTCTTATCTAACTAAAAAGTACATTTCTTTAATTCAAAACGGACCAAGGAGACTGATGGCTCGAAGAGCCAATGAGATGTTATAACAGAGCATGGAACCAATAAGATGTTAGTAAGATGCCCCCCCCCGGAGGGGGGTGACACCACTAGTGACCAAAATCGCAGTTAACAGGAATTATATACCATCATGTTATCTACCATTTGATGCATAATTTACAGCAGAATACAATGAAACAAACCACTTTGAAATATCTTTATTCTATCAAAAGGTATGGCCAAAAAAACAGCAGGGTGAAGCAATACTACATCACCATACCCACCACCTGCCCACTGCATGTGAGAAGGTCCATGATGAAGTGATACGCTTGCCTTCCACTCTGGGTGATGCAAGCCCCAGTGACGCCACTGCCAAGACAAGTAGTTCTGTTGCCTGCTCAAGTAGCTCTGCTGGTATCTTTGCAAGCACAAGCGTGCATTGCTTAACCACAGACTGCAAATACAACAGTAGTCAAAGCACAACAAAGAGGCTCTTAATTAGGCAGGTCTCCCACAGCCTGCAACAGAGTGCCTGATTACACAACAAAGAGGCTCTTATTGCAAAGAAGAGGCCATCTATCTCCAGTAGCCTGTGCGGCCAGCTAGTGTCTGGCAGGAAGTGTCTGTTTACGCAACAACGGCACTAGATTGGGCTGAATGTTCACTTAACAACCTAATGGCATAACAGGGATCGGAGAACATATCCCCATCATTAAGTGACGCACACCTGTACAACGAACTGCAAAGACAACTTAAGTCTCCAGTGCTTTATTCAAAAGGAAGTGATAGTCTATTGCATGCAATCCTGGTCTTCTCCCTGCTCAGAGAAATGAGGTGTATAACACTGGCATCAGCAATTGAATTTTTGTTTCTTTGGAGAGAAACTGTGAGCTGGTAAAGGAGTCAAGGTGGGGCAACTTTTGAAAGGGAAGAGTGGTCTCAGCATCAGCTGGAGTACTTCCGATGGTGGGAGAGCCCGAATTGGCCTTTTCAGCCACACTAGACGCTGTTCCAGAACCACCCTTCAGAGCGTGATACCATAGTCTTTCGAGACTCAAGGTTGCCAACAACTTCAAAGCAAACCTGGACACTTCCCAAATGCAGCTGAAACACAACCTCAGTCTGAAGAGGAGAATCCTGATAGTTCATCAGCAGCCACAAAGGAAGCCCAGCCGATGAGACCTCAAGCTAGGACTGGTTGAGGAGATCCCTGTGATGCATGAGCAGCTGATGAGGTCAACCCAAACTGGACCTGTGAACTCCACTTTGAATGACAAACCAACAACTGTGAGACCTCAGTATCAACGTTTAAACTGGAAGAAACCAACATAAACTGAGAAGCATCTGGCTCAGGACGTCTGGTGGAGAAGCATTCCTGGCTAAGGGATGACGGTGCAAATGTTTCAGGTCATCCAAATGGGGACACCACAGAATTTGGTAATGAGCATAAAAGTCTTGTCAACCAATTAGAGAGCCCCAAAGGCAGCACAGGAAAATGCACACATCAAGGACATTTAGAGAAGGATACAACATATAGGTGTTTCTATGCTAATACCAGAAGCCTGTGCTAAGTGAAAGCATTGACACAGAAGCCACAAAGGAGACCTGGTGGAATATTATTATTACTGCATATAAACTCCTACTTGAAAGGACTGGAGTGGTGCTATCCAAGAGGGTGTGTCCAATTAGCCACACAGATTTGCTATGGTCCATAGCCTATGGATAGAAATATCAACCTTAGCACTGGGGACACGCGATCCCTCCACCCACTATAATGTGGGTGACCTTCATATAAAGGGGGATAAAACCTCAAGAGGTAGCAATGAAAAATTACAAGTGCAGCTTCAGTTATCCCATACTGACTGAGTAAATGCAAGTTCAGGTTACAACGAGAGATAAAAATGCTAGATATTATAACATGATTGCGCCTCGGAATACTTGTGCCTCGGAAAACCACCATTTCCCAAAGTGGCCAATGAGACACCTCTGGGAAATGCACAAGCAGGGCATGAAAACAAGAGCCCACTCCCACTGCCACTCCTCGACAACTGGTATTTAGTGGAATAATGCCCTGAGTCTGAAGGTTCCATGCAGCCACAAAGACTTAACCATTGATGGCCTTGCCCTCCAATGAATGTGTCTAATCCCCATTTTAATGCCTTTAGGGAGCCATTAGATATTTGATTTTCTCTGTAAACCGCTTTGTGAACTTTTTGTTGAAAAGCGGTATATAAATACTGTTGTTGTTGTTGTTCTGAACGAATGGTCATCACCACATCTTAAGGTAGCAAATTCCATACATTATTTGCTGTATGTAGAAGCAACTCCTTCTGCCCTGTCCTAAATCTTCTGCCAACCAGGTCTACTGGAGACTGAATTTTAGTACAAAACCTAGAGGGGGTCTTTGTAGAACTGGCAGCTATCAATGAACTTACAGGTCTCGCATACCAAGATTAGTGCAAGGCAAGGTGGGAGATCCAAAGAAAAAATTATTTAACAGAGAGACAGTTTGATGAAGATTTTCATATAATCTTCAGGGAACTGTATCCAGACAGCCTTGCTGGAGTGGAAAGAATAGTGAAAGGAATGGAGTCCAGCTGCCATGGAGATACTCTAGGTTTTCCTGCTACAGGCAGGTGTTGGACCAGATGACCATGTGGGTCCATTCCAACTCTATGATCCTATGAAATTCCCAGACAAAGAAAAGCAGGGTTCACCAAGGAAATTGTGTTGAGCAACCACAAGCCTCTCTCCTCCCCGCAGCTTGAATGGGGACCATAGCCGCCCTAAACAGATGCCTGGAGTTTGGGGACCGATTAGAATGTCTTGATAAGAAAAAGAAACTTGGATGAACTGACTATGGCACAAGATTATTGAGAGGGCTGAAATTTGAGGGTTGGCACAAGACTGAGATTTACCATTATCCTTTTGAAGACGAGCCAGAGGAGGAAACTCACATGTGCCAGCAGAATAATGCAGTGGCCTGAGTGTTCCAATAGGAACCGGGTGACCCTACTCTGCCATCAGTCTGGGTGACCTTGAGTCAATCACTCTCTTTCAGCCTAACCTACCTCACAAGGTTGTTGTGAGGATAAAAGGGGAGGGTAAAGAATACTGTACTGCTTTCAGCTTAGTGGGTGAAGAGCAGAATATACAGTAAATGAAATAAAACAGACATTAACAACTTCTTCTGTGTAGGAGAAAAATACAGTATGTTTTGTTTGTTTAAAATTACGTTGGTTTTTTTTTAATAATTGCCCACAGCACAGAGCTGGAGGGAGATTATGGTGTTGCAAAATAAGCATCTCAACTATGACTTTCTTATGTGCTGCAGATGCAAAGATCAGATAATTTTTGAGCTGGAGGTTAGCTGGTCTGGAAGCAGCTTGAGGGGGTGGGGGACACAGGTCCACATGGCTGCTTTGGGAATTTGCAGCAGAATCAAATGTTTTTGCTGCCTGCTACAGGAGCCCATTTGCTTCCATGACATTCTATATGTGCATTCATATAAAAAAACAGATACTGTATTAGAGACACACCATAAACTCCCAGTGTGCTTACTGAAACTGCGTGATACGTTCCCTGGAACTTCTCTTGCCTGGGGAGGCGTGGAGGACGTAATCCTTAAGAATTGAAAGCAATCTGAGAAAGGTTTGATTCCATGCACCAGCATTTCTCAAACTTTGGGTCAGGACCCAACTTGCTAGGTCGGGACCCAATTTCTGGTGAGTCCCACAGAGCCTCCAAGGAAAAGAGTGATGGAAAGATCAGATTAACCGCCTTAAGCCCTGAGGCTATGCAAAAATCAGATAGCTGCTAACCGCCCTGCAAGAAGCTGAGCTCCTCCAATGTGCAAGATAGCTGCTAACCGCCCTGCAAGAAGCTGAGCTCCTGCTGTTTACAAGCTTATGTAAATATAGGGAGAGAAATGTTTGAGCATCTTTTTTTTAGGTGTATTTTTTTTCTCTAAGTTCATCAATGACAGGGAGTGGGGTCAAGCTGGGTCACACAACTCAAGCCTTGAGGCTATTCATGAGGGCTGCCTCGTTACAAGAAATGGATCAAGTTTTTTGCCAGTGATAAATAAAACATTACTTGTGAATAAATAAAAATATTTTCTGTCTGGATTACCTTTTTTCAAAGTCTCATAATGATAAGTGGGTCCCAATATAGTGTCATTTTTAAAGAGTGGATCCCAGTGCTAAAAAGTTTGAGAACCACTGTAAAACCTGTCAAACCTGTTGACTAGAGGAGGCATGCATATCACAAGCGGTAATTCATCTTTCAAGCTGCCTTCTGAACTCCCTGAGAAAGGTAGGGTTTGTCTTGAGGTAGGTTTAGCAAGCCACCATCAGACAACCGAATGCTTCCTTACAAGAAACACTCTCCGCTAATGTTGAATGGGGGGGGGGGGGGGGAGGAAATGTCACAGTACTGGAATTCCCTAGAACACCTCCTTTTACCACTACATGGCAACACACTGCCCCTGTCCTATCAGCCCACTTCCCCATCACAAATGTTTCCTGGCAAAGTGAATAAAAAGAACGCAATTTTCCAACCAGCATTTATTCCTCAGTCCTTTTCAAACTGTTGTAAAGTGGAAGAGCAACAAAGAAAATTAGACTAGGCAGGTGATAATTAATGGCTTGGGTTCTTGAACATCTCCAGCAGATAAACTAATAAAATTATACATATATCTTAGCTGGAGGAAAGGAAAAATTTGCAGGAAAGGGAAGCCCCTTGTTTAATCACTTCTAGCATAACGCACGTCTCGAATTGATCAGCAGTTGTGTCTCGGCTGTCTTAATTTATTTTTAAATACAATAAGTGCCTACAGGGGCTGTCTGTATTATAATTCTTTTCTTTTTGACTGCAGAAGACAAACAAAAAAGAGACACACGCCACTAGAATATACAACATTTTATGTGTGCGTGTAGGCACCCTCAAGTAGGTATTCAACAAATCCAAACTCCACTTGTTTTGGTAATGTCTGGAATCAGCACCTTCAAGTTGTATACAGACCCCAGTGCCACTGGATCCATCACTACCTGTAGGGCAGGTACACCTGCAGCATCCTGTTCAACACTGAAGGGCTAAGGATCAAGGTTGAATACGGCGGGAACTGCCATCAGGAGAACTGGATGCCATGACAAAATCCCATTCTTTTAACAAGTCCTACACAGTGCTAAGACAATAGAACAGCAATTTGCAATCAGTGTGCTGCAGCCTACACATTGCAATCAGTGTGCTGAGAATGGTCCACCAATGTGCCACGGGAGTTTAGGGGAAGAGTCATTTATGAGTAGGGCTATTGGGGGATGTTAGCCCACCACTGGCAGTGTGGTGTACCTTGTCAATTGCCCAAAAATTCATGGTGTGACCTGACAATTATAGTGCCTTGTCAGTGCGCTATGAGATGAAAAAGACTGAAAAATCGCTGCAATAGAGACATTTAAAGAAAGGTGTCAGACTGCCCAGCAAACTGAAGAGGCTCTGTGTTCCTACAGCTAACAGGCAGTGGGCACGTGGGTTATATGGATATTTTCCATATTAGCCTTAGCTTGTCTTACTAGATGCAAATAGGGTAATCAGACCTTCCAAGGTCAGACCTTCCAAGTTACCAATACAACATGAAGCCTAACCAAGGGTAGACATCCATTTTTCTAGCCCACAACCGACTACTCTCCAAGCAAGAACAACTTTTAGCAGGGCAACATTTGGCATTTGCCAGGGTGCCAAGACCTCCCCACCCAAACTGTCATTTGAACTTTGTACAGAGCACCCAAAGTGGTCAGAAGCATTGGGAGGGGGGCAATTCTCACAGTTGCATGCCTTGGCTCTGCCTGCTTACTTGGAGACAAATCTAACCTGCCACAAGTGACCAGGCAAGTGGATATTTACTGGCCTGGCCGCCATCTAATGCTAAGTGTAGATAATCTCAAAGGCAAAGGTCAGTAAACAAGTCCCTTGGCCACTCCTGGACTCTGCTTCTTCATTCAGCCCAAGGCAGGCTATGAGAAGCAGATACTTTGGGCAGAAGATCAAGCAAGGGGACACCCTCCTAGGGACCCAATGATATCTCCCTAGTGCCAACTTTGATGCTCTGCTGGAGAGCAAACAGGTTCTGCCCTGCTGAGCCCCCCATTAACATTCCCAGCTGATGTAATTTGTTGACACCTGCATAAAGAGCCACTCATCCCTCACTGGATCAGCAGGCAGTATTACAACGTCTGCAGGAAAAAGAAGCAAAGCCCTTTTTCCCTTTGATTTTTTTCTCCCTTAGGCCTCGAATATACATTTTTTTTTTAAAAACACTAACTTATAGTTCAAACACAAGGTCATAATGCCACTGTCACTTAGGACCACCAAAATTCCCAGCCAAAATCCTAGCAGCAGAAGGGAAAGACGAACCTGGAGAGGGAGAAACTGGGCATAGAGAGATAATGGTCCAGATTAAAAAATGCTGTCCTCTGCTAGGCCTCTAGAAAAGTAAAAGGCAGTCAAAGGATGATAAAAATGGAAGAGGACTACTAGGACATTGGTTCTGTGAGATGCTCATGTTCTGTCTCAGCAGACCCACAGAGGAAAAAGACAGCAGCACCTTGAATTGCAGATGATCCTCTTGGTGAGAAGCCCCTGAAACCATGAGAGGAGGCGACTTCTAGAGCAGAAGAGGATTCTTAAAACAGAAAACAGTCTGAGACCCTACTCCAGCTATTTTCAACCACTGTGCCACAGCATATTGGTGTGGCACGAACAGTGGCATCACTAGAATTCACGTCACCTGGTGCAGGAGGCCTGCGTGCCACCCCATGCAGTGGGCAGGGCAACACCCCAGGTGGGGGGGGCATGGTGATGTACCATCGCCTCGCCCCCACTGGTTTTTTGGCTGTACCTTTTGATAGAACACAGATATGTCAATGTGGTTTGTTTCATTGCATTCTGCATCAAATTACACATTGATTGATATATAACATGATGGTATTATTCCTCCAAACTCTGATTGTAGTGATTTTGAAAACTTGTACACACACACACACACACCCATCCCGTGTCAACTTAGTATTGGCAACCTTCAGTCTCGAAAGACTATGGTATCGCGCTCTGAAAGGTGGTTCTGGCACAGCGTCTAGTGTGGCTGAAAAGGCCAATCCGGGAGTGACAATCCCGTGTCAACTTACTAACACCTTATTGCAGCAGTTCTCAAACTTTTAGCACTGGGGCCCACTTTTTAGAATGACAATCTGTCCAGGACCCATTGGAAGTGATGTCATGGCCAGAAGTGACATCATCAAGCAAATTAAAATAAAAAATTATAAATAATTAAATTAAAAATAAAAGAAATAATTAAATAAGGGGGCGCCAGTCCTATTCCACCAAGTGAATATTCTCTGTAGCCTGCCTGCAATAGCACCCCCCAAAAAGAATCAGTGAGATTTTCAGCCCTTCCCAGTGCCTAGTTTAAAGTTCTTCTATTTCAAGCATATCAAGATAAAGACCCACCTGGCTCTACAAGTGCAAAATAGAAAACATTCTCCTTACCAGTTCAAGTCTCTTTTTTTGGTCCTTTTTAGTGGGGGGGGGGGGGGGAGAGGCTGCCTTCTGGAGCATTTGTCGCGCTCCAGTTCCATCAGATCAAGACCATTCTGGTGTCCTCACATTCCCCTTTGCCTGGCCTGATCACAAGCCAGTGATCACAAGCCTGCCTACTCACAAGTAAAGGCTGCCTGCCTACTCGCGACCATGAGGCTTAGTTTTGCTTTCCATAGGGCTCAATACATTCGCAGCTGGGAGGGAGGGACCTCCTTCTAGGGTGTTTTTGGGAGGCTGCATTCATTGGATCAGGACCATTCTGACATCGTTGGAATCCTCTCAGCCTGCCCTTTCTTTTCTTTTTTTTTATAAATTTTATTGAAATTTTCACAATACATTATATCTATAGTAGATCCAAAACATCAAGTTTCAATTCACTCCTTACATTTCTACATATTTTTCTTTACTTCAATATAAATTTCATTTCCACTCCCCCCTCCCTCCCCACCCCGGACTTCCCACAACGTTTTAACCATTTATCATTTTATTTTTTTACCAAGATAAACTTTTGTTCATTGTATAGTTCTTATTAACATTCTAATAACATTAATGAACCCTTGACCTTCCAATTTTTCTCCAAGTAGGCTTCAAATTTATACCATTCCAAATGAAATTTCTCTAGCATTTCATCATTCAAACTTCTCGTAATTTTATCCATTTCCATCATATATATCATCTTTTGTAGCCATTCGTCTATATCAGGCACTTTTTCTTGCTTCCAATACTTCGCATATATCATCCTTGCTGCTGTCACCATATACCATAATAAAGTTCTATCATTGACTGCTATTTCCTCTAAATTTAAACCTAGCAAGAACAATTCCGGACTCTTATAAATTGTATATCTTAATACCTTCGTGACCTCTATAAACATCTCTGACCAGAAATGCTTTGCTTTTTTACAAGTCCACCACATATGGTAGAAAGACCCCTCACGACATTTCCAACATTTGTTAGATAACTTATTATTCATATTTGCTAGTTTTTTTGGAGTTAAATAACACCTGTACATCATCTTATAACAATTTTCATTTATATTATTGCATATCGAGATCTTTAATGATTTCTTCCAGAGATGCTCCCAAGATGTCATCATTATTTCTTTATTTACATTCACTGCCCACTTCACCATTTGTACTTTTACAAGTTCATCTGCAGTGTACCATTCATTTATCAGTCTGTAAATCTTTGAAATTTGCTTTTTCTTTTCTCCCAGCAGTATCTCTTCTAGTTCAGAATTTTTTCCCCTAAAACCAACGGTTCTCTTATCTGCATCAAATAGGTCTTTAATCTGTCTGTACCCAAACCAGTCATACCTAAAAGTTAAATTGTCCTTTTTCTTTAATTCCACCTTCCCTCCCTCCATGTCCAAAATATCTTTGTACTGTAACCAATCTTCTCCTTGAGAGGTTGATGTCGGTTTTATAACTTCCGCTGGAACAATCCATAGCGGCTTTTTTCCTCCCAGGCATTTTTTGTATTTTTCCCAGACCATGTAAATACTCCTTCTTATGAAATGATGCATGAAATGTCCATCCATTTGTTTTTTCCCATACATCAAATATGCATGCCACCCAAAAATCTTGTCATGACCTTCTAAAGATAAAAGTTTTCTGTTTTTTAGATTTAACCATTCACTAAGCCATGACAAACAAACTGCTTCGTAATACAACCTCAAATTTGGCAGTTGAAATCCTCCTCGTTCTTTAGCATCACACAGCACCTTCATCTTAATTCTCGGTTTTTTTCCCGCCCACACAAAATTCAAAAGCTTCCTCTGCCAATGCTCAAACATTTTGAAGTCTCTAATTATCGGTATTGTTTGTAAAAAGAACAGAATTCTTGGTAGCACGTTCATCTTAATCACAGAGATTCTACCTAGTAATGATAAATTCAACTTATTCCATCTTAACATATCCTTGTCAATTTGTTTCCACAGTTTTTCGTAATTATTTTTATACAAATCTATATTTTTCATTGTTAACTCCACCCCTAAATATTTCGTTCTTTGCACTACTTCACATTCGATCAGGTTTTCTATATCTTTTTGTTTATCTTTACTGACATTTTTACATAGAATCTTGGACTTTAATTTGTTTACGTAAAAACCTGCTAAATCTCCAAATTCCTTTATTTTTACTAACAGATTTGACAGTGATTTCATTTGGTTCTCTATTATAAACAACACATCATCTGCAAAGGCTCTATATTTATATGAAAAACCTCTACATTTCAAACCTGAGATTTCAGAGTCCTCTTTGACCTGTAAAAATAAAATTTCTAACACCATTATAAAAAGCAATGGAGACAGAGGGCACCCTTGTCTTATACCTTTTTCAACCTTAAATTTTTCTGTGTTATCAGAGTTTACAGTCAACGAGGCTCTCTGGTCACTATATATTGCCTTAATTGCCTTTGCAAAGTTCTCGCCCAAACCCATCTTGTCAATTAATTCCAACAGGAAGTCCCAATTCAGATTGTCAAATGCTTTTTCAGCATCAACAAAAAAAAAGGCAACTTCTTTCTCTGGGTGCCTCAGCCTGCCCTTTCTGATGGTCTAAGGCAGGGGTGTCCAAAGTTTTTGGCTAGAGGGCCACATCATCTCTCTGACACTGTGTCGGGGGCCAGGGAAAAAAAAAAGAATTAATTTACATTTAAAATTTGAATAAATTTGCATAAGTTTACATAAATGAATATATTAAAGATGAACTTATATGAATGAATGAATGAAGGCCTTGCACAAAGCAAGGCTGGCCTTTCCTTTGCTGCTTCTGCTGCATCACAGACGTGAAACAGCAAGCAGTGGAGGAAACCCTCATCCCGCAGCTCAAACAGTTGCCCTCATGCTGAAAGCAGTTGCATCCGGCCAGTGCGGGCTTCAACAAATCTCCAGAGGGCCAGAGGCTCATTGGAAACTGGGGGCTCCCTGAGGGCCGCATTGAGAAGCCTCGAAAGCCGCATGTGGCCCCAGGGCCGGGGTTTGGGCACCCCTGGTCTAAGGCAAGTCCACCTACTCATGAGTAAACGCACGATACAGCTCGGTTTCACTTTCCATAGGGCTCCATGCATTTTTTGTTCTCCAGTTTTTTGGCCATAACTTTTGATAGAAAGGCGATATTTTACTCTGGTATTTTGCATTACATTCCACTGGAAATTGGTATATGGCATGACGGGGTTGCTCCTAAAACCCCCCAGTGCACGTCACCCCCCTTGCGCGCCACCCAGTGCGACCCACATCCCCGCACCTCCCTAGCGACACCACTGGGCACAAATGGTCCACAGTTGTGCTGCAGGACTTGGGGGGAGAATCATTTATTAGTAGGGCCATTGGAGGGTGTGAGCCCCCAACTGGCAGTGTGCTGTGCCTTGTCGATTGTCAAAAAACTGATGGTGTGCCTTGAAAATTCTAGCACCTTCAGTGTGCTGCAAGATGAAAAAGGTTGAAAATTGCTGCCTAGGAAAGTGAAGATGACAGTGGGGGGATGGGGGGATGATGTCCCCACAGCAAGGCTTAAAGTACAGTTCTGTTCCATACCCAGAAGAGCCACTGTCTGACAGATGTGTCGAGGTGCTGCAAACCTCATGTAATAAACTATTGCATTTCATCTGGCTTGCTCAAGCATGAACATGTCCTGGTGGGGTACCAGGCAGAGATTTAAAACAGGACCTTTCAACCTTCCCTGCATGAATGTCCTGAAAACCATTCTTCCTCTCATTTTTTCTGCTCAAAATCCACCAAACTGCTTTTCTGCCCACAGGGGCAAAAAATGCAGGGCTTCCCTGCAGAAATAAAAGCTTGGAAAGGGCAAAGCCATAGCAAGAAAGGGTTTATATCAGTCATTACTCCACCTGATTATTATGACAGCCCCTAATAAAGCTTTTAGGTAAAAAAACAACAAAGAAAGAAAAAGAAAATATAAAAAGGATTGCTCATGGCACTCACATATTGTCTACTTTGCTCCTCAAATGGTGTAATAGTAGTAGCATTTAAATGTCCAGAAGGCACCAAGAGGCATGCCACTACAGAGAAGGGAATCAAACTATACATATTAAGGGAAGTCTATAGAGTAGGAAAAAAGGAGGGAATTTGGCAAAGTCACAGAACATGGTCTTGCCAATAGAATCCAGCCCTTCTGATAGTGAAGATGGTGTCTGGAAAATGCCTGCTGCAATTTGAAAGCCAGAAAAGTTGCTGAATGAAGACTTTCCATTTATAGAAGCTTCCGAAGTGCCCTTCCCAAGGCCTGGCAGAACCATTTTTGCAACGGAAGAGAAATCATACGCGTTGGCATATTTTACATAGGTTGCAGGTTTTTCTCACAGCAGAATTTGAATTGCTTTGGCACATAAATGTTGCTGGTTGTTTTTTTTTCTTTATTGTGGAATAGGGCCTAGCCCATAGTTTATAACCCATTCCTTCTTGCCCTTAAGTCAACTTGGTGGTTCCTGGGGGGTGGGGGTGGGGGTGGGAAGATGGTAGGAACAGTCATTGTGCTTATACTTTCTGAAAAACTACACAGCTATTAGGAAACACACCTTATTTCCCTTGACTACCTTCTCACTCTAGATCTAATCCTGCCAACATTCTGTGGGCCAAGTTGCTAGTTGTCCTGACAGTTCAGAGCGAGAGGGTGGTCAGTGGCTAACGTACGAGAAGTCATCTTAAGCAGAGAATGCAGTGTTCGGGATAAGGTGAGCAACCACTCTAAGTAAAGGGACATGTTAATTGATGGTTGAGGAAAGACAAGACAAATGCAGTGGAAGGGTAATTCAAATAGCTCTGCACTGGGATGCTATTTATTAGTGTAAAATCCAGTGCTTACAAAACCACAAGATGCCAAACCAGCCTTCCTAGGCACCTCAAAAGCCTCCCCAGGCAGTTCAGCCCAAACCCACTCCTGATTAAAAGGAGCAATTGCTAATTGAGCATCTCTCAACAGTCATGGGTTGCGCTTTTTCAAGCCATCTGGAGTTGAGAACAAACCTTTTCCCTCTCCTTTTCTTTGCCTTCCGTACCAGTCACGCCGTTTAAATGCGATTAGCATTCCACTGATGCTCTCTCTGAACAGCACACTTAATACCGCTTTAGACTCTGCCAGAGACGAGAGAAGCGAGCGAATTATCAGCGGTGACTCAGTTGATAATTTTTGCTCGCTGCTCTTCCCAGCTTCTCTCTCGTTTTGTCTCCTGAAGCACTACTACACAGACAGAGCTTGCCTGGCAATCTTCCCCTGCAGTGGGCTTTGCCACTCCCAATCTTTTCCTATGCTTTTAAAAAATTGGTCAGTGACTCAAATTTCCAAACTCATCTGCTTACCTTTATTGAGGTCCATGTGGAGTCAAAGACTTTGGGTCCTTGTGGCGGCAGCTGCTATTGGCTGGGAGGCAGAGGCACACAATGACAAGTAATGCAGGCAGGAAATTCAAGGTTAAACTCCACCAAGAATTATACATTATGGAGTGCACAAAACTTCAACAACCTCCCATGTCAACACCCAAAAATGAACACAGGACTTGCACTAATGCCTTTAAAAGTCCAGAACAGAACGAAGATATTCCTTGGCAGCCTTCAATACTCCCCAAATACAAGAGGTGTGGAGGTCATCCACCGAAATGGGTAAGGTTTTTGGCAAACAAGGGATGGCTATTTCTTAAAACACACCAACCCACACAGTCTACTTATGTCAACTAGCATAATTGAGTCCCTCCAAAGGAATAGATAAAAGTGTGACATTTAGGTCTAGCAGGTAAGAATTAACCATAACAGCTAAACATACAACACTGCGTGCCCAGAGGCAATATGTCTTTGACAGCTGGGATAGATGCACAGAAGACAGAAGCAACTACACCATCATGCCTCAATTGTGCAGATATTAACCAACTGCAAAGACAGGCTGATGCTGACCTAGATGCTCTAATTAATGTGAACTAAAATGATAGTATGAAGACAATGAACCCCAGCATTACATTGTGGCTCTCCGCTCAGTCTGTTCTCCAAACTAATGACTAAACCACTCTCCAAGATCTTTCCCAACTCTATGATTCTATATACCTTACTTACAGTACTGTTCCAAGGTAGCAGTTTCCAAACTTTCTACCTCAAGAAAGGTAGACACATCAGCTTATCCATCAAGGACCACTGCATATCTGTTCCAAAACCTCTGTGTTACAGAAGCTTAGGGAACATATTTGAGAAAGCGTGTCTAGTTCATACAGACTATGGAGGAACACACCTGGCCAAGTCTGCTGGATCTTAATCTTGCCATGCTTGAGCTGTGAGAGTGCCTTACAATGAACACACACATGGCTGCACATATAATGAAAGCAAGAGTGTGTTGGGCAGCACACCTTATAGAGAAACCTGTCTACTAAGCATCACTGAAATGAATAAGATGAAGTCCCATTAAGTTTCAATAGGAGCTATGACAAACCTTTTTTCAGATACAACCTATGTATCATTCCTATTTCTCCTGGGACTATTATTTTTATCATTTCCTAATTGCAGTCATCCTTCATTGCCTGGAAGAAGGTAACAAAGAACAACAAAGAACTATCTCTCCGATACTGTCTGTACTGTCTCCTTTTCTTGACACAAATCACCCAACTCCAATTTTAGTGAAGATTTTTGAAAGAGAAAGGATTGGGGGCAGGGGAAACAACCAGTTCAAAATGCTTTGTACTATTGTACTCAGAAAAGATACTTAGCTTGGATAGCACAAAAATCTTGTGTGATACAAGGTAGTGGCAGAAAGAAAATCAACCTAAATCTGAGGCAGCTTTTGCTAAAGCTAACTTCCTTTGGAAAAAGACTACACTAAGGACTCTGGGTATCTTTAAGGAATTTTTTTAAAAAACTAATATGTGGGTTTTAGAAGAACGAAAGTGGACACCAGTCCAAACCAGTCAAGTCCCAACACAGGGCAAAATGCAAGAGTGTTTTCATACTTGAAGCTTAAATTACCCTTCTGCCTCTGTTCACTAAGTGGAGATTTAACATCTGTTAATTAGATAGAAGTTTGTTGTGCAAATGAACATTCTGGTCAAATGCAGAATTTACACTGACAGTGCAATTGACTGAAGCAAGAATCACGTTTAGGTGTTGCATGGGAAAATTTCCTAGAATTTCAAAAAGGTTCACAGCACCATAAGTTGCTTCAGATCAGTCTCAGCTTTCCAGTAATTCATAACCAGAATCTTTACTTGTTCCCACCTGCTCAACTTTCACCATGTTGCTTCCAATGAGGCTTGCTCTAGAGAAGCACTGCTTCATTACGTCATTTGATCCTATCTTATATAATACTGCTTGCAGGAAAAAGGACTTCTCCCAACTATTCATGGTGGATATATAGGTGGGCTATTACAATTTGTACACCTCTTTGATTCCTCATAATTGGTGGTTGCCACATTCAGGGCCCAATGTCATATAATCAACTGGAGTTGTGTCTTCCAGATAGTTTGCTTCCCCAAGACACTCCGTTTCACTTGGACTCCTAGCCCACCTATGACCTGGTCCCTGACTTAGCCCTTTCCCACCAGCTGTGAGACACTACCCAATAATGCTACTAAGATTGGGGAAACAGATTTTTAAAAACCAAAACCAACATGACAGCAAGGTCAGAAAGGTGCAAATACAATATCAAAGAACTAAGAGGGATCTAACAGCTTAAAGAATGTTCATAAGAACACATTCTGTTCTAACTTACCCAACACACAATTTTAGTGGGTGTTCCCTGGTTCTGGTGCCGTGTGAGATAAGAACAGGGGGGAAATTTTATCTTGTAAGAAGCTTTTTTACCCCCTTTGGTGTTCTGATGAGAATGCTCATTACAGGCCAGTTTGCAAAGAGAGTATGTGTGAAATGAAAGCATTTGAAAACCACTATGCAGGCACTTCTAAAGCCTTACAGCAATGACATCCTCGGCTTGCGTTCCCCACGGTGAAATTGAGAAAACTATAGGTTAGAATCAATCACACAGGTGATAGAAATTGATGGAAAGCACAGAAGCAGCCAAGTCTATGCATTCCCTTTAAGGATTCCTCCCCACCCCCACCCCCAACTGCACTATTTTCCCTTGATAATGGACCCTCACTGCCCTGTGTTGGCTTCAAGAACCACTTCGCCCTGTTCAAGCTAGAGAAAAATCAATTCCCCATCTCAAGCAGCATTTTCTAGAACAGACAGAGCTTAAACGACAACTGCCTGAGCAAACTATTTATTCAGGAGTGAGATTTTTAAAAAATAATTTGCTGCTTATTTCCTAGGACCAGAAGCATAAATGCAGTTGAGTGTGCTGCTGTATCTTGTTATGAGAAAGTGGAGAATAAAATGCCTTGGCTTTGGAATTAGTGTTCATTGTGCAAAAAGCAAAAATCCAAAGAGAACTTCAGTTGCTACCTTGACTAACTCAAGAAATGAAGGAAGCAAGCAAGCTTCTAAACCTCATTGTTGGGAAGATTAATTTTAAGACAGGCCCATGCTTCCATATAGCTTTCCCAAAAGATCAGAATGAGCTCTCAAAATTTAAACACACAATTAAAAAAACAACAAAAATAAAAGCAATGACAATCCTACAAGTACAGCTATTCATTTGCCAAGATAAACATGAGCTATAATAAAGCAATTTTAAAACTTGCGTGGAAGGAGCACCCCCTGAGCTTTCTCCCAGTACCTAATCGCAAAGCCAAGGCCATGCTCCTAGCCACTGATGTTTTAATCTCTCAGACGAAGTGTCCAAACAAGCAGCAAGTGTGCAAGCATTGTGCAAAAACAGCAAGTGTGCAATCATTCAGATTTATACTAGGCACAGAATTTGATTGACAGTGAAGAGTTTCAACTGGCCCAGATGGTAACAGGAACAAGAAAGCCAGGACAGTGTAGTGCAGTGGTTCCCAGCTTTAACTGGCGTACCCCTTGGCAGTCTATTTTCATAAATTGTACCCCTCATATTAGCAAAATGTTTGCAATTCATATAGTTGCTGTTATTACAGATGTATGTACTTTTCATACAGGGGATGTATGTACTTCCCCTGGGGGCTGGGGATAAGAATAGGCCCTCAGTTTGGCTGTACTTGTCGTAAGAGGCGACTAAACAGCCACCGGGTAGATGGGACTCGTCAGCCTGGGAAGGCAGCTCATCTGAGAGAAGGAAAACTCTGATCCCAAACCTCCACTGCCTTGTGGCTACATCCAGTTATGGAAAAGGCTTCAGGAGTCAACCTCAAGGCAAAATCCAGAGCCGGAGTCCCTGACGCAGTTCATGGCTGAACACAGTCACGTTCTGGCAACTCCTGCGAAGCCGCTGGAACCAACCGTATTGGCTTCTGCCTTTCCATTGGACCATTTCAGCGACGTGGAGAGGGGGATTTGCTGCATGGGTAACAGTCTATCCTTCATATCTACCTTACCCAGGCTTCGCACACTGGAGAGGACACTCCATTCCAGAACACTATTCAGAGCGCGATACCATAGTCTTCCGAGACTGAAGGATGCCAACTGGTATGTACTTTTCAACTATTGATTCATATCACAATTTGATGACCAGAAGCTAGTGGTTGGTGGAGCTTTCACAGCCTGCTAACTGCCTTCTTTCCTGCCTTGCCAGCCACACAAGGTATTCTCATACAGACAAAGGCTGCTGCCTTTGGCACAAGTGCATGATGAAATCTCCTGCAGCAGAGTGCATCACTTTCAAGAAGGAACATTACACTGCAGGACAACCCAGCACCAATTCCACTCCCAAAATGGTGTCTTTGGAGGCTCAGATTTTGAAATGCAAAAGTGGAACCTGGAATCTAAGGAGAGGTATCTGGAAGATCAGGAGGTAGAGTCTAGTGATGGCATCAGGTTGATCAAAAGAATAGCCAGTTTGAGGATGGCCAATATACACCCACCCCCATCCACTCACCCTGTTTACGAGCCAGCAAAGCTCTCAAGCCAAGCAGAAAATAACCTTCCTGTATGCTTCTGGCTTCTCGCCATGAAATTTTACACCTCTTCCTGGAAAAGGAGGTTAAAAACTTCCATTCACACCCTGAGATCTGGCAACCTTATTCAATACAGATTCATTTTGGTTGATTTGATTATGGTCTCATTAGTCTTTGAGGCTGTCTTTGAGGGCCTACTGGGGCCTTTCTGCACTCTTATGGTGCTCTTGTTAATTTCAAGAAAGTTTGCACAGGACCTGCCGTATTATGCCCCATGGGCCAGAACTGACTGCCTCCCATTCTTCCACCCCTACTAGCCTCTGAAATCTGCATTTCCTGGAAGGCCTGCTTCTGGGTGAAAGCGTGAAGGGATCAGGATCATGAAGCCACAGAAAGCAGCAATGCAAAACCTTAAGGTGAACCATCACGCTCTCTTTTGATCAGTCTTTTTGAGGGCATTCCAACAAACACCCTTTTCCCGTGGGGAGGCAGCTTTCCAACCAGTACTCACTGAAGCCTCTGATCAAAGAGCTGGAGTCACAAACAAGCAGTTGTACAGAGCAGCCGACTTTTAACAATTTATTTCTGTGCAGGAATCAAGGCAGCTCTTGTGAGCACAGAAAGGGCCATAAGTCCAGCAGAGAAAACACCTCTCTTGTCCTTCTCAGTAACCTCTCTGTGCACCCACCAGAACACACCCTCTCCTCTTCCCACACACAGGCCCTTTCCTGTAGTTAGGTGAAAAACTGGAAAAATGGCACTACAGCCAAGATCTTGCTGTCCACAGCTTGCCTGTTCCTTGCCCAGGTTTTTTGGACGCTGCTATCCACAAACCCTCCCTTGACCTGTTTTTATAAAAGAGGCTCTGAAGGAGAGATGGCCCAAGGATGTCTCTGCAAAACAGAAATCTTGGGCGACTGCTTACAATGCTTGACACACTCCAAGGAGGTTAACACAGACTCCAGCATTTCAAATAGGAAGAGAAAGACACACTTGTAACTCCTTTATATTTTCATATCAAGGATCAAAGCGCACACCCACTTCCCCCCAAACCCATTAGTACATATTGAAAGACTCAATTCTATACACTTGTATTCCTCTGCACAGGGCTGATCCATCCATGAGAGGCAGCTGGGGAGGGGGCACCAACCTTCATCTGCCCACTTACCTCCACTGGTTCCTCCTCCTCATCTTGCCCCACTGGACAAAAAATGAAAAAGGGGCAAAGGAGGAAGTACAGGGAACAGACACAACACCACATCTGGAATTCAACTTACCACCTCAAGTACCAGGAGACATGCAATACACTGCAGTAGCTTGCCCTTCCCTTGATTATGTACTTATGAAAGTTGCAATGCTATTGGTCCATCTGGAACAGTGGTTTCCAACCTTTAGAAGCCCACAAACCACTGAGGCAAAAACTGGGATCATTGTGGACCAACACAAACCCCACCCCCACACACAAAAATTACAATTTGTAATAGATATTTATTAGAAATCTATTATTTATTACGATTTCTGGGTTGCTAATTTTGTGGCAAATTGTGGCTGCAGGTAGTCCATTCTCTGTTCCCTCTGGTGATCCACTGGAGAGCACTTGCTTAGAGAAACCAGAATTGATTGAGTGAGATCAGAAGTGAGATCAAGTGAAGTGATCAAAGGCAGTCTTTCTTTGTGAAACCTCATAGACCACCTGTGGTCTGCAGACCAGAGGTCGGGAACCAATGATCTAGAAGAGTGGGACCCACTTTTTAGAATGAAAATTCATCAGGACCCATTGGAAGTGATGTCATGACCGGAAGTGACATCATCAAGCAGGAAAATCTTAGAAGAAGAAGGAAAAGATAGAATCAGGGGCCATAATTGATCTGGGATGGTTACCAGGAAACAGGGACAGTTTAAACACATGTTTGACCTCTTTCCACAATGGGAATTAAGCCAGCCTCAATCACAGCTCCATGTGGCTGCTACTCTCAAGAAGAAATCCAGGTTGCTGTGTAGTGGTTCCGGAGCTGGACTTAGACCTGGAAGATCCAAGTTCGAATCCCAGCTCAGCCATGAAGCTTCTCAAGTGACCTAGGTCAGGCACTATCTCTCAGCCTAACCTACCTCACAGAGGTGTTGTGAGAACCAACAGGAGGTAAGGAACCATGTACATCACTCTGAGCTCCTTGGAGGAAGGGCAGTATAAAAAAAATTTGAAAAATAAGTAAGTACGCATAAGCCTGTAAAAACTTGCAGATGTATTTGGTGTCGTTTGATCCTGAGAGCAGCAATATATTGAAGGAAACAAATTGTGTTAACTCCTTTGCAGGCCACAGGGGAGAAAGAGGAGGGGAAAGGGCAGAGAAGACCAATAGGGAATGTGAAAAAGTTTCAGAAGGATGGAGGTTACCATCACAGATCGCTCTGTCAAGGCAGAACACAGAGTTAAGCAACTACTCCAGGGTCAATTCCAGGATTCTTAATTAGCATGGACCATTGCATGGGGATGTTCAGGAAAGGGCAGAACTAAAATATACAAGCATTATTCATATGGAGAAAAAAGAAGAGAAGACGTATTTGTAACGCAAATGGATATTCTGGCCAAAGTAGGTTTCATATTTGCATTACAAAATGATAGAAGCAAGAATGGCTTTAAGACCTCAAAGCACCAGACTGTCAGAACAGATCACTTCTGTATCATTATTCTCATGAATATCTTTCTCTTCCCCCAGTTCACAAGCCCTTGAGGGGACTGGCAGCATGAAAAACTAAAAAACACAAATACACGGACCAACAAGCCAATCAGCCTATAACCACAGAACATTTAAAACCACCAACTACCAGAGGACAGCAGAATGAACACTTTTTAGCTAGACACCTAAAAGTTGGGAATGAGTCACCCCCCCCTCCCCATCTCACTGGAATTGGCTGCCACAAAAAGTGAGGTGATGGTCACTGGCTTAGTGTAGATAGGGTTACCAGATACAAAGGGGGACAGAGTGCCTATAACTATTATATAGAAGAAGGAATTTTGGCAGGTGCAGCTCAACATGGAAGGGTTTAAAAAGCTGCAAATGCCAAAATTCCCTCTTCTATACAATGGTTAAAGGTATAGGCACTCTGTCCCCCTCTGTATCTGGTAACCCTAAATGTATGGCTCTGAAAACAGTTTAGACTAAGGCTACAATCCTATTCACACTTTCCTGGGAGTAAGCCCTATTGATTATAATGGGAATTACTTCTGAGAGGCATAGGATTGCGCTCTAAGGCTACAATCCTATACACACTTTCCTAGAACTAAGCCCCACTGAACACAGTGGGACTTACTTTTGAGTAGACATGCATAGGATTCTGCTGAAAGTCTACCAACAGCCATGATAACTAAATGGAACCTCCAAGTTCTGAAGAAACATACCTCTGAATAGACATCAGGGGAGGATTGCTATCATTTTGCCCTGTTTGTGACCTTTTTGCAGGCCTCTGCCTCGCCACAGCTGATAACAGAATTCTAACTGCGGTGAATCTTATGACCAGCAAAGTTCTTCTGTTGCATATTCTCCAAATCCATCAAATAGGCCCCCAGGTAGGGATTTTTAAAGGGGACGTGCCACCACCAAGAATGCCCTATCCCTTAGTACCACCTACTTGGTGCTAAAGCGTGGTCCAAATGGGAAAATCTGGCAGTACTGTCAAAGGATAAGGTTGCAAATGGTGAAACACCATCCTTTTAGGCTGATGGCTTGTTAATAGCCCTCTGTGTTTGGTAGGAGAAGAGAGAGTTAGAATTCAAGGGGTTAATGTTCCAGCCCACAGTTTGAGAAACACTGCTATACACTATATGAACTTTATGAACCTGAATTTTACCTTGAACTCTATAGGCTGGGTGAACACAGCTCAACATTTTAATACTTCCATTAGCACTATGATTTGCTGCTATTGTTGAAATTGATTTTGAAACCACCATAAAACAGTTAGTCCTTCAGTTTGTCAATGGGGCTTAATCCCAGGTAAGTGTGGATAGGACTGCAGCCTTTGGGATGTTTGGGGAATTTTTTTAAACAGATCAGCAACTGCTTGGGAGAGTTAGGAGGATTCTTTTATTTTAAATAAAGTTTTATACTTATTGTAAACTTTTGATCTACTTACTTTGATTTTATTTTGTCATATGGGGGGACGTTAAAAACATTTACAGGCTCTCCCCTACTCACCAGAATGAGCGCCAGTGGTGAGGTACCCAGCAGCAGTGTCACCGCCCACTGCTTTGTGGGAGGGAAACAATTTCAAGCCAATCGAGACCAGAGACAGGCAGGAGGGAGGGCTGCCCAGTGGCAATGCTTTACTCACCATGCCCTATTTGGGATGCCTCAGCATGCCCAACCATTAGCTACAGAGAGAGGTGCCAGCTAAGGTTGTGGATGCTCCGTTGGCCACCCAGTATGGGGCAACTCCAGGTGCGGGCCCAAATTGGTCAAAGTGACCCAAAGCCAGCCCTGCTCAGACATGTGCCCAAAGATCAGATAAGAAAAGTGGCCATCAGAGAATCAGAGGCACCCTGCTGCTCTTCCCCACTGTTCAACTGCATATGTTCACATACACAAGGACATCCTTCCAACATGATCTTTACAATAAACCCCTTCCCATCTAAACCAACATTTCCCTGTGGTTTTCAGAAGCTCTGCGGGGCAGTCTTCTCTTGACTCCAAGCTGAAGTAGGGATTAATCCAGCTGCCCCTTAATCTCTCCTTTAAAACTCTTTCGTAACAATGCTGAAAAATAAGCCCCTAGAAGAAGCTTCTAATGCCTCTTGAAAATTTGGAGCTGAGCTATTTTTAACCTTTTAATTTTTTTTCCTTGCATGCTTGTTACATACTAAAAATACAACATGCAAAAGCTGCTGCAGCTTTTACCACTGCAGGATACAACTTTTAAAGGAGGCTCTGGGCTACGCAGAAGCCACCAACCACTTCAGCTGGTGAGCAGAATTTGGTACTTCACTCTTTTTAGATTTTAAACACCAATTAGAGGCCTGTAAGGCACTAAAGGCTGTCAGTCCTGAAACATCCACATCAATCAATCAACTTTTTATATAGGCCCACTAAATACCTGGCACTTTTCAACAGTCACCAGCCGTAGCAATGATGTCACATCACGTGACGTCATGATGTCATTTCAGAGTTCTCCCCAGAGGAGAGGGCTGGTACACAGCTGCTCTATCAAAACGGAGATATAATCCTGTACAGCCTCATCTCAGTGTTTTGCCGCACAGCCCCTAAGGTCAGTCCTACTCAGATTGCTACCTCATAGGGTTGTTGTGAAGACACAAGAGGTAGGCAGAAACGAAGCAAGAAGGGGGCATGTGGTGACAGGGGAAGGGGAGAGTGGTTGGGTATTGGGAGGGGGGCAGGATTGGTGGTAGGTTCCCAGTCTCATACTTTATTTGGGGGGGGGGCATGAAAAAGGTTGAAAACTACTGTTCTAGAGTAGGGCTTTTTAATCTTCTTCCCAGCAGGCACCATTTTTCCAAGTACCACTGCCACTGGAGAAGGCTGCTGTGCACACAAAGTAAGTCGCTTGCCCCACAGTCATTCTTGCAAAATGAAGAGGGTTCTTCAGTTGTCTCCTCTGCTCTGCACCCTTCTTCCCTGATTGATGTTCTTCTGAAGGGCTGAGCTGCTCACAGCCACATAGTGGTACCACTCCACATTCAATGAGGTCAGGCCAGACAGATCATTGTCATTCGGTCCCCACAGCAGTTGAGCCAAATACCACCAGTCCTATTGCAAAGAACTATTCATTGAAAAATACTGCTGTTGAGGAACAATTGCAGGTGGCATAAAATAGGAGAGGGGAAATGCTTCCAGTGCTGCCACACACCCCCTCACCAAATGACACCTCTGTTGAGAAGCAGACTCACCGGTGCCAGGTGGGTGGGGAGAATCTAAATAAAATATACTCAGAGGTAAAAGCCAAATATTTTAAAAAGTTAAACGTGAGCCTCAGATGCAAGTTTGCAAATCTAATACTGCTAGCTTTGAGAGCACTGGCATGCTGCTGAATTGTGCAAACTGAGGCTCAGAACCCTAATCTAGCCCCCATCTATGGGGGGGGGGGTGAATCTGATATCAAATGCTCTTTTAGCAGCTGCCATCAGTCAACACAGTAAATCTGTTGTGCCGATTAAATGCGTTGACAGTTCAAATGAATGCAAACTATCTTAGCTCTTGACCCAAAAGCAAACAGCTTCTCTGGGACCCCTCTCTTCTCTCTGAACACTTTCTGGTTCCCTGGTTACACTTCTGGTTACACAAGGCTGTGTAAACTAACAGAGGTCAAAAGCTGGGGAGGCAGACAGAAAGGAGAGTGTTACAGTACTTCTTTGAAGAGGCAAAGGGAGGGCCAAGTTTCTGCATTTTGGCATCCCTGAAATGGTATGGTATACCATGGGGGGGGGAGGGGGAAGGAGAGAAGAAGAGCAACAACTATGCATTTCTCATAACACAAGAATCAGCCCTAAGGCCAAACTGCACATTATGCAGGAGATCTGCAATCAGCCCATTCCAGAACCAGGGGCAAAACATCTGCTTGACTCCTGGGCAGAGAATAGGGCTGCTGTGCCCTGTCCTGTCCCCTCTGCCATCCAAAGACAAGCTTCGCCTTGCCTATTGGCAGCTAGTGCTGCTGCTCGAGAAGGAGGAACATTCCAAGATCTGGGAGCTAATAATTGCTCACCTCCTGGCAGAACTCTAGTGACAGCATCAACACTGCCCCTAAACCCTAGAGACAGTGTCGCCACCACTCCTACTTAAGATGGAGCTCTTTTTTCTTTGCTTTTTAAAAAAAAATAGGTTGTGTCTTTCTGATGCTGTCACAATTGCAATTTCTGTCACAAGTTTGTTTGGCTTTTTTAATTTCCCCAAAGTATTATCCTATTATGAGACTGTGAGCCCTTGGAGACAGGGCCGTTAGCATAGAACCAAAGTTGGAAGGCACCTTCAAGGTCATATAGTTCAACTCTCTGCTTTGTACCAAGAAATACTCCTAGACCTAGAGCATGCCTAGAGCATGCATGATCCTCTGCTTGAAGATCTCTACTGAGGAAGAATCCACCACCTCCTTCAGCAATTTGTTCCATAGCCAAACCGTCATTACTGTCAAAAGTTTCTTCCTGATGCCCAACCAGATTTTTAACATGATTTCACTCACTGTAAACCACTCCAAGTCCATGGGATAGAGCAGGAGATAAATGAATATTCTGATATTTTTATTTTAAAGCAATAATAGGAGGTTCCAAATTTTATCAGCAGCACTGGTGCACTGTTTAACCCATTTCTGCCCAACCCACAGGTGTACACATTTGATCCATGTTGCGCAAATGCAACGTTGAGCAGAAATGGCTTAACTTGCCTCTATTGTGCTGTTTTTGTTATCTCAACCACCCCTTTCCTATGGCTGCCATAAGCCTGATGAGGAAGAAAAAATACTCAGAGCCATATTCACATTTTAAGCCATTTTATGACTGCTTTAACCTGCTTTAACAAAATGTTGCCCTAAGCCTATAGTCAGCGATGGTAAACTAACTTTTCTTCCCAAAACAGCAGCTACTGAGGAAGCAGAGGAGTGAAACAAATAAGAACAATGGTGCAAAGGGCTGAAGTCCCCCACAGTCTGAATCAGCTGACCCTCCCCCCCCCCCCGAGCAAAATTTAAGAAAAAAGCTCACCAGCAACAGTAGGCTTAACATGATGCTTCATTTGACCCTTCATATCAACTTTCAAGGCATTTTCACATGATGTTGAAAAATACCTTTGACTACTCCTGTCACTGTTGTGCATGTTTGAGGGGCATTCAGTGGGGACAGACAGCAAAAAAGAACCACTCTCAAACCGAGGGCATGGTCCGGTTAGTGCAGATGATACGGTTGCATTGTGAATGTGGAAAACTCAAAAACCAACTTGAGCAGCACTTGTGAAAAGAACCCTAGCCTTGCTTCCAATACACATGACTTCTCACCCTCCTCCCATCCTGAATTTTAGTCTTGTCTTGGCAAAACATACCCAGTTCTTTCAGCCTTTCCTCCCAAATTAAGTCTCTAGAACTGCGATCATCTTCACAACTCTCATTCAAATCCTTTCCAGCTCTCCAACATTTTCCTGGAACTCTGGTTCCCAGAACTGAACACCAAAGTAGGGCTTTCTTTCCTAGAACATGCAGCTGCGTAATGAAGCCGTCATCCTGGAGGCAAATAAAAAACTTAAAAAGAAAAAACAGGCCCCTTCAGATTTAAATTCAAATAAATAAGGTTGCTTTATTTTCATTTTTCCTACCATCCACCTTCCCCAATCCCAACCCACGTTCTTCACATTACATGCCAACAAAAATGTTAAAAAGAAAACAAACCATCATTGCAACCCACATATTCCACGGCCCCATAAAACATGATAACATATACCAATTAGAAATGGATTACTTAGAATTCTGATTAGCCCAAGTAGGTGATAGGAGTCTGACAACAATTAACTTCTGTTCTCTCTTTTGCACCAACAGGAGATATAAACCAGATGCATACACACCCTTCATAAAGCACCACAGAGTAAAGGTTTCTAGCCTCCATGCCAGAAATCTTCGTTCAGCAAAGCCCCACTGTCATCTTTAACCCAGAAAGTACTTTATCTTGTCTCTTCCTTTTTGTCCTCCTGTCCAAACTGCAGCCTTAAATGGGGTTTGATTGTCAGGTGTTCCCTTTTTCTCTGTACTGCATTTTTAGGGTTGCCTGTTATGTAACAAAAAAACTGAGGAAAGGAACTAACTAAAAACTAAAGCTGCAGCCTGTTGTTACACTCCATGGACGTTTATAACCCTACATTTGCTAAAGTCAGAAAGCTGTAGCTTTTGTAGTTGTCGTTAGAAAAGACATGAATCCTCTGCAAGCCACAGCAAAGTTAAGCAAGTGTTTTGGTTCCCTGATACAGAAGTGATAAATGCAAGATGACTACACAACTCTGCACAATCATTGTATACCAGAACTGAGCCAATTTGCTGTCCAGGAAGATGTCTGAAAGCCCCCCAAAACCCCACAAACAAAAAAACTTAAAACATACTTTTTCTGTTTTTCTACACAAGTCAGCAAATTTTCCACCTGTTTCATCCCATGGCACACTGACAGGGCACTAAAATTGTCAAGGCATACCATCAGTTTTTTGACAACTGACAAGGCACACCCACTGACAGCAGGGGCTTGCAGCCCCAGTGGCCCTACTAACAAATGACCCTCCCCCAAACTCTCATGGCACACCTGCAGACCATCCATGGCACACCAGTGTGCCATGGCAAAATGTTTGAAAATAACTGACATAAGTGTTTAATAACCATGTTGTTCCTTCTCTCTGCTATTCCTCCAGCACCATTTCCTCTTCTCCTTCATTTGCTTCTCCTTAACAAATCAGGGATCACAAAGCGAGACGAATAGCATCAGCCTGCAGTTACGTAGCCAGCAAATTTAGATATCCATGGTCGTTCACTTCCTGCTTTCTGTTAGTCTCTCTGTAGCGTGCATGCTACTTGCCTGCACGTTTGGTTCTTCAGTTCAGCAAGAATGATAAGAACATTAAGCAAGAAGCACCCACGCAGCAAGCGCTACTATAGCAAAATAAAGGTACTTGTAATGGGCGTGGTGGCACAGGGACTGCTATATATATAGCATCTCTCATATCCACAGTTTCCTTATCCACAGAGGGAACAGAACTTCCATGGATATGGGGGCCACCTGTACTACAATGATACACACGTTTGCCACTTAGAAACATCAAGCTATTATACTACAAGACTAACTACAGAGTTTATTTAAGTAGACCTACTATAGCTCAGTGCAGACTCTGGCCGTGGACTTGTGACTGGTGGTCAAATACAGAAGATTGGCTACTTTCTGCTGAACTACGTGTGGAGCAAGTTCAAGTCAAACAGGAAACCAATTCCATTATGAAGGCTGGGGTGATTCTGTAACCCTGAAAAATGATGCTGTTATGTATTCTGCCGAGATGTTAAAAATAAAGAAATGGAATTATTGTGATGTGTTGTGTCCTGAAAATGGCATTTGCTTACAATGATTAGGAGTTTTCTTTGCACTAGTGCTCATAAAAAAAAACTTTTAGGAACATTAATGAAAGAAACAAAACATTTACTGGACCACCATTAAGCATTTACAATTGAGTAGTTTGCCAATGTATCAAGAGTCTGGTCTTTGGATGCAAACAATGCATGCCAGTGGTGGACCCAATCATGTTTTAAAAAAGATGGAACAAAGTTTATTATTTATTTAAGACATTTATACCTTGCCTTTTCTGTATCAAAGCAAATGCTCAAGATGACTAGTTCTTTAAAAGTTCTGAATTTTAAAGCCTTAGAATAACAGTATTCTTTGTTCTGTATGGAACCCACTGTAATCTGAGCCTACATTAGAGATAAAAATGTGTATTTTGATAAAATCGGCTAAAACCAAGAAAAAATTCAATGACGCAATTTTAGATACATTTATTTATTTATTTATTGTTTGTACGCCTGAATTTTTCAACTTTAATATAGGTCTAGGCTAGACTGGAAACCACAGCATAAAGAAGAATGAAGACAACAGCTGAACACAGTGACTACCAATATAAATGCTGACTTTTCTGGCTGTGTCAAGTTTTATAGCCCCACATGGAGAAGGGGAGCTTAAGTACAGCATATTTATGTCTCACTCCCTATAGGGTATCAAGACCCTTGTGCACTTCCAGAATCAACTGCAAGGGCCAGCCTATCCATGAAGCCAACTGAAATGTTAACATCAGGATGCAGATTGGTGAGACAGCACTCACTTATGTTAGCTCACTCACTTCCACTGCACCTCCACCCACTACCACAGCTTCTATCCTACAAACAGAGATGTGCACCTGGTTGCCACTGGACTCTTAGCCCTAATGCAATGCAACAATGGTGAACACTTTTGAAAGGAGGGGGAACCCTCACAACCCTCCATTTGTGGCCAGTACGGTATTGGCAATCCTTCCACTCTCCAATCCTGATTCTAGCCTGATGTTCAGTTCTGCGTGCGCTTGGCTTGCTCTCCAATAGCCACTATTGGGAAGTGGCCTTCACATGCCGAGTTTGCCATGTACATAACCATTTACACAAAGATAGCCTTCTTCCTGCCGCTGCCACGGGCTGAACTATTTACAAGAAAAAGGCCCCATCGGTCAAGGGGTTAAATGGGTTGCTGCTTGGAGGATTCTGTTTTCAGAACTAGAAGCCGTATGGGATCTGTTCCCTCCCTTTGATAAACAACTTTATCAGTCCAAACCTAAGCTCCTCAGCACACAGAGAAACAGTGGCACCAAAATTTCAGCCGTTGTACCTTATGAGCAGCGAGGCAGCCACCAGAGTCTCTTCAAAGTAATGCTGCGTAAATCCGCTGCAGCTTCAATGGGTCTCCTCGACTCTGTGCCTGCTATTGAGTGGGTGCAGAACCAAGGAGACCCATACAGGGCTCCGTGGCTAGGGAGGGAACATAGGATAGGGTGGTAGAATCTGCTGCTGTCTCCACCCACCCAGACCCAATCCTCCTCTCCCCCTCCCTCCCTCCACTCAATTCTACTCACTCCCCACTTCCCCACCAAGAAGCCTCTCCACAGGGCAGTGGCATTACCGCTGCTTGCTCCTCTGCAACGTCTTCTTGATGCTAAGGCTCAGCACCAACTGGCACTGGCCCAGCGCTCCTTGTTCTCTGGGTGCTGCAAACATGCTTTACGGCACATTTGCGACACCCAGAGTCAGTGGCACGCACATGGTTTTATTTTATTTTTTTTGCAGATTTTGATTTTTTTCCCCAAAAATGAGAAGTTCAGAAAGCAGTATTCTGAATTTTTATTTCGCTATCACAAAAAAAAAAAATCATACCTCTAGCAATCGCTTCTTGAGATATAATAGCAGAAGAGCATCAGGACATGAAATGCCTCTGTCCTAGTCTGACAGCGCATAGTAGGCTTTGTTGCACTGCCCCACAGTTATACACTTTGAATGTTTGTTTTTTGTATGGTTCAGGCTTCTGGGTTCTGGGCAGAGAAATGGAGGGGAGGGGAAGGGAAGTTGTGAGCACTCATATAAAATCACCACTTACGGGAAAGAGGCAGGCAAACTTTCAAAAATGTACTCAGATGCAACTTAAAAGGCAGTCCTGTCCAAGATCTCAATGCCTGGATTGTGTATGGCAAATGCCCGAGCCCATGGAATGGCTCGTTCTGAGTACGCAAAGGGGACAAGGATACCACTGACAAGTTTAAAGAAGGGCAAGGACAAACATTCCAGGGAAGACTTTACTAATGTAAGAGCCGAACGACACATTTTAAAATTGCAGACGTTGCCGAGAGCCTAGCAACACTCTAACTAATGGTTCTGTTTATGGAAATGTGCAAACTTCACAATCTTGTTCTAGCCTATAACATCCATCATAACTGTCACTGGCAAACAGTAGAGTCCTTCAAGTATCAGTTTCCAAAAAGACAAGTTTTTGGCTCATCTGCTCTATTAAAAAAGGAAGAACGCACCTGCAGGTACTTATTCCAATAAATAGATACATTTGTCCCTCTCAATGATCATCTGAGTGGCTTTCATTTGTTGGTAGGGAAAAAATGTGCTTACAAGCTGGAATCCCTGGCTACTATGTCACACAGCTGGTTACTATTGCAGAAGGAGTCCTTAGAGCACAGAAGCCCCTTGTTTACATGAATGCATTGACAGGGTCATCCCAAGATCACCTTGGCATCCAAGGTGGTGTGGAAAATGCTGCCCCCCTTACCCAACGATGCACCAGTCTGTCCTCCTCCCACTCCCTGGATTGGAAAAGGAAAAAAGGGGACAGAGCAGAAGAAGAGTAGAGTAGTGAGCTAGTGTCAGAAGTGCTTTTTTAGTGAGTGGAGGGAGGCAGAGGAGCAGTGGAAACAAGAGGGCAGGTGGAAGTGGATGCCCTCCACCTCTGAGGTTGTCTCAGTTGCTCCAAGGCAACCACTTCAGTTTGCTTCATAGATGGGCCAGCCCAGAGCATTGAGCAAGGTTGTCCAAGGCACCCCAACCCTATGCCCTGATGTCCAGATGGGCACCTACATCTGAGTTCAACTTTGTTATTTACAACCCTTGTCAAATGGTCCCACCCCCTATACTTGCAAGTTGCATAAGCCACTCCTTGCTCTGCCCATGACTTCCCCAAACTCTACAGTTAGAACACTGTCCCTTTTCTCTCCTCAAAGTGCCCCAGCTCATGCCCCTTCCCACACGTGAATCACATGTGTTGACAATTTCTCACAGACACTCCCATGCCATAACTTGATGGCTTAAACCAAGGATGATAGCAACACCTCCAAGGAATTTCACTAGTCTAATCAAATTTTCTTATACCTTTGCCCTCATTCATTACAGGCCTAGATGCCAGTAGCTTCTTCCATCTAAAATAAACACATTTTCATGAACAGCCTGTAAATCTGTGCATGAAATCTAAGAAGAGCAAAGCAAAAGTTGTGTGAGCAAGAATCCTGGAATTCCAAGCTGCATAGCTTGTTAACCTGAAGATTCACTCCAAGCTCATAAGGTGAAGTTTCTCTATAAACACCCAGTCACCCGCTCTATGCCATTTTAAAGGGAATTTAAAACCACCACAGATACTAACCTTTGCCACATAAGTAGCCAAATTAATTCAATAATGTATCTGAAGACTCAAGGGGATTGCTGATATCCACTTGAGGATTATGTCTCCTCACTTGCCATTTCTGTTCACCGAGTTTAATTTGCGAAAGGCACTATTTGCTTCTTGGACGTAAAAATCAACATTATTACACATCAGCCACCACATCTTGCTGGCTCATGAAGTTCCAATAGGAAGCTCAGACTTCACTAGAGGATCTCTACAATGTGCTGTCATAGGTTTTATACAAATGGGTTTTATCCAGGCAAAGCTAACCCAGAAGACCAGAAGCTTGTCCCCTTACCATATCTGGATTGTGCATTAATTATGCAATTTCTGCTTGGTTATACAGCTGGAAACATTTCACAGGGACTTGAGGATGCAGGAATTACCCACAACACAATAAAATCACAAATATACATACTAGTTGTACAACTCTGGTTGCTTTTTATGGCAAGAATCTGTTCAAGAGAGAATGACAGGTTTGTATTTTCAAAAGTTGACCCTTATGCTCAAATGTAGTCACTTTTTAAAAAAACTTTCAGAACTGAAACAAACTGTGGTAGTGGGGATCTGAGTCATCTTTTAATTCTAAATTTCTGCATGTGGATTTTATTCCTTTAACTTTGGCTCCCTCGCTCAGCCTCCACATTCCCAATGACTGATGCTGTTCTAGCGAGAAAGAAAAGTGAGACTCAGATTTTGACAACCGATGTTTAAAGATTATTGACTTAATCAAGAATTAAGAGGCAAGTTTGTTTTTAAAAAAGTAAAGCATCATGTTCCAGATGCAAAATCTGAAAAACACTCAGTTACAGCAAACTAATTCTGAAATTTTTGCCAAAAGCTTAAGTTTGTTTGAGGCTTGCTCCAACTCTAGCAATCTTGGATTTGGGCAAAAGTTTAATTTTACCCCTTTTTAAGTTCTGGTCAGTAGCTAGATTTACAATGGGACCACTTTGAGGGCGGTCTCACTGCAGTCTCAGTAACATCTATTCCAGATAAGATGGTGGAATGCCTCATCAAAGACAGAGTCTCAAAACACATAGATGAACAAGCCTTGCTGAGGGAGAATTAGTATGGCTTCTGTAAGGGTAAGTCTTGCCTCACAAACCTTTTCGAATTCTTTGAAAAGGTCATGTGGATGCGGGAGAACCCGTGGAAATTATATATCTGGACTTTCAGAAGGCATCCCTCACCAAAGGCTGCTGAGAAAACTCCATAGTCAGGGAATTAGAGGGCAAGTCCTCTCATGGATTGGGAACTGGTTGAAGACCAGGAAACAGAGAGTCACTGGGCAATTTTCACAATGGAGAGAGGTGAAAAGCGGTGTGCCCCAAGGACCAGTGCTTTTCAACCTGTTCATAAATGACCTGGAGACAGGGTTGAGCAGCGAGGTGGCAAAGCTTGCAGACGACACCAAGTTTTCCGGGTGGTGAAGACCAGAACCGATTGTGAGGAGTTCCAGAAGGATCTCTCCAAACTGGCAAAATGGGCAGCAAAATGGCAGATTTGTTTCAATGTAAGTAAATGTAAAGTAATGCACATTGGGGCAAAAAATCAACACATATAGGCTAATGGGTTCTGAGCTGTCTGTGACAGATCAGGAGAGAGATCTTCGGGTGGTGGTGGGCAGGTCGATGAAAGTGTCGACTCAATGTGCGGCGACAGTAAAGAAGGCTAATTCTATGCTTGGGATCATTAGAAAAAGGAATTGAGAACAAAACGGCTAGTATTATAATGCCGTTGTACGAATCAATGGTAAGGTCACACCTGGAGTATTGTGTCCAGTTCTGGTCAACACATCTCGAAAACGACATAGTGGAAATGGAAAAGGTGCAAAAGAGAGTGACTAAAATGATTACTGGGCTGGGGCACCTTCCTTATGAGGAAAGGCTACGGCGTTTGGGACTCTTCAGCCTAGAAAAGAGACGCCTGAGGGGGGACATGATTAAGACATGTAAAATTATAAAGGGAATTGACAGAATGGATAGAGAGTTGCTCTTTACCCTCTCACACAACACCAGAACTAGGGGACATCCACTAAAATTGAGTGTTGGGAGAGTTAGGACAGACAAAAGAAATATTTCTTTACTCAGCGTGTGTTTGGTCTGTGGAACTCCTTGCCACAGCATGTGGTGAAGGCATCTGGCCTGGATGCCTTTAAAAGGGGATTGGACAAATTTCTGGAGGAAAAATCTATTACAGTTTACAAGCCATGATGTGTATGTGCAACATCCTGATTTTAGAAATGGGCTACATCAGAATGCCAGATGCAAGGGAGGGCACCAGGATGCAGGTCTCTTGTTCTCTTGTGTGCTCCCTGGGGCATTTAGTGGGCCGCTGTGAGATACAGGGAGATGGACTAGATGTGCCTATGGCCTGATCTAGCGGGGCTCTTCTTATGTTCAGTCTGGCAGACCAACGGAGTCTACCTCAGTCTGCCTTATCCATCACTCCTGCACTCCCTGCATTTGAAGAGCATGGAACAGAAAACACAGCGAGGAGACACTCCAGGTCACCACCACATTTCCTTTCCTGCTCCATCCCTTCTCAAATCCAGGGAGCAGAGGGCACAGATGACATAGTAGATCATTGTGTGCTGCTACTTAGGAGGGTAGTGGTAACTGCAGAGGGGAAGATGGCAAGGGGAAATATTCCGTGCCCCACCGCTAACGTCCAAATGTCTTAGGCCACCACTGCAGGCCAACTCTCCTCCAAAGCAGACAATAACCATACTCTCCACTACCATGCCCTCCATGTCTTCATTTACAACTTGAAAGTCAGGTAGAATTCCTTCATAGGAGAATTGACAGCAGTGACTAAGGCATGTTGCATGCTTCTTCCATGACACCCAAAACTATGTATCTTGACTGGTTCAAGAGACAGCACTCCAAGAAACTTGCACTGAACCAAAACAGAGACCAAAGATGAGACCCAGCTGTTCTCAAGATGATTCAAAACATGAAGAGCCCTTGGACAACCTGAGGCCATGTTAACATCAGAGAAAGTGTGTGTGTTAACTAACCAAGATGATCAATACCATCCCGAGAGCTTAAATCTGACAGGGGTGGGGAGAAAAAAATATGCATGAGAAAACTGGTTTAGACAGGACACAGAACACCAGTACAATAATTTGAGGGCTACTTCATATGATTCTATATGTGATGTTACCTTGTAGTACACTGTTCACGTGGGCATTAATTGAGAGCTGGTGTACATTTTGAAGGCTATTTTGGATTCTTTTCTGTCATTCCCTCGTGTGTCATGGAGAGTTGGTGACACCAGAGGGAGTATATGGGGAAGGGAGAGGTGCAAAAATGGGTGCAAAGTGGGAGGGTGACACACCAGAGCAAGGAATGGGAGAAATTTGCACTATCAGCAGGTCCTAGGTCTTTTGTTTGCTGCTTCAGCAACAGGCTGGAAAATGGGAGAACAGTAACTATCCAGAATTTAAGCCTGGATTAATGAGCCAGGCCTGCATGCATTACTGAGATGTGATTGGTGAGATTCACCTATTTCCAACTCTGTTCTCAGTCCAGCAGCTGTACAGACTTAACAGGTAGAGAGAGATGTCACCATGGTCTATCAGGGTGCCTTCCTGATTGCCAACTATTAAACTGAATAGTCTCCAAATTCTGAGAATCTGTACCTGGTCTTAGGCCCTAAAGACAGGATAGGTACACTGTTGATATCCTGCCCATCCTGCTACCTCTTTGTCTCTATACCTGAGCTGGTAGTGGCAGAGCAAGAAACAACCAGGCTGACTGCCCTGGGGGACTTCAATATTTGGTTGAAAGGGTCTCTTGTCTGTTAAAAGCTCAGGTTGTTACAGCAGCCATAGAACTATACTCATACATATAGCCAGTATCTACAAATCCTCTTCCCAGCTTAATGGGCAAGAGCTCCCAGCCCTCTGGTGAGCAGGCCACTATATGTAGGTCTTGCTCAAACCTCAAGAAACACAATCAGATTTGTTAAGGAAACTGTCAACTACAGAGAACCTTCGGTTTAGCAGACCTCAATTTAACAGACTTCTAAAACAACGGCTGTTTTCTGCCTTGTTGTTGTAGATATTTTATACGTGCACGTCTCCACTGACTTAAATGCATTCAGATGTAACAGACGTTCTACATTAACGGCAACTGCCTCCAACCATTAGTCCATTAAACTGAAGGTACACTGCACTTACATAAAAAGAGCCCTGCTGGTCAGGCCAAAGACCCACCTAGTCCAGCTTCCAGTATCTCACAATTCCCACCAGATATCTTAGGAAGCAGTCAAGACAACAAAGAGACCTTTTGCCACTCCCTTGTATTTGGCCTTCAAAGACCGCCTAATTCTAAAACCAGGTTGTGGTTTGTACATCATGGCATGTAACCTGTGATGGACTTTTCCTCAATAAATCTATCCATTTATCTATTTAAAGGCATCCGGACCAGATACCATCACCATGTCCTGTGTCAATAAGTTCCACAAATTAATTACACACTGCATTTTCTATTGTCTGTTCTAACTCTCCCACCACTCAATTTAATGGATGCCCTCCCCCCCATCCTGGTGTTGTGTGAAAGGGAAAAGAACATCCCTCTACCCACTCTATCCATTCCATGGATAATTTTATAGGTTTCAATCATGTCACCCCTCAGGCACATTGCTCCAATAGCCCTTTGAAAAAATGCTCTTTTAAAAAGAACGTGCCAAGGCCTCAGAAGGTCATGCTATACCCTCACCTTTAGTATCTGATTTGGGATAACAAAGGTGGCCCTTTGAACTTTGAAAATGCTTTACCTGGGGCAGCAGCTTGGGTAGATAAGTGCTGTTAACTTGCCTGAGTGCACACACACCCCTGCTCCATGCAGGAACACATTCAAGGAGTTTGCAGTGGAGCAGGATATGGGGGGGGGGGGGTGATGGGCCTTATCAAGCAAAGGAGCCAGCCTGCAACCATTTACAATTGCAAAGCACTCTCAAAGCAAACAGGAATATTGCTAAGGAGGCCTCCTCCAAAGTCAACCAAGGACAAGCTCTTCTGGAAGGTTAATAAATGTGCCAAAGCTTCCCTATCTGTTGTGCCAAAGCTTCCCTATGTGTTGCAATCCCTATCTGCGCAAGCCTCATTCTTGCACAATTAACAGTTTGCCCCACAGGTGCCCTTGAGATATATTTCCCAGTTTCTTCCAAAAATGTGTTCAGAATATTGGGATGGGATGTTGGAGCTCTCCCAGCTACAATGTTTGACCCAAATATAGGAGGAAAGCAAAGTTTTCATGGACTACATGAATTCTTACACGGAAAAAGTGCCACTATGCCACATATATTTACAAGCTATTGCTATGCAAGACAGTTGAGGCCACACTGACTCCAGAATTCCAGTGGTAGTATGCAGTTCAGCTGATGATTGAGACCGCTTTTGTCAAGGTCAGCTAACTGGGCTCAATTACAGGAAGCAGATTAGCAGAACATTCTTCAACTCAGAAATTAGACCATAGACGGGGCAGGATCCAAAGGGTTGCACACGCAAAAAGGCTTTTCTGCTTCCCTTTGCAGCTGGAGCATCTCCCCCCCCCCCCCCCGTCTATGCAACCTTGAAGGTCAGTGCCCTCCTTCTCAAGTAGCATCCAGTGAGAGCCAGGATAGTGTAGTGGTTCTGGAGTTAAACCTGGAAGATCCAGGTTCAAATCCCTGTTCAGCCATGAAGCTTCCTGAGTGACCTTGGGTAGTCACTCTCAGCCTCACCTACCTCACAAGGTGATTATGAAGACAAAAGGAGAGAAGGAACCACATACACCACCCTGAGCTCCTTGGAGAAAGGGTGGTATAAAAATGTGAAAATAATAATAAAAAGAAGAGCAAGGAGATGCAGCCAGACGTGGAAACTGGCAACGGGTTCAAGCAGGCTTCTGCTCCCCGGATCTAGCTACCTAGTGAAGAGTTATGCCTTATCTGAAAGCTGAAACAGTCTTCAGTAAACACAAACCTCTTCACTCATTTCAGCAGACTACTTATGAAGTGGATTCAAGTTACCCAGCATTCTTTATCTTAGTAAAAAGAATTTTCTTCAGTACCTAATCACTTCCAAAGCAAACATATTTCAGCACTAATGAGACCTGATTGTACAAAAAATACTATCAGGCCTGGTTTGCCACCTAAAACTTCTACAAAGCTGACACTATTAAAACCTCTTCATCTACCTTTACTGAACTAAGAACCCAATCCTGTGCTCAGCAGCACGGCTCCATGCACCGAGCGCTGTTGCAAACGTGCCTTAAGGCTTCCGCCGGTGCTATCCCAGTGCCGGCCTGTGCTGGGCTAACATGGGGCGGTCACCCAGCTTCTGCGGCTCAGCGGTCTCCCAGACCACCAAGCAGTGGCACAGCAAGCGGGGCAGGGAGGAGGCATTCTGGGGAAGGGGGAGGCCGGCGGGGGCGGAGAGAGGGCGGGGGGAGGCATGACAGGGAGGTGTGATGTGGGGAGGGGGTGGGCTGGAGGCGTGCCTGGGGGAGGGATGGGAAGTGGGTCCGCAGAGCTCTGCTCGACAGGATCCAAGGTGCTTGTGTAGGGCTGAGTGCCCTACACAAGTGCCTTTACCTTACCGCCGAACTTTTGGTCAGCGGTAAAGTGAGTAGCCCCATTGCAGGGCTGCTTACCTTACCCGGGAGAAGGGAACAAAAGTCCCCTTCTCCCAAGGTGCCTCCCAAGGTAGCCCAGGAGGCACAGGATCTGACGGCAACCCTTCTCGGTGCCACCGAGCCTGGGCATCCCAGGCTGCTCAGGACTGAGCTGTAAGATATGTCAATTGTTAGAATAGGCAGCATTTTGAATTACAGAACTGTTCAGAAGATGGCCTCCCTGGCCAAAATAGGTAAAGAGAATATATGCCATTGGTTGAGTTTCTCTTAGCAGAAAGGTCCTCTCAGTCATCAATGGGGCCTTTCTGACTGTGCCACCACTAGCAGAGGTGAGGGGGATGGCAGCAAGAAAGAGGGCCTTCTCGGTAGTGGCTCCCCATCTGTGGAACTCCCTCCCCCTGGAATTGAGAACCGCTCCCTCTTTAGAGTCCTTTCAGTGGAGGCTTAAGACCTTTTTATTTTGGGAGGCCTTTTATGCTGACTCAAGGGGGCATGGCACGTTTTGAATATATTTTAATTCAGGATCCAGGTTTTATTGTGTTTATTGTTTTTAAATATATTTTATACCTACCTACCCACCCACCCACCTTATGTTTTTAATATGGTTTTAATTGTGAGCCACCTTGAGTGCCCTTCATTGGATAAAAAGGCAGGAAATAAATAAATAAATAAATAAATAAATAAATAAATAAATAAATAAATAAATAAAAATATGCAGAAGACTTCCTCAAACTGATGAACAGTTACATATAACTTCTGAGAAACTCAAAAAGTTGTAAAGTGCATATCTGTAGCAAAAGAAGCCCACATGACGAGCTTAATTAACCCATATCGGACTCTTACTCAAAGTGCAAGTGTAACTCAGAACTCTGTACAGACACATACTAATGGAAGTTAGATCATTAACAGGTATTATCGTCTGACTGATGAAGAATTCTGTTTAGGTGAAAAACATGCATTCTCCTCCAGCATTTTTTTCACTCCCAACATTTTTTCACTTGCATACCCCTTGGCATCCCATTTCCATAAATTGTACCTCTCATATTAGCAAAATGTTTGTAATTAATATAGTTGTTGTTATTTCAAATTTATGTTTTTAACTACTGATCCATATCTTATAATACAGTACCTGAATTGATGATCAGAAACTAGCAGTTGCTGAGGCTTTCACAGCCAGCTAGTTGCTTTCCTTCCTGCCTTATCAACCCTGCAAGGCATTCAAATACAGACCTGCCTTTTTCTGCCATTATTCAATTCTTTTTCAAGTACCCCTAAAGGTCCTGGCAAGTACCCCTGGGGGTATATGTATGCCAGGTTGGGAACAACTGTCCTATAGCAAGTATCCATGACAGAATGAAAGATTCGTTTGCAAGAATATGCAAGTTTCTAGCTTACACTGTTCACTTTGACGAGCCTTTTAGGGAGAGAAGACCTTGAGGAAGGGATTCAGGCAACAATCCTATCCACACTTTCCTGGGAGTAAGTGCCACTGACTATAATGGGACTTCTGAGTAGACACGCAGAGGATTGGGCTCTCATTCTTATACCTTACCCAGTACATAAGCTATTTTTCCTGTGTTTAGAAACCTACAATTAAGAGTGAGAGACCAATGTTAGACCTACATGAAATTAGTCTTGCACAGAGCACAGTCAGGACAAGGCATCAACAAATGAAAACTAGCTATCCCTATCCTTGTGGCCTCATCCTTCCATTTAGCCGAAGTCAAACCATTTAATTCAAGAACAGGCCAGATCCTAAGGTCTGCAATTCCTTGCAAGACAGCCAAGTCTTTTTAAAAGTGGCCCAATTCAGAGTTCTCTTAAAATAACCATTCTAGACTCACAGGCACATAAGCAAACATTCCCAAAATATATTTATCCCAATTACACTCTGGGGTTTTCTGCAAAACACATTCCCCCACCCCCACCCCGGAGCATGACTTTTGATTCATGCAGGACTAGAATCTTTCATTGATTCTGGATCTGTAGCACACTGGCACCTTGTTCATCAAAATTAAAACTAAAAGACAAGAAATTCAAAACCAGAGAGGGCAGCTCCAGCACATCCCAGCTGAACAGATGAGTGTTTTTTAAAAAGTTCCCTTTGCTTCTGTCTGGCAGAAACAGAATCATTCATCAGCAAAAGTAAAACTAGGGAAAGAAGCTATCCAGAGTAAAATGGAGAGGAAAAAGTAGAGAAGGTAAGATGAAAGGGATAGTCGAATGGCAAAATAGAAAGAGAAAACGGGGTGCAAGAAAAGGCAGAAGAGAAAGAGAACAGAACAACAGGGGAAAAGATATACTGAGAATAATTAAAATGGGGAAGCAAGGGGAAGGGGGTAGATTGACAAACAGAATGTCATAGAGCAGTGGTTCCCACAAATTTAGCACCAGGAAGCACTTTTTAGAATGAGAATCTGTCACAACCCGCCAAAAGTGATGTCATGACCAGAAGTGACATCATCAAGCAGGAAAATTTTTAACAATCCTAGGCTGCAATCCCACCCACACAAAATGGGAGTAACTCCCACTGACTATCATTGTCAAAAGCATATACATAGTAGCCCATTAAAAGTACAGGTCTGCAACACTTGCCCAGATGCAGTCACAACAGCAGCAACAAGCCTTTAGAATTAGATCAGAATAATATTGAAATGAATGGGGACACCCCTGAAATTGGCTCGCGACCCACCTAGTGGGTCCCGACCCACAATTTGAGAAACACTGGAATAGAGATAAAGAAGAACAGTAAGCTGGAGGGCAGGACCCAATGATAGGGAGCCATGGACTAGGAGCTGGCTAGGGGGGACGAATACAGGTGTGTAGGGCTGATCCTCCCGACCCTTGCGGTGGGGCACGCAAAAGACTTTTCCCGACGCGTGTTCCAAGAAGCCACTCTTGCACGCACACCTTCCCCTGAAGAAAGCGGCAGCCCGGTTCCGCCTCCCTCACCTGGCAGAGCACAGCTCCCCGGTCTCGCCTCCGCAAGTGGGGGAGGCATGCCGCCGCCCGCATTTGCAGGGAGCTCCCCTCAGCCAGCTCGACACCTCCTTGCCAGTCAGCTGTGAGTGCCTCTCCGCCCTCCCCGCTCCTTACCTGGCCAGCTGCTGCTCAGCTAGGCATCGCTTGCAACATCTTCTCCTCCCGGGCAGAGCAGGTAGCGGCAGCCCGGCTCAGGCGAGGGGAGTGCGCGCGTGCAAACGCCGCGCGCCTGCCTGCCTGCCTCGCCGGACCCTGGGGGACGCGCACGCGCGTTGTCCCTGCTCCTGGGGGTGTGTAGCTGATCCCCCCCGCCTCGAGCTGACGGGAGAACCCTGACCCGGGCAGCGCGCGAGCCGCAACAGCTGAAGCAGTTAGCGCGGGGGGGGGGGCGTGGAAGAGCGTCGTGATATTTGCGTGCAAAACGGTTTCTTGCATGCAATAAGCCGGGAACCAGCTTTGAACACCTTCCCTCCGCGCAACGGCTGCAGTGGTTGGAGCTTTTTAGAGGAGGAAAGAAGGGGTTGCTGATGAGGACGGAACCCTGACCCGGGCAGCGCGCGAGCTGCAACAGCTGAGCGGGGAGCGGGCGGGAGGGGGGCGTTTGCATGCAACACGCTGGAAAGCGGCTTAGAACGCCTTTCCTCCAAGGAGCGACTAAGAGCACAAGCTTATGCATGTCTGCTCAGAAGTAAGTCCCATATAGTCAATAGGACTTACTCCCAGGATAGTGTGGATAGGATGGCAGCCTCAGAGCCCATTCTTGTGCATGTCTACTCAGAAGTGAGTCCCCTTATAGTCAATGGGACTTACTCTCAGGAAAGTGTGGATAGGATTGCAGCCTCAGAGCTCATTCCTATGCATGTCTACTCAGAAGGAAGTCCCCTTATAGTCAATGGGACTTACTCTCAGGAAAGTGTGGTTAGGATTGGGCTCTAAAGTGGTCGAAGCTTTTGAGATGAGAAAAAGTGGTTCCAGTTGAAGATAGGGAACCTGGTACAATTTCCCCACCCGCATTTTCCAGCTGCTAAAACTCCAATCAAGCAATGAAATGGATAGATAAAAGGATTTTTAGTTATTCCATCTCTGAGCACCCAATTTTTTATTCTGGAGAATTGAACACCTGGAGAATTAATGTTGCTTAAGTTTAAAGAAATAGGAGCATTGCCAGGAAAAAAGTGGTGGCTCTAGAAATTTTACTCTTCATTTCTGTTTTACAGGTGTGGGTGAGGGGAGAGGCTTGAGTAAGGCCATACAATAAAACCCATGCCAGATGTGGAATCTGAGAGACATGTCAAGTGCTGTGTCCACTGGACCACACTGCTTGTTCTCTAACACTATGTGGGTGATGTAAATCACAGGTTAGAGTGGGAAGAAATACTAAAGGTCATCTAGTCCAACCCTCTATTTTACTTAAACGGTCTACAATCTGAAGGTGCAGACCTTTCAACTTATACCTGTTTGATAGATTTGATCACCCCATTCCATTTTTTAACAAAATGCATTTGTGTGTAACCATGGAATATATACCCCCTTGTGTATTCAAGGATTGGGAGTTTTTGCTGTTAGTCTCCAGTTCACATTAGGGTTGCCAACAGACCAGAAAAATACCACCTGACCAGCTCCTGTGCTTCAGCTGCTTGATGTGGAATCAAGCCTCTGATCCTGATTTAGCAGGTGAAACTTTTCATAGCCAAGAGATAAATATTATCTGATACTAGATCAAACTACTTTTAGACAACCCCATACATTTCAAGTACCTTTAAAGCAAACTTTGAATGCTGGAAAAAAATAAATACTGTTCCAGAGACAAACACAGTTGCCCCACATTAGAAAAGGGACTTATCTAGAACTGCCATTGACAGTCCAGGATGACTTGGCTGAAGGTGGGAATCACAAACTGTGCAATTGGAGGTGATGAAAGGCTCACATTGTACCAGCTCTGCTTGCCTGGGGCCACCTAATAACATTGAACAGCAACAGGATGTGTTTGGAAAGGCCTTTCATAAGCACAGTGCCCCCTCAGGATTTCAAGTGAATCAGACATCTCCTTCTGTGTTGGACCTAGGGCCTGCTTGATACCATCATACAGCCCCTTGATGTTGCCCATGTCAGCTGCTATCTGTATCTGGGAACAGAGCTGGAGCCAGTAGTCGTTAGCACATCTCCTGGCAGTCTGCTGGGCTTTGCTGCGAGCAGCTCCGAGGACCTGCAGGTTGCGCTCACTGGGACAGCACTTGTATGCTGCTTGGGCTCTCCTCTTTTCCTCAATGACTGGTGTCCTCCTCAGAGTGGGCTTCAAACCAGTCTGCCGCCTTGTTGGTCTTCTTGCCGAATATGGACAAGGCGGTGTTGTAAACGGCATTCTTGAAATGTTCCCATCTGTTGGATGCGTTTGCGTCGGCCGGGCCTGGAAGAGATTCCTCAAGCGCTCGTGCAAATTCCTCCACTTTTCTCTGATCCTAGGTCTTGCTGGTATCAATGCGAGGTCTTCCTTCCTTTTTCGTGTGATACAGTCGCTTTGTTTGTAGTTTCACTCTGCTGCACACCAGGGAGTGGTCAGTGTTGCAGGCAGCACCCTGATAACTGCTTGTGATCTTGATGCTGGGAAGGCTGGAGCATCTGGTGAGAATCAGGTCGAGCTGGTGCCAGTGCTTTGATCTTGGGTGTCTCCAAGAGACAGGGCTTCATGTTGAAGAAGGTGCTGCTGACACAGAGACTGTGATGACAACAAAGCTCTAGCAGGCGTTGGCCATTTTCTTTCATCTTCCCAGTGCCGAACTGACCTAAGCAAGTGGGCCACAAACTGTGATCAGCACCAACACTAGCACTGAAATCGCCGAGGACAAACAATGGCTCTTTTACAGGGATCTTCTTGATAGTGGTGGCCAGGTCATCGTAGAATTTGTCTTTGGCTTCTGCTGGAGACGACAGAGTCGGTGCATAAGCACTGATGAGAGTGACAGGTCCTGCTGATGACTGGAGCTGCAGGGACAAAATTCTTTCACTTCCCACAGTAGATGGGATGATGGATTCCAGCAGGGTATTTCTGACCGCAAAGCCAATGACATGTTCCCTGGTTTCATTGGATTTCATCCAGTCACTGATGACTGGAGCTGCAGGGACAAAATTCTTTCACTTCCCACAGTAGATGGGATGATGGATTCCAGCAGGGTATTTCTGACCGCAAAGCCAATGCCATGTTCCCTGGTTTCATTGAGAAAAAAGAAATTTCTCTCCTTGACATATCCAGAATCTGGCAGCCTCGTCTTTTGAAGGGCGACGATTCAACACAGAAGAACATTGCCCCTCTGAAGTCTGCCATAGGCGAGGTCATCCAGGATCGGGCGCAGCAGATGGAACGCTGGGTGCAGCACTACTCTGAGCTATATTCCAGAGAAAATGTAGTCACCAAAGAAGCGCTGAACAACATTGAGTGCCTGCCTGTGCTGGAGGAGCTTGACAGTGAACCAACCCTAGAAGAACTTCACATGGTGCTGGACTCCCTTGCCTTTGGCAAGGCACCTGGAAAAGACAGCATCCCTGCTGAAGTCCTAAAGTGCTGCAAAGAGATCATCATCACTGAGCTGCATGAAATCCTCTGTCTCTGCTGGAGAGAAGGTGGAGTACCTCAAGACATGAGAGATGCAAACATCATCACGCTGTACAAGAACAAAGGCGACGGGGGTGACTGCAACAACTACCATGGCATCTCTCGCCTTAGCGTTGTAGGAAAGCTGTTTGCCCGAGTTGCACTAAAGAGGCTCCAGGTACTAGCAAAGAGCGTCTATCCAGAATCGCAGTGCGGTTTCTGAGCCAGCAGGTCCACCACTGATATGGTATTCTCCCTTAGACAACTGCAGGAGAAATGCAGGGAACGACGACAGCCACTCTTTATAGCCTTCATAGATCTCACGAAGGCTTTCGACCTGGTCAGCAGGGACGGCCTCTTCAAGATTCTCCCCAGGAATGGATGTCCACCCAGATTCCTCAGCATCATCAGATCTTTCCACAAGGACATGAAGGGCACTGTTGTCTTTGATGGCTCCACATCAGACCCCTTTGACATCCGAAGCGGCGTGAAGCAGGGCTGTGTTCTTGCACCAACCTTGTTTGGGATTTTCTTCCCCGTCCTGCTGAAGCATGCCTTTGGAACTGCAACAGAAGGCATCTATCTCCGGACCAGATCAGACGGAAAGCACTTCAACCTCTCCAGACTGAGAGCAAAGTCCAAAGTCCAGCTGAAATGTCTGCATGACTTCCTCTTTACCAACAATGCAACTGTCACTACCCACTCTGCCAAAGATCTCCAGCAGCTCATGGATCATTTTAGCAAGGCCTGCCAAGATTTTGGACTGACGATCAGCCTGAAGAAAACACAGGTCATGGTTCAGGATGTGGACTCACCTCCCTGCATTACAATCTCTGCGCATGAACTGGAGGTTGTCCATGACTTTGTGTACCTTGGCTCAACGATCTCCGACACTCTTTCTCTCGATACCGAGCTAAACAAACGCATCGGTAAAGCAGCTACCACGTTTTTAGACTCACAAAGAGAGTCTGGTCCAACAAGAAGCTGACGGAACATACCAAGATCCAGGTCTACAGAGCTTGCGTCCTGAGTACACTTCTGTACTGCAGCGAGTCATGAACTCTTCACTCACAACAGGAGAGGAAACGGAACGCTTTCCACATGCCCTGCCTCTGGCGCATCCTCGGCATCACCTGGCAGGACAAAGTTCCAAACAACGCAGTCCGGGAACGAGCTGGAATCCCTAGCATGTATGCACTACTGAAACAGAGACGCCTGCGTTGGCTCGGTCATGTCGTGAGAATGGATGATGGATGGATCCCAAAGGATCTCCTCTATGGAGAACTTGTGCAAGGAAAGCACCCTACAAGACATCTGCAAGAGGGATCTGAAGGCCTTAGGAGTGGACCTCAGCAGGTGGGAAACCCTGGCCTCTAAGCGGCCCGCTTGGAGGCAGGCTGTGCAGCATGGCCTTTGAAGAGACACTTGGCCAACAGACTGAGGCAAAGAGGCAAAGAAGGAAGGCCCATAATCAGGGAGACAGACCAGGGACAGACTGCACTTGCTCCCAGTGTGGAAGGGATTGTCACTCCTGAATCGGCCTTTTCAGCCACACTAGATGCTGTTCCAGAACTACCATTCCGAGTGCGATACCATAGTCTCTCGAGAGTGAAGGTTGCCAACAACAGACATCACCAGAAGCTCTAGTCTAGGTACCTTTGGAGATTCTAACAAATAACAGCAACCTTAAAAAGCCTTGACTTGTGTATTACAGGTAACTGGTGTTTCTATCATCCAACATGTAACACAGCTGGAAGTCGCCAACACTTTCCAGCCAGGCATGCCACATTCTGCAACAAAATCAACTACTAAATCAACCCATAGAATCCATACACTCTAAGGTGTGTGCATGTAATATATGCATATAATTTGCTCATTCTTATTCCGGGAAGGAAGGTGTTTGCTTTTTAAGCAGGAGTAAATTGGCTACTTTGGATGTTTTATTTAAACTCCTTTCACCAGGCTGCTTTATTATTAATCACTTCACAGTGTCCAAACGTTGAGTCTTAAACATCCACTGGATGGAGAGCTGAAGTTCCCCAGGGCTCCCCCCATAAAGGAAACACAAAAAACCGATTTCTGCTCAATCTTCAGACCAGTTTACTGATTTCATGGTTACGTTTTTGATGGTTTCATGGTGGGCCAAACAATCGCTTTAAGACGAATTTAAGTGCCTTTTTTTTTATCCCATGTTCTTCAACCTTGAGGTTGGTACCCCAGTGGGATCACAAAGTAGTGGGGTTGCAGCAACTTACAGGAATGAAAAAGGTTGAAGACACTGTTCCTGGAGACTTCTTTCTTTTACCCCAATGTGGCCGACAGCCCAATCCTAACCTGTGCCAGAACAGGCTGGCCAGCTGGCCTGTACTGTATCCAGCACAGCGTTGGAGGTGGCTGTGGCACAACTTGTGGCAAGGGGATATTTTTACCCTTACCCCGAGCACTGCCCCAGCCACCACAGTGGGACTACTCAGATCTGTGCCAGCGATCCAAGCAGCCCAGTGTTCGGCTGGGCTGCTCAGGAGGGGGAGATCCAGCCTAAGTGGTAGAGGCCAGTCCCACTCCCTCCTGGGCCTGGCCCACCCACCATCCTCCCTCCCTAGCCCTGCCCAAACCTTCATGCTGGCAGCCTGTCAGTGGCACGAACTTACCTCTGCCAGGCTTGATCTGGTATGGAGAGGCTGGTTGTGTCCTTGTACCAGCCTCCCCAACTCCCACAGTGGCATAAATGTGCTTTACAGCACATTTGTGACGCCCAGCAGGGACTTGCACTGGCTTAAGCGCAATTTAGGATTGTGGTCCTTAGCCAAGAAGTTCTTGTTAAAATCTCCAGAACTGCTTTCAGTAGTCACCTGGAGGTTGATGGGGTTTTCCTGGAGCCTCCGGGGCTATACTGGATGCTTAGCATCCCAAGGTGGAGCATGCCATCAGAGACATAGGCTCTGGAATGTTTGTGATATCACTAGGGATGCTAGGGCACAGCCCTCAGGTGTCATAAAAATTGATATACAGTATTAGGTACGTGTGCCCAAAAACCTGTACCATGTCAGATAAATCAATATCATCAGAGGATATGCCATATTTCCTCTAGTGTTACTAAATATCAGCATTTTCTGTGGTTTCATTTCACTTGCTTTAGAGTTCACTGAACAGCAGTAAAGTGAAATTAAGTGCACCAGTAAGGAAGAGCTGTCATTCCGCTGGCTCTTATAAAACACTTCATTATCATTCTTTTTAAGAACGCTTCCCTAGAAATGGGGAGTGTTCCCTTGCTGTGTAATCTGATTTTTTTTTTCAATCAGTGCAATATGTTTTTCTCTTTCTCTATAAATAATTACAGATGCTCTAATGGATCTCATACCTTAACTGTCAGGAGGCTGAAAACAAGACTGTATGCTGTTTCGCTTATCCAAAAAGGAAGATCTGGGATTTTGCTGCAACTGCAGCTTGTATTTGCTCTTTTAAAGTGCTTTACAAACATTTTATGTACAGGGTGGATCCCAATTTATGTTTAATAAATTACCAGTAATGTTAATTTTCTTTTCACTAGAAACTGTGGGACTTTCTGTATGTTTTTTTTGCAGCACTATTCAATTTGCGTGCTTCAGTTAAACCAGTACTGGGAAGTTCCATATTGTTTTCAAAGGGGAGGGAAGGTGGAGGAATGCATTAGCAGGACAGGAAAAGCTGGTGATAGAGAAGGGAACTCGAGTCAAATGAGTCTGAGTCGCAAAAATCAGTGTATTTCACTGACCTGTGGAGACTCGAGGCATTGACTCAAGTCTGAGGCTACTTGACTCTGCACTGATTCCCCATGCATGCACACTGGAATCTGTCTGGGTGTGCTTGCTTACTTTTTCTCAGCATGAAAGATTTAATGGAGCCATCATTCAGACCAGGCAAGCAGCAGGGAAGTTCCAGCCAGGACGCAGGGAAGGGTTAATGGTTTGCTTTTGCATAGGGCAGGAGGCGGGAGCAGGCTCTCTTGTCCCTCTCTGATGGTCATTGGATGAAGGATGGACAGTCTGTTTTTTTCCTTTGGATGAGGGAGGGCAAAAGCCCAAGGGGGTTCTTGCCTTGGAATTGGCTGGAGAAGCCCAGGGAGGAGATGGAGGAGGCAGTTCATAGTGATCACACTTTCCAGCCTCATGGCTGGCTCCAATAGGGTGGCTAGAGGGGTGCAAAGCACTAAGTTTTACATTGATCCTCACCTTGGCTTGCAAAGCACTACATGTTGCATGGAGCCTCACCACAGGTGTGCAAGAGGCCCCCTCCCCTTCACAGCAGGGGGTGTCAGGTGAGGTAGAACCACCCCATTGTAGTCCATGGAAAAGCACCACAGCTGCCCTGCCTGCTTACCACAGAGGAGGTTCTCCTAAACAGCTGTTTAGCAACTGCAGGGGTAACTGCAGTACTTTTCCATGGGCTACAATGGGGTGGTTCTACCTCACCTGACACCCCTGCTGTGAAGGGGAGGGGGCCTCTTGCACACCTGTGGAGAGGCTCCATGCAACATGTAGTGCTTTGCAAGCCAAGGTGAGGCTCCATGCAAAACTTAATGCTTTGCACCCCCTTTAGCTATGCTTCTGGTGGCTTCATTGTTACTTGGGAGGAGGTAGCCTAATTGACTGACCAGTGCAAATGGGACTACTTCTGAGTAGAGCTGCAAAGGATTGGGTTGTCCTGGTAAGCCTTGCAGCTGCTGCACATGACCTTCCTCTCTCTTGCCGCTTTTGTCCTGCTCTCTCACAGTCTGTCCCCACCTCCCCCCCTTGTTTACAGATGGAATAGGGACAGCAGGGGAGTGTTTAAAGAGAACTGACACCCTAACAGCAGGACTTTTTTTTCCCATGGCTGCCTTTTTAAAGGGAACAACTCAAGACTCAAGTCTTTTTGAGTCACAAAAACACTCCAGGCAACTTGGAAAGTGCCCCCTTTATGACATCATGTTGAATTGTGGGGGGTGGAGACTCAAGCCATGCCTGACTTGCCCATCCCTGGCTAGTGTTTGGGGGCCAGTCAGAAAGCCTTAGTTTGGAATCCAGTTCCTGCATTTAGTCTCCTGCATTCACTGAGACTAAACATTTAGGCATGGAAGAAATATCTGGTTAGTCAGAAGGGATTTGGAGGGTCTACAAAAGGACCTACAATGCTAATCTTCAACAATTGATGATGACCTAGAACCCAGCTACAAGCCGCCTACAGTCTGACCTATAGAACCCACTTTTAATTTTTGACCATATAGTCCTGGTGACCAAATGCGTTGGAGGACAGAGTGCCTGTACCTTTAACCATTGTACAGAAGAGGGAATTTTGGCAGGGGCAGCTCAACATGGAAGGGTTTAAGAAGCTGCACCTGCCAATATTCCCTCTCTTACACAAAAGTTAAAGGTATAAGCACTCTGTCCTCCATTGTATCTGGTCACCCTGCAGGTAGTCTACATTTCTCTTTCTCCAGTTGCAAATAGGGCTGCTATATATATAAAACTGATGTTTCACTGTACTGAAATTACAGGAGGGCTCAGAAGGCAGCCAGCCCCTCTTACCTTTTAGGCCAGTTCCCTTAGCAACTGCTATTAGAAGACTAGACAGTGGCTGATTTAGCCACTGATTTAGCAACAGGGGTAAGCTGTTGTGGACAGTGCCAGCCCTAGGTTGTTGGGGGCCCTGGTGACAAAAGTCTGCATTGCCCCCATGGTCATTTCAGCAGATTAAACTTTTCATACAGGGGAAAAAAGTGTAATTCTTGTAATGCGTAAAAAAGCGTAATGCTGGATTCTTCTATACAATCATTAAGGTGAAAAAGTTTATTCTTCCCTTGCATTGGTTATGTCGCCGTCTCCTGTCCCCCCCATTTCCCTCATTCACTTCTCTTGGTTGCTTAAAAATGCAAGACAACACTTTGTACACTGTGGCTTCCAGAGATCTAATCATACAAACATTTAGAAAAGAAAGGTTTTCTCAGGCTACCTAGAGAGTGTTGGAGAAGTGACTTGGCAGATCTTCCTGGAGGGGAAAATAAGTTGTTCCCTTCCCTTGAAAACTGCAAGAAAGAGGACTGGATTAGGTCTAATCCAGCTTCTGTGGACCTCTCTGGGGAGCTGGAGGTTCAACCTGTTATGGGTATGACTACATTCCTCCTTGAGGATCACCCTCTGAAAACAAGATGCTGGGGGCACACAGTGTATTCTGTGTATTGCCTTCATGGTCTTTCTGTGAGCGTCTGAGTAGTATCTGACTAACCATTGCTGGAAGCAGTACTGGGGCTCTGATGTTCTTACTAAGATAAGAAGAAGGGAGTCATAAAGGCAAATGGAGATTCAGGCAAGGTGTGTGTGTGATTCAGAGGCAACATTGCAGAAGAAGCAAAACAAGAGGAAAGTGACTGAATAGAAAAGTGATGAATAGCAGAGGGGAGCCAGACTGGAGTAAGCAAGGAGATTAGGTGCAGGAGGAGGGTTCAGTCACATGAGCTTGTGTGGAATGCAAAGATGAGGAGGAGGGATAAAGGACAGGTATAGTCAGGGCACAGAGTAGATACATTAGGGCTGCAATCCTAAACACACTTTCCTGGGAGTAAACTCTATTGAACACAATGGAACTTACTTCTGAGTAGACATGCCTATGCACTGTTGGAAATCGTGGATCAACTGAGAATTGCTTCAGTATATTGTCTTGGAAAACTGTAGACTTTTTAAAAAAATGAGGATTAGAAGCTTGAAGGCGGTATTGAGTGGTAGACAGCTCTCACCAAAGTCCTGGGAGGAAACATATCTTCACAGAGGAGAAAAAAGCATTACTGATAATAGGCATCCTGAATCAAATGAAGAGGGGGAACATACGCATTTGCTTTTGGGGTGCAAAGTGTAGTGTTTTACCCTGCTGGTGCATCACATGCTCCCTCGATTTATGCCACATGCTGTCTCCTTGGGCTGTCCTAGTTCTTTCGCTGCTCTGCTTCTTCTCCCTGACATTCTATTTGCCAAGATGTCATTTCATGTCAGCCTTGCTTCTTTTGATAACAGATCTCTTCAAGCTCGTGTAATGGCAAGTCTCAAGCAGCCGATTCTGCGATCCAGAAGGCTTCAAGACGCCCCGTGCAGGGCCGTTGACACCATGTCTAGGAAAAGCAGAAGCACAGGTTGCAATGATATCAGGCTCCTGCCTTGACATGATGAACTCATAGTGACTTTTCTTTACTTGCAAATAGCTAGGAAATGCCTGCAAGCCACACTTGTGAAGGATTCCTTTAATTTCAGCTTCCCCCATTAGATTTTCAACTGCCCTGCAGCTACTCTGCGCTACAAGAGGTGCTCTCCACATTTAGAGTACAGGCCTTGTGATGGTTTTTGGAGTTGTGCTTTATTTTTTCTTCAGTGCACCTCCTTTTTCTCTTGGACTCTCTTTGCAGATTTTTACCCCCAGGCTTAGGAGTCTCAGGAGTTTGAAGTTTCAGGATTTTAGCCTCTTACTCATGGGAAGCAGTTAAATCTTAGGGTGAAAAGGCAGACATAGGCAAGTTATTGTCTATGACCTGTTCCCAATTCTCCTCTTCAGGGTGACCCAAAGTCATAACCACAAAAGAGGACAGGGCCCCCCAAAACATAAGACATCCAAGAAAAATGTAGGACACGTCAAAATAAAAGCTAAAAACTTCGTATATTGATTTCATGTGGTTAATTTAAACACCATATTATTATTAGATGTAAAACTATATTGCGTGCAAATTATTGATTTAAAGAAGGCTATGAGCTGCCTGCAAGAGTCTGCTCATAGGGTAAAGGAGGACATTTAATTTCTTTTCCAGGACATGAGGCTAAAAAAGATGTCTGGTCACCCTGCCCCTCTTCATTCTAAGATTTAACCCATCTCCTTTTCCCAGCCACTTCTCCCTGTCTTAGTGTTTTTCTCTTTTTCTGTGGGAGTGACTGAGAAAGCAAGGACCAATATAGGACTTGTGGCACACACATCCTTCCTGGAGTGGCACAGAGTTCCAGAGACAGTGGCTAGGAAGACCCAGATTTGGTTTCCTTTAGAAAAGAGCGCACAAGACAATTACAATCAAAAAGAAAACATTTTTGCAATATTTGCTGTATTTCTAAATATACAAGTATAGCACGAATGGAGGCAAATGGTGTACACTTAGACTGTACTAGGCAGTCTGGGGGGGGGGAAGAGAAAGGGTAGCCCTTAATTAAATCCACAAGCCCAACTTCCTCCAGTTTTAGCCAAATTTGGGCCACACTTCAACCTTTAGCAAAAAAAACCCAGAGGGGCTTTGGCTCCACTACACCAGCTCCCCAGAGGGTGAGGCTCTCCTCCCTGTCTGCTCCCCAAAAACTCTGTGTGTGTGGGGGGGGGGGTGTCTCAAACTCTCTCTCTCCCTCCTCCCCTCACCCCTTTCTGGCAGCTGGAGAAAGTGAGTGTATCATCTTCCCCATATTCTGGTGGCTTCACCCTTTAAGAGAAATTCCTGAAATTTCTTTCAACCATTACTTCCCCCTAAGGAAACACCAACCAGCCATCCTGGATCATCAGCTAGCTATTCCTCTGACTGAGATATGACTGACCAGCCACAGCTTCATAACAAATCTATTCTGAAAATATGGGAAAGGAGGCAATCATTCTGCAGTGGATATCAGGAGCTGACAGCTTTTTTTATTTTTTAAAGGGAGGGCTTTGATAAAAGTCTGAACCACTATTATTACAGCGGACCTTTCTTATCCACAGACTCGGCCTCTGCAGATTCCACCTCCTGAGCCTCAGAGGGTCTACAGGAAACAACTGGATGCAAAGTCTAGTTCATATCCACAGCTTCAGGTCATGTATGGGAGATGTTCTGAGGTGTGGGAAAAGTCTCAGGGGAAGGTGATTTTTTTTGGATGAAAACATAAATCAGCCTCATCAATGTACTACATCACAGGACTGCGGTAAACCAAGGTCTCTCCAACCTGAAATATTGCCAAAGTGGCTATATTGGCATTGCCATGGCAATTTTAAGTATCAAGAAAACCAAAAACACCTAAACTAAATTGAAGCCAAAGCACCTGTTTTGCAAATTGACTTGTGAATAAGCCCTTCAGTCTGCCACTTTGAACTACACACTTGCAGAAGGCAGGATCATGTCCCTCAATTTTTAAATGTTTTGCCATTTTAAAATGCATTTGCTTTCATTTCATCTCCACCCTTTCTCTACAATTACCACACCCTGGAACGTCTTTTATCACAAACATTTTGTTCTCCATAGGAAGGAAAATGAATTTGTAACAGCATACCCCCCCTCCCCCACACACACACAGACATCCCAGCTTGCAGTGTTGCCTGCAGTAGATATTGGGAAGGAAGCACCATTTAAAGAGACTGACCCAGAATTCAAATTTTATTGGCAAGCTGAATCACTGCTTCTGTGGATTTAGAATCCTGAGCAAGGCAAAAAGTGGTATGGCCATGTTAATTGCCAGTTGTGATAACCAGACCTCAAATGTTACCTCTAGCATCTCAGGGTTTTTTCATGCAGAGGAGCCAATCTGAGTAGTAGAATACATGCATCAGATGGAAAAGGTTTCAGGTTCAATCCCTGGCATCTCCACTGAGCCTAGTAAAGACTCTCCCCCCCCCCATCTGAAACCTTGAAGAGATGCTGCCCAGTAAAGCACTGTCCTAATTGGTCCCAGGGTCAGACTTCACATTCAGCAACTTCACGGTTCTCCATCTTTGTGAAAAACATAATGTGTGAATATGGCAAACACCTGTCTGCAGACCCACGATCATACAGATATACACCTCCCTGTTGAGTATACCCTTGGTAACATACCTGTACTCCTGCCAGGTCCAGATGCCCAGACCATGTATCCAACGTTGATCCCTTCTGTGCAGCAGCTTGCAAGATGGAACAAAGCCAACCTTCACCCTTCAATAAGGCTGCATACGTTTTTCAGCTAGCAGGAAGTGACACCACTAGCATGCTTCTAGCATACTTCTATTTCATTGCTAGTTCTGGTCCTGCCCCTTTCCAAGGCACACCCTGGCCCAGACCTCCCTATTTCCCTAGTGACAAAGTGGGCCCTGCTACAATGTGCCTGCAGTGGGCTGAATCCTGTTGCTACTTTCAGTGGCCCCTGTTTTGGAAGTAGCCTCTCTTGTCTCAGGATGCCCCACCTGGGTTACTCTGAGCCAGGTTGCCTTGTCAATGGTGGTGGTGGTGGTGATGGCAAACCCAGACCCCTTAGTTTACCCCAGCACAGATCAGGGGCACTGCAACCTGGAATGCCGCCTGATGCTATCTTGGGTTTGTGACCTGTGTTAAAAAGAAACAAACCAAAAACCAGGGGTGGGAACTCAAGTCAGGTGACTCAAGTCAGAGTTACAAAAACATGTTTTTTGCTGACTCGTGCACACTCAAGTCAGGCATGTCAGTGACTCTGGCACTGACTTGACCCCGAGTCCCCATGCAGGCACACCTGAGTCTGTGTCTGGGAGTGCTTGCTTACTTTTTTCATGGCATGAAAGGCATCATGGGGCCATCGTTCAGACCGGACAAGCAGCAGGGAAGTTCCAGCCAGGAGGGTTAATGGGGTTAATATTTTGGTTTTGCATTGGGTGGGGGGAGGAGGAGGCAGGAGCAGGCTCTCATGTCCATCTCTGAAGGAACAGATGATCATTAGATGAGGGTTTTTTCTCCTGGACAAGTGAGGGGAGGTAGTTCTTAGCCATCCAGGAGAAATGGCATGGCTCCAGTAGGCTCATCAAATGACTGGCTGCAATGGAAGTACTTCTGAGTAGAGCTGTAGAAGATTGGGTTATACTGGTAAGCCTCCCAGCTGCTGTGCATGATCCTCCTCCTGCTTCTGTTCCCTGCTCTCACACAGTTCATCTTACCCCCTCCCACTTTGTTTACAGATGGGATGGGGACATCAGGGGAGTATTAAATGAGAATTCCGACACACACACCCTGGTAGCTGATCCGTTTTTTCCTGCAGAGCCACAACTGACTTTTTTTTTTTTTTTACAGAAAAGACTCAGGCCTTAAATCTTTTAGAGTCCCCAAAACGCTCTGGGCGACTCAGAAAGTCTGCCCGTTAGGAGTCATTTTTGAGTTGAATAGGGCAGACACGTGACTAAACGCAAGCTGCTCTGGATTTGCCCATCTTTGCCCAAAACCCTTATCACACTCCTTGTGCACTGCCAGGAAACCCAGAAGTGTGGGACTTCTGGTTACAGGAAATGAAATCAGAAGTCCTGCACTTCTGGGTTTCACGGCAGCGCACGAGGGGGACAGTAAGGAGGGGGATGATCTGCTTCTCGCTCGAGTAAGCATGAAACACATCAGTGTAGCTTGGATTGGCAGTGGGTTGGGGGGCTGGTGGTAGCAACAGACTTCAGATGAAAGCACCCCAAATCTGTTGCACACAGAGCCCTTGCAACCTGCATCAGGTGGCCGCATGGATGGGCTAACACTGGCACAAATGCACGCCTGCTCCTTAGGCCTTTTTTCTCCACCAACAAAACGTTCAGGATGGATGAAGGTTTTTAGATCTGGCATCCTCACCGTCCAATCAGCATGCTCCGACACATACAGGGCTTAAATACTAGCTTAGCAGCATTCCACCTGGTGCACATGTAATTATTTGCAGCTGTTGGTTTTATTGTTTTAGGAAGCCCCTGCCAGGATACAGGCTGTTCGGCAAACTGTGCTTATGTATGTGCAGCTTTCTTTTAATTAGGTTCCAGCTTGGTGATGAGATTAAGAGGAGATAATGGGACCCAACTGGATAAAGCAGCAGCACAAACAGAAGCAGAATCCAATGCCAAAAACTCCAACTCAAGAGTCTTGCTGCGTCTTGCTATCTGGGATTTTCCAGCAATTGTAGTGTTTTGGCACATTGATTCAGCCCAACCTATGGCCTAACCATAGGACCAACTGAGATGGTTACCTTAGGGAGCTGGGAGTGCCCACCTCCACCCACCCGTCTCCACTGCTCCTCCCTCTTCCTGGATTGGACAAGAAAGGGGGCAGAATGGAAGAGGAAGTGCAGAAGAGAGTGTTGAACTGCTTTTTAAGAATATTCACATACTGTTTTTCAACAGAAAGTTCACAAAGCACTTTATATACCAAAATACATAGATTCCCTGTGTCAAAAGGACTCACAGTCTAAAAAAAAAGATGCAGAAGGAATACCAACAAACAGCCACTAGAAAAGATGCTAAGCTGGTGTGCCCCAAGGATCTGTCCTGGGACCGGTGCTTTTCAACCTCTTCATAAATGATCTGGAGACAGGGGTGAGCAGTGAGGTGGCTAAGTTTGCAGACAACACCAAACTTTTCCGAGTGGTGACGACCAGAAGTGATTGTGAGGAGCTCCAGAAGGATCTCTCCAGACTGGCAGAATGGGCAGCAAAATGGCAGATGCGCTTCAATGTCAGTAAGTGTAAAGTCATGCACATTGGGGCAAAAAATCAAAACTTCACATATAGGCTGATGGGTTCTGAGCTGTCTGTGACAGATCAGGAGAGAGATCTTGGGGTGGTGGTGGACAGGTCGATGAAGGTGTCGACCCAATGTGCGGCGGCAGTGAAGAAGGCCAATTCTATGCTTGGGATCATTAGAAAAGGTATTGAGAACAAAACAGCTAATATTATAATGCTGTTGTACAAATCAATGGTAAGGCCACACCTGGAGTATTGTGTCCAGTTCTGGTCACCGCATCTCAAAAAAGACATAGTGGAAATGGAAAAGGTGCAAAAGAGCGACTAAGATGGTTACTGGGCTGGGGCACCTTCCTTATGAGGAAAGGCTACAGCGTTTGGGCCTCTTCAGCCTAGAAAAGAGACGCCTGAGGGGGGACATGATTGAGACATACAAAATTATGCAGGGGATGGACAGAGTGGATAGAGAGATGTTCTCACACAACACCAGAACCAGGGGACATCCACTAAAATTGAGTGTTGGGAGAGTTAGAACAGACAAAAGAAAATATTTCTTTATTCAGAGTGTGGTTGGTTTGTGGAACTCCTTGCCACAGGATGTGGTGATGGCATCTGGCCTGGATGCCTTTAAAAGGGGATTGGACAAGCTTCTGGAGGAAAAATCCATTACAGGGTACAAGCCATGATGTGTATGTGCAACCTCCTGATTTTAGAAATGGGCTATGTCAGATCTAAGGGAGGGCACCAGGATGAGGTCTCCTGTTATCTGGTGTGCTCCCTGGGGCATTTGGCGGGCCACTATGTGATACAGGTACTAGATGGGCCTATGGCCTGATCCAGTGGGGCTGTTCTTATGTTCTTAATAGGGACAGTTGCTCTCCCCCTGCTAAATTTAAGAGGAATGCTGCTTAAAAGTTTACTCTTTGTTTACTTAGGGCCCAGTCCAATGCAGTGTATGCCAGCTCACCGCCAGCATGCACTGTTGCAAATGTGCCATAAGGCACATTTGCAGACCCTAGCATTGGTGCTAGCCCCTCACCGGCCAGCGCTGGAGGAGCACCGGAGTTTCACCACTTGGCAGTCACGTGGACTGCCAAGCAGCGGAGAGGAGAAGTTCCAGGTTGGCGGGAGGCAGAGGGAGGGAGGTGGGATGGATCCAGAGCCTCCATATTGGGCTAGCTGCCCAACGCAAAGGCTCTTCATTCTACTTCAACCTTTGGGTCTTGTAGAATCAAGTAGCCCACTCACCTTACCCAGGGGAAGGGGACAAAAGTCCCCTTCTCTTGAAGAGAAGGCAGCAGCTGCCTGGAGAGTGCTGAATGCAGCGGCAGCCATTTTTGGTGTTGCTGCAATGCCATGCACTGGGCAGCTCAGGATTGGGCTGTTAGACTGCAATCCCATACACACTTCCCTGGGAGTAAACCCCACTGAACAGACTTGCATAGGATTGTGCCCTTAGTAAGTGTTACTAACTTTCCTTTTCCAATTGGGGGAGGAGGCTGCCTCATTATCAAGTAAATGGGCGGGGGACGACAATATTCAGCACACCAGTCCAGACACCAAGAGGTCTTGGCTTGGCCCTGATGGTAGACACTCTCAAGTGAATGTTTCAAAATTGTTATTAAAAAATGTGTTAAGGTACTGCCACTGTTTTGCTCTTAACATAAAGGACAAAGTCATGCAGTTTTCATTGCACTGAGCCTTAGTGTAGAACATCTCTTTGTGGATGGCTTGTGTTGGCTAGTGCCTGTGCTGTCATGAACTCACCTCCCCACCCAAAACCTTACAGGAGTTGGTGGTTTTTTATTCCCTTTAAGAAGTTATTTCTTTTAAAAAGTTATTCCTTTTAAAAAGTTTGGAGTTGGTAAGAAGATAAATATATTTTTCTTCACAATAAATTACACACAAATAAATTAACATGCTTTTTTTCTTTTTAAAAAAGTGGGCAACTTAAAGCATGGGTGAGCTTGCCAGACCTATTACTGAAACAGCATTAGATTGAGTGGTTTGCGTGTCTTTCATGTAAATGGCATTACTGAGAGAAAGCTGTGCTTGTATAGGTTGTATATTTTTATATTGCATCTGTCTTCACCCCAAGATGGCACCTGTACCAATTATGGCTAGTCCTAATGCACCAGCAGGAATAGCGTGGATTGGAATAGCAACCATAGTACAAGCTTAGCAACAGGAGCTGTAGGTTTCTGTGATCTCTTTTGTATTCTCTTTTCTTTCTGAGTTTTGTTGTCCTAACTCTAATGACTCAAACATCTAAGAGGCTATTCTAGCTCCTGGTTATTTTATTTTATTTTGATGCATGGTCATTGCTGCCCTGCTGTTCTCCACATATTTGAAGTTTTTGCCCACAAAGATCAGCACTGGAAAAATAAAGGCTCAAGAGTCCAAAGCAGGGGGAAGAGGCTGGGGGACTTCCTTGTGAACCGAACTACCGGCAAGAATCTTTCCTCCCAGGGCACATTTGCTAGTGGAGAAGGGCTTGGAGTGACTACACAGCAAGTGTAGGGCAGCTCCTCAGAAGCAGATTTACACACAAGCATGCATGTCAACCTGTTTGACATGGTAGGCTTGCAGAGCCATCATCTAGTCTCTTGGGCAATATTGCAAGATAGCAAGTACCTCTTTAAGAAGATAGTGACTTTCCTGGGGCAAAATCTGGAAGTACTGTAGATTTCAGAGACTGAAATCTAGCACTTGGGGTATGCTCCAAATACAAGATCTTTCTGAAAAAATATCCACCAGATGAAAGCCATGTCTGACTCCACATTCTATGTCAGCATGATGCAGTTGCAGAGACAAGATGAGAACTGCCAGTTTTTTTGATCAGCCTTGCTCTTGGGTCTTTATTTACTAACTCTTGCGTGACCGGCAATGAAGAAAAATAATCATCTTCCCCTATGCCACACAAGGTGCCCTCTCAAGCTCCTAGGAAAGTTAACATGTCTGTCCCATTCACAAACAGAGGAGGTTAACTGGAGGGAGCAGCACAGCAGAACTAGGACAACAGAAGATAAAGAACAGCAATGACACAAAGGGCATTTGGTTGGAATTAAAGCAATCACTTCTTATAGTCCTGTAGTCAAGATTCAAGCCCTGCATTATTATCTTAAGGTTGCAATCCTAATTACCACACTTACTTGAACACAATAGGACTTCTGAGCAGACATGTTAAACATCCTAAAAGAAAACTTCTACAGCCAATAATCAATTATTTAAGACTTGAAAAGCCATCACTTTGTCTAGGAGAGATGAGTAGCATGTAAATATGCTAGAACTTGCCATGAGAGAATTTGTAATGCTATGTACGAGGGACATACAAAATAAATGTGGAAAGAAATTTGATTATTAGCTGTTAAATATCCTAAACAAAAGCTTCTACAGCCAATACTCAAATTTCTCTCCATTTTTTTTGTATGTCTCTCGTACATAACATTACAAATTCTCTCATGGCAAGTTCTAGCATATTTACATGCTACTCATCAAATTATTGTCCCTTCCCTGTAATATCCTAGAAACATTTGTGGCAGGCTGTGGGGGGATCACAAAAGGTAAGGCACCCAGGCCCTCTTTACCCCCCCCCCCAAATTCAAGCCTTGAATTCTGACATCAAATGGTTCAGGAAGAAGCAATCATGTCACCAAATACTGTTCCATAGCCTATGCCTTCCTTTCTCATTTCCCAGTGAAATCTCACACCCGGCAGCAATTTATCCCCTTCAGCATCTCTCCCCTCTAGCACTCAGTGCCTGGACATTGCCAACTGGCTAAAGACAGCTGCTTTCACAGCTCTGCATGTGCTGCTAAGCCCCTGATTGCTCGTTGAGTCATAGATTTTGCTGAAAGTAAAGGCTGTCAGGGACTTGATAACCTTTGCAATTTCTTTTTTTAAAAACCACCCCAAAAAATATAAACCAGTTCTGATTTCAAATCTGGATTAACTAGAGGGGAGGCTGGCTACATCAGTGTCTTCAAGCTGGCAAGAAAAGGAGAGCACCACAGCGACGCATTTAGCAGCCTCAATAAACACTGCCAAACAGCCAGTCTGTAGCTTCACCATCATCACAGCTCTGAAGCAGGCACATTGGTAACTATTGTAAGAAGGTACAGTTGATCAATACCCCTTAGCGTGAAAATCCAGCTTCAATACCTGCCACACAGTGTCTGGCTTCAAGGATGGTTGGGATTTCATTTTTCATGGAAGATGCTGAAGGCTTCAGAAATAATTCAGACACAGGGTTGCCCCCTGATGAGAGTTATTTTAGTCAATTAACTGTATGAGTTTGAATAGATTAGTCTATTTAATCTGCATACATTTGCATATGGGCACCACAATAGTTGTTAAGGCAGGAGGTATTATCTTTGTCTTCAGAAGATGCACACTTGTGTTGACAGCAGGTGCTGTTTCAGATAGGCTATTCCAAGGAGGGAAAAAAGCCTCATCCAAGACAGCAGTTGCTACCTGTTGCTTCTATAGTTGCAGGTTGTTCTTTAGGTGCTCATCTTAGAAATTATGGGCATTTTAAAAATCTGCTTCCATTTGCTTGAAAGCACTTTATTTCAGAATCAAATTAATCTGATTAGTCAACTAGCTGTTACAGCTCCAGGCATCAAGTGTATCATGCATCAAGGAAAAGCGAAACAGACTTGTGATGTTAGTTTGGAGTACAAGACATGCATCTGAAGTTTTCCTTCTAAGGAGGTCAGACTCCTTTAAGGTGGGGGTCGAGGGACTAACCCAGTAGATTCCAACTTTTTTGATTGGCGGCTCCCTTGATCTACTGGGTCATTGACCATAGCTCCCCTTTAGGGCTACAATCCTATACATTGAATAAGGCGATGGGTTTTTTTGTGAGGATTCTGTAGCTCCCCTGGCTGGTTGTGAGGATTCTGCAGCTCTCTGGGGAGCCACCGCTCAGGAACCACTGAACTAATCCATGGTACCTTCTCAGAGGGGAAGTGAAGTTCTTGATGCATATCAAGAACTACACATTCAAAATCCTTGGTCCCTTTGTTATGTCTGTCTTGTACATAGATTTTGAATGTAAACTGCTTTGTAAAATTCTTGTTGAAAAGCACTGTAAAATTATTCTTAAATACCACTGGAAATGCTGTCACACAAGCATGAAAAGGCTCTGCACAGTAGTGTGAAAAATAAGGGGGAACACTGGTCATAAAGATTACATCAAGGTACTACATGTGAAGCACTTTGCAGATTCAGAAAAGAGCTATATAATGTTTAACTTGCCAAAAAAACCACAAACCTCTCAAACAATACTCCCTTGGAGTACTGAGCTATAGTCCCAGGGGAACGTTTTTGCTGCTTTATAAGAAGGGGAACACATTCATTTGTGAGTATTGCTTCTGTCTCCAGGGCCCAGGCAAGGCAAATGGATGTTGCTAAAGGAATTCAATAGAGTCATCCAAAGAGTAACAGCTTTCCAGGGATATACCAGGCAGGAAGGAATAAGGTTGGAAACAAATAGGGTTCCCCTTCCCCAACACCACCGCACTCAAGAGAGCTTAGGCAATCACACTCATACCATTTTCATCTTTGGTCAAACAGGTTTGGCAGGTTTTTGGACCCTTTCAAAAACCTGCCAGACCTACTGAACAGAGGCAACAGTGGATGGCTAAAAGAGGATACACATCATGGGGAAGTGATGTTTCTCAAGTTACATTTTAAACTCTTCAAAGCCTCCAGCCCTGAACTTAGATTTGTCTCTAATAAAGGTGGCATGGAAGAAGTGGAAAACTCTCTTTTAATGTATATTGAAGGAGTTTTGTTTTAGCTGTCCAGTAGCTAGAAGATCATTTTAAAATTAACAACTAAATGACCAAGCATTAATTCATCCTGTTCCATCCTGGAACTCTTGGATTCCACAGCTGTGGGGAGGCCACCAGGGGTGTCTCCAAATCTTCCTATTGTGACTTGACATCTTACTGGCACCACCTAGAGACACTTTTCAATGGACTGAAGTAAAAATCCAGAGACAGTTTTTTGGGGGGCGGGGGGAGAAAAGGTGTTAAACTTGAAAGTGTCTTTGCTCTGGCCAGCAGGGTTCAAAGTGAGCAAGCCTTCAATTTGCCATTCCCCACCCACATCCTGGCAACTAACCAATTACTTCAGCTCCCCCTGTCATTCATTGTTTCCACAAAAGTGAAAGTTAAGTAGTTGCTACCGAAGTCCTTGAGAACAGGTTTCCAAAGCAGGTGATTTTTCAGCAGCCACTTACAGTAGTGCAGGAGTTGATCTAGCTGCTTAGTGGATACAAAGATCATTATTTATTTCTGCAGCTGTATCAGTATCCATGGGCACCTGCAGAGTAACAAAAGGAAAAAGGACAGGTCTCTCTCCTCAAGGTGCTTCCAGTTCTACATTTTTGGTGGGAATGAGGGGGGAACAACAGCAACAAAGAATATGAGTAATGCAATTGTGCATACCTGGGCTTTATTGTGGTTGGGAACGGGACTAAGGATTTAAACCAAAGATCTATTTCTCACTGAGAAGAGTGGCCTGTACCACCTCAGACCATAAGTTCGGGTTTACATGGCTGATAGCTCTTCCATAAACCCCCCCCCCCACACACACACAACTAAATTAGCTGCCCATAGAAAACAAGCAAGTTAGAGAGAAGGGTAAGCTGAGAGCCTGATCCTAGTTTTCCAAGTGCAGGGATACAAATACATATGGCACAGAGGAGCAGTCAGCCCCAAATGAAGTGGTACAGGCCAGGCAGAGTGAAAATCAGGTCAAATACTTCAGGTCAAATGTGGATCTCATTGAAGAGTTATTTTCCTTTTCAGCTGCTAGAACAGGATAATGAAATTAGAAAAAGTCTGCTTGTTGCATCAGAAAACAAAAACCATTACAAGCACCGAGTCACTCATGATGTGTTTATATTACACACCCATTCTCACACTATGGTGTTTTTGAGACAACTGTTCCTTAGTTCCATTAAAAGTGAACACACAGGAGGAACTGGTCACTTTCACCAAGAGAACAAATGCTTCAAGAACTTGTCATAACCCATTTGCTCTCTTCATGGGAACTGGTACTCTGCACATGCTCAGAGGCATTCTGCCCAGGACAGCAATATTTCTGGAAAGCAAAACCTGGCAACAATCATGGTGAATTATACATGACTGGCTCACCACAGGCAGATGCCATTGGGAGCCAAAAGGGATAGCAAGACCACCGTGTGCTCAAATAGATGCGTGAAGGAGCCTTGCATCTCTGAAATTAGTCTTTATCACAAAGACACTCTGCGTTGATGCATGTTCTTATTATGATGCTCCTCGGTGTTCCTGGCAACTGGGGCACAAGCTGGTTTTTAATGAAAGTCATGGGGATGCAAGGCATTTGGAGGACATGTTCGAAAGCTGGGTAATAGATGGCCTTGGGGAAAATGTAGACAGAGGCAGACAATTGGTTCCTCTTTCCTTGCTGCAAATACCAAGGAACACCAGGATAGAGATCTGCTATTAGCAGTCATAAAACATTTGGAAAGTGGCAAGAGCACCTCAAAGACAACCTTCCTTCCAAACTTCCACCACCTCTCCCCATGCTCACTTTGCAAAATCTCAGTGGTCTCCTGTCCAATGTTCTGCTGCAATAAATATTAGCCATTGGGCATAGAGAAATTGAGTGTCAACAGGGAAAGGAGAGACCTTCCACCTGTCACAACAGACAGATACAAACCAACAATTGTGCTTCACACAAAACTAGCAGGGTTAGGGGTTCCACTTACCAAAAGGGAGGCTGCCCTCTGAACAGAGAATTTTTTTTATCCTAATCCCAAATTCCTAGAAGCAGGCTACAGGGTCTCAGTGACAGAACATGCTCAAGGACGCTGTTATTTTATTCCTCAACTGTGACAGTGTTTTTATTCCATTAGTTAATCCAGCCAGATTATATTTGTAGCAGGTGGAACAAGGGCCCACATGCAGGCTCTTGACTTGACCTGACTGTGGAATTGAGGCTCCATGCAAGTGTGACTAATTTAACAGCTGTAGTTGCAAGTTTATATACAGCTTCATGGGAGGACTCTTAAGGCAGACCTTCAGCAAGGTTTTTCCCTAGTTTAAGGCTGCAATTCTCCAGGGCTAGCCCATCTGCAAGGCCAATTGAAGCAGTTGCCTCAGGAAGCAAATGGGGGGTGTCCATTTCTGTCCACCCATTTGCCTCCACTGCTGCTCCTCTTCCTCCCACTCCCTGGACTGGAAAAGGAAGAAGAAACATGGAGGGGAAGAGAGAGATGAGCTAGAACACTGGGAAGTGGGAGCAGCAAGTTGGCAGGTACACCATTAGATAAGGGGGGCAGCATTTGCCTTGCCACCTCAGGCATCAGGAGGTCTTGGGTTGGATCTGAATCTTATACACCAGGGCTTTTCAAACTGGGGCATCACAACTGGGGCATCAGCCTGTGGGCCCTGGCCTCTGCCCCCTTAAGGGGTAGGGGCAGGCTGGAGGCAGCAGCGTGATACCCAGGATTGCTCAGGGGGCTGCAGGGGCTTGGGTGCACTTACCCAAGCCTCCTGCAGCCTCCCAGGGGTGTGGGGAGCCTGGTGCTATCTTCAGCAGGGCTCCCCACAGCAGTGAAAGTAAAAGTGGAGTGATCGTGCCCCACTTCCGCTAAAGCAGAGGCAGGGCACAATTGCTTCACTTTCACTGCTGTGGGGAGCCCTGCTGAAGATCGCACCAGGCTCCCCACACAATCCTGGTGGTGCAATCCTGGGTATCGCGCCGCTGCCTTCCCCCCGCCCCTGCAAGCACTTACAGTGGCTCAAACTCTCCATGAGAGTTTGAAAACCACTGCTATACACACTTACCTGGGAATATGTCCCACTGAGCACAATGGGGCATACTTCTGAGTAAACATGCATAGTATAGTGCTGTAGGGGATGTAAGGGGAGAGAAACTGGAAGCTGCATTAGCCTCAAGGACATAGTGCACAGCTGTGCCGGAATAGAACACACCACTGAAGAAAATTGACAGTGTCCCTTCTATGAAAGAAGATGCCCCTTCTTTCATTTTTAATGAAAAAGAACGTGAAAGACCAAGTGCAAAGCTGTGAGGGATTCGGAGACCTGAAGCAGAGGCTGGGGCCCAGTGAGGCTGTAGGTACACAAGCTCTGGATCCCTCCTCTGACACACCCTGAGGGAATGGGGCATGTAGCAGCAGCCCCACTTTTACTTCTGGACTGGGCAGGCCTGGGTGTGTTGCTGGTAAGAGTATGGCTTTCTGTTGGGATTGCCGAGTCTCAGTATTTTAGTCTCCATCTCAGAGAAGGATTTAAGCCTCAGGTTGAATGACTAGGAGAAAAGCCACTGGCTACCTTTTGCTTGATTTGAGTGGGCTGCTATTTGCTGCCCCTCCAGGCTCATCAAGCTCCATTCTGAGCAAGAGGAACAGGCAGACTTTGCTCCCACAGGCAGTTTCCAATCAGGGCTGGCTCAGATCTCCTGGCATGCCAAATGCTGCCCCCTTAGGTGATGATGCACCAGCCTCTGCTTCTCACACTCTCCAATGCTCTAGCTCAGCACTCCCCTCCATGTTTCCTCTTCCTCTCCATCCCCCTTTTCCTTCTCCAGTTCATGGAGCAAAAGGACCAGCAATGGGGGGTAAATAGGCAGACAGAGATGGATGCCCTCCATAAATCTGTTGCCTGAGGTGACCGGTTGACCTCTGTTCTGCTATATTCCAAGGCTAAACTCAGCCCAGAGAATTATGCCTCCTTTAAGCTAAATAACTCCCCTTCTTTTCCCAACAATGGCCCTATTTTTGCCCTGCAGCACTACTGGACTCCACCACCAGGGTAGCTTGCCTGTTCAACCGGAAGAGGTCCTCCTCTCCTGCCAGCAGCTCCTCCTGCCACTACAGCAACACCTTGGTCCTCAGCAGGTCTTGGGCATGGCAGCCACACACTAATCTCATTGTCTCCAGCAGGTTGTTCCAGCAGTCTCCAAAGTCCATTTACACATCAGTCCAGCAGCAGTTCCAGTAGTCCATTAGCTTCTCAGTCCTTTAATCCAGTCTTTCTACTACTCACACAAAACTCTCCCTTCATCAGGTGCTTTTATGACTGAGGGCCCTATTACCTTCAAGTGGTTGCAGCTGTGCAGCACACTCTCCGCTGAATGCCCAGGCCTTAACCCTTAAAGGGACCACTGCTGACATCACATCCTACCACCTTGCCAGATCTTCTGCAGTTCCAATACAGCCTCATGGATGGGCCATTCCTGCTTCGGATCCCTGTCTGATGCTACCTTACCAGGCTTCATTCCCCCCAAGCTCTGCAACTAGTGATGTGTCAATCCTACCTCCCACCTTGGGCTGGCTGCTGGCAGAGTATGTAGGACATGATGGATAGGGCTGCTTTACACCCCAGCTCTGAATCTTCGTACTGCTGGAGAGTTGTGGGACTATAATGCCTTGATTTGCTATTTCTTCAACTTTGAGGAGGAGGAGGGAGGTTTGATCCATTTTGGGGCATTACAATGTGGAAAGGAAGGGAGTTAGGGGAATGCAGATGTCAAAGGGTTAAGAAGGGGAGAAAAGATAAAAACCCAAGCAATTTTTTAAGGATGCATCTCCTTGCACAATGGATATTTTCAAAGAAGTTTCTATCCCCTCTGATGCAAAGGTAAATTACAGCCTATTCCTTTGTTGAATGGGTAAAGCAAAATGTATAGACAAAAACTGATAAGGAAAGCTGGATGCTGGAATGCTGCTGTACCTCCCAATTATAGATGAAAGCTGGGAGGCTATGCAAAGATGGAACTTGAGGTCTCCATTAATTATAAATAAATTATCTACACTTATCGCCAAAATGAAAATTCCAGATGAAGTGTTAGGTTTGCAAGATCATTGGCTGTATAAATATTTATGCAAGCAACAGCTCACACACACTGCGGAGTAAGCGAGAGAGAGGGAAGGGTGAGTTTTGGTCTTTGGAGGTTTTCTAAAGGTTTAATTTTGCAGAGTCAGAGCTGCAAGAGATCAAGCCTGCAGGAAGCCAGGCCTAGATCTTGCAAGGCAAATCGCACAGGAGCCTGATTAAGTTACACAATGGTGCAGAAAAGCTACTCTTCAGATGCTGGGGGGCACTTTTTATGCAGCCTGCAGGTACAAAGAAAAATAATTGCAGGTAATGCGCTATTACATGGGAGATGGGTTCTGGGCCTGGAAACCATTTCTGATGGAAATTCTGGGGGCCTCATCTTGCCTTATTATAAACCCCAAGCCTAATTATTATGTTGCTCTTGAACTGGGATATAGGATGACCAGAAGAGTATTCTCTGGGGCAAAGCGGATCTGACAGAACAGCTGTGTTCATGTCTGTCCGTTCACATATAAAGCAGGAACGGATTGATGGATGTGTGTGTAGGACATGAAAATAATGTAACAGCAGTCCCCTTACTTCTGTGCTCCACTGCTTTAAGCCGTTTTCCACCCAGCCAGACCCCTGTGAGAAAACTGCTCAAATCAACAAATTGCATTGAGATAAGGCAGGTGAAGGGTTTGGCTCCCCTTCCTCCAAGCTCTTTTTGTGTGTGTAAAAAGTAGACTTTTTACACACACACACACACACACACTTACTTTAAATGTGAGCAAGAATGCCCCATCACATCTAGTTTGGCCTCAACATTGGGTGACCCATCTCTATAACAGCATTAAAATACTTGGTGTTTTGTTTTGAAACCCCTTATCAAATATTTTCTGATGCTGCTTTTCCTGTTTCACATCCTCCCCCAGCATGCAAATCTGGTATGATTAGTCCAGTGGTCAGAGCTAAGTTGGACCATACAGGACCAGGGTTTCCCACCTTCCCCACATCCACCAATTTCCCCTTAGGGCAAACTACACATAACATGGAAGAGGTGTGATCAGAACATCCTGTGACTTAAAAAGCAGCAGTGGGACGGGGAGTGGATCAAGGTAGCAATACTTAGGGAGAGGGAGTCATCCTTTCCTACGGTGTTGGAAATTGCTCCTTGAAGCAGTTAGCCACACCTCCCTACTGCAGCTGCTTCTAAGTCCTAGAAAAAGTTAAGAACTGAGCAGGGATCTCTTGAATCCTGTGCAGTTTAACCCTTAATTACATGGAATCTCATGCAATTCTTTTGCCTCAGCTTCAAGAGATGCCTTTGAAACTATGGGTTCCAAAGCAGGAGTAGCCATTTTGTGGCTAGCCAATCCAGATCACCCTTAAGCACATCCCTTCTTCTATGATCAGGGATAACTGCCAGGCACTTGTTGGACAGGAAGAAACCTTCCTGTGGCTGGTGACCCATATTGGGCCTCTATGTTTTCACCACCATGCCTAATACCAGCTTTGGAGGGGGAGCCTGGAGCCTGTGGTGAAGGGAAAAGCTTTAACTCCCTTGCATCTGCACCACAGCCCTGACCCAAACCATCTCCACACCTGCTTTGAATGAAACAAAACAATGGTAGGATGCATTTGCAGGTCCCTGATGTCACAATTGGTGTAAGCTTGTCCAATGGAACGTGCTGGTTGAAAGGGCAAGGCCATCACACTGTGGTTCATTTGGTCAATCAGAAAACACTGCCTTAGAAAATATTTCAGAATGGGGATTTTAAACTTTATCACATTTTGCTTTTGAACCTCAACTTTGAGGAATGCTTAAAGCCACAGTTCTAAGGCCACTTACCTCGGAGTAAGGCCCATTGAACATAGTGGGTCTTACTTCTGAATCAAACATGCATTGGTTTGCACAGTTAGTCTCATGTACTAATTTCATTAGCTTATATAACATACAGTACATATCTATTGGATGCCAGTTTAAGGGAAGCCATGACAATTAAGCTGGTAACAAAGGGATAGCTGTCACAGTTGATATACGGGAGTCCTGTTAACTGTAGTTTAGTGAGTGTGCTGAGATTTCTTTGCTGGAGATCTCTAACATCCCAGAATGACAGTTCCCTCAGTTCTTTGAGGAGGAGGAATGGCTATTAAACAAGTTCAAGTGTGTAGTGTGGGTATGCTTTAATTCAATGATGTTTAGATTTTCAGCTTGCCAAATGCAGTAATTTTATACAGAACAAAAGGGGCTTGAGCCCTCCTTCTCACCCCCAGCCCCCAAATGTCTCTCCTCATTCTCAAAGCTCATTCCGCTGAACTGCCAGGTTTCAACCGATTGTGGCTACTCACTCACCCATCCATGCATGAAAGTGACAACGGGACTGGGAAATTAGTTCTTTTTGTCCCTGCAACTAAAGAGCTGTCATCGCTGTTTCAGGTTACAGTCAGGTGGCAAGGCCGAATCTGCCTATATGCCTTCTTGTGCTCACCATACAGCAACATTTTATAACACCACCTCCAGGAAATCTTGGAATCTGGTTTCTATGAAAATCAGTCAATGTTCTAGTCCTCATGTTAAACGGAGATGGGGTGGATTCAGAAACCAGAGAAAGAGAGCCAGGTATAGAGCTTCAGTAAAGCTCTGGGCCCTTCAGGGCTCTGCCCGCTTTGTATTTCTCAAAGCTGTTTCCCCGTATTTTCAGTACCCTTCTTTTGCCTTCTCATCCTGACAAACATATACATGTAGGTGAGTCGCACAAAGTAAAATAAACCCATATCAGCGTAGTCCTAATTCTGCAAGCATAGCATGGGTTCCTGAGCTGATACTGAATCAAGATCATTAATAAGCAAGGCCTTGTGATGGGGCAGCAGGGGGGGGCTAGAAGAGGTGGGCTCCACATTCTCCCCCTTCTTCCTGGGTTCTTCTTTCCCTCCAAGTTCAAAAGCTCTCTGGCACTGTTCGCTGTCTTCACAGCAAAGCCATTATCAGAACGGTGCAGGGAGGAGGCGAGCTTACCATCTCCCTGATACAATCAATAATGCCGGAAGACTTCATTACAGCTGACCTCCATTCCTCCCCTTCTCAATTTGATTGTGCACGATGACTGTGAAACTATAAACCTGTTTTGTGTTGGGACTTCCCTCCGCACCCCCCACCTCATTTCAAGTCACTGATGCCTCATTTCAAGTCACAGATTGCTACTATTGCAACTTTAAAAAAACAAAGACTTAACTTTGTGTAGATGCCTGCAAGAGGATTTTTAAGATGGTGGCAGGATCCTGTAGAAGTAAGTCCCGGGTTTTACTGAATAGTTTGCTGTTGGTACAGCCAGTCTTCTGCGTTTCACAGGATTTTTCATCAGGTCGTATGTGTTGCTCTTCACATGCCTAGAGGCAGTCTTTCTTTCACTTTACATATTCCAGGGCACAGCCCTGGTATCAAAACAGTTTCTGGGACTGGGTCCCATCATAATTTAACCTCTGATGTGTAGGCAGATCCCCAGTTTCAAGTGCCTTGGCTTGCCCTGCCTGACACCAGATGTTCTTATGCAACACTGGTTCTCTATCACTATTCCTTCAAAGGAGGCTGGCCCAACTCAAGAGGCACTGCAGGCAACTGCCTGGAGCAACAGAATTCCAGGGCCTCCAGGTTGATCAGGTTTCCCCTTGAGGAGAGAACCCTCCCTCCCAGTTCTAGACCTTCAGGAGCAACCATTGGGTCTGAGACATGGAGGCAACTTCATTACTTTAAAGATTTTCCCAAGGACAGCTCATTTGGGCTCAGTCAGCATATGCAGTGGTGTAGCTAAGGCAGGCAGGGGGTTCATTGCCCCAGGTACCATAACTTGAGACCATGCCAAACAATGCACGCCCAACAGTGGACTGCAAAGCAACCAGGAGGAGTTCTGAGATGTGGGTGTCCATGCAAAACCTCCCCATGCCTCAGAATGCCTTAGACGTGCCTTTGTGAGGACTCCAGAAAGCCTTCTGAGGTGTGAGGAGGCCATGCACGGCCTCCCCATGCCTCAGACCCTCCCAGATGCCCCTAGGGGTGCTCTGGGCATCTGGCCACTGCTAGGTGTTGAAAAATTTTGTGCTCCCAGGTGCAAGATCCCTTAGCTACACCACTGAGCGTATGTGAACATACCAAAATTGTCCATTCACTTGTATGGGATGGGGGGGGGCTTCAGACATGAAAACCCTCAGTGGAAAGTGGATTTCACTTTCACAATAAGGTGAGGTGGGGTATGACAAAATGAATTTTCATCTTGGGCAGCAAAACAGGTTGAACTAACTAGGGCTCTCCCCTACAACCCACCTTTCCACCCACTTTCCCCTCACACCTGCCTCAGACTTGCTGCTGCCAAGCGAGAACATGCTCTCGATCTCCTGAAGGTTACCTCAGCCTTCAGGGCTAAGAAAATGTCAGGCAGGATGATTCCACGTCTGCTCCAGAAATAACTGTTTCCCAGCAGAATAAACCTAATTTTCTTTTATATCATAACTTTCAACCGCTGCCACTGAAGCCCCTCCCTTCGCCCTTCTCATGATGCTAAAATGGAAATCCAGTGTTACCTATCAACAGCCAAGTGGAGAGGACAAGCAATATAGCGTGCTTTGCTAACTGTCAAAAAACGGATGGTGTGTCTTGGCAATTTTAGCATCAGTGTGCCATGAGATGAACAAGGTTGAAAGTTGCTGCTTTACCCTGTGCAGAGATGTTGGCCTACTGGGAAAAAAAAATTTGGAGACTTCATTTGGTGTACATTCAAGGCTTGGGGGGAGGGTGAGCAAATCATGCTGTTCAAAACAGATAGTAAGTCATGGAATATGTAGTTCTGGGTATCCAGCAATCTGAGTATCAAAGAGCTCCAGATGGAAGAGACAAGCTTGGCCAATAGATCAGTCTGCTGGTTCCACCCTTATTCCTGAGCAATTTCAAGGTCTGGTTCTGTCAGAATGTATGTCCTTAGTTATCTTTAAATGGGTCTGATTCAGATAGGTATGAGCCCCAGCAATTCTCTTTTGATATCTACCCGGTGCTGGTGCCAGATTGCTGGGGTTCCTGGGGCAAAGCTCTGTTTGAGGTCCCTCCATGGCACCCCGTGTCTGGCCCCTGCTGATACACGGGTCATGACTCACTGGGGTTCGGCCTGGCCAGGTGAGCCAGTGCCCAACCTGGATGTACCCTGACACCAGTGACATAGCTAAAGCATCTGATGCCCAGGGGTACAACAATGTTTAACACTCCATACCCCATAACACCCCTCCAAAATTTTAACACCCTCCACATGACAACTTAGAGCCCCATCTGAAGCCCTGGGTACCATGCCTCGAGGGGGTGTCTTAGAGACCTCTGAAGGACACTTCCACTTTCTGGCAAAAACCAGAAGTGCCTTTCAGAGGCGTCTAAGACATCCCCTCAAGGTGTGGTATCTGGGGCAATGTAGTTCCCCAACTTCCTTAGCTATGCCTCTGGACACCACTGCTATATCACCGCCCATGTAAAGGGCATTTTACAAAGAAAGAAAAGACATGTCCCTGCCTTGAGGGGCTCACAAATTTGCATAGTGACAAAGGAAAACAAGGGGAAGGAACAGGAAATGGAGATGGACCAAATAGGGGAAGAGCATGCAAGAATATGTTGTGTATACTTTAGCTTAGTTATCATAGGACTTGGGACACAGAGCAAATGGATATTACCAGCTAAAGTTCCTGGCAAGCAATGGTTAATTTAAAAATACAGTACAGAGCTGTTGCCTCCACTCCCACATCTTATAACCTTACAGTTCACTTCTGATCCCAGACACACAGCAAAAGGCAGTGATTATTTGGGTAGTGAAGCAAAGGCATTCTGCCCATGCTTGCATGCGCCATTACTGCTAATGTGCTAATCAATGACACTGTAAAACAGCTTCCATACCTGGGCAACATCCCAGTGATCCCTGGCTCAAATGAAGCCCTCAAGGTAAAAGAATGGGAAGGGGAGCCACAATGGGGTGCAGCATTTGATTCAATCAAGTGGTGCTTAGGCAAGGTGCCCCACTGGCTGTTTCTCTGCCATCCCCAGAGCTTCATTGTGGCAGGGTCACCTTTGGCAACGGGCTGATGCCCACCCCACGCTCCGCCAGCGACTGGGAACAGTATCTCATTTCGTCCTCAATTAGCTCCTGATTAGCGCCATCCCCTGGCCCCCAGCCAGCCTCCATTTAACGCACCATTAATAATTCATTTCTCAGATAGCAGGAACACAGCGAGAGGAGGGGCTGGCAGGGCACACAGGGATCAGAGCAGTGCCGGAACGAGGTAGGGACACCATGCAGGAGGAAGGATCAGGGAGAACATGGGTTGGGGTGGGGGCAAACAACCATTTTGGGGGGTTCTCCAGCTTTCGGAAATCAGAGCAAGAGAGACTCACAGAATTGCTCTGACCTTCCTAAGGTCATGGAGGGACCAAGATAGAAGGCAGGTTTTGTAAAATTGAGATTCAGACACCATAGCAATTTAGGGTTTTTTGCTACCAAAGATATGGTGCATGCCCCCCAACCCCACTTTCCTCTGTCTTGTAGAAAAAAAAAATCCAATTCAGGTGTTTTTCCAGCAGTTTATTAAACATACCACAAGAAAAAATGTTCAGAAATGTATGAATTTTTTTTTAACCTTACCAAAACTACAGAAAATGCATTTAAATGCATTGGGGCTCTGAAGACAGACTGTACAAATGGGGTCTCTCTCACTGTGTAATTGCTGATCAGAAGTTGTAGCATTATGCACTGCTCTCGTTTCTACGTGAGCAAACCTGATGTGCTCAGAATCTCATTTCCTTGAAGGCACTTGAAAGGTGGCTTTTTCCCCCTGCAGCCTTGATTTTCTAGAAATCAAGAAAGTGAAGTGGAGCTAAGTAGGGCAAAGCATGCCTCTTAAGCACTAGATTTGACTATAAGGGCCAGAAGCCTTTTGCAACAATTCTTGTACATTGGAAGTATGGGCAGTGCCTTGGGAATGGCAGCTCTGTTTTGATATGAACCTCTCCCCCTTACAGTCTGGTTGGGGAACTCCTTGCTACAGGATGTGGTGATGGCACCTGGCCTAGATGCCTTTAAAAGGGGATTGGATAGATTTACGGAGAAAAAGTCCATCACAAGTTACAAGCCATGATATGTATACACAACCTCCTGGGTTTAGAAATAGACTACTTCTGAATGCCAGATGTACAGGAGGGACTACAGGATGCCTCTTGTTGTCTTGTGTGCTCCCTGAGGTATCTGGTGGTCCACTGTGAGATACAGGAAGCTGAACTAGATGGGCCTTTGGCCTGATCCAGCAGGGTTCTTCTTATGGAATCTACAGAGCTCCCAAGAAATTCTGTCACAAAATCAGTTCACGTGGCCCAAAATAATTGTTTGCAATCAGACTTGGTTTGCACTGCCACAAAAGTCCTACATGTTTTCACACATGAATATTCACAGTCACATTCTATCATGGGTTTTGTAGTCTGGAAACGGTGAAAACAGTTCATGCACATGCATATGAATCATACTGTCAAACTGCATTATGGCTTTTGTGATCAATATGGGTGTGTATATAAACATTCCTTCTTCTACATAGTATCATGGGAGTGCAAGATGTTTTGTGGACTGGTAGCACTGTGTTATATAGTGGGTCCACGCGAATAAAGGAAGGCATAGAGAAAACAGCTCTCAATACGTTTATTCCATCTTCAGAACAGGACCTGGCATAAATCTGAATGAACCTGACACAAGGCAAACACCCCTGGCTTTTATACCCTTTAGCTCCGCCCAGACTTCCCATGATTGGTGAAGTTGAAACATTAACTAGTGGGCCAATTGGATGGTAGGATTTTGATCCATCACCTGATTGGCCAGCAATAAGTCTGGGCCAATCAGTTATAAAGGATTTCAATCCTGCATAACTTGTGTACATAACAAGTGGATCTCAAAAGAAGCAATGTAAATTCAGTAAATCCTATCTCCCCTGGCACTCACCCACATCCATAGTTTCAGGACACTATTCTACAACCAAACCCAAGTTTTGCTCTGATTTCCATTTTGGGTGGAATTTGGCAATAGTCAGAGATGTCAAACTTACACAGCCTGCAATTTTCCCATTGTCTCACCTCTGTATCTTGTTAGGGCAACGCTTGTATAAACAGATGCCAGGCTGCTCCCTCTAACAGGGAGACTTAGAAACATAGAAGATGATTCATGATAACAACCCTGATACCTACAACCTCTGGATCATCAGTGTTTAAAACCAGGCCTGAGTATGGGTTTGCACTTACCCTGGGGGAAAAAGCCTTCCTAGCTTCATCACTGTAGTAGCAGAAGTCCCAAGACATTTTCTGTAAACTGATCTGTATCTCTCTTTAATCTGCTGAAGCTCTTCCCTCTCCCAGATGAGTTGGAGAGAGTTTTACAGGACTGCATATTTCCAGTAGCTGGAAACATTTATACCAACCTAAGTTTATGAATGTGCAATTTTAAGTTGTAAATTCTCATAGCTACCATTGCTGATATAAGATAATCTCTGGTGGGGTGGAAGAGTGTGTGACCACAAGAACTATTCTCAACTCCTACATGCTGTATCAGTTCCTGAGTTGCCCTGAAGTGTACAATGTGCATAGGACTGCAGCCTTAAAATGATTTAATAGCAGGTTCTTCTCGTCAAGGCACTCTGAATACTATAATTCTTCTGTGGTGGGAGGTAAGGGATTTCTAACAGAGAATTCTCAGCACTCTCACCAAACAACAGTTCCCAAGATTCTTTGAGCGAAGCTGTGACTTTTAAACTGGTATTCAGCTGATAGGAGTTTTTATTGTAGATGCACTCAATATATCTAAAATGAGATGTGTTACAGGTCAAGTCTGCCTAGGCCTGGAAACTTTTCTATCTCATCTTTAGGATGAGACCATAGCTCAGTAGGAGAACATATGTTCTGCATGCAGAAGGTTCTGGGTTCAAGCGCTGCCATGGCCAAGTAGGGCTGGGAAGACTCCTGACTGAGGCCCAGGACAGCTGCTGCCATAGCTCAGTAGGACAGCATATGCTCTGCATGCAGAAGGTTCTGGGTTCAAGCTCTGCCGTGGCCAAGCAGGGCTGGGAACACTCCTGACTGAAGCCCAGAACAGCTGCTGCCAATCTGTGAAGAAAATGCTGAGCTAGATGGACAAATGGTCTGACTCAGCAGAAGATCTATGGGGGGGGGGGCATTTGAAAATGTGATATATGCCCCACCTACAGGCTGATGTGGTACAGCTCAAAATTTGCCTGCCAATCATTCTGCAGAATGTGTAGAATAGTTCCAAGGAGAGCCATTAAAACATCCTGAAATGAATTCTCACTGGCTTTAGTTGCTTAAAAGCCATTTGTCACTCTGATCATTCGTCCTAAACCACTTGCCAACTTTGAATCACCTCTTTGTAGAGAAAGGAGGTGGGAGGTATGTGAACTGGGCAGGGAAAAAAGAGCCTCGATTGGGAGCAGGAAAGAAAAAAAGTCTAAGAACCAGTCATTTTTCTGGCACTTTAAAGTCATCTATTTGTCAGCCCCCTTCACGGCCAATATGTTTTCACAGCACTGCGCCCACAGGTTTGAGTTCTGCTTCTGTTGCGTTCCGTTAAAATAGGCTCCTTCATAATTTAGCCAAAGGGCAGGTTTTCAACTTAAACCCTGCTGATAAATTTGTTCTCAGTTCTTTAGTTGGGCAGCACTTAAAGGAGCAGAATGGGTCAGGATGAGACAGAGACTCTTTTATGAAACAGGAAGCCCCAAGTTGCTGCCCTGGGAAGCCTCAGGTTAGCCAGTTTCTTTCAACCTCTCAGTCTCTCATCTGCAATTTGGAGATTCCAAAACTGTGGGCCACCCATGGGAAGGATGACAACAAGATAACAGACACAAAGTGCCCTCAACACCCCAAATGGCTTTTTCAATGCCAGTATTATTAATAAAGCACATTTATGGAAATTCACCTTCTTGACATGGTTCTGAGAATAAAATTATCTGGTAAGGAAATGAGGGGGATAGTAATAAACGTTAGAATTCCACCCCCCTTCCTTGGAAACCAATTATAGTTCTGTCTATAACACTGTGGATTATATGGTGAAAAATAACCTTCACTTTTTCTAAAGTAAAAGTAAACAAGGTGGGTTTAATAGCATTTTTTTAAGCACAAGAATAGCATTTTTTTAAGCACAAGTTTTATTTTAGTGAAATTTTATTTACTTACTAAATATCTACCCTGCTTTATTTCCCCGAAGGGCATTCTAATTTTTACTAATTTTTGTAAATATTAGTTTTACTAATATTTGTAAGTATCATACTAGACAAAGATTTGGAAATGATAGTCAGGTATCTCCAGTGTTGAAGACATCAACAGACCTTGGCACTAGCACCGATCCTCCTCCATGGGAATGGTCAGACCGCCATGATCTTGCTTACATCCAGATTTCACAGATCCCTTATATGGACAAGATGTTCACAATTACAGGATAGTAGATGCCCTTCAAAATGGTGGGAACTGCAATACTCATGTAGTAATACTGAATGGCTGTCTCTTTATTGGATTTAGAATCATCTTTTTATTTTCAATTTAATATCACATTTTTAATGCAATGCAATACCGGTACCGTGGCATTTACTAATAAATCTTACTGTAAGTTTTGTTTCATTTTGAAAGATAACATTTTATTTCATGGTTTAGTATTGTTTTTATTTTGAATTACATATATGGTGGGAGGGGGGGGGCTCCATGATCTTTTCACTGCTTAGGGCCAATAAAGGTCTTATTCCAGCCCTGCCTCCATGCCAGAGGAGAATCCAGTTTCAGAGGAGGCCTGTAATCCAGTGGGAAAAAAAATAAGAGATTCTAATTTTTTGAAATACAGTATTTGAGTTGCAAACGAAAAAGAGGAATATAGCAATCTGACCATTCTGGGGTTATATTTAGAAACTTTTATTATTATGGTTTGGTGCAAAACTCCATTCTTAGCCTTTTCTTTCCAGCTCAGTTTCCACCTACTGTTATTCCTGCAAAAAGGGGCATGTTTGTTAGCATACATTTGCATTGAGTGGGAGCTTTATTTTTGTATAAGGTGTTCCTGTAAAACATTCCTTTTTACAATATTGGCCAAAGTGGATGAAAAACAAATATTGATGAGCCTTCCAACAATGGCTTTGTTTATTAAAGCTATTTCTGTCCAACATTACATATATGCAACAGGGATAAAATATGCATACCTGTGGACTGGGCAGAAATGGGTTAAACAGTGTTCTGTCACAGTTCACTACTGTCAGGGGGAAAGGATCCAAGAGAAGGCAGGCTGACCAAAGGAAGCAGTGTCTACTGGTTAGTGCAATTGTACCTGCTCCGTGTTTTCTCTTTACCGGACCATCAGTTGAACAGGGGAAAACTTTGGTAGTTTTTAACCACCATACCATCCCAAGTTACAAGACCAAGAAGAGAGGGGCTGCCTGGGGAAAAACAATCCTTCCCAGTAGAGTACTGAATCCCAGAGGTTCTTATTGAAAACCAAACCCATAGTACCATCTGCAGGGCAAGGTGACGTGACAACCCACTGTTTAGGCCTGTGAGCATGGCCTAAACAGGTGAAGTGTCAAAATGTAGCTATTTAAAATCCAAAAGAAAGAAGAAAGGAATTAAACAGAAAGGGGACAGACAAACTGCAAGCAGGCTGATGCAAAATGCTTGATTTGGCTAGATGGACACAGAGCAGAGCCTGGTCAAATGGATTCAGTAACCAGTAACACTTAGTAGACGGAGCCGAGGTGCCTCTCAAGGATAAAGCCCCCCAACTAACAAGTGAAGAAAACTGGTGAAGTTTGCAGGGTGGCTTGGAGTGAAAAAGCAAATAGAGCAAAATAAAAGCTAATACCATGACACTGTAGTCCAGATCCTTATCGCTCTAGACAGGTTAGCCACCCAATGGGCAAGGCAGGCTTATCACTCATTGGAATAGCTACCCGAGACAGGAGGAAGGACCCCAATTCACATCCAGCACATGGCTGGTGAATAATAAAGTTCTCAATAATTTGAGTTTCCAAATAAAGAACAAGAATGCTGCAAGAGGATTTTCTAGAAGCCCTAAGAATGCTGCACCTGCACAAGATTCTGGGGAGTTAGAGGTCTCCAAAAAAGGAGGAAAAAGAGCAGGGCCATATTATTCATAAAGTTGACTGAAGCCTAGAGACCCCACACAAACTAGGGGCCCCGTATTTCTTTTTTCTTTTTTTGCTGAGGAACGGTTAGTTACCTGTGCCTAGGGCTCCAACAGTTAAAGGGACTTTGCATTCTGTGCCGTAGCAATCATAATTATACTATATATCTCCGTGAAGAGTTCTACTCATACAATAAAAATATTTTTAAAATTGTGAATAGAATTCATGAGGAGACCTTCAAATGTACTGGGGTAAGGCTGTCAGCTGTAGTGGGGTAAAAGATGGAAGTGCTGCAGGGGGTCCGAAATACCTGAAAGCTTAGGGGCCCAGCCATGGGTTAATACAGCCCTGAAAAAGTGACCAAAATGGGGGGTGGGAACTGCTGTTGAGGTGGCGTGGTGCGGTATGGGGGCAGAGGATTGCATACGGGCCAACATTCCACATGCGAACGTACTTAGATACTGCTTGCATACATGGGATTGCCACTGAGCCTTGCTCTACTGTTAGACATTGCTGTCTGTTACATGTCATCCTACGTTACTCTGCAGTAGCCTGTCCAGGACTGATATACAAGTCAAGAGGATATATTATCTTGATAAGCAAAACAGGTTGTGTTATGTTCAAAAAGAGCCTTCCCCATTGTGGCCTGTGGGTGAAGGGAGTGAGTAGCAAAGGGGGTGGGGTTGGATGGATTCGGTCTCAGGTGGGTGATGGGCTCTCCGGTGGGTCCCCAGCTTCATACTTTTTTATTTATTGGGGACATGGTATGAAAAAGGTTGAAGACCACTGTGCTATCGGAAAGAGAGAGGCACACTGGACGCTCTTCCACCTGCCCTGGAACTGTCAACACGGCTCCCCCTGGTGTGAAAGTCTTTGACTGATTAGCTGCACCTGCCATTCTGTGCCACCAGAAGGTCATCCACAGCGGCTCCTGAGTGACAGGCCAGTCCACAGAATGGGAAAGACAAAAAAAGTCAGCATCAGCCTGAAATTCCAAGGAGAGAACTGAGGCTATCAAGTGAAATGCAACCTTGGACCCACAATCTTTCAAGGGGAAGGCAATACAGATTTGTCTCTTTGCCGGGCGTAATATTTCAAGCCTGTCTTTTTTCTGCAGAGAGGCACCTGGTTCTGGGGAAGGGAAGTGTGTGGCCATTGCCACAAGCTCAACCGTATTTTGAGATGTTCATTTTGATCATCTCCTGCTATAAAAGGCTCAGGATGAATGATGTCATTCCATCATTGCAACAAGCTTGTTGAGTAGGTTAGACTGAAAGGAAGTACTGTATACATCCCAGAGAGCTCGCTCACATTCTGTTGTGACTAGAAACAGAGGCTGGCACATCACTGGGTAAGGGGGGGTATAGCATCTGGCATGCCACTTCAGGTGTTGAGGGTGTGTGTGTCTTGAGCCATGCGTGAACCCGTCCTGAGTAACAATATCTGTTTCAAGTCATGTTTCACTCACCAAAATAAAGACAACAATCACCTCTTTCTGGTTAAATGGCTTCCAGTTTGTAGTGTAGCTCTGTGTGTATGAGAGAGAGAGAGATAGTGAGAGCGAGCGAGCCCATGCCTGCCTGCCTGTCAGCCTGTCCCATCATATTACAAATCATCTCTCGCTCTAGGGCAAGTTCTGTGTGCAGAACTAATATTTTTAGAACCTTTGGAGCAAAGAACAGCATGCAAGAACCTTCCCCCTCCTTCACTCATCACTTTCACACCCAGTCGAGGAAAAATTTTTTAAAAACTTTACAGCCCCGTCTCTGTTTCGCTGATGGGTCCAGTTCCTAGTGCTTTTTGCTTACACAATCCCTCGGCTTCTTCAATAGCTCTCTCAAGCAAGCTAAACTGTTTTGCCAGAGAGTGTAATAAGTACGGTACATAAAAATATATCAGTGTGTGCACAGCTTGCCATGTCCCAACAACACAGGGTTGAGTAACACACACTATAAACTCAGTATTTTTTTTTTAGAACACAACCTCTTTCCTCCCCGGAGGAACATCTACATGTAGGGGGATGGGGTTCGTTCTTGGTCCTATCAAAGACAGGTAATTCATATTGTCATTGTGCAAATGGGCAGGTGGAGGTTGAAAGAAAATGTAGCTTGGCCAAGAAAATAGGGTACAGTTCTTATTGGCATTTCCAGTAGTCAGTTGGACTAGTTGCCACTCTAAGTTGCCATTATCAGGCAAACAGGACTTTTAACACAGAGATGCAAGGAAAAAGCACTGCCCTGGTCTGCAATAGAGAGCCGTAGGTGATGGTGGCTTCAGGTTTAAGTACCAGGAGTTCATGTTGTGTCTCCCTGGAGTCTTTTCTTAGTTCTGATGCTCAAGGCTAAGTGGACCCTTCAAGCCATTTCCCTCCAAAGAACATTTACTCAGAATCACTTATAGAGCCAAAAGCTAATCAAACTCCAGGAAACTGTGCCCAACTGAATTTCCAGAGTGAATAACCACACTTTCGTTCTCCTCCATCAGAAGCCACAGGCCCTCTTATAAGCTGACTGATGCAAGCTTCAGAACTGAGCAACCCAGTTCCAATAAGTGGGGCTTATTCTGCCCCACGTGGATTTGTCAGGGCAGAAGACCAATGACCAGTGCGCACGTCGTCCACTCAGGATGGAACCAAATGTGCTTCAGGAGATCTGCGATAAAGATTTTCAGCAGCTTAGAACAAAAAAAAGAACAAGAGCCACAGGATCTGTTTCCCTCCCCAAACCAGACCAGGAACCCAATAAGAGACTATATGAACCCTTCCTTACGCAACTTTTATCAAATCACTCTCCAGCTGGGTTTGCCAAATCTAATAAAAGTTGTTTCTGGGGGGAAAAAAATTTGCCCAATATGATAGCATTTCAGATATGGACAAGAGAGCCCGCTCCCATCTCCTGCGCAATGCCAAATCAAAACATTAACCCTCCCCTGCCTCCTGGCTGGGACCTCCCTGCTGCTTGCCTGGTCTGATTGATGGTCCCATGAGGTCCTTCACCCAACAAAAAAAGTAAGCAAGCATACCAGACACAGTCAGACTTGCATCTGCATGGTTGGGGACTGAGTGCCAAGTCAGTGGCCTCAGACTGGACTCAATTCCCAAGTCATCGGCACAGCTGACTCGAGTGTACACAAGTCAGTGATAAATGTTGATTTTCGCGACTCGGACTCGAGTCACCCGACTCGAGTTCCCATTCCTGCTTACTCCCAGGTATAGTGTTGTAGTCTTAACATGACATGAACTATAAACAGTCTCCCAGGCAGCCCTTGATGATGTCTCCCAATGACTGAGACATTAATTATGACCCTAGGCAAATTTCTCAATTTGTCTTTTGCTGAGCCTGATGCTGCTTCTTATCCAAGGCCCTCTGAAAAACATTTCAAAGGCAGAACCTAATTGCCTCTGCTGATGAGCTCACCATTTCCACTGTAGAAAAAGTCCCAGAGTTCTGCCCCTCTGCTGTTCTCCCTTGACTTCACCCTGGGGTTCACTACCCTACCTCCAATTGGTATTTGGAGGCTACAGGTGCCATAGGGGGATATATCAATTCCACTGCCCAGCAACCTAGGGATGGGGGAAGAGTGAGTTAAAGTGGGAGTGCTGTATGGGGGTGAGGGGAAGGTTCACCTCAGGCCTATGCTACTATAAGTGATTTTAAAAGCAGAGGGAAATTTTAATCACAGATCTTCACAGGTCCTGTCTGGCTTGGCCCTCAGTTACTGCAAACTCTGACTTGCATGGGTGAAACACCCACCATGGATCAAACACCACAGAGATAGAGAGTGTGCTTTCTTTCTACTGCCTTGTCTGCAGTACTTCTACGTGAGAACAATTCACACATTCAACTGCAAAATCATCCAGTGTGAAGCCATAGGAGCACAAGATGCCCACATGCATGTGTAAATCATATCTGAGCCATCCTGGGTGTAAAATTGTGGTTAACCACATCCAGAACATCTATATGCATCTCTGCCTACATCTACAAGGAGGAACGACAGTCATATCCGCCTGAAAGGGGTGTGTGTGTGTGTGTGTGTGAAAGATTAAAATGTAAACATGTCCCCTTTCTAGTCCTTGCCAGTTATCCTAATTTCCCTTAAAGGTCCGTCTTCAGCCTTAACCCAGCAAAAATGAAGCGACTGCACCGACAGAGCCCACGCAAAAATATGATTTCAAAGCATTTCATGCTGCCGTATCATCAGCCCTGCAATCTCATTCGAGCCTCTCTCCCAGGCAGGCTGCTGATTTCTCCTTGCCACCAGCCATTAAGCACCATGGCAACCCAATTTTGCAGGGTGGAGGGCCCGCAGCACATGATGGAGAATTTCAGCCAAATTCAGCAATGAGTTCACTCCATCAAGACCCACCAACATGGGAAGAAATGCAGTGAGAAAAAGTGACCCGGATGTGAGCATCCCTGCCATTAGTGTTCACCTCCAAATAGCTCAAATTAAATGCAGGGGAAAAAAAACACAAGCTATTTCAACTGCATTCAGTAGCAAGGAAGGGAATACAGATTTTTTGTTGTTATTAACCCATACTATATTACATTCCTCAAACACTCCTCACTGTCAAGGATTAACCCCCCAATCAGCTTAATCTTGTTTAAAACTGTTCTGCATTAGAGCCTATAATATCCTCAGCTCACACCACCAGGCATTCCTGGACTTTGCTTGCATGTGAAATAGATAGAACATTTGGCTGAGATCTAGGAAGACTTGGGCTCAAATCACCACTAAGCTGAAATTCAATTAGGGGCCTTCAGGCAGTTATTACTTCCCAGCCCAACCTACTTTGCAGGGCTGTTGTGAAGATCAGACAGGATGACCCTTGCATTTGAAGGTGCTGAGCAACTTCTAGCAGCAGTTTTCAAACTCAGTACGCTTTCCACTTTGATTCAGATGTTGAAAACTCTGGGGCTTGTTATGGAATGCCGGCACGTTGCAAAGGATTCTGGGGTATAATATCAATGCCTGGGAGTAGTCAGCACACTGGTCAAGGCTGGATGATTTCCATCCTCTCCTCATATGCCCCATGTCTTCCAATAACAAACCAGTCGTCATCCAAGCCAAGGACATGGCCTTTGAGTATTTAACTTATTTAAAAAGAGGTGGTTTTAGTTTTACAAGCCTTGCGCCACTGCAGTCAAACGGCTCTCATTCAGACCAGAATGCCAAGAAGTACAGATGGAAAAAGAAGCCTTCCACCACTCCCAAAAGACAGCTACGCGGTCTGAAATATATCGAGCACCAGCAAGCTGCAAGAATCTGCCTGGAAGGCAGAGTTGGCTGCCTTGACATAAGTCTTGGCTGTTTCTTAAGAAAGACCAACCAGAGGATCTAGAGTTCATGCAAATTTGCCAGGTGGCAAACTGCACAAGTCCACCGTGAGCAAAGTAAATTGTGCCAACACTATACCATTTTTCATTCAAGTGTGCCAAGCACCCAATTTAAAATGTATCCCCATTCCCTCATTCTACAATGTGGAAGGGGGGGGGGGAGAGAACTGTTGAGTTAAATGAGGCAGTTCAAAGAGACCCATTTCGTTTCGTTTCAAGTCCTACTTCTGGAGACCTCAGCTTTCCCCATCTAAGCCCAGTGGGTTTGCAAGCATGTAGATACCATCTGAAGAGTTTTGTGGGACAAGCCTGCAAGTGGAACTTCAGTGTTACACCAACACATGCGTGCTATGCAAACATGTGTCTGCCCGTTAACAGGAGCAAGTGAGTGGAATTTTTCAGGGAAGAACTGGCAGACAAGAGGGGGACAGTTAACTTTTTTGTGCCCACCCATTCTTGTCAGCAAATGCTCCTCCCCAGGTAATTTTCTTTCAGAGCAGCTTCTTATAGTCTGAGAGCCTGGCGTGCAGGGGGCGGGTGTCTTAAACAGCTGGGGACGCATTTGTAGGAAAGTATTGAAGGGTATGAGAAATGGTCAAGCACCCACACTCTTGCATGACGCTTCTACCTTATACTGTACTGTCTTCCCTCTCTGCTTCCCATATTTAAGAACATAAGAACAGCCCCACTGGATCAGGCCATAGGCCCATCTAGTCCAGCTTCCTGTATCTCGCAGCTGCCCACCAAATGCCCCAGGGAGCACATCAGATAACAAGAGACCTCATCCTGGTGCCCTCCCTTGCATCTGGCATTCTGACATAGCTCATTTCTAAAATCAGGAGGTTGCGCATACACATCATGGCTTGTACCCCATAATGGATTTTTCCTCCAGAAACTTGTCCAATCCCCTTTTAAAGGTGTCTAGGCTAGACGCCACCACCACATCCTGTGGCAAGGAGTTCCACACACCGACCACACACTGAGTAAAGAAATATTTTCTTTTGTCTGTCCTAACCCTCCCAACACTCAATTTTAGCGGATGTCCCCTGGTTCTGGTGTTATGTGAGAGTGTAAAGAGCATCTCCCTATCCACTCTGTCCATCCCCTGTATAATTTTGTATGTCTCAATCATGTCCCCCCTCAGGCGTCTCTTTTCTAGGCTGAAGAGGCCCAAACACCGTAGCCTTTCCTCATAAGGAAGGTGCCCCAGCCCCGTAATCATCTTAGTCGCTCTATTTTGCACCTTTTCCATTTCCACTATGTCTTTTTTGAGATGTGGCGACCAGAACTGGACACAATACTCCAGGTGTGGCCTTACCATAGATTTGTACAACGGCATTATTATACTAGCCGTTTTGTTCTCAATACCCTTCCTAATGATCCCAAGCATAGAATTGGCCTTCTTCACTGCCGCCGCACATTGGGTCGACACTTTCATCGACCTGTCCACCACCACCCCAAGATCTCTCTCCTGATCTGTCACAGACAGCTCAGAACCCATCAGCCTATATGTGAAGTTTTGATTTTTTGCCCCAATGTGCATGACTTTACACTTACTGACATCTGCCATTTTGCTGCCCATTCTGCCAGTCTGGAGAGATCCTTCTGGAGCTTCTCACAATCTCTTCTGGTCTTCACCACTTGGAAAAGTTTGGTGTCATCTGCAAACTTAGCCACCTCACTGCTCAACCCTGTCTCCAGGTCATTTATGAAGAGGCTGAAAAGCACCGGTCCCAGGACAGATCCTTGGGGCACACCACTTTTCACCTCTCTCCATTGTGAAAATTGCCCATTGACACCCACTCTCTGCTTTCTGGCCTCCAACCAGTTCTCAATCCATGAGAGGACCTGTCCTCTAATTCCCTGTAGCCTTTGGTGAGGGACCATGTTGAACGCCTTCTGATAGTCCAGATATAATGTGTTTTGACGAACACATTTGCATAAAGCTAAACTTGGGACTGGGAACTGGCTTGGACAGTTTCATGCTGTTCCACCCAAAGGACTGGCTCAAATCAAGCTGTTCCTTATAGCAGAATGCCAAGTATTCTTTCGTAAGGGGAGGTTTCCCATTAGCAGCTAGGGTGCCTAGCTAATATTCTGTAATGGCCAGTAGAAAGTTCTTAGACAGAAGCTCTTGTACTGGTTCAGCAGCCTAAATGCTGTGGGACAGCCTCTTGCAGTAGCACTTGTCCTTAATCTGAAAACATCATTCCCAAACAGCCAAATGCCAGGTATTTGGTCCTCCTCTATGTTTGGGTTTGCCAAGTTTCCTACTGAGATGCCTAACAAAAGGGCACTCAAAGGTGTCTCACTATCTAAGGAGGTGGGATGGAGTGTCCAGATGAGATCAATCCAGGCTCAGCAAGGTGTTGGTGTTTTGTATGCTGTGCTTGAGTAGCTTCCCAGCTCCCTCTGCTAGGGATAAATACTGCATCAGATTTGGTCAATTGGCCTTTAGCATCCATTCTGCCAAACACAGGCAACTTCCACCAGGTTGTTTGCAGTACTTTTCCCTACCCCCTTCCACAATTTTGTTTACTTCCTTTTATCTTGGAAGGGATTTTAATAAACTGACTATATTTTAACTGCTTCCCTGCCTGGTCTCTGTTCACGGGTAATTCAGTGGGTTGTCAAATCAAATCACCCACTGGAGATGCTCAGCTTGATTTTCAATAAGAACACCTGGGGTTCTGTGCTCTGGGGGGGGGGGTGGCTTTTCCCAGATGGCCCCTTCTACCTGGGCCCCTAAGGTGGTAGTGGTGGCTCTACCTGTTCTAGTCTAGATCTAGCAGTTGTCATACCCTCCCATCCCACTTTCAACCACCAATCCAGTAAAAAGGGAAAGTGGAAAACAGGAAAGGAAGTGCAAGTGTTCACCACTAGATGCTACTCCCCGCAGTTGGCCAGCATTCACTGGTAGTTTCCTTCTCTGCCCAAACCGTAAACACTTGCATTGCTGGATCAAGACAAAGGTCTGTCTAGTCCAGCATCCTGTCTCCCACAATGGCTCACCAGTTGCCTCTGGGAAGCCCCAAAGCAGGAGAGAAAGGTTCTCTCCTCCCATTGCTTCCCTGCAACTGGTATTCATACTATCCATACTACCACTGAAACTGGAAGCAACACATAGCCATCATGACTAGTAGCCAATGATAAACCTGGCCTCCATAAAACCAAATACAGATCCAACTTTGTTATCCGCAGGTTCGGAACCTGCAAATTTAACTCACCCAGTGTTCCAAATCCATGGTGGAGGGCTGGACTTGAGCTCCCAGATGTGACTAGAAGGGATCTCTGGTCATGTTCAGGAAGCGTTCTGAGGCCCACAGAGGCCGCAGACAGCCTCTGTGGGCTACAGAATAGCTCCAGACACGAACGGTGAACATCTCTGGTTATGTCCAGAGGTAATATTGGACTGGACCTGTGGATTCACTTATGCATGGGTTTCGGTATCCTCAGGGGGTCCAGGAACAGATCCCTGAAGACACCAAGGTCCAACCATATTACACAACACTGCACACACCTCCAGTTCTCAGTCTCTTCCCTAGAAAGAGAAACCCAGGCAGTTTGACCCCCTGGAACTTCTTACTACTGGGCGAAGTGGAGCACATGAAACACTTTGATTTGTGCTTTGGGTGGCAGGAGCCTAATAAAAACTTAAGTGGGGCAAAAGTTAAGCTTGTTAAGGACAGACGCATAGACTGGCAGGTGTTTTAGAATAATCAACTAGTAGTGCAAGTCTATACGTGTCTACTCAGAAGAGTGCCCATTGAGTTCAACAGGATATACTTCTGGGTAAGTTTGTATAGGATTGCATCCTCCTCCACCTATCGTAAAGAGAGTGCAACCTTATGTGAGGACTCAGTCGCACGGGCAAAGAGACCATATCAGGCAAGATCTCGGACCTGAGTGGAGGGATTGCTCCGAATCCACAAAACCTTGTGCAAAATGAGGCTTGAAGTTCAGCAGGGAAGAAATGCTATGAAAAGGTAATTGTAATTAGCTGCTATAAATAATGGAGTGCAATTCTGTTGGCTGAGTGAGCACAGCAGCCCATACCAGACTTCTAGGAACTTAAAAACAGGGAGGGAGCCTGGATAGTTAAGTGGGCTGTGAGAATCTTGCTGCTCTACATAGCATTCAACTGTTGACTTTAGCTGGTAATATGGGGTTAGCTGCTTTTTTCTTCTTCTCATTTTCTACTGTGATTTTGTTTGTTTTACCAATTGCCATTAGCCACCCTGGTTGGGGGGGGACGACTAAAAATGGGGGATTGAAATCAGTATACAGAAACTCTGTGATGCTTACAACTTGTGGGAAACGGCCAGGGTAGACAAATGTTGGCAAAATAACAAGCACAGCTTTTCGGAGAAGTTTCTGTAGTTAAATGACTACAGCCTTTTCTGCCCAAGCCTTTTCATTCTGTTCAAGCAGACCCAGTCCTTACATGAGCTTCATGTCACTTGGCCCCAAGGCTCAATAGCTGGGCATCAGGAGGCAGAGCCTGGGAGTTCAACGGTGGGCAGCTTCCTAGGTCAGGAGTGGAGGGGGAGCCTAGTGATGACACAGGGCACAAAGTCTGGCTGACTAAAGGGACTTGGATTGACACTAACAGCAGAAATTCTCAAGCTAAGCAGAAAATATTTTGACCTCTTTCTTCTGTCTTCTCTCTCCAACATGTTACTCCTTCCCCTGCGGCTGCTCCATGCCTGCAACTACAGGTCCAGCCTTGATCCTGGACAACCCTGCTTGCTTTTACTCCCTTTTAGGGTTGTCTGGCTGAAATCGCTCCTGGATTTTTTTTTCTCTCCCAGAAGATGATGTAATCTCATTTAGCCAGGGAGGCTCTCTTAAATAGAACCATCGTCAAAGATTGATACTGATGCACAGGGACTCTAGGCCACTCCCTACGCCTTCTCTCCTCATAGCATGTCTTGATCCTGAGACTGTGCTGGTTTTTCCCTGTTACCTCTTTTCCCTTTACTTTCCTCTCTCCCCCCTTCCTTCTTTAATTGCCCCTGCCCATGGAAATTCTGCCTGGTAGCAGCAAAACCTATTAGGCCTTCTTGTGATGCTGTTTTGCCAATTCTCAGCCTTCCCACTTAAGCCAGGAAAGCCAGTTTCACCCAAAACCTTAGTTGGCTCAACTCGAGTTATCCTGTATCTCTCTTTTGGCAAGATTACCATGGGAATAGTTTTCAAAACCACATACCAACAGGGAAGTTTTGGTGATAAACCAAGAGATGCATTTTCTCTCTCACAGATAAAATAGCTATGTTTCCCCTGTGGTTTTGGTTCTGCACCAGCAGATTAGCTGGCAATGGTGGTGGAGATGCTAAAAATGGCAGCGCTATTGTGAAGCCACAGTATGAAATATGAATGGATATCAGATCTGCTGGGTTTGCCAGGGACACTTGATCTTCCTACTCCCTTATTCACCACTGCAGAAACCAGCATGCCTTAGACCAGATGTTTGCTCTTCTAAAACTCTCGTCAGATGTTAAACTGCTTACCCAAATGTGTAGCAGTGGGAAGGGGGAGCACAGGGATGAAGGCAAGCCCTTTCCCCATTTCAGTGCTCTCCAAAGCCAGCACTGATCCCAAGTATAGTGATAGTCTCCAGCAACAAACACTGTACTCGGGGATAGATCTGCTCAATGGTGTCACTAGGGGGTTGCAGCCCGCACTGGGTGACACGCATGGGGGGGGTGACACCACTAATCACTGAAATTGCAGTTTGTAGGGATAATACCATCATGTTATATACCATTTGATGTGTAATTTACAGCAGAATGCAATAAAAAACCGGAATGAAATCTCTATTTGCTCAAATATTATGGCCATTAAACTAGAAAACAAAAATGCAATTGTCTTATGTAAAAAAAGGACATTTTCTTAATTCAAAATGGACCAATGAGACTGTTCAAAGTGCCAATGAGGTATTATGACATAGCATGGAACCAATACAGTGTTAGTAAGGTGACATCCTGGGGGGGGTGGAAGAAGGGGAAGACACCACTAGTGACCAAAATCGCAGTTTGAAGGAATAATATCATCATGTTATGTACCATTCAATGCATAATTTACAATAAAATGTGATGAAAAAACCTCATTGAAATATCTATGTTCTATCAACAGGTATAGCCAAAAAACCTGCAGGGGTATCACCAATAGTACATCACCATGCCCCCCACTCAAGGGTTGCCCCTCCCACTGCATGGGAGGAGGTCCATCATGGGGGTAACTTGCTGGCCTCCTGTACCAGGTGATGCAAACCCTAGTGACAGCCACTGGAACTGCTAGAAACCCAGTATTCACAATTACAGGAAGGACCTCTTCCAAAGTACTTTTGCCACAGGAGACCAAAGCAGTACTTGTGGGTAGCGTAGGGATGGGCAAGTCAGGTGCAGCTTGATTCAAGTTGAGTCACAAGTCTCCACCACTCCCCCCCCCCACAACTTGACTTGAAAACTAGTCACAATGGGGGCATTTTCCAAGCTGCCTGGAGCATTTTCATGGTGTGAAAAGACTCAAGTCATTCCCTTTAAAGAGCCAGCTGTGGGGGGAAAAAGAGGCTGCTGCTGGGATGTGTGTGTGTCGGAGTCCTCTTTAAACATTCCGCTGCTGTCCCCATCTCATCTTTAAACAAGAGGGGAGAGGGTGGATGGACTGCACAAGAGTGGGGACAGACGCGGCAAGAGGGAGGAGAGTCATGTGCAGCAGCTGGGAGGCTTACCAGTGTGACCCAATCCTTTGCAGCTTTCCTCATTTGCAGTCCCATTTGCTCAGGTCATTCAATGAAACTTCCTCATTGACGAAGGAAAGCGTGATTGCTATGAACAGTCTCCCCCCAGTCTCCCTGCCTTCTCCTTTTCCCTGGGCTTCTCCAGCCAATTGTAAGGCAAGAACCCCATTGGGCTCCTCCTCCTGCCCTACTTCACCCAAAGAAACAAATCAGACTGCCCATCCTTCGTCCAATGACCATCTGTTCCTTCAGAGAGGGACAAGAGAGCCCACTCCCACCTCCTGCCCTATGCAAAAGCAAAACATTAACCCTTCCCTGCCTCCTGGCTGCAACTTCCCTACTGCTCGCCCTGTCTGAATGATGGCTTCATGTGGACTTTCATGCAGCAAAAAAAATAAAATAAACAAGCACACCTAGACACAGATTCAAGTCTGCACACATGGGGACCAAGTATCAAGTCAGTGGCCTGAGTTATTGGTGCAGGTGGTTGGTGCAGGTCTCCACAAGTCAGTGAAAAATGCTGATTTGCACAGCTCCGACTCAAGACACCGGAGTTCCCATCCCTGGATGGCACTATGGAGCCCATCCACAGCACTTGCTCATTTCATCATGTGTAGGTAGAGGGGGTCTCCTATTAACATGAAAAGGTGTGCACTGATAAGGGGATCCCTGCCTCTCCCTGTGGACAGGAATAGCCCTACCATTAAGCAGGTTGCACAGTGCGGGGCAGTTCTCAGGGACAGCATAACACCAAAGTGGTTGGCAACCTTCAGTCTCGAAAGACTATGGTATAAGCCTACAGCACCCAGTATTCCCAGGCGGTCTCCCATCCAAGTACTAACCAGGCCTGACCCTGCTTAGCTTCTGAGATCAGACTACAAGTAGAGGTGGAGCTTACTACTGGGGCCATTACACCAGGTGCCCAATGAATGGCTTGCCAAGGAAGGATGGCAAATGGCACCCTGCTGCTTTTCCCCATCCTCCCCTTTGTAGGGAGGAAAGGAAGAAAGGAATGGCTGTGTATGATTTTAGACAGCAAAATGTGATGGGCCAACATTGCCTGTGATCTATCCCCTTGGCTTTCTTTTCTCAGCCTGGCTCCAATATCTGTGGTGGAGCGAGCTGGGGCAAGCAAGAAGCGAGTGTAATAAATCAGGTCTACTCCTGCCAATTTCATATTTTTATAAAGCAAATTTTATACATGTGCATAAGCACAAACAGCAGGAAGGAGAAAAAACATAGAACATCATCTGGAACAGTCTATAGCAGGGGTGCTCAAACTTTCAACTTTAGGGATGCTGGACCTTTAACAAGTGTATAGAAGAGAGAATTGCAGCAGGTGCAACTTGTCATCCCACAGATGACAAGCTGCACCTGCTGAAATTCTCTCTTCTATACACTTGTTAAAGGTCCAGCATCCCTAAAGTTGAAAGTTTGAACACCCCTGGTCTATAGTGAGTAACTTCCCTGAAATCACAAGAATATAGCTTCCCAATTCGACTCCCAGCTTTCTCTGCTGGAAAGCTGGACTGGAGAAAAATATTTGTGGACAGCCTGACAGGGTTTGCAAAGCATCAGCTTCTACTCAATCCCCATGCAGTGTGCCACCGCTACAGCTGCGATATGACTAAGCTCCACATCATCTCTTACTAGACTAAGATGTCATGAACTGTACTCACTTTCGGCTGGCATAATCAGCATACATTCTGACAGCCTACGATTCATCCCTTGGGTCATCTCCTCAGCCTGCTTCAACCCTGAGAACAGGCGACAAAAACGTACTGTGTTTATACATAAAAATAGAACTGGATCAACCACTGCACATCCTGTTTTCCCCTAATCCTTGCCCTGTAACAACTTCTCTTTAGAAGAAACAGTGCTGGCCCATGCATGATGGCAACTGAAGAGGGTGCATCAGGCAAAAGATTGGCAGGGATGGGCAAATCCAGCATGTCTTGACTCAAGTCGAGTCATGAGTCTCCACCCCTTGAGACTTGACTTGAAAATGAATCCTAAGGGCAGGGGGGGAGTTTCTGAGTCTCCCAGAGCATTTTTGTGACATGAAAAGAGTCTAGTCACAAGTGTTTCCCTTTAAAACGCCAGCCACAGCCTCATGGGAAGGAAAACAGGAAAGCATTGGAAAATGTGATCATCACAAACCACCTCCCCCTTCTTAGGCTCCTCCAGCCAATTCTAAGGCAAGAATCCCTTGGGCTCCTCCTTCTGCCCTTCCTCACTAGTCCATCTGTGCCGCCTGGCTAGAACTTCCCCGCTGCTTACCCAGTCTGAATGATGCCCCCACAAGGTTTCTCATGTGCCCCCCCCCCAAAAGTAAGCACCCAGATAGACTCAAGTCTGCATGTTTAGGGAAGTGCAGAGTCAGCAGCCTGAGACTTGAGTCAATGCCCAAGTCATCGACATGGGTGACTCGAGTGTCAACATGTCAGCAAGAACCATGTTTTTGCAACTCAGTCACCTGACTGGAGTTTCCATCCCTGCAGATTGGTGGGGGTGCCCATCTCTGCCTGTTTGTCTCTGCTGCTGCTGCTGCTCCTTCTCTCACTCCGTGAATTGCAAAAGGAAGAGGGGGACAGAGTGGAAGAAGAAAGGTGGAAAGGAGGAGAGTGTTGAGCTAGAACAGTGGAGAGTGTGAGGAGCAGAGGCACATCATTAAGGAGGGCAGCATTTGGCATTGATACCTCAGGTGATGGGATATCCTGGGTCAGTCCCAAGAATGTTTTCCTCATAATTCATAAAATCTAGAGCACATTTCTTATATCTTCCATCAACTGGTAAAAAAACATCATTCTATTTTTTTTTTAAATGCAATAGACACTGGTTAAGGGGAAATGTTTTACATTTCTTGTTTTAATGGAACCCATACACTACACCCCAACAGATGTGAGGAGGGGGAAGAGACACAGACAGAGAACCATTGTGTGGGAAGTGTGTTTTATTTTTATTTGAAGTATTTATATCCCTCTTTTCTGAACCCTCATGGGTAACTCAAAACGCTGTGCAATGTCTACTTCTGTGAGATCACAGAATGCTGGACCAATGAAGGGAGGGGAGTGGAATGTTGGGAAAAAGGTGGAAGACCTTTTGGTGCATCATTGAAAAGCAAATGGACAAATGACCTGAGAAAATCATTGATGCAGTGCAACAGAACAGAAAGCTTTCTGAGAAACTGTTATCCAGCTGACACCCTTGTCACAGTGCTTTGGGGCTGGGTTCGTTTCTGTTTGGTCTCTTAATTAGTATAATGGGTTGTGTTTAATTCTATAGAATACTGTTCAAGCATTTGTTAAAAATTGATTGCCCATTTGCCTCTTCTCATCTATCATTCTTTGCTATTTATGGGCAACATGCACTTGGTGTTATATGGTCACAGCTACCCAACCATGATTTCTGCTACAAAAGTTGGTAATTATTATTCATACAGCACCATTTATATGCAGGAAGGAAAAACACTTCAGTGTATATCTGTTTAAAATACACTTGCTAGTTACTTGCCCAGAACCATAAAATTGGTGCAATGAGGTACATTAGAACACAGCTCTCTCTGATGCCAACAACTCCCTAAGCAGGCAGACCTTACCGACTTCTTTGCAGCAGTGACTAGATTCTATGTTAGAGGCAGTGGCTGTTCTACATGGCCCTGTGTTTTAATTTATGTTGCGTTCCTGCCTTTACATTTTGGGGTTGCTAACCTTTGGGGTTTTTTTAAAATATGAAAATACCATCAAAGAATTTCTAGACGATCACTTGTTTTTTGGCCTACATTTAAACAAATTTACACATTACCAAGCACTATAGAGATGTCTTTCTGAAGTGTTGAAGAAACTTTGAATTTAAGAAGCAAGCACTACCATTGTTACCAAAAAGGTCACCCTGAATATTTTATCTCATTTTCCGCTACAGTAACACAGGAACCGAAATAATCTTTAAAAAAAATTAAGCAATGGTATGCTCAACTCTGTGCTGAAGAATCTGCCAATGTTGATTAATACTGACAGTGATCAGTCAACTAAAATTTAAGTTGATTGATCAGTTTAGTCACCCACTTAAAACAGTGATTCAAGGCTATTGTGGAAGCTCTAAGTTCTAGTGTAGAATAATTTCAGTAGAGGACTGACAACTTGTGCAAGACCAAAGCCTATGTATGTTGATTACTCTGGAATGTCCTTGTCTGTTCCTTGATGCTTTTGCTAGAAAGGCACTTGTCAAGAATGCATTTGTCCATCCATAACATGACCCAAGGAAGGACAAGATCACCCTGAATAACATTCAGGGGAGGAGGCAAGAGCTCTTCATGACAGTGACAAATTCACCTGCCTGGCTCTTAAAGGCAAAGCAGTGGAGGGGTTAATTTAGAAGGTAATTTAGCAGCCACTTAAAATAGCAAGACACAGTAGGAGGCCTTGTCACCACCCAGGTATAGCATATATGGACAGGGATTGAGGTTTAGCTGTGCTCAGAATCTATTTCTACTCCCTCTCTTTCTGATGACTTCCATCTTCCAAGATTAAAACTGGAGTGGAAATTTCTGGTACCCATCAGGTGATGACACAGTGCCAAGATGGCTATTTGCTGGCCAAAATCCAACTGCTTTGAGGAGTTACAAATCAGCAGTGGGGGTGGAAGAGATGTAACCTCATCCTTTCGTTCCTGAGGGATGACGTTTTGCAGAACCCGTTCAAACTTGCCATTCTTTGAATATCTAACAGCAGCCCCCTAACGTGCCAGCTACATCTCACTGCTTTGAACTTACCTGAAGAAAAGGTGCATCAAATTTAAGCAACAGTTCTGAAAATCTAGGTAGATAATATCAACAGGTTTGCCCACATGACCTTCTAAAAGATTAGAGAGGCAAGACTTACCCTTACAGAAGCCATGCTGATTCTCCCGCAGTAAAGGTTGTTCTAATGCAGACAATATGCTCTTTGGAAAGGACTGTGTCATGTCTGCTGTGTACAGCTGCTTGCACTCTGTTTATGCTCAGTGAACATCCAAGATGTTTGTAGGTAGGTATTAACTACAACCAAGATAATACATCTGACCAAATACTTTTTTTGTTAGGGAAAAATTGCGCAGAATAAAATTTGGGTGGCTGTGCTTAAATCAAGGTACGCAAACTTCCAATAGCAAAGGCACCGTTATCCTAGAGCAGGGGTGTCCAAAGTTTTTGGCAGGAGGGCCACATCATCTCTCTTGACACTGTGTCGGGGGCCGGGGAAAAAAAGAATTAATTTACATTTAAAATTTGAATAAATTTACATAAATATATTAAAGATGAACTTATATAAACAAATGAAGGTCTTGCAATAGCTCAATGCCTTTAAAAGGCCTTGCACAAAGCAAGGCTGGCCTTTCCTTTGCTGCCGCTGCTGCATCACAGATGTGAAAGAGCAAGCAGTGGAGGGAGCTCTCATCGCACAGCTCACACGAGAGGTCAAACAGTCGCCCTCCGCTGAGAGAAGCTGCGTTGGGCTTCAACAAAATCTCTGGAGGGCCAGAGGCTCATTGGATACAGGGGGCTCCTTGAGGGCCGCATTGAGAGTCCTCGAGGGCCGCAAGTGGCCCCAGAGCCGGGGTTTGAGCACCCCTGTCCTAGAGTTAAAATCAAAGTTGCATGCCACTATTACTCTTTATAAAAATTACTTCTCAAGTGTAAGAATGAGTAATATTTGCCCTCGGAGACATTTACAGTTTCTCTGCACAACTCTCTCTCCTGCTCACGTCACCCAGAGCAATGAGTATGACAGAGACAACTGGCAGCCTCCAAACCACTGCACCTTCATACTGCATTGGGAGTGACTGCATCCCAATCATACTAAATGCAGGCATGGGGCAAATTCCACACTAGAGTGAAGGCTGACTGGAAAGAGACCAAACCAGAACAATTAATTGTGCAGAAATACGAGAACAGCTTTCAGAGCATATACCATGGTTCACAATTTGGAATTTACTGGCTTAGTCTGCTCTCTAGTGATGGACAGAAGAATCTACAATAGGCACTTTTTCCAGGGGACAAACTCATGATGTAGGATGACCTCAACCACAGCAGGTGCTTTGGCTTAAGATAATCCACTGCCCTTTGTGCAGATTCACAATAGGCCCTTCCCCTTTTTGTGAGTGAAGAAAGAAGTGGCAGTTTTGCAGTGTACTGTACAGAAAAATCAGACGCCAGATCTTTTAATTTGCACAAAATCCCAAGCGGTCAACAATGATAGCAAAGGGAAATGTATTGCTCAGGGTTGTTGATAATATTTTCCTTCTGCATGATCATATGCAGGGTTGAACATTTAATTCTGCACCCAGGCACTCCAAGTTCTGCACAAGAAAAATTGAATTTTGTGACCTGAGCAAGTCTGCACAATTCCTATTTTGCATATTTCCCCTTTAAAAATGATTGTATAATTAAGCTATAACTCCACAACAGGGATTATTATACCAGTGGTCTTCTGAAGCATACAAACCTGGCTGTATGTTCTCAAATGAAAGCTGTAAAAATTCAGGGTTAAGGTAACCTAAATTGTGTCAAGGCAAAAAAATGTTCAAGGCCTGTTTAAGTTACATAAGTGAAACAAGTTAGTTTATTTGCATAATATAGTCACAGCGCTGCAAAACTTCTAAGACGTTAGTACCCCTCTGCCCTTTACTACCAGAAACACTGCTCAGCCCCACCTCTGCAATCCCATCTTCTGTATCAGTGTTCTTCAACCTGCAGATCATGATCCCAGCCTCATTGTGGGGGGGGGGGGGGGCGTTGAGGCAACCTTTCAAAGCCTGTGCAGACAGGGCTTGAATCCAATCCAACAATGGCACTACCTTATCAAAATGGAATTTTTGATCTAAGCCTGCATAGCCACTTCTCGTCTTGCCCTGCAGCTCCCAAGGCCAACCCTGCTCAGGCTGCTATCTCACAGGGTTGTTAAGACACAAGAGGTAGGGGGAAAATGGGGTAGGAGAGGGCAGAGGATAGGCTGATTAGGTCCTCAGCCTCGTACTTGATTGATTGTTATGGCACAAAAAAAGTTGAAGATCACTGTTCTAAATCTTAAGTGCTAGAGATTCACCATTAGAAAGAAAAAAGCAGTGGAATGTTCAGAATGGTGGATTTTGCTCCCGATTTCAAACTTTCTTCCTTGCACAATATGATTATGGCATACACAGCCCTATATCTGGGGGGATGAGTAGTACCTCATTTGCATTCTAGGTTTGTTTTTCCAGAGTTCTGTGCCACTTAGAAGCTTGCTGCCCTACTCCTATGCAAACACAACTGAGTCAATAAATTATGTCAATGAGTAGTTAAAATCATGGATCTCCTATTAGAACAGGGGTGCCCAAACCCCAGCCCTGGGGCCACTTGCGGCCCTTGAGTCTTCTCAAAAGGCTCCCTCAGGGAGCCCCAGTCTCCAATGAGCCTCTGGCGCTCCAGAGATTTGTTGGAGCCCACTGGCCTGATGCAACTGCTCTCAGCGTGAGGGCGACTGTTTAACCTCTCGCGTGATCTGTGGGATGAGGGCTCCCTCCACTGCTTGTTGTTTCACATCTGTGATGCAGTAGCAGCAGCAGCAAAGGAAAGGCCAGCCTTGCTTTGCGCAAGGCCTTTTATAGGCCTTGAGCTATTGCAAGACCTTCATTCATTCATATAAGTTCATCTTTAATATATTCATTTATGTAAACTTGTGTAAATTTATTCAAATTTTAAATGTAAATTCTTCCCCCCCCCCGCCCCTGACACAGTGTCAGAGAGACAATGTGGCCCTCCTGCCAAAAACTTTGGACACCCAGTATTAGAACGTAAGAACCCCCCTGCTGGCTCAGGCCAAAGGCCCATCTAGTCCAGCTTCCTGTATCTCACAGCAGCTCACTTTCTGGGAGCACCCAAGACAACAACAAACCCATATCCTGTTGCCACTCCCTTGCATCTGGCATTCAGGAACTGGTTATGTCTGAACCCCAGAGCTTGCAGACACTCATCATGTTTTGTAATCTGCAACAGACTTTTCCTTCATCAATCAGTGGAGATTTTTTTTTTCTGACTGCAGAGTTTACTCAGGAGCCTTTGGTGAAGGACTGTGACAAATGCCTTCTGAAAGTCCAGTATAATATTAATGGGTTCATCCACATGTCGAGTTTTTCCAAAGGATTCGAAAAGACTTGTGAGGCAAGATTTACTCTTCTGGAAGCCATCATTGTTCCCTGTTATATACAGGCAATACACCTCTTCTGAATAGTAATAATGTGGGCACCAATAAGCAGTTTACTCAACCTGTGTACTAGGGAGTGATGTGCTACATCTGGCTTAGATGCCCACTGTACCCCTTCCCAAAATTAACACAAGCACCCACCAACAGTTTAAATACAAACAAATAACAATGTTCTGTTTCTTAAAACTTGTTTAATATCCATATTTTCATCTGTTGGGCAAAGCCAAAACAGTCTGGCCTAGTTTCAAGTTACAAATCCATACACGTTTCCTCTTTTCTTTCAGTAAAATGAATGGTGTGGCAATAAAAAGGTTTAGTCACTTGAAAAAAAAACCAAATTTTTCAGCTTTAAAAAAGAGAGAAGGGGAGGGGAGAGTCACAGTTTGCATTTCTTATCCAGAGACTAACCTGCTTCACTGATGAATATCATGAAAAAGCAGAGGCTTTGGGGTCCTGCTCTGGCACCAAGTAACACGAACCTAAAATCAGACAGCCCTGTCCATGAAAAAACAACCTAAACAAATCTATGGCCCTAGAGTCAGATGGGAATTTTAAAGACACAGGATTTTAAAATGTCTCCTCTGGAATAGCATTCTCTATAATCAAGGATTTGCCAGACAAACTGACAGATGTGGATTTTAACCTGTCAAAAGACAAAGACTTGCTTTGGACTAATTTCCAAGGATGGAAAAACAATGGCTGTTAGGTCCAAGTATTCAACAAGGACAGTCTGCTTTACATCTTCAATTGCACAAAAAATAAGATTAACCCCTGCCACCAAACGGCTGAGATGAGGGGCCAGAGTTTATCAACCCTAACATTTTGCCTTGGCTACTGCAAAACCTGCCTTTGTGTTTTGCTCATTTAGGTGTGGCTCCAAGCTGCATTCTGATAAAAAAAGTGTTAAGGAGCCTAGGATTTAAAAAAAGTTCAAAGAGGAACACACCCACACACAAGTGCCAGTTTTCTTCCAAGACAAGAAAAGGGGACAGAGGTAGGGGAGAGAAGAGAAAGTGGCTGACTTGCACATTTAATGCTCCCATACATGTTCAATGGCAACAACCTTGGTGGGGAGTGGAGAACACCAGAAGTCCAGATGAACATGGAGAACACACTGTCATGTTCCTTCCCTAGCTTAAATCAGACTCCACCTACTAGAAAGGGCCACAAAATTGGTTGTTCCAGAAGAAGCAGCAAGACCTACAATTTGGTTTTGTTTCAAAAAGTACCCCTGTCTGGTTCTAAGGCAGGGAACACAAACTCATGGGGAGAAAGCTCCCACCCCAAAAAGCAGACTCATGGCACCTGTTTGGGCTGGGAATTTATTTTTAAAATAAAAATTTAAAAAGCAAGCCTAGTGAACCTTTCTACAGACCCTCACACCATAATCACGCCACATCAGGTCTCTTTTCTCTCCTGTGCAGACTCATTTAACGCTATTGAAACAAGAGTCATTTCTGGCCAAAAGGTACATCTACCCTGGCTGCCTAAGCCAACGAGAGAAGGGCCACCATAGGCACACACACAGAACATCAAGGTTCTAGCCACCTGATCTGCAGCAGCAGCCAGGAGGCAAATATGTATAGTCTATTTCCCAGCTCTGCTCCCTTTCTACCCTATATCTCAGCACTGCTTGGTCCCTCTTGCCTTTGCTGCTTCCATTGGCACTGCTGCCTAAACAAAGCTAAGGGAGTCGAGAAAGACCAGTTGTGGGTGCAGAACTGAAGACCTGGCCAGAGGATCTGCTGGAATTGTTTTCAGCAAACAGTATGTTGGCCACACGCAGGAATAGCAACCAGCCACAAGTTTCAAGCACCTGGATTCTTCTTTGGTTTTAATGTTTTTCTTAAAGCAGGAGGGGGAAAAAAGGCAAGGATCAAGGATGGTATGGTATAAACCCAAACCTCTAATGGATGAAGAAACTGAACTTAAAAAATTAAGTTCAGAAAGCGAACCTATTCTAGAGGCTGGATTTCCTTCAGGGTGTTACTATAACTGAGGCATCAGAGACAGTGCAAAGAAGTAAGAAAGGTGCAGGGAAAGGGGACGGAAGGAAGATGCTTTGACTACAGTTTTGTCAGAGCCAGCATCCTTGTGTGTGGGTGTTAAGTGAACACCGGAGTCCATAAGAGACTCCACTGAATGGATCAGAACCATCTGAAGAACGCCAATCTATTTTTTATTCAAAAGAAACAAAACTTATTCTAAGGGTGGATAACCGTCAAGTGCCTGCCAGGAAGCAGTTTCTCTTTTTTGGGGGGGAGAGTGGTAGAGAGAAATCAGTGCTCACAGCTAGAATATCATATCTGAGCCATGTTGCACTCCTCCCCTCTCACAATAAGAGGCCAGACTAAGGAAAAGGGGAGGGGGCTGCCACACTGACTTGCTAGTTAGTTCATCTTATAACCAGAAAAAAAAAATCAATAAAATTGTTATTTATTTTTTTTTAAATTGAAATTATTTGGGATAACACACTAATGCTAGTGCTGTCAACAGGCAGGATACTTGGCTCCCTTGTAAAGGGCACAGAGTCCTATGCCAATCCCCCAGTGGAACCTCATTGCATTGAGCTCTGCTATTTCTTCTGCTTTCCTCCAAAGAGATGTAGCCTAAACTGCATTAAAAAGCAAGAACGTATTTTTAAATATTGACAGTGGACTAAGTCCAGCCTCTTCCCCAACCCTGCCCCCAGTCCGCAATTCTTCACACAAAGCATACGCGCCCTGTGTCATGGATCCACACCCTGGGTTCATGGTGTTTGGAAGTTCACAGTACATGGAACCGTCTTTCCCCTCCACCGCCCAGAGCGGTTAGTGCCTTTGCAGTCGTTCAGCATGAGACCAACCAATCACCTCTTCCTTGGCCATGTAGCTTGGCTTAAGTTGCCACAGATCCTTGTCGAGAATCAATGATGCCTTGTTCTACAGATGGGACAAGAACGCAAGAGAAAAACAAAGCACCTGATACTGGTTTCTTGAGGCCATTTTGTGGATTCCTCGCCAATCCCAAGACCGCTTCTCAAAACGTCTCTCACTCTGTTTCTTTCTGCTGTTCCGGTTATTTATTTAGACCTATTGTTCCTGCTCAGTTTGAAGAGCTGTTATTAGAAGATCCAGAGGTTGAGGCGACAGCAGCCCCAGCTGGGCTGCTCGTTGATACAGATTTGCGGATATGAGGAAGCAAGTAAGGGTCGCACGCCAACTGCTGGACATCTATCCGATCCTCCTTCCTGTATGCCAGGCAACGTCTGATAAATGCCTGAAAGACAACCACATGGAAGAAAAAAATGACATACACTGGCATCAGTTCTAGCTGACCCAAAACAAAGTAAGTGGATGGGACAAGTGCTGAATAGCAATCCTTCCAGGCTTTTTGACACTGCCTGTTTTTTGGATGGACCACCAAATTGTATTCCCAAATCAGTCACCTGGTAGCCCCAACACTAATGGTGGTCTTTTGAATTATAGAAGACATAGCTGTGGCTCCTCCATTCTTCCCTTCCATTGTCCTATTGCCCATTCCCTTCTCATATGTTGCAGTGAGGTCTCCCGGTGCGTTACACAACAGATGTGCAGAGAGGGGCAAGCAACAGGACTGTGGAGGGAAAGGGCTGGAGGAGCAGTGGCTGCCTCTCTCTTCAGTTGAGGAGCACCAAGGTCCAGTGCAACTCAACAGGTTAGCTATTTAAATTCCTTTTTCTGGGCTGTACTGCTTGCCAGCTACACTTCTGACACTGCACTATCCTGGTGGCAGCTCCCATATTCCACTGCTTGCTACTGTGCCAATACATAAGTTCCAGGAGAAACTGAGTGGACAAGACTTCTTAGGAAATTGAGCAGAAAATTACAGAACAGAACACACTTAGCATAGCATGACAAATCCTTCTACTCAAATGGATTACGACATCCATTTGATGTCGTAATCCACATCGTGGGTGGCGACTCTCATCCACCAGTGGTGGTAGCCCGTAGACAGTGGGCTGGGGGGGGGGAGAAAGAGGTGAGTTCTCAGAAATATTACAGCTGAGGAAATACATTCTTGGCAGCTGTTATGAGTAAAAAGCAGACAGAAGATCACCCCAAGGTTCTAACTGAGACAATAGTGGAAGATGTTGCATTTTCATCTACAACATGTCTTTCACTATTCTCTCAGCCAGAGATGTTACAGATGAAAATGTATGCCTTATATCAGGTGTATCTGGACCTAATGCTCTGTCGGAGCAGAAGAAACTTTCACAGCAAGTCCATGGTTCCATTACCTCTGATAGGAGGACACAGCAGTGATCTAAATCAATTCAAGTGGGGCTTGGCTGACTTCCCACAACTGTACATTTTTACTGTAACGCTTCATTCTTTCTAAAGGAAGCTTTGACCATGGGACAAGTGTTAAACCTGCAATGCCCTAATAAAAGGTAGAAGGCAATGCCCAAGTAGTAGCTCAACAAAGATCCAACAATGGATGACTGCTACAGAATGCCACAACTCCACTCTACAATGAGATGGGTGCAGGCAAAAAGAGACAAAAATCAACTCTTAACAGTGAAAATAATTAACCTTTGAAATGAGAATTGAATTAGACCTCCAAATTACATTCACAAACACAACGTTAACAAATAGAGCCTCCAATATCTTGCAAAGGCCCCAGCAAAAAGAACTTTCAGAGTTGGGAAACAAGAAAAAGACCTTATGAACACACTCAAAGGATGGCTTGATGAAAAAGCCTCAACATCAAAAAGAAGCTGGAGAAACAGAAGAGGGTTTGAGAAAGTACAGAGGCCTGAAGATTTTTTAGATGAGTGTGTGTCTAGGCAGGGAGGCAGAGACTGGCTTGTTGAGCCCAGAGATAATGGCTGGCACCTGCAGCTTCAACACATTAGGGCTGAGAGGTCCAAGAGGCATCACAGAACTTTAGCCTTGGCAGATTGAATATTCTTGCACTCACACCAGACTCAGGTTTTCAGGGTATGTTTATACTTTTTGTGAGTAGATGCCCTGTAAATAAGCGTATCATATATCAACTATGGATGTACTTAAGTTTGGTTAAGCAGAACCTTTTAATTTCCATTTAAGAGTGGGAGACTGAATCCTGAAAGAGCAGATCTTGATGGATGGGCATTCTCCAAGAACCTTTTACTACCATCCCTATGACTTCCCCCAACTCTTACCAAACGTTCCACACAAACTTGGAAAAAAAAATCACTGATCAGAGATAGATTAGGGACATCTTGACTTGGCAGTGCTGTATTTGAACATGGAATAAAAGCTAATTCGTCTTGCAGTTAAGATGGCAGTGTGAATAGATCAACCAGTGTGTGGAATGATTTGACCATCATTCTGGAAAATACGTTGGGAGTGAAGACTCCATTCCTCTGAATCTGTTGGCAAGTGAGCTAATCTACTTGAAGAGTGTGAACTCTCCTAGACCTATTCTGTGCCACCTACCCTGTATCAGGACAGAAGTTAAAGGCTTCTGAATGAAAACTGGGTGACCTCAACTCCACAGTGATTTGTAGGAGCTTTGCTGTAATGCTGCCTGCATGTACCAAGATGTGCTGCTTGGAATGCCCTGAAAGTGAGTTCTCTAACCCAAACAGACCAGTATTTGTCATCAGCAATGAAGATTAATCTGAAGGGAGTGACAGAGAGGTGGTACATAATTAGATGGACCAGAGAACCACTGGCAGGACAACAATATTATTGCATTGCCTGGATGAAATGGCACCAGTAACCACAGCTTTGGAATGAAACCTTGTCTGAAGTACAATCCCCACGAAAGCCTCTACATCCCAGCACCCAGGTAAGTCTCACTTTGGGTACTGAAGCATCTCCATTTGACTAGATATTCTATTTGGGGAAAGGAAGATTAAGATTAGCCCCTTGACTGCACTGACATCACTCAGACAAGCAAGCTGTTGAAACAGCTGGAGAAATTTTCTGTTGGATATTGATTAGGGACACATGTTTTTTGAACAGGCTAAGGTTGTTCTAATGTTCTTTTGCTCTACACTGTAGGATGATACTGTAAGAGATTAGTTGAGGTGGATTCCTTGGAGAGTATGGCAGGCCACTTCTGAAACTGTGAGCCTGTGAACACATCCCGGTTACTGAGACCAGGCAGATGGGGAGAGCTTTGAAATAAAACTGGAAACACCCATACATGAAAAGATATGTGGTGAACTAAAATGTGAAGATTATGCAGGGGATGAATAGAGGGATATTTTCCCTTTCACACAACACTAGAACCAGGGTACAGCCACTAAAATTGAGTGCAGAGAGTTCGGACAAAATATTGCTTTACCCAGCATGCAAGTAGTCTGTGGAATTCCTTGCCACAGGATGTGGTGATGGTGTCTGGCCTAGATGCCTTTAAAAGGGGACTGGACAGATTTCTAGAAAAAAGTCCATCACAGGTTACAAGCCGTGATGGGTGCGTGCTATCTCCTGATTTTAGAGGTAGGCTACATCAGAATGTTAGATGCAAGGGCAAGAATGTTAACAGGATTCAGGAATCTTGTTGTTTTGTGTACTCCCAAAGGCATCTGGTGGGCCACTGTAAGAAACATGAAGGTCAACTAGATGGGCCTTTGGCCTGATCCAGTGGGGCTCATCTTAAGATAAGGCTATGCGAGGTACATGGAAGCAAAGAGATTACTTGATGAAGAATATTCATTATATGCCCAAGAACCTTCCAACTGGAAACTTCTTATCCTCCAGAACTTGGCAACATGTTTAATGTCCAATATTGCCTTCCAGTTCCTGATGTTCTCAGGGACTGCAAAGAATATCAAGGAAAAACTGCAGAATCTTTGGAGATGAACACACTGACTCAGTCAATGGGAAATAATCCATCACTGCCACAAATCTGTGGTATTTTAAGATTCTCTTATCAGGAAGAACGTGTCAGAGAGGAGAGATGTTAGTTTCAAATAATAAATTTTGAATTGTTTCTAGGATCCATTTGTACTGGCAGATAAGATGGTTGCCTGAAACCACCAGAAACATTTCTCTGAAGCAAAGAATCATAAATGGTTCTAAATGCTTGGCCTGGACACTCAGGTCTTCCTGCACATCTTTGCCTCAGCAGGGAGCTGTGATCAAGCCAGAGTTGTTTTCTTCCTGCAGTAGATAGTCTGTGTCAGCAAACAGCTGGAGTGAGTCCACAGCAGTAGTAGCAACAACAGAGATACTGTCAGTTGCAGAGGGTTGTGCCTCTTCAGAGGTCGAGCGGCCAATGAATGCTAAGGAGGTGCCAAGTCCCAAGCTGGCAGCTGAAAGACACAAAGGTTCCTCTTGCCAGTGAGAGCCATGCCAGAGGGTTGCTGGAGAGAAACAGGTGCACAGTGCTGAGGAGTGCAGGACTTGGACTGGCCAATTGCTATGGTCCTTTGTCAGCCTGGTTGGCAACCTTCAGTCTCGAAAGACTATGGTATAAGCCTACAGCACCCGGTATTCCCAGGCGGTCTCCCATCCAAGTACTAAGCAGGCCTGACCCTGCTTAGCTTCCGAGATCAGACGAGATCAGGCATGTGCAGGGTAACAGTCAGCCTAAACCTTTTACAACAGGGCATGGGACAAAAATATTGTTCCAACTCAGTTGAAAAGAAGCCAGAATGTACAAGAAAAAATTCCAGATTCTGAATTAAAGCTGTAAAGGAAGGGAAAGACCAAGTTTTGTTGAAAACAACTCTAATTACGAAGTCCAGTACTCCATGAGCTATGGGTGGCCCTACAGCCTCAGTGAAACAGGACAGTTTTTTCCTCTGCTTCCAAGTGAAAGTAGAAAACTCTTACAAATCCTCCCTCCAGTGGTAGTTGGGAGTCACTACTCTTTATTGGATAACCTCTTCAATTAAAGCAAGAGCTACAACATCCCAGCCAAATACAGATTGACACTGGATTCGTCCATGCTTCCTTGCCTGTGCCTAGTATAAGTTTTCTCTTACCTTTGCTTCTGGTGTGACCACTGGCTTTGGAGGAAACTGCACCTCTGTTGCTTTAAGGATTGTGTTCTCCTGCAGAATATCCTGTTGGGACTGGTTATGGCCAAAAGGCTGAAAAGAAGAATGAAGAGCAGCTCTTACAGAGTTGAGCAAGTGCTGGGAGGAGCAAGGTGGTTATTAAGGGGTATGCATGTCAAGGAAATGGTATGCTGTGTGATCATGACCCATGTTTCAAGAAGAACTTAACACGGTTCACAGAAACCCAGCAAAACGTCAACTTTCCAGATGATGCTATTTATTCACCTTGTATGGTTCCCCCCTCTCCTCCCTTGCACAACTGCCAAAGAGGTCTAGACCTCCCTTCCAAATCCCTGATAGCCCCCCCCAAATCATATGACAGAATCTAGACTATTAAGAAAAGGTTTTGGGGGAGGGGCATGGCTAGAGAGATGATGGAAAGACACAAGTCAGTCATGCCAGACACAGAAGCTCCAGACCTTAAGCACTTGCCAAGACTGCTTCCACATTTTGAAAAGTTCCTCCAGAACCAATAGGACCAGAAATGTCCTATTGTGACATTTCTGCAAGTGTTCACTGCAGGTGAACAGTTTCTCAAGAATCATAGCTACACAGAAATACATATAAAGCCGACAGCTTCTGTGGTTCAATTATCCTAAAACAGCTGAACTATACTGCTCACCTTTCTGCCATAGAGGCACTGGTAGAAGATGACTCCCACCGACCAGACATCAACTTTATTTGAAATCTTTGGAGGTTCTTTCCCAACTACAAAACACTCGGGCGGCAGATACCTGAGGAAGACACAGATCATCAGCTAATGAGATTATACTACCAAGCATGGCGATCATCAAATTGGCAGATGTTTTCCTGCCAAAATTGTATTCAAAAACAAAGGATTAATTTTGTGATGCCTTGTGCAGATACACGCTAAAATAGTTAGTTAAAAACCCGCATCTCCTTGTACTTGCCAAGTCAGGTCTCATATTTCCTGTCTTAAAATATGGAGGACTCTCACGAATTACTCTTGATTTCTAGAAGCCCCAAACAAGGAAAGTTCACTAACTTTCTATCTGCAATAAGATGTTAAGCTGCTCCCAGATCCTGGGCCTATGACAGCCTCCAGTTAGAGCTGCAGGTGATTTGCAAGCAGGGCCAGCATTGGCATGAAGTGAGCTGAAATGGTCACATGGAGAAGCACTCTTGGAGAGCCAGTACATGGATGAGCTCCCAAGCCCATCTGTCCACCACTCTCTCCAAGCTACCACTTCAACTGGGTGCTCTGATCTGATTTGTTGGGAACAGCAGTGCTGCAGGAAGGGGGACGAAAAGCTGGCCACAGGTCCAGATCATCTCTCCCTACCTGCTTGATGCTTACAAAACACCTTACCAAAAATGCTTATAAACTCCTTACAAAAAGGAGGCAGGGACATGCAACTTGGAGCCTGCCCTTTTTACTTGCAGACAGCCTCCCTGCTCTGCACTGCTGCTTACAGGAGCAAGAGCTGCATTCCCTGTTCCTGTCCACTTCAAAGAGAAGTTTCACACTGCAGTTTTTGTAACTAAAGGGAAGGTGGGATAGGGGCTTGCCTGCTTGTTTGCCTAGCTGCCTTCCTATATACCCTGTAAGGGGTCCATGTCTTCTCTAGTGTCCCATTACGATGCTCAGAACTGCCAAAGAGCAAGTATATTACACATCAATCAATGCTGAAGACAAGGGCACATAGTATTGACTGTTTCACATACTCAAAATGTCTTTCCCCTTGAGGTTAGTTAGAGCTCTAGTCTGAGCACAATCTGGAAGTTAGAAGAAGGCATTGTGGAGGTGGAATAAGTAGGCAAGATTATTGTAAAATATGTAGTATTTTAAAGTGTTCATTTCTCCCCACCTTCCAAAGATATTATTCACTCTAGATATCCAAAATGGGGCAGAGTATATGCCAAGCTTCAATCCATCGTAAATAGTTTAGCTCACAAAGGCAGCCAAAATAGCTGGCACAGATCTAATAAATGTTTGAGCATCTAATGAATAGCAGATGAACATAGCTTTGTATACAAGATCTAATGCAGCAATTTTCAACCTTTTTCATCTCACGGCACACTGTCAAGGCACTGAAATTGTCAAGGGACACCACCAGTTTTTTTACCATTGACAAGGCACTCTGCACTGCCAGCTAGTGGCTTACATCCCTCAATAGTCCTACTAATAAATGGCCTTCACCCAAAGTACCATGGCACACCTATGGACCATTCGTGGCACACCAGTGTGGCACAGGGGTTTAAAATCGCTGATCTAATGAATCATCACACTGAAGTCAGAAAGTAATCTTTCCCACAGGACAGACTGACCAGTAACCAGAGGAAGGCTATTTCCCCTGTAAAGTATGACTTGGCTGGTTCAGTTGAACTGTGTTCATCTCAACTGTTCCATGCACTATAACATTCCCTCGTGCAGGATGAGTGCTTTACACCTGCTCCCAGTTTCTGTATTTGGGATTTTATTAAGAGGGGGTATGCGAAGGAAGAATAGCACCTCTTCCCACTGACATTATGAAACTGCTGGCTAATTGCATTATTAATTGCTGTTCAAAACCTTTTTGTTCTGTTCAAAACCTTTTTTTAAAATTTGAGATTTTATTCTGAATGTATTTTAGTTTTCTGAAGATAAATTTGCCTACAGCACAGAAAAAACTGCTAAAGCTCTTGGCATTCATTCTAGGTCCAGTATTATGGTATTTCCTGCCAGTGCAAGAAAAAGACTGTGGTACCTACCAGTAAGTGCCAGCTCCTTGAGACGTTAGCTCCATGCCATCCACAGAGTTGTAACTGTCATCATCCATGATCTTGGAGAGGCCAAAGTCAGTTATCTTAATCTCACCACATGCAGTACCATTCACCAAGAGAATGTTACCTGGAGGAAGGAAAAAATACTTTAAGGGTCAACAAGCCTATTGCATATTGGTAGAAAAACATCCAGCTGGTCCAAGCAAGAATGTAGAGATGGTTATCTACACATTTATTCTGAGCCTACCATTAAAAAGCTACCACTAAAAAGATGTGGTGTTCGGATCCTGAAACTGTAAAAGGGTTCATCAGCAACTTCTATGGTGTTTAATATGATAATTGTGTCTCTGCTGGCACCTCCCACTTCCATCTCCTAAGTTTTAGACATAAGAACAGCCCCACTGGATCAGGCCATAGGCCCGTCTAGTCCAGCTTCCTGTATCCCACAGCAGCCCACCAAATGACCCAGGGAGCACACCAGATAACAAGAGACCTCATCCTGGTGCCCTCCCTTGCATCTGGTATTCTGACTGAACCCATTTCTAAAATCAGGAGGTTGAGCATACACATCATGGCTTGTACCCCGTAATGGATTTTCCCCCCAGAAACTTGTCCAATCCCCTTTTAAAGGCATCCAGGCCAGTCGCCATCACCACATCCTGTGGCAAAGAATTCCACAGACCAACCACACGCTGTGTATGAGGAAAGGCTTATTAAGTATGAGGAAAGGCTTCCTTATGAGGAAAGGCTACGGCGTTTGGGCCTCTTCAGCCTAGAAAAGAGACGCCTGAGGGGGGACATGATTGAGACATACAAAATTATGCAGGGAATGGACAGAGTGGATAGGGAGATGCTCTTTACACTCTCACATAATACCAGAACCAGGGGACATCCACTAAAATTGAGTGTTGGGCGGGTTAGGACAGACAAAAGAAAATATTTCTTTACTCAGCGTGTGGTCGGTCTGTGGAACTCCTTGCCACAGGATGTGGTGCTGGCGTCTAGCCTAGACACCTTTAAAAGGGGATTGGACAAGTTTCTGGAGGAGAAATCCATTACGGGGTACAGGCCATGATGTGTATGCGCAACCTCCTGATTTTAGAAATGGGTTATGTCAGAGTGCCAGATGTAGGGGAGGGCACCAGGATGAGGTCTCTTGTTATCTGGTGTGCTCCCTGGGGCATTTGGTGGGCCGCTGTGAGATACAGGAAGCTGGACTAGATGGGCCTATGGCCTGATCCAGTGGGGCTGTTCTTATGTTCTTATGAGTAAAGAAATATTTTTTTTGTCTGTTCTAACTCTCCCAAAACTCAATTTGAGTGGATGTCCCCTGGTTCTGGTGTTATGTGAGAGTGTAAGGAGCATCTCCCTATCCACTCTGTCCATCCCCTGCATAATTTTGTATGTCTCAATCATGTCCCCCCTCAGGCGTCTCTTTTCTAGGCTGAAGAGGCCCAAACGCCATAGCCTTTCCTCATAAGGAAGGTGCCCCAGCCCCGTAATCATATTAGTCATTCTCTTTTGCACCTTTTCCATTTCCACTATGTCTTTTTTGAGATGCGGCATAAGACAGTCAAGAACATAAGAACAGCCCCACTGGATCATAGGCCCGTCTAGTCCAGCTTCCTGTAACTCACAGGAGCCCACCAAATGAGCCAGGGAGCACACCAGGTAACAAGAGATCTGCATCCTGGTGCCCTCCCTTGCATCTGACATAGCCCATTTCTAAAATCAGGAGGTTGCACATACACATCATGGCTTGTAACCCATAACGGATTCTTCCTCCAGAAACTTGTCCAATCCTCTTTTAAAGGCATTTAGGCCAGATGCCATCACCACATCCTGTGGCAAGCAGTTCCACAGACCAACCACACGCTGAGTAAAGAAATATTTTCTTTTGTCTGTTCTAACTCTCCCAACACTCAATTTTAGTGGATGTCCCCTGGTTCTGGTGTTATGTGAGAGTGTAAAGAGCATCTCTCTATCCACTTTATCCTTTCCATGCATAATTTTGTATGTCTCAATCATGTCCCCCCTCAGGCGCCTCTTTTCTAGGTTGAAGAGGCCCAAAAACCATAGCCGTTCCTCATAAGGAAGGTGCCCCAGCCTTCATCTTAGTCACTCTCTATTAAACCTTTTCCATTTCCACTATGTCCTTTTTGAGATGTGGTGGCCAGAACTGGGCACAATACTCCAGGTGTGGCCTTACAACAGTTGCAACAGAAGACAAGAGGTTAAAGTGAGGTAGACTTGTCATTAGAGAAATAAAGGTGCATTTCCCTTTGAGTGACTTTGTGAAAAACCTTAATGGTTTAACAAGATCAAAAGGATGCCAGATTCAACTCTGTGCCTTAAGACAACAACCTCCATCCATTATCCCTCTTGCTACCCAATCTAATCCATTTCACTTGTATAGCAACATGACAAAGGCAGAGTGCAAGAATCATAATGGTACTAGTCAAATCAGGCGATAATAGCTCCAGGTGACTCACACATCATCCCATATGATAAAGATGAGTGTTAAAATAAATAGAATCTAAGAGTTGCTAGAGAACATGCTGCAGATTAGTGGCTAAGTGACTAAGCTGCAAAAAGAGAACTTCCCAAGTTCATCCTTGAAGCAAGATTTGAACCCACTAGGCAGTCTGAGAGGAAGCTCCTTGCCGAGTCTCAGTTCTCCAGCTGCAATATGGGAGTAACACCACTTATCTTACAGGAATGTTACAATGATTACATCAAAACAATGCATGTAAAGTACTTTGCATATAAGAAATGAAATATAAATGTTAAGGATTATTGATCTGCTTGCAAACATCTTATTTATTACCATCAGTTTGTATGCTGCTTTGCGGAATTTATAAACAAAGGAACAAAAAGGTTCCTACCCTAAATAACTTATTTCACATTTCAAAAATAAAAAGGTATGAAAATATTCAATGAGAGACTGGAAGGTTCTTGCATACAATGAGAACCAGAAACCTGCTATATCCAGGGAAGGCTGCAATTCTTATGACAGCAATTGTCCTTGCCAGGCAGAATACACAGTGCCCTTTTCTTCCCACCCTGTATAGCATTGAGCCCACTATGAACATACCTGGTTTGAGATCGTAGTGAATAATGGGCGGCTTGATTTCATTTAAATATTTTAATGCGTTCACGATCTGCATGATTATAGACCGGGCTTCTTTTTCGGTCATTAATTTGTGCTGTTTAAGATAGAAATCCAGATCGTTCCCCTCACAGTATTCTAACACCGTGCAAAATCTGGAGGAAATGAAGTCAAGTATAACAGCTTACAATCTTTACAGTTTCAAAGTCTTCTTCCAACCCCAAATCTCTTCCAACCCTAAGAGATTTGTAGCCACAACTGGAGGGCAATTTATAAAAATAGCCCACTTTCTTCTCTCCACAATCATTTGTACAGATTAGTTAACCCTGAAATAGTCTACACTTTCAATACTTTACTGTATGGAACCACTATGATGTGGAATACAGAAGTTGGGGAGTGATTGCTACTCTGGATTAACACAATTGGAATAATACAACTGAGCTCATTTTGTTTTGAATCTCTACCACAGAAGACCTGATGCCCATCAAACCTCCCCCGTCCCCCCAACCAGGAGAGTTCCAAGTAGCAAGAAAGCCCCAGTAGCTTCAGCACAAGCATTTGAGTACTTCCTTCCACAGCGCAATTTGCAAAGGGGCAGCACTTACGAGTCGGTGTCCAGCGAGAAGTAGTCATACAGCTTAACTATGCGAGGATGATCTAGCTCTTTATGGATTCTGTATTCTCTACATGCATGTCTGCAAGAACAAGGAAGGATTCTTTATGTCAATGTCTAGCCCTCTCATATCTCCTTACAGTTTATGGTAGGTTATGACTAAAAATCAACTTTTGAAATGTTCATTTTGACCACACAAAGCCATTCCTGCTAGAAGGATGCAGCTCCCAACCCAAAAAAGCTCAGGATTATCCAAAAGAAGGGAGCTTCACAGATGGGTCAACACCAGAGTATACTTCTCTAGATGCTGTTCTTGCAGCATGAACTTAGCAGATAGGCATAATAATTACAAAGGATCTTCTTGCAGAAGATGACAGCCAGAAAGAAATAAGGTAGTTTTTAGATGCACAGGTCACCATTCATGACAAAATAGAATAATGCCTTTATCTTGATTTGTGACTTGAGGGCAGTGAAGAGCTGAGGCAGATGCTGAAGCATCAGTACAATGTACTCCTCTCAGAGCCCCTGTCAGGAGTAGCAGGAAACCTCTGAAAGCTTTTCTCTTAGCCTTCCAGTTTTTCTGCAGCAGTTTTAATTTCACTTCAAAATCTGCATTGATTCACCTGACCGTATTTCCATCCAGAAGTTACATCTTTAAAAAAAACCCAATACACGCCACCACTCCCACCTTCCTTGTACCCTGCAAAAAAAGATCCACAGCTACTTACTTGTGGTAGTTTTCTTTCTTTTCGTCCCTCCAGTTTTTATTTAACTGGTGAATTTTTACAGCTACATATCTCTGTTCTGTTAAATCAAATGCCTGAAAAAAAGGAGAGCCAATCAGTTGCTCTACCAGCAGAGATGACACCACAACTGTAACATAACCTAAAACCTCACTTCCCGAAGGGGGGAAAATGTCAAAGCCAAAACAACTTGAATTGTCATTTTCCATGGGTTATGAGATCTTTCTGGCAGACATCCCCAGTTTCATTGAAAAAAGGTTCCAAAAGAAACAGCAATGGTTAAATATTTAATGCGACTATAGAGGCATTGCACTCAGGTTCCTATTTGTTCTTACAACTACTTTGTGAGATACGCAGGGGTACTTTACGGGAAAGGGGAAGAAGTTATAGAAGCCAAATTATGATAACACAGCAGAAGAAAATCAAACTTACCTTATATACCTCACTAAAACCCCCTCTGCCCAAGAGATGTAGCAACAAGTATCTGTCATTTAGTGTTGGGTGGTCTTTAAATCTGGAGATGAGAAGAAAGACTTTAACCATGCAGAAGTCATAATATTCTAGTCAAGTCTATCATTCAGCTGATGGACTCAGGACAACAGGTATCTTGGCAAATGGAGGCCATCACTGCCTAAAGTCAGCGAGGAGGTCGATGTGCCAAGATGACTTGAGTCATCAATTGAGTAATCATTGAGCCATCAATTTCACCAGCAAACTTTTTTGCTGCTTGGCATAATTTGAAGCCTGTCAGTCGTTGATTGTGTACAATGCTTGGAACATGAAAAAAACAAAGCTGTATCTTATTTATTTGCCAAGAGACCACAAAATAGGGTTATGATGCTGTCAAACTTTCCTCCTGATGGTTTTGTGTTCCTTGCTCTCATTTGCTTTCTCTGCATCTTCCTTTTGTCATGTCTATTGAGAGGGCCATGTTTCTCTTGTGAGAGCAAGTTGAACTACTAGCTTTAAAAATGTTTGAAGCCCTTACTGACACCAGGTACCATGATTTCTCGGGCTGTGTGAATCTGCCAGGTGAAAAACCTACAGATTCTCATGTGAATTACTGACACCACAAAAAGTATGCATGCATACCTACACACTTGTGTGATTTATAATGTAATCTCTGCACACTTCCAGGTTTAAAAGCAGCTTGAACTTATGCATGGGGAAGCTACAAAAACTGACTGGTGAGCAACAAAAAGGGGCTTGGAGACAGTTGCCAAGTGTGTGACTCAAGGGCATCTACAGGAGTAGGGACAATGTAGAGGTGCTATCAGATCACATCATACACTCAAACAGCACCTGAAGACATATCAGGGAGCAAAGGCAAATATGCTTGTTGCATCTCCTGGAAGACCCACCTTTCAGTCAGATACAAGAACCAGATGACAATGGTGCATAAGAGAATGGAATAGCTTCTTTCAAATCTCAATTAGATATCACAGGAATAGTTCAAAATCACAACAGCACTGCATGCATAGATGATACATTAAGTATAATTTAGACTTCATGTTGCTTAGAGGTGCTAACTATTCTATTTACATGAGACGCAGTCTGGTAGCTTGATAGCTTTTTGCAAATTTACAATTCATAGCTTCGTCATAACTAATACTAATACTCACTGTGAGTTATCTTCGTTATGTATCCTTTTCAATTCCCTGATATGTAGATTTCTAACCCTCTCTAACCGCTCCAGTTCTGCCTGGATCTCTGCTTCTTCCTGCATCAAGAGAAACATTATATCCGCTATATTGCGAATTCAGATTAAGTGAACCTGGCAAGGAAACTGAACAGAGGGAGGCCTATTTGACTTGACTCTCCAAGAGGCTGCAGGAAAGAAAGTCTGCTTGTTTTAAAATGAACTATAAAAATGCTTCCAGGAAATATACAGTACTGCTTTGTTTTTCCAACTCCAAAAGACTTTTAGTTTTTCCTTCCTAGTCATCTTCCACTATGAATCAAGAGGTAGAGAGGCTACATCTTTCATCCTATTCTTTACACGTATATGTGCTTTTCCTCATGCAGAATAGCCCTCAGGTTGAACAGTACTCTTTTGGAGTTGATGGATCAGGACAAACAAGAAAAGTGCTTTGGGAAATCGGATTTTAGTCAGTAAGACAGAAATAATATATTTACATGATAGACACTACAAGACTTCTCAAAGGAAGTAGTCTCACTGCTACTGGGCTAAGATTTGGGGCAATGAAAATGACCAGATACTATGGATGATTCACACTCTGGTCTTTGAGAAGTAGCCTGCTTAAATCTATGGTTTTCAAACTGTGTTTCAAGTTTATTGAAGCTTCTTCAATGCCATCATCAGAGAAGCTTCCCTAAAAGACAGCTTGCTCATCCCTGCTAAATAATAGGAAGCTAGCTTAGATCACAGGCTCCCTCTAGTTCAATACCACTGACAACTGGCAGCAGCTCTCCAAAGTCTCAAACAGAAATGCTTCCCTGCTCTATATGGAGATGCTAAAGATTGAACTTGGGACCTTCTGCATGCAAACTGATGCTCTGCCACTGAGCTGCAGTCTGCAATATACCATTACAGAGGGATCTTGCTTATGCTACAAGACACATTTTTGAATTATGAAATTCTGCAGTGAAAGTCCAGGCTAGTGATCAACATGAGGAGAGTAAGTTCCCTAGAGCATGTCACAGAATGCTCTACATTACAGTGGTTCTCAAACTTCTTAGTGGCCCTAGAGCAAGGGTGTAAAACTTGTTTCATATAGCAGGCCAAGTTGCAATCATGATGCCTGCTGAGGGTCACATCTGGACTGTGGACCTTATGTTTGACACCCCAGGCCAAGAGGCTGCTGCCTGATTTATAAATGCCAAGGGGTGTGACTATGATTGGGCAGCAGTGCCTCCCCAAGCAGCTTGTTTAACCCTTGATGCATATAGCCTAATGTACCTTATCAGTTTTGCAAACCACCAAAAATTGGGTCACGACCCACTGGTGAGTCCAAGACGCACAGTTTGAGAACCACTGCTCTACTTTATACTGGTGGTTCTGTGGTAAGTAAGCTGACACACAAAGTGTTCTCTGAAGCTAGAGAGTTTGAAAGTCACTGCCTAGTTCTATTTCTACAGGAGAATGCTGGCTACAAGGGCCAATATTTAAAGATGCACAGGAAGTAAAGACTGCAACAGGGTCTTCAGCCGATATTGAAGACACATTCCTAAAGACCAGAACCAACTACCAGAATATGCGGGATGGTCAGAAAGCAGCTGAAGTTAGTGTTTCTTTGAAACTCTTTTGCAACAGAATTTTTTTACCTTTTTAAGATGACCTAGGCGAAGTTTGAAGATTTCCTCCTGTTCGTGATATTCAGCTAGCGTTAACCTATGCACACAAAATAACTTGGTCAAAGATTAAGCTGTTGAAAGCAGAGGGAGACAAAAGGAAGAAAAAACAGGCAGGTCTGGGATCCATTCCAATCCCTTTTGGTTTTGTAGCTCTCCATTGGGACTTCCCAACTTCCCACGGTGGGGGCTATCCAGGTTAACACTGTGAGCCGTTTAGTGTTGCAATGCTTTTAAAAAAAGTGATCTTGCTGTTACACATAGCTTTGAGTTTAAAAAGAAGTGGGACAGACGTTTAATAAGTAAAAATATGAAAGTAAGCCAAACCATTAGTCCATGTAGCCCAGTGGCAGTACTGCAAGGCACATGAAATATTGGTGTTACGTAGATGATTTGAATTCCACAGTTCAGAAAGGAGCCTCCCAGATCAGCAAACAAAAATATGAGAAATACTAAGGGCGCAATCCTAACCCTTTACGCCAGTGCTTTCCAGCACTGACATAAGGGCAATGAAGCTCTGAGGTAAGGGAACAGACATTCCCTTACTTTGAGGAGGCCTCCATGAGTGACACCCAACTGCAGGATGCAGCACACGTCCCATTGGCACTGCTGTACCAGTGCTGGAAAGCAATGACATAAAGGGTTAGGATTGCCCTAAATTGATTTTTTTTGCTAAATCTCCTCTTATAGGTACAAATATTTTTTTCACCTTGGTACACATGGAAATCAAGTAATATGATATACTCATTGATATGAACCATATTTATATATTTTAAATACATTTCAATTTTAAATACATATTGTATAATAAAGATACAGTCATATAAAATTACTGAAACCAGGGATTTATTTTTCACCTTTATTTTGTCAGTCCTCAGAATCCACCACTTTGTAAAGAAGAAAGGTAGTGTTCCAACTTTGGGGGGGGGGAGAGACAGACAATGGTATAAGCAGTTTGGCTAATTCAAACAGCAAGTTCATGACTGAGCAGAGATCAGCCACCACGGCTGACAGAAAGCTCCAGCAATTTCACAACATTTGTGGAGGCCCACTGAGGCAAAACTCAAGGCTGAAATTTTAGTGCTACTTACGTCTCATTTTCGGCTCCATTGGTCTTGTTCTTTCGCTGCTTCTGCTCATTGCTTGCTGGAGGGGCCTGCCCCATGGCGGGCGGTTTCCGCTTTGCTAACATTTTCCGTTGCCTTTCTATCTCTTCCCTTTGGGAATTTATCCTCTCCTGTTGCCTAAACAAAAGCAGGACTTACATTAGAAAGCATAGATGAGCCAAAGGAAAACTGCTGTCTTCTAATTCTCTAGCCTAGACAGATATAAGGAGCAACAGATTTGTAACAAAGAATCCTGAGACTTCACTTTAATTTAAAAACAAGTTTCTATAGTTTTCGTGACTACGGAAAAAAACGGAATCATTTCTAGGTGAAGATTCCACAGAAGGTAGGGATGCTAGAACAGTTCTAAGGGCCTTTGCATCATTTTAAATCATGTTGTCTCACCCTTAAAAAAATGTCCCTCTTTCTTTGCCATAAGTTGCAACCTATGGCAGGAATGAAAAACTCATTTCATACTGAGGGCTGAAGCTAGCAGTCATGGTGCCTGCTGAAAGACGGAAGTGATGTTGTAAAGCAGATGATGGCCAGAAATAAGCACTTTGTCCTCACAAAGACATTGATTAGCAGCAAATGACAGAAGAGAAAATCTGCAAATTGTGATCATACTTTCAAGATATGGGGGACACAAATTCTCACATGGGCCATGCTACTTCTGCTGAAGCATCACTTTATCTGCGACACCTCAGCAGAAGCAGTGCTGCTTGTTCGTATTTTCAACAGAGAAACCAACTATAAAAGGTGCCAGATAAATTGCTTCTGGGGGCAGCATCCAGCCTTATGTTTGACATGGCTGACCTATGGTGATGGGGGGGGGGGAGGAGGAAAGAAGTCCTGGTGTCAGTGCCTCCCTTCTTTTCTGCTTTATATTTTAATACACTTTCCATTGTGTATTAACACATAATAACACAGACACTTAGATTACAAGCAACTTTACAAGAAGGAAAAATAAAGAGCTATCAGGTAGTCTTTTCTGCCTTGAAAAAAGGCAAAAGAGAATTACTTACTTGATGAGATTCTGGAAAGCATAGCCATCTGTCCACTGTTCAGTGTAAGAGGCCCCATGCCGCACTGTGGCAAAGTGACCCAGCCGCAACCGATCCTGCATGCTCTTATCTCGACATGCCATCTTCTCCTGCTTAGACTAGGGAGGGAAGGATAGAGACTATCAGCTGGGGCTCACCATGCTGCTGGTTAGTGAGTGACAATGAAAACATCCACAATGCAAAGTGCTGATTTCCACAAACAAGGGGTTAACCATTCTAAATCTCAGTACAGCTATGAGCAAAACTGGAAGCCAAATCAGGTCAGACATGTGGCTTAACTCGTTCCTTGTAAAGATGGAAAAAGACCCCCCCCACACACACAGAGTCATCCAAATCACAAGCTAGCATTTCTTTTCTTGGCAGGCAGAAGAGAAAAGAAAATATGAGAGATCCATCTATGGTGGCCTACACTCTGCTGGGCAGGTCAAGGTAGGGTTTCAGCTTGTTTCCCTCAGCACATTTCCATTGCAAACCTTAAGACAGATCACAAGGTTTCTGAAACTTGACTGTTGACTGTTCTGTAACAAAAGTTATCTGGATACCAACTCTAAACAGTACATTCTGATTCAATACTCTGCAATAATGATTACTTCCTTCCTCCATGGCACAGAAAATCAGTCTGGACTCGCTATCAGAGGAAAAAAAAGGGGCAGAGAAGTAAGGGTCACCTGGGTTGTTGTCTAGTGTTACTGTAAGCCCTTGGGGAATCATTCTGATTGAAAGGTGGGGTATAGACCTGTAAATAAAATAGATGCATTGCAGGCTGCCCTGAGCATCTCCCTTGCAGGAAGGGAAAAGGTAGGATTCACATATTTTAAATAAACAAATGGCTCAAACCACACAGTCTTCTTTGTAGATAACATAGTCTTTTGAGTCTTAGTAAGAGTGAAAAAAAATTTTCCGATATTTTACTGACTAATTAGTACTGATTAGATTAATTTTACCAATTAATCTTGGGGCAGAAGTACAAGAGAGAAGGAGGGGAAGAACCATAGCTCAATGGTAAAACATGCGTTTTGCATGCAGAAAGTCCCAGATTCAAACATCTGAGACCTTAAGAGTTGTTGGCAAACCAGGATAGATAACACCACCACTTAGCATTTGTAGAGAGTTTTCTGACTGTCAGTACTAGCTGTGCAATACTCCCCATGCATTATATTTATTTTGTCCTTATTCCGTCTTATTCCATCCTTATTTCGTCTTGTAAGGTAAGGAAGTACTGTTATCCTATACTGGAACTGGGGAGCAGAGACCAAGAGGGAGTGGCATGGCTAAGGCCACCTACTAATTCAGGGGTGTCAAACTGGTTTTATACGGAGCACCAATTAGCATTTAGGATGCCTGTTAAGAGCCAGAAGTGATGTCATTAGGCAAGAAATGATGTCATGAAACAGATCATAACCAAAAATAAGCACTTTTTTCTCACTTAGGAACTCATTAGCTGCAAATGACAGAAGAGAAAATATACAAATCTTGATCATATTTAAGATATGGGAGAGCCCAATTTTCATGTCGGCTGCCCTTCCAGTAGTAACACCTCAGCGCTACTCAGCAGCTGAGAACCTGACGCCTGTATAAAAAGCTTCCATGGACTGCATCCGGCCCCTGGCCCTTATGTTTGACATCCCTGTACTAATTTATTGTGCAGGCAAGATTTGAATCAGGGATATGTGGATTTGAAACTCAGTCTCTTTGCTACTACACCAGATGATACTGGGCCTGAAATGAACAAACAGATGGTCTCATTATAAGGTATGACTTGAATGCCATACGAATGTGATCAAGAAACACCAATGCTTGGGCTCAGGTAAGCCAGAACATTTGTTTTTGGCTCTGCCATTTCAAATACATTTATTAGTGCTCCGAGTATGTAGGTTACAACAGACTACAAATTCAAATTAAAACATGCACAGATTTGATGGGAGGGAGAAGCAGGCAAGATTGGGAATGAAACTGAAAAACCAAGTCACCTTTTCTATAAGAAGCTTCTTGCTCATTGTCACACATCTATTCAGCCGTTCTTTATATTTCTCAAGCATTTTCTGTTGTTCGTCTATTTGCCGCCGCAAGTCACAGTTTGCCTGAAGAGAAAGTAACGTTAAGTGGGTGAGCATGAGACAAAATGTCACCTGTAAGCCAACAACTTGCAGGCACAAGGAGAAAAGTGAAGATGTTACCGCTATTGAAGTATAATGCCAGAAGGGAACAGATTTCTCAACTGTTAGAGTGGATGAATTTGTATTCCTATTTATATGAATCCTTGTAGCCATGAGAGGATTAGAAGTTAGCTTGTCTTTTTTTTATTCAGAAGATAGAATCTGAGAATCTCATGTAAAATCTAAGAGTTTTGTCGTGGAGTACAAGTTTCCCCCTTCCTATATATAAAAGGGAAGAGTTATTTCTCTCTTTAAAGTAGCAAGAATGAAGGCTTCTCAAATGATCACGTAGGTCCTATACTTTGGCAAGAGACAGTATGCCATTTATCAGAATTCTTACTCGTTCAATTATTTAATCTCATCCTTATCTTGTTGCCAACACACACAGACAGAACTAAAAACACACTTCTGAAATTGGGGAGAGTAGATGTTAGAAATGTGGCTACTTACTCTTAATAAGTCATCTATCCTGCCTTCTTTCTTCTCTAGATCAGAGTTCTTACTATTTTCTAGTGCAGATATTTTCTCCATTGTGAGATCAGACTGAAGGGAGAGAGACACACACAAATTTAAAGTTATCCAAAAGGCAGTTAGACATTTAAATGACAGAAAAGCAGGTCTCTTGCCTCTTGGTATCTTAACCAAGCCATGATAAAAAAGAAATTTAAGGGCAAGGGGGATTTTAAACCCACAACTACTTCAAGAGGCAAGTTTTTCTTCACACAAAACCACAACCACCTGGCAAATCAGGGCTGAAAGTTCTTAGATTTTACCGTAAAAGTGTCTCCTTGTCCCCAAGAAACAAATGGTTTAAGCCTTCCCAATACAACAGAGATGAATCAACTAGCTGAACTAGGTCACCCTCCAACCCGCAATGGGTCATGCCACTGACCCATTGCCCTTAATTTTACCCAATTCCATGATATGCTTGTCCCAAGCAGGATGCAATACAAGCACTGGACTATGTTATTTAGTGGTCTTATACCTGCGTCTGTTTATGCTGGATGGAAATCTGCTTCTGGGAGATGCAGGAATGCTCTGTGTTCCCTGAACCTGTTGAAGAAGGACTGCCTTGCTGGGCCTACAATAAAAAAAATATAGTAAATGTGTGGTTTAAGAGAACTGCAAAATATGACAAACACACTCTCTCATTGCTACCCAATGATAAAAAAAAGCTTTGATAATATACTTTGACACCGGGAAGCTACAGACTCCCCTTGAAGTGAGAATTTAAAATTCTAAGTCAGTCTCTCTCAACATACATGAATAAAGTTTTAGTTATATTATGGATTATTCTCATGGACAGTTTTGACACTTTTATACAAAAGCAACCATGATCTTGAACATATTTTTTTTGCAAAATGCTAAGTTCTGTGACATAAATGTTTAGAACGATTGGAAATAAGGGACTGAATGAACACTCCTGAAACTGAATTTTGTTCTGGATTTATAATTTAAGGGTTGACAAATTTTTACCTACCCCTTTCCCATTAATGCACATCACAGTGGGTTTTTAGGAAACATTGCAGAAAAGAGGAGGTGGGTAAGTCAATGAGAGAAAAGACTTTAAAGCTTGAAGCCATGTTCTAAACAAGACCAAGTTGCAACCAACACCCCCAAGGTGGTCATTCCATATCTTCCTAGAGACAAACTGCTCTGCCACCTGTTCCAAGCTGCGGCGGTGTAGCTAGAGGGGGGCAGATAACTCAGGCTGGCAGCGAGGCGGGCAAGCAGCCCCCCCTTCCGAGCCATTCCCGGTGAGGGGAGCAAAACAGAGCCATATGGCTCTGTTTTGCTCCCCCCCGCTGGGAATGGCTCCAAAGGGGGGGCGCTTGCCCGCCTGTCAGCCTGAGTTCTCCACCCTCCCCTCCAGCTACACCGCTGCCAAGCTGTCAGAGCAGAAAAGTGGGCAATTTGTCAAGAGCCAAGGGATAGAATGAAAGTATGACAAAGTTGCACCCTCTTTGCCACATTTTAGTTCCTTCCTTTAGTTCCTCCTTATCAATGTAATCCACATGCTGCTTTTTCAAAACCATGATGGACATCAAGCAACTGCTGACAAACACCTATACTACTATTGCCGTATTTTACAGGTGAAACCCTTAAATAGTGGAAACTGTATCCCATGCCTTGGAAAAAATAAAGTCTGGATATACAGCCTTGCAAATTAGAAGAATTGGATAACCACAGTTCTCTGGACTTCTATTTCTGCTCATTTAGATCATGAATATTTGTCACCATGCAGGGGTGAGAGAAGTGCCAAGGCAGTAATATGAAGGGAGATCACTGAAGTAGAATAGTAGAAGGGAGGAAAAACTCAGGGTTGAGTAAATGAAGCTGGTCAAGAGGCAGGACCTTAGGAAAGGGTAATTCTAAACATACCGACCCCTTGGTTCTGAACTTTTAGTTATTTTGCTATCATATTTTCATCAACAGAATCAGATTAAAAAAAGAAAACTAAGATTTCCCCAAGACGACCCATACAAACATGGTATGCATACATGCAACTCTGCATGCTGTCCACACCAATGTCAGACCCATTCATTCCCCCTTGAGTTTGGCCATTAAGACCGTGCTCACCGAAGTAAACGGAAAACAGAGGCTTGTACCCCTCTGGGCCAGCTGCTCGCCCTCTAGCCTCTGTTTCGCCAGCATCGCCGACACCAGAATTGGCAGAGCAGAGTGCTCCTCCTGCAGTTCCTTGGCTGCGCTGCTGTCTACCCCGTAAAGCGGCTGCTCCATTCGCCGCTGCAATACATTTGAAGAAAATTACAATATACTTTGGAGGAAAAAAGGATGTGTGGAAGAGAATAAAACTGAACTTTGCCAGACATGCTGTTGGTAAATGCAGCAGCTTGGGAACAGGTAAGCAGAAAGGGGGAGGGAATCCAGCAACCCAAAAAAGCCCCATGGCCAAGAGACCCTCTCTCATTTATAGGCGACTAAATCGAACCACCCCAATGTCTTGCGCGGTGCTTCCCAAGCACTTCATTTTTTACTCATTCCATCATTCTGCACTAAGCTAGCCCAAATTCTATACCAAGAAAGGCAGAATCCAACAAACAGTATCAAGCATTTAGTATTTGCTTGTTTTGCATGATTTCTTACAATTGCGGGAAGCAGTAGGAACAAAATCAAAGCCCTATCCTGGGGCTGATCTGCCTACAACACCAACTAAAAGGACTGTGTTGAGCATGGGGAGCAATCAACTGATGAGGGGTGCCCTGCACAGCATGTCTGCTCACTGAGCCACTTCAGTCAACTCTCCAGTCCTCTCCCTACTTTCTCAAAGTTGCTGACTGCCACTTCCTCGCCCACATCCCTCTGCTTAGGAAAGTGTGTTCCATGCTACCTGTTTATTTGAAATTGGACAGTACTGTAGCTCCAGGTAAGGGGGCTGGGATCCAGATTGTTGTGTCTCCCTCTCCTTGCCTACACTGGAAGAAGGTAAGAAAGTGGCAACAGCAGTGCATAAAGGGGGTTGTGGTGGAAATAGATTGCCTTAGTCAGCACCCAAGCTTTAGCCAGGTCTGGTCTGCCCCCTCTGAAATTTTTACTCAGTTCTCCACCATGGCTTCCAAGATGAGTAGACACTAATTACACATTTGAAAGTTCAGCTATAAGGGCTAAAAGTTTTATTTTAAGAAAACACCACCTTAAGATTCTCAAGATCTTAAATCCTGCATACTGTACAAAATTCCAAGCTTACATGAAAGCATGTGGCTCCATCTTTACTATCCTCATCTGTCTTAACAGCCTTGTATGACTGAGCCTTTATTCCCACTCTCAGATGGGAAAACAAAGGCTGACAAAGCAGCTTGTCTGCAGCAGTACAAGATATTAAAAATGAGGTCAGAAAAAAAGATTTATCATTTCATGTAGATTGCTCAACTTATTTCAACTCATTCACAGAGAATGCTAAAACCAGTAGATTATATGCTCTTGGATTAAATAGTTCAGGCAATTTACATGCCTAGTGTAGGAATGCAAATGCAACTCTGTTGGAGATGCCTAAATCCTAAAACCAAATCTTAAATCGAGCCCATGCATTCACATGTAAGTGCTTAGTACTTATCACCAGCCCTAAGGACAACCAAGCAGGACTCATGAGATCCAAAAGTCACTCTCACCTTCCATATTTCTTTTGTCACGGATAACGTACCAAGGGAGGGGAGGAGATGGAACATACCATGATGGCATTTAACACCAACACAATACACACACACACACCTGCTACAGTCTGGAAACACTTAATGCAGCCACAGCAAAAGCCACTGGAGAAAGGATGCTTTACATTCAAAGCAGCATAACAAATGTTAGCACAGATGTTACTGAGGAACCACTGAATCATATTTATAATTTTATATTTATAATTTATATAAACATATACATTTATAATTTATTATTTTAGTATATTAAAGTATTTTCTAACCAGCAAGGTCTTTATTGTACTCCAGATGAATGGGGAGAGTAATTTTAGATACAAGTTTCTTTGCTGTACTTTTGATATTGTAATTGTTTCTAAAAACCATAATCAGTTAAGAAGTTCAGAGAAAGGGCCGACATTCTCAAAAATGAAAAATATATGATGTCAGACTTCCCAAGTATATCCAAGAATCTGTTTAGTAATCAGCTGATGTGGGGCACAATGCTTCTCCCTCTGATTTCATAATAAAGGGGCTGAAGGCAGAGGCAGAGTAAGTAGAATCAATGAAGAAGCCCCAGCAAGATCAGAAGTTCTTGATTCACTTTCATCCTATGATCAGAAAAGCTCTCTTAAGGGCAGGGAAGGAGAGTAGAGGTCCCATCCCCCACAAAACGTGGTGTCTAAACAATCTGAGATGGTAATTAAACAGGTGTGACTGAAACACCTAGGAGATCCTTGTTTGTGAGGAGGGCTTGCAAGTCAAAGTAACTACTTTGACTGAATAGCTTGTACCTATCTTAAAGATAATTCAAACAGCACTTTCCCAGCTTTGTCCTACTTGACCCCTGCTTGCCTAAGTTCCTGCTCCTCCCAATTTATGTATCACATCCCTCCACCTGCTATCAAGTGCAGCCCTATGTCCTTCCCAAACTCCCACCATAGTAATCTTTAAAAGGGGGGGGGGGGGTGCTATCTGGGTTTCCTGTCCTAGGAGGAAATACATGTAGTTTGTCACCCAGGTGCTTGCTCAAAGTGAGTGGAAAATTGTACTAAAGATGCTTGGTATTCAAAACCTATAATCAGTCAGGATTATCAAAAGGCACTGAGAGAGGTTAAGAGGGAATAGAGGAGGCCATGGAATATGGAAACCCACAGGGAAAGAGAAACAACTGACCATGCATACTTCCTCTGGACTCTGTCACACAGCCTCTCACCTCTTCTTTCACCGTGTTGTCTTAAATACCAGAGGTTGAGGGGTGCCTGTTAGCTTCTTGCATTTCTTGTGTAGATGTCTTATGTTTACTGCTGATTTGCAGTAAATCTAATATACAGTTACACATGAGTGCATTGACAAATACTCTTTAAATTAGTGGTCCTCAGTGGGAATCAGGACCCAGAGCCTGAGTTTGAATGGGTTGTGGTAGTGTTGCTGCTGCCACCACCATTTTGTGTTGAGGCTTAAACCTGAATAGCTTGTACAGAAGCTAGAAGTCCTAGATTAGGACCCCACAGAGACTTTGCCACCTGCTGCAGCACTCCCTCTGCTCTGCCTTATCTCACTTTGCTTCCTCCCTCCTTTTAAAAAATTGGTATTGTCCTATCACTCCCTTCTTTCAGTTGGCCTAGGAAGAAAGTAATGGCAGAACATCACAGCAACAGATTATAGATTGGTTACCACCAGTCAGAAAGAGATGGAGGAACCACTACACCTGTTTGCTCACTCACCCACCCCTCTCGCCTTCTGGCTTTCAAAGGTATATCATATGATTGGATTTTAAGACGAGTCTCAACGCTTGACAAGGTGAAGACCACAATCTCCTGGCCCTGTGATGTAAGGTCAGTTCTTCTATGTGCTCCAGGTACCAGAGACATAAGTTGCTGACTCACATGTTCTTGAGCCTGCAAATCCTTATCAGCATCACTAATGCCCACTGTCTCTGTGATGTCAATGTCCCTGACTATTATGGTCCTTGACACTTTCCCTCTGGTGTCAGTAAGCTGCCACATTCTATTAGTGTTGTTGGCTCCTCTTGCCTCAGCACAAGAAATGCTGACAAGAACTAACATGAGGATGTTTTGTTTTTGAGAAAGCATGTCACACAGCAAAAGCACACTCATCTCTGTAAAACACAAGACCTAGAGTTTCTTGTACAAGTCTCCTATCTGCCCCTGTTCCATGGGAGGGTCTGGGCTGGTATTTCACCATTCAGAATGTTACTTGCTCTTTCCTAATACAGAAGTACCTTGAATAGCGTGGGGAATATTTCAGTGCTAAAGAACGCAGCATTATGGAAGGTATGACTATACAGTTTCTGACTGGCTGTAGCACCTCTCAGAAAGAAAGAGGGAGATAAGTTTGTCAGTAAAGTCTGAGGATATTCAGGCACTTGAGCCCAAGGGAAATGGGTCTGCAATCTTGGCTGGGCCCCTTGAACCCTAGTTAACGATACCAGGTCCTGAGAGAAACAAAAACTTTAGTAATGGTCCAGTGCTGAGTCTTAGCACGAAACCCATTAAGACAGAAAATAGGAAGGTCCTCTGAGGACACTCCCTGTTCAGAAGCCATGTATAAGATCATGTACCTTCAACGTGAACGTCAATAACTGTTCCTGCTATTTGTGAACTAATGCATACTAGTGTTGTAGCAATTACACACTTGTTTGTTGCCTATGTATATGGAGTGGTTTGTGGAGGACACTATGGCTTGAAGAAGGCAGATATACTGCTTCACCTGTTGACAGCATTCTCTCCAATTCTGCTATCTAAAAAAAATTCCTATTTAGGTTCCAAAGTTCCTGTTTCCAAGCAATCTGGATTTGTTGTTTGTTTTTAAAAGGCAACGTTGCAGAAAAGGGATAGAGATTATTGGTTGGACCAGCATCACAATGAATTACTTGTCTTGAGGCAAGTACCAATTTCTTCTGGCTCCAGTCACCATTCAACAAACTGGTACACGTCAGTGGATACGCTTGTAAATTCTGGGCGTTTTATCTGCAATAATGGATGTTGGATACTGCAGAGTTAAAATCTTGGATCACCAGGTTGCATGACTAAACAAAGGAGCTGCAATGGTAGAGCCACTTCTATTCTGTCATGTGGCATTTAGCAAAGAAAATGCTAGGTCCTGGATACTTCCAGCAAAGCTTCCCATTTTCCCCTCACACTTACAGAATTAGCTCCTGCTGTATCTCAGTGTAAGCCAGTTCCACTGCTACCCAGCTACTTGCATGCAAACCTTCACTAAAAGGAAGCCCAGTTCTGGGCTAGATAGGCAGCAAAAGCAGGGAATAAGAATTGTGAGGGAGGTTCAGAAAGAGGAGGTAGTACTCAGGTCTTGCCACCTGATCTCTGGAAGTCCTGTCATGCCCCCCCAGGGGGCATCTGAATCAGCACTTATATAAGTGCAAGCTTCATACAGAAACCAAGAGCGCCAGGAATATGCTTTAGAGGAAAGCAGACTTTTCAGGGTGCCACACTGCTCACAATCTGGAGACCACATGTTGTCCCTTCAAGTAAATACTTACAGGCAAGGGATTCGATAAGGAATGCTGTGGTGATGATCGTGCAACAGGTGGCACACTTCTTCCAGGGCTCGTTCCTGGACCGCTCCCTCCAGCAAACTGACACAGGGAAGGGATAAAAAAACCCAGACTAGTAACTTCACAAGACCACCACCAAGTTTCATAGAGTGAAGCAAATCACATGGGAACAGCAGTACAGAAAGCATGCTGAGAAGGGGACAAATTTCAGGCCAACAGCCCAAGAATGGTTGAAAATCAGTTTTTTAAAAGCTTTATAGACCACATTTGATTTGGAGCAATCACCACACTTTTGGGGTCAATTCAGTTTACTTTACTGTGCAGGTAAGTTTAGCATGCTGTTACAATTTCTCCCATACTTACCTAGACAGACAAAGTCAGACTGTACAGCTCAGCATTGTTGGCTGACAGTGATTCTCTAGAGATTCGCACAGTCTTCTTGCCTAGCTTCACCAGGAGATGCCAGGGGATGAACCACAGAGGCATACAAAGTCTGTGCTCTTCTCCTGAGCCATATCCCCTAAATCCCCATAGAAGATGAGGAGCACAGTTGTCTAGAAAATTTAGCCTCTGGGCATGCATCCCCTACTTAGCAGCATACATGGAATTTAGAGACTCTGCCTCAGACCAACTAAACATGCACTCCACAATCTGCAAGAGCAGATTTTCTGATAGTTCACATGTGGGACCAGCTTACCTCAAAATAATCACTAATTTTATGACTTCTTGGAGTGACTTTGCCTGCAAGGAAAACAAAAATATTACCCAACAGGTAGCATTAAACCTTCACAACTATCCTAAAAATACCATTAAGCTTCTGGGTTAATTGCTCTTTTTGAAATTGCCTTCGCTTTGAGAAATTAAATGGTACTGAAGTTTATGGGAATGCCAGGTTATTGTGGGATATTCCAGCCTGAGAAATATATGTGTTGAGTTTAAGTGATAACCAACACTGCTGATGGTCATTTTTGGGAATACGGATTCTGCATAACTAGCTCCCCTTTTTCTTCTGAATGATGTAAGCCTTTTCAAAGAACACACTTCTAGTGGTGTGTCAAAGTGATGGACATGAAGAAGGGACAGCTGCTTGGTGGATGTGACATAAGTATTACCCAGACATCTAACCATATCTCCAGAATTGCAGGCAGTTCACGAAAGGAGGTTGAAGGAACCACCTAGGCGACAGGTTTGCTCTTCCACCTTGCTCCTAGAAACTTGCTGGATGAAAATGAGACTCAGAAAAGAGAGCAGGAAGAGGAAACAGAGAAAGCAGCAACCAAGTCTGAAGAATGTGTGCTGGATGTTCCTAGGAATTCTAGACAAATAATGGAAGGAGAGGAGAAACTGAAGATGGGTGGGAAAGGCATGTGAAAAGTGGCTGGGCAAGGACCAGTGGTGGGCCAAAGAGGAAGGAGTGGTATAAGCTAGGGCTACGGTTCCTGACTATTTGTAGGCTGCTACATGTTGGGTCAGGGGCTTTGGCTGCTCTTTACCAATACTGTTAAGGTCTCATAATCAGATAAAACATCAAAAGGGGTCAAATTTACTACTAGTCCTACTCACAATGTAGCACCCCCAGCCCAGCCTCCATATACTATACTCATTTAAAGGCAGCTTCAATTGTTATATGTTTCCTACATTGAGGTGCTGCAATGACCAAAACAGCATGGAAATCATGTCATAGGTCAGATGTGTAATTGCTGCAAGTAACTGTTTTGCTGACTATACAAGTGCTAGAAACCAGCTAGAAAGCCATTTTCAACTTTGGCACATACATGCAGTGAAACAGATGCAGGTAAATGTCACAATAAGCCTACTGTAGGGCTAAAAATGTTTTTCTTATAACAGGGACAACAAATTGTCCCTGAAGGGAAGGGCACTACTCAAAGGCTAGGATCATAACAAGCTGCCTGAAGCGCCCTAGAGACAGAGACATGTTTTCAGAGGATAAGAGAATTCTCTAACAACTGGACTCATTACCGACTGTTTGGAGATCCTAATTAGAGGGCCTAGAGCACAGTTACCTTGACTGGTCTCAAAGGGTTCTGCTTTCCTCTTCCTGTTGCGCTGGTCATTCTGTTTTTTTTCAGGAGTCTTAGGAGGAAGAAAAAAGGAGTCCCAAATCAATTTTTATAGCTACCCCAGGGCTGACAACACCAAGATATGAAGGCCTGATGATTGTCTGCACCTACTTCAATAAGCATTTAAGTTTGTAAACAGATTATGTTTAAATGTAACTGACGGCTAAAAAAAATCAGTGGCTCCATTATCGTCAAGTACTGTACCAACATAATTTAATTCTCACTGACCAAGCTTTCAATAGTACTTGAGAGTTCTGATCACTGCTTTTCGTCTCATGAAAAACTAAATCATTTATTAATTTTAAATGTCTCCCGTGAAAGCTATCGCAGATACTTGCCTATAAGTCAATCCCACAGTTAAGTAGAGGGCAGGTTTTGAGTCAACAATCATGGAATTTTCTATAACCCTCGGATAAGTCGGGGGTTAAACTTAGGGATGTGTCTGACTATAGTTTTGTCTGATTTTACTTGAGGCCAGATCCTGAAAAATAACCCACCAATAATTGTTACCTAAGAACCGTAGTCTCTAGTTTATTAAAAACATAGTAGAAGATCATAAGATACATTTTTATTCTTTTTAAATTCTGGTCTTCACCACCTTTTTGTAAGCACTATCAGAGTAAGTGCACTGTAAACAACATGCCAGTGAAAGAGTGGTTCCCAACCTGGTATTCATGTACTCCCAGGGACACTCAACAGGACCTTTAGGGGTACTTGAAAAAGAATGGAATAATGGTAGAAAAAGGCAGGTCATGCTCCAGAATGCCTTGCAAGGACCAGCAAGGCAGGAAGGGAGGTAGCTAGTTGGCTGTGAAAGCCCCACCAATAGCTAGTTTTTGGTCATCAATTCATGTATGAACCAGTGATTGAAAACCAGCACAGTAAAAAAGCTGAAACATAATATGGAAAGTGATCAATCACCCAGAATTTCTCAGTACATTTCTGGTGCAAAACATTGCAAAGGCAGAGTCTTCAGTTCTTTAAACAGATATAAAGAGAAAACACTGTGATAAATACATGAAGCCTGGGCTCTCATAGACAGGAGATGAGGGCTTGTATTATTAATTACAAACATTTTGCTAATATGAAGGGTACAATTTATGGAAATGGGCTGCCAAGGGATATGCAAGTGAAAAAGGTTGGGAACCACTGCAGGAGAACCATGAATCAAATCCACCTTTATGGTTTCTGCTGTGTTAAGCCAGAAGCTCTACGTACAACATATAACCCATAACACATAACTGGAAGTGTGCAATTCAATTCACAGCAGAGAGATGCAGCTGCATATATTTGCAACCCTTTTTACTCAGAAGTAGACCCACTGCTTTCCATGGGTGTTATTCTTAAGTAAGGGTGCATTGAATTGTAGCCTGCTTCAAATGGAAAGGAGGATTCCCATGTTTCAAAAAACAGACCTGCTTTGCAAGCATTTGCAAAGCAGGACAAGGCTGCAGCACAAGGAAGGAGAATAAAAGGTTAACAAATTGCTTCTAAGGAGCTGTGCCTGCCTGCTGCTTGAGAAACTTGGTGCCTGTCTGCCCTTGAGAAGGAACTTTTCAGAGTTGACAGGCTTTGCCCTCTGATCGACCCGGAGATAAGGCGAAGTGATAATTGGAGCTTGATTACTTGGCAAAAATTTCAGGTAGTATAGGCAAGTATCCATGTATTTGCTACAGTAATGAACTAAATGGCCACAAAGGCTGTTTATTTTCTCCTGCTTAAATAGATCCCTGTGTGTATTTTCAAACAGATGAAAATAAATGAGTTTTCACATTGAGACTATTCAGTCATTTAACTGGTCATTTAACACCTCTGCTCCTATAGATTGTTTTAGGTGACCTTCTCACATTCTAGGTAATATTATCCTGTCAATATAGGAGAAGCTTCCTATGTGGTAAGCTGTTTTTTGTGTGATCACCATCGCATGAACCAATGTTGTGACCCCATTTATAGACACCATCTTCCAGAGAAAATGTCTCTCTCTTCCACTCCACCTTCCTGCACACTGGTTTGGCTCCAAGTCAGGCTGGGACTCAGGGTGTCTGGGAAACATCAGACTCACTTACCTCCAACTCCTTGTCACTCAGAGAGCCCACACTGCACAAACTTTGATTGGAAGATTCACTGTTTAATGGACCCTGGTGCAGAGGGAAGAGAAGAATGTTACCACCAAGAGGCAAACCTTGTGAAGGAGGCTGTAATCAACCATTAAAGTAAATCACATATGTATTCTCTTTTTCAATGGAACAGTCAGACTAAAACCCACCAATGAGAGGGACCTTGGCCAATTTCATGCATATACAAAATTTCAATTTTATTGCTGGACTAAATATTGCCAAAACCAATATTAGAAGATTCTGCTAGGTACTAGTTAGCTACAGGTTTATTTGCGCATAACAAACAACCATAGAAGAGTTGCTAAGACAGACTTGGGAGACTGTGCACTTGAATAAAGGACACTTAAGAGAAACAGGAGGCATTATTATGCATGTTGCCCTTGAGAAAGTCTGGAATTACATAAAGAGACAAAAATTCCAAACAAGTGCTCTGCCGGTGCTCCTGAGTGTAAAGCATGCCATGGTTTTTAAATTTGTGTGCAACTTGTAGAATGGTGCATCTGTGTGCATGTGCCTATATTAATCCTATCACAATGTAAATAAAAAACCAAACCCCATTTTCAACACATGAAAACTGGCCAGTCTGGCCACTTCGGGTCATTTGAATTGCAGAATCACTTTTTTTTTTTTTAAATGCTGTAGTCTGGATGCTTTTTTATATTTAAAATTAAGCACAGACAAAACTTAAGATAGGAATGGTGGATCAAAGACAATGCGCCCTTGTGTAAAAGAAAGGCAATTCTGCCCACCCAAGGGAGGCTGTTACCAATTTCCATAATTTCTATACACACAACTATACATTTCTATACATACAACTGTAGCTCCCCATCCCATGCCATTCTGAAGGATGCCACAACTCTTGGGAGCAATTGGGAGGGGTAAATTAAGTGCTATAACTGGAAAGGGTAGAAAATTGTTACTGCCCATAGTTCTTTAGATCTAAACTCCTGGAGATTTCTTAACACAGCGAACATTTCTGTGATAAGCCCAGCATACAAGCCTAAAAAAAGGTTCCTTAGAATACTGCATAGCCAATTAACAAGCTCATGAAAATGTAACAGAGCAAAAGTGAGCATGCTAAATTTCCCTGCACAGAAAAGCAAGCTGAACGGACGCTAAAGAAAGTGATGGAGACTGCAAATCAAATGTCTTCTATAAAGTCTTTAAAAATCTGGTTTTCAACCATTTTTAGGCAAACTAAGTTGATTTGTCTCAGTTTTCCAGGCAGATTTTCTCTCTATATACAGCAACTTCGTAATTTGCCACCTTCTTAGGGCAAGTAGCAGTCGCTTCAGACAAACACCCAGGTCAGTGATTTTCAACCAGTCTACCATAGCACACTGGCATGCAGTGAAAGGTTCGCAGGTGTGCCACTAGAGTTTGGGGAAAGGGTCATTTATTAGTAGGGCCATTGGAAGATGCGAGCCCCCTCAAGGGCTACGTGGTGTGCCTTAACAATTGTAAAAAAAACAAAAACTGACCGTGTGCTTTGACAATTTTAGTACCTTGTCACTATGCTGTGAGATGAGAAAGGTTAAAAATCGCTGACCTAGGTAGTAAGCATGGTGCCATGTTAGCTCCCTTTCAACCTTAAAGGGCTAATAGTGTCACTCCTTGCAATATCAAAGCCCATTGTAAAACCTTTATTTAAAAGGATGATGGCTAGAAACTATTTTTTTAAAACTTTGAGACCGTCCCAGCATCACCAATCAATGAATAAATTCTACCACCCAAGCACAGTTGGTACGAACTCTTCCGATTCCCTTTCCCCAGTCCTATTTGTACACTGGATTCTAACAAGAACAAACATTTGCAAAATCTCTGTACTATTTAAAGAGGATTGCCACGTCATCAAAGTCTCCTGTTTGCACATGCTCTTAAGAACCACCAAAGGAAATGTTTCCTCACAGATGTACATACATTTATAAAGTACCTAAGCCAGCACCAGCATTGATCAGAATTCTAAACAAAAGCCTCAGCCCTACTTCTCCCATGTATGAAAACAGGAAATCAACTACATTTTAAGTTTCTAAGGAGAGGGAGGAAAGAAGGGTGAAAAGTGTCAGAGAAGGCAAAGAAGAAACAAGGAACAAAATGTGAGCAAATTATGAAGAAGTCTGAGGTTTGACAAGAACAGTTTGGAAAAGAAAAGAGATAGGCATGATAGTAGATAAGAAAGCAAGCATGTTAGGATTTAAAAGGCAAGAAGAAGCATCTTATGAATAAAAGAAATGGGCTAAAAGCAAAAGACAGATCAGAATGGGAAACAATAAAGATAAGCATTTAATTTGGGGGGAAAAAATTAATGGGAGACGATGGGGAAATAGGAAGATCACTTTAAGGCCATTGATTACAGCAGTGGTGTCCAAAGTTTTTGGCAGGAGGGCCACATCATCTCTCTGACACTGTGTCAGGGGCCGGGGGACAAAAGAATTAATTTACATTTAAAATTTGAATAAATTTTGAATAAATTTGAATAATTTGAATTTGAATAAATTTAAGTTTACATAAATGAATATATTAAAGATGAACTTACATGAATGAATGAAGGTCTTGCAATAGCTCAAGGCCTATAAAAGGCCTTGCACAAAGCAAGGCTGGCCTTTCCTTTGCTGCCGCTACTGCATCACAGATGTGAAACAGCAAGCAGTGGAGGGAGCCCTCGTCCCACAGCTCACATGAGAGGTCAAATCATCACCCTCAGTTGCGTCGGGCCAGTGCGGGCTCCAGCAAGTCTATGGAGGGCCAGAGGCTCATTGGAGACTGTGGGCTCCCTGAGGGCCACATTGGGAGTCCTCGAGGGCCGCAAGTGGCCCCAGGGCCGGGGTTTGGGCACCCCTGGATTATAGCAAAAAGAAAATATTCAAGCCAGGATTATGTTTAGGAAATATTAAAGAGAGAAGAGAGGATAAAAAAATTAAACTTCAGGGAAAAGAAACCCAGGCTCTCTGTACAGAGAAAACAAGACATCACCAATTTTGTGAGAGAGTGAAATAAGACGAGAACGGAAGACATAGAAATTCAACCTTGAACATTAAAAGTTTCAGATGACTGTATGACAACAGCAGAGAAAGCATCAGAAATATTAAAACAGTATGTATCTGAAAGAGCAGAAAAGGTGTGGATGCCATCAACATAATACAAGAGTGAATAAAATCTTCAAGAGGAAGGATAGAGGCAAAACAGATGAGGGCCAAGAAATGAACTTATGAACTCTCATGCATTTATGAGGGGAAATACGAGGGAGGGAGGGAGCAAAGAACAGGTAGCCAAAAAGAACCAGCAGGCATGATATGAAGGGCAAACAGAAACTCCAATCCAGCTTGAAACTCAGAGATGGGATGAACTATATCAAATGTAAAATTCAATAGAACTTTCGAGCATTTTTGCCAGAAAAAGGAAGAGAAAGACTGGAGAAAATGCCATCTCTGGCATTTGGTGCAAGCAAATTCGTATCACACTTCCCAATTAACAGAAAGCTTTCTATGCCTCTTAGATTCCATTGCTCTGAAATCGTGAACTTTGGATATCAAACTGAAGACTGGTTTTAGAGGTAATAAGATTTGAGGTACTTTTTAGGATAGGACTTCTGGTTTTCAAACTTTTAGATCACATCACAGATACTGTAAGCCCTGTTAAGGTTAGCAGCATTAATTGACACATCTCACACCAAAAGTTAACATACACAAGATTTTTGCAGTACACTCATCTAATTAGATGCAACTAGTCAAGCACAAAGTTAATTGATAATAAGGCTATGCTCCTACGAACCTTTGCAACGCCTGCTCCGGTGAACCTGGCCTCTAGCAGTTCCTGCCGTCGCGGATCCAGGCTATGCAATTCTTCCATCATATCTGTTAATAAAGAACACCACAGCATGACACCATCCAATTTTGTTACAGGTAAGAACTAAAGCTTGCCATTGTACTTAAGTCAAAACGGAATCTAAAGAAACGTTGACAAAATTACCCAACCGCACACAGAGGGATGTGTAACACTTCAACTGAGTTTAAAAATGGGAATTACCACTGCCATTGCACCTATCAAGGTACTGCTCATATTTCTCCAATTTCAGTTATTTCTTGGTTGAGATTAAGTTAAGTACCTGCACATGAAGTCCAAATAGTATTAATTACTTCTCCCTGACCACCTACTGTCCAAACAAGGTTTAGTTGTTATTCTCCACCTAGGCAGAAAGTGAGAGTTTTTCCTAATTCTCTTTCTTCACACTTCAAAGATTTATCAGACAAGCATTTAACACAAATACTTCAGGAGGGACAACAGCAAGACCACCAGGTATAAAAAAAACTGAGATAGTAATGCCAAGCATTAGTAATGTCCTTACTGCTGGAGCAACTCAGACATGCTCTACTACTCCAAAAAGAGAAAGACAAACACTGATGTACTGCATTGTGTTCACATACACACCTTACATATTCTACTCTTTAAGTTACATGCAGTATTGACTACTTCACTTCAAAAGATTCTGTTGGAGTGCCCATTCATTTCTGATGGGGTCTTTTTCTTTACCAGTGAGGCTCTACTTCTTCAGCACTCTAGACTCCTTATTCAGAATCAGACAACTTCTGTATCAGTCACCCCCCCTAGCACTCACAATAATTCATCAGATGAAGGTTTCTATTGTAGAGCTCTTGCCCAGTTATTAAAGAAAAATGACAAGCCTTCCTACATAACACTCCTAACCAGCCTTCAATGAGGGTTTTAACAACAGTAAAGTGCTGGCAAAACACATTTAATATCACCATGGAAAAATGTATTACACCCCGAACTATAATTCTGAGGATTTGCAGCTGCATTTCCAGTTACTGTATATCCCCATCTAGAAGGTGGGAAGCAGAGAAATGTCTTTGGATTGATTTGTGGACATGACCATCACCTGCTCTTCCCCTACAGTGCAAGGACATCTCACACACACACACACACACACACACACACACTTCTTTTCAAAGTGGGCACCCAACTCGATCCATTCCTTCTCAACATGCATGACTAGTTTTGTGCAATACTACTGAAAAGTAATATCATCTACATTTTCAGTCAGGTTAATTACATCACTGATGGCATATTCCAGTAGGAGATGGAACTGCAAGTTGCCTTTACAGGTATATGGGAAATTAGCAATTTAGGTGTTTGTGTGAATCCCTAGTCACTTTCCTCTGGAGTTACTAATATTTGGCCCATTATAAATGGGTAAATATAGCAAGCATGTACAATAAACTGAAGCACACTGCTTAACAGCCCATGATCAGAATAACTAGTAGTGGAGTGCACCAAACAGTCCAACTTTCCTTCACTCTTTGTTTTCTTTTCAAAACTAAAAGAGATCAATACATAGGCTTTCATGCACAAAATAGCAATCCCTCACTGTATATAAGGACCATGACCTACCTCGTACCCGTGCTAAATGGGTAAAGAACCATCACTTAAAATTGTACTTCTCTTATATTTAGCTTGGGGAGAGCAACTGTTCCTATTCAGCCCTGCACAGCATCCTTCCCAGTGTCTGTTTGCTGGTGTATTGCTTGTTTTTCAATACTGGGACAGGAAACCATTTGTTCATTTCTTTTGTTATGCAAACTGCATGTGAACATTTATGTTGAACAGTTTAGAAATATTCTTAATAATAATACATTTCTACTCCTTATAGTTTCTAGCCAGGCACTTCAAACTCTTCAAAGTTAAAAACGACACAGAAATGAAAACATGACTGGATAAGTAACAACAAGAGGAGACTTGTATTCCATTTCCCTTTAACAATGTCCCAGACACATATATGATGGGCTTGATTCCTGAATGGTACCAAAACAATGCTAAAGTAAAATCAGAGGCTATTCAGAAAGAGGGCTCAGAGAAAGCATTAAGCATCTTGAATCAATACTACTTGTCCCGCATAATTTAACAGATTTTGAAAAGGATAGAATTGCAACAGAACATCTGGACTTATGATTCACATCTTCCCCAATGCATTGTTCCCAGAAGTACGTTCTACTTTCATTTCCACCACCAAAAGATAAAGAATTGAATGACTCCGCATATAAGCACATGCCTACAAGGAATGTTCCTGAAGGGCAACAAATGCCCTTTAAAAGGGGACAGAAAACAACTGACATCACACTAATTGTTCTGTTTGCTCTCCATTTTGTCCCCACCACTGCTCCTTTAAAAGACTGCTGGGAAAGAAATAGCACCAGTGGCATTTCTTAAGTTCATCAACCAAGGGGGGGGGGGGAGAAGTTTTTAACACTACCTGATCCATTGCAATAAAATGGCCACAACTGTATTGCTACTGATAGGCTGCAGAACATCCCATGACTATGGCCCTAAGGCCACAACCTTAACTACACTGGGGGGAGAAGTTTTTAACACTACCTGATCCATTGCAATAAAATGGCCACAACTGTATTGCTACTGATAGGCTGCAGAACATCCCATGACTATGGCCCTAAGGCCACAACCTTAACTACACTGTGGCTGGATGTTCAGTGCTACTGCAAGAGATGGGACTTCCAAACAAGCAAGTAGTAGTTTTAACTGAGAGCACTTACACACATATTTTGAAATCTCTCAACAAGGCTACAGAATTCAGCAAGCTGCAGAAACAGCTTAGAAGCTTTCTGTTTTCTCTGTGCGAGTTAAAGCTCAACAAGCTATGACAGAATCTATAAGGAAGACTGTGAAATAAGCAGAATCATCAGAAGCCTCTGAGTAAAACAAATTCACAAGCAGGTGGGTTTATCACCCCAAGGCCTTCTGAACCCCTAAAGCTGGCTTGCATGCCTGTATGTTTTCAACAGACTTCTGATCTCTTCTTCCCCAAGGGATGTGGAATTCTCTGAAGCAGGAACTGAAAAATCCCAAGCCAGGTTGTATGTCTGACAGCAGAGACCGTTTATTCACTTTTATGGGATAATAAAGACTGTACCACTACATAACTTGCAGTCGCCATTTAAACACAGCTGGAAAGGTGTTCGCCCCTCTAACTTGGATTGACACCCCCTCCCCAAGTCTATTCAACCTTTACAGTGGTTTGTGGGGGGAAAGCCTCTGCCGTTCCCATGAGCCCTGCCTCGCTTCCCAAGAGATGCTCTTACATTTTGAGCAAGCACCAGAACCACACATTGGAATTAAAAGAGAAAATGGGAGGTGACGGGCAACTCTACCTCCACCACCAAAGCCCCACCACCACACCACAAGAGTCAGATGCACCCAGATCTGAGAAGGCAACCGCCCCCCTCTCCCCACGCCAAACCTACCCCCATGATCTTCGGGGGGGGGGTAAAAATGGGAGCTACCCAATGGTAGTCCAACAGGGAGTGACAGAAGAGCAACCCCACTCTTCCTCCTCCTCTGCTCCTTCCTCCCACCCACCCTGTCGGAAAACCTACCCACACTTCCAGCTGGGGCGACTCCCCCCCCGTGGTGGCCTCCCCTCCCCGGAGGTCGCTGCCATCTCCTTCTCCCCCCCGTCCCCACGAAGCACGCTGGCAAATTCCCACACTCCCAGGCCGAGGATCCAACTTCTATGCTAGGCCTGAGCCGGTGCCTTCCGACAAACCCCCTCTGGCCAAGGGGGCGCGTGGTCCTCCCTCCCAACCCCCCCAGAACGTTACCATGGCAACTGAGGCTTCTCTGCCCACCCCGGGCCTGGAATCACGAGGGGGCTCCCCCTCCCCAAGAGAAACGTTCCACCAGCAACAGCTCCCCCAAACAACTGGCCCTCCAAGGACCCCAACGCAGGTCCGCCCGAGGCCTACACGGTGGCCGCACGCAGTTAGCCCCCCCAATAAAAGTCCCCCCCAAGCGAAGCCACCCGCGGTGCCCCCCCACGTCGCTGCAGCTACCGCCCCCCCACCCGGGCCTACACCACAGTGTGGGTCCCCCACCACGTTACCATGGCAACCCAGGCCCCTTGGCAGAGGCCTACACACGGGGGCCGGCCCCCCTCCACAAGATGGCCCCCTCCGAGGCCTGGCAGAACCCCCCGCAACACGTTACCACAGCAACTCAAGGGGGGCGGAAGGGGAGCGGCAGCCTTCGGGCCTGCACGCCCCTCCCGCGGGAAAAAGCCCGGCCAGCACACGCCCGCCGCCGCCTCCACCTCCACCAGGGAGGGTCGCCGGGGTGGCTCCAGGGAGAGGCTCACCCGACCCCGAGGCCTGCGAGCAAGCGAGCGGCCTTGAAGGGTGACGAGCCTCTTCTCCCTCGGAGCAGCGCGGGGAGGGAAGCGCGACTCGCTCTCACCTGTGGTGGCTCGACCGGACTGGACTGGGCTCCGCTCCTACCCGGCCGGCCGGCCGCGGCCCTTTTGGCGACACGGAGGCGATGGGTGGAGGGGAGGGAAGGAGGGGACGGGCAGCACAAGCTGCTGCTGCGGCGGCGGCGCTTCTCCTCGGCGAGAAGGGTGCAGGCCGCAAAATCCTCGGCCTCGCGTAGTCCCCGCGCCCGGCTGAGACGGCTTCGCCCCCGGGGAAGCCGGGCGGCCCCTCCCCCCTCCCCAAGGGACGGACCGGAGGGAGGGAGAGTCGGTGGGCGACGGAGGGGGAGGGGGCGCCCAGAATAAAGCCACTCAGGTGTGGGGGTGGGTGGGGGCGGGGCACCCCTTGCCAATGGCCCCCCCGCCTCTGCTCTCCCTCTCCCGCCTGTGCACCCCCTCCCCGCCCCCCGCACTTGGGGATTTTTTTCAAGCCCGGCCCCCGGATCGATTGGTGCAACAACAGAAAAAGGGGGGGCACTTGTGAAAGCGCGCGTTGTCTCGCGAGATTTGCACGGGCGGGAGGGGGAGGTGGTGTCGGCGGTGGTGAGAAAAGGTTGGGGGAGGGGAGAGGTCAGCGCGAGGAGGGGCCAAGAGCAGGGGGCGGGGCCACCGGCTGGGGGCGGGGCTGGGAGAGGGGGCGGGCGCGTGCCTGAGTCCTGCGCGTGGGCTGGGAGGCGAAGGCGTCGGGAGCTGCTGCGTGGACGTCCATGCGGGGCATCCAGGGGGTCGCTGCCCCAGGAGAGAGAAGGGCAGCGGATGCAGAAGTGCAGGGCTCGCAGAGCCCAATCCCAGGCACGCCTACTCAGAAGTAAGTCCTTATTGTAGTCAATGGGGCTTACTCCCAGGTAAGTGTGGATAGGAGTGCAGCCTCAGAGCCCAAGCCTATGCTTGTCTACTCAGAAGTAACTCCCATTATAGTCAATGGGGCTTACTCCCAGGTAAGAATTGGTAGGATTGCAGCCGCCCACCTCCAAGATTGGCTGTGCTTCCAGTTGATTACAGCATGGGGATCTGCAATCCTATGCACACTTTCCTGGAAGGAAGCCCCATTGGCTGCAGTGTGACTTCTGAGTAGATGCACAAGATTGGGCTGTCGTGTCCAGAAGGTCTACTCAGAAGAAAATCTCACTGTCGTCAGTGGGGCTTACTCCCAGGTAAGTATGGATAAGAGTGTGGTCTGAGGCTGCAACCCCATCCCTGCTTACCTGGGAGTAAGCCCCATTGATTATAATGAGACTTACTTCTGAGTAGATGTGCATAGGCTTGGGCTCTGAGTCCTGTATGTTTGATGGCAGAAAGGATTCGCTGTGCAACAAGGAAGGGGCTTTGGGAGTGTCTTTGGCATTGGGGAGGCTCAAACGGGGTGGCTGGGTGGGTAAGCAGCACCACTGGCCGAAGCTGGGTGCTTGTCTTTCCATAGCAGGGATCCTTGTAAAAGGAGGGATCATCACGTGCAACAGGAGGAGAAATGCACACAGGATCTTCTCTGTGTCCAGGGGACCTGGGCTTGGTTATCTTTGCATGGATCGGAATTGTGGCCTTGTAGGGATGTCCCTGTTCCAAAAGGTGGGAGAGTGTTTTTTGATGGAAATTGCAAAAGGGAAGGAGGCTCTTGTATACTGAACTGCAGGGGACCTTCTTTGCTTCCAGGGGAATGTAGTTGAGGAGAGTCTGCAAAAAGGAAGGTCAGGGGCATGCAATTCAGCAGGAGTGTTAACATTAGAGGGGCTGCGGAGAGTCTTGAGCGTTCAGGAGTGTGACTGGTATTTGTAGCTTCCTAAAATGAGAATTTCGTAATTGTCATGATATATCCTAGAGAGAGAAGGATGAGAGGTGCAAAAGGTTTGAGGGAGCTCTACTTATGAGGGAGGTAGTAGTTGCCTGCAAGCTTCACCCCTTGGTCCTTTCACATTTGGCTGAGTTGTGACCTAAACATGGTAGCTGAGGGCAGGGTCCCCTCTGGTCTTCATATAATTTGAGAGCACTGTGCTAACTAAACGTGCACCTCACACTTTTGTTCTGGAAAGCAGCAGCAGCACAACCATAAAAGGCAGGAGGGGAGAATAATCACACACGTCCCCATCCCTTTTTGCTTCCTTACTCCTTTTCCCAAATTGATAGCAGTAAGGGTAATTGTAAGGGTATCAGTAATTGATAGCAGTAATGACCTTAAGGTCATTGTGTCACTGATACAACTGCATATGCTTCCTCACTTAACGACTCCTTCTTTTCCTCTGCCATTCTCCTTCAGTCCCTATCTTCAGTTGTAATCCTCTTGGGGCAGGGACCTGTCTTTTCACCTAACAGTGAGGGCACTATAATGGTAAGTGCATGTACGTATACCTGTATGTACACACATACACACGGCTTCATTCTTTTCCCTGTGCTCCGGGTGACCAGATACAATAGAGGACAGAAGTGCCTCTACCTTTAACCACAGTATAGCAGATGGAATTTTGGCAGGTGCAGCTTTTAAACCCTTCCATGTTGAGCTGCACCTGCCAAAATTCCCTCTTCTATACAGTGGTTAAAGGTACAGGCAATCTTTCCTCCATTGTATCTGGTCACCCTACCTGTGCCTCATTCCTTTCTTTTAAAAAGGCATGACTGTTACCTCTGCCTAACTGCCAGTGGTAACCATAAAAACCAGCATCTTAAGCAAACCTATTCTGAAGTTACTTCACTGCATTCAGTAGGACTGACTCCTAGGTAGGTAGGTATAGCATTGCAGCCTTCCTGCTGTTTACTGACTACTATATGGTGATAAGGTTGTGATATTGTGCATGCTTACTTGGAAGTAAGCCCCATTTATTTCTTCATAAGTATGAGACCATCTGATTCTAGACAGCATGTACCTTCTATCTCATGGAGAAACACTGTTTAGATTTGTAACTGCTACTGTGCCTTCCACATACTTAAGTGCATTTTTTTTCTACATACAAATCTTATTTTGTTCATTTGGACTTTTTCCAAATAAATAAGCATATGATTGCTGCCTTAGCCTTCATGTAAGTGATTTTTTTAAAAATTTAATGCATTTATACCCCACCTTTCTCTTGGTAAGGGCACTCAAGGTGGCTTACAGGTTTAAAAGCTTACAACAATAATAAAACATTAAAAACAATTAACAGAATAAAAGCAAGACAAAAACACCTGGTGGATCATGTAAAATGAAACTATTAAATTCAGTTAAAATTAAAATGCCAGTTCGATGTATCAGCCATCACAATCCAGGCACTACCATTGAGAAGATCCTATTCCTGACTGCCATCCCCTTCACCTCTATCAGTGGCAGCATGGTTAAAAGGGCTCCCCCTCTCATGACTTCAGAAGATGGGTTGAATTATATGGAAGGAAGTGGTCCCTCAAATACCCAGGTCCTGAGCCGCAAAGGGCCTTAAAAGGCAAAACTAGCACCTTGAATTGTGCCCAGAAATAAACCAGAAACCAGTGAAGTTGCTAAAGCAGTGGGCTGAGTCAAACCAGGGAGCCCCCACAAGCAACCACGTTCTGCATTAATTGCAATTTCTGTACTGTCTTCAAAGGCAGCCCCATTCCAGTATTCTAGATGTCACTAAGGCACGGGTCACCATAGCCAGGTCTGAATGATTACTGCATGTATCCTTTCATACATACAGAAAACCAAACAAATCTGCCTCTATCTCTGAGCAGATGTAATTCTGCAGTATTAGATGCACAAGGGCTTCATGATCAAAGGCTTTATATTGGGCTCCTTGTTAAAAGCTCTGTTTAGTTGTAAACCAACATGTTTTACCTGCCTGCAATTAGCATGCAGGGGATCAGAGGATACATAAAACCCAAGCTAAAGAGAAGGTGGCACAGACCCAGGCTCTAGTTGTGGCAGCTGGCTCTGCTGGGCATTCCCCATTGGGAATACCCCAGCTCTGGCAGTAAAAACAGAAGCCCTGTATGGCTTTCTATTGCTTGATCCTGTGCCTAATTTATGAACTGAGGACACTATAGAGCTCAGATCATTGGAGGGCATAAAACAGAAGAACAAGAGCAACCATATTGGCTTAGTTAGTAGATGATCCTAACAGATGCCAGTGCAATGCCTGTGATGACTTGCTAGTTTGCCGGATCCAGTTGAAAGCCAACAACACATGACTTGTATTATTTATAATGCTCAGCTTCAGGAGTCAGCTTTCCATGTCTTCCCTACAGAAGTTGGTCAGATATCAGTGCCTGAATTGACTCTTTCAAGAAGGGAGTTTAAATACTTTTGTCAGCAATCCTATATGCAGAAGTCCCACTGAATTCAGTGAGATGTCATTCTGAATAGACATGCATAGGATTGCACAGAGATGATGAGAGATGAAATTCTCAGGTTTATTGATGAAAAGCTAACAAATCATCCCATTTTTGAAGGACATCTACCTGAGAGTTTTTAAAGAACTCAAGGGGAAAATTGCTGATCAATTACAAAATATGTAATCCATAACTAGAGGCATTTGTTTCAGCAGAGTAAGATAGGATTAGTCTGGCAGCCCAATCCAAGGATTGGGCTCTAAGTCCTCCTGAACTCACAGCCCAATCCTATGCATGTCTACTCAGAAGTAAGTCCCATTAGCGTCAATGGGGCTTACTCCCAGGAAAGTATGGATAGAATTGGGCTGTCAGTGAGCTTACTTCTGAGTAAAATAGGGGCCCTTTTGACTGTGCCGCCACTAAGAGATATGAGAGGGGCGGCAGCCAGAAAGAGGGCCTTCTCGGTGGTGGCTCCCGAACTGTGGAATACCCTCTCCTTAGAACTGAGAACTGCTCCCTCGTTGCTAACGTTTCGGCGTGGACTGAAGAACTTTTTATTTCAAAAAGCTTTTAATTGTGGACAGGCTGGCTGGCGTTCTTGCTTTTATATGAAAATCCACGGGGTTTGTTTGTTTTTAGATTTTTTTAAAATTGTTGTTAATGATTGTTTTTAATGTTATATTTTTCAAAGTGTTGTAAGCCGCCTTGTGTGCCCGTTGGGCAAAAAGGCGGGGTATAAATTAATAAAATAATAATAATAATAATAATAATAAACACAATTTTTGAACTTTATCCATAACAAAAAAGACAATTACATATTTATCAAAATAAGTAACCTGTCCCTAATATCCTTTGCCTTGGATCTGGGAAACTGCAGGACAGTTAGCTTGATGTCTGCTTCTAGGAAAACTGGTGAAAAGCCTAAACAATTTTTTAAAACGTATAGAAGAATAAGGACCCAGTCCTATCCAATTTTTGAGTGCCAGTGCAGCTGAAATGCAGCCTTGAAGAAAGGGAACAAACATTCCCTAACTTAGGAGGCCTCCATGATTGCCCCCCCCCCACAGGATGCAGCGCATGCCCCATTGGCACAGCTGCACAGGCACTGGAAAATTGGATAGGATTTGGCCCTAAGCCTTGATGAAAGAGAACAACATAGCTTTTGCTAAGTCTTGCCTCACCTACCCTGAGATCTTTGAGAACTCCAGCAGGCATGTGTAATGGAAGATCAGAGGATCAGCAGGTGGATGATGTGGTGTTGACCAATTCCCATGTTTTGACAGCTGGTTGACAGCTCTGGGAAGGCCAGGGCTGGCTCCACAGCTGTAATCAGTCAAGGCAAAATGGAGACCTGGATGGACACCTGAGCTTCATTTGACCTTGATGGGACTTTGAATGGTCATGGTTTAATGAGGTAGCTCTCAGCTGAGCTGCATCTTGGACTTAACGGGACATATAGGAATAAAAGGCAACTTCAGAAGCAGCAAAGCCCCACTCAGACCTATAGGAGGGACACACAGGGGGAAGGGGACTGCCTGGACTCTGCAGGACACAGAGGAGAGGACTGCCAGGACCTTGCTGCAGGAGGACTCTGACACAGAGAATGTGGACTGCTATGAGAAGGATTGGATGGGGAAGACTGGACTGTGCTTTGGAGATTAGAACTTGGACTGGAGGCTTCAGACCTTGCCCACTAAGTTAAGTGGAGTTTTGGGGAGGGGAAGACCACTGGACAAGAGGAAGTGCAGGGAGTGCCTGTGTAGCAATAAATTTCTGTTAATTGCTCAAACTGATAAGGAGTTCTAGTCATCTCTGCACACAGCAGCTGCTGTTCTTGGAGGAGGGGTTAATTAGCAAAAAAATGGGCATTAGAAGGGAGTTAGAATATTTGGACTGGACAGCATGCAAAGTCTCAAAAGGCTTTTGACAAAATTCATCACCAAAGGCTCTTGTGTAAACTTAGCAGCAATAGAATAAAGAGGATGGATCCTTTTATGGTCTGAAAACTGGTTAAAGAACAGGAAGCACTAGGTTCTTGTGCCTTTTATTGGTGCTATTATGTGTCTAACCATGATATTTGATGTGCTATCTTCCCCTGGCTGTCTTTTAAAAAAAAGTTTTACATTTTTAATGTATGTTTGTAGTATTTATTTGTTATAGTTTGATTTTAATTTTATTTTTAATATTGTGAGCTGCTTTGAGTGCCTTCAGGAGAAAAGTAAGATAAAAACCAAATATAGTTCTGGCTACATTTCAGAACGGATATTGTTAGGCTGGAAAAAGTGCAGAAGACAGCAAGGAGAATGATCAGGGGACTGGAGAGCATCTTCCCTGTGACAACAGATTACAGTATTTGGGGCTTGGAGAGTTGCAATCCTATACTTACTTACCTGGGAGTAAGTCCCATTGAATTCATTGGGGCTTCTGAGCAGACAAGCGTAGAAATGTACTGTCTGTTTAGGGAAAAGGTGACTAGAGGGAATATGATTGAGGCCTATAAATAGGGGTGGCACTGGCTGAGGATCTATACCTATCAGAGTGTGACCCCCTTAAACTCTCAGTACTGAGGCAGTAGTAGTGCCCCAAATCCTGTGGTGGAGAGCGCAAGCAACCCATTGTCAACACTACCTATGAAACTACAAGGAAAAAGTGGACAGAGATATTCTTCTCTCTCTCGCAGCACTAGAATCAGGAGTCATTAAATAAAATTGATTGGCAGGAAATTCAAGAAAGCCAGACAAAAGATACTTCTTCATATAATATACCATCAATCTATGGCATTTACTGCCACAACATGTGGCAGTAGCCACTAGCTTGGTGACTTTAAAAGGGAATTAGATGTACTCATGGAGGACAAAATTTATCTATTGGATATACATTACCTCTAGATTCAGAAGCAATGTACCTCTGAATACCAGTTGGAAAGCAGAGCAATGGAAAAAGGGGTTATGACTTCAATTCATGTTTGTGGGTGTTGCAGAGGCCATGTAGTTGGACACTGGAAATCAGGATGCTAAACTAGATGGGCCTTTGGCCTGAGCCAGCAGGGAACTCTGTACATTCTTTGTCTAGAAGATAATTGTTTTTCATGATTTCACTTGCAGCTACCTGAGCCTCTGGGTTCCTTGGCTCTGTTTCTAGGGGAACTGTCTGTAGTAACAAATTGTCCATCCCAGTGGAGGAAGAGGAACAGTTTATTAACAGACAGTTGCCCTAGAAACAGAACTGTAGAATCCAGAAAAGTTTTTTAAAGCAATTTTCAACACTCTTCTCCAAACTCCTAGGGCATGCCTGTGGACCTTTCCTGGTGCACTGGTGTAGATCAATTTCCATTGGTGTGGGACATGCAAATTTTGCTTCTTCACAGACCTTTGGTTGAAGAGCCCCTGTATCATGATAGCTTGCAGGAACCCCCGCCTTAATACAAATGTAAATAAATTATGACATATGCTGCTGACAAAGACACATGTTGAGTGTTTGGTGCTTTGAACGTTTGGCTGAATGTTGTAAGCGGTTTCATGAGACTAGACTGGGCCACATAGCACTCATGGACACTCTCTGAGTAGTAATGACAGGCCAGTCCAAAAGGGTGAAGTGTCTTAGGGAAGGAGGCTGTACACAACAGCATACTGGGTAAAAACCACTGATGTAGACTAGGTAGTTGGCTGTGGCAAACTTGGAAAGCAAAGCATGTGCTTTCACTAACAAGAGGTTGTCACCTATTCCATGTTTACTTTTTAAACATTCCATGTTTATTTTTTATTTCAAGTTGTTCAAGGAGCCCACAAAATTCCCAGTAAGTTTTCACAGACATGCTCCCGGCCTCAGGGTGCAAGAAGTCTCAGGCCTCTGTCTTGAGAGAGTCTGAATCAGCTCCTTGAAGCAACTAATTCAGGCATCTTAAAACAAACATGACAAGCTTTGCTCAACTAGGAGATAGCTGCAAGCACAGAATAAACCTAAATGATTTTGAGACAGTGTGATGAACAAGGTTTCTTCATATGCAGGCATGTGCAATTCTTAAGGACTGGCCACTTAGAGGGGACTTGCCTGACCAAACAACTAGCACAGGGGTGCCCAAACCCTGGCCCTGGGGCCACTTGCGGCCCTCAAGGAAGCCCCAGTCTCCAATGAGCCTCTGGCCCTCCGGAGACTTGCTGGAGCCCATACTGGCCCAACACAACTGCTCTCAGTGTGAGGGTGACTGTTTGACCTCTTGCGTGATCTGTGGGATGAGGGCTCGCTCCACTGCTTGCTGTTTCACATCTGTGATACAGTAGTGGCAGCAAAGGAAAGGTCAGCCTTGCTGTGTGCAAGGCCTTTTATAGACCTTGAGCTATTGCAAGACCTTCATTCATTCATATAGGTTCATCTTTAATATATTCATTTATGTAAATTTATTCAAATTTCAAATGTAAATTAATTCTTTTTTCCCCCCAGCCCCCAACACAGTGTCAGAGAGATGATGTGGCCCTCTTGTGAAAAACTTTGCAGACCCCTGAACTAGCAGAAGGGGATTGTCTGAACCACAAGAAACTGGCATCTTGAGTGCTGTCCTTGCAGAAATGGGTAATAAATAAGTAATTTAGAGACAGGCCTGTGAATGTTGTGACTCCGGAACAGCTCCAAGGATTAACAGAGTTGTGTTTGAGCTGATGATGACTATTAAGCATTCCCCCCTCCATTTATATTTTCACTCCAAGAAACACTGAGAAGCTGGTAGCAGCAAGCACCGTTTTCTTCTCACATAGGCACAGTGAAGCCCTCTTCCTGTACCAGGTGTGCAAGGGTTTCATCGGGTCAGGTCCCAGAGCAAAAAATGTCTTGTCATGTCCAGCTGCAGTGCTGACGAAGGCTTTCCCCTGGCTGAGGCTCCTGGCTTCCCTTTTGTCTAGGGGGCTTGCGGTATTTGCACTGGATCCACACTCTGTACATAGTGACTTGTTTTCCTCTGTTTACCTGGAGGCGGCGATCCACCAGATTTTGAACTTTCTCCAAGCCAGCAGTGGTGAAGAGCAAATCTAGCTCATCTGAGTAACAAAGGAAATCAAGCATTTATTCTTACAATGAAGGGTTAATCTCACCACTATAAAAGAGCTTGAAGGCCACCTAGTTCAAACCTTGTACTGCAAAGACAGGTTCCACCTGCTCCAAATTCCTACCCTATTCCACCACAATCACTTTGCATAATCCAGGCCACAGTGTTTATCAGATACAGAGCAGTGTCCAAGATCTGCTCAGAAAGAAAGGAACAACCTTCTCCAACAGGCAACTCCCTGCAACGGAGGAGCCAGGATAGTAGGTTTGGGAGTAGATAGTAGATAGAAGTAGATAGTAGGTTTGGGAGTTGGAATTAGACCTGGAAGATCCAGGTTGAAATCCCCACTCAGCCATGACGCTTCCAGGGTGACCTTGAGCCAGTCACTTTCTCCTAGCCTAACCTAGCTCCCAGGGTTGTCATGAGGCTAAAAAGAGAAGGAACTATGTATATCACCCTGAGCTCCTTGGAAGAAGGGCGATATGAAAAATAGATGTCTTTCATATATAAATCACAGCTGAAATGTGAATCAGACGCATACTGGTTTACAGGCAAACTGTGACTTCGAATGAGCATTTCAGCCATCACCAGTAGACTTCTCTTTTCAAACCTCATTTTTGACCCTTCAGTATTTTCAGGCACCTACCCCCCCCCCCCCGCTACACCTTTTGTTGGTTCCAGTTCTGGGCTTGGAAAAGCAAACCACGGCTCTCATATATATACTGTAACAGAAATGCCTCAGAAGCACCTCATGGCGTACCCCTGGGCTCCGGCTGCCTCCCTCCACCTCTAACAACTTGTTGCTTCCCAGTTGCTTTGTGCCACCTCAAGTTAAGCAACTTCAGCCTCTCAGCTGACCAGTGCAGGGTGAGCTTCTGGACCCTGCAGCTGGGCTTGCAAGTGGCTTACCTTGTGTGAAGAAATAAACTCTGGTACCGTCTCCTCTCACGTAGAAGTTATCAGCCAAACACTGTCCTGGAAGAGAGGGTGGAGGATGGTGGCTACAGCTTGGCCCACTCCAATTCCCCCATCCCCAAAGATGGTGGCAGCAATAAGCATATCCCATCAGTGGCCAAAAGACCACAAGCCACATTCACGGTTTCCTTTGGTTCATAACCAGGCACATGTGAGGGAGGGGCAGAGAAGGTTGTGGTTTTGCCCTTCAGCAATTGCAGAAGGGTTGCCAAGGTCAAAAACAAGATATTGGAACACTGCAGAATATACAGAGATGCTGGTTGGTCTCTGGCTGAAACCTCCAGGAATGCTTAGTTTCTAGCCCACAGGCTTCTTGCAATCTCTGCTTTCAGGGATATACCTCTTTTTTTCTATCCCTAACCATACAGAAGGCCTTTCCAGGGATTATGTATTTTAATTATAATGTAAGTTGCCTTGGGTGTCCTGTGGGAAGCAGGCTTTGTTTCCTGTGCCACATTGGTCCATGGAGGAGAGGAAGAGCCTTCACTCCTGCCTTCACTTTTTCTTCTCAATGAAGCCTAGAAACATTGGTTTTAAGTGAGAACTGAGTTGCAGAGCGAGTAACCACATAACCCCTGCTAATTGGGTAAGAGGCACTTTTTCACATGGGTGCTCCTTTTTTAGCAGGGGGAGAGTAACTGGCCCATCTCACCCCAGCAGTGTCTGTTCTGGTGGCTGTCTGCTAGTATTCTTTTGCATCTTTTTAGATTGTGAGCCCTTTTGGGACAGGGAGCCATTTAGTTATTTGATTTTGCTCTGTAAACCGCTTTGTGAACTTTTAGTTGAAAAGCGGTATATAAATACTGTTAATAAATAATAATAAGAACAGCCCCACTGGATCAGGCCATAGGCCCATCTAGTCCAGCTTCCTGTATCTCACAGCGGCCCACCAAATGCCCCAGGGAGCACACCAGATAACAAGAGACCTGCATCCTGGTGCCCTCCCTTGCATTGGCATTCTGACATTGCCCATTTCTAAAATCAGGAGGTTGCACATATACATCATGGCTTGTAACCCGTAATGGATTTTTCCTCCAGAAACTTGTCCAATCCCCTTTTAAAGGCATCCAGGCCAGATGCCGTCACCACATCCTGTGGCAAGGAGTTCCACAGACCGACCACACGCTGAGTAAAGAAATATTTTCTTTTTGTCTGTCCTAACCCTCCCAACACTCAATTTTAGTGGATGTCCCCTGGTTCTGATGTTATGTGAGAGTGTAAAGAGCATCTATCCTTCCCCTGCATAATTTTGTATGTCTCAATCATGTCCCCCCTCAGGCCACGCTAAATGCTCCATCTTGCACCACCCCACCCCAACATACCTTTTTTAAAGCGGAGTTGGGCTAGATCATATCGGCCATAGTCTCGCAAGAGAATCATTCCCCCAGGTTTTAGGAGCCTGCTCAGTCTGTTGATAGCCGACTGTGTTCTGGAAAAAAGAAAACAGGTTGAGGAAAGACTCAGCAGCCATTGAGGTCAGCTGATCCTACATTCAGCTCCTGACACCAAGGAAGAATTTAAAGCTCACCACTTGCTACATTTAGTGCCCACCTCCCAGGTAGTTCTCCTTTGTTTCACTCATGCAGCAGCTGCGCTTGTATAGAGTCTCCATTTGTAGTGGCCACAGAAATTCAGTATTGCAAAACTGCCTGCCTCTACCCCAGCATTGCTATCACAAAAATGTAGATATACGACTTAGCAAGAGGTACATACTTCTCAGGAAGAAGAGCTGAGAGGACAAAGATGAGAACCACCACATCAAGACTCTCGTCCGGCATTGGGAAAGGAGCCTCATTCTCACATAGGTCATGAACGAAAGCAAAGCAGCGAGTTGTATCATATTCTAGATGGGCCTGCATGGACACATAATTATTTCTTTTACATTTCTTATTTGACTCTCTCCACCGCTCCAAGGACAAACTTAGGGGAAGAGACAAAAACCCTGCCCAAATCTCATCCTGTCAGCTTTGTTGAAAACAAACTGACTGCCCCAAATTTCTACACCAAGATGCTGCAGAGCTATGCACCTTAAAGGAAGGAAGCTTAGTGTATTACAAAGGTTCCATGCAGAAGTTAATTCTTTAAAGCAGTGGTTATCAAGCTTCTTACAGGCCGCTGCCTGATTTATCAATGCCAAGAGGTATAGCTATAATCTTGTTTAGGCAGCAGTGCCTCCCCCAGTAATAACAGTGGTATTTATATATTGCCTTTCTAGTCATTGGATTATTCCTCTGACTTTATTCAAGGCGGTTCACATAGGCAGGCTATCTCTAAATCTAAGCGGATTTTTACAATAACAGAAAGGTTCTATCTTTCAAGAACTGCACAACATTTCAGATGGATCTTTCACAGTCTGGTATCACTTCTGGTCCCTAGTTGCCTTTCATGTTGGCTGACAAGTAGCTCCTTTATCTCTCACTTGAAGGGCAGTCAAGACACTTCTTTGCTCACACCAAAGAGCAGGTGGAATAACTCAGCTCAGCTTGTCAGCTGCTTCAAGGTCTCATCATTCACAGAGCTGCCGGTGGCCTCGAACTGATGACCTTCAGATGTTATCTTCGGGTTAACGGAGGTTCTACCCTCTAGACCAGACCTCCTGCCAGTAGCAGCTTGTTTAAAGTCATTTCTGCCCAATGTTGCATATATGCAACAGGGATCAAATGTGTACAGCTGTGGGCTGGGTAGAAATGGGTTAACACCGATGCACATAGCCTAATTGCCCTGTCCATTTTGTGAACCATCAAAAACTGGATCCTGGACACACAGTTTGAGACCCACTGCTTTAATGGAATTATACAATTCTCAGAAAATATAGTGGCTCTAAGCAAAGGGAAGCCAGACTGTTCACATACATTTTTGCTTACAAACAAAACACTCAGTTTTATTCTTAAGCCCAATCCCAGATTGGCATGTCTGACCTTCCAGTTATAAAGCCTACTCTCTCTGGTTTCTTTTTGGTTTTTACCTGCACAAGGTCCACTGCCGTAGTGGAGAAGTCACAGCAATACACAAACAAGCCTGGATCACTGAAATGAATCAAAGAAGATTGGTAAGGGAGGCTTTGAAAAAGGGATAGCTGCAGCCAAGCCAAGGGGAGCGCATCCTGGAAAGATCACATGAAGGCTGTGAAAGGCAGGCAAGCTGAGGCCTTCATTCACAATAAAGCTGGATGAAAACAGGACAGGCTGAGACTACAAGGCAATAAAGCATAAGCTAGTTGGGGTGGCTGACTTTGGATTTCAAAGTATGGTTCCCTTGGCTGGCCCCGAAGGCAGGGCCTGAGTGGGCTGAAGTGGAGCTGGTATCAAAACTGGTGTCCAGGAACCAGAGAAAGAACAGAGTCTGGTGTCCACTGGTGGTTGTGATGTTAAAATAAGGAAGGGAGAGCAACAGACACTACACATAACTCCTTGGAGAAAGTTGATGGAATGGGTGTTGGGCAAGTACCTGTCTCTTAGCCTAACCCTTTTCTATACTGGACTTAGTGGGGGGGGGGAGGTAGTGAAAACTGCTATAAATAAAATTTCAAAAATAAAAAAGAAACACAGGAGAGGCATGATACATGAGAGGAGGTGCATGATACAGATCATGCACCTTACTGATTTCCTAATGTCTAAAAGCCTCTGTACACTGAAAGCAGGGAGAAGGCTGGGTCATACATGGGACATTTTTACTGCAGTGGGAGCATTCTGAACAGGCTCTCAGTTCACTAGAATCCCACTGAAAGCAATTACCAGGTCTACCCAAAGGTACCCACTCTCCAAGACATCCCACTGACTGACATGCCCAGATGACAATCCAACTTGCTCAACCTTACTTGTTGGTTTGGAGGATAGGGAAAACAGTGTTCCCTGCACCACAGCCCACCTGCAAAGAAAACAGATAGACAACAAAAGGTAGTGAATATTTTCAGATGTTATACATATCTGGTGGTTGGAAGCTATTGTGAAGCAAATTATCTCTCCTGCCCACCTTTATTGCCAAAACCAATGTTAGCATTCCCCTAATCAGCAAGTAGCTTTGTACAAGAGGACTGCCCTAAGATGATGGAATGTGGCAGATAAGGGTGTTAATCCATTCTAAAAGAGACAGCCAGTCTATTGAGTCCCAGAGCCAGAGTCACTGCTTTCTCCCCCTTGCCATTTGGCTGGCAAATGGGAAGGGATTAGTGGTAACCCCAGGGACCAGATTTGGCCCAAGGCCTGCCAGCTGCTGATTCTTATAGAATCCTTTCAAAATGAACAAAGAAAAGCAATCCAAACACAAATAATTATAGTGAAATTGACAAGCTGAAGGCTCAGAAGAGAAAACTCCATTATATAATGAGCCTATGATATTCATGGTAACTAAGAGAGGAGTCATATGGTGGCTACTAACTGAAAGCACAGAAACACAATCTCAGTGATCATAGCTACCAGGCAATCTCTCTAACAGCACGCTGGGATTAATATCACAGGTTGAGTACCACCATTATACTCTGATTGTGAACCTCCTTGAGGCATATTTTAGCAGCTGTTGGTAGGCATGATGTTGACTAGCAGGCCCAATGGCTCAAACCAGCATGGTCATCCTTCGGTTCCACAATGTACTGTGCTGTTACCTCTAGAATTCGGTAAGTAGCAGACGATCCTGGGAAGTTACCGTCACTTAGTTTTAGATCCTCTAGCTTCTGCGCTGCTGTTTCCTCTTCTGTATGCAGCTGGTGGATGGTGTTTAACTCAGAGTTCAGTAGATGCTCTGTGACTTCAGCCGCTGCTGAATCAACCTCATTGCCAAGACAGCCTCCAAGGCGTGAGTCCTTGGCATTTCCCACAATGCCACTGTCCTCCAAAGTGCATGAGCCAAACTCACTAATGCTTTTGTTTGGAGCCAACTCAGGAAATTCTGTGAACAGCCAGTGTCGGTCCTTGAAAAATCCATTTTCATGGGTTTTGTAGAAGTCGTCCCAATACTTGTGAGCACTGATCTCATAAGCATCTGCAAAAGAAAAGATAAACCAATGTGAGGTTTGAGCCTTTTGGCAGAGGGAAGGGGGTCATGGGCCACGCACAAGATTTAGCAGGTTAGGAAACAACATCCAGAAGATTTTCCCAGGGGGCTACTTTGTCTGCTCCCCTGCCCTTGCAACAGGTTACCCTGCATCTAAAACTCCAGCTACACAAGACACCTGGTGAGATTTTCTTTGAAACACTCTCCAGGAATCCCAATGCCTCCTGAGACAAGCTGTTTTAATTTGCTCACAGTGAAGCAATTTCTTCCTAAGCTTGACTTAACTCTAGCTACCCATAGTTAAGCCTATTGCTTCTTGTCCTCAGTGGATATGGTGAACGGAATTCCTGGCATTGCTTGAAAATATCTACATGAAGTTCCCTACAGATGCACTAGTTAAATTCATGGGGTCTGAATGGAAGTGGAAACATCCAGCTCTTGCTTGCCCAGCACTATCTCACTTGAACAAAAGCACCACTGAAGGACGCACTATGCCTGCATAAGCACCAACACAGCTGTTCAGATGTCTGTAATCAAACTCCCATGGCACAACATTTGGATCTGAAGGGGACACAATAACATCTGTGAACAGTTAGCAGCTAAACAGCCCACCTGGAGCTTAATCACAACTTACTTTCTCTGGACTGAGGACAAGACTGTGACACTAGGGTGGCCGCCTACAAGGGAGACAACACCAGACTTTTCCCAAAGAACACAAAAGTACCTTGTTGCTCTTGTGATACAAACTGTGCACTATTCTCTTGAACCTTTGCTCGTGCAGCAGCTTCCTGCTCTTCAGTCCACTCCACATTATCCCTGTGGGAAGAAAAGAAGGAAGCATGAATTCTTTCTACTTAACCCTAGAAGCCAGGACCCACACACATGTGCCAGTCAATAAGTTGACCTCACAGATGCATGCCCAGGACAGCAATCCTATCTCAAGACAATGATGTGATCCCAATCTTTTTTTTGGGGAGAAAGCTGTGGACGACAGGGAAAACTTTCACGCCAAAGCAAATTAATTCAGTACTGTAAGTCACAGTGACACTGCAGCCCAAACTAAAAACCGAAGCAATTCACAGTGGGTTGAGGGATCTGTATGGTCATAAGGGCCTTTAATCAGTTTCAGATGACCTCTTCACATGTCCCCTAGTTGTACGTCTTTTATCATAACCTACTATTTTTATGAAGCCTTGTGCTGAACCTCCTAGTCTAGCTTTTCTCAACCTTTTGTCCCCTGCTGTAGCAGCTCACAACATCTGCATATTGGAAGTACCACCAGAAGTCACTGGTGACAACGCATCACCTGTTACTTCCAAATTGAGAGGCCAGAGGCAACTCGACAAACACTGGTAAGAGGCTCAGGGCAGATGGGAGGACTTTTTGAGCACATGAAAATCGCACACTAAAGCTCTGCCTGCCGAACCTCCTACTGTTGCTTGTTGCATTGCACTGGTGCTCTGGTTGCCAGGCAGTGGGGTCTGAGGATCCTGCAGGTATCACTGGACACTGTCTTGAATACCACCAGTAGTATGAGTACTACCAGTTGAGAAACACTGTACCTAGTCCTCATCTCTACTGCCCCAAGGCCCCCAGAAATCTGCTAAGAGTAAATACATGCCATAAAACTGAACATCCTCATCATCATCATCCCCCCCCCCCCCGATCAGGTGTGTCAGACATAAAGCCTGGGGGCTGGATGACGCCCACAGAGGCTTTTATCTGGCCGCTGGGCTTCAGCTGCTGAGCAGTGCTTTGGTATCACTGCTGAAAGGGCAGCCTGCCTGATAATTGGGCTCTGCAATATCTTGAAATATGGTCAAGATTTGCATATTTTCTCTTCTGTCATTTGCAGCTAATGAGTTCCCAAGTGAAGAAAAAGTGCTTATTTCTGGTTGTGACATGTTTAATGACATCACTTCCCACCCTCAGCAGGCTTCACAAATGCTATTCGGCCCACTGTATGAAATGAGTCTGACATCCCCCCCCCCCGGATTTTAGACTGTAAGCTCCATGGGGCAGAGACCTGTCCATTTGACTGTTACTCTGCAGAGCTCTCCTGCCTAGGGATGATGCCTCTGTGTCAATAACAATGATAATACTTCAGACATTTGGAGCCTTGGGGTCCAGCACAAAAGAGGATGAAAGAGAAAATGAGGAGGAGGAGGAGGGAAGAGTAAAAAGATGAAAGACTGACCCAAACAGGGGAACAAGCCAAAACAAGGACTTGCAGAGGGGCTGGGGCAGGTTCTTTGGGGAGGCTGCTTCCCAACCTCTCCCCCCCCCCCCCCGCTTACCAGGCATTATGCTGGAAAAGGCGAGCTGGATCAGTGAGGAAGCGGTTTCCAAACTGCTTCCTTTTCCTTCCCTCTTCATTGGGCGCCGCCATAAGAGAAACAAAAACGTGCTGGAATCAGACCCGGAACCAGACTGAAAGTGACGCTTGAGCTTCCAATCACAGAGACAAGAAAATACAAGACTAACTCATTCTCTCTCTAGAGGGAACTTCTGAGCAGCTTCACCATGTGGCCCCGCCTGGGGTGGAAGGGGGAAGTTTTCCATAGACATCAATGAGGAAGTCCAGGAGTTTAGCAGCACTGTGCTTTTCCCTCACCTCCACCCCCAGAGCAGCAGCAGAAGCAAACAGTCCCCATCCTGTAATTCAGGTCTGATTTACAACCCAATCCTATGCATGTCTACGTTATAGTCAATGGGGCTTACTCCCAGGTAAGTGTGGATAGGATTGCAGCCTTAGGGCCCAATCCTATCCAACTTTTCAATGCCAGTACAGCCTTGAGGAAAGTGAACTAATGTTCCCTTACCTGGAGGAGGCCACCATGATTGCCCCCACCACCACAGGATGCAGCACATGCCCTGTTGGCACAGCTGCACCAGCACTGGAAAATTGGATAGGATTTGGCCCTTAATACTCTCCCCCCCCCATTTAAATTTAAGCATTAGGGAAAAAAATGCACCGTCTGCGGCTGGAAGACAGTGATTTACGACAGCCCTGCAGTGTAGTCCAGTGGTTCTCACACATTTAGCACCGGGACCCAATTTTTAGAATGAGAATCTGTCGGGACCCACCGGAAGTGATGTCATGACCAGAAGTGACATCATCATGCAGGAACATTTTTAACAATCCTAGGCTGCAATCCTACCCACATTCCATGGTAGCATCAAGTCTAATAGATTAAAAATAAAATATTGAAATGAATAGGGACCCACCTGAAATTGGCTTGCAACCCACCAACTGGGTCCCGACCCACAGTTTGAGAAACACTGGTGTAGTCCATTAATGTTAATTTTTAGGGTTAAATGTGGGGCTGAGTTGGATGTCCAGGCAGAAGTCTCTAAACATACTAAACATCCTCCCAAAGTTGCAGCAAAGGCAAATCGTATTTCAATTCCACTCCATCTCCTGCAGAAACCTTGTGCTCTGCTGACAGGTGTGTGCTTAAAAATATTTCAAATCCTTTTTTTGCATGCAATAAGAACTGAACTCCTGTGATCGTTGTGGCTTTTGGTGGTAGGCACACAACCTGTTAACCAGTCCCCATTTCGCTACTGGTAGCTTTTCCCTTCCACTCCAGGGGAGAGAGAAAAAACCCAAAGTCCAAAGAAAAGACATGGGCTAGAGACTGCACCAGTCTATGAGTTCACTACAAGCTTCCCACGCCTCCCTCTGATTCTGCAGTGGCAAGAAGGCTGCGCAATGCGCATGTGCAGAAAAGCGCACACACACACGCACGCACGCACGCACGCACGCACAAAAACCCCCCTCGGGCATTCCCTCTGCTTCTTGGCGGACCGGAGTGAAAACTTTCAGCTGTCAGTTTTCTTTCCAGGCTGGAGGAAGAGGATTTCGGTCACGTGCCCGAAGCAAGCTCAAGCCACCAGCCAATCAGATGGCCGTGCACGGACATGCTGGTGCGACTGCCAGAACCCTGACGTTAGTGGTTCATTGTAACAGGAGCTGCTGGAAGGGTCAAAGGCTTGCGCTGTAATTGAATGCTGCTAATGAGGCGGGAGGAGAGGGGAGCTCAAAGTCCCTGAACTCCTGCATGCATTGAGGGGATATTTTCTTCGCCTTAGGCTGCAATCCTGTCCACACTTACCTGGGAGTAAGCCCCATTGACTTTAATGGGGCTTACTTCTGAGTAGATATGCATAGGTTTGGGCTCTAAGGCTGCAATTCTGTCCACACTTGCCTGGGAGTAAGCCCCATTGACTGTAATGGGACTTACTTCTGAGTAGACATGCATAGGATTGTGCTCTAAGGCTGCAATCCTATCCACACTTATCTGGGATTAAGCCCCATTGACTGTAATGGGACTTCTGGGTAGATATGTATAGGCTTGGGCTCCAAGGCTGTGATCCTATCCACCCTTACCTAGGAGTAAGCCCCATTGACTGTAATGGGACATACTTCTGGGTAGATATGTATAGGCTTGGGCTCTAAGGCTGTGATCCTATCCACACTTACCTGGGAGTAAGCCCCATTGACTGTAATGGGTCTTACTTCTGGGTAGATATGTATAGGCTTGGGCTCTCAATTCGCCCCAGTAGATATCGATTTAATAGCTTGCTCATGTACATAATGAGGTACCTAAATCCATGCTGCTTACATTGCAATCCTATGAATGTTTGCTCAGGAGTAACTCACACTGTGCAATGGAGCTTACTTCCAGGAAAGTGTGTATAGGATTGCAGCATTAGGCAGTTCTAACTATGCATACAAGTTCTTAGCAAAGGGATTCCTAACTCAGGCTTGAGGTCCAGCTTATCTTGTTTTAGAAATTAAACGCTGCCTGAGTGTGATGGTAAGTCTCCCCCCCCCCTTCCCCAAGAAAGTAGGTAAAACTGAGGTTGAATTCATATTTAATTTATTGATTACTGTAATCAGTAAAACACAGGTGATTCCTGTGTTGTGCAAACTCTGATTCAGCAATTAGCTTTCTATTAAACTACAAAAAAGTTGGTATGTTGATAGGATGATAGCCTGATTTGCTGAGAAACATTACACAGATGATTGCATTTTCAAAGTGAGTCTGTAATGTAATTATATGTAATGTAACTTTAAATTATAAGTAATATAGTGTTTAAACATATTTATGTTTAAACTCATAATTTATGAGTTTAAACACTCATATATTGAGTGTTTTTAGCTTTATTTTGTCATGTCTCATATTTTTCTTGAATGTCCTACTTTGCAGTTATGACATCTGGTCACCCTGACTTAGTCAAGGTTCCTAGATAAGTCAGGGCCCAATCCTATCCAAATTTCCAGCACAGGTGCAGCTGCAATGCAGCCCTGAGGTAAGGGAACAAATGTTCCCATACCTTGAGGAGGCCTCTGTAACTGCACCCCCACAACAGGAAGCAGTGCATAACCCTTTGGCACAGCAGCACCAGCACTGGAAAATTGGATAGAACTGGGCCCCCAGTGGGTTGTCATGTCACTTTGGCCTGCAGATGCTGTAGATATGATTTTTAATAAGAACCCCAGGGGTTCAGTGCTGTCCTGGGAGGGTTTTTTTTCCCCCAGATGGTCCCCCATGCCTGGTCTCTATAGCCTTGGATGATGGCAGTAGATAGAAAGTACCAAGGTTTTCCCCTGTTCAGCTGCTGGTCATGTAGAGGGGGAGCAGGAGTGGGTGTGCACAAACCACTAGGCACAACTCCTGCCTATCTCCCAACTCCTCTTCCCTGATGGGGCCCTATCTAGGAAACTGTTTTTAATAGTAGAGCTTAGCTTGGGTGGGGCATGTTCAAAGGAACAAGTGCCTTTGAGCACAGGTAGAGTGGTTTTTCCCCACCTTAATCACCTTTTATCCCACATTGGAGTTTAGGGGGAAATGCTTCAGTCAGAAACCGTAATTCCCAGCCATGCAAACACTTGTAGAAATGCTGAAGCTCCAACTATTCAGAAACTTGTTTATTTTGATTCATGTACAGTACCCCCTGCAATAAAGTGCTTTTATTTCATTCAAGGATGATGACGATGTAGCTGAACAACAGAAGGAGTGCCCTCATGTAAGAATAACTGTTACCGTCTTTCCCATTCTATACTTAACACTTGTTCACATTTTTAAAACCATGTGGATCCCATAAGGGCCCAAGTATACTTTTCAAGTATCATTGGGTAAAGCCTTGCAATGTAGGCTGTAACAGGCCTGCCTCTTGCTCCTACTGTAGTGGAAGGAGGCACCCTCTTTCAGTTGGCCTGGTTCAGCTCAGCACTTTTACTAAAGGCAGGTGGTTCCCCTTGAATTTGGAGGGAGAAACCAATTTCCCTCCTTGCCTAAACAGAGTTACTACAGCACAGGTCATTCTCTTCTTGCTTTGTTTGGGTCACAGCAGCAGTGACCGATTTTGTACATGCAACTCAGGGGAGGAGCTGCTGTTGGCCAGTGCCCTCTCCCAGAGCCCCCTGGGCAAGGTATTGCTTCACCATCTGGGTTCCCTGCACTCTCCCCCCCCCCCAATATCCAACAAAACAACAGTTTGCTAGGTATATGAAACTGATACTACACAATGAGTTAAAACTCAATAGTTTTGACATTCTCCTTACAGTAGTCTAGAACTCTTAGAAGTTTTCTCTAACATTTCAAGGTCTCTAACATTTCAAGGTCCTTCTCCCATTTTTCTTTTCTTTCAGATTTTCATCCTGAAGAGAGAGGCACACCTGGATATTCCCTCTAGAGACCAGAGGATCCCCTCTATCTTCTTTATATATTTACTTTAACCCACTAATATATTGTCATTCTACAGATTTTTTTTTTTTTAAATTTAGTGCAAAATACAGTTTCTATATTGGCACCAATAACAGAAGCACAGATGCAAAGTTTGAATGAGAGGGTTTTCTATTGGTCTTTGAAAAGTGACAGAGGCTGACAGAGGGTGATGATCTAAGGCAGGGATCTCAACTTTTTGGCCAGAGGGCTGCATGAACTATCTGGCTCAGTGCTGAGGGCCTGAAAAAAATTCAAATATAAATTTAAATAAATAAACTAGAGATGGAATTTAGATGAATGAATAAATGAATGGCTGGGCTCATTCACTCAGCCTTTCCGGCCCTCAGAACTCCGTCCAGATGCAATCAGAGCACAGCTCTGGTCACGTTCAGTTGAGTGGGCCAGAGGCTTTCAGGAGACAAGAGGCTTGCTGTGGGCCGCATCTGGCCCCCAGGCCGGAGTTTGGAAACCCCTGCTCTAAGGATCTCTGGTCACCATCTGTCTTACATCACATCTAGTACTCACAGCTACACAGCATTGCTGGGAATGCTGCATGGTCAATAGAGCCCTCTTTTAGCCATGCTAGAATTGATTATCTAGGTAACATTGCCAGTGAGAATGATCTCTGAGATGGATCTTAGCTTTCTTGTCCGACCCTCACAGCATGTGGTAACCTGAGGTTGAGGTGAAGAGTCCACCAATCAGTAGTAGTACACACACTTTGCATGCAGTAAGGCTTGGGTTAAAATCCCTGCATTTCCAGTTAAAAGAATCAGATGTAGCAGGGTTAGGAAAGACCTGAACTCTCTGAGAGCCACCTACTCATGAGGTTCATGGGCTGGCTCAGGATAAGACATGTTCATTCCTCTGGTTGTATTCCTAGCTGTCTGGGTTGCTTGTTACCCAATTAGAGCTGGTGGCAATCATCCTGTGGTAATGAGTTCCACAGATTAGGAAAGCAGTATGTGTAGAAGTACTTCCTTTGGTTTATCTCAAAAGATGCTGCCAATCATTTTTGGGGATAATGCTGAATCGTTTTCTGAGAGGAATAGTTCTTCCCTGTTCACTCTTTGCATTTTACATGAAGTAGCTAGTCTTTCTCATGCCACCCTTGCAAATCTCACTTTTTAAAAAATTAAAAGACCCATTTATTTGAAGTAGGATTCCATTCCCAGTCATTCTAGTGTATATTTTTAAGATTAGGAAAGAGGACAGGACCTGAATTTATTTTATTTTTTTGATCCCATCCAACCTCCAGGTGGCTCAGGATGATATGCAATGATCTCCTCTCTGCCTTCATGTCACCCTCTGAAATGGCTTAAGCCAGTGTTTCTCAACATTTGTCTCCACTGTACTACTTCACAGTCCACCTATTTGAAGTACCACCAGAAGTCATTGGCAATGAGAACACTGTCAGTTACTTTCAGGTTGGTAGACCAGATACGATGTGACAAACACCAGTAATATTTAAAATGTGGATGAATGGGATTTTCTTTGCCTCCTTGTACACTACTTTGATTGTCCGCTCATAAAACTGCACATTTCCAGACTGTTAGGCTGTGAGGACAGGACTGAATTGGTGTGGGCAAGCTCTGGTGAAATCTCTCTGTGTCCATGTTTTGTCTCTCCCCATGATTAGCACCAGCAGAATAAATTATGCAAAGGAACATACATTTGCTTGCTTTGTGTAATTTACCCAGGTTGCAGAATTCAGATTTTTGATACAAATGAAAAAGGAAAAAAAAAAAAAAAGCAGCATAGAAGACCTGGTAGTATCCTCCTTGCCTTATGGAATCTCCTTTCTCAACTGTACTTGAACTGCCCCTCAGAAATGCCACAATAGCTTCTATGCTGCCCAAAGGGGTTTGTGTTTTACAACTGTAACCTTTTTCATTTAATTGTTCATTGATGTCCTGTCCCCATTCAAATATGGCTGAGTTGGATTCAGAGGTACAGCTCCTTGCCCATGCACACATCAGTACTGCTGCCCTCTTAATACATTTCCCACACTCCATCCTTCTAGTCTAGAACTTGCCCCCTCAACATCCAACTTAATTACGCAAACATTGGTTGCAAACAGCAGCTCAGCAAAACATGGAATTATTTCCTGCAGCAGTCATGGAACAGTGGTTCCCCCCCTCCCCTGGTATCGCCACTGCAAAGATTCCTCCCAATGTATTTTTCAGGAACAGAAGCCTTTTCCCCACCTGGACATGTTTCCAACATTCACTCCAAGAGTAAAGCCTGAGCATTCTCAAAGAAAAAAGATTGGGGAGGTTGATATGAAGACTGAAGAATGAAGTTGCTGATCTCTTGACTAAAATATGCAACTTGTCCCTCAAAATGGCCACGGTGCCAGAAGATTGGAGGATAGCAAATGTCACACCAATCTTTAAAAAGGGAAGGAGGGGGGACCTGGAAAACTATAGGCCAGTCAGCCTAACATCTATACTGGGTAAGATGGTGAAATGCCTCATCAAAGATAGAATCTCAAAACACATAGACAAACAAGCCTGGCTGAGGGACAATCAGCATGGCTTCTGTAAGGGTAAGTCTTGCCTCATGAACCTTTTAGAATTCTTTGAAAAGGTCATGTGGATCCGGGAGAACCCGTGGACATTATATATCTGGACTTTCAGAAGGCGTTTGACACGGTCCCTCACCAAAGGCTACTGAGAAAACTCCACAGTCAGGGAATTAGAGGGCAGGTCCTCTCCTGGATTGGGAACTGATTGAAGACCAGGAGACAGAAAGTGGGTATCAATGGGCAATTTTCACAATGGAGAGAGGTGAAAAGCGGTGTGCCCCAAGGATCTGTCCTGGGACAGGTGCTTTTCAACCTCTTCATAAATGACCTGGAGACAGGGGTGAGCAGTGAGGTGGCTAAGTTTGCAGATGACACCAAACTTTTCTGAGTGGTGAAGACCAGAAGTTATTGTGAGGAGCTCCAGAAGGATTTCTCCAAACTGGCAGAATGGGCAGCAAAATGGCAGATGCGCTTCAATGTCAGTAAGTGTAAAGTCATGCACATTGGGGCAAAAAATCAAAACTTCACATACAGGCTAATGGGTTCTGAGCTGTCTGTGACAGATCAGGAGAGAGATCTTGGGGTGGTGGTGGACAGGTCAATGAAAGTGCCAACCCAATGTGCAGCAGCAGTGAGGGCACCAGGATTCAGGTCTCTTGTTATCTGGTGTGCTCCCTGGGGCTTTTGGTGGGCCGCTGTGAGATACAGGAAGCTGGACTAGACGGGCCTATGGCCTGATCCAGTGGGGCTGTTCTTATGATATGGGTGGGGTGCATGTTAAATTTCCCTCAGATGTTCAGTTAATATGTAAATCTCCAAACTTCAAATTCAGAATTCCATTTTTGAGTTTTAAGGCCAGTTTAGGGTAGACTCCAGCTTATAGGGTGTATGTGTGTGAGATAGAAGAGAGTATATGGGTAGAATGCTCTAATCTTTCTCTAATCATTTGGCTTCTCGTCACAAAATAGTCTTTAACACTCCTGACTAAACATCCTCCCTGTTGTTCCTCTTTGCCTTTCCTTCTGCCCAATTAGGTGATGGCCTAGAACAGGCGGAAGTCAAAACTGACTGAAGAGAAGACTTGCCTTTCCCATTTTAATTTCTCATGGTATTAGCCAGCGTACAAAGGTGAAACCCTGCACTTCAGGAAGCGTGACCCGGATACCAGCCCGAGACCTTTCTCTGGAACAGCCTCAAGTGAAAAGGAGGAAGCCACAGCCAGCAACAACTGGGGCTACTTCTTACTACTTATACTTCCTTTCTGCCTCCCACCCGGCCTGCTCAGCTTGTCTGAGGTGGTGGCCGATTGGGAGCGACCTCGATACAGTTTGTTATCATACTCCTGAAGTTCTCGGGGGCTCAGCAGTTCCTGACAAACGTTCCATGACCAAGAGTAGGTGGAGAAGGTCTGGTAGAAACTGGGGTTCCCTGCCTCTAATCCAATCTCGCCACCACGCAACCTTCGCCACAGCTTCAGAGACTTGTTGCGCTCCCGGAGAGCAATGGACCACCTGTAGGAGTCTGTTGCTTTCTTCACCTGAGGAGGAGAGACAGAGTCTGAAAATGGAAGGCTAAATTATCAGAGCAGCTATGAAGGGCAACAAAAAGTGCTATGCTGCTTTTTCAGACCAGAATTTAATTAATATACATAGAGCACTCAGAACTGATCAACAGATAATATACTTCTGGCAGGCACTGCGGTATTTCTTGAGCCGATAGCCAATCTCCAGCATCTCGCCTACTGCACTACCCAAACCCTCTCCTTTAATAAACCTGGCCCTTCAGACAACATTCTGGAGAAAGGACGCCCCTCCCAGAGATGATGCTGGATTAATTTCACTCAGCTGACTTCCAGGCAACATACAAATCTTTGTCTTCAAGCCAGCCCAGCTGTCTGAGTAGTGACCTCTGGACTGATTTCCAGTACTCACCACACCCCAGCTTGGCCTTGACTGCATAGGATCAAAGGAAGCTGCTTTATACTGAGTCATTCCACTGGGCCACCTAAACCAGTATTGCAAACCCTGACTGGCAGTATCCTTTCAAGGTTCCAGGTGGAGATTTTTATGTGCCATATCTGGGCATGCCTGTGATTGAAACTGGGCTGTCTACATGCAAAGGTGCTCTGCCACTGAGCATGACCGTTCCCTATGATGTCTGGCCCTCAGGCTGACTGAATCCCAAGACTTACCCCAACTATATTTTCTGCTTTTGGTTCTCAACCTTGCCTGGCTCTATCCTGCCAGGAAAACAAGTCATCCAATATCTCTCTCCCCCCCCCCCACACACACAATGAATGATGATTAATAGTAAGAATAATGTTTGTCCCTCTGGCTCAGGTGTGCCCAAACCCCAGCCCGGGGGCCACTTGTGGCCCTCGGAGGCTCCCAATCTGGCCCTGTGGGAGCCCGCAGTCTCCAATGAGCCTCTGGCCCTTCAGAGACTTGCTGGAGCCCGTGCTGGCCTGACGCAACTGTTCTCAGCAAGAGGACGACTGTTTGACCTTTCACCTGAGCTGTGGGACGAGGGTTCCCTCCACGACTTGCTGTTTCATGTTTGTGATGCAGCAGTGGCAGCAAAGGAAAGGCTGACCTTGCTTTGTGCAAGGCTTTTTATAGGCCTTGAGCTACTGCAAGACCGTCATTCATTCATATAAGTTCCATCTCTAATATATTCATTTATGTAAATTTATTCAAATTTGAAATGGTAGATTCATTCTTTTTTTTCTGGCCCCCGACACAGTGTCAGAGAGATGATGTGGCCCTCCTGCCAAAATGTTTGGACACCCCTGCTCCAGCTGCTTACTTCTTGTCGGATTTCCTTCAGGTTCTCAATAGTTAAACGCCGCTTTCCTTTTGTCAAGTCAGGTGAAAGAGTGAGCGAGGTTCTGGGATTCTTGAGGGATTTGGTCTTTCACAAAAGAAAGAAAGAATGACACAGAAGACAAATCCTTAATTCCTGGAGTTTAAGAAGACTGATAACAAAGTGGCATAAAAACAAAGTGCTCTCTTTCCTTTTTGGGGAAATTCCCATGTTAGTGCAGTGTGGTTCAGGAAAATACTCCAGAGCACAAGGACTGACATCTAGTGTGTTCTGAATTACTGTATAGCATTGATTCCCAAACTTACCCTGGTCATGGCGCCCTTAGTCTCACAGGAATTCTTTCCTGGCTCCCTGTCATGGTGGTGCCATGTTGTGGGAGGACAAGATGGCCACCAGTATTTCCTTGAAATTATGTGAGATTTCATGTGATCTCGGACCATCTAAGATGACAGCACCCAGAAGAGCCAGTGCCCTTGTGAGTTTGCTGCAGTGTCCTGGGGCGCAGTTTGGGAACCACTATATAGTAAAGCTACGGCCCAAACCTATGCAAGTTTGCTCAGAAACAAATCCCATTGTGTTCATTGGGACTTACTGCCAGGAAAGCATATAGGTTGCAACCATAGTGGACTACACTTCTCTCACTTGAAAAGAGTAGACATTTTCAGCCAAGCATGGCTGCATACAATACAGATCTAAATGAGATTTGTGGGGTAGGGGAAGAAGTCCTCACATATTGCTTTATTGCTACATGGGGAAAAAATGCTGGGGCTCAGGTCTGTCTGAAAAGAGGTCCTCTGACTCAGATAGCCTCCGACTTGAAAATTTCACCCTGTACCTGATGGTGTGGGGACTCTCTGTGTTTAGTTACACACTGTTGCCGGCTGACCACCACTTTGTCAGGCTGATTCCTGCCCATTGATCAGTTGTCATTTCAGCAATGGAAACTAATGACAAGAGATGTTCTCCTGTTTCCATCAGGATTTCAGGCAGGGACACTCTTCGGAGAGTGGAACGGGAAGGATTACTGTTTTTATGATATGTTTTTATCCGCTTTTAAATTATGTTTTTGTTTTAATCTTGGTTTGTAAGCCGCCTTGAGTCCCTTTGGGGAGAAAGGCGGGGTAAAAATAAATAACAATAACAACAATAACAATACTAATAATAGAGAAACGATTCAATTCAGTGTTTCCAACTGAGAAAACATGAGATTTTGAAATGGCTGAAGGTGAAGCATCTTTGGGATGCGCTTGTTCTTTCTGGGGACCTGATACAGGATTGGTGGCTGTACTGTTTGCTTCCATGATGCTCTGCTTGCATATCTGTACATAAATCAAGCATTATACCAATGCCATAAGTTTCTATGCTCTCTCTTATTGGAAGAAAATGCAAGCTGGTAGCACTTCTGTTGGAATGTTTCATTGCTCAGAAGTGCTCAGAAGTTTTGTTTTTTTTAATACCATATACATAACATTAAAGGGTTACATTCCGGCATTGCAAACAAAGGCTATTTCTGAGCCCATCACAAAGTCCTATATCCTCACCTCCTGCAGCCACCTTTTCTTTTGGAAGAAATGGTCCTCAAAAGATGAGACCGGTTCCATCCTCCTCTGCTTCTCCAGCTTGGGGATGTCCTTCTTTGGTTTCCCCTGCATCTGGCAATCTTGGTTGGGGATCAAGGGGAAAATGGGCGTCTTGGAATATGGACTATCTGAAGGGGGAATCGATGCTAACAAAAAGGGACGGGGGGGGGGGAGAAGCAATCAAGCGTCAGAATTTCCCCTGACAAGTTTCATTGCTGAGTCTCAGCCTTCAAATCATCAGGACAAGTTGCTTATACCCTCCTGCCCTTTAGCACTACTGAGGCATTGCTTTGCCACAGTTAGCTGGAAGCAGAATTAAAAGAGGGATTCCACATAGCATTTAGTATTTACCATAGGGTTATGTTGTCCTGGATTGGCCTTCTGTATAGCCAAAATCCTTCCATAAGGATTACTGCTACTTCCTCCCTTCTGGTCTTCTTTTGGTTTATCTTAGCATCCTCATCTCTACCCAGGACTCTGCTGCTACATCCATTCATCTCGCACAGGTTAGAGTACATCACAGCCCTTCTGAAATGCTTCTTTTTGTTACATTCAAAGCCCTCCATGGCCTTGCCCTGTTTACTTCTCATATCTCACTACCCTCCTGCCTGTGACCTTTGCTCACCTAACTCAGGGCCCAATTCTGTCCAACTTTCCAGTGCTGTTGCAGCTACGCCAACAGGGCATGTACTGCATCATGCAGTAGGAGGGCAGTCATGGAGGCCTCCTCAAGGTAGGGAAATGTTTGTTCCCTTACCTGAGGGCTACATCAGTGCTAGAAAGTTAGTTAGGATTGAACCCTCAGTCGTTTAAAGGTTTCCCACTCCCTTGAATGACTGTCCTGTTGAAGCTACATTCACATGTCTTGTACATTGCATTTGGTTTGGACCTGAGTCTGCAGTATGCTCTTAAATGCTCCTCTCCCATGAGTATCTCAAGTCAAAGCGGCTTCTCATACTATCCCCCCCTCCAGCTCTTTCCCAAAAAGATCATCACTGCTGCCCAGCTGCACTCCCCTTAGGTAAATAGCAATCCTAGTATCTGTGTTTGAGCATTGAAAGAGTTTAATTGCAAGAAGTGTCACATATAAGACCTTGGAGAGCACCACCTTGGGTGGTTATCTTCCACTGGAATTAGTTCTGTTTGTAGAAGGAGGAAGTTGGGTTGTGGTTCCTAGGCAAATGCAAAGTGTGTTTCCACACCTCCTCTCTTGATCGAACAAGAGAGCTGTTGCAGCACAGGCTGCTTCTAACTGTGGCAGCTGAAAGCAGGTGGGGTGGGGTGGAAGGCTAAACATCCTCATGACCATAGCTGCAATCTGAAGGCAAGCCAATTCAAACAGATTTTTCAGGGTTGGCTGTAGCTATCAGCCAGTGTATTCTGTGACACACAGAACATATCAGTGTATTCTGTGATACAGAATTCACTAATCCTTAGGCAAAAGGGAGAGGTGTGCCAAGTAAGAGAATAAAGCAGTTTTCTTCCTTGGGAAGAAAAGGCAAAGTAGCATTGGTCTTGGAAAAGGAAGGGGATGTACACCTGGGCAGTCTCCAGCAAGAACTCATGCCAGCTATAATCCGAATGGGATAAGTGTGCACATGCTAATCAGGGTCAATTTCAGGGGCCTTCAGCAAACTGCCTTCCATGGGTCTCCCATGAGTGGAGAGTTCTGCCACTGTCACATGAAAGCTTCAGGCAAGATGAGCTCAGGGATCAGCAGCGGGCCTTTCTGAAGGCCTCGGTCTCTCAGTAGCTGCTCCATGATGCTAACCCCTATGCCAGTCCTGATGTAGATGAATACTAGAGGATGCCTCTGTCATTGTTTGTGGCTTCCTGAGAGTCTCACCAAGTTACTAGTACTCATAGTTAGTTTGAGCCCTTTTTTGCCAAAGACTCTATAACCAGAGCAATAGATGCATTGGTCAGCACAGTGCCTTAGGTTCCAACTTTTCTCCTTCTAGCCCCACACCTCCCCATTCTCATTCTCTCTCAACCTATTCTTATGCACATCACTAATTCCACACCAAAAATGCAAAATTATGTAAACACAGCATAATACAAACATCTACTAATTGTACAGCCCAATGGAAGGTGCTGAATTTCTATTTACTTAGCTAGAATTAAAAAAAACACAAAAACAAACCAATCACACATTTTTGGCCCTGCACATAATGCAACCTTGTTTTCAGAGGCTGGTTTCATCAGCCACACACAGATAGTTTTCTTACCTTGGAGCTGACGCACATAGGACTCCAGTTCTTTGTCCTTCATGACCCCAATGCGGGCAGCACCCGCAAAGGCAGACATGATTGAAGCGGATCTGGCTTTTTTCAGAGCTCCATGCTTCTTGCGGCTCCCTTGCTTGCAGCTATCTGATCGCCAGGCTCTCTTGCCAGTAGATTCCAAGAACTTATGCCGGTAGTAGCTAGAGACAAGCAGGGGGAACCAAGACAAGAGGCCACATATTAATGTTATGAAAAACAGGGAAATCCTCTCTGCACTTCTAAGTGTCCCACTTCCCCAAAATTAAACTGAAGATGTGGAGAAAGGGATATGATTGTTTCAAGAAAAGGTGGTGGATCGGAATAAGTTTAGGTTTATTATTTTTCAAATGGGGCTTATATTACTGCGTGGAAACAAACTACGAATAAACATTCTCTTTCTATCACTGTTCCCTGCAAGCCTTTCCCCTATAAGAAAAAGGTGCAAGAAAAACAGAGTGCTACAAAACCAGCAGTTTATCAGTTATGGATAGTGATGTTTGTTAAGATGTTTGGGTAAGATAAGATTATAGCCTCAGAAGGCCAACGTCTGAGTAAAATAACACCATTTTCAAACACCTAAGGTTATGGATTAGACTAGAATAGATCAACCTAATCCAGGAAAACTGATATGCACTTTGGCAAACTTTATGAGTAGACAGATTGTCAAGCTACTGAAGGAATAAAATGTAACCAGATTTTTTTAAAAAAAAAATTTTGTTTTTCTCTGTGGCTGCCCCTGAGAGTTTGGCAGTTCAGAAGTAAGTTATTCCTTCCTGCGCTGTATCCAGTGCAGGATAGGAGGTGGCTGCTGCACAATTTAGAATAAAGGGATTTATTTCACGTAGCATGACAGCCACCTCAATGGGGCTACTCGGATCTGCACCAGCAAAATCACTGGCACAGATCAGAGCAGCCTCGTGTAATACCAGACTGCTCGGGAGGGGGTTTAAGATACAGCCTAGGTCACCCAGGCCAGTCTCACCCACCCTGGGCCTGGCCCACCCACCGGTCCACCCTTCCCCCAACCGAAACACCCCCATTCCACCCTCCCCAGCTTCCCATGCTAGCCTCCCTAGGCCGGCATGAACTCACCTGTTGCCAGCCAGGATCTGGTATGAGAGGCTGGTATGCATCCTTGCACCAGGCCTCCCCAGCTCAGGAAGAGGCACAAATGTGCCTTATGGTACATTTGCAATACTCCTGGGCTGGCACAAGGGATTTGTGCCAACCAATCAAGCATTTGGATTGCACTCTAAAGCAACTGTCCAGATTTTAAATTGTAATTGTTTAGCAGAAGAGGGACCAACTTATTCCAGTTGAAGCCATGGCTTTATTGTCCAAGGGTTCAAGAAGCAGACTGAAGTGTATGTGTGCTGGGGGTTCATGCTTCTACAGGATATCAAGGCATTGATCCCAGCTGTATGTCTAATTTCTTTTACAGCATCAACAATGTACGGGTGCAACCTATTTATCCACTGATTTTTTATCTCCAGATTTGTCTCAACACAAATGGGGTGGGAGCAAACTGAAAGTCAAACACACCTTTGCCTCTTTTGCCCTGCACTAGCATCTCAATCCATTTCAAGGCAGCCCAAAACACTGCAAAAAGGTTCCTCCTCCAACAGGCAGGGAAATAGCCCTGGAGCCATGGAAGAGGTTCCCCTTGCAAAGGAGACTCCTGGAGCCCCTGAGCCAGCAAAGAGGCTGAAGAAGGGAAGGGGGGGCAGAAAGCCTCTGTAGCCAGAACACGTGCAGCAAGGTGGAGCTCTCCCCCCCTCTCTCTCACTCACACACACACACAGGGGCAGGTGCGGTAGTAACAGGGGATTGCTTTAAAAAACCCAGGGAGTGTTTGCTGAATTCTCCCCACTTCAGATGGTGCAGGCTCTCTGTGCTCCAGTTCATGCAAACAAAACAGCCCAGCAAGCAAGTCTTCCCAGCAAGCAAAGCATGAGATTTAGGCTACAATCTGATCTACACTTTCTACTAGACTAGAATGAGACTCACTTCTGAGTAGGCAAGCATAGGACTGGGCTCTCAAGCTACAATCCAATCCACACTTTCCTGGGAGTAAGCCCCATTGACTACAATGGGGCTTACTTCTGAGTAGAAATGCATAGGACTGGACTCTTAAAAGCTCAGCATCCCACCTTTGAAAGAAGCGGGGACAGCTGGCAACGGGGAGGGCTGAGTACAGAGCGGAGGAGGGGGAGGCGATTGAGTACAGCTGCCTTAGTTTCCTTCCAGCCCCAAGTGTCAGGCTGCAGCATATTTGCTTAACTCTATGCTATTTAGCACAATGCATTTTTTCTTAATTTGTTTTTCTTTCCAGGTCATGGAATGGAACTCACGCACATAAATCGGCTCCACCTGTACTGGTACTTCACAAAATAATGCAAGCAAAGGTAGATCTGTGCCTTCTCCCAGGATCTAAATTCAAGTGACGAGTTCAATTAATGATAATTAAGCAACTTTGCTAAAACTGAGTAGCTTCTTTTCCTTTCTCACAGACCTTGCTGTAGATCCTGGTGGGTATGCATGCATACATACGTGGCCTTGAGGAAACTCCTGTTTCTCACCTTACAATAGTCTCAGTGGCTCTCTTTGACAACAAGCACGACTCCACCAGTTTTGACAAGAGCTCAAAGAACAAGATTCCCCGGGCATCAACAGTGTCCATGTCACTTTTCTTGGGAGCTGAAGGAAACAAGGAATGCAGAGGGATTGGAGTAGCCCCATACCTCTTTCCCCGTCAAGCTGTGCCTAGAGATTGTCAACGTGAGGGAGAAGGGAGAGCTAAGTTGCGCAGGGTTGTGTGTCTTCTGGTGGCTATGAGGTGGAGCGACAAACAAGGAGCCTCTAACTCAGTTCAAATCTCTATCGTGGGTTTGCTAGATGATCTTAAGCAATCACCATCACTCAGCCTCAGCCCCCCCCCCCAATGCCCCATAATGGGAAAGATTATTATCTTACCTATTATCCAAGATCATGGTTAGGAGAACAACCAAGGTAGGAGAGATAAGAAACCAAAACTCTTTAACAAACAACATTCTTTCTGCTACTTAACACACCCCATGATTCGGCCTTTGAGGATATGCCATTTTCCTTGCTCCCATCGTAATGATGGGAAATGTGAAGTTTCCCCATTCTATTAGTTGAGGTGGGAGAAAACAGTTTTGTTTTTTTGTGGATTTTGGTGTTTTCCAGAAGTCCAGAAAGCAGTGTTATATCTTTTTTATTCAAAATTTACATTACAATCGCTTTAAAAGTGTACTAGCAGGGCCTCCCTACTCAACATGATGAGCGGCAGTGGTGAGGCACCCAGTAGCAACATCACCGACAACTGCTTCCAGGGGAGAATTTCAAAGTAGGTGATCTATCCCAATCTGAGGCCTTCTCAGCTATCAGATACCAACCGTGGCTAAATTTTTGTGCTAGGGGGCCTGTCAAGACCAGACTACACAGTATGCTAAGTGGGAGCTTAGTGTGGGTATTCTTTTTTCTTCTTTTACAGTAGCAGCTGTGAGCAGTGGGTGGGGTGGAGTCCAGATCAGGACTGTCATGGGAGGAAAAAGGTTAAAGACCCTCCATGCTATGGGTCCCAATCCAGACCAAGGCTGCCATTTTGAGAAAAACAACATGTCGGTTTTCAGCACATGGAAAAAATATCATGCAGTTTGGTCCTTACTTTTGACATGGGGCTGTTTCCGTGTGATACTAAATGAAGACTGCAATTAAGTCCCAGTCTAGTTAGTCTGCCACTGGACTCTTTTTATAAGTCCTGCTCTCCCCGCCACAGTACAGTGTTTCTCAGATTTTTGTTTCCTGTGCCATAGTATGATTCTGGGTTAACACTGGCCAAGGCCCTCTTCCCTTGGACACTCATGATGTTGCTTCTGGGATTTCTAGGGTGCCAACCCTCCAGAAATGGCCTGGCTCCTCCAGGAATCAGCATCAGTCTCGGGGTGACTACTGAAAACTAGCTTAGAGATTTCAACAAGGCCTCCTTGGCTAAATGACATTATATCACACTGAAACACAAAATCTCCAAGATAGCTGTAAGTCAGAGTTGGCAATACAATTCCATCCTCTGCCCCCAACCCCCACTCATCAGCTGGAGTGATAAATCAGGGAATCCTGGGGGTTTCTTACTCCTTTCTATTGGATGACATCATTCACTGCCCATACATTTTCAGTGGAGGGAAGAATCTATTCTGAATGACATATAGCAATAGAGGCATCCACTGTGGCCATCTAAATGTTCAAGGCATACTTTGCCCAGAACTTTGGACCCAGCACTTCCTGCTGTGGCTTGGTTGTGAGTTTTTTTGCCTATGTACATAATAGACATGCTGCAGCTACTGCAGGCATCTTCCACAGGGACACTGAGATCTTGTAAGTGCAGCATTCTAGAAAGCAGGAGAAAAGTAATCTGCCCCACTGATTACTAAGACAGGGTTTATTGTAAAGTTGTTATTGTTTTCTGAATTGTTTTTAATATTTACATTTTATTTTTCCTGTGTGTTGCTTTGAGTGCATCTTGTTGTACAAAAGTAGGTTAGTCAAGAAATAATAATAATAATACTACACAATACACTAGATATAACTATAGTTGACAAAAAGAAAAATCAAGTTTGGCTCATTGATATTGCAATTCCAGGTGACCGCAGAATTGAAGATAAAGAACATGAGAAGATCACAAGATATCAAGACCTGAGAGTAAAATTTGGGAGTCTCTGGGAGAAGGTCAATATTGTGCCAATTGCCATTGGAGCCCTTGGAGCAGTGCCTAGAAGTCTAAAGAAACATCTTGACATTCTTGGCCTTCAGCTCAGCTACAGAAAACAATGTGGCTTTGATCAGCAAGAACCCTATGATGATATCACTGTGATTCCCAGGATCTTGACTATATCCCAAATTGCAGACTACAACTAGCCCAGCATAGTGGCTGTGATGAGGTAGTTAAAAAGATAATAAAAAACTACTACTACTACTACTACTACTACTACTACTACTACTACTAGTAGTAGTAGTAGTAGTAGTAGTATAAGACCCAGGATGGTATTGTAATTAGAGTGTTTAACGTAGACCAGAACCAACCTGGGCTTAAGTGCCCATACAGCCATGAAACTCCCTGGGTGACCCTGGACCAATCACACTCTCCCAAATAAATCTACGTTACAGGATTGTTGTGAGGATACAATGAGGGAGCGGAGTTATGTACATAGCCCCGGGTTATTTGGAGGAAGGGCAGGATATAAATGTGCAAAATAAATACATTCTATGATCATAATAATCTTTCATCTTACCGACAGCCTGATCAAAACGCTTGCTGTCTGTGACAATGTTAAGGAAATCTGTGAAGCTCACTTTTCCATCTCCTGCAAGACAAATCCCCACAACCAAGAAGCTGATGAGCCAAGGTGAGGAGGTCATGCCCTGCAAGGCCTCATTCCTAATATGACTAGACAATCCTGCCCCCCATTGAGACACCAATGCATCCACTTGCATGCTGTAGGCAAGAGCTCAATGCTGCAGTTCTGCCCCTCCTATTTGCATCATTATTCCTCCTGCTCTCTTGGCAAACACTGCTAAGAAAGGAGGGGGCACCATACTGGACTGCCTATTTTAAGTTGCCACAGCTCTTTGGGAAAAAGGAGTCATGCCCTTTGAAATGGCACTTTCACCGAGAGTAATGAATCCCATGAACATCTGATGTAGCCCTATTAAATCCTGAAGTTTTAGAAACACAGAAGAGGGTACAAGGCATTACATTTGACAAGTGAATATACTCATAAAATTATTTCTATAGTATCACAAATGTACATTCACAGGCAAAGCAGAACCCAGGCAGGATCCCTCCCTCAAAGGAGCTGATTACAGTCTAAAACTGACAATGGGGATGACAAAAGAGGAGAGGGGAAATATAGGAAGGAGTGAACATGAGTCTTACATTTTAATTGTCATCAAAGGCATCAGCAAAGTTAAATGTTTTACTTTAGTTGAGCTGTCCCCAAGACCAAAGTTATGAATGCTAATTTTTTAAGAAGCTGGGTGAATTTTAGCTTGTTTGTGCAAAATTTCAGTTCAGTTAACAGGGATGTTTTGGATCCTGGAAGGCTGCAGCCTGCCAGGGTGAAAGAGAAGGCACTCACCATCTGTGTCCGCATACACCAACTCATCAATAGCTTCGTCCTCATTTAAGCTGATTCCCAAGTTATAGGCTGTGGTCTCTAGGGCTGGAAGGTCAATGTAGTCGTCCAGGTCTTTGCTGAAGAGGTCATATGCATTGCGGAATGCTGTATGGAGATGGGGGGGGGTGAGAGAAGGAGAAGGACTGGTATTAATTTAATTTATTACAATTGTTCTGCCAAGAACTCAGAACAGTGTTTGTGGTCAACCCCTCCCCTTAACTTCACAACGCCCCTGTGAGCAGAGCTGGCCTGTCCATGAGGCAGACTGAAGTGGTCACCAGTGGCATAGCTACTAGGAGGGTGACATGGTAAGTACAGCAGGTGCTGCAAGTACACTGTGTAAGTGGCCTCCCCCACTCCATTCCAGGCAGTGATGGCAATGTGCAGGAGAGCCCGAGTGTTGCCGTTGCTGCCCACAATGGCTCCAATGGAGAAAGGGGCCGCTTACACAGTGTCCTGTGGCACCTGTGGTACTTACTGTGCAGCCCCCTCCCCCATAGTTATGTCACTGGCGGTCACTTCATGCAGCAGACTGGTAGGGGCACCCACCTCTGTCTACCACTAGCCTCCATTGCTGCTGCTCCTCCTCGTCCTCCCTGGATTGTAAAAGGAAGAAGAGATAGAGTGGAAAAGAAAGTGTGGATGAGAGCGATTCTCCTTTGCACTTCTGCTCCACTCCCCTTTCTTTTCCTCACCAGATTGGGGAAGGGGCAGCATTTGGCATGCTGTGTCAGGCACCAGAAAGTCTTGGGCTGGCCTTGCCTGTGAGGTAAGCCGAAAGGGAATGACTGACCCAAGATCACTCAGTAAACTGTGGTTGATTCAAATGTGAATCTCCCTGGTTAATGTCTACCATGCTGATCACTACACAAAAGTGTACCGACCCTTGCAATAGAGACTGTATTTAAAGCTAGACACTTTCAGGAATTAAGTTTGATTTGTAGTCTTCCCAATTCCATCTGCTGGGCATTACTGGTTACTATACGTAATTTGACCAAACTTTTGCTTTGTGCTCATCCAGCGAGGTTCAGGCATTTTGCATTATCCTGCTTGTAATTTTTCCACCTCTATTTCCACTCCCACTTTTGTTTAATTCCTTTTTTTTTTACTTTTAAACTTTTGAAATTAACCACATTTTGACTCTTTGATTGTTTTATCCATGTTCACAAGTAATTCAGTGGGTTGTCATGTCTGATTGCCCTGCAGACACTATTGTGGATTTGGTTTTTAATTAGGCCCCCCTGGAGTTCAACTCCTTGGGGTTTTTATAAGACCCCCAAGGAAGATTTTTTCCCCAGATGCTGCCCCCCCTGCCTGCTCTCTATTGTCACATAGGATTGGGCCATAAAGTAATGTATAACAAGTTTCAAAATAGGAATAAGTACTAGGAGATGAAAGCACTCTAAGGAAGGAATATACAGTTTATTTAGTGGGGTGTAACTATGGGGTGTGGCTATGGAGGGCATCATGATAAGTTCCAGCACTTCAAAATCGACCCCTATGCCACTGTTTGTGGGAGAAGGCGTAGCAGACGTTATTTAAATTCAATCCAGTTTAGATTCATAGTATATATGCAGGGACAGATACGGGACAATCTACAGTGGCTTTCAGACATATCAGTAGGCTGTTTCCGGGGCTGTAAAACAACCAAACAGGGACATGGTTTGCCAGCGGCAATATTACCTTCTAGTTGTGACTGGTTTAGACTCCTTGCTGCTTTAAATTTGGTCTTCTCTGCGGAAGCCTCTGAAGACAAAAGCCTATCAAAAGTCAAAGCACAATGACAAGGTTGATTGAGTAGCAGGTATTGGCCTTTTTTGCAGGCTGTTTAGTCACAGGTAGAGATTAATTAAGGTTGGGAAGGAATGGAAACCTCCAAGGAAACCTCCAAGGAGCCTGGATCTGGATTCATACCCCTGATACACACTCATATTATCTTTGACATTATTAGCCTATACAGTGGTTCTCAAACTCTCTGGTAGAGTTTAAGAACCAGCAAGTCCTTGCATGGGTGGAAGGAAGGCAGCTGGGCCACACTTATACTCACCTCCGCCTGCAGCAGCCTCCCAGGGGGTCGGAGGAGCCCAGCGCCAGCCTCAGCAAGGCTCTCCGTGCAGTGCAGACCACTGCAGAACATGATTGCAACCACTTCCTGTTTCTTGATCACAAAACTGGAAATGGTCGCGATCACATTCTTAAGGGGTCTGCGCTGCGTGGAGACTCTTGCTGAGGCTGGTGCCAGGCTCCTCCAACCCCCAGGAGGCTTCTGCAGCCGGGGATGAGTGGAAGCATGCCCCTGCACCTTGATCAGAGGCGCGATCCAGGGGATCAAGTCTCTGCCTTCCCCCTGTCTCTGCCCCTTAAGGGGGCAGAGCCCAGGGCTCTTAGGGTGGGGCATCACGACACCCCAGTTTGAGAACCACTGGCCTATGAGCTGGCTCAAGTAGGAGTTTCTAATGTGGCTAAGTGGGGGAGTTACAGGTTGCTGGAAATGGGAAGCTGCATCAAGTTCTAATGAGTTCTGTGATCTATCAACCTTTCCTACTGGTGGTGAATACTACAGGTCCAGCCTTGTTATACACAGATTTATTACATATGGATTTGACTCAACACAAATGGCCGCTGCAAATGAGAAGGAACGTGCTGATCCCTGGAGAAGGGGAAAAATGCATCCCTTTAAAATCAGTTTAAAAAACTGAACAGTCCTTTAACAAAAGCCTCGTTAATGAGAGAGGGGGGGCAGCTGGCTGACAATCCATCAATCCTTCTCTCTCCAGGCGACCCCTCCCTTCCCCCTGAGCATATGGAAGAAAGGTGATCACTTTGCATTGGTGAAGGGAGGGACCGAGTGAAGTGCCATTCTAAGTATGAAGGATGACTGATTGATGGATTTTCTTCTTAATGACTCTTATCTTACATCGCAAAGGTCATCAAGGCTGTTTTTAAATCACAGGAGCAAAGAAACTTGGTTTTTAAATTGATTTGCTATAGTGCGTTTTTGGCCATTCATGCTGTGCTTGGAACGGAACCCACGTGAATAATGAGGCTCAACCTGTATTTGCTAAAGACAGGTTATCCTATGATATAGGCTGATTATCATAGGATAATTTCGGTTTATTGATTTTATCCTAGTCCTACTAAGACTGAGCTGGGAAAATGCCAAGCTTTTTCAGACATGTGGTTTTATGCATTAGCCAGAATGGAGAAATAATATATTCTCTACATTCAACAGCCCTACTCACTTGCTTATTGATTGGAGAGGATGCTTCTCTGTCACCTTGGGCAACTTCAGCATCGTTGCATCTGACATTTGACTCAGATGTTTTCCTGTGGAAAAAGAAGAATAGGGAAGACTGATGGTGGGCAGTGACATTCCCATCCCGATCCACTCACTGATGCTTACTGCCTCAAGCCCAAAGGCTGCTTCTGACGTAGTGCTAAAAGGAAGAATCAGCTTCTGCATGTTCCAAAAGGTGAGTGACAAGTTGTTTCCTTCTCACCTGAAGAAGCTGGCATCCTAGATGTAAACCCCAGAGCACAATGCAGCTGCGAACCTCCAGTTTTCCCCCATCTGCTGCCTTTTCCTTGGTCACTCCTGACTTCCTGTTCCTTGTTCTTCCCCCCAAATTTGAGAAAGACAGGGGTGACACTGCACCATGAGTGATGGTGGACTCTTGGGTACCTGGGGGTGTGTGTCAAACACCGCTATCCATCTGCCCCCTTTGCACGCCACCACTTCCCCTGCTTCGCTGCTCACCACCACCTAGCCCAGCAGCAGCAGAATCACTCACTTCTCCATCTTCTTGGTGCACAGTTTCAGAAAAGAGAGGGGAATAGGGTAGGAAAAAGAAGTAGGGGAGGAGAGAGCAATAGGCCAGAGCATTGGGCAGAGGAAGAGGAGAAGGAGGAGAAGTTTTTCACTCTATCACTGAACCATGAGGTGATGGTGGGCCGTGGAGCAGGGGAAGCAGCAGTGAGCATGGGCTCCTATCCCTTCACCAACTGATAAGCTGGTGCTTGAAGTGACTGCCTCAATAGCCATTATGAGGCTGGCAACACACTTAGAGGATGCAAAAGAAACAATGCCTAAAAGGTTTTGTCTGCATACCAGGTCCTTACGCCACGACAGTTGATGCTTCAACTCTCTCTGAACTAATCTGTAGCTCAACTAGTCTGCAGGCCTTAGAACCTGTAAAAAATCCCTTTGAGGTCAGGACATTGTGACATGTCACTCCTAGTGTACCCTAGGCAACTAGTAAACCCTGGCAATAAGTGGGAATGTCAAGAGGAGTAGACCTGTAGCCAAAAGTGGGTCTAAGGGCCAGTGAGGTTAGCCTTGGAATTCATTCAGCTTATAGAACTGATTGATTGTTACAAGATACAGTGATGGCCCAGCTATGAGGCTGACAGAAGTGGCCACTTTGAGCAGAAGTCTGAAGGGGGTGGTGAACCGACAGGGGTGCCCCACACCCTGAATCTGCCCATTGCTCTTCTCTGGACCATCACCCACACTAGCCACTTCAACTGGTACCAAGAGCCAGCAATCGGAGCGATGGGCCAACAACTGGGTACAAGGCATCAGTAACCTAGCTCTTCCTCTAGCGCCACTGCCAAAAGCAATCATGGCAGCACTTCAGGGAGGAAGCAGCAGGGCTGGCTTTCATGAGTGATCCAAACAGGATTGCTCAACGTTCCTTCTTGCTAACTCAGCAAGGAGGCCAGATGAGTGCGAAGGAAGCAAAACATCAAAATGGGTTGAGTACCAAAACACTGACAAGCTGAAATGCAAAATGCGTATTTGCTTCCTGGATTCATATCAGGAATACTACTTTTTTTTAATGTTTTCCCATATAAAGAAAAATCTCAGGGCAAGCAGAAAAGCAGCACGCCATAAAAGTTCTACCCCAGTTTTCTTATGCTTTCTACTTACAAGGATTTTTTTAAAACATAGGTGAGCATTCAAACATATGATCATTCACCTACATTCTGAAATCCTACAGCAGCTATTTTCAGCCTTTTTAATCTCACAGCACACTGACAAGGCGCTAAAATTGTCAAGGCACACCATTGGTTTTTTGACAATTCACAAGGCATACTGTGCTGCTGGTGGAGGCTCACACCCTCCATGCAGCAATGGTGCAGGACATGTGTCTTTCCCAGTTACAAAGTTGTGATATCTTCTCAGTCCACTCCCCCACCTCCATTTTCATCTTAAAAACGTAAAACTCACCCTGTCTGCTGTAGAGCTGTAGGATAACATTGCAAGCCTTGATGAAGTCTCTCAAATTCACTGTGTCATCCGCTGCATGGTGAAAAGAGCAGCTGTGTGAGAAAGGCCAGGGTGGATGCCTGAAAGTCTCTTACAAAGAAAGTGGGGGAAACAGGGCAACCTGATGTAACATCACTGCAGATGAAGCTCCGAGCTGCTTGGAGAGGGGTGGGAAAGTCCCTCGTGAAGAGTTTCATTGCTGTTAAGCAACATATTAACCATCTGGATTCTGATCCCATCGAACATGGTCCAACAAACCACCAGAGCAGTTGAACAACATCAACAACAACCAGCCCCCCAAAATGCTAAAGGTACCTTTAAGACCTTAAAGTGATTTTCAGCCTTTTTCATCTCATGGCACACGGACAAGGCGCTAAAATTGTCAAGGTACATCACGTATTTTTTCACAGTTGACAAGGCACACCACGCTGCTGGTGGGGAACTCACATGCCTCAATGGCCCTACTAATATATGACCTTTACCCAAACTCCTGCGGCACACCTGCAGACCATTCACAGCACACCAATGTGTCGCGGCACAGCGGTTGAAAATCACTGCTTTAAGACAACCTTCTGTTCAGAGAGCAGGGATGGAGACTGGGAGGCCCTACAGATGTTTAAACCATGCCCATGATTTAAAGGCTGGATCATCCTGTTGTGATGAGGCAGGTCTCGGGAGGCAAGAATCCAAACTCCCAGACACATAGTCCAGCCAAGAACATGAGACCACAGAACCATATTTACCATTTAACGGTGTCCTGCTGAGCACATCCTCAAGTTCCTCCTGGGTTAAGTAGATCCCCATAGCAGACAGGATAGAGTCCAGGTTACTGACATCTACCCTTTTGTCTTTAAAAGAAGGAAAAAAAAGTTGAGTAGCCATGGATTGCAAAGCAATGAGTAGTAGCTATATTTATGGCCAATTCTATGAAGTCTTACTTTGAAGTAAGCCCCATTGAACTCCCAAATATATGTGCATAATAAAGCAGCCTGGAATTGGTTTTGCCAGTTTCCTTCTGCAAGAGGGAGATATCCACTCTCAAACATTATCAATTCTTCTTCCTGTATATACCACGTCCTCATTTAAAGCCATTCAACATGGTTTCATTTTAAAGTCGGCCAGCAGTTCTCAATTTTCTGTCGTGCATGCACATTGCAGGGATACTAGAAGCTACATCTGAATCATGCCAGGCCTACCGGGCAGGTGCAAGGCATTCTGGGGCTTGACAATGCTTTGCGACATGATAGGAAAGCATTCAGCAAGCCCTCCCCTTGAGAGAGAGTTATTTAGTCCACTTACAGTAAAATTGGTTTTGTTATAAGTTGTTTCACTTAAAGCTGAAGTTTCCAAGAACCCACTGACAACTTTAAATGAGGACATGTTGTACAATCCTTTCTCTACTTCCATTTTTCCTAACTAATGCTGGTTAAATAAAATGGAGGTGCATGGTACGTTTCGGGTTGCTTTTCATTCTACCTTTCTCAGCTTCCTTGAAGTGCCTGCAGCCCTCATGGGGCCTGCCAATAGAGAATTGTATCATTCCTTTGCCCATTCCTTTGCCCATCTTTGAGTTTTTCTTTCATACCTGTGGCTTCCAGTGAGAGAAGACACTTTTGTTCTCCTCCAGTTTCCTCTCCAGTTCCCACAGCAAGTGGCAACAATGAATTGTGCAAAAAAAAAAAAAAAAAAAAAAAGACACAATGCAAGAGGGAGGGTGGGAGATATCTGGCATAGATGGCAGAATAACCTGAGGCCAGGCTGGACACAGTGGCCACAGTTCTGCATGTTGAAACACCCTGAACTGCCACTGTCACCTCCAGTATAGCCCTAAGTCTCTGCCTGGGTTACAGAGCCCCTAGTTTCAGCCCAGCAGTTAACTTCATCTTTTTCTCCTTAAAGGTTTAAACGCACCTTGAATGCTGGGGAGGTCATGGAGAGCCCACATGAAGTCCTTGAAATTCACTGTTCCATCTTCTGCAAAGCAAAAAAGAGCAGCTTGGATAAGAAAGTTACTTTTGCTCTGATGAATTCCCACCGCTCCAAAATGGTATCTCTTCACCCCCCCCTTCCAGTATTTCCTTAGAAGAGCTTTATCTCATTGTTGATGACCCATTTCAAGATGCTTTGCCCCTCTCCTCACCTGGAAATTTGCTGCCCCTTTTAAATACTAGTTCAGCAGTTCTGCCCCATAACACAAACCCCTGACATCAGACTTGGCTGCAAGCTTTCATCCTGATAAATTATGAACAGTGCAATGGGGCTGGTAGGCAGAGGCTGTTGGTGTTTGAAAGGCAAGATCATTCTACAGAAAGCCTTGGAGATGAAGGTTCAGCAATGGTATTTGGAAAACAAGAGATCAGTCTTCCCAGGCACATGAGGTAGGAGTGGAGTCTGGACACACACTCACTATTAAGGACTGTTAACTTGAGGGCTTCCTGCAGCTCTGCTGAGGTTAAATAGAGCCCCATGCCAGCCAGAACAAAGTCCAGAACGTTGACATCCACCTTTTTGCCTTCAAAAGAAAAACACATAAAGATTTTTTTTTAATTTTGTAACGTGACTTCCAAAGTAATTTCCACATTTTATTTAAATGGTTTCTTTCCCACCTTCCCCCCCCCCGAATAATTGGACCTCTGATTACCACTACCACAACTTTGCCAACTGTTACTCCTGCTCTACTGTATGACTTGTGACCCTAATTCTATCCTTCCCCACCCCCATGCAGTCATGCCAAAAACATGAATGGGGGGGGGGGTTCAGAGTAGGAGACCTCTGTAAGGCCTGGATCTTCTTGGACCTGCACCAGCTCTTCAGCCAGCACAAGTTTGTGGAGAGAAAGGAGGAGGGGTGCTGCCACCGGAGGAGATAGGATCCAGCATGAGCTCTCACTGCTGGATCTGCAGCCTCCCTGCCCCCAGTTTCTCCCCTTACCTGCTCAGTTTTGCTCCCTTGTCCCCATTCCACCTGCCCCCTACCCCCTCCTGCCTCCCCTTCTGGCTTACCTGCTCCAGCAGGTGGCCAGCGGTCTGGCAATGCCCACAAGAGGGCCTTCCCACCAGATCTCCAGCAATGGGCTACTCAGGTGCTGGAGCACACCTTACAGCAGCTTTACAGCAGCCAGCACTAGTGGAATGCTAGTTCCCCGAGCAGAGCAGCCCAATAGGATTGGGCTGTTTGGATAAAAACTTACACATGCTTCCCTGGGAGCAAGCTGCATCCCGGGGGACCCAGGAAACTATAGGCCGGTCAGCCTAACATCCATACCGGGTAAGATGGTGGAATGCCTCATCAAAGATAGGATCTCAAAACACATAGACGAACAGGCCTTGCTGAGGGAGAGTCAGCATGGCTTCTGTAAGGGTAAGTCTTGCCTCACAAACCTTATAGAATTCTTTGAAAAGGTCAACAGGCATGTGGATGCGGGAGAACCCGTGGACATTATATATCTGGACTTTCAGAAGGCGTTTGACACGGTCCCTCACCAAAGGCTACTGAAAAAACTCCACAGTCAGGGAATTAGAGGACAGGTCCTCTCGTGGATTGAGAACTGGTTGGAGGCCAGGAAGCAGAGAGTGGGTGTCAATGGGCAATTTTCACAATGGAGAGAGGTGAAAAGCGGTGTGCCCCAAGGATCTGTCCTGGGACCGGTGCTTTTCAACCTCTTCATAAATGACCTGGAGACAGGGTTGAGCAGTGAAGTGGCTAAGTTTGCAGACGACACCAAACTTTTCCGAGTGGTGAAGACCAGAAGTGATTGTGAGGAGCTCCAGAAGGATCTCTTCAGACTGGCAGAATGGGCAGCAAAATGGCAGATGCGCTTCAATGTCAGTAAGTGTAAAGTCATGCAAAAAATCAAAACTTTAGATATAGGCTGATGGGTTCTGAGCTGTCTGTGACAGATCAGGAGAGAGATCTTGGGGTGGTGGTGGACAGGTCGATGAAGGTGTCGACCCAGTGTGCGGTGGCAGTGAAGAAGGCCAATTCTATGCTTGGGATCATTGGGAAGGGTATTGAGAACAAAACGGCTAGTATTATAATGCCGTTGTACAAATCTATGGTAAGGCCACACCTGGAGTATTGTGTCCAGTTCTGGTCGCCGCATCTCAAAAAAGACATAGTGGAAATGGAAAAGGTGCAAAAGAGAGCGACTAAGATGATTACTGGGCTGGGACAACTTCCTTATGAGGAAAGGCTGCGGCGCTTGGGCCTCTTCAGCCTGGAAAGGAGACGCCTGAGGGGGGACATGATTGAGACATACAAAATTATGCAGGGGATGGACAGAGTGGATAGGGAGATGCTCTTTACACTCTCACATAATACCAGAACCAGGGGACATCCACTAAAATTGAGTGATGGGCGGGTTACGACAGACAAAAGAAAATATTTCTTTACTCAGCGTGTGGTCGGTCTGTGGAACTCCTTGCCACAGGATGTGGTGATGGCGTCTAGCCTAGACGCCTTTAAAAGGGGATTGGACAAGTTTCTGGAGGAAAAATCCATTATGGGGTACAAGCCATGATGTGTAAGCGCAACCTCCTGATTTTAGAAATGGGTTATGTCAGAATGCCAGATGCAAGGGAGGGCACCAGGATGAGGTCTCTTGTTATCTGGTGTGCTCCCTGGGGCATTTGGTGGGCCGCTGTGAGATACAGGAAGCTGGACTAGATGGGCCTATGGCCTGATCCAGTGGGGCTGTTCTTATGTTCTTATTGAATTTAATGGGATTTACTTCTTAGTAGATATGCATAGGATTGTGTCATAGGGTCAAACCGGGTTTGAGGTCTAACACTTTGTTGTAGCAGTGGTTCTGACCCAGATCCCACCCCACATTTTCATTAGTACTTTGGCTTATCATCATTAGCTTATCATTACCATCAACTGGAGTGGTCATCTACAGAGAATAAAGACTCAGGCTTTGAATAACTCTCCTTAACACAACAGTAGTGTTACTGTCTACTGTCAATATTATGATTCAGCTCACCAGCATGTGGGCCTCTCAAGACAGCAGTCACACCTTTCTTAAATGCTTCCAAGTCCACCTGCCCATCAGCTGCAAGGAACAAACAGAAGTCATGTAACAATCCTGAAATGAGCTGCATAGCTGGGCATGGATGGGTAGCAGAAACCTAGAGGTTGAGGGAAACTGGGGGCAGGGCAGAGGGCAAAGTGATGCCATGACTGCTTTGGCACATGGCCAGCTCATATGCTCTACCCTAAGTGGTGTGACTTGGCCCTAAATCTAGTTCCCCAGTAAAAAGAAGCATAGAAGTGGAGCCTCACCCACTAGCTGACAGGAAAAAAAAGTGGGGGGGGGGAATCACTATTCTTGCTTCCCCCTCCCCCACTGGTCAATGGGGATGTTTCTCCCAGGTGACAGCTGGCCACAGCTGGCCAACAGGAACATTCTCATCTTCCCAGACTTTTGCAGGCACAGAAATACACAGGGGAGAGAAACTAAGTGAAAGCTTCTGAGGGGCCTCAAAAGCTGGCGCAATTTGCTGTTGTCTCTGACCAATGGGATTGCTCCCAGGAGCCCACTCTCTTTGGAGTAGCTCCTATCCATCATCTTCCACTGCTGATGTGTAGGAAGATCATTGGTCAATTAAATAGCAGGATCCAATTTAATGCACAGGTGTGTACAGTGCCATGAACACATATATGTTAGAACAGTGTTATAATTACCTCCTACAGCGCTATTTGTTTGTCAGATACAAATCCACACAACATTATAGGAGATATTACTGTATTTTTTCTTTCCCAGTCAGGGTAGCCAGATTGATTTTGGAAGGTGGCATTATGGGGCTGCAGCAAAAATGCAGCCACTCTCCCCACCCTCACCATTCATAAGAACCTGGCAGAATCAGACCTGCATTCTGTTTTCAGCCCTATAAAATCAGAAATACCAACCATCCATTGGAGCGTATTTCAATGCCTCATACAGCTGCTTGTTGGTTAAATGGATCCCCATGTCAGCCAAGATGGCATCCAAGCTGTCAATGTCAACTTTTTTGTCTAGGGAGAGAGAGAGAGAGAGAGAGAGAGAGAGAGAGAGAGAGAGAGAAGAGAGTCAGGGCCCAATCCTATCCAACTTTTCCAGCACTGGTGCAGCCCCAATGCAGCCTCAAGGTATGGGAACAAGTGTTCCCATACCTTGAGGAGGCCTCTGTGACTGCCTCTCCACCACAGGATGCAGTGCACACCCCCTTGGCACGGCTGCACCGGCACTGGAAAATTGGATAGGATCGGGCCCTTAGTTGGCAACAACCATTTGTGAAAGAAAAGTGCAGCTCTTGCTCAACTATCATAAGGGTGAGCACTTCAGCCCAGCAGGGCCTGGTTGTCCAGATGTTGGGCTACAGGTAGCCTACAAAGCCAGCATAAGGCCCAAGGAGAAATGTGCAAAAGTAAAGGCCTTTACTTTTAAAAGACTTAACAGCAGCCAAGCAGACAAGGTCAAGGCTGATTGTTGTTCGGTCTCAGAAATGTGTTTAGCCCTGCCGTACTGGGGAAGCCAAAGGGCTGCCTGGGAAAGTGCTTTGTGGCACATTTGCAACGTCCATTGCCTGGGCAATACACATGAGAGCAGCGCTGCGCAGGCATAGGATTGGACTCTTGACCATTACCCTCCATCCAAATTGCCACCCCCAAAAGGATGCCATTACTATCCTTGTTGGATGTGCTACACTAGACTGTTCCTCTGAAAGCTGTATACATGGAAGACACAAGGAGACATTCTTTCCCTCTCCTAAACCTCCCCTTTCCCACCAACCTTTTGTCCATTCATCTACTATTATTCGGGGGATCTTCGGGCTCCCTTTTCTGACTCCTTTCAGGTCATCCAAGCCCACTGTCCCATCAACTGCAAGGAAGGACAAGAAGAAACAAATCTGAGAAAGACTAGGAGAGATGTTGGGGGGGGGCGGGCTAGAGTCAATGGGTCTTTACAAATAGACTAAGATACCTGGTCTTGGGAAAAAGGGATTCAGCAACATTCAAACAAGATGTGACAGGGCAGCAGGGGCAGCCCAATATGATCTGCTGATTTGAAACTTAGGGCGCAAGCCTAACCATGAGTTAGGTTGGTGCAAGGGCTGTAAAACACGTTTGCACCTCCTTGGGAGCAAGCCACACCAGCACACAGAGGTGCGCTGGCACACATGAGCGGGTGGGGAGTGGGAGGCAGGGCCGGGATCTGGCTGTTATGCCAGATCCCAACCCCTGTTCCCAAGCAGTGCGGAGTGGCTTCAAGCCACTTCGCTTTCCTCGGACTTGTGCCACCTCCTGAGGTGGTACAACTCCGAGGAGACCCATAGGGGCTGCAGTAGCTTACCCAGGGGTAAGGGGAAGAGCTTCCCCTTACCTCTGGCTGAGCCACTTTGGCGCCCTATGCCACCCTGGATATAGCGCAAGCCTTCTGACTTGCCTGTTCCAGTGCAAGATAGGATTGCACTAAAAGCCACCTGGAAGGCTACATTTACCTCCTCATCTTGCTCCTTCCTCATGCAGATCTTCTCAACAAAGCAGGAAGTGTGGGAGCTCCCACCATGTCCCACACTTCCTGTTTTGTTGTAAAGTCCCATACAAGGAAGAAATGAAGTGAAAAGCTGGGGGCTGGACCACTGCTTTCCAGGCAGTTTTTTTAGGGTGCAAGTGGCAGCAGCAGTAATATACATTCCTATCTCTCCTTACCTTGCTGCTTCCTTACAGGGGCCCTTTAAACAAATCAGGAAGTGAACACATGCTGCTTTCTTAAGCCAGATGCTTCTTTCCAGGGAGGATTCCTTGAAAAAGTTTCAAGGACAGCACCTGAGTGCTCCAGTTGATGATGTCATCACTCCCACTGTAGCTGAAGTCCCAGAGCTCTGCTCCATCCCATTCTCTCTTGACTGCATTCCTGATTTTGATCGTTCAGCCCTAGATGGTTCACACCTGAATGTGTGCACTGACTCCACTGAAAAGCATGAGGTCACAGACAAATTATGCACATTTTGCCTGCAACAGCCCCTCCATACAGGCAAGGACACTACCTGATGCTGCAGCCATCACAAAATCCAGGCGAGAACCAGTTATTATATTTAAGACTTTATACTGGTGACCTTCTGTTTATACTTGGGACCTCAAGGCTACATATGGAAGAGTAACTTACTGGCATTTCCAGGAACATAAATGAAATGTGTTTGTGTGCTTTTAGACCCTCAACTCACCCACTGGTGGCAAGCCTCGAACCTCTCGGAGACCCTTCAGAAATTCACCCAGCCTCACTGTTCCATCAGCTACAAGGCAGCAAATAAGAAGAAACAGCAACATGTAACATCTGACAGCTCCTGAACCGATTGCTCTGTCTGCCACTTAAGACACTTTGGAAACTTTTGCTGGCCAGAACATGGCAGCATGGCTCTTATTCTGGGTTGGTTGCATGGAACATATTACACTGGTCCTGAAAGAGATCATAAGCTACTAATCAGCATCTAGGCTAGACTTAAGGTGCTCATGCTAACCTTTTCCTCCCCTGGCATTAAGGCTACAAGATTCTTCTTTGGGTTCCATTGTCTTTTGACATACAGGTATAACCTAATAATCCATGGATTTTTCACCCGCAGTTTTATCACAACGTGATGAGAAGGGCCCATTAAACTAAAGGAAAAGAGTCATTTAACAATAGCCTCGTTAATGCAAGAGAGGGCAGACGGCTTACAATCCATCAGTCATTCTCTCTCCAGGCGCTTAGAACAGCTCACCAAGGCAAGCAACCCCTCCCTTCACCCTGAGCATGTGAAAGAATGATAATCACTCTGAGTGAAGGGAGGGATCACTGGCTCAGAGTGAAACCTTTCTAAGCGCCTGGAAAGAGACTGATTGATGGATAGACTGCCTATTGACTCTGTCTTGCATCACAAAGGTCACCAAGGCTGTTTTTAAATTGCCTAGCAAAGGAACATTGTTTTTGAAATGGATTTGCTTTAATGAAATTTTTGCCATCCATGTGAGTTCTGGGAATGGAACCCTTGTGAATAACAAGACTCAACCTGTACAGCTAGAGACGTCTCTGCTCATGCATCGTGAGACATGGCAGCAGACCAATGGAAAAGAAGCAATAGATAGAGGTAGTCAAACAATTGTATTTTTTCTTGGATGGCAGTGTTATCCTAAAAGAAAAAAAGGGATGAAAGCGGTGTTATGTGTTTTTATTCCAAATTAATATTTTAATCAATCAATCAAAAACCTATACTGCCATATAGGTGGTATACATGTTTTTATGCCTGTGGCTGTCAGTAGACATAGCCACAGGAATAAAAGAGGCATAAAACACATCACACACACACACACACACACACACACACACACACACACACACCTGAAGAGCACAACCACATAGTCAATTACTTGAATTAAACTTACAGGAGCCATTTAAGATTTGCACACTACTTGTGTGAACAACGACAATGAACCTAATGCTGCCAGTCACAAAGACATTGCCAAATTAAAACATAAGATAGCTACTTGAACCAACAGAATTGAACACAGCATTGAACTGCTATGGAAACAAACTGGTTTTAACATAGCAAGGAACCATTAAACATTTGCTTACTCGCAAGAAAACTCATGACCATGTAGCTCACTTTTGCTTTGTTTAAAAAATTTGTCCGCTTGGAGGCAGGGACTTTCTTCTCAAGTTTTTGGAGCCTTTTCAAGTTCTTGGAGCAAATTGGGACCATTCTGGTAGTGTTGTGTTCCTCCTGGCCTGCCCTCTCCAATGGACCAAGGTCACCTACTCATGAGTAAATGCGCACTGTGGCTCAGTTTCATTTCCATAGGGCTCCATGCACTTTCCTTGGCAGCTTCTGAGCGCTCTCAGAAGACTCTACAGCCAGTTCAGAGCTCCGAGGGAGTTGGGGGCTTAGAAACACAGTCAGAAGCACTTGGGACGATCCACAGACACTCCACAGTCACTTTAATAGGTACATGGTGGTGTTATTTCATTAATTCAGCAGGATCTCGTTCTGTCATTTTATAAGTCCAATTTTGCATTTTGGCAGTGTTACTTTGTTTTTACCATTTTAGACTGCCCCTAGCAATAGAGCAATTCTCTCAGCTGAAAAAGTAGCTGTCACCACTGCATGAAGGCTGTGGGAACAATGGTGGTCTCACGGATTAAGTCTGGGCTCTCTGCAACTGCCCAATGATGTACCGGTTGAAACCCTTAACAATGGCTCTGTTCATGTTGTTGGAAGTGAGTATGACATTTCAGGTCCCTAGGTCATGAGCAAACAACCTCAAAATCCTGCTACCCGGTTGAGCGAGTTTCTTTGAAATCTTAACTTACAAGCACAATATGATTTTTTTCAAATAGGGTTTACTCCTGTGTAATTGTTTTCTTGTAAAAACGAGCTCCCTTGCCAAGAAAAATCGAACTCTATGATGGGACAGTCTTTAGTCTTTGGGAATAAATTCTCTTGGGGAGCCCTTTCCCAGGACCAGCTCCCTCCAACTACGAACTTACAAATCTGATCAGAAATACCAACCATTTACTTCTACATGCATCAAGGCCTCCTGGAGCTCCTCGTCATTCAAATAGATGCCTTGGCTAGCCAGAATTGACCCCAAGTCCTGAACAGCAATCCTTTGCTCTGCAGAATAATGAAGGAGGCACAAAAGGAAAATGGAGGTTGGCGAAAGGGAGGATGGGCATGGCAGTATGTCAATGAAGTCAATAATTTGGCTTTGATTTAGTGGGGAAGAACCAAAATGGAAGCAAAAACCAGATGCCACCTGGGAAGTAAAAAAAAGTAGAAACCAAAGGTGCATACATGCAGGTTTTCTTCAACTGAGCTGTAGATTAAAACCTCAGTTTTTAATGAGTTTTAAAAGTAAGTTTCTTGTTCTGTGTTTGCAAAAAAAAAACTGTGTGTGTGTGTGCTTTAGGGGCAGCATCCTACTAAAAAAAAAAGTGTCCCCATCAAAATCTGAAAAACTCAGATATTGGTAGCTGAACAAAATGCTTCCAGGACCACTTGTACAAGCCTAGAAATTACTATTATTAAGAATATTTATATACCGCTTTTAAACAGGAGTAGTTCACACAGCGATTTATATAGTAAAATAAACCAATAAAAGGTTCCCTGTTCCCAAAGGGCTCACGGCGTACAAAGAGATGGAACAGAGACACCAGCAACAGCCCCAGGAAAAGACATCATGCTGGGGTGAAGAGTAACAGTTGCTCTTCCCCACTATATACTGCTTTGAAAAATTCCTCTTTGCCCAGTTAGAAAGAGTTAGGGTACAATCCTGACTTGCGCTGGAGCAGGTAGCCCAGCAGGCCTGTGCTGCCCCCAGTGCAAGTTTGGGGCTAGAATTGGTGCAACCTGAAGCAAGGGGGAAACTTTCCCGTTATCCTGCGTCGCACTGCACTGGACCCAATGGGTCTACTCGGATCTGAGCCACCCCAGAAGGTGGCACAAATCTGAGAAGACTGGAGCAGCCTCTGGCTGCTCTGTGCCACTCGGGAACGGGGTCAGGATCTGGCATAACTGGATGCAGATGAAATTGCAAACTACCCCAACAAAACCCACTCTCAGTTCTGCCCAAATTGGATACTACACATGTGTGGAATAACCGGTTTCGACTTCCTTTTCTGTAAATAGCTGAACTTACTCTCATTTAGGGAAGGTTTCCGGGTAGCCCCAGGTGTTTTGCCATCTCCTGGTATAAAGAAATAGAGATGTAGATAGGGAAGGAAAAAAAGAATCTGTTCTGTGAACATTGAGGGCACTGTATTGAAAATCAATAGCGCTGGGAGCAGCTGAGCAGGTACAGAATGGGCAGCGTAAAGGCATTTTCAGTTGAAGGTGGCACAGAATTTGTATCAGTGTATCAGTACTCTTGATGCTCATAGATGATACAATGACTCCGTAAGCCCTATGCTGATGGGGTCTAATAGTGGGTGTACCTAGAGTATTTGACACCTGGAGTGGACAGATGTTGGTGACAGAAGATAGGGGAGGGGACGAGATAGCAACACTGTACCTGCTTTGCTCTATGCCCGTAAGTGCTCAGTGCGACTTTTCTGTTTGTTCTTCCTGAGGAAGACGCCAGATGCACAGACAAGAATACTAAACCCTCCTCCAGAGAGCAGGGAGGGCCTTGCCTTGCCTTGCCTTCCTTCACATCACCAGTCAAAATGGAACAGCAAAAGGGGGATCACCAAGGCACAGAGAGGTTCCTCCAACCCTTATTTCTTGCTCCCAGGGCAAACAACACCCACCACTGCACCCTTGGCATGCCACTGGGATCAGCATAGATAGTATAAGAACTGAAGTCCCAAAACAGCTACGGTAGCATGCCCTCCGTGCTTGGAAGTATTTCTTCTTTTGAAGTCACTTTGTTCAGGTTTCTCCCAAGGGGAAATGGAAAAGACATCATGATATAATACAAATACTACAATTGCACATTCCCTGTCACAGTGCGATGCAGCCAGCTTAACTCACCAGTTTGTGTCTGGGTTGCTCTCACTGCCTTCATAAATTCTCCCAAGTTCACTCTCCCTTCAGCTGAGGGAAAAAGGAAAACTCCGAATGAGAAGGGGAAGAAAAATCACAAGGCATGAAAATGGGATGAACAAGAGTGGACAGGAACAAAGATAAAGTGGCAGAGAAGAAACTAGGAACAACAGAACCTTCCAATCCAATCTGTTGGGTACTCCCCATTGCAAGAGAGAGAGAGAGAGCTGAACGCAATATCAAACTCTCAACATTTTGAGGATGTAACTGAAAGTACCAATCAATAGCCAAGCACAGGCCTCTCCCCCAAGAGGCTGACTGGGCATGAAGAACCCATAAATTCAAAGTTTATTTCTCTTGCTATACTCACAATTGTGTATATGGGTGTACATGATACATCCTCTGTATACTTGTCATTTTTTAAAAACGATAACTTATCATTTCAAAATTATTATTCCTATCAGACACTGATGGGGTGGGTAGAGATCCACTCCTGCATTTTCCACTTCCTGCTACTTGAGACTCCAGTATCTACTCCCCTAGCTTGAAACACAGTCCAACCCCTCAAAGCTTCCTAAGCCTACCAGCGTCAAAAGAACATATTCCAAACACAAATGCCCCTGCCTCCCCCCAACCCAAGGTGTGTATTACTATATGTAAACTCTTCGCTTACAACAGGAGAGGAAACTGAGCGCTTTCCACATGCGCTGCCTCCAACGCATCCTCGGCATCACCTGGCAGGACAAAGTTCCAAACAACACAGTCCTGGAACGTGCTGGAATCCCTAGCATGTATTCACTGCTGAAACAGAGACGCCTGCGTTGGCTTGGTCATGTCGTGAGAATGGATGATGGCCGGATGCCAAAGGATCTCCTCTATGGAGAACTCGTGCAAGGAAAGCGCCCTACAGGTAGACCACAGCTGCGATACAAGGACATCTGCAAGAGGGATCTGAAGGCCTTAGGGATGGACCTCAACAAGTGGGAAACCCTGGCCTCTGAGCGGCCCGCTTGGAGGCAGGCTGTGCAGCATGGCCTTTCCCAGTTTGAAGAGACACTTTGCCAACAGTCTGAGGCTAAGAGGCAAAGAAGGAAGGCCCATAGCCAGGGAGACAGACCAGGGACAGACTGCACTTGCTCCCGGTGTGGAAGGGATTGTCACTCCCGGATTGGCCTTTTCAGCCACACTAGACGCTGTGCCAGAACCACCTTTCAGAGCGCGATACCATAGTCTTTCGAGACTGAAGGTTGCCAATATATCTGAAGCAAGGCAGAGTCATCATTTTCAACATCTGCTTATTACATTTTCAGTGCAGAGCTTGAGACATGCAGCATATGGGATGTGTATGTTCTTTGAGTATTGTACGCCAGACATTTAGAACTTCCAGTCATCTCAACACTTTCCCAGCAATCCCACAGGTAAGTAAATACCAACCATCACGAGGTGCATGTTTCAGAGCTTCCCGCATCTCTTCTTCTGTGAGACTGATGCCTAAACTGCCCAGGATGTCATTCAAGTCTCCAACAGCCACCCTGTCTCCTGCAATGGGAAAAGAGAAATTGGTATGACAAAGCAGATGCAGAAACCAATAGAGCAGCTACTTGCTAATCAAGCTGGGGAGTTGAGCCTCCCAGGGATAGAGAAAACCTCAAATGAGAAAGCAATTGCTACAGCCTCACAAAAGCATTTTTCAACTACAGGTTGAGACTAATTATTCCTGTGGTTTCAAGTACTCAGGTGGACAAAAAAAACCTGCAGTATAGCAAATCAATTAAAAAAAAACAAAGTTTCTTTGGTCCAGTGATTGAAAAACAGCCTTGCTGACCTGTTGACTCTAAGATAAGAGTCATTAAGAAGACAATCCATCTGATTCACTCAGCCCTTCCCTTCACCAATGCAAAATGATCACCTTCCTTTCACATGCTGGGGGAAGAGAGGGGTCCAAAGGAGAGAGAAGGATTGATGGATTGTTAGCCTGCTGCCCTCTCTCTTTCTCTCTCTCATTAAGGAGGCTGTTGTTAAAGGACTGTTTTAAAACTGATTTTAAAGGGATGCATTTTTCTCCTTCTCCAGGGATCAGCACATTCTCTCTCATTTGTAGGGGCCATTCGTGCTGAGTCAAATCCGTGTATAAAAAGTCTGTGTATAAATAGGCTAGACCTGTACAGTCCTCATGCTGATTATCTATGGGCCATTTCCCAAGCCTTGGGCAGCTTGTTATGAAGCAGTGGAACAGGCTGGAAGCAACACTGCTAATGAATTCAAGAGGCAATACCAAAAAAGTTGGGAAAACCTCTGGCTAAGGGATGGTGCTCTGTGTGCTCTCTTTCTGACACTAGTCTTCACCCTGCCTTTCTTGATGGAACTCTTGATCAGTGCCCACTAGTGATAAAAACACTTGCAGATGTTCACATGCTCAATCACTTACTCCAGGACAAAACATAGTCCCTAATTTTTTTCTGAACTCTTCCCTCCTTTCCTTCAACTAATTCCAGTTGAAACAATGTTCGAACAAATTGCAAGTGACACTTCAAAAAAAATGCACAACATTGAGCAACACCAAACCATCCCCTTCTCCATTTTGGGACAACCAAAGAGTTTGGTTCTCTGTGGCTGAAGGAAAGATTGTGGGACTTAGGAAGGACGAGGTGCTTTGGATTTGTTGATTTAGGAGCCAAGGAGAAAGCCTGGATCCTGTATCCCTGAAATGGGCTGAGGTGGACGGAAAGAGACACAGGGCAGTCAGTGGGTGCAGGATGTCTTTTCTATAGTCCCCAGTATAGGGGGAGAATCCCTCAGACTATTTCTAAAGAGAAACAAGAAATGCCTGCAATAGAAAGTCATCCATGCCAACCTCCTCAATTCAACTCACTTTCAAATGTGGAAGGTCGTCGTGTAGCCATGACACTCTCCAGGACATTCTTCAGGTTCACTTTCCCATCAACTGCAAATAAAATGACCAATCAGTGTAAGGAAGGGGGAGGGAGGGGGGGAAAAGGACAAGAGCCTCAGTTTTATGCAGCTTCCTCTAAGTTACATAGCTCTGAGTTTCCCATCCCCAAGCCCACAAGTCAATCATTCACATCTTGTTCTTCATCAACATTTCTGACATTGTTTCCCAAGGTGGCAGTTCTTACTCTGTCAAAAAAGTTGGGCTATGTAACGTGTTACCAACATCCTCATTTTGGAACCCCAAACAGGAATGGTATGTGAAATGTCTCTTCACTGAAGAACTTCACAACTTGGGTTCTGCCAACCCTCATCCTGGCGACACACTGTACAACTTAAGGGCTCCTTTGAGTATCTTTTTTTCTCAACAGACATCTTTAAATCCACATATGGGATGGTCAAATGCAAGGCACTGAGGTGCCCACTTAACTCACAGAACACCTTCAGGACTTTCTTACATTATTTCTCCAGACACAATTAACACATGCCACCATTCAAAATTATACATTATGTCAGAATGACCACACAAGTGTCTATTTCTTTTCCTCTACTTGTGTTCCTGGAATGTAATTGGCTTCTTGGCATTTTTTAAAGGGCAGGCAAGCCCTTGTCTTTGCAACTCACCATCAATTGTGACATGTTTCAAAGCCTCCTTCATCTCCTTTTCTGTTAGGTGGATGCCCATCTTGGCCAAGGTGGAACTCAGGTCGCCAAACTCTACCATTTTCCCTTGGATCAGAAAAAATGAGTCCATTGCAGCAATCCCCATTTTGCAATTCAATCACCATCTTAATATCATTCTAATTCAAATATTATAACTCAACCATTATGTTACAGCAGGCTTGTAATGGAAGTAGCCACTCACCTTCACCTGTGGCAAGTAAGAATGGCCTCCAGGGAAGCAAGCAGAGAAGCTTCACATAAGTATTATTTGTTTGTAGGAAAGGAGCAAACAAGTGAGATGTGAATCAGTATGTGGGCTAATAACATTTGTGTAGTAGTAGTAAAGTAGTAAATAATCCTTTAATGGCATAAATATATATATATCAATGAAATAAATTTAACAGGACAATGATACTAAAAAAAATATATATATAGCATAAACGACATATCATTTGTATAAATAAAAGCTGTTTTGTTGTTGTTAATGTAAAAAATGCTCCGGCATGATAGAGGCTGGGGAAGAGTCTAGGCAAATGTCAGAACACATCTTAGGTGTAAAGTCCCTCCATCTCTAGGAAGAGAAGGAAAGGAGCCCTGTCTGAGAACTCTGGAGGGCCACTGCCCATCACTGAGTACAAAATACTGTGCTAGATGGATTAGTGGTTTGTCTCATTTAAGAGCAGATCTTCAGAGGAGATTTCATAAAACAGGCAATGAAACATATATTTACATTCAAGCCTGTCAAATGCTTTCTCTTTCTATTCAGAAAACAAAAGCAAAGGGGATCGTATCTGCTTTCTGTTACAGTTCTGTTCAAGACCCTGCAGATATTGCTTGTGACCACTTGAGTAAGTACAAACCCTGTTTGATCTAATGAGATACAACAAGAAATAGTTTCATTTAACCTTGACTCTAGGACCAGGATAGTGGTCAATGAGAATATACCAGTAAGTTATTCTAAGGGTGAAATCCTAAGCTGTGCTGGAACAGGCAGGCCAACTGGCCTGTGGGGTATCTGGTTCAGGTTTGGTGCAGGCTGGGGTGCAACTTGGAGTAATGGGATTTCCTTCCCCTTACCCCAAGCAAAGCCCCATGCAGTCCTATGGGGGCTACTTGGATCTGCGACTGTGATTTCACAGGCACAAATCCAAATTACCCAAGTTACACCACTCAGGCCAGGGACGGGGGTTGGGATCTGGCCTGCACCGCTGCGGCTAGTTCCCACCCCTGTCCTAGACCTGAACCTCCCTCAGGTCGCTCTCCCCCTGCCCAGGAAGTCCCCTCCTCACCCTCCCTCCCGCCACCCTCTCCCACCCCGTGTCTGGGCCACACAAACCTACTGCCTCCAGGCATGGGGCCTGCTCTGTGAGGCCAGTGCACAGACATGCGCTGGCCTATCCTACTCCCGAGTCATTGCACATGTGCTTTACAGGACATTTGCAACGGCTGGGGGCCAGCAGAAGGGACTAGTCCTGGCTTGGGGGGAGGGAGCTGGATTGCACTGTTAGGCTCAAGTCCTAACCAACTTTCCAGCATTGGCATAGCTATGCCAATGGGATGTGTGCTGCATCCTGCAGTTGGGGGGCACTCATGGAAGCCTCCTCAAAATAACAGAATGTTTGTTTCCTTACTTCAGAGCTGCATTGCCCTTACGTCTTTGTTGGAATGTGGGTGAAGATTGCACCCGTAATTGCTTTTGGGTTTTGCAGTTATGTTCTGTATTTTAATGTTTTCTCATTGTATTATTCTTTATGTTTGTTTACGATTACTGAACTTTATATTTTTCCTTATTTCTCATTTTACTGTTCCTTTCCTGAATTATATGCTGCCTTGAGCACTCTGATTAGTGGAGCGATAGAAAGAACATAAATAAAATACATAAATATTGTCTCTGGCTTAATGTATGGTATTCCCTGTTAACCACTAACAAAGTATTTCTTTTCCTCCATGTGTCTGATCTGTTGGGTCCGACAAGGTTGTAGACCAGGGGTGTCAAACTCGTTTCATACAGAGGGCCGGAGTTAGCATTCAGGGCTCCAGCTGAGGGCCGGAAGTGATGTCATTAAGCAGAAAGTGGCATCATTAAACAGCTAATGGTCAGAAATCAGACCCTGTTCTCATATAAAAACTCATTAAATGCAAGTGACAGAAGAAAAAGTAAGCAAATCTTGATCATATTTCAAGATTTGGGAAAACCCAATTTACATGTGGGCTGCCATTTCAGCTATAACACCTAAGCAGCTGAGAGCCTGAGAGCCAGATAAAAAGCTTCCGGGGATCGGATGCAGCCCACGGGCCTTATGTTTGACATCCTTGCTGTAGACAATAAACCTGCAGACATCTTCTAATATTGGAAGGGAAGCCATCAGGCCCAGGGACCTTATTGCATTTGATATTTGTATGAATGCAATGCTCAGACTTCAGTTCATGTGTACTTATTTCAAGGGCCCCTTTGCCTCTCCTAGTGAATCTCCAAAGAGCTTGTTTGTTAACTCACCAGCAGGGGGTTGTGATTGGATTGTTCTCACTGCCTTCATAAGCTCTCCTAAGTTCACTTTCCCTTCAGCTGGAAGGAAAAGAAGAGTTTAGAAGGGGAGGGGGGAAGAGGCATAGCAGGCAGAAACAAAGGCCAACTTGCTGAGAAGAATCCAGGAACACGAGATCCATCAAAACCAGGCGCTCCCTAATGTCAGGTAGAAAGCCGAAAGCAACATCAAATTCCCAGCATTTGGGAGGAAGCATTTAAAGGACTGTGAAAGCACCAAACAACAGCCAATTACAGAACTCTCCTCTAAAGGGGTGACTGAGCACTAGGAACCAATACACTTGGAGCAGTGCTTCTCAATGCCCCCCCCCCACTGTATCACTTTACATGGTCCAACTATTGGAAATACCACTAGAAATAACTGGTGGTGATGATGATGTTACATCCTTTGTATATATAGACATTCTTTTACATGATTGGGAGGCCAGACATGATGCAACCAACGCTAGTAGGAGGCTAAGAGCAGATAGGAGCACTTTTTTGAGTGAGCGAAATATGCACACTTGGAGCTCTGCCCACTGAACCAAGCCTCCTACCGCTGCTTGTTGCATTGTGTTGCTAGTCTCGCTGCCAGGTGGTGGAGGTCTGGGGGTACCTTGCATACCACTGGAACACCATCTTGAGTACCACTGGTGGTAGAAATACTGATTGAGAAATGCTGATCAAGAGTGTTTTCTCTATAGTACTGTGTACAGAGATATGTTTCCAATTGTGTATAATGCACTGTGTATGCATGCTACATCCTTTGTATATATAAACATTCTTTTACATGATATTCTATGTTTTCCAAATTCCCATTCCTGTGAAACTCTGATGGAAGATGGAGACCCACGTCTGCACTTTCTGCCCACCCTCACTCACCCCTCACCCACCTGCCACCCTCAAGTTACTTGAGTATCTTGGTGTCTTGAGTTAACCCTGAGGCATCTGCTGAGCCACTGTGAGATGCAGGAAGCTGGACCAGGCATGCTCTTGCCAGAGCTTTTTTATGTTTTTAAGCCTCCACTGTCTTTTCCTCTGGCTTGAAACAAAGCCATCCCAAGAGTCCACTCCTAACAAGAATTTATTCTAAGCACAAAGACAACACACCACTTGTTCATGCTGTGAAATATGTGAAGACAAATGTAAAAGTAAGACAGTGTCACCATTTTCAAACATCTGCTTGTTATACCTCCACTGTTACATATGTGACAATTGGGCTCTGGTGAGTGTATATGTGTATGCGTGTGGACACATGTGTTTGTGAGATTTTAGTGCTGTATGCCAGACATTTCAAGGTTGCCAATCATCTCAACACTTTCCTAGAAAGTGTAGGAATCTACATGGAAGTAAATACCAACCATCCAGCGGGGCATGTTTTAGTGCTTCCTGCATCTCTTCTTCGGTGAGACTGATGCCCATACTGGCCAGGATTTCATTCACATCTCCAACCGTCATCCTGTCTCCTGAAGTGGGATAAGAGAGAACGATCTGACAAGGCAGATGCAAAACCAATAGAGCACCTACTTGCTAATCATGCTGGGAAGTTGAGCCTCCAGGTAGAGAGAAAATATCAAATGAGAATGACAACCTCCACAAAAGCATTTTTCAAGCCACAGTCCTTATGCTGATTATCTCTGGGCCATTCTCAGGCCTTGGGCAGCTTGTTATGAAGTAGTAGAACAGACTGCAAGCAACACTGCTAATGAATTCAAGAGGCGAAGGGATGGTGAACTGTGAGCCTTCTTTTTGACACTACATCTGTCTTCACCCTGCCTTTCTTGATAGAACTCTGATCGGTGCCCACCAGTGATAAAAACACTTGCAGATGTTCCTGTGCTCAATCACTTATCCCAGGACAAAACATAGTCCCTAATTTTTTTCTGAGCTCTTCCCTCCTTTCCTTCAACTAATTCCAGTTGCAACAATGTGTGAACAAATTGCAAGTGACACTTCAAAAAAAAATGCACGACATTGAGCAACACCAAACCATCCCCTTCTCCATTTTGGGACAACCAAAGAGTTTGGTTCTCTGTGGCTGAAGGAAAGATTGTGGGACTTAGGAAGGATGAGGTGCTTTGGATTTGTTGATTTAGGAGACAAGGAGAAAGCCTGGATCCTGTATCCCTGAAATGGGCTGAGGTAGAGGGGAAGAGGCATCGGGCAGTCAGTGGGTGCAGGATGTCTTTCCTATAGTCCCCAGTATAGGGGAAAAATCCCTCAGACTATTTCTAAAGAGAAACAAGAAACGCCTGCAATAGAAAGTCCGTGCTGACCCCCTGAATTCAACTCACTTTCAAATGTGGAAGGATGCCGTGTAGCCATGACACTCGCCAGGACTTTCTTCAGGTTCACTTTCCCATTAGCTGCAAACAAAATGACCAATCAAACAGGGTGAAGTGCAAGGAAGGAGGGGAGAAGGGCAGTAGCCTCAGTTTTATACAGCTTCCCATAAGCTACACAACTCTGAGTTTCACATCCTCAAGCCCCCAAATCAATTGTTCACATCTTGTCCTGAGTCATAATTTCTGACACTGTTTCCCACGTTGGCAGTTCTTAGTCTGTCAAAAGAGTCAAAATTCAAAATTATACAAAAAATACATCAATAGCTTCCCCATTTTGGAACCCCAAAACAAGAATCGTATGTGAAATGTCTCTTCACTGGAGAACTTCACAACTTGGCTGCTGCCAACCTTCATCCTGGCGACACACTGTACACCCTCCATGGCTTCTTTAGGTGTCTCATCTTCTCAATGGGGAACTTAAAGTCCACATATGTGACGGTCCAATGCAAGACAATGTAATTCTCAACTCCTAAACCACTTTCAGGATTGGTTCTTTCTTACATTGTTCCTCCAGATACAAGTAGTACATTCCATCATTCAAAATTAATCATAATTTCAGAATGGCCACACACAAGTGTCTATTTCCTTCATGATGCAGCCATGTGGAAAGTTATGGGCTTCCTGGCACCTTTCAAAGGGCACTAAAGCCCTTGTCTTTGCAACTCACCATCAACAGTGACGTATTTCAAAGCCTCCTTCATTTCCTCTCCTGTTAGGTAGATGCCCATCTTGGCCAAGGTAGAACTCAAGTCATCAATCTCTATCATTTTCCCTTGGATCAGGCAACAAGAATTAGTTCAATGCAGCAATCCCCATTTTGTAATTTAAGCAACATCTTCATTCCACTGTAATTCAATCATTATAACACATCACTATCTTACAGCACGTTTGTGATAGAAGTAGCCACTCACTTCCTCAACTGGGGCAAGTAAGAATTGGCTTTGCACAAGCAGGCAGAGAAGTTTCATGGAAGTATTATTTGTTTACGGGAAAGGAGGGCACAAATGAGGTGTGGACCAGTGTGTGAGCTAGTAACATTTGAGGAAGAATTTCTAAGGCAGTTTTTTTCCCCTGTTATAATTGTTAAAGTTGAATAAATGTTCTAGCATGATAGAGGCTGGGAAGAAGACTAGAGAAGTGTCAGAGCGCATCTTAGCTTCAAGTCCCTCCATCTCTAGGCAGGGAAAGAGCCCTGTTCAAGAACTCTGGAGAGCCACTGCCCATCAGTGAGTACAAAATATGCTGCTAGATGGATCCGTTGACTGACAGTCCAATCCTATCAAAATCCCCCTCCACTGATGACATGAGCAAAGAAGGTGAATACTGTATCTATCCTATGTTGCAAGAGGCTGTTGCAGGGGTCTCATCAGTAAAAGGCAGGGGTGCCCAAACCCCGGCCCGGGGGCCACTTTCAGCCCTCAAGGGCTCCCAATCAGGCCCTCGGGAAGCTCCCAGTCTCCAATGAACCTCTGGCCCTCCAGAGACTTGCTGGAGCCCATGCTGGCCTGATGCAACTGCTCTCAGCATGAGGACGACTGTTTGACCTCTCACCTGAGCTGTGGGATGAGGGCTCCCTCCACTTCTTGCTATTTCACATCTGTGATGCAGCAGTGGCAGTGAAGGAAAGGCTGACCTTGCTTTGTGCAAGGCCTTTTATAGGCCTTGAGCTACTGCAGGACCTTCATTCATTCATATAAGTTCCATCTCTAATAAATTCATTTATGTAAATTTATTCAAATTTTAAATATAAATTATTCTGCACTTGCTCTTTTACAGGTGCAAAACCAAGGAGAGTGAGGGAGAGGGAAGGGGATTAGGACACAGCCACACGAGTGCTGCCATTCTCCACTCCCTCCTGCCCTGAAACATCCCTTCCACCACCAACTTATCTGGCACCAGCAGCTTTGTTGCATTCACAGGTGGCTGTGTACAATGTGCGCCAAATTCAGGCATTTCTATTGATTGGACTGTGACTATTTTAAGAATAACTCTTCAGAGGAGATTTAATAAAACAACTACCCAGATTGAAGCATAACATGCAATTATATATAGTATTAGAATCTATATATATAGAACCTACATATATATATGTAGGTATATATATATATATAATATATATATATATTATATATTTATAATAATAATTTTATTATTTTAAACATTTTATTATTATTAAACATTATTTTATTTTATTTTTATTATTTTATTTTTAAATTTTATAAATTTTATTTATTTATTTTATTATTTATTTATTTTATTATTTATTTATTTAATTTTACTTTATTTTTTATTCTGTTTATTTATATATATATTCTATTCAAGCCTGTCAAACACCGGCTCTTCATTCAGAAAAATAAAAAGCAAAGGGGATCTTACCTACTTTCAGTCCAATTCAAGATCCTGCATGTATTGCTTGTCTTTGGGCCCAATCCTGAGGGTGCATTCTGCTAGCAGAACATGCATTCCATCAGCAAGCGTGACTCCGCTGGAGAGAACATCATGGCTGCCACTGGAAGTGGCCAGGTCCATGCAGCAATGAATGCTGCACATTCACTACCAGGTAAGGATGCACAGAGACTGGGAGGGAGGTGGGGAGGGAAAGGAATGGGATGGAACAAGGTGGCAACAAGAGTGGGGAAAAGGATGGATTGGGCCCAAGTAGGGAGTGTGTTTGGCAGCAGAGAGACCCACTGAATCCTGACTGCCTTCCCAGGCCTGATCTGCTTTCAGTGAGAATATACTAGCTAGTTCTTCTTAGTCAGTTGCTTGTGGGTTTTGTGGTTATGTCCTGTATTTTGTTTTAATATTTTTCATTGTGTCTATTATTTTATATTTCATTCTTATTACATTTTGCTCTTCTTTCTTGTATAGTATGCCGACTTAAGTGCTCTGATTATTTTGAGGGAAAGACAGAATATAAATAGTTCACATAAATAAATGCTATTCTCTCTGGTTTAATGAGTCACGACAAGATTCCCTGTTAACTACTAATTCAGTTATTTCTTCCTCTCTTTGTATTTGATCTCTTGAGTCTGCCAAGGCTGTAGACCAGTGGTTCTCAAACCAGGGTGTTTGAGAAGTGAGGTAAGTTTTTGCAGGGGGTGGGAAGCTGTGACACAATCCCCAGGATCATGCTGCTGCCATGGACAAGAGGGGGGGGGTTTAAACCTATCTGAGGTCAGTGCTGGCGTCTGGGGGAGCACTCTGCAGGGCTCCCCAAGCCTTCCGAACAGTAAAAATTGTCATTGGAACCCACTGCCAGTTTCACAATGAAAAACTGGAAATGGATTCTGATCACGATTTTTACTGTACTGAAGGCTTGGGGAGCCCTACAGAGTGCTCCTCAGGGCTTCCTGCCCTCCCCGGCCATGCTGACCTCAAGTAGGTTTAAAAAAAACCCTTGTCCATGACAGCTGCCTTCCCCCTCCCCCACCCCTTAAGGGGCCAGGGATAGGGCTTCCCAGGCTGGTGGGTCATGACCCACCAGTTTGAGAACCCCTGCTTTGGACAGTATCCCTGAAAACACCCTTCTAATATTGGGAGGTAAGCCATCAAGCCCAGGGATCTTTGAAGGCTCCTGTAGTGTCTTAAACGTCTTGGGAGCAATGTAATCGTAGCAGCCCTAAAGATAGATGATCTGTGCAGAGGTGTATTGAATGGACGAAAGAGGGAAAATGGCAGCATGCAGTGGAGTAAGACATGGCCTCCAAAGCTGTAAGGAGGGTGGTTGCTCTTGGATTCAATAAAGCAGATTTGACAAGAGAGAGTCTCTGTTCTCCTCATACTTGTATAAATTCAAGGAACAGACTTCAGTACATGTATAGCATAACACCAAGCTAAGAAACACATGTGTTTGTTTCATGTGCCGCTTCGCCTCTCCTAGTGCATCTCCAGAGAGCTTGTTTGTTAACTCACCAGCTGGGGGGTGTGACTGGATTGTTCTCACTGCCTTCATAAGTTCTCCTAAGTTCAACTTCCCTTCAGCTGGAAGGAAAAGAAGAGTTCAGAATCAGAGGAGGACAAACAACTCAAGAGGCACAGCAGACAGAACAAAGGCCAAGTTGCTGAGAAGAAACCAGAAGCACAAGATCTATCCAAATCAGACACTCCTTCTTGACAGAGAGAACGCTGAAAGCAATATCAAATTCCCAGCATTTGGGGAGGAAATTTTTAAAGTAAAGTGAAAACACTAGTCAACAGCCGGTTACAGAACTCTCTTCACAAAGGAGCAACTGGAACCCCACAAAGAGGCACAAGGAACAAATAGAAGAGGGAATTTTGGCAGGGGCTGCTCAGTAAGGAAGGGCTTTAAAAGCTGCACCTGCCAAAATTTCCTCTTGAATACAATGGTTAAATGTATAGGCACTCTGTACTCTACTGTATCTGGTTATCCTTTCAAAACCTGTGCAAGAAAGGGTTTGGATCCAATCTAATAATGGTGCTGCCTTATCGAAACTGAGTTTTGGTATAATCCTGCACAGTCTCTTCTTGCTTTTTTGCCCCAAAGCTCCTAATGCCAGCCCTGCTCAGGCTGCTACCTCAGCAGGTGGTTGTGAAGACAACAGAGATAGGGGAAAACAGGGCGCTAGGAAGCGGATCATAACCCAGGGGAGGCAGAATTGGCAGTGGGTCCCCAGTCTTGTACTTTATTTTTGGGGGTCATGGCACAAAAAAGGTTGAAGATCACTTCTCTATAGCATATAGAGATATGTTCCCAATTGTGTCTAATGCGCTGTGTATGCACATTCCATCCTCTGAGTATATAGATATTTTTTTGCATGATATTCTGCAATATCCAAATTACCATTCCTGTGAAACCTTACAACAGACCCAGTCCTGCACTTTTTGCCTGCCCTCACTCAAGTTGTGGTGTATTGTTGTCTTGAGTGCTCCCTGAGGCATCTGTTGGTCCACTGTGAGAGACATGAAGCTGGATGGGCCCTTGGCCTGGACCAGCAAGGCTTTTCTTATGTTGGTGGGCCGCTGTGATTGGTGGGCCGCTGTGAGATACAGGAAGCTGGACTAGATGGGCCTATGGCAAGATCCAGAGGGGCTGTTCTTATGTTCTTAAGCCTCCACTATTTATTCCTCTGGCTTGAAACATAGCCCTTCCCCTCAAGAGTCCACCCCTAAAAAGGACTTATTCTAAGCACAAAGACTCCTACCCACCCCTTGTTCACGTTGTGTAATCTGAGGACAAAGATGCAAAACCAATACAGGTTCATCATTTTCAAAAATCTGCTCGTTAAACCTCCATTGCAGAAATTGCAATGACTGGGCTATGGTGAGAGTACATGCGTATGCATATGTTTGTGTGCACAAATCTGTATGTTTTTATGTGATTTTAGTACTCTATGCCAGACAATCAAGCTTGCCAATCATCTCAACAGTTTCCTAGAATTCCTACAAGGAAGTAAATACCAACCATCCAGAGGGGCATGTTTTAGAGCTTCCTGCATCTCTTCTTTGGTGAGACTGATGCCTAAACTGGCCAGGATTTCATTCACATCTCCAACTGCCACCCTGTCTCCTGCAGTAGGGTAAGAGAGATCAGTCTGACATGGCAGATGCAGAACTCACCTAGTTACTAATCCTTGTTCTGGTATGGAATTTATTTATTTAAAATACTTATATATCATATTTTGCCCTAAACCATAGGGCATTCACAGCAGCTTACAGTATGAATTTAAAAACAATTACTATAAAACATTAGATAAAAGTGAAACAGGGCAACCCCCCCCCCCCCAACCATAAAAGTGTAACCTCCTGAGGACAGTTGAAACTTCGGAGGATAGTATAATTGTCATGAATCCCAAAAACCTTTTTTCAAGCCACAGTTATCCCTGGGACACTCTCAAGCCTTGGGACAGTCTCTCAGGAGCTGATTGATGCAACACGCTATGAAGTAGTGGAACAGATTGGAAGCACACTTCTATAGAATTCAATTCAAACTGCAAAACTGAACTATTTGAGATAACCTGTGGTTGAGGGATAATACAGAGTGTACTCATACTGTTACCCTGCACATGCCTGATCTTGTCTGATCTCGGAAGCTAAGCAGGGTCAGGCCTGGTTTGTACTTAGCTGGGAGACCACCAGGGAATACCAGCTGCTGTAGGCTTATACCATAGTCTTTCGAAACTGAAGGTTGCCAACCAAACCATGCTCATTTTTTGACACTACATCTGTCTTCACCCTGCCTTTCTTGATGGAACTCTGTGGGCAGTGCCCACCTGTGATAAAACACTTGCAACTCCAAGGCAAAAATGGTCTCTAATCTTTCCTATGGCTCTTCCCCTCTCTCTTTAACATGATTTAACAATTTTGTTGTCAAGCAAAAGTCCAACTGAAACTTGAAGCAATGCACAAACGTGACTTGAACAACACCGTCCTTCTCTTAACCCACTTTGGAATTACCAAACAGCCTGGCTATCAGTGACATAAAAAAAGAACAGTAAGAACTGGGAAAGAGAAACTGCATTTAGATCTGTCAATTTTAGAGTCAAGGAGAAAGTCTAAATACAATTATCATTGGGCTGAGGTGGAGGGGAAGCGGCACAGGGCAGTTATGTTCAGGATGTGTCTCCTAGTCCCCAGTACAGGGGGAGAATCCCTTAGACTATTTCTAAAGAGAAACAAGAACTGCCTGCAATAGAAAGTTATCCATGCCGACCGCCTCAATTCAACTCACTTTCAAATGTGGAAGGCCGCCGTGTAACCATGACACTCTCCAGGACTTTCTTCAGGTTCACTTTCCCATCAGCTGCAAACAAAATGGCTGATCAGACAGGGTGAAGTGCAAGGAAGGTGAGGGGGGAAGAAGGTCAGCAGCTGCAGTTTTATGCAGCTTTTTAAAAGCTACACAACGGTGAGTTTCACATCTCCAAGTTCACAAATCAATCATTCACATCTTGTTCTGAATCAAAATTCCTGAGGTGGCAGTTCTTTTTCAATGGACTAAGAACTGTGACCTCTGAATTGTGCAACAGAAAATACATTGCTGACATCTTCATTTTGGAACCCCCAAAAATGAAAGGCGTGTGAAACGTCTCTTCACTGGAGAAAAACACAACTTGGCTTTTGCTGACCCTCATCCTGGCGACACACTGTATAGCCCCAAGGGCTCCTTCAGGTATCTCTTCTTCACAGTGGGGATCTTAAAATCCACCTATGGGAAGGTCAAATACAAGGCATTGAGGTGCCCATGTAACTCCCAAATCACCTTCAGGACTTTCGGCAGAATGGCCACACAAGTGTCTATTTCTTTTCCTCTACATGTGTTCCTGGAACATGATTGGCTTCCTGGCACCTTTCAAAAGGCACCTAAGCTCTTGTGTTTGCAACTCACCATCAATTGTGACATGTTTCAAAGCCTCCTTCATCTCCTTCTCTGTTAGGTGGATGCCCATCTTGGCCAGGGTGGAACTCAAGTCGCCAATCTCTACCATTTTCCCTTGGATCAGTCAGCAAAAATTAGTCCAGTGCAGCAATCCCCATTTTGCAACTCAATCATTATCTTCATATCACTATAACACATCCTTACACGACAGCAGGTTTGTAATGAAACCACTTACTTCCTCACCTGTGGCAGGTTAGCATTGCCTTCAAGCAAGTGGGCAGAGTAGTTTTACCAAAGGTTTTTTTTTGCATTGGGGAGGGATGGGAAGAAGGGAGCAACTAACTAGGAAAGGGTGATGTGGCTCAGTGGATGGGCTAGTAACATTTGAGGGGATGTTTAGAAGGCTGTTTTTTTCGTTCAAGCTAAAAAATTACCCAGAATGACAGAGGACAATGTCAGAGCACATTCTAAGTTCATATCATGACATCTCCAGGCAGAGCAGGGAAACATCCTTGTCTGAGAACTCTGGACAGTCATCGCCCATCAGTGAGTAGAAAATACTGAGCTAGATAGATTAGAGGTCTTACTCCTTTAAGGATAGCTCTTCACAGTAGACTTCACACACACAAAAAAAATCTACTCTTCCTCATTCAGTGCTTGCTTCAGTTTTACCCTGATAGCTAAAATGCTGACAGCTTTCCTGCACAAATTTCTAGCCCAACAGATTTCATCCACTTACTTTCAGCTTCCAATAGAATCTGGGTCTTGTTGACACTTTTCATCAATTCACCCATGTTCACTTTCCCATTTTCTGCAAAGACAAAATGGTGATTTGGTTTCTTAAAAAACCTTTTACCCTATTTTTCAGTTAAAAGAGTTTTGTATCAGCCTACGCAAGTTAAGAAACAAATGCGAGAGAAAAAGAGATGTGGAAAACATCCAGAATTGGAATGTGCAAAGGAGTACATGCATGTGCTACATGCATGATAGACTGAAAAAAGCGACAGAGTACCCAGCATATTAGTTGAAACATTTTTGTCCCAATTGCATTTATTGTAATATGTTAGATCTGCATTAGACATGGTTATCTTGTAATAACTACTGTTTTCTTATGTGTGTTTGTGTATATTTATTGAGTTATATGTTTGAGAAAGCAGGAACAACAATAAAAAAGATTTTTTTAAAGAGCCCATGGAAAGAAGACAGATCTGGACTCTGAAGGCAGTGTCGAGATTGGTGACAGATCTGATGCAGCCACTGTTCAGATCAGTATCCAGAACAGACCCTAAGGACAGTGGCTGCAACCACCTATGTGAGCAAACCAAACTGGTTGAGCCTCCATTTGCCTGAAGATAGCATCCGAAGGTCGCCAGTTTGAGGCCACCGGCACCGTGCAACCTTGAAGCAGCTGACAAGCTGAGCCGAGCTATTCCGTCTGCTCTGAGCGTGGGAGGATGGAGGCCAGAATGTGCGACCAGATCAAAAAAGAAACATCTGAATGTTGTGGTTTCTTGAAAGATAGAAACCTTCTTTCAAATTGTAAAAATCCCTATGAGGATTTAATTTGCCTGCCTATGTAAACCGCCTTGAATAAAGTCTGAGGAGAAATCTGAGGACCAAGAAAGGCGGTATAGAAATACCTGTATTATTATTATTATTATTATCTTCCACCTTCCTGTGAACTCCCAGTCAATAGGTCAGTCATTTTATGGAGACAAAAGGGAAAACCTCCAAGAAATGGCAACAAAATATTATGCATTTTTTCCAGACTCAGAAAGCTACCTTGCTTAACTTAGCAAGTCTATCAAAACCGAAGTGGAAGGCAACCACTTAGGGACACCATCAATTATTTTTACTTCAAGTGACAAGAAATTAGAAAAACGGACCTATGTTGATCCAATTTATTTATATTTTAAGAGCCAGGATGGTGCGGTGCAGTGGTTCCCAAACTGTGAGCCATGGCTCCCCAGGGAGCTGTGGAAACCAGCCAGGGGAGCTGCAGAATCCCTGTGAAAAACCCACTGTCCTATACAGGTTGTGTCTGATCATCAGTGGATTTTTCATCCGTGGATTTGGCTCAACACAGGTCCTCCAACCTACGCTGATTCCTGATCAGGGCTGACCTGTAGCCTTCCTACCCTGTAGCCTTTCCTGGCCCTCTGAAAGCTTTATAAGGCCTTTAAACATCATGCCTGTGTTTTGTTGGAAACCTGAAATGACTTTCTAAGGCTTCCCTGAGCCCTAGAGGTCATTCTGGGGGCCACAGAGTTTGTCCATGCCCACCCCTCCACCCCCACGATATTCAGAATGCCCTCTGGATGCAACCCTCTGGTCATTTTTGGAGGGTTAAAGGTGCCAAATCTGCGGATTCCAGTATCTGTGGAGGGTCCTGAAACAGATCCCCCATGGATACCTAGGCACTATCTGTACAATGTATAGGATTGTAGCCCTAATGGGGATACCAATACCAATGGCCCAGGAGTTTAAGGAAGCTGCCAGTCAAAAAAAGCTTCAAAACCGTGGGTGAAGTGGTTTGGGAGGTGGACTTAGATCTGGAAGCTGTAGCAGCTTTATCCCCCATCTTTAGTCTTCCTGCAGCACCAGAAGGAGAAGGGAGCTGCCACTGCTGCAATCCTCTTCTGACATGCTCCCACTCTGGACATCCTCTGCATGCTCTGCTGCATTGCCCATCTGCTTGTCAAGCCATCTGCTTGTCAAGCCATTCATTTCCACTTGGATCAGTGGAAACTTCCCCACTGATCTCTGTGACTGCTAGAAGTGACCAGGACAGAATGCGTATACAGGTGCAACCTATTTATCCATTGATTTTTTATCTTTGGATTTGTCTCAAATCTTGAATCAGGTGGGGGGAATTCAAAGTCAAACACACCTTTACCCTTTGCTGGCATCTCAATCCATTTCAAGGCAGCCCAAAACACTGCAAAAAGGCTCCTCCTCCAACAGGCAGGGAAATAGCCCTGGAGCGACGGAAGAGGTTCCCCTTGCAAAGGAGACTCCTGGAGCCCCTGAGCCAGCAAAGAGGCTGAAGAGGGGAAGGGGGGCCGAAAACCTCTGTAGCCAGAACATGTACAGCAAGGTGGAGCGGTCTCTCTCTCTCTCTCTCTCTCTCTCTCTCTCTCACACACACACACACACACACAGGAGCAGGTGCGGTAGTAACAGAGGGGATTGCTTTAAAAAACTCAGGGAGTGTTTGCCGAATTCTCCCCCTTCAGACTGAGATGGTGCAGGCTCTCTGTGCTCCAGCCTATACAAACAAAACAGCCCAGCAAGCAAGTCTTCCCAGCAAGCAAAGCATGAGATTTAGGCTACAATCCGATCCACATTTTCCTGGGAGTAAGCCCCATTGACTAGAATGGGACTTACTTCTGAGTAGGCAGGCACAGAACTGGGCTCTCAGGCTACAATCTTCTCCACACTTTCCTGGGAGTAAGCCCCGTTGACTACAATGGGGCTTACTTCTGAGTAGAAATGCATAGGACTGGACTCTTAAAAGCTCAGCATCCCACCTTTGAAAGAAGCAGGGACAGCTGGCAACGGGGAGGGCTGAGTACAGAGCAGAGGAGGGGGAGGCGATTGAGTACAGCTGCCTTAGTTTCCTTCCAGCCCCAAGTGTCAGGCTGCAGCGTATTTGCGTAACTCTATGCTATTTAGCACAACATGTTTTTTCTTAATCCTGGCTGGTCACCGATCGGAACTCATGTGCATAAATAGGCTCCACCTGTACTCATATTCTAACAGCAAATGATTGTGCAAGATCACACCACAGTTTCAGGACTTCAAAGATCATGATTTTGCCATGTCTATTGTTCTGAAGGGCCCCACACTAACATTCTGATCAAAATAATTCCCTTAGCTTTACTTTGGAACAGAAAGACGTGCTGCAGTCTTATAGCATTTGCCCTTAAAAACTCATGCAGTGCAACATTATAATATCTATTCTTAAGATGAAGAAACCAAGGTTAAGTGATAAAGGGAGGCAAGGAAATGATTTCACAGTCCTGCAAACAGAGAAAAGGACAGAGCTTTTGTACAATAAATGGAGGGCTTCTGGAAAGTAATGTTTTGACCAGTATCATATCTCACTCCTAGGAACACTCACCATCCACAGTCACGTGCTTCAATGCCTCTTGAAGTTCCTCTTTGGTTAAGTGAATCCCCATACCAGACAAAACAGAGCCCACATCTCCCAAAGCAACCACATCCCCTAGATAGGGAGACAAAAAATGGACCAGACTGTTCAGAGTTTAGTTTACAAAGCCCAGTAGAAATGTCAAGTTGCCACACTGAGGACAGATGACAACTACTCAGAGCAAAGTGAGTTGACCACAGGATCATGGCTGCAGCTTAAGGCTACTTGGGACAGTGAAATCTTAACAGCCCAGTCCTATCCTATCACACTCTCTGCTGGCGCAGCCATACCGAAAAAGGCATGTTCTGTATCCCTGTATGGGGGTGGGTGGGAGAAGGAGTGGATCAGGAGGCCAGGGAAAGGGGATTCTAATCCCCTTATCCTTCCCTAAGCCTCCCACACTGCAATGGGTCTCCTCATATTTGTGCCAGTGATTTCACTGGTACAAGTCCAAGTAGAAAAAGAGAGAGGGGAAGCAGCTACCAGAAGGGATAAGATCTAGTGCAGCCTTCCCACCCCCATTCATTCCCCCTCCTGACCCAGTTTCACACATACATCCCACCCCTGTTTGCCTAGCAAAGTGCTCTCTTATGGAAGTCTTAATTCTGAGGTAACTCTCCCTTTTGATTAAAAAGAAAACATTTGGAATGTAGCTCTGCCAATGCAAATTCCACTGTAAATAAATGCCTTATTATCCCAACAATGCAGGATAGGGAGAGGCAGAAAGAGCAGCTCCATACACCCTTCGTTTGCCTGGCTCACGTGGCCCTCTTGAATTCAAAAGAGTGAAAGTGGCTGGTAGAGCTATTGGAGATGTGCACGCCTGCTTTAGTGCTATTAAAGCAAGAGAAGCAGGTGTCAAGCCCATACTGGTTTGTGTTTATATTGTAAGCTACTGTCTGGGGTTTGTTTTTTACATGGAAAGGTTGAAGGGAGAGGGGAGGAATCATTTAAAGAAGTATCAGGTAGGTATATGTAACAGTATACATTGCGTCAGAGACCCTACTCACCTTCCAGGAAGGAGGGATGCTGCATTCCTCTAAGAACCTTCATGAAATCATTCAGGTTTATCTTCCCATCCACTGTGAAGGAGTAAAAACATGGAGTGAGATGAGCAGAAAAAACTGGGTACCATGGGGGCATTTTGGGCAACCACACTTATCTCTTAAGTCCCAAAGCCTAAAATCAAGAACAGTTAGGAACAAAGCACCTGGAACAGAGAGATATGCAACTCAATCCAATGCATGTCGACTCAGAAGTTCCATTATAGTCAATGAGTCCTGCTCTCAGGTAAGTGCGCATAGGATTGCAGTCTCAACAACAGAAGTGAAACATTATTATGAAATAGTTTGGGAGACTAATGGTGGGAGAGGAATCCCACAGCACCAAAACCACAGGACACAGGAATTTGGCACATGTCGGGGAAGAGGACCGAGAAGAGGACAAAGGGAGGGGCAAAGTTGAGGGACGAACCAAGGGAAGGTATCACAACCTGGGTACAGTGGTAGCAATCAGTCATGTCTTCCTGTAGCCATTTTGAGGTAAAATGGGGCTATTAGCACTGAGACCCCAAACAACCCCTAGCTGGGAGCAAAGACTCTAGCCATAAGCAAAGGCATACTTGCATGTATGATAGGAGGAGGAGGGATGGATCAGGAAAGCTGCATAAAATAAACAGAAGGAGGGCAAGCAAGAAGGGAAGAATTTCCTGAGCTTTTCTTCAAAATAAACATGGTGGTGATAAGGAGAAGGGATTGGGTAACAGTGGGTCAACTAACTTCCCTACCTCTCTGACCTTGGGCAAGTAATTGGGGAGGGCAGAATGGAGAGTCATGAGGGTCTTTGCTTCCTCAGCTAGCCAGGTCCCCCATGAAATTTGTTATAAACCAGGGGTGGCCAAACTTGCTTAAACTAAGAGCCACATACAATAAACTTCAGATGCGCGAGAGTCACAACAGAGATGTTTGAGAGCCTAAATATTTAAGAAGCATTTAAATTCTTAAATATATTTACTCACTATGAACATTAAACTTAATGTTTTAATCCAGTGGACTCTCTGTTTATACCTAGTAAATTATAAAGCTTGAAAATTTCTTATCTACTTTTTATATTAACAGTGATGCAGAAAGGAGCTCAGCCCAATATAGTATATCCATGAGTTACACATTGTATGTCAAAAGAGCTGCATGTGACTCATGAGCTGCGGGTTTACCACACCTGGCATAAGCACTAAATGACTATAGGGTGTCATGTCTCTGTAATTTGCTCCCTCCTATTTGGATGTGAGTGAGGGAAATAGCTGGGCAAAGGTACCATTTGGTGGTTACAACAGTGGTGTCCAGTAGAAGTTAGAGCCGGAAACAAGCAAAAAGGGTTTAGGGAGATCTGAGAACACACTCCAAGCTCCCTTTTAAGAGTACTTTCTGGAGAGGGTGGTTACAAGAGACAGTGTCATTTGAGAAGGAAGTCCAATGTGATGCCCAAGCCAACACAAATGGCGAGTGCCGAAATAAAGCACTAACAGACCCAAAAGACATCAGTCTTTCCCTTCTGATCATCAGGGAGTTCCTCCTTTCCAGACAGAGGTCTGCTGAGACACATGGAGGGCTCTCATGAGCTCACAGTCATACCATGCTCTGCCTGTCTATCCTTCTATCCCTTCCCCCACGCCAGTAAAACATTAACAATATTATCCCTCAGTTCTCACCACCAACTGCAACATGCTTGAGGGCCTCCTGCATCTCCTCTTTGGTTAGGTCAATCCCCATGTTTTCCAGAATGGAGTCCAGGTTTTCAATGGAGATCTTGTCCTCTTAGATTTGGGAAGAGGAAAGCAAAAACAACATGGACAAGGAAAAATCAATCCTTTAAAGTTAACAGTACCACTTAACTTTATTCTTGCTATGACGAAAGACAAAAAGAAAAAGCAATCCTTTGTGAAATGTTTGCATCTGTTAATTTAGGTGTTTTCCTGATCCCTTTGTAGTGAAAAGCTAACAAATATTTCCCAAAAGATTGTTTGATGAGGCTTACAGGTTGTTTTCTTTTGGGAAAAAGTGGATTACAAGGGCTAAGGTCTGCATTACTGCCTCTACTCTCGACCCAGAGAAGAGACAGGAGGTAGCTGCCACCCTCCTCCTCCTCCTCCATATCCTTATTTATGAATTTATTACATTTATGTTCTCCCTTTCTTCCATCATGAAACTCAAGGTGATGGACATGAGTGATCCCAATCAGTCACCCCATCCAAACTTGCTTAGCTTCAGCAAGGTGGCTGCATCATATGCCTTTAGGCTAGGCCCTGGGCAATCTTCCACGTGCTGGTGCATGCACCCCTTATCTTCCAGCATTGCAATGCTGTCCCCATTGCATTGCAATGCCGTCTCTGGATGCTTGGTGATGGCATCACCACTGAACTTCCAGGTTGCCAAAGTTTGTGCTGTGCGGCCATGCAACTTAGAGGGAACCCTGGCCCTGGGACCAATTGACTGCACAATAGTGTCTTGGGAATCCTCCCTGACTCATAGTTTCCAGTGTTGCATCCCGCCACATGCTTTCTGCCTCTCTCCCACTTTGGTTCAGTTATTTTTCCTTATCGCTCTCCCTGGTGGCACCAAAATGGACCATTACAAGGGAGAACTGAAGCCTTACAAGACCTCTTAATGTTTTGTGCTTGCAGCTTGCCTTGGTGGGTTGTGGTATTGGCAGCAAATTATCACCGACCTAAGCATACACGGCCAAAACCATGACTTGTCTCACTGTTATCCCAATCCTAACCTGCCCTGGAGCAGACAGGCTGATGGGCTTGCCCTGCATCCAAGGCAGGGTTGGGGCCCAAAGTGGCACAGCCTGGGGCAGGAGGAATCGCTTCCCCTTACCCCAGTTAAAGCTGCAGCAGCCCCAAAGCTGCAGCAGCCTCAGGAAGTGGTGCAGATCCAAGCAGCCCAGAGCTGCCCTGGGCTGCCTGGGAACAGGGATAGGATCCAGCATAAGTGCCGGATCCTGGGCCTGCCCCTTCACCTGCCGTCCACCCATGGGCCAGCCCACCCTCCCCTGCCCCAAAACGCCTCCTCTCCCCTCCCCATGCCCCCTCAGACCCCTGTGCCAGCCTAGCTCGGCCAACACGGGCTTACCTTTTGTGCCAGTCCAATGGGGCTTGGGCCAGTCTCCCTCCTCTCCCAGTGGCACGAAAGTGCTTTATGGCACTTTTGCAATACTGGTGGGCAAGGGACTTGTGTCAGCCCATTCCCTCCCCAGGACTGCACCCTGTGTTGTTCCGTTGGTACCTGCTCCAGAGTCCATTCCCACTTCTTAGATAGGCAGGATGAAGTTACCTTGCCATCCCCAGAGTAAATAACTTCCTCAAATTAACTTGACACCTACCAACACCCCTAATTGGGAATGCTGCATAAAATGTGAATTAGAATGACACAAGTCCAATTTTTAAAACTTTTTATTTGATATTTCTTTTTCTTTAACATTTGCGACCAGATTGAAGGAAAAAGGGGGGGCACGCTGTCCCACACCCTGTTCAGTAGATAAGTGTCATTGCAGGTATTTTGGCCGAGTTCACTTCATGCATGTGCGGCTATATAGGCCAGCGATTTTCAACCTTTCATGGTACACTGATAAGGCACTAACATTTTCAGGACATGCCATCTGTTTGTGGACAATTGACAAGGCACACCACGCTGCTGTGGGGGGCTCACATCCCCTAATGCCCTACTAATAAACCACCCTCCTCCAAATTCCCTCAGCACACCTGCGAACCGGCTCACTGGTTGAAAATCATCAATATAGGCTCTCCAGATGCTGAAATATGTTGACTTAAATTTCAGCAAGTCAGTTCAAGTTAGGAAACTTTGTTGGAGGCTCTGCATTGAAAAGAAACTTAAATATGGAAAAGAATTCCCCCCATAGCCCCTCTCAAGGGATGCTCTGTGGATCCCATGCAGTCTGATATTACAAAGGGAGACTCCCAAGTATGGAGGTAAAAACACTTCAGCGGAAATATAGTGTGGTGTGGTGGGAATCCTCATACTCCTGGACAATTAAGAGAAAATCCCTCTCTCCACAGGAACAGGGATGTTCCTCAGTTCCATTTTCACTTACTTTCAGATTGGGAATGGCGACGAGACTTCGTCAAGGCAAACATGCAATCTCTCACACTCACCGTCCCATCATCTGCAAATGAATAAATAATAATAATAATAACTTTATTTTTACCCCGCCTTTCTCCCCGAAGGGACTCAAGGCGGCTTACAACAGATTAAAAACATAATTTAAAAACAAATAAAAACATATTAACACATCATAAAAAACAGCAGTCAGAATAAAAAATAGGTAAAAAGAGCATAGAGCAGCAGCAAGTCATAAAAGAATCAGGCCTGTAAAAAAATATTAAAAGATGTTAAAAAGATGTTAAAAAGGCCGAGAACTCAGAAGGCTTGTTTAAACAGAAGGGTCTTCAGGCCTCAAGAGAGGGAGCCATTCTTAAGTCAAGGGGAAGGGAGTTCCATAGCGTTGGTGCCACTACTGAGAAGACCCTATTTCTTGCCGCCGCCCCACGTACCTCTCTAGGCGGCGGCACTTGTAAAAAGGCCTTCTCTGATGACCTAAGAGGACAAGCCGGATTGTACGGGAGTAGGCGATCTCTAAGATACCCTGGCCCAGAGCAGTATAGGGCTTTAAAGGTCACTACCAGCACCTTTAGTAAATAAAGGTAACCAATAAGAATAAATTGGTTAATCTGTTTCTGTGAAGGTGGATACTTGCTTCCTCCATTTTGTATTTCAGTTATTATAACTGAGTTGTATTTCTAAGCGGTTGAATGAAAGAGAATAAACAAATCATACTTCAAGTTTGAGTTTAGCGGGCTTCAGAAAGGTTAAAAAAATCAGCTTCGGAAACAGAAACCAAAAGCAGGGGTGAGAAAAATACAAAATCTTTGAGGAAATGGGAAGCTAAAAACACTACCTTGGAGAACTTAAATCTGGCCTCCCAGACTGGGTAAATTCTGGGAGGAAAGGTCATTGGTTTCTTATATAAGGAGCTAACCAAGGCCACATAGAAGCTTGACAGGAAAAAAACAAAAACAAAACAGAAGAAGCTGTTGCAGAAAAAAAGAGAGACTTTTGGCCCAATCCTATCCACTTCTTTTCCATCACAAACATAAAGCATGTTGTGACAGCACAGCCTCCAGGCTTGCTGGTGAGAAGGCCAAAGCCTTTAGTTCGTTCTGGGCAGAGCCTCTGAGAGGAATTTTATCAGGCGGTGCAAAGTTTCTTTTGGGCCACTTTTGGAGTACAAAGTTTCTCTCGGGGGCCCCTTTTTGACCATGGACCTAAGTACAATTTACCCCCTGTACCCCTCTCTCATGGGCCCTGGGATTGTGCTGTAATACTTGCAAACCTTCCATAAAAATAATACATTGGTTAGCTACCTCATGCACTATGATTATGCACATTATGATGTTGAATTTTAGCTCATTTTGTCATGCCAATTCTAAAAGCCCCACACCAATTCTGCTGAAAATCCTTACCATTCCTGGGGACATACTTCAACATTTCCTGGATTTCCTGTGGGGATAAATGGAGGCCCATACTGCGCATGATGGAGTCCAGCTCTTCTACATCAACCTTGTCCTGTTTGATGCTTTTCAGGGTTTTCATCGCTCCTTCCATCTCTGGGCAGGCAAGAGGTGACACCATGAAGCACAGAAAGGCAGGATCTACAACAAAATTACCCACCTACGTGATGGTAGTGGCAAGCTCTGTACTTGCCTGCGGCTGAGAAGAATCGCTGCGTATGGGGCAATACTTTCATGAATTCTTTCAGATTCACTTTCCCATCACCTGCAATGAAGAATAAAGAACAATGAGAAAGAAAATGGAGCAATAAGGCAACTGGGGTTTGCAGCCTTTGGCTATGAATCCAAGGCCACATTCTACAAACACACATCCAGGTTGAAGCTCTTTTTCTAGGCTTCTCACACCACAGGCATAGCATAGTAAAACAGCATTTTTGAATGTATCCACACAATAAAATGCTCTTTGGGCATCATCCATTAGTATGGGGAGAAGGTTTTAGTTTAGCTAAATCTGCTAGTTTTACATGGGAGCTTGTTTATACAGAGGTGCGTTCCCAGATGCAGCTCCACCATCGCTCTGCAGTCTCAAGTGGTACAGACCAGATAGGGCTGTAACACATTCAATTTCTGCACATTTGGATCAGTTATACATCAAAGATTCTTACTGTCCACGGTCACATTCTTCAGCGCTTCTCTCATTTCCTCTGTCGTTAATATAACGCCAATGGCAGCCAGTGCATCCTTCAGCTGAGAAACTTCAATCTTATCATCACACAATCTGCTAATGACACTGTAGGCATCGTGTACAGCTGCAGAGGGAGAAGTAACCACCAATGTGTTAACTTTTACCCCCGAGGTATGTACATCTGATTTGTACATCAAGGCGTTATCAACAGCTGGTCCACTTTGCTCCTGATCTTAGATCCTCTCCTTGATTAGGGCTTCCTTGCAGTTTTATTTTCCACTAGATAGGACATAGTATAAAATTATGTCAACAAGGATATGTTTCTGAATTAAAATGTAGCAGTGAGGGCATGTGAGGTGAAGGATTGATTCGGTGGGCAGTACACATTCCAACTGGGATAGTGAGACTGTCAGTCTTAATAGTGTGAAAGGCAGGTGCTTTAGAATGCAATCCAATAAAGAATAGCATTTTAGGTTGAAAGTAATTCAGTCTAGTGAAGATCTAATGAGGGACCCCACCTGGATTCAGCAGCAGGTTGCATCCACTGGTCCTGGTAGGTTATAGAATTAAAGAGGTTTGGAAGGGGCTTTCCATCATGAAGAGGTTATAAGCCCACCTGGATTTTCCTTCCCTCAGCTCTCTGCCCCCAAATTTTGGGTTTGTGAAATCAAAACATAACCACACAGCTTCCTTGTCCAGGAATATGGGCAAAGCCCATATAAATATCAGGTACCTATCAGATGTTTGAAATGGAAGGTGGATAGGTCTCCCTACCTGAAGATCCAGAGTAGCGCTCATTTTCTATCATGTTCATCAGGAACTCCTTGAAATCCACCTTCCCACTTTCTGAAAATCCAAGATTTGATAAAGCTGAAAAGGGGAGCCCAAGAGACCACCCAACTGAACCTTTTCATTAGAAGGCAGAACCATCAAACCATCCCCCACCTCTCATAGAACCACTGAAACAACAGACCACAGGAAGAAGACAGGAGCTTCATAGAGGGGATATACATCCTGAGCAAGGAGCGCCTGAGGATCCAAGCATGTGACTGAAGTCACATGTTCCAGGAGAAACAGCCCCTCTCCTGTAACACACACTCACAGCCCAATCTTATTCATCCCACTCACCCCGCCAATGAATGCCAAAAAGGCTACTGATGCATCCTGCAATGGTGGGGAGGTGTCCTCACCCACATTTGTTACCCTACCCAGGGGTAAGCCTCTGTACATGGAGGGGTCTACTCAGTCCTATGCTAGCAAATTGCTAGCACTGGCGCAGAACCATCCACACCATGGGTCCAGGAAGGGAGCTAGGATTCAGTAGCTGGTGCTGCTACCAAACTTTCCCCCCTTCATGGACCCAATTTGTCCTCCTTGCCCGTCACCATTCTGACACCTCATCTATCAGGCCACCCATCCCATCACTGACTGCTACAGGACCTGCAGCAGCCCAGAAGTTGACTTAGGACAGTCTGACCAAGCAACTCTTTTTTCTTAATGCAAGTTGCAACAGAACAGGACACTGAGAACTCTAAAGCTGATCCACTGCTGTCACCTACCCTTTACTACAGGGGACCAGCAAGAGAAACAAATGCAGCACTTACCATCTACAGAGGTGTTTTTTAAGGCATCCTGGAGTTCTGAGTTGCTTACAGAAATGCCCAGACATTCCACAACAGAACCCAGTTCTCCAACTTCAACTTTTTCATCCTTGATTCGGCCAAAAGCCTTGATAGCAGAGTGAAGTGCTGCCAGGAGAGAAAGTGCACACAGCAATGGAGAGAATGGAATGACTCTAAATCAGAGATGGAATCAGATATTTTAGAGGGGTCCAGGCCCCTATGATAACCTGCTCTCTACCCAGCAGAATTCCACTTCCACAGTTTGAGTCCATTTGGCTGACATCATTACAAGTTCATGTTCCCCAAAATATATTTCATGTTTGCCTTAAAAAAATCATAGTCCATTAAAATGGATTCTGCCTTTCAGTATAAGCAGTGGAAACCAGGTGCTCAGGAAATTACATGGTTCAAAGCATTGCAGCTATTACTGTAGTAGGGGCAGCAGCTTCCACAGAAGAAACCAGGCAAGGGTTTGGGGGTTCAAGGGGAGAGAATCTCATTATGATCCCCATGGAGCCTGAATTGGGCTTGAATTAACTGAGCTAAAATTTCAACTGATTTGGAAAATAACTTGGCTTGCTAAGTGCACTTCTGAATTTAAGCATGAGTTTGCGTCCTGAGAACACTTCTGTACTGCAGCGAGTCATGGACTCTCCGCTCACAACAGGAGAGGAAACTGAACGCTTTCCACATGCGCTGCCTCCAACGCATTCTCAGCATCACCTGGCAGGACAAAGTTCCAAACAACACAGTCCTGGAACGTGCTGGAATCCCTAGCATGTATTCACTGCTGAAACATTGGCTCGGTCATGTTGTGAGAATGGATGATGGCCAGATCCCAAAGGATCTCCTCTATGGAGAACTCGTGCAAGGAAAGCGCCCTACAGGTAGACCACAGCTGCGATACAAGGACATCTGCAAGAGGGATCTGAAGGCCTTAGGGATGGACCTCAACAAGTGGGAAACCCTGGCCTCTGAGCGGCCCGCTTGGAGGCAGGCTGTGCAGCATGGCCTTTCCCAGTTTGAAGAGACACTTTGCCAGCAGTCTGAGGCAAAGAGGCAAAGAAGGAAGGCCCATAGCCAGGGAGACAGACCAGGGACAGACTGCACTTGCTCCTGGTGTGGAAGGGATTGTCACTCCCGGATTGGCCTTTTCAGCCACACTAGACGCTGTGCCAGAACCACCTTTCAGAGCGCGATACCATAGTCTTTCAAGACTGAAGGTTGCCAATACTATGTATGTTATCCATCACTAGCTCCAAAGGCATGGCTGTGTTAGTCTGCTGCAGCAAAAACAACCAAGGTCCAAATCCTAACCAACTTTCCAGCACTGGCATAGCTGTGCCAATGGGAATTGTGTTGCATCCTGCAGTGGGGTGGCACTCACAGAGGTCTCTCAAAGGAAGGGAGACCTTCCTGTTCCCTTACCTCCGGGCTGCATTACCCTATGTCAGTGCTGGAAAGTGGGTTAGGATTGCAGCCCAAGAATCTTGTAGCACCTTAATGGCTTACAAATTCCATTAGTGACTTCAGTTCAACCTCTGGTGTTATAGACCCGCTGTTAAGAAGCTCACCCAAAGAGTCTGAGAAGTGCTCTATTTCTCCAAGAGAGATCAGGAAATCCTTCAGGTTTACGGTTCCATTGCCTAGGAGGGAGAGACAGGATAAGAAGATCCAACTGCGAAATAGGAAAAGAGGGCCACAAAAAAGCTCTGAAGCCTGGGGAAGTTGGATTGCTGAGGAACAAGGCCTTGTCTACTCCTGGAGCAGGCAGATGTTGATGGCCAGGACATATTCAGCAGTCAATTTCTCCCCTAAACTTGTGGTTTCTTGTTGATAAACAGCTCACCTTACCCATCTGCCTGGAGGAGAACAGCCCAAACTTTGGTTCCTTCCAGTAGGGTCACAATGATGTAATTGTCTAGCACAGCTATCTCCAAACTGAAGACTGCTGCGCATTGCGAACAGCCTCCCCAGCATGACCAGAGCTGACTGTTCCATCGAGAAGACTTCCACTGTAGCTACGGATTGCCCCATGCTCACTCCACCTCATCACATCTGCCAGGAAATCCTGGAGCAGCGCTGGTTAGGGCAGCAGAACGCGGAAGCAGCAGGGTGGAGCAAACGTGGGGGATCGGCAATGGCAATGGAAGCCCCCTGGAACGGTTAGCTCCCTTCACGCAGGGAAGGGATTGGCAAGGGCACCGGATCTGGCCCACAAGCTGGAGTCCAGATTGCCCTAGTCTAGCACAACCATTTGCTCATCCTGCTATAATTGCACCGTAATTTCTCCATCGTGATGGTGACTGAGCATGCAACATCAAAACACATTCTCAGTCTCTCCTTGTCAATCACCACTTACTGTCCATGTGGCTGGCATGCATAACTTCATCCAACTCTTCAGGTTTCAGATAGATGCCCAGACTTTGCAGAGTGGACTCCAGTTCATTCAGATTCAGGCGGCTGCCGTCCATTGCAGTAATGATGGTGATGGCACGCTGCAAGGCTGGAGGACCCCAAGATTTTTTAAAAAATGTTTAATTTCAATCTACTGTAAATGCCGGAGACCAGCATACTTGTACAGGTACCAAAATATCTGTTAGTATGCTGCAGCAAAATCAACAGAGTTGGTGGCATTTTTAAGACTACTAAATATCTTACGGCACAAGCTTTCATGGGCCAGAACCCACATTGTCAGATGCATGTACAAGTGGTGAGATCTGAAAAAATATACCTAGGGCAGGGGTGTCAAACATAAGGCCCACAAGCTGGATGTGGCCCCTGGAAGTTCTTTTTCAGCTCTCAGGCTCTCCCAGCCCAACCTGGTGTCACTGCTGAAAGGAAGGTTCACATGATAACTGGGCTCTCCCGTATCTTGAAAATATGAACTAGATTTGCATATTTTCTCTTCTGCCATTTGCAGCTAATGAGTTCATGAGGAAAAAACTGCTTATTTCTGGTCATGACTTGCTTAATGACATCACTTCCTGTTTAATGACATCATTTCCAGTCCTCAGCAAGCATAATGAATTGTATTCAGCCCACTCTATGAAACGAGTTTATACCCCTGAACTAGGGTTTCTAAAGTGCAAGGTTCTCTACACAGTGTGAACCACCTGTAACCTAAGGTTGCAATCCCTATACACACCTACTTAGAAGTAAGTCTCACTGAACTCAAGACATGCAAAGAATTGTGCTGTTAATAACACTGGATGTCGAGAGGCAACCATTGACAAAATGGCAGCCTATCACAATTGAGAAGCCAATTATCTTGTCTTGTCCATGCAGGGGAAGGATGGTGAGGCTGCAGCTCATCCCTCTCTTCCACACTTCTCTCTTTAGTTTACTATTAATTACCTTACTGAAGTCCTGCATCATATCAGCAGAAGTAGTTATTTTCTGTGCCTACCCCCCCTTACTCTACCCCCCCTTTCAGTCTTGTTTTCTATTATAGACTTTCATGGCCTGCGGAAAACAAGAAAGGAGACAACAGAGAAGAGGCAAGAGGTTAAAAAAAAAGGAGATGTAGGATGGCAAGAGAATCCGTGAAGAGGTTAAAGAGCAAGTAGTAAAGGAAGAAGAAGTTTGGGTTGAATGGTGTCCAGGTTTACATATCACGTCAACAGGGGACCTCTGATATACTTAAGTTCGTTTCAAGAAAACTAAGGCTCTAGTCTAGGTCAATGTGAACTTACATTCCACTTCATTGAATTCCTCTGTTTCACCCAATGCTAGTAAGAAGTCTTGAAAATCGATTTTGCCATTCTCTAAAAACATACATTGTTTTATTTAAAAGACAGTTCTGGGACACAGAAATAACACTGCATGAAATCCAGTTTCCTTCTTGCTTTGTGTAGCAAAAACCAATATCTAATGGCTAAGTAATGCTGAAAAGGGGAACATAGTACTATTTGTTTTAAAATCTTCCCCCCTCCCCAACTCATTGTATGTAGTAAGCAGATGATCTGATTCATTTGGTTGTGGTGAAGCTCGTGTAAAAGCTTTATTTGGTGTCCAAAAAGGAGATGGCCTAACTTGCACTTATCTGCTTCAGCCATCTTTATGACTTCTTTATCTCTCACATCCTCATACTCAGGCCAGGAATCCTGAGTATTGCTCAGATTGCTCAATAAAAAATAGGCAGTGAAATAACAGAGTTGTCTAGCAAAAAAGGCCTTCGGAGTAAGGGCCAAAGAATGTTTTAGCAGCACCACTTTGTGTACTGGTCACATCGGGCCATTAGCAAATTCTACCTACTTGACCAGGGCTGAGGAAAGTCCCTGGGGTGGGCTAGATTTCCTGCTTCAGGACTAGCCAAGGAGAAAAGTGCCTCTGTCTCTCCTTGAAGAATTCAAGAGTGTACGGGAAGCATGACCAGAGTCAGCCTACGACCCCGTCACCTGAGATGGCTTGCCAAATGCTGATGCCCTTAGCTAATGAGATGCCAGCCTCTGCTGCTCTCACTCTCCAATGTTCTAGCTCAGTCATCTCCTCCTCACCAAATTTCCTCTTCCTCTCTGTCCCCCTCTTCCTTTTCTAAACCTCCTCTACTAATGAATCTGATGTTGCATGCTCAGTCTCCATTAGGATTAGTAGGCAAGTAGCAGACAGAGATGGGTGACCCCCGCATTCTGCTGGCTGAAGCAACCACTTCAGTTGGCTTAGTGAAACAGCAGTGACAAACTTCCTCTTCCCCGTGCCCAGGGGGTGGCTTTGTGTATGGGGGGATGGCATCTCATGGGAGGGGGCACCACTGCGGACCTTTGCTCCCTGAGGCTCCCAATGGGGCTGGAAACTATACTTCCTGTTTCCTGGAAGTATAGTTTAAGACCCTGGGGAAGCCTCAGAACACTTCCCCGGTCAGTCCTGGAGTCACACGAGGATCCGTTGTGATCCACATAGCTTAAGAGGCAGGTTTTCCTGTGCAGAATCTGATGGCTTAGCTTTTTAATTTTTAGCATGGTTCAGCCTTAGGCAGTGCCTGTATAGTAATGGCTATGCAACAGGGAAAGGCTAATAAAGCAGAAAGGACAACCATCAAACTTACTCACCATCAGTTTTGGCTGACTTGACTACCTCGTTGAAAGTTGTACTTGGTAAGTGCACACCCATACCATCCAGTGTTTCCTCCAGCTGTGGAATGGTCATCTTCTTGTTTTTGATGTTTTCAACAACTTTCATGGCATCCTGCAGGGCTGAAGAGTGCAAATTGGGAGAAAGGCAAGTGGGCTGCCATTACTCTCTAGTCCCCTTATCCATTCCACCAAACCTGTTTCTCTGGGATGGGTCATAACCAGGGCTGGGTATATGAGCCAATTCAGGAGGATCACAGGAAACGCACAGAATGCAATTGTTAGGCATTAAATACAGTTCTCGGATAATCCCTATTTCTTTTTTTAAAAGCACGTTTCTAGTCCGTATGGCTACAAAGATAGGAAATACAAAGGACATTTGAGAGGACTGGCATTCATGTTTACTATTCTGAGCACATCTTGATAAATCTCCCTCAAGGAAATGCAGAAGTCTTAAGAAGCAGTTTGAAAGACACTTATCCCCGAAAATGTTTTCTTGAAACTCAGTTTCCTTGAAAAAGAGTTTTGAAAACTGAGCTGTCGTTCATCCCTTCTCTTGCTCAACACCCACAAAACCTGGCTTTAAAAAGTATATGGGCAATACTTGCCCCCCCCCCCATCAGTACCCAGAGAAGTTAATATTTCCAGTGATCGGTAACAGCACTCCAATATCTGTCAACTCCTCCCCTTGACTAGTACAATTAGAATGTATGCAAAAATAGTAAAAAAATCACAGAGTTGTGCAAAATCATGTAAATGTGCTCCAGTTGCATAATTTATAAGGCTGCAGAATCCAACTTACTTTAGCACAGAATTTTCTTTTTTTCCTTTTAGCATGGAGTACACACAGCTTTGCGTATAGCTCTACAGCAGCACACATTCTTTGCATGGCTCCTGCAGAAAGTTCTTCTACTAGATTCCATTCCTGCACCAGCATTTGCAGCTGAATGATCTCAGGTTTGAAGGCTGGAAAGGGCCCTTTGCCCAAGACTTTGGGGAACTCTTCCTATCATTTTTAATGCTTACCTTTATATTCAGAAAAGCATGGGGCTTTAGACAAAATCTTCATGACTTCAGTCCCATTCAGCTTCCCAGATTCTTCCATGGATGTGAGAGAGGGATAGGGAATGAGAAGTGATCATATTGAAAAATGTCATTGGGTTGACAGTATTTATAAGAAAGAACTCTTTAATTATTATACAACAGCTCACAGCTTTCAAATCTTATGATTACTTTTAATTACTCTACCTTTCTTAAGATACATGAGGACTTCCAGCAGCCCCCTCCAAAAGGTTAAACATTAAACAATGCACAGAAAAATCCCTATAATGAAACAATTACCACGGCTTTGAGATAACAGTCAGCCCAAGCCTACCTCCTGGGCCTGATCCGACACCCGTTCCACCCTCCTGCTCAGAACCACCCCTGGTGGGCCACTGTAGGAAACAGAATTGGACTAATTGGCCTTTAGCCTGGGGAAAGAAGTGCTTTTATTATGATCTTATGCAGAGGGTGGTGATCCTCAACCAACATTGTTTCCATACATCAGTTTATACTGATAAAGAAGTAAGGAGTTTATTTCTTGAAGTGTAACTGAAACACACATGATGGGTAGTGTAGTGATTCTTGAAGCCAACTTTATTATTAAGCAAAAAGCATCTGGAGGAGCAGAGGACTGGAGGAAGGAAGAGGTCACCTGACCCTTTCCTTTGTTCCTGCCAAATTGATTCCCCCAGCTGCTTTTCTCCCTGATGAAAAGATAAAGAAATTCAGATTTCAGCTTCGCAAGACATCTTTTAGTTTAAAAAAACTGCCTATGACCTGTAGTTTGGTTCTCTGTCACCCAGTTTTGAACATATGGTTATGCACCTGGTATCATTAATTCAAATCAGAAGCTACTACTGAGAAGCTACTACTATTGGATTTGCTTGCACTTAATTCTTGGTACTGCAACTTTGGGTTTGCATTTTTTTCTTGGACATAAGCATTGGCACCTGCAGCCCAAGTATTTGTTAATTTATTTAAATAATTTATATCCCAGGATGGTGTAGTGGTTTGGAGGTGGACTTGGACCCAGAAGATCCAGGTTCAAACCCCCCCCCCCCCCAGCCATGAAGCTTCCTGGGAGATCTTGGGTCAGTCACTTTCTCTCAGCCTCGCCTACCTTACAGGGTTGTTGTGAGGACAAAAAAAGGGGAGCCCCTGTGTACACCCCCCCCAGCTCTCTGGAGGAAGGGTGGTCTAAAAATGTGAATAATAAATAAAATAAATAATAATAAATAAAATAAATAATAATATTTTGCCTTTCTCCCAGAAAGGGCAGTCAAGGAGGCAATGAAGTGTTCTTTGTCAAGGAACAAATCTGCCGTATTTTTTGCTCTATAAGACGCACTTTTCCCCCCCAAAAAAGTGGGGGGGAAAGTGTGTACGTCTTATGGAGCAAATACTGCAAAAAAAAAAAAACCAAAACACTCCGCCCCTGGCCCCGTCCCCTGCCCGCTCTGCTCGGCTTCCCAGGAAAGCGGGGGTGGGATGGCAGGCTCGCTGAGAAAGCCCACGTGTCTACTCAGAAGTAAGTCTCAGAGTCACTGGGGCTCACTCCCAGGAAAGCGTGGGTGGGATGGCAGTCTTGCTGAGCAAGCCCCTAGAGCAGGGGTGCTCATTATGTCGATCCTCGAGCTACCAGTCCATCTCCAGGCGAAATGAGTCAATCGCGGGCTTCTCTCCTGTCCACGCATCCCTAGGAGTGAGCTCCTGGCAGGCTTGTGAGCCCAGGGAGCGAGCCTAGGGAGTGAGTCCAGGGAGCCCAGGGACTGAGACGGGCTCCTCCCCGGGAGAGGAGGCGCTGGCAGGCTTTTCTCCCGTCCACTCATCCCTGGGAGTGAGCCCCATTGGCTCTACTGGGGCTGACTTACCTTTCCCCTGCTTTTGCACTGCTATGTATGGAGATCTGCACCCTCCCCCCCACTTCCATCTGTTGGTTCTGTGTGCAAGGGGTTTTGCACTGGTCTTGCTGTGATGCCTATACAGAGATCTTACCTGCCCCACACTTTTCCCCTGCTTTTGCACTGGTATGTATGGAGATCTGCACCCCCCCCCTTCCATCTGTTGGTTCTGCGTGCAAGGGGTTTTGCACTGGTCTTGCTGTGATGCCTATACAGAGATCTTACCTGCCCCACACTTTTCCCCTGCTTTTGCACTGGTATGTATGGAGATCTGCACCCCCCCCTTCCATCTGTTGGTTCTGCGTGCAAGGGGTTTTGCACTGGTCTTGCTGTGATGCCTATACAGAGATCTTACCTGCCCCACACCTTTCCCCTGTTTTTGCACTGGTCTGTATAGAGATCTGCTCCCCCCCCCCTTGTATTGGAATCCAGGAAGATCTGGTGAGGAGGTAGATGTGGTGTCAGCAGTGGCCCCTTTAAAGGTAAGGCCTGGGCATCCAGCAGAGTGTGCTGCACAGCTGCAGCCACTGGAAGGCAATAGGGCCCTCAGGGATATAAGGAGTACCAGAGGCAGAAAGGGTTTGTGGGTTTTGAAGGAGTGCAGGTTGGAGGTAGGGGAGGAGACTGACTGGGTTTATTGAATTTGGAATCTGACTGTGGATTGTGACTGGACTTGGATACCCTGATGGATTTAACTGACCTACCTGGAACCTGACCTGGGACTGTAATTTGGCTTATTGGCTCTGGACTCTGATTTGGTAACTCTGAATGATGGGACTGATTTACTTGGCATCTGTGGACTGGAACTGGACTCACTTTTGCTTGCTGCACTGGTGAGTTGCACAAGGGGGACTGATCAGCCTTAAGCGGGCACGAGGCCCAGTGGATTGGAATTTGGCAGAACATCATTGTAGCAGAAAGATAATGTGATCCCCTATTTGTGTGCACCTGCTTTTGTGAGCTTCATAAATTCTTACTCTAGCAATGATGAGTTCTTGGTGTTTCCAGAAAACTAGAGTGCTCAAACCTTTAAGTCTCTCCATTTGTTAATGACCGTGATAATGGTTCTTAATGCCACTGTTGACTGCTGTTCACTTTACATGGTTCAAATGTTATTCTGTTATAGTTTATTAAATATTTTATTACACTATTTGGTTCAGAATATTTTTTTCCTTGTTTTTCTCCTCTAAAAACTAGGTGCGTCTTATGGTCAGGTGCGTCTTATGGAGCGAAAAATACGGTAGTTCCTCTTTGCATAGCCCTACCCTTCTATTTGCATAGTCCTACGCTTAATTCAATTTCTTAGTCTTACTACTACAGTTGGAACATAAATAAGACGTAAAATACTAGGAACTAGCTTTCAGATAGAGAGCTAGACAAATACAATGATCCATCATATCTTTCTTTTGTTAATGAGGATATTAGCTACTTGGGATAGAAAAATGATTTTTTTTTTTAAGGAATGAATGAAAGAAAACCTTACCATCAACGGAAGCAGATGCTAGAGCTATCTGAAGTTCTTCTGCCGACATGGTGATGCCCAAGTCTTTCAGGGCATATGGCAGCTCTTCCTTTTTAACCTTCTCTCTGCAGATCTTGTTGAACACATTGAAAGCATCCTGAATAGCTGCAGAAGACAGCAGAACTGAGTCACATTTCCAGAGTGTTTTGTTACACTTATTTCCAGTTTACCATTCTCAATCCTGAAATTACCAGGAGGGAATCTGAACCAGGTTGGTGCTGTGCAGTAAGAATTTCACTGGAGTGTGCTGTAGTCTGGTAAACCGCTGAAGTGAACACAGTGGATGGCAAATGCTGTAATTCACTAGGTGAAGGGACACTAATTGACTGAAAGTGGTGTAGGAAATCATTCTTATCATTTATGGAAGACCTATCCCATGGAGATTGGGGATTAGAAGCAGCGGAGGAGCTCCCATTCATTCTATGGGGCATCACTGACCTTTGCCCCAGGGCGCAGGTCTGGGGAGGTCCACCACTGCTTGGAAGAAGAAATTTGATTGAAAATGCCAGTGGATGCTGGCTGCATGTGAGCAACACACCAACAGAACATCCCAGAAGCAACACTACCCTGGGATACCAATTTGAAAGAGAAAGCTAGTCACCCTTCACCTCCCAGTGTTCTAGACTGCATGTCATGACTCATAAGGAGCACCTATATCTCTGGCTAGGAATACAGGAATATCCCAATGTTTAACTTGAAATTCAGGCAAGTGTTTGGATGTGTTTCAAGCAAATGTCAGCAAAAGCGCAGGAGTTTGCAACTGTGAGCCATCGATCTGATCATTTGCCAAGGCTCAAAATGAATACGCCCATAAAAAGTTCAAACTTCTGTAGGCAAATTACAGAGTTTCATTAAAAGGTTCAAACGAGAAAGAGCCTTTGCAAGCAGTCACTTCTCTCACAAAGCTTCCAATGTTTGAAGGCACGTTCTATCGCATGAGTGCTCCCAGTTGCACTCTGTGGTGGTTCCACCCAAGCCAGAGGCTTATCACCTTGATGGAGAACTCATTTGGAAAGAAATATGTGTCCTAGCCTTTACCCATATGCCATAGAAGCTGCAGGGCCCAATTCAAAACATTTTTGCAGGGGCCCTGCACTCTTGCCCCCACTATACACCAGGATGAATAGCAGCAGCGAGGCACCCAGCAGTGGTATCAACACCAACTGCTTTGGGGTGGGGTGGGGTGGGGTTTCAAGCCAATCAGACCCCGGATGAGTGGAAGGGAGGGCCATCCAGCAGCAATGCTCTGCTCGCCACATTCTCTATGTGACACCTTGACATGAAAGATTTCAGGCTGGAGAGTCAGTTGCAGACCAAGGTGCTAGCTGCTGACACTCCACTCACTGCCCCAGCACCCCCTCGAGGCATGGGGCCCAATTTAGCCAAATTGCCCTAAGGCCAGCTCAGCCCATATGCACTTTCAGCATTTTGATGGGAAACTTAAGAAAGGAAGAACATGCTTCTGTTGCCTTACTTGTGAATTCTGCAAAGGACTGGGTACCGGTTAGACTCATCATAACGTCTTTAAAACCCACTGTCCCATCTCCTGTAAAGAACAGCATGATAGTGAGGTTGAGTGGAAGAAGCTATAGCTTTCTATGATGCAGAATCTGGTTCCTGCAAATATGTCAAAAATTGCTCTTTGTGCCTGGCTTTCCAAGAAGAGAAAGGATTTCAAATTAAATGATCATATTATGATAGTTGGATGTATTCCAGAACCTAGAGAGTTAACAACACTTAGTATTTACACAGAACTTTCTTCAAGGGTTCAACATGCTTCACATACATTATCTCAGAGCCAAACTACATTATCTCAGAGCCAAACTACACGTGACATTAAACCTGTGACATTTACAACATGGGCTTAATATGGAAGTGGATCGTATTTTTATTATCTTTTAAAATTAGCTGGGTAGGGGAGCCAATTTGACCCAGGAGTATGGTGAGGGGGAAGCGGGAAGAAAACCTTCCCCTATTTTTCTTTAGTGCTAAAAAAATCACCTGGAAGCAGCAATTGCCCACCTCCCACAGCAGCTGTCTGCAGCCATCTTGGGTGCAAATCAGCACTTGGTGGGGGGTAATTTTTGGCATAAAAATGACACAAGGAGAAAGCATCAACCCTGCTGTCTCATTTTCAGGCTGAGTCAGCCCCCGCCCCTGGCAGCTAAATTTTAAAGACAAAAGTAGTAAAGAATGACTTCTAGTCTACTTTTGCATTAAGCTGAAAAAGGGTTTAATGTCTCATGTAGCTTGGCCCTCAAGAATCGAGTTAATCAATAACTCGATTAACTCAATAATGTCTGTTGTGGAACAGACATTATTTTTGTTAATTATCCCTACAGGGCAGATTTATGCAGGGCAATGAGAAAAAGCAATAAAGACTTTCAAAATGTGACCTAATAAGTTCATGACAGGTGCGAGATTTGAACTGAGGGCTTCACTGTTCAAGATCCCAGCAAATGACTTCTGAAGCATGGGGAAAAGTAGAGGAGTGTCTTCCATAGTTAAACCAACAGCATGGTTAAGCCTGCCAATCATGGTTAAGCCATGGTCTTCCATGATGAAACCTGCCAACATCCCTGTACAATGTGGAACATCACTTGAATGGTGGCACCCAAACAAGGGCTTGTCAACTCACCTGCAACTGTAATTGAGTTCTGCAACTGCTGAAGCTCCTCTGGTAACAGGTTGATGCCCACGTTAATCAGGGTTTGCTCCAGGTCACCCACATGGACACGGCGGTCTTTCATTTCGCTCATGGCATTGAAAGTATCCTTCAGCACTAACAGGAAGGAAGAGCACACACATTTGGTCACTTTTCCTCTGTGTGGAATTGAGGTTCAAACTACATGTGATACTAAGTTGCATGATCCTCTCACCTGACCAGGTGAAAAGAGCATTGCGAGTGCACAAATAGCTGAAAGGCAGGGCTGGCTTTAAGCCAATTGCTTCCAATTGGACCCTGTGCCTAAGGGCCCCGCAAGCTAGTGTGATCTAGTCTTGTAAAATCCACACAACACATTGCTATGGACATTTTGCATTTGTTTTGTTTTTGTTTCCTAAACAAAAAACAAAATCAATATTTTTACTAAATAATTTCACTGTCATTAAAAGAGGTGGTTTTGTAGCTAGTTACTTTTCAAAGGTAATCTACACATTTTGTCTGTCTACTTGTAGGCTTCATGTATGCAGTTTTACATTAAAATGTGCTTAGATTCATTTGGTCCATTAACTTACATGCACTTTTTAAAGGCACATTTTGATTGCTTTCCGTCTGACCACAGAGATATAAAATCTATAACACATTTTATTTATATCTCTAAGATTGTACAGACCTTGGCTAGGAACTTGGGGCCCCACAAAAAATGTTTCCAGTTGGGCCCTGCAGCTCCTAAGGCTGGTCCTGCTGAAAGGAAGAGGCTAAGGAGACCCCGCCCCTACCCTGCTGCTCCTCCACTCGCCCTCATAGCCCCTGTGGCGGCTTTGCATTCTAAAGCAAGCTATCAAAGGGGAAGGATATCACCCAGCTGAGCCTCATGTGCAGTCTGAGCCTGAGATGTCAAGCACAGAGCTCCTCTGGAACATCACAGATGGCTTGAGATGGAGCACCAAAGAAAAAGGTGCCACAATTCACTGGAGGAAGAAATGCAAATTCTGGCTTGCCCTTACCCATAGTTTCTGGCACCTGTGGTAGGAGAGTAAAAATTCTCATGAATTCTCTGAAATGCACCTTGCCGTTGCCTGCAAAGCAAAATGCCACAAGAGCAAAAGAAAAGGTGCTGTCATGTCTGAGCCATACCATTCTGGACCGCGGACTGCAGTTCGTGCAGTCCCTTTGAGTAAAGGACATGCTTCTCATTTGTTCAGACCTACCCGGGTCAGAAGAGCTGTGCTCTTCTCACCTGACTGGACAGTGTGCAACTTGAGACACTGTCAGCTCAGAAGGCCATCAGGCATGCTCTAGGTTAACGTGGCCCACTCCATCTTTTGTCAGCTACACCTCGATCCCCAAAGATACAGTTAAGGCCAGGGTGTCAAACATAAGGCCCAGAGGCCAGACACAGTCCCTGAAAGGTCTTTATCTGGCCCCTGTGATAATCAGGCTCTCCCAGCAACACCATCAGTTGCTCTCAAATGCTGGGATGTGACGTGACAAATCGGCAGATGCGGCACTGCTGAAAGGGAAGAGCTCAATTCTCATGCAGTCCACCCTTTCAGCAGTACCACTGCTGCTGAGGTGTAACTGCTGAAAGGGTGGCCTGCATAATAATTGGGTGCTTCCAGCACTGACTTCTCAGCAGCACTGCTTCTGCCAAGACACTGTGGAGGAGAGACGGAAGGAGGTCTTAGAAGGCAAGGAATGGTATAGAGGAAGAGACAGACCAAGGGCCTAATCCTATTACCAGCATTGATGCAGCTGCAATGCAGCCTTGAGGTAAGGGAACAAACGTTCACTTACTTTGAAGACGCATTCATGACCTGCCCCCTCACTGCAGGATGCAATGTGCACTCCATTGGCACAGCTGCATCAGTACTGGAAAGGAGTGGGCCCCAAGAGGGGTGAAAATGGGAGAAGTTGCCAAAGCGCTGGAGAACTCTATCACAAGAGCCATCCTTTCACCAACACTGCTTCTGTTGAGGTGTCACTCTGCAGAGCATCTCTCAGCCGCTGATGCCTCGGCCGAAGCAGCACTGCTAAAAGGGTTTGCACATTTTCTCTTCTGTCATTTGCAGCGAATGAGTTGCTAAGTGAAAAAGAACCTTCTCCTGGTCATTACTTGCTTAATGATTTCACTGCTGGGTCTCAGAGCATGTGCCATGAATGCTATTTGGTCCACTGCATGAAACAGGTTTGAGTTTCATGAATTGAGAGATCTTTCCTTGCCCAAGAGAATCAGATTTGTCTATCATCATCGCCTTCAAAAAAACAAAGTTAATTACTGGAATAAAATCTAGCCATTATGGTGAAAAGCTTGTAAACAGGAGATGCCTAGGCTTCTATTTGGAAAAATGATTAGATAGCCAGGTGTGCTCCCCACCCTAAGCCACATAGTATTCTTACTGTCAACACGGGCTGTCTTCATCACTTCCTGCAGTATGTCTTTGGCCTCTGGAAGATCCATGTCATCCAAGACTAACTCAAGAGCATGGAGATCAAAATGTTCACCCTTGAGCTTGCTTAGGGCCATGCAGGTGAGCTGCAGTTCTATAAAACACACTCCAAAAGTCAAAAAGACACAACAGAACAGCCCCCCATCATGATGTCATGGAGGAGGGCACAAGAGGGGGCTTTGTCCAAACAATTCATCAAGCTGCTTCCTTCCTTTCAGGATTAGACAAACTCATGATACACTGGATTATCAATGGCCATTATACAGAGTATGTAAAAAGTGGAATGCCCAGTTTCATCTTTCAATACCAGATCTTTCAATGCCAGACAACTAACAGGAGGTAGCTGTCTTCACCATCTGTTCTGAATAGCCATTGCTGGAGATATACAGCACTGGGCTAACACGAATCTTTGGTCTAATTCAGAACATCTGAACATGTTCTTATGTTCAGAGCCCCAGTTCTTCAGCAAAACCTTTAGTGAATCATCTTTCCTGAGGCAGGGCCAGGGGATACATTGTCCCCCACTGTGCTTTCCCACACCATCTCTGCTGATAGGGGGTGACTGCGTTTCCTTGCTTGCTTGCCAAATGCTGTGAAATGGCCCATCTGCCCGTACTTCGTAGGGCTCCAAAATCGAGACATTTTTGGAGGCAAGGGCCGTGCATGCGCTGGGGAGGGGGGATGAAAGCATAAGTGCAGGGAGTGCCACACTGCTCCTTGACATCACCCAGCCCTTAGAGCCACCTGGCAATGGAACTGGCTATTGCCACTTGACCATGTGACCATCTTCCCAGTACCTATTTGTCAAGTTACCCTTGAGTTAACCCTGTCAAGTTTTTTCCTTTTGGGTGCTTGATTGCTGGGGTTAGAAAGAAGTGTTGCCCAGTACAGACAGTTCAGATAATTTTGATTTCTATTTTAAGAAAGTACAACTGGTAATTTACCATCTTGTAGCTGTAAATTCTCCAGTCAGGTTTGCATGCTCAGAACTCAGATAGGCCTTTGCTCACCTGGAGTTAAAACAAACGTCATAGTATGGGTCACCCCCCTCAGGAAGTCCTTCAGATTCACCTTGCCATTTTCTGAAAGGGGAGGAAGGACATTGAAGTATTGTGTGAATAAGACAAATCACTTTATGTGTATTGCACTTTCCCCTGCGCTCACAAAATTGCACTTGAGCGGCTTTAAATATAGAAAATACAGTATATTGCAAACTCAAAAATGGCATATACAGACGATCCTCACTACCCACAGATTTGCTTATCTGTGGGGAACAGGAAAGCCACTTACCTTGCACCATTTGTGGTCTATTCCCGGCTACCTGTGCCATTCTAAAGCTATCCGTGGCATCTGCAGCCATTCCAAAGCTACTCTTGGCCATTCTGAACTAACCATGCCATTCTGAAGGTTTTCGTGCCAATTTGATTTTAATTTTAATTTGATTTTTCTCCTAACCCCATTGACCCCATAGGATCAGTGATTCTGCATCCACAGTTTCAGTATCCACTGGTTTTTCCAGGAAAATTACCCCTGCAGATACCAAGAATTGACTGTAGCTTAGGAATCTGGATATTAACTAGTTTTGTTTAAAAATGTTTATCCTGAGTTTTCTATCCTGGTTAGAGAGGCGTTTGGTGGCTAACAACACAAAATGTTAAAACAAAAATGAAATCTCAAAAATACAACGAAGTGCAGTAATTTTGAGGTTCCAGAAACATATCAGAGAGCAACAAATAAATTATACCAAACCAGCACCAAATTTAAGATTAAGAGGGGAAGGTCAACTGAAACAAAAAGGTCTAAGGAGGGCGCCAAAACTAAATTAGCAAGGGTGTCAACCTCAACTCTTCAGGGATAGAGCTCCACATTCTGGATGCCACCACAGAGAAATTCCTTTTACATGTTGCTGCTAGATGCACTACTGTTGGCAGAGAAACACATAAAAGGGCCATTCCGGAAGATTTCAGGTAGTTTCGTGTGGGAAGAAGCAGTCATTCAAGTACTCTAAGCGCTAAGTCATTTCAGATAGTAAAAGTTAAAACCAGCACTTGGAATTGCACTTGGACACATACCAGCTACCAATGCAAGTGGAACAGCGCAGGAGTCATGTGCCCCACTCTCATGCAGGATTAAATACTAAAAAAACCTATTCGGAAGGTCAAGTGAAAGTTTCCTAGGTTGAATTTTGATCAGTCAAGCAGTTCTTTAAAGGTACAGAGTTTCAGCCCATAGTAACGGCAAAGGAGGCAACCCTTGCAGGTCAAAAATTAGTTTGCCTTATTCACAGTTTAATGGAAGCATTACATGAAAGGTGTTTTATCCAAGCCAACATCCAAATATGACATGGCACTACACCACTCCTGCCAGTCACAGAAGAAAACTCACCATCAATGCTGCAGAAGGCCAAAGCCTCGGATACCTCATCTGAGGGCAAATTGATGTTGAAGTTCTTCATAACCACCTTCAACTCTTCCACGCCAATCATGTTGTTTTCTAACTTGCTGAGGATGCTAAAACCATCAAGCAAGTCTGCAGTGGTGGGGAGGCAGTGGGGAAGGGAAGGAATTAGCTCCACTGGACATTGAAGGGAAGCCTCAAATGGGCAATTACATACATCAGAAGACATATCTCTTCATTTATTAGTACTAGCAGTAATCACAGACTACAATAATAACTATAACATACTGCTGTCCACAAAGTAAAAACAGCAGTTCACAAAACAGTTTACAGAGCTAAATAAATGTCCCCCTGTCCCCCCAAATATGCAAAAAAACAAACACATTAGCAACGAGCTATTGGAAAACATGCCAAACTGGGGTGAAGGGAGAGAGTTGCTCTCCTTCCCCCCACTAAATATAAGAGGACACAGCTTTAGAAAGTGCCTCTTTGCCCAGTTGGCTGGGACAACTATGATTCTATACCACACAGATGGCTCAATTGTCTGGTCTGTACTTTTCTGAGCACCTATGAAGATTTCCATTGTGAAGGAAATCAACTTCTGTTTCTTTAAAAAAAATTGAACAGACTGTACACTTGCACACAAAATACTTTCCCCCTCTGATAGGAAACGGCCTCTCTAGGGACACGATGATGATTTGGGAAAATAGCAGCTACACTGCTTGCTGATGAAACTTACTCCCCCCCCCCCCACTATACTCTGTACTCCTGTAAATGAAATTACTACTAATAATATTACTATTATTGTTAAATAAATCATATAAATATTAAACAGTAATAACACGGTTGCATATTAGTGATATTAAATAGTAAAGACTACTTAAATATAAGAAAGATATTGTAAAATTCTGCAAAGACATCACTATTACTCTCTTGTTCAAAGCCAACGAACACCTGTAGCACTACACCTCTGGAAGTTTTCACCACTTGAAGAAATAGAGAGTACATAGAAGGGTAAATGGAGGGCAATATGGGGCACAGCACCTAGCAGTTAGCGACTGGAAACCCATTGCCTGCTCTTTGCTTCCCCCTCTTTACTGGATAATTTGGAATTGGACTGGAGAGGGATAGTCTTCGCTGCCACCACCAAAAATTAGAAAGCCCAGACAGAAGGGGGCTACCTTGACAAAGTCTCCCTCTCAGAGGGTTCCCACTGGAGGGTCCCCTTAAAACAATCAGTAGTGGAATGTGAGTGATATGGAAGGTGGGATAACCCGCCTCTGAGACCAGGCAGGTATAAAAATAAAAGTCTATTAATGGTTGGCAACCTTCAGTCTCGAAAGACTATGGTATAAGCCTACAGCACCCGGTATTCCCAGGCGGTCTCCCATCCAAGTACTAACCAGGCCTGACCCTGCTTAGCTTCCAAGATCAGACGAGATTGGGCATGTGCAGGGTAACAGTTGCTGTCAAAAGTCTATTGAAAGATTGAAAAATTAAGCTAATAGAAAGGAAAATGCAAGTGATCAAGGCACCAATCAGCTAGGAAAAAGAGGGAAAGGGAGCAGCAAAGGTTGGCAAAGATGCTAAAAGTAATGAAAAAATAAAACAAAAACCCAACACAAATAACTGACTATCCTCCCTGGTCTGCTTAGGCTACTGTATGGTCCTGGCATTCACACAGTCAGCAAGGTCTGCAGGAAAGCCCCCCCCCCCCCGAAACATCAGATGTTTCAAACATAGGCAAATGCACAAAGGGGTGTGCGTGACCCCACTTTTTATAACCTGTGCATATTAACCATGTTTCACCATGTTTCACTTGTTGGGTGCTGCGGGATGTCACCTGTACTCCTGAGCTCCCTGCTCTTGAGAATTGGGTGAGCTGCACAGTCCAATTAACTGGCTCAAAGCTACGTACTTTGTTTGCCAGTTTGGGGGGGGGGGGGGAGAAGATGCTTAACAATAAACACTAAAAAGAATAATAACTACTGCTGGTTGCCTCAGCAACCTTTTCAGGATGCGGAGGCATTACAGCCACCTCTGGGGTGTGAGACAGGTGAAAAATAGACAAAGAATAAGATCAGGAGATTTCATTGCAGTATACAACTGCAAAAATTAAGACAGAAAACTCCAGGATCACAAATTAAGTAATAATGACTTGCTCCCCCAGAGTGGAGCTCAGTTATAAAATAGCTGTTTCCCTTACCTGCTGATGTTCTAAATTTTGGGTTCCTTGTCAAAGTCCTTATGAAGTCATTGAATTTAGTCTGCCCAGCTTCTGCAAATTAAACCAGAGAGGAGAGCAATTAAAAACAGCATTCTAAATTATTTTGAATAGGTTACATAAATATCTACATTACCCTCAACAGAGGTCTCTTTTTGAGATTCAATATCTCAAAGTGTGAGCTATGTTACAAGTTAAAAAACAAAATTTACCCCTCCTAGTTAGAAATAAACATTAACTTCAATTGTTTGTAATGTTGTCATTTTTGTTGGGGAGGAGAATCAGGATCAAGTCTGTGGTGGGGGGAGGGAGTTGTGTGGTTTAGTCCAGAAAGAACAAAAAGAGTCTGTGGGCAAATAAATGAGGGGGAGTATAGCTGAGCATGTAGTGTTGCTTCATAGCCTCCTTCTGGGTTGCTTATTTTACATGCTTTCTGGAGAGAAAGCATGACTGGGGAGAGGACACAACTGGGGGAGGTACTGGGGGCTTTTACAGGCAGTAATGAGAAAACATCTAAACCAGGGGTGTCAAACATAAGGCCCGGGGGCCAGATGCAGCCTGCGGAAGCTTTTTATATGACCCTCAAGCTTTCAGCTGCTGAGAAGTGCTGTGTTGTTATTGCTGAAAGGGCAGCCCACATGAAAATTGGGCTCTCCCATATCTTGAAATATGATCAAGATTCATATATTTTCTCTTTTGTTATTTGCAGCTAATGAGTTCCTAAGTGAGAAAAAAGTGTTTATTTTTGTTTATGACTTGTTTAATGACATTGCTTCCAGCCCTCAGCACGCATCATGAATGCTATGTGGCCCTCTGTATGAAATGACACCCCTGGTCTAAACTCTGTCGTTTTTAATATTGGTGGGGGACAAATCCAAGTCTTGTTGGTGTGCTTCAATGATTTATACCACAAACAAGACAAAGCATTTCAAGGAGCCAGGAAAAAGATTCTGTAAGGCCCAGATAAGTTTGGGAACCACTGCTATACACACTTTATTCCATTGAACACAGTGCTACTTAATTGTGAGTAAACATGCATAGGATTGAGCTGTTAAAAGTCTCCAAGACTTAACCAAGGATAGTTGCTTCTTTCTAACTTGACTACATACCAGTTACATGTGCCGACTTCAATACTTGAGTGATCACCTGGTTGGCAAACTGCACGCCAAACATCTGCAGGCTGCTTCTCTGACGTTTTGGAGCCATCTCTCTGTGATCTTTGATGAGTTTGACAGCATGAATGGCATCATGCACAGCTGCAGAGTAGAATATCAACAGCCTTGGTCATGCTAAGAGCAATGTTTCTCTTGCTCTGAGACATCATCACAGCTCATTTGCTTGGGCAAAACCTCCTCTGCCATGAATTGTGGGTAATACCACACACTATGTATATAACATGGACTCTCAAGGGGTAGATTCAGAAAGAGGTTGATCTTTCTTTTCTGTACCTCCTCTGCTTCTGGTGGAGGGAAAGCGTCCACAGAATCATTGCACAACGTAAAGGAAATGGGAACATGGTGGGCAAGAAGGCACAGAAGCCCTACCGCTTGGCCACTTATGGGTCCACCCAGAGGAGGAGGGGACATCAAATTTGCTAAACATGCTTGTTAAGAAAAAAAAATGGGGATCTTTTATGCCCAAAGTGACAGATGTAGGACTAGTCCTACACCAAGGTGGTAAACCCATGCTTGGGCTGTACCACTTCAGGCTTGTAGTTTTTAGTTTGCATGCAGCAGTTCTGAAGTGAGGACCAGACGACTACAGTTAGACAGGTCTCAAAAAATCTTTTGGGAAGATTCTTTTTTGTGCACTTCACGTCTTACCAGAAAAATTTGTGAACCGCCTGGTTCCTTTCATAGCTGATATCAGTTCGCTGACATCTACAGTTCCATCAGCTACAAGGGTAAAAGAGCAATTACGTAGTCAGCATTCCATACCCGTCAGCATCACATAGTCTATCTCCTGCTTCTGAGTGGATAAGTTAATACCTCAAGCATCCCAAACAGAACAGGGTAAAACTATCAACAAGGTAAAAATCAATGGCTTTCTTTGACCATCTTGTAGGCCAGAAGCCATTTTGCAGCAGCTGTGGGAAAGAGGCTTGTTAGCAGGTGAGAGAAGCTCCTTATCAAATTCTTTGCACTAGGAAGTCTAGGAGTCTAGGAGCATGATAAACTAGCTTGGGATTCAAGGCCTCACTAACTGGAATTAGGCCTCAGCAATTAGAAACTCACAATGAGTTTCAGCTGTGAATCTTCAGCTGGGAGTGGGCAAAATGGTTGCCTGATAGTTGCCTCAGGTGATCAGGTCACTTTCCAGAAGCTTCAGCTGGTCCAAATTTCTGTCTGGACAAAAGTTACCTTCAGAGACCCAAGGGCTGTGACAGATATTTTTATGGAATTTTCCCAGTCCAAGATAAAAAAAATAAGCCTTGGATGTTAGTTTAGTGTAATGACTAAGTGCATGAGCTACGAACCACAAGATGGCCAGTTTAAATCATATTAAATCTCATCACTTGCTAAGTAAACTTAGGTAAGCTGGCCTCTTTCTGCAATGTGGGAATAATAATACTGGCCTACCTTGCAGGGGTGTACTGAAACATATCTAAGAAAAGTTGCTGGTGATACAGTTAAAGCCCTAAGCATATGGGTATCTGAAGTCCGCCTTTTCCCATGTGAAACTGCCCAAGTTTTACATTTGTCATCTGAGGCCTTAGTGTTCCCCAAACTTCTAAAGCAGGTGGGTGGTGACCAAAGGGAGGGCCTTCTCGGCTGTGGCACACCATACATGGAATGCCCCTCCTAGGGAGATTAATCTGAAACCAGCTTTGCTGTCTTTCCAGGGCCAGGAAAAGATACCATTATTTGCCTTCCACAATATCAACTGGTTGACTTATTCTGCTTCTTTTATTCCTTTATTTCTTTGGATTTATTCTGTGTATGTTTTTTTTTAAATCTGTTTGTGTATCTCATATTTTATATGAGGATTATTTGTATTCTCTTACTTTGACTTTATTTTGGTTTTATATACTGTAAAATGCCTTGAAAGCCTATAACTGAAGGGTGATTAATCAGCTAATGAAAGCTTGCACACAAACATGTTTTCCTGTATGTATAAGAAATGTCATGTATGAAGTGGCACTTGGAGCCAACAGCAAAACTATAGCACTCCAGCTTCCCCTCACTGAGTTGGGGCCCGTGGATTTGGGTATGCTTGCCCCAAAACATGAGAGAGCAAATACTCACAAGAAACGTGCAGGGATTTTGTGATCTCCTCTAGCTCTGACTTGGATAAATTGACTCCAATGCTGTTGAAGTAGAGATCCACATCTGAAAACTTCAGTTTGTTATCCTTAAGCTGACTAAAGGCCTTGACAGCATTGTTCAGAACTAGGGAGGAAGAACACATGAGATCAGCCACAATTAAAAATTCACTCTTTCACAAGCCTTTCCATGAGTGTCTCGCCTTTTCTATGCCAGGGGCTGCTATCAGGACTCTGTAGTACTCTATCTCTTCCCCCCCCCCCAGTTACAATTCTGCATCCAGGCAGATCATATTCTGCACTAAGACAAGCTGAATTCTGTAATGAATTATGCCAACCCAACCAGTTTTTATGTGTCTGGTTTTGCTCGTGTTGGAAGACACAATGCCACCGACACACCAGTCCTTGAAAATCTTAATCATCCATCTCTCTTCTGAGACTTCAGCTGGCATTGCCCGTTCTGCCATAAGGACTAAGAACTGGCTTTTTAACACAAAAATGAAAGTTAGGAACCTCAGAAAGCTAAATTCTGGACCCACTACCACATTCTGAGGCTTCTCTGCACTCTTGCAGAACTATATCACATGCACAATGCATTTGGGGGCAAGGCTGGAAGAGCAAAGAGCCTTCCAGTGACACGGAAGTGAGTTTTTCAGTATTAAAAGCAACTCGACAGGCTGCTAAATGGGGTGGATTGATGATGATATGGTAGGAGCCCCGATTTTGGTGCTTATTTTGGCATTTTCAAGCGCTTTAAAGTGGACCCTTGTATCTGATGGCATCCGCGGTGAGTCAAATCAGTGGATGCGGGACCCATGGATACCATGAGATACCTGTGGGATACCAATTCTGGACAAACAGTGAATATGGAGCCAGTCCAAATCTGTTTTTTGTTTTTGCTTGTGATTTCAGAAAAAGACCTGAAGAGTCCAACAAAAAACATTTCTACTCTGTTTCTTTCATGGTTCCTACCAGAGAACGTTTGGGCCTCCCCCAATGACTCACCTTCCATTTCTGAAAAACGTTGTGATTTGGATATCTTCTTCATGATCTTCCCAATATCAACTTTCCCTTCGTCTGAAAAATGAAAAGAGATTAGTGGGGTGGGATGACGATAGTGAGCCCAGAGCCCCTGCTCCCAGTGAACTCTTCTGCTATTCAAGACCTTCCCGCAAATATGTACACCATGTTTAAGATAGAGGCAACATCTGGCTACTTCTTCCTGCTGTCTGGCAAAAGTAGGACACTGAGAGGGCAAGACAGGCCCTGGCCTCCCAAGAGTGACTCCCAGAAATACTCACTATCAATGGGAGTTGTGTTAATTAGCTCATTGTACTCCTGTGCATTTAAACGAATGCCCATCTTCTTAAGGGTGCTTCTGAGGTCCTGCAGAGAAACCTTATCGCTTCTGATACAGCTGACTGCATGAATGGTGTCCTTCAGCACTGAGGGACGAAGCAAATTTGAATTCTGTTAATGGAATCTGGTATATCCAATCCCTCAATAAAACACTAAAAATGGAGCCCTCATCTCCCAATCACATCTATGGATTTGCTACGTCTGGATCATTCAATCCCTGTGGAAGCAGGGACCTAACCGAATTACCGGTCCTTAGAAGAGGTTGCCGGCTATGCCTATACAAGAATCGCTATTCAGAAAAAGGAAGTCCATGCAGGTGTAAAATTGAAATAAGTCTCCAATTTTAATTCAGGAAAAAAAAAAAAAAACATGCTCACTTTCAGAAATTGACCAATGTTGATTTAATCCCACTCACTGCTTGCTACTACATTACATTGGTTACATTGCTACTACATCTGAAATTGGTTTCAGACCAGTTTATGTGTCATAGCTGTGCCAAAGAACTTTGGAGATTGTGGTCTTAGAAGGGTGCTGAGAATGCTTTCTTCTGCTTCTTGTCATTCCAAAGAATTATGGCACAAGTCAAAAGTTGTGCATTGCCCCCCCCCCCATAGCTATACCAATCCCTGAATTCTCAGTACTGGCAATAACTCCCAATAGCACCTCAAAGTGTGGGAAGGGCCATAGGTGACAGTGCAGGGCCTTGCCCCACAACCCCCGGGAACAGTACAGAGACCCCTGTTTAGAAGTCACGAGCTTGGTTTATTCATTCTGTATTGTAGATATGACCTCAAGGCAGGATCTTAAATCCTCACGGCCAAACTATCTTCAACACGTTGTATTGCCTGGTATATTTATTTTTTCCTTGTAAAACTGAAATTGATGGGGCTACTGTGCCTACAGGGGATTGACCCTTTCATTTCATGCCAAGACTTACTCCCATCACAACTCTTTGCTATTTGCTTCAGAAGGGATTTTTTTTTTTAATTGGATGGCACATTCACATCACACTTCAATAAAAACATGTAGATTAAAATACAAAATTTTACAGTGTAGTTGCTCCGGCGGCTACACTGGCTGCCGGTTCTGTTCCGGGCCCAATTCAGGGTGCTAGTTTTGACTTTTAAAGCCCTTTACGGCTCGGGGCCGGGTTATTTGAGGGACCGCCTCCTTCCCTACAATCCTGCCTGTGCTCTTTGATCATCTGGGGGGGCCCTTTTGACTGTGCTGCCACTAAGAGTTGTGAGAGGGGCAGCGGCCAGGAAGAGGGCCTTCGCGGTGGTGGCCCCCGAACTGTGGAATACCCTCCCCTTAGAACTGAGAACTGCTCCCTCGTTGCTAACATTTCGGCATGGACTGAAGACCTTTTTATTTCAAAAAGCTTTTAATTGTTGACAGGCTGGCTGGCGTTCTTGCTTTTTATATGAAAATCCACGGGGTTTGTTTGTTTTTAGATTTTTTAATTATTGTAAATTGTTTTTTAATGATTGTTTTTAATGCTGTATTTTTAAAGTGTTGTGAGCCGCCTTGTGTGCCCTTTGGGCAAAAAGGCGGGGTATAAATTAATATAATAATAATAATAATAATAATAATAATAATAATAATAAAATGTAAAATCTAAAATATTAATAAGACTCTTACAAACTTATATCTAAATTATGAATATAATTTTAAAAAATTCAGAAGGGAATGAGAGCGTATGACCATATAAGGAATTTTCAATTGTTAAAACATGCCTATGTAACCTTTCACCCCCAAGTAACCATGTAACCCTCTTAGAATTTGTCTACGTGGCACTGCTTATGTGCACGCGCGCTGCTCTCGCTTTTGTACAAGTGCCACGTTGGCATACCTATTGCGCATGCTCTATCGCAGACATTTTGTATAAATACTTGTTACAAAGTGTGCTCGGGGCCATTTTGTCTCATTCAGACGGATGGTCCTCAAGCTTGAGTAAAATCGCTCTACAACTCACTCCACGGCTGGGCGTAGTCCTTGAGTCATTAATGATCATTTGGTAACATTTCTTGGTGCCGTGACTCGGATGCGCAAGCAGCCGTTGCTGGCGGTTTGCCTGTCCCGCGGACGGTCGGTCAGAGGGGACGGGGGACGGCGGTGTTGACTCCCTAGCGGCCGCACCTTCCTCTTGTGAGGGTAGGGTTCTCGTCGCCGCCGCCCGCCGCGGTACGCTGACAGACCGCCCCATCTGGACGCTGGACTGAGGCGACGACAAAGGGAAAGACCGGTACCGGCAGGAAGAAGGTAAGACCCCGGGGCCGGGTGAGCAGGAGCAGCCCTAGCCAGGCTCTCTGTGCTGCGGCAAGGCGACTACGGCGAAGTCAGAGGCCGGCCGTGAGCAGAAAGGGTGGAGGGAAGTCCACCCCAAAGGGAAATATTCTTTGTGTTGGGTCATTGTGTTGTGTTCAGTTGTGTATTGATACTGCTTGGGATGGGGGGAGGAGGTTCCAAGACACAAACTCCACTCGATTGTATGCTGGCCAATTTTGATGTATCCTATGCAAGGGAAGATTATGGGGAGGAAATGAATCCCGCGTTCCTGAGGTACTTGTGTGAAGTGGAATGGCCGAAGCTGTCCCCTTCTTGGGACAGCACAGGAACGTGGGACCTCCTGGAGATAAGTAAGGTATATCAGGTGGTTACCACTGTGCCCCACCCGGACCAGTTTCCATACATATCCTCCTGGCTGGATTATGCGCAGAAGCCCCCAGCCTGGGCGAGGAGATGTATCCAGAAATGGCGCAGCGGCCAGAGAGCGGTGCGGCAGATGGTGGCCTCGGCCATGGCGGACCCCAAGCGAGGCTCGGAGGGAAAGAAACAAAGGATGGAAAGATTAAGGGAGAAGTATAGAAAGACACAGGAAAACAAGGATAGCCATCCACAGGGAAAAATAGAGAGAAGCAAGGTTCAGCAAATTATAGAGGAAGACGAACTCCCTTTGCCGCCACCCTATAATCCTATCTATCCGAACCCAGATGAACTGCCCGTAAGTGACACAAGGCCTGAATCAGAGGAAAAAGATTCGCCCCCAGCCCTAAACACTAGAGCTCAGGCAAAGTCGAGGCAAGCGGCGGCAAGTTCCGCACCGTCTGCCCTAGACGAACCGGAAGCTAAAGTCCTGGCCCCAACTAGCCAAGGGTCACATCTAATGCCCTTGCGCACGGTGACCGAAACCATAGATGGGTCAGACGGCCAGCCCCAGACCAGGACCACCATTCAATACGTGCCTTTTTCAACCGTGGACCTCCACAACTGGAAAGTCCAATGTTCTCCCTTTGGGGAAAACCCGGCCCCATTGACTAGTTTACTGCAATCTATTTTAGTCACCCACCGACCCACTTGGGCAGACATACAGACCCTGCTCGGTTCCCTCTTCACGGGAGAGGAAAGGCAGCGCATCCTGCAAGCAATGGATGCGGGAAGAGACAAAAGACTTTTAGAAAACCCCGGGGACCCCACGGTGGCACTGAATTGGACAACCCCTAGGGAGGACCCCAGTTGGCAACCCGCCGCTCCACAGTTAGCGAACTACCGTACCCTGTTCATAGAAGGGGTCCGAGCAGCCGGAAGGAAAGTAGTGAACTACGCCAAAGTAGGGAGCGTCATCCAAGGGCCCAAGGAACCACCAGGGGAGTACCTGGAGCGGTTGAAAGCAGCCTATTCAATGTACACGGAGGCAGATCCAGATGCTCCCCAGAACCAGAGACTCTTAAACCAACAATATGTGCAGGGAGCCTGTAAAGACATTAAACGAAAGCTCCAAAAGCTCCCCGGGTATTTAGAAATGCCAACCGCAGTGATCATAGAAGTAGCGCAGAAGGTGTATGCAAATCGGGATACGGAGGAAGAAAGACAGCAGAAGCAAGTAGTACAGATGGCCGCCCTCATAAAGGGAGAAGACCCTAGTCCTAGAGGGAGAGGGCGGGGACGCGGAGGATTCCAAGGAAGGATGAGAGGAAGGGGAAGAGTAAGTCAAGGAGAAGGACGCGGATGTTTCCATTGTGGGAGGTTCGGCCATTTTAAAAGAGATTGTCCGGACCTGGGAGGGCAGCAAACAGCCGTGATGTACCAAACGGAAGAAGATTGATGGGGCCCCGGCTCCGTTGGAAGGCCCCACCAGACCCCGGAGCCAATGGTGGAGATTAAAGTGGGGCACCGAACCTTGCCTTTTTTAATTGATAGTGGGGCCACAGTCTCAGCAATTAATACCAAACTGGGGAGACCAACAGGGAAAACTCTCACAGTAATTGGAGCTACAGGGAAAGTACAAAAGCAACCGCTCCTGGATTTGGATAAATGTGAAATTGCGGGCAAAAAGTTTAAACATACCTTCGTGTGGACAGAAGACTGCCCACTGAACTTGATGGGAAGGGACCTGCTTTGTAAGATGCAGGCAAGACTCACGTTTGGGAAACAAGGGCAGTTCAAACTAGAAGTGCCAACTCAAGAAGAAGGGCAGGCTTGTGAGCTTGAACTTCCTCTGGCTCACGCGTGAGAATACAAAACGATCTGGGAACAGGGACCACCAATGATTGGACAATTTGCACTAACCACCGCAAATTTAGAGCACCTGGTCCCGAAAGGGGTATGGGCAGAAGAAGGGGGAGTAGGCAGAGCGAAAAACTGTCCACCGGTTCTCATTGCCCTAAAGGGGGGGGCCACGCCCATCAGTCAAAAACAATATCCTATCCCTGAGGAAAAGAAAAAGGGGCTGTGGCCAACCCTAAAGAAGTTCCTTGAAGAAGGGATACTGCGAGAGTGCAGATCACCCTGGAACACGCCACTCTACCCGGTAGAGAAACGGCAACCCGGCCAATATAGGGCAGTCCAAGATCTGCGAGAAGTGAATTCTCGAGTAGAACCCATGACCCCCCTAGTAGAAGACCCATACACCCTTCTCAGCAGACTGAGGCCTAATCAGGAATGGTACACTGTTTTGGATTTGAAAGACGCATTTTTCACGATTCCACTCCATAAAGACTCTCAATTGTTGTTTGCATTCACATGGGAGTGGGAGGGCAGAAAGACTCAACTCACGTGGGGGCGTTTGCCCCAAGGGTTCATTCATTCACCCACAATTTTTGCTGAAGCCCTTGCTCAAGATCTCCGCAGGTGGGAAAAGCCCAAAGACGTCACCCTCCTCCAATATGTGGACGACTTGCTCCTGAGCGCGCCAACATTCGAACAATGTAAGACGGCAACGGTAAGGCTATTAAATTTTCTGTTTGAAGCAGGCTACAAAGTCTCTAAAGAAAAGGCACAGATGATGCAACAACAAGTCACATATCTGGGGTTCACGTTAAAAAGTAGGGCCCGAGCACTAACACCAGACAGAGTGCAAGCCATATGCTCCACCCCTTCACCTCAGTCCAGGAGGGCCCTGCGTGCTTTCTTAGGAATGTGCACTTATTGCAGGCTGTGGATTCCAGATTTTGCCACCCATGCACAACCCCTCTATGAAGCGACAAAGGGGGGAGATAATGAGCCATTCCTATGGGGGGAAGCCCAGGAAAAAGGATACAAAGCACTAAAGGAGTCCCTCACGCATGGGAGCGCCCTAGGACTCCCTGATGTGACACAACCCTTCACACTGTATGTCCACGAAAAGGAGGGCTTTGCGAAAGGAGTGCTTACCCAGACTCTGGGCGGGAAACACCGACCCTGTGCTTACCTTTCTAAGCGGCTAGATGCCGTAGCAAGAGGATGGCCACCATGTCTAAGGGCAGCCGCAGGGAGTGTTTTATTGTTGCAGGACGCCAAAAAGCTGACGTTTGCGGGACACATTATCTTGAAGACGCCTCACACTCTGCGACCGCTGCTGGCTGAGGGAGGACTCGGGTGGATGACCAACAGCAGAATCCTGAAATACCAGATGGCACTTCTCGAAGATCCGTCCGTAGAACTGCAAGTATGTGCAACCATAAACCCAGCAACATTCCTACCGGATGAGACAGGTGAGCCTTGGCATGATTGCCATACCACCGTAGCACAGACCTGGAAGCCTAGGCCAGACCTGCGAGACGTACCCCTCAAGAACCCAGACGAAGAATGGTTTACGGATGGCACGTCACAGGTAGTTGCAGGTAACCGGCGGGCGGGTTATGCAATAGTCAGCGAGCATGCCACAATAGAAGCAAGAGCACTGCCGGTGGGGACGTCAGCTCAGCTGGCAGAGCTGAAGGCAGTCATAAGGGCCTGCCAGCTAGCAGAAGGGAAAAGGCTGAACCTATGGACTGACTCGAGGTATGTGCATAGTACAGTGCACGCTAACGCACAGTTATACAAGGAGAAAGGGATGCGTGACGCTAGAGGAAGGCCCATTAAATATAAAGCCGAAATAGAACAACTGCTTGCTAACATATTATTGCCCAAACAGATCGCCTTCATGCATTGCAGAGGACATCAGAAAGGAGAAGGCAAAGTGCAGAAAAGAAATCGGAGGGCCGACGCGGTAGCCAAGCAAGTAGCCCAGGAAGAGCCACCCGCCCCAATTGTTCAGATGACGATGATTCCCGAGCTAGAGCCTATCCTAGAGGAATGGGAATATGAAAACAAAGACCATGCCCTGGCCAAACAACTGCAGGCAGAGTTAAAAAATGGAAAATATCTGCTGCCAGATCACAGACTGTTATTACCACACCGGAGCGTCCGAGCCTTAGTTGAACAGTATCATGAGTCTACCCATGCGGGGGGAGAAGCCATGTACGAGGCCATCAGACGCGTTTGTTATGCACCAAACCTGTCCACTCACTCAAGGGCCGCTGTCAGCCGGTGTATGGCCTGTGAGTTAGTGAACACGAGCCGAAATATGCCGGCCCGGATGGGTACAGTGGAAGTAGGAGTAGAACCACTTGAATGTTTGCAGATTGATTTTACAGAAATGAAGAAGGAAGGTCGGTACAAGTATTTGTTGGTAAGCATATGTACTCTCACGGGGTGGGTCCAGGCCAAACCCACAACCACAGAAAAGGCCAGAGAAGTAGTTAAATGGTTACTGCAGGACCATATCCCCACCTATGGATTGCCCAGGTCTCTCAATTCCGATCGGGGAACTCACTTTGTGGCTAAAGTAGTACAAGACGTGTGTAAAGCCCTAGGAGTGCACTGGAAACTGCACACCCCTTTGAGACCTACCAGTTCTGGGAAGGTGGAACGGGTTAACAGGACTTTAAAGGAATTCCTGACCAAAGTAATGTATGAGACTCAGTTAGGTTGGGTAGCCCTTCTTCCCCAGGCACTATTTAAGTTAAGAAACACTCCCTACGGGGAACATCATCTGACTCCATATGAAGCTGTATATGGTAGGCCATCTCCAATATGGAGAACCTTCAAGAGTTCCCAAGGGCAACCCAGGGATCTTGTCCAATGGGGAAAAACTATCTACAGTCTACGGAAGCATTTAGTACAGCAACTCAAGCTTCCACTAGTAGATCCAGTACACCATTTAGAACCAGGTGATTGGGTCCTGATCAAGAAATTTAAGGAACAACCACTAACCCCAAAATGGAAGGGCCCTTATCAAGTTATGTTAATCACTCCTACTGCAGTAAAATGTTTTCAAGTTAACAGGTGGATCCACTGGAGTCAAGTAAAGAAAGTCCAGCCACCAACCAGCGATCAGTGGATTGCAGAGCCCACCGGAGATCTTCGAGTCAAGTTGACCAGGAGTGGTAAGCAACCGCCCCACCGGAACGGGCGGGCCACGCTCCCACTTAAAGACCAACAGTGAGTAGCCCACTTGCGTTCCAGGAGATCGACTGTAAGTGGTCCCTCACCAACTAGGTGCAAAAACAAGTTGCAAGTAGTCGCAATAAATCAAAATGAGAATAATTCCTGCATTTATCATAATAACAGTGGCTGGGGCTATAGAAGAGAAGTCACCTAGGATGGAGATAGCAAATATATATAATTATTAGGTCGAGTTAGCAGAGGGTTACGCGCACGCAACATACGCAAACAAAACTTGTTGGGTATGTGCAGTGGGACCAGTAGGAACAGAAGACCCATTGCGGTTATGGCCTATCCCATTAAACCACACTGGCCTTGGAACCGACGTACAAGGGATACATAATCCAGCCATAAACTTCACTTTTCCCACAAAGGTGATAGCAGTGTACCCAAGTCCAGGTGATGTGTGCATAAAACGAAAAGGCTCACGACCAGTTGGGACCTCCACTTGTAACATTACCCTCACCTTAAATAGTACCCATAGCTCTTGAGACAACGAGACAGCCGACATTAATAATGTCGCATGTCACAGATTTATGAAAACCATTTGGGAAAAAGAATGGAATAGGACCACAAATAACACCATAACCAATTGTGGAAGAGGTTCCATAGCATTCACCCTAGTGCGTGACCCCACTTTAAAGCAAAATATATTCTGGTGGGTCTGTGGGAGAACGGCTTATCGCAGCCTGCCCTACGATTGGGCAGGTTGCTGCTATCTGAGCCTCCTACTCCCTCCCATTTTCATAGTCCCACGGAAAAATAGCACGCAACGAGTCAGACAAAGCATAGAACTAACCAAAGGGCTTGCCATAGGAGGGGATCAAAGATGGGGAGGAGACACATGGACCCCAGAACGTATTCTCAACCATTACGGACCAGCAACATGGAATCCACACGAATTAGTTGCCGGAGCTAAGGAGCCAATCTATCAACTCAATAGAATAATACGTTTACAGGCCCTGGTTTCAATATTAACAAACAGGACTGCCGACGCCCTTGACCTTGTTGCTGATTCCCTCACAGAACAACGAAAAGCCATATTATTGTTAAAAATAGGGCTTGACTACGTCCTAGCCCGCTCAGGAGGCCTGTGCCAAACACTCAATTTAACCGGACAGGCCTGTTGCTTTAACATATCAGATCATGGAAAAGTCATAAAAGACATAGCCCAAAACATGCGGAAACTAGCCCGCGTCCCAGATCAAGAATAGAAAGGATGGGACATGTCTTGGCTAACTTCGTGGTGGCCACAGCTAGGCTGGTTCAAAGGGGTCATAATCATGTGTATCATAGCTCTTGGCGGGTGCCTGTTGTTACCCTGCTTAATCCCACTTATAGTCGCTAGTTTCCGAAACATGATATTCCGCCTGGTCGACCAACAGACCACGACCAAGTTAATGTCTCTTTACCTCCCTTTAGGCCAAGAAAACAAATAGCAAAATGTATCAATTGAAAATTAAGGGGGGAATGAGAGCGTATGACCATATAAGGAATTTTCAATTGTTAAAACATGCCTATGTAACCTTTCACCCCCAAGTAACCATGTAACCCTCTTAGAATTTGTCTACGTGGCACTGCTTATGCGCACGCGCGCTGCTCTCGCTTTTGTACAAGTGCCACGTTGGCATACCTATTGCGCATGCTCTATCGCAGACATTTTGTATAAATACTTGTTACAAAGTGTGCTCGGGGCCATTTTGTCTCATTCAGACGGATGGTCCTCAAGCTTGAGTAAAATCGCTCTACAACTCACTCCACGGCTGGGCGTAGTCCTTGAGTCATTAATGATCATTTGGTAACAGGAAGCTGCCATTGACACCAATGCAATTTTTCCCCATGCCCACCTGGCGATGTTTAGTTACAGCAGGCAGAAAAAAGGACGGCACTGTACTCAGGACAGTGTGCACAGTTCTCCCCATTTTGTCCTCACAACAACCCTGTGAGGTAGGTTAGGTTGAAAGATAGTGATTGGCCCAAGGACACCCAGTGAGTGCTAAGGGCAAGTGGGAGTTTGAACCACGGTTTTCCTGGACCAAATCCAACACTCTAACCACTTCACTACACAGACTCTCATCTATAATAGAAAACAGTAATCATGTCTCAGACATAGCCAGGTTGGCGAAGTGAGTAAAAGGCAGCCCACAAGCCAGTTCAGAGAGAGTCTGAATAGCATCGACTTTCCCCTCCCCACCATCACAGCGCTAGAAAACCAACTTACCTGACAATTCTGAGAAATATGGGGTATTGGTAAGAGTTTTAATGAAGTCTTTCACAACTATCTTTCCATCCCCTGCAATTCAAGGAAAAATTTTAAAAGATGTAAACATCACCAAATGTCACCTTTTTAACCAGTAAGAGAGGACAGGAGTGAGAAACAGTGACAAAGATACGTATGGATGCGCACAACATGCTCCCTCCACAATTAAAGGTCACGGTTTGTAATCTAGGAAAAGAATTTTGCCATGGACCAAGCTAGAGCAGAAAAAATGCCAAGCTGGACACTTTTTCCAACACAAATCAGATATTTTTCTGACACAACTTTTGAGCTGTTTCTATTGACTGTGCGGCTGCAAAGGGCATTACAAGTCAGAGGAGGCCCTTCTGATGCAATACTGGCTGGGTATTCCTGTGGGCAAGGCCAGCCCAGCCACAAGGCAGGGTGAACTGGCTACATCAGGCAGCAGAGAGGAGGGGTGCCAATGCACACTTCCTGCCTTCCCTCTGCCCAACACTTACTCTGTCTCACAGTGGCTCAATCCCTCTCTTGGTGCATTCAGCACAGCAGCGCTCACGTGCAGGCACACTAAACATGGCTGCTTCTGCTGCTGGACCATTTACATGCCTTGCCAAGGGAGGGAGGGATGGCAGAAGAAGCTTCCATCGCGACCAGACTGGGTACTCTCCTAGTTGTCTTCCTCCTGGCTGGGAATGTGCTTGTCCTCTCTCTTGGCCAGGCCTAGTTTGGCAAAGAGAGAGATCGAGCACACAGGTCTGGCAGCAGCAGCCACTGCTTCCTCCTCCCTATTCTTCCTGCTTCTCTAGGAACTGTATGGAAAGGAGGGCCACCAGGGCCCATGAGAGTGGGGTGCAGGAGGTACATCGTACCTGGGCCCAGGGTCACAAACGGGGCTGGAGAAACAAAGGATGGGAGCTCCTTTATTGGGATCTCAGAAAATGATTGCAGATAATTGTGAGAAGACTAGCATTCTCATTTTGTGTAAGCCTACAAAGTTTTATATATCATGATTTGTAGAAATTATGATCCAATGATCACATGAAATTATTATCCAATGGAGAAGGAAGGTGGCACAAAAGAAACTTTGCACACCCTGATAAAATTCCTCTCAGTGGCTTTGAAGGCCAACACCTCCCTTCCATTTACACACTTCCTCTTCTGCCTACCTCTCAGGTTTTTCAAATTGGGAATGGGTGGGGGAAGGGAAGAGAAAATGCTGATGATGGAGGGTGACCAGAGAAGGAGGGGGATGATGATAGGAGACGAGGAGAAGGAAAAGGAAGGAATGGGAGGCTGTAAGGGGAGGAATGAATAGAGTGGTGGTGCACACAAAAGCAAGTGGGGGGGCAAAGAGAATGTGGTGCATTGGAGGCTCAAGCCAGTACAGCCAGTGGGATGGATGAGAAATTCTCTTTTTTCTCTTGTACTCACCATCCACAGAGACCTGTTTCAAGGCTTGCTGGAAGTCTTTGTCTGAGAGGTAGATCCCCATGTTTTTCATAAAGGAGGGAAGCTCATGCAGTACCACCTTGTCCCCTTCAATTTTGTCAATGGCTTGGATGGCATCTTTCAACACTGCAAATTTGATATGTACACTGGTGGTCGTAAACCAGGATCAACTGCTGTTCCATCTAAACCTTTCCCCTGAAAATAAACCTCAGGACCAACACCTTGGTATTCACGGTCCGGATAGTGTGACCAACTGACCCACTCAAATTGCCCACACTTGGGCCAGTTGCCAGGGTGTATAAAGAAGTGGCAAGGAGTTTCCACCCCCATGCTCGCCTCCATTGCTGTTTCTCCTCCTCCAGCTCCCTGTTTTGGGAAACCAGGAAGGATGGAGCAGAAGAGACACTGTGGAGCAGGCCCAGCTCATCCATATTATCGACTGAAGTGGTTGCCTCTGGCAACAGATCGGGGAGCTCATTTCTATCCACTTCCTTGCCTCCACTGCTCCCCTTCCCACTCCATGGATGAGAAAAGGAAGGCAGTCACATTTGTTCCCTGACCTCCAGGCTGCATTGCAGCTGCACTGGTGCTGGAAAGTTGGATAAGACTGGGCCCTAGGTTACTCCCTTCTGATTCTTCTGGCCTTTGATTGCTGGTTCTGAAACTTAGCCCTTGCCTGCCCTGGACCATGTTACTTCATCTTACTTCATCTGACCCAATTAGTCTGACAGCCAACCAGTTCCCCATATCCAGGACTCTGGAATTCTTTTCTTCGATCCCTTTCTTGTTCAAGTTGTCTAGCAGGAGGAAGGCACTCTATGCATGATAGAGGCCCTCAGGTTGGTGCCAGAGTTTTGAAATACAAAATGGCAGCAACATTCAAATTCAGATAACTCCATGCAAGGATTCAGCAGCAATAGTTGGGGCAGTTTGTAATTTTACCAATGCTTCATAATACAAATATTGTAAATTAAAATGTATGCATCTAAAACACTTGGGGGGAAAAATCATACATACAATCTTTTTTAAAAAAATCCTTCTGTCTGACATAAATACCATGATCAAAGTATTATTTCAAAAAAGCTTTCGAGGAGACAAGGAGGTGTGACAGACCTCAAAGTATTTAAAAGGAAAGAGGCTCTGCTCTATTCTCCCACCAGTCCAAGCAGTTTGAAAGAGGGATCTTTGAGCATTAGAGAGATCCTTGAGAGATTTTAAAAAATTGAGCAGCTTCTATGGTGTGAGGTACTCCCTGCTATGCAAGGCAAGACTTAAGCTTCTGCACCATTTTCCCAAGTAGTCCCACACAGGACAGGGGAGTCCTCTGATAAAAAATTGTTGACCTGCAGAAATCTTCACTCATCTGAGTTTCTTCAACTCCCTGTTGTCAATGCTGGAATAGATCTCCACACATATGACAAAACCGGCACTGATTTGAGACTAATGCACTGAGCAAGGCCAGCTTTGGGTTTTGGAAGGTAAACTACCCTCCATGCCTACTTAGGTGGGCTGTGAGGTTGTGGCTCTGTCACCACTATACAGACTAAAGGCACCAAGGTGGTGTCATGAATCAGCTGTGGGCCTTTCTGAAGGGCAGCTGCCCAATGATGTTAACCCTTGACATAGACTCAGTCCCAAGGATCCTGGAATGGTCTTGAGAAACCCAACCTTACGCAGAGCGGCTCTGTCTGCTCACCTGAAAATTCAGTGAGGTGGCGTGATCTCCCCAGGGCAATCATGAAGCTGTTGAAGTTCACCATCCCATCTTCTGAAAGGTAAAGATTTAGGCATGAGTGATGAGTGCTTGTGGATTGGGATTTACAGCCCATCTGATCTTGCCAGGTAGAAGCACCTCATTAGGGCTCTTGCCCAGCCAGCAATCAGGATGTGACTCTTATTACAAACCAAGGAATGTCATCCATGACAGCAAGTAGCAGACAGCAAGGAAAATAGAGAGGAAGTCCTGATATGTGTGTATCTGGAGGCCTGGTGTACCTCTGCATGCACAGACTCCTTAGCTAGGAACGTGAAGTGGGAAGGTTCTCTGAATAACCTTGCCCCAGAGGGAGAGAGATCTAGATTTGGGTTGCCAAGTCTCTTGAGGCTCTGATTCTGAAATACTAGGTATAGAGCCCAGAACCTAAGGATTGTTGCCTGGCAGATTAGAAGGAGAGTTCAGTGGGATGTAGTGGAGTGTAATATTGCCTAATACGTGCAGAGGAAGGCACATGGCTGTTCCGGAATAGCTGGGCAGGGTGCCTTGGTGAAGCTCCTGATGGTTCTGATAGTAAACTCTCTCTCAAGTCAAGCAGAAAATAGCCTGCTCCACCTTGATTCTGGGTCCTCTAAGATTTTGCTCCTTCCCCTGGAGACCCTGAGAAGGGCACTAAGAACACTGACATTTCAGCTCCAACCCCAAGACCTGGCAACCCTAAATTTTACATCTGATTTTAATTATTGGTATTGTATCCATATATTGCTAAAGGATGATCTGAACAGATCCCCTGCACCATAAGCAACAAAATTGGGGGAATTTTGGCCGTTTTGGAGGTGTGCATGTGAGAATTTCTCAGCCATCCATGCACTCACATACGGTCTCAAATTAAAACCCCATCTATATATATAAATGCACACATGAAAAAACCAAAAACAGAAATCTAAAATTCTAAATGACTGGCATGAAACACAAACAAATTTGTTCATCATCACTGGCTTCTCAAAGTAGCCAAAAGGCCCGTAGCTCAACATGCAGAGACTCACTTGTCACCCCTGCCCTCTTCAGCACCTCTTGGAACTCCTGTTCACTCAAACTCACTCCCATTTTGGTTAAGTCAAACCGCATCTCCTCAACACTGATGTTATCTTCCTTGAGATTGTTGATGATACTGAAAGCATCCTGTAAAGCTGAAAAGACATTCCAGTTAGGGGCAAAGGGCATGCCACACAAAAAATAAGGGTCACAAAACCCTGACATCCTTTTCTTTAAGAAGCTACAGAGGAGAGTAATTTTGAGCAAGAGGAGAAAGAGGCTCCAGTCAAGGCTGGCCTGGCCACAAGGCTACTGACAGTGGCTACTGACAGTGGTTCCCAAACTGCGGGTCTGGGACCACCAGTGGGTTGTGACCCAATTTTTTGTCAGTTGCAAAACTAACAGGGCAGATTATACTATTTGCATCAAGGGTTAAACAAGCTGCTACTAGAGGGGGAAGCACTGATACCCAATCACCATTATAGCCACACCCCATGGCATTTATAAATCAGGCAGCAGCCTCTTGGGCCTCTAAAAAGTTTGGGAACAACTGGACTAGAAAATCAGAACTTCACTGCCACTGGCTCAAAACAGTCATAGAACATGCCTTGAAGATATATATGTGTGTGTGTTTTCCAGTTCCATTCCTGACTGAATTTATGGCCAAGTTCACACAGGTTTCAAATTCAGATGCTTGAAATAGATGCTGCGACCTTGTGAAGTTGACATCTCCCTTTCCCCGACATGTCTAATTTTCTCATGAGTGTATAAACAAAATAATCTTGGGCCAAATAAAAAGACTGAAAAGGAAAAGTCTCACCCCTAAACTTAGACTTGGCCTTCCCCACACTCTTCCCAGATTCAGAACTCAACTTAGACTTGGCTTTCAACACTCTTTCCACACTCTTCCCAGATTCAGAGCTTGATTCCACTAGAACTGGTTTAGACTTCCTCATCTTAATAAACTGGGTGTTTGCCACGAGCCTAGCGAGAGAGCCAATCCTTGCTGACTATGAAGGACTTCCTTAGCACTGGGTCAAGTTCCCTGCCCCCATGATGCAACCTAAACATCACTGCACGCAACACATGCCCATTCTGTTGTCATCCATAGTGACTGCTTAATGATGGAATGCTGGGAGGTGTCCTGCACACTGTGACTGGACACTTGTGGCTAAGTTTCCTAAGACCATGATGTGCATGCAGCCTGCTCTAAAGGATGGGGAACACTGGATGGGTTTTAATTCCTTAAACCAACAGAGGAATCACAGGAAAAGCCAACAGATAAATATGTTCTTTGCAGATCACCAGTTTCAGCTGAGGTTGCTCCTGTTTCCCAACAGCTCCTTCCCTCAAGATTTTAAAGAACAAACAGCACTGCACCAGACATGTCCTATGCATGCACTATGAAACTGTATGTAGGATTGCAGCTTTAGAATTCTTAAATGACCAGAGGAAGTGGGGCTGTATTTCTTTCTATCTTCTTCTTTATTGAGTATTTGGGATGCTGGAATAGGATTGGAGACAATGTGTATTTCAGAACTGGGTCTACTATAGGGAAGGTGAAGGGATATGTTACTGGTCACGAAATCTTTGGGATATGGTAGAAGAAATATCTAAAGTAATGATTGAATTTTTACAGTTTTTTTGTTGTTTAAATATCACTCTAGACTCTTCTAAGGCCACCTTCTTCCTGGATCTTCATGATGCACATCCATGTCGAACTTGGCAGGGTCAGAAGATCAAAAATACACCGCGGGGTTGTGGGCAGCAGCGGCTCAGCCAGAGGCAAGGGGAAACTCTTCCTCTTACCCCTGGGTAAGGGCTGCTGGCCCCAATGGGTCTCCTCGGACCTGCACCACCTGTGGAGGTAGCGCAAGTCCAAGGAGAGCAGAGCAGCTTGAAGCTGCTCCGTTCTCCCTGGAGACGGGGGTTGGGATCCAGCCTAACTGCCAGGTCCCAGCCCCAACTCCGGCTCCCTGCATACCCGCCCCCGGGGCTGCCCATCGCCCGCCCTCCCCCCTGCCCAGACACGCCTCCTTCCCTATCTGCCCCCTCTGCCCCCCCACGCCTACCTTTGCCACTTGTGCCGACACAAGCGGCTGCAGCGAAGTCGCCGTGGAGGCTTATGCCAGCTTCCGCAGGCCAGTGCTTCTCAGAGTGCCGGCCTGGCTTCCCCGCGAGGAGGCACAAACGTGCTTTACGGCACGTTTGCGACCCTCTTAAAGGACTTGGGCCGGCATAAGGCGCCCTTTGGATTGTGCCCTGAGAGTGAAATCATGTTGCCTTATCCGCACCTAATGCAAGTTCAGTGTTTTCCATGGGCAAATCCATGTTAATCTTCACCAACATATGATTGCAGCTATTATGAAGAGAGACAGAAAAGTTTTCCTCTTGGAGACTCATCCAAGTCTGTATCTGAGCATCTTCAGAAGTTTGTTAAGCCACTCTGGCTGAAGCTGGGTTTGGGGAAGCAGTGCTAAATGGGGAGCACTTCCAGCCAACTTCTCAATTATCTGGAAAATGAGTGCGGCTTCTTATTGTCAAGAAATTGTTATGTTTAATGATGTTCAAGGTTTGCTTAGCCAAATTCAGGGGAGTCAACACTGGGGGCTGGTTATATAAAGAGATTTTATATAACCTTCTACACTCTGTGAAAAAGGACCTCCTGATCACCCCTGGTGACTTTTTGGGCGCATGGGGACAAAAAGGTTTGCCGAAAGGGAATGAAATTGCACCATGCATTTTTTGGCATGAGCTGTGCTTTGTTTAGCAGGAGCTTTGCTTCCTCCACTAAGGTCACTTTCACCCTTAAAATCAAGCTTTGCAAGAATTCAATGCAGAACTTGTGTATGTTGAATAATTCAAAAATTCAGTACAGCACTTGCCTATATGCATGGACTAAGTGAAGGTCCAAGTCAGTCTTACATTTTATAGGTGCAAATCTATGATGTCTTCTGTGAAAATGTAAAGTTGAATAACAAGTGAGAACAAATTTGATTTGCTAAGGTCTCTCTCTCTCTCTCTCACACACACACACACACACACACACACACACAAACGAGATCAGGATGACTGTGGCTCCCTTTAGGCCTGCGTAATGTGCAGAAAGGGGCTAGGGCTGATTTCTTCAGCAAACACGCACAATGTGGACATCCTTCACATGTGTACACACCTTTGAACACTGCTTACATGGGTCTGGGTGTTTAAAGATGCATGCATATACCTGTACGACAGTCACACTTTATGTGCTTGTCATGGAAAACACCAGTTCATAACATGTAGAGTTGCCCTGAATCAATGCTCACAGCCCTTTTTTCCTACTGTTTACTTAGGGTCTCCTCCTGTTATTTATTTTCTGAAGAGAAGACACACATATCTTTGATCTGCATGTCGTCAGCTCCTCTGTTTATATTGTTACTGAAGCTGGCTGACCATCCTTTATTAAGCCAATTGCTTGCCAGTGGCCAAAAAAAAAATAAAAATCAGTACACTGTATATCCGAATATGATATATTCTCAGTGGGTAGTCTGAGGCTTAAAGAAAGAACATTAATGTACCTTAATAATGCCACTGTTTTTACAAGGTAATACCCATCAGTCTAGGAAGAATACATTTTCCAGCTAGTGAGAGGGGGCAAAGAAGCAGTTTAACCATTTTAAATGTGGAAAAAATAGAAAGCCTGGGACTAGGATTGGTTGAATCTGAAGTACCTCAGTGTACTGAAGATGTGCTTTGGAAATCTAAAGCAGGACTGATATATTTTTGCCTGCCACATGAATGTCTGTTTGCTTCCTCTGTGCTTTGCTTGTGTATTTATAAATTGCACAATATTACAAAGATATTATTGGTTTCCAGGTTCAAAGGAAACTAAACTACTTAGGCAGAAGGGAGTGTGTAACAATGTCAATGGTCTCTTTTCTGTGTTAACATGCCTGTAAGTCTGGAAAATTCCATGAGAGAGTAGCATGTTTTGACAGCTTTGCTGTCTTTTTACCACATTTTAATTTATAGTTTTACTGCTTTTAGCTTTGTCTGATTTTTATTCTATTCTATTCCATTGTACTTCTTGTATTTTGTTATTAAGCCATTGTTGTTAGCCACCTTGAACATCCCATTTTATGGGAGGAAAGGCAGGATATACACGTTTTAAATAAAGTTCAAAAATGGTCTTTAGCTTTGACAAATAAGTGGAGGGACTAACGAGAACTAAGGATCCAGGTGAGTAACCTACTTGCATCCTGCTCTCCATTTGCCGTCCCCCACTGTTAGCAGTGGGCCATCCATAGCCTACTTGTGCTTGGGTTCCTCAATTACCAATTACCAACAGGACCATGGGTCTGTATTGCCTGGGAGCTCTAGAGGTGACTGTCAGAGATGAAGCATTGCACCAAAGGGATGATCCAATACCACGCAATTCACAGAGGTATTCCACAGGGCTGGGTGCAAGAAAAAAGACTGCCGCAGAAAGAGAACCAGACAGGCTAGGCCAACTCTATTCCAGGTAAATAGTTAGCTGTAACTGGGAAGCATTTAGAGTCCAGCCCAAGCTGGGAAAACCAATGGGCTATGGGCCCCATGTTCACTGCTCTGGAGGGCAAATGGCCACTGCAGGAGGGCATTCAGGGAGATAACAATGTGAGAGGAAAGTGTTAATGTCAATCCCTCCCCCGATATAACCTTCACATAGCTGGCTTTGAGCCCCTCTCTTAATGATGGCATGTATTGTGAATGGCTCACCACAAGGGACCCCATTGTGCAATAACCCATGTACCCCGTTTAAATCCCAACTGGCCCTGATGTTAGGGCTATTCTCACAACACATTGTGCCTAGGAACAAATGTCTGTATTCTAGTATGTATTTCCATGTGAATGACTGTACCTGGGTACATGTATACAGATCAACAATTTGGGTACACAGTAAAGAGCTTGAACTTGCAGTGAATGGTGCGTGTGAATAACTGTACTCAGGTAGAAGCCGATTGTATCTAAGTACACAGATGGGCCTGGGTATGGTTTAATGTGCAGACAGCACTGTTCTCTTACACACTTCAGAATCACTCCACCCTGCCCTGCCCCGGCACTAAAAGCAATGCAAAGGAGGGGCTCCTGGGAATCAGCATAAGAAATCTACTGCCCTTGGACAGGACTCTTCAGTACTCAATAGATGATTGAACCCTGATTTAAATGGTGTCAGCATCTGCCTGCCTATCAAGAACAAGCCACAAGCACAGCTTTCCACTGCCTCCAAATGGAAGAGATTCAATTTGGCATCAGTTCCTTTTTCCTTCCTCTGCCAGTGGTTTCAGCCATAGCCATCAAGCAGCCCAATCCTGAGCTCCCTATCTTCCCCCAGCACACCTCCAGCCTGTCCCCCTCCCCACGTCACGCCTCCCCCGCCCTCTCCCCGCCCCCGCTAGTCTCCCCCCTCCCCAGAACGACTCCTCTGTGCCCTGTCCCCACTTACAGTGCTGTGGCTCGGTGGTCCGGGAGACCACTGAGCCACGGAGGCTGGGCGACCACCCCACACTAGCCCAGCACCAGCCAGCGCTGGGCTAGCACAGGCGGGAGCCCGGCGGTGAGGCTAGCAAACATGTCGGCACAGAGCTCAGGATTGGGCTCATGCTTGGCTGCTACCTGTTCCTTATTGATCCCCAGTCCTTTGTAAACAGAGCATGGCAAGCTGCTTATTCACCCTGAGTCCTCCCTGGCTTCCGCAAGACATCCGGGGCCTCTCTGGAGCTGGGCGCCACCACCATCACTAAGCCACTGTCATCATGTTGTGGCCAATCAACAGCCCTTTAATTGCCCCAACCTTCTCACAGAGGTTGCTCTGGGTGTTTCCAGGATCACCATACAGTACTGCTTCTCTTCAGCATATTGTCTAGCAATCCTGCACAAGCGGTCACTTAAATTGATGGTGTAGCGCAGGGCTTTTCAAACTGGGGCGTCATGACACCCCAGCCAGAAAGCCCTGGTCACTGTCTCCTTAAGAGGTGGGGGCAGGGGGACGCAGCGGCACAATCCTCAGGACTGCATCGCTAACAGGGCCGCAGGCAGGTACTTACCAGTCCCTGCAGCAGCCGTCCTGGCGTGCGGGGAGCCTTGCGCAAGCACCTGCAGGGCTCCTCAGGTCGTCAGAAGTGAAAGTAGAGCAATGGCGCTTCACTTCCGGTTTTGCGGAAGAGCTCCCCGCACCCCAGGACAGCTGCTGCAGGGACTAGTGAATGCATCACAGTCCCTGCAGCCCCGTTAGCTACACGATCCTGGGGATTGTGTCGCTGTCTCCACCCTGCCCCACCAAGACTTACTGCAGTTTAAACTCTCCCTGAGAGCTTGAAAACCGCTGATTCAGGAGTTGGACTTTGACGTGGAAGAGCCTGGTTCAAATCCCCGTTTAGCCACAAAGCTTCCTGGGTGATTTTGGGATAGTCACCATCTCTCAGAAACACCTACATCGTGCGGTTGTTGTGAGGACAAAAGAAGGGGAGGAACTGCGCACACCACCTTGAGCTCCTTAGAGCTTGGTATAAATATGTGAAAAACAAGACAGACCTACCAAACAAAAACAAAAAACAAAACCCCTTTTTTAGTTGTCAAGGATGCTTGAACAAATTTAGGATATTTTTGAGGTGCTGAATCCAAAAATGGCATCGGTTTTGCCCAACTGGATCCAGTTTTGGGGGTATGGCATGGACACCTTATAGGCTGATTCAAGCAGCTTCTTCCGACACCGACACCATGGCTTCCTCGCTGGGAAGCTGCTTGAATCAGCCTATAAGATGGCTATGCTGTACCCCAAAAAGGAGAGCCAACTGGGCAAAACCGATGCCGTTTTTGGATTCAGCACCCCAAATATACCCAAGAACAGGTCGAACTTTTAAAACAACAAATTGTGTGTAGATCTGTGTAATAATAATAATAATAAATAATTGCTTTTACAGTTCACCCAATCAGACAGGTACAAGCTCAAGTGTGTATTGCTGCATTGGCTGGATGACATTTCAGGACCCACCTTTGGAAAACAGTTCAACTGATAACCCTCCTGAATCTTCCTTGCCTTCACTTTTAGCACTCCCGGAATCTGATTTTTGCTTTTCATTATTGTCAGGGTCATACCTCCTCGGGAGGTCATCAGGGAAGGACAGCTTCTTCTTCTTCTTCTGTTCCAGAGCTGTGTACCTCATCTTCGTCTGCGCAGCCGAGAGAGGAACAGAGTCCTTGTTGGGGCCCCATGACAAGCTCCTGCCTATTTTCCTAGCTTCTTCTTTAAACAACAAACTGGTGCTTATTGGAAAAAGAGTGTCCTGAGAACTGTAGCCAAATGCTGGTCGAACCTTTGGCCACTCTAAGGGATAGCAATTTTTGCCCTTTTCCTCAATAGGACACGGAAGGGATGCAGTCCTGGGTCTTTTTGTGTCAACAGCGGACCTTTGGGATTCAGAGGAGTCCTTTGGAAGCTGGTCTAGAGTGAATTCTTGATCGGCATCAAAGAATGTGACGCTAGTTCGAGTAGGCATCTTCTGGTCAAATGAATTCTGTGTTTTGGGTTCGGAAGGACCCAGATTAGACCTCTGCTCCAAAGTGGCACATTCATTTATGGATGCTGCAAAGAGAAGCAAAGTGGTTCTGATCAGGCATTCTGCAGCTCAAAAGGACTCTGACGAACATGATATTAACCTTGCATATCACTCTGCATCTGTAATAATAATAATAACAAGTCTTGAATGGTTTATCAAGAAAACTGGGGACGGTGATACAAAAACAACAAAGCTGGCTTATAAAAAAGATAAAAATGAACATCAGGAAAGAAAAATGGCACAAGCAAAGCGCTCCATGGACAATGTACAAAAGACATTGCAGGAAAGGCTGATAACAAAACCTAGCGCTGGCTAAGAACAGGTAGATTAAAGAAAGAGATAGAGGGATTAATTTTGGCTGCCCAAGACCAGGTGCTAAGGACTAATGTATACAGAGCCAAAATTGAGAAAACATCTATGGACAGCAAATGTTGCTTGTGTAAAGATGCTGATGAAACTGTGGACCATCTGTGAAGATCGTGCAGACTGACTACAAAGACAGGCACGACAAAGTTGCAACAGTAATTCACTGGAACTTGTGTAAAAAGTATAAACTGCCTGCAAGTAACAACTGGTGGAACCACAAAACTGAAAAAGTGGTAGAGAATGAAGAAGTCAAAGTACTCTGGGATTTTAGAATGCAAACCGACAAACATCTTGCCACACAACACCCCAGACATTACCACTATCAACAAGAAGGATAAGAAAGTCTGGATAGCAGACATTGTAACACCTGGTGACAGTAGAATAGAAGATAAAGAACTGGAGAAAATCACCAAATATAAAGACCTGCAAATTAAAAGACTGTGGCACATGAAAGCAAGAGTAATCCCAGTAGTCATAGGGGCCTTGGGTGCTATCCCGAAAGAGCTGGAAAAGCACTTGGACACCATTGGAATGAGTACAAGCACCATCAGTCATTACAAAAGGCCGCCTTACTAGGAACTGCACATATACTACTGCAATATTTGTAACATAACAATATAAAAACAAAAATAGCTGCCTATCCTAGGCCCTTGGGAAGGACTCGATAGGTGGATATATACAAAATCCAGTCAGAAACAACATGACTGTGTGAAAATTGAAAAGCATTACTATTATTATTATGTATATGCTGTTAATCCCCAAACTGCAGAGAACAGCTTCTACCAGTGTCCCTGCACTGTTTTCACACCAAAAATCTCCTCTGCCCCTCCAGGAGACTCTTTGCCCTTGAAGGTCTCATTTTGGCAAAAGAGACCTTCAAGAATCAAGAAACCACTTTGGAGGGCATGATTTGTGGCAGGACAATGAGGGACAGCAAAGAGTTAAAGTCTGCCTCCATTCCTAATGTGAGCTGGACGTGGATCAGCCCTATCCCCCACAAACTCTTGAATCAAAGCAGGAAATATGAAGCTCGCGTGGGATTGTGCTCTGCATCTCCTCCTTCCATGCAGAGGATCTTGCTCCTTCCCCCATTAGGAACTTCTACAGCACCCAGTGGAGGAACGTGAGGGAGGCAGATTTCTAGATCAGAATGCAGCTATTTCACTCTGTCCTCCACACTGGCTTTTTACACAAAGCAGGTAATGCTGGGTGTGCTGGAGGGTGCCCTGGTGTTCTTATTTTGATTAAAGGGCTGCACTAAAGGGACGAAGGGGTCAGCAACAGGCCTTGCTGAGGGAGAATCAGCATGGCTTCTGTAAGGGTAAATCTTGCCTCACAAACCTTTTAGAATTCTTTGAAAAGATCGATAGGCATGTGGATGCAGGAGAACCTGTGGACATTATATATCTGGACTTTCAGAAGGCGTTCGACACGGTCCCTCACCAAAGGCTACTGAAAAAACTCCACAGTCAGGGAATTAGAGGGCAGGTCCTCTCCTGGACTGAGACCTGGTTGAAGACCAGGAAGCAGAGAGTGGGTGTCAATGGGCAATTTTCACAATGGAGAGAAGTGAAAAGTGGTGTGCCCCAAGGATCTGTCCTGGGACCGGTGCTTTTCAACCTCTTCATAAACGACCTGGAGACAGGGGTGAGCAGTGAGATGGCTAAGTTTGCAAATGACACCAAACTTTTCCGAGTGGTGAAGACCAGACATGATTGTGAGGAGCTCCAGAAGGATCTCTTCCAACTGGCAGAATGGGCAGCAAAATGGCAGATGCGTTTCAGTGTAAGTAAGTGTAAAGTCATGCACATTGGGGCAAAAAACCAAAACTTCACATACAGGCTAATGAGCTGTCTGTGACAGATCAGGAGAGAGATCTTGGGGTTGTGGTGGACAGGTCGATGAAAGTGTCGACTCAATGTGCGGCGGCAGTGAAGAAGGCCAATTCTATGCTTGGGATCATTAGAAAAGGTATTGAGAACAAAACAGCTAATATTGTAATGCCATTGTACAAATCAATGGTAAGGCCACACCTGGAGTATTGTGTCCAGTTCTGGTCGCCGTTTCTCAAAAAAGACATAGTGGAGATGGAAAAGGTGCAAAAGAGAGCGACTAAGATGATTACTGGGCTGAGGCACCTTCCTTATGAGGAAAGGCTATGGCATTTGGGCCTCTTCAGCCTAGAAAAGAGACGCCTGAGGGGGGACATGATTGAGACATACAAAATTATGCATGGGATGGACAGAGTGGATAGGGAGATGCTCTTTACACTCTCACATAACACCAGAACCAGGGGACATCCACTAAAATTGAATGTTGGGAGGGTTAGGACACACAAAAGAAAATATTTCTTTACTCAGTGTGTGGTTGGTCTGTGGAACTCCTTGCCGCAGGATGTGGTGACGGCATCTGGCCTGGATGCCTCTAAAAGGGGATTGGACAAGCTTCTGGAGGAAAAATCCATTACGGGTTACAAGCCATGATGTGTATGCGCAACCTCCTGATTTTAGAAATGGGCTATGTCAGAATGCCAGGTGTAAGGGAGGGCACCAGGATGCAGGTCTCTTGTTATCTGGTGTGCTCCCTGGGGCATTTGGTGGGCCGCTGTGAGATACAGGAAGCTGGACTAGATGGGCCTATGGCCTGATCCAGTGGGGCTGTTCTTAAGTTCTTAGTGAGAAGGCCAGCTCCATCTGCAATGGCAGAGTGGGGGGCATCTGTTTGCTGCCCCTCTGCTTAGGCTCCAATTTATCACTGCAGCACATTCCCATATGGTAAGTTAGCACTTAGCCATGTTCATCATCACCACCATCATCAACTCTTCTAATGGCTAACCTGCTGGACCTGGTCCATCTCCTGGATGAAACACAGCCACCCATATACTAGTTAGTAGTTTCTGCATAGTGCATACTCAGGGGACACCTCAGCTACGTAGAACAATATTGAGGTGCACTAAAAGTTTTTAAAGGAAGAGAAAGAAACCCCAATAACCTGATAAGTAGAGGCAGTCTAAAACGGTTTTATTTTTTCATGGGTGGCAGTGTTATCCTAAAAAAGAAGGGCTGAAAGCAGTGTTATAGTGGTGTTAAGTGTTTTTATTCCAAATTAATATTTTAATCAATTTTAAAGCATTTTTATCAAGGGTAATCACTGTCATATAGGTGGTGTATATATTTTTATTCCTGTCGTGCAGGACAGGAATAAAATAGGCATAAAACGCATCACACACACACACACACACACACACACACACACAAACACCCCCCCCCCCCAAAGAGCACAACTACATAGTCAACTACTGGAATTAAACTTATAGGAGTTAATTTGCATGCTACTTGTGTGAACAATTTCGGTGACCCTAATGCTGCCAAACACAGACAAATTAAGACATTGCCAAATTAAAGCATTGACAAGACAGCAACATGAACCGACAGAAATGAACACAGCATTGAATTGCTATGGAAACAAACTAGTTTTAAGTGCAGGGGAAAAAAACACACCAGCATTGCAAGGAGCCATTAAACATTTGCTTATGAGTAAACACAAATGTGTAGCTCAGTTTCACTTTCCATAGGGTTCAATACATTTATCAGCTTGGAGGGAGGGGCCTGCGTTCACTGGATTGGCAACATTCTGGTGCTGTTCATTCCTCTCAGCCTGCCCTTTCCAATGGGCCAAGACACGGTAGCCTATAACTCACGAGTCAACGCACATTGTGGCTCCGTTTCGCTTTCCATAGGGCTCCATGCATTTTCCTTGGCAGCTTCTGAGCATGCTCAGAAATCTTTAGAGCCGGTGAAAGCAACATAGCTCGGAGGGAGTCAGGGGCTTAGAAACACAGACAGAAGCACATGGGACGATCCACAGATGCACCACAGCCACTTTAATAGATATATAGCGGTGTTATTTCATTAATTGATTAACATTATCACATTTTGTCATTTTGTAAGCTCAATTTCAGGCTATGATGGTGTTATTTCGTTTTTACCATTTTAGGCTTACCCTACAGATAAGTACCGAGCATATTCATTGCCCCCCAGGAGGCCTAGAATATTAGGGCTGTCAGAGACAATAAACCAAAAGAAAGACACTTTTTGCAAACTTTGGGGGCGGGGGGAGGGAAGTATTATTATTAATATTTATATACCACTCTTCAATAAATTGTAGTTTACAGACTGGTATCTGACCTAGCTTTCATCCTAAAATCCGAATTTACCTATTTACTTAATTTTTTTTAAACTATTCTACTCTTTCTCAAATATTCTAACAAGGTGTACAAAAAAATTAAAAACAGAATAAAATTAGCAATGAGAACAGTTACCCAATAACAGCAACAAAGAAAACCAGACAAAGAGAGCCAGAAACATAACTCCAAAGCTAAAAAAATGGAGGAACCATCATAGCACCCCAAAGGAAGTCTTTTGAAAGAGGTAGGATTAAATTGACACTGGAATACTGGCAAAGATGGTGCCAGCTGCACCTCACAAGGGGTGGAGCTCCACATTGTGGGGGCCATCACCAAGAAGGCCCTCCCATGACTCACCACTTGCTTATGCAGAAAAGGCAGTGGAACAGACTAGGGGGTCTCACTGAAGGACTTTATAGGACAGGCAGTTTCACACGGGGGGAGGTAGTCTTTCAGATATCTCAATTCCAGGTTGTTTAAAGGTAATAACCTGCAATAACTAGTACCTGGATCAGTGCCCAGAAACAAATGGGCAACCAATGCAGCTAGAATAAGTGTAGCATGGTCAGACCATAAAACTTCACCCCTGCTAATCCTCTTGCAGCTCCCCTTTGTACAATCTGAACTTTCCAAAAGTTCTCCTCCCTGAGGCTGCAATCCTATCCATGCTTACCTGGGAGTAAGTTCCACTGACCCCAATAGGACTTATAACCTACTCTCACTTAGCTGAAGAACATTCTGAAATTCCTTCAGATTTATTACAACCTAGCTAATGGTCAAGGGGCACTTACCGACTCTTGAATGGCTACTTAGTGGTCCATTCACAGTTAACAGAAAATCTGCGATGTTAAGCTTCCCATCCCCTGCAACAGAAAGGTAATGGTTTTTTTCTTATGTTAAGGAATATCTCTTCCTTATGCCCACATGCGTATGGGGTGGCCCTGCTGAAGAGCCCCCAAAAGAGTCCCCTTAAAGATGAAGTTGATGGTGTTATGGAATGTGGAACTCAGCCCAGTTCTGTGGAAGCAGCTTTCAAGAGGTCCACCAATGCCTGGTTGTGTTGGTTTTTCACCAACCATCAGGCAGCAGAAAAGTGTTAAGCAGCCGGTCTTGGTGCAAATACTGATAATAATAATTCACTTGTAGTTGGGGCGGGGGAGGAGGGTGTTAGCATTATAGCTACAGTATCTGTATTTTGTAGGGTTTAATGTTAGGTTTTGATCCATGAGATATGTATTTTTGGCCCCTTAGTCACTTTGCAGCCATCTGATTTGAGGCAAGTGGGACAGAAAGATTTTAAATAAGCAAATAAAGCAAAAGGTGGGACAAAGCAGATCAAAGGGACCCAAGGCCACAAGTGGCACCTTTCTGACCAGAGAGTTCCAGCGTGGCTCAAAGACATAGAAGGAAATCAGCGAAGAGATCATAACTTGAACAAAAAGTTCTAGCCAGTTTCTTCTGCTGAAGTCAAAGATTACAGAGGATTGGCCAAACCTTCCAGCCCAGCAGCACATTTTATCTTCACTTTACTGCACTGTGCAACCCACCTGCACTATGCAGTAAACCCATAAGATTACTTACAGGTAACCCGAATGCGTTTCAGTGCCCGTTCTATAATCTTAGGGCTCAGGGTGACCCCCAGAGCAGCCAAGGTTGGTTCCAATTCCTCAATGACCACCATCTCTTTCTTAATCTTTTTGAAAGCTCCCTGAGCAATTCGAAGAGCTGCGGAAAACGCTGGGAAGGAAAAAAAAATGACAGTTACTGAGTACAAAATAATTGATAACGCCTCCTTAATTCCTACATAATACAGCAAGGGGATACAGATGGGCTTATGATAAATGTTTTGTAACACTTGGGTCAGCAAAGATGTCGACACTGATTGGCTGAGCTGGTGCAATGTCACGGAATGTTCACGAACGTTGTGGGAGCTCAGGGAATGAAACTTTCAGTAGCAGAATGTATACAGTCCTACAGATGCACAAGCATCCCACCGTTCAGCTCATAATGGGACTGAGCTTTAAAACACTCACATAATTTGTGCCTTGGCAAGTAGTTTATTCAGATGCTTGCAAACCCTTGGGCCTTTCATGAGTAACCATGGATTCAAGCTTTTGCTCACAGTAGCTCCAGCGTTTGCATGCAGGCCTCCATTTGTTTCAGTTCTGCTCACAAGCATTCAAGGGTGCTTACATTTTCAAGTACCCAGATGAACTTTGGCAAATACATGCAAGCAGCGCCCTGCTTGGCCATTTGATCCTCTGCTGCCCACCCGCCCCCTCCCTATTTTTCTTGTCTCTCTCAGTTTCTTCAGAAAGGAAAACACTGGGCATCTGCTTTGGCATAGGAAAGGTGGGATATAAATTTATATTTTATTAATGCCGCGGTCTCAGCCTTTCTCCTGCTCTTCCTCTGAGAATGCAGGCTTCGAGGAACAATTCCGCAGCTCCCCTGGTTGCTTTTGACAGCTCCCCGGAGTGCCCTGGATCACAGTTTGGGAACCACTACTAAGAAGATGTCATGAAGAGATGATAAATAAGGAAGTGGCTCCTTTATAGTGTGCACAATTTTGATCCACCTTCCCTGGTTCTTGGTGAGACAGATTCTCATCAGGCAGAACAATCAGGTAGTGGGGATGCTAAAAAAATAAAACAAGAACCCAGGAGGAATCCTACAGTTAATAAAAACAGAAAGAAAGGAATGGGGGGAAAGTGCCAATGAGGCAGGGTGAACACTGAAATACAGTACAGCCATTTTCTCATTGCCTCAGTTTCCCTCCTCATACTTCTTGTTTCAGAGAAGGGCAAGGCTTCATTGACAACACGTAGGACGTCAGCAAATTCCATATTCCCTTGAGCTGTAAGGGAAAAAAGAAGACAAGTTGGTAAGAGACAGGCATAGCTACGCAATGGGTATTACTACTATCCAGTTGTTGTGTCTCGGTTACATATCTCAGGGGAATGTTGAATCTGGATTCTAAATTCAGATTCAAATCCTACCAAACAATTTTGAGTTTTAATAGTGTAACCAAATTTTAACTATCTGCATACAGAGCCATGCGTTTGTATAGTCCCTCCTTTAGTGGTACTGGAGAGGGGGAGATTCAACTATCAGTGCATAGGCATTTGATCAGTGCCCAGGTTAGAGTGGCGTCAGGGCCTAGGAGAGGGGGGTAAAGGGGGTAATTTGTACCCGGGCCCAGGGTCCAAAGGGGGGCCAGGAGCCAAAGGAAATTTCCCAGAAATTTCCTGGGATCTGACATTTTCCTATCTACTCAGATTTCTTGCCCACACAGGATGCTGGGGACACTACTGATGCCACGTGGGTTGGTAGACCTGGGCTCCAAAGACTTTTCCAGCTGTCTTTACCCTCCCCTGTTTCGCCCCTCCCTGCCCCTATTCCTGCTTGCCCGTCACCACCCTCCCCAGCTCTGTTTCACCCCTCCCTCTTTGCAAAGAGGCCCAAAAGAAACTTTGTACCCCCTGAAAAAATTCCTCTCAGAGGCCGTGGTTGGCATAACTTGATGAGTCATTCTTTACAACCGGAATCCCCCAAAGCCATACTGGGGAACTTAAAAACAGCACATTTTAAAATGTTCAAACAGAAAAATTAGACAAGCGCATATAAGAACCACTAAATTAAATAAAATTAAAGGGAATTATCTGTTGCATGCTAGAAGCCCCACTCTTGGCTCTTTTATTCATCAGTGGTGGACATGGTCGGACTTTTTCAATGTAGGTAACTCTGTCCTTGAATGGCTGGATGAACTGGACATTGACATTTGATCTAGTCTAATTGATATATGTCCATGTATTATATGCCATATGCTAAATAAATAAGTGGTGGACATGGCCTAAAAGGAGAAATTATCAGGGAATTATTGAAGCACTAATTAGTGAAACAATGGGGTGTGATATTCAGTCAGAATCTATATTGTTTCTGTTGACTCATGCAAAAAAGTTCTTTAAAAAAAAAAAATTATTCTGCAACATATCTTCTCCTCCAACATTACCCTGCAGCTTTGCAGAATGGTAGCATACTTGATTATAGATAAAACTGAAAAACTAAAAGGCTGACACATAATGAATGGCTAATAAATACAATATGAAACTACATGATGAACTGTGTCCATGAAAATGAGCCAAAGAAGGCAATGGATAGCTTATCAAAATTGGACCAAGTTTATTGAATTGTGTAAAAGAGTATTATGTGACTACAAAAACTGTTTTCTGCATACTATATAAGGTACTATTTTCTATTATCCATATAGTGAATGTAAAGCATATTACATAGCACACAGTGCTACATAAGGCTTTGTACCAGGTGCCATGTATAGAGAAAGAAGACAGGCCTCTGCTTTAAAGATTCACAATCTAAAAGCAGATTATACTTTTGTAATCAGTTAATTATAATTACTATTTATGGGTGCAATCCTACCCTGCGCTGAAACAGGCAAGCCAAAAGGCTTGTGCTGTATCCAACGCAGGACAGGGGCCCAAAGTGGCTCAGCCAGAGGTAAGGGGAAAAGTTTCCCCTTACCTCAGGGTAAAGCACCCTTGCCTCTATGGATCTCCTCGGACTTGCGCCACCTCCTGCTCCCCCCCGCCTGCCCCAGGGCTGCCCACTGTCCGCCCTGGCTCCACCCAGAAACACCTCCCTCCCACTTCACCTCCCTCCCAAGGAAGCGAGCACGGAGGCTTGTGTCAGTCTCTGCAGGCCGGCGCACCTCCATGCGCGGACCTGGCCTACTCTCGAGGAGGCAAAAACATGCTTTACGGCACATTTGCAACCCTCCTGGGCTAGCGCAAGTCCCCGGCCCAAGTGAAGGGTAGGATTGCGCCCTATGTTTCTAATTTTAAAAAGGCTAAACCCCAAAATGGAAAAACCAGAATTTTGAAACTTCTCTGACTTTCTAAGTTATGAGAAAATTTATTAGAAAACCACTTTGATTCCATTTGTGCGAATGTATGAGAGTTGAATTAAGCACTGCGATGATTTAACTGCAGCCAATGAATGTAAACTGTAAATAATTATGGGCGAAAGCCACAGCCCTGAGAGTAAGGCCAACACTCACCATCCACAGCGACAAGCTCAACAACCTGTTTTAGCTCAGCAACAGTCATCAGGATCCCCAGCATGTGCAAGGTAAGGAGAAGGTTGTCAGCATTTATCTTCCCATTCTTGATGTAACTGAAAACAGTGCAAGCCCTGGTCAGTCCTGAAGTGAAGTAAGATCCTGGAAAACAAAGATAAAAACATGGGCACAGAATTCTTGTCCTGGCTGCTCCCCCAGGTGTTCACACCCAATTTGGAATCAGTTTCAGATTCTGGACACCAGGTTTTCATTTCTGCTATAGAGTTTCCTGGACTCTGGCAGGATTTTAATAAGGATTTCTGGTGCAGCAGGCAATGCTTTGCAAACACAATTGATACAATCAGATGTTTTTGTCATGTCATCAATGACACAAAAAGACCCTGCACGTGCACAAGAGGCAATCTACCTTGTTGGCAACACCTCTGGTAAAAGCACAGAAACCCCTCCCCCAGTTTCTACTGAAATAAAATGTGGGTAAATCATTTTTTTTGTTAGCAAGAGAATATGGAAGCTTCTTCCATCAAGTAGACAGGGCCCTATTCATTACCGTTGTCTCCAAGAAAACATCCGCCAAACTCTTCCCCTTCATCACAGAAGGTTGTGTAAAGATTGTACAAAGCTTTACTCCTCCTGCCAAGAAACACGAACACAGCTCATCATGACAACTATTTTTGTCTTGGTGATTTTTGTTTTTTTTGCTCCTTCCATCAAATCTTCCAGGTGGCCTCTGGTTGCACAATTATCCCTTTGTGGACTGTGAAAGGGCTCAGTGGTCTTTAAACATTTCAAGTCAACATGCACAAATCCCTTAGGCTTTGTGTAATTGATCCCACTGCTCACAAAGTGCTTGAAAGTGCCCACCTCAATTTCCTCTGCTGTTGCCTTCCCAGGACAGGTGGGGCATTGTGCCAAAAGCAGCCCATCCCATTAGCTGGCTATGTTCTAGTCTCTGCTGTTTCCAGTTCCTGGACTGGAAAAGGAAGAGGAGGTGGCTAGAGTGTTGAAGGCAACTGAACAGACAGAGGTGGGTCCCCCCCCCCCATCTGCTGCCTGATACAACTATCTCAGGTGGCCTCATGGACCATACCATGCACCCCTTTTTCCAAGGCACCCAGAAACATATCTTGGGACAGGAGGAGGTTATGGCCAGGGTTCTAGTATAGTAGCAGTAGCCATTCAAGAACATAAGAACTACTCTGTTGATTCAAAAAACTCAATCTTGCCCTGCATCCTGTTTCCAACAGTAGCCAGCTAGATGTCTCTGGGAAGCCCACCAATGAATTGTGAAGGTGATGACCATCCCCTCTTGTTTATTCCTAAACCCTGGTGTTCAAAGGTAAACTACCTCAAAACATGGGGAATTTTCATTTAGGTATCATGACTCATAGACCCATAGACAGACCCTTTCTCACTGAGTTTATGTTATAGATGTCTACCAAATTGCATCAGAGATTCCAACCTGCCCAAACACCTATTGCTTCCTTTGAATGAGAAAGATGAAGTGGTTGGTGGTTCCTGGAACCTGGAGAATCGTTTGCAGTCTTTATTCTTCACTACAGCTGCAGGATATTTCTGAAAAGAGATCTGGGGTGGGAAGAACAGCAAGATGTACTTAGCCATGCAATTTCAGTCCTGGCTGCTTGGGTAGAAAGAGTCGGAAGGCACCAGACTGCTACCTCTATACAAATAGGCTTCCCCATTCCCTTAAAACCATAGAAGAGACTCACCTCTGCGCTCTACTTTTCACCCACATGGGGATGGTGAGGGTACAGAGCTAAGCCTTACCTGTGGTGTCCCCCACATTATGAATGCACTTCCCAAAGAGATCTGCCTGGTCCCTCATAACATTTTGCAGGCAGGTAAAATTATGGCTATTTGCAAAGGCATTTTCTGCTGACTTACTGCAGTTTGTGTCTTTTCGTTATCTCTATAATTATGGTACAGTTTTAGTCCATTACGTTTACTGATTACAACAGGAGACCCTTATGCAAATTGCAACATCCTAGTTCTTAAACCAAGAGCCACTGCCTGGGCATCCCCCCCTTGCCCTGATGACAGCACGGTAGCTTCTTCTCTTTTGGAGAGATTTGGAGATGACTTTTTTTAAAAAAGTATGGTTGAGTTACTAAAGTTACCACTCTTGAGGTTTAAGCCCTTCTCTAGATATTGGAATGTTAAATCTCTGACTGGTCGGGGAATGAATGTATCCTCTGACATACACTCTTTTCTGATTTCTTTCTCACCAGAAGTTCCAACAGCAACTGTTACCCTGCACATGCCTGATCTCATCTGATTTCAGAAGCTAAGCAGGGTCAGGCCTGGTTAGTACTTGGATGGGAGACCGCATGGGAATACTGGGTGATGTAGGCTTATGCCATAGTCTTTCGAGACTGAAGGTTGCCAACCAACCAGAAGTTCCAGGACAGGACAGGAAGTGAGTGTTTCAAAGGACAGTTAAATCTCTAGAACAGCCATTTTCAACCACTGTGCCGTGGCACACTAGTGTGCCCTGAGTGATCCACAGGTGTGCCATAGGAATCTGGTGGAAGATCATTTATTAGTGGAACCAATGGGGATGTGAACCCGCCACTGGCAGCATGGTATGCCTTGTCAATTGTCAAAAACCTGATGGTGTGCCTTGACAATTTTAGTGCCTTGTCAGCGTGCCACAAGATGAAAAAGGTTGAAAATCACTGCTGTAGAAAACCAGACTCCCTTTTTAACCCTTGGACTTCCAAGGATGCAAATCATCGTGAGTTTTATTTGCCCCAATTCTTTTCTTTTACCAGTTGAGTTCTTTTAAAGTTCCACACCTCTGCAAACATTTGGTGTTCAGTGAGTGCCCAAAAACTTCCTGAACCACACTGCATTCCTACCCCAAGTTTCAATTCCAAGGGAACACAGAGAGATGTTCTCTGTAGCTGTCAGACAAACATGGAATTCTCTGCCTCTACAGCAGTGAATCTTAAACTTTCTGTTGTGAGGCAAACTTTTCCACATTGACTTGTCAGCCAAAGAACCCCTGTTCCAAAATTTTAGCCAGAGGTTCTGAGGCAATCTCTAGGGCGCATAATTAGTTCATGCTTGAACTAACAGTATGACCTAGACACACCTATTCAGGGAAAGCCAAAAACCCATGGTCATTAGAGGGTCAACCTGATCCAAGTTGACCCCTGAACCCTCAAGTACTAGTGGTAGCAACTAATGTACCATCAGGAGATTCCATTGGAGACCCAGTGAAAGACTCTATCCTAGGGACCTCAGCAACCTGCTGAAGATAAGCAGTGGTGAGCAAGATGTCCTTCAAGGACATTTATTTTATTCTATTTATTTTTCACATTTTATACCACCCTTCCTCCAAGGAGCTCAGAGTGGTGTACGTAGTTCCTCCCCTCCATTTGTCCTTACAACAACCCTCTGAGGTAGGTGAGGTTGAGAGAGAATGAGTAGCCCAAGATCATCCAGGAAGCTTCATGGCTGAGCAGGGATTTGAACCTGGATCTTCTAAGTCTAACTCCCAAACCACTACACCATCCTGCCTTGCCCACCATCACTGACCATCTCATTGAGGAAGCCCTGATAAGCTTCTGGGGAGTTCTGAGGTTCTCTCCGGTACAATTTGAAAACCATTGCCCAAGAGGATCAAAGTCTTAAGCCTGAATACCACCCCAAGTTGTTAAAATCACCTGCTTTCTTTTCAAGTTTAAAGATTGTTTCTTGAAGCTCCTGCCAAATGGCATCTTTGTGCAGCTCTCTGGGCTGTGCTTGATCATTCGCCTGTGGGAAGTAGGAGATGGGAAAAGAGTCACACACTGGGGACTGGTCTTTTACAGTGTGTTCCCTGGAGTTCTCTTTCTTCTAAAGGTGAAAGCAGGCTTCAGAGTTAATCCAGGCATGTTTGTTAGTTACCCTACTAGGAGGCCGAACAAGACTGTCCAACAGCAAACACAGACTCATCTCAGAAAGTCACTTCACGGTGGGAGGGCTGAGTGAACGAAAGGGGGTTGAGCAGAGGAGGAGATGTGGCAGCACGTTGAAAAGTCATGGAGAGAAGGCTAACCGTGGGAAATAAATAAATAGCTTATAGCTTTATAAAATAAAAGCAACTTATTTATTTTTATTTTTCACATTTTTATACCACCCTTCCTCCAAGTTGCTCAGTGTGGTATACATAGTTCCACCCCCTCCTTTTGTCCTCACAACAACCCTGTGAGGTCAGTGAGGCTGAGCGATGGTGATGGGCCCTAGGTCACCCAGGAAGCTTCATGGCTGAGCAGGGATTTGAACCTGGATCTTCCAGGTCTGAAGTCCAACAACAGAATGACTACACCATGCCTTTTTATTAAGATCTTCCAGGTCTGAAGTCCAACAACAGAATGACTACACCATGCCTTTTTATTAAGAGTACTTAAAAACTAAAAGCCACCAAACTAAAAAATCCCTAAACATAAATGGAGGTTGCGAAAAAAAGACTAGGGCACAAAATACCTTCAGTACCACAGCATGCTGTCTGAACTTACTCAATTACGCTGTAGCAGCAGAAGTCGTGGAAAGAACGCTTGCGCACTGTGGCAGGACAACTCGGTATGTCACGTGTCCAGTCTGTTTCTGGCCAGGCAGAGGAGGAGAATGCCCCAAAATCAGAGGGTAGTTCTGATGACTCCAGCAGTTCTTCACTTTCTGTCTCTGTTGATGGTTCCAGTAGGTCTTCAATTTTGCTGTGAAAGAGGAAAGAAAACAGCCAGGTCACAGCCATGGATGACATATGCTGGGAGGAAGCTGGCTAACAGCATCACACCACAACCACTGAATCTTGATATATTGTGATAAGGTAGCCATTAGAAGTGAAAGAAATTTTTAGGAAAATAATTCCCAAGGACCATGTTATATTGGGAAGACATTGTCCTTCACCTCAATAGTTGGGCAACTCAAAGGTTAAGGACATGGGGCTGTGAAAAGTCAAGAAAAGCCAAATGGCTTTCAAAAACCAAAGGACTTTTGAAAAGTATGCAATATGGAGAACATGACTCGATTTCATGCTGGGGATCATTAGAAAAGGGACTGAGAATAAAATATCCAATATTATGCCATTGGACAAATTGATGTAATAGGTACAGTTCTAGTCACCACATCTCAAAAAGGATATAGTGGAACTGGAAAAGGTGCAAAAGGGAGTGGCCAAAATGATTACTGGACTGGGGCACCTTCCTTATGAGGAAAGGCTGCAGCATTTGGGGCTCTTCAGTCTAGAAAAAAAGGGTCCTGAGGGGGAATATGATTAAGATGCAAAAAATTAAGCATGGGATGGATAGAATGATGTTCTTTTTCCCGTTACACAATGCCAGAACCAGAATGTCATCCACTAAAACTGAGTGGCAGGAAAGAAAATATTTCTTTACCCACCATGGAATTAATCTGTGGAACTTCTTGCTACAGGTTGTGGTGATTGCATCTGGCCTAGATGCCTTTAAAAAAGGATTGGACAGATTTATGGAGGAAAAGTCCTTCACAGCTTACAAGCCATGATGGGTATAGGAAATCTCCTGGTTTTAGAAGTAGGCTATCTCTGAATGCCCAATGCAAGGGAGTAGCAACAGGATGTAGGTATCTTGTTATCTTGTGTGCTCCTTGATGCATCTGGTGGGCCAATATGAGATACAGGAAGCTGGACTAGATGGGCCTTTGGCCTGATCCAGCAGGACTCTTCTTATGTCCCGGTACAGCTATTTTCAACCACTGTGTCACAGCACATTGGTGCACCATGAATGGTCCACAGGTATGCCGTGGGAATTTGGGGAAGGGTCATATATTAATAGGGCCATTGAGGGATGGGAGCTCCTGGCTGGCAGTGCAGTATGCCATTGTCAAAAAACTGATGATTTTATGCCTTCTCAGTGTACCATGAGATGAATAATGTTGAAAATCCAAGCAGGATACCCTCTGTTATAAAGTTGGTGTACCTTACCTGGCTGAGCTGAGGCGAAAGGCATGAGGGGATATGCTGCTTGGTTGAGTGGTAAGAAAGCTGGATGGTTGATTGGTCCTGCTTCTGACTGAGCTCTTTTCTGATGAACGAGAAAGAGACGACAGATAATACTCCTCCCCTTCCGGGAACCGGTGTGGTATCTCGTCTTTACTCTGTGGTGTTTCCTCTGTACTCAGTGGTGCCTCTTCCTTACTCTCATCCTTACTCTGTGGTGTTTCCTCTGTACTCAGTAGTGCCTCTTCCTTACTCTCATCCTTACTCTGTGGTATTTCATCATTACTCTGTGGTGTCTCATCTTTACTCTGTTCCTTCAGATCTTCGGATTTACTGTCCTCAGTCAGCTCATTTAGAGCTTCGGCTTCGCTACCTTCGTCCTGCTCAGTTACATCTTGGGGTTCACTGTGAGGGAAGGAAACATAAGAGATGGATGAAAGTATCACAGCAAAACTGAGCAACACACTCATCACCATAGAAATTTGCAGTGCTGCAGCAATTAGTGCTGAAATGATTTGTTAAAGGGTGGATGGAGGACTTCTTCAGGAAATTCTTCTAACAAGTTGGTGGCAAATAATTGAGTCTGTAGGACATTTCCAGACCTCTAATTTCAAACAGAACTGTACTTCTGCAAAATAGCTAGGGATTTTTAATAAGAAATCTGCAGCACTTGCAAGCTGCTTCAGAAGAAGCCATCATTAGTAGACCAGCTTCAGCCTGTAACGTGCGTATTTATTATGCAACCTGCTTTCTTTCCTGCAACATTTCCTGTTCTTTCCTATTTCAGCCTGTTTCCACTTATTCCGGTTGGATTTCTGGATTTAACAAATAAATAAGATGTGAATTTGGCAAGTGAATGCTTAACTTTATGGCCTTAAACCAGTAAAGTTGCAAAGCATATGGACAGAAGCAATAGACAAAGCAAGGCCATTGAAACAAGCACATCTTGACCCAAGAATTAGCTAGCGTGTTTCAGCCTGAGAGACAGCCCCTACCCTTTTGGAAACTGCTACCACTCTATGACATGCCTGCCCGCCCTGTAGCCATGAAGGGTGGGGAGTCGGAACTCTCCCCCTGTTAGAGGTCACTACTTTAAAAAGTGCCTCTTTGATCAGTTAGCAGGGGTATTAACAACATGTAAGATTTTTTTTTTGTGCCACTCAAAATCAGATTTTTAAAATGGAAATGGGAACATTTTGAAGTGTGAGAGTCACATCTCAAACATGCCGTGTTTGGTAGTTAGATTTCTATCCCACCCTTCATCCAAGGAGTTTGGGCAACAGTATAAAAGATTCTTTCTCTCCCATTTATCTTTATAATATGAAAGTACATTAGGCTGTGAGAGAGGGACTGGCATTTGAGCAGGGATCTTCCTAGTCTTAGCCCTATGCTCTAACCGCTATACCACATGGTCTCTAATTTTTGTAGTTGCTTTCATTTCAGCTCTGCTCACCATGTTCCATCCAGGAAAAGTTTTTCCATGCCTTTTATAGGCCATAAGGAATTGTGCTCTGTTTGAGTGCGGGCACAGGCTAAAGTCTGTTTTCAGTGCAGTCAGGGATCAGCTCTGAAACATGGAAGAACTAATAATAAAAACAGAGTGCCTCTGATCATGTATAGTGTGCCTTCTCCTATTGAAGGACATACTGTATTAAATATGTATTTGGTATGCATTGGAAATTGCTGTAGTGAAAAAACAGGTACGACTTGGGAGCAGAGTTGGGATGATGTGACTGCCCTAGAATTTAGTTCAATTCTAAACAGAGTTAGGATGTAAAAACTTGCTCAATATAACTCTAGAAATTTCACAACATATATGACAAAAAACACTGCAAGTGATGGCAACACAAGACAAAGCAACACAAAAGATACCTGTCAACCTGGATGGTTGGGACCTCCATGTTTCAGGAATGGAAAGTTTTGCTCTGAAATAGCAGATGAGGTCAGCTAAATCCTGAAATAATCCAAAGCACAATGGAAATGGAATAAAAGTTATTGCTGGGGCATTGTTTTTCTAGCTAGCTGGTATTTATTCATGGACAGTGCTTGATGGGGGCCCTAGGCAAAATCCTGAATTGGGTGCCCACAGGACCCCTTGTCTACACCCAATGGTGAATTAGGCACTATCATTTATGTTAGTAGCCGTTCATCCAGAATGGATGCAAGATGCAACCCAAAATACTTACAGCATAGCACCTTTTCTTCTAATTCTTGCTAGTTACCAAAGTGTTGCAGGGATGGTAGCAGCCCTACTGACAACATCTAAGGGTCCAGAGTGGAAAGAAGGTGTAGCTCAGCCGCAGCAAGGCACACAAGCAAGGGGAGAGAGCTTTTTAGATGTCTGATCTTTCAGGGGCACCTTGAAAGAGCTTGCAGGTTGGGTGCCAAGCAGGTGTTTGGAATGGCCAAGAGAGTCTGATGGAACTGGCTCTCTGGTGATGGATGTTCAGCCTTCCCACATGCCTGGTTCTCTCCCACTGCCCTGATTTCAACTGTTGCTTGGAGAGGTTCCGATCTGATGATGTCATAGAGTGGGATCAAATACATATGTGGTATAAAATACACTCTCGCCCTGTTTAAGTAAAAGAAGTGCCTCTACCATTTAACAGCATCCTGGAGTCCATGACAGTCAAATCATGGAACTAAAAGGGTCTTCATAAGTTCTGTATAATTGGACTCCATTGAAGCCCACTTGATGGAGTGATGTCCTGCCAGATTCTCCTTGAAAACCTCCAGGGAAGGAGGTCTCAGAATTTTTTCTGATTTTGGGGGGGTTTTCTGGTTTTTTTGGGGGGGTGACACATGGTAGCCCTTGCCCCCAAACTTTAAAAGGCCACAATAGTTTCAAAAGCAAAGAATCATAGGCTGCTCTGCAGAGTGACAAGGGTGACAGGCCACCAAGCTTGAGTTAATAGCCTAATAGCTGCACTGCTAAAGCATAGCAACACACAATGGTAAAAGCTGCTTGGCTTTAATAAAGAATCATTTTGCAAATCTGACTGAAACTGGCTGAAGTTGGGCTTGAGGCCTCAGCTTCAGGTCGTTTACACTTTGGAATCTAGCTTAGAGATTGTTGCAGGTTCAGGCAAGGATGCAGGCGGACACCAAGGAGATTTCAAGGAAAAAAGGCTTTTATTCTCAGCCAGCTACTGGTCACAGAGGAAAAGCTTCCAAAGTCTGTGACACCCAATTTCTCGGGCTGTGAGTTGATATACAGAACAAACTTGCATTGTAAAGCATTGACTAGACTTCTGATTGGCAAAATGCAAATTGCAAAGCCTTGGATACATTCTTGATTGGCAAACAGCATATCACGTGAAGCTTGTCTCTGCCTACATATCCCACTACTCAGTTTCTGTCCAGCATGTTCTACCATATATGGCATTTTTAAAATATTATGTGAAATCTTTCTAAGCTGCAAAAAGTCCCATCTGCCCCTCCTTGTAATGGCTAATAGGATGCTTGCAAAAGTCTCTTTTCTCTTCCAACCACCTGTCTGTTGCAGTTAAGCTAGCAGTTTCCTATTTTCTTTTTAACTGCAAAAGTTCTACAGAACAACTTCTTGTGGTCAAAGCTTAGCCAGCAACACCCTTCCTTCTTTTACACAGACACAAGGGGCATTTTCAAGCATTCAGCTGAACCAAACTAAGTACAAGGGCCTACTTTAGCCAAGCACTCTGTACATGCTCAGAACAGGCTCAAATAACTCTGCTCATGTACAAAATCCCAGAAATTTCTGCTAGGCTCTTCCCACAAGATAACAGTACCAGGCAATGGCTGGAGACTTGGCAAAACACACCTGTATCTATCAGGAAAACTCTGTAACTATACTTTATGCTTCTAGAGTAAAAAGCACACATAGACAGAATTAAGACAAAGCAGTCCTTTCCCCAGATTGTAACCCACATATAGGGGACATAGTAGTCACAAGAAGCAGGGCATAGGGAACCAAAGTTGTTTGTTTTTAGTAAAGCTTTTAAAAACCTCTTTAATAAAAAGACAAAAGCCTTAGTTTTGTAGAGAGGCCCCACAGCTGCTTAGTGTTTATACTAACACATAGGTAAGGTATGCAGATAAGATAAAGAGTGCCAGGCAGATCACATTGTGCCATCTCTTTTAATGATGAGGTTCTAATCTAAACCTTGTCAAAACAATCGGTATAATTGGCTTGAATGATGACCAGGTTATTAAGCCCTGGAAAAATGGTGTTATAGTGCACCCTGCTGGTTTTTAGAAACTTTGTAATTTAATATGTTTTAATGCTTAATTCTACCTTTTATGGAAACCTGTAACCTGAAACACACCTATCAGGTACAAGCCCACCTCTTGTTCCCATCTTTAATGCAAATTGGACCTTATCTGTAACCTATTAGGTGTTTGCCCCATCTCTGATGTAAAATTTCAGCAAATGGGAGGTCTAGATTTTAGGACAAAGAGCCAAAAATTGTATAAATGGTCTTGACACGGTTGAAAAGGGGCTCCCATGCTTTGGACAGTAGTCCTGTGGGTGCCCACTGCATGCAATGAAATAAAAGCCTGCAAACTTTCACTCCTGAGTACGGAGTCCTTTGAATTGCTTTCTTTCGACCTTGCAACAGGGGGGGAGGGGGTTGGGGGAGGGGGAAAACTTTTCTATTTCATTCTCTCTCTTGGTAATGACTCTTAAAAAAATATTTAAAAGTTTGGAAACACTGGAGACTTTGCAGATTGAATAGGCAGGAAATAGGTGCTGATTGGCACACAGTGTACTGTTCCCATTGGTTAGAATGGCTGTCAATCGCACTGGGACAAAGAGCACTGTAACAAATTAGTGCTAAATAAAGCAGTGTTGTGGAAGGTCTCCCCATACTTAAAGGACCACCTTTTCCCATAGGTGTGTTCCTTTCCATGCAGGTGGTAAGGAGAGGCTCTGCTTCATCTCCTACCACCGTAAGGTGTACAATTGATGGGAACAGAGGAATTGATGGGGAGGGTCCAGCCTGTAGAACTTCCTTCCTCAGGAGATTCACTTGGGCCCCCTTCTTTTAACAGTATTTAGAACATAAGAACATAAGAACAGCCACTGGATCAGGCCATAGGCCCATCTAGTCCAGCTTCCTGTATCTCACAGCGGCCCACCAAATGCCCCAGGGAGCACACCAGATAACCTCATCCTGGTGCCCTCCCTTGCATCTGGCATTCTGACATAACCCATTTCTAAAATCAGGAGGTTGCGCATACACATCATGGCTTGTACCCCATAATGGATTTTTCCTCCAGAAACTTGTCCAATCCCCTTTTAAAGGCGTCCAGGATAGATGCCATCACCACATCCTGTGGCAAGGAGTTCCACAGACTGACCACGCGCTGAGTAAAGAAATATTTTCTTTTGTCTGTCCTAACCCGCCCAACACTCAATTTTAGTGAATGTCCCCTGGTTCTGGTATTATGTGAGAGTGTAAAGAGCATCTCCCTATCCACTCTGTCCATCCCCTGCATAATTTTGTATGTCTCAATCATGCCCCCCCAGGCATCTCTTTTCTAGGCTGAAGAGGCCCAAACGCGTAGCCTTTCCTCATAAGGAAGGTGCCCCAGCCCCGTAATCATCTTAGTCGCTCTCTTTTGCACCTTTTCCATTTCCACTATGTCCTTTTTGAAATGTGGCGACCAGAACTGGACACAATACTTCAGGTGTGGCCTTACCATAGATTTGTACAACGGCATTATAATACTAGCCGTTTTGTTCTCAATACCCTTCCTAATGATCCCAAGCATAGAATTGGCCTTCTTCACTGCCGCCGCACATTGGGTCGACACTTTCATCGACCTGTCCACCACCACCCCAAGATCTCTCTCCTGATCTGTCACAGACAGCTCAGAACCCATCAGCCTATATCTAAAGTTTTGATTTTTTGCCCCAATGTACATGACTTTACACTTACTGACATTGAAGCGCATCTGCCATTTTGCTGCCCATTCTGCCAGTCTGGAGAGATCCTTCTGGAGCTCCTCACAATCACTTCTGGTCTTCACCACTCGGAAACGTTTGGTGTCGTCTGCAAACTTAGCCACTTCACTGCTCAACCCTGTCTCCAGGTCATTTATGAAGAGGTTGAAAAGCACCGGTCCCAGGACAGATCCTTGGGGCACACCACTTTTCACCTCTCTCCATTGTGAAAATTGCCCATTGACACCCACTCTCTGCTTCCTGGTCTTCAACCAGTTCTCAATCCATGAGAGGACCTGTCCTCTAATTCCCTGACTGTGGAGTTTTTTCAGTAGCCTTTGGTGAGGGACCGTGTCGAACGCCTTCTGAAAGTCCAGATATATAATGTCCATGGGTTCTCCCACATCCACATGCCTGTTGACCTTTTCAAAGAATTCTATAAGGTTGGTGAGGCAAGACTTACCCTTACAGAAGCCATGCTGACTCTCCCTCAGCAAGGCCTGTTCGTCTATGTGTTTTGAGATCCTATCTTTGATGAGGCATTCCACCATCTTACCCGGTATGGATGTTAGGCTGACCGGCCTATAGTTTCCCGGGTCCCCCCTCTTTCCCTTTTTAAAAATAGGCATTAAGGGTGCAATCCTAACAGTGCAAGTCCTTTTTTGTGCCACTCTGGAGGCAGTTAGGCCAGTGCAAGGTGCCTGCATGCCTCCCTGCAGGCCCAGGGGAGGCAAGTTTGCATCAGCCAAGTTCAGTTAATGCAGGGGTCTGGGGGGGAGGAGGGAGGGAGGTGTTCTGGAGCGGGGGAAGGGCGGGCAGTGGATGTTCCCGGGGGCCCGTGAATGGGGAGCAGGAGGAGGGGCCAGGATCTGGCTGTTATGCCGGATTCCAACCCTGTTCCCCAAGCAATGCCAAGTGGCTTCAAGTTGCTCCGCTCTCCTTGGACTTGTGCCACCTCAGGAGGTAGCGCAAGTCTGAGGAGACCCATAGGGTCTGCAGTGGCTTACCTGGGGGGTAAGGGGTAGCATTTTGCCTTACCTTACTTACTTCGATAAACCTTTATTGGCATATTGAGAGTCCACAAACAATAGCAATATAACACAGCAAATAAATGCAACTTTACGGGGTATTAACTTCTGATCTTTGTCTTGGAAACGACCGCTAAAAATTCCACCACCAAATTGGTGATAGAAGAAGAATAATCATTAAGAAGAATTGGGAGAGGATCAACAAGGGAGACAGGAAGAGAAGAAAGAAAAGGGTCAAGTTTTTGCCTTACCTTTGGCTAAGCCACTGTGGTGCCCTATCTCGTGCTGGATACAACGCAAACCTCCTAGCTTGCCTGTTCCAGTGCAAGATAGGATTGCGTCCAAAGTATCTTAAGAGGTGGGCAGTAGGGAATGTGGGACACAATGATCCATTTGTTCTAAGGGGCTTCAGAAAGAAGCTGGAAAGTTTTGAGGTGAGTCAAGGGTGCTGCCACTTCCTCACCTTGTGTTGGCAACCTTCAGTCTCGAAAGATTAACGTGATAAGCTGCTTAACCCCTGTCTTGCCACAATTGAGAACTGTGTGCTTTAATTTCCATTAGTGATTGTGATGTTATTCTGGATCAGGGGTGCCCAAACCCCGGCCCAGGGGCCACTTGCGACCCTCAGGGGCTCTCACTCCGGCCCTTGGGGAGCCCCCAGTCTCCAATGAGCCTCTGGCCCTCCAGAGACTTGCTGGAGCCCATGCTGGCCTGATGTAACTGGTCTCGGCATGAGGACGACTGTTCAACCTCTCACCTGAGCTGTGGGATGAGAACTCCCTCCACTACTTGCTGTTTCATGTCTGTGATATAGCAGTGGCAGTGAAGGAAAGGATGGCCTTGCTTTGTGCAAGGCCTTTAGCTACTGCAAGACCTTCATTCATTCATATGTTCCAACTCTAATAAATTCACTTTGTAAATGTAAATTAATTTTTTTTTTCCTGGCCCCTGACATAGTGTCAGATTGATGATGTGGCCCTCCTGCCAAAATGTTTGGACACCCCTGTTCTGGATGAATGCAAAACATAAAAGTGTGAGAGGCTGGGGCCATCTGGGGAGAAACTCTGTTCCTGGGCTATGGGGCTACTGTAATGAGGGACACAACACCTCTGATCTACTGGTGGTGCTGTTCCATATTCTTACTACTTAGCTAAAGTTCTGTTCTGTATCTCATCTTGCTGTTCTGCCTTGATCAGTACTGGAGTTGTAAGATCAGCTATGGGAGACCTTGCAACTCTAGTTACACTGCAAACAGTTGGAAAGTAAAGATTTAAGACCTGGCACAGCTGGCTTGCATGATTCTCCTGGGTGGAGGACACTGGAGATGCTCTGTGCACCTTCTTCCTCTCCCTTTGTTGGTTAAAGTGGGGCTACCAGTTGTACAGAGCACCTCGAGCCAATCCTGATACTTGTTCTATGTGGGCTGGTGAGTTATTAAAAGAGAAAGGGGAAAAGAAATGAATAAGCAGGGCAACAAGTTTCTTGGATTTTATTCAAGTCTGCTGCGGCGTTGTTTACAATGGGCCCAAGCCTACAAAAACAACCCCCTCCCTTCCTATGTCATCCCAGCTCCAAGAGGAACTGACCCACACTTAATACTATCTTCCATTTTGGAAAGATTTGTTTGTTGGTAGCATGGCTGGAAAGGAAAGTGTAGTGGGGTGGGCAGGAGAAGAGCAATGAGGCGCGCACAGTTTTCCCATGTTTCAGATTGCAAGGAGAAACTACAGCTGGCCAGACACAAATTCTTAGAAAAAATTCTCCAAACAGGGAAACCCAATTTCTTGTAGATGTTGGAAAGAGAGGTGCTTGGTGGATGCAAAGTGTCTTGACTCAAGATGCTGGGGTCTAGCTAGGACGCTGTCACCTCTACGATGTCAGCCTTTTTCTTTTCCGCTTCTAAGTTATGTGCTGATGTAGAGTTGGCGCTTCCTTGGTCAGCGCCATCTGCTGGAGATTTTATCATCTCCAGGACACCACCCTCTTTATTTTCCGCTTCGACGTTATGTATGGATGCAGTGTTGGACTTTCCCTGGTCAGCAACGTCTGCCTGGGATTTTTTCATTTCTATGGTGTCTGGTATTTTTGCTTTATCTTGTATGGATCCCGTGATGGACTTTCTCTGGTCAGGGGACCCCGGCTGCGATTTTATCATGATGTCACTATCTTTGTATTCCTCTTCTGCACTACATACAGTAACGGGGATCCAAGATACCCTTCCCTGCTGACGGTCAATAGCAATATCATCACAGGAATATGACCAGGGGCCACATATTTCCTCATCAAAGCTGGCATACTTTCTTCTCCATCTAGCTTTTGCACTGACAAGGTTAGACACATCCTGAAAAGGTTTCCTTTGCCAAACGGTGCACTCAGATGGGCATACTGTCAGGAAAAGCAAAGATAGACCCTGATCACATATTCTGCTGCTGAACTCAAAAAAAGGAATCCACCAAACAGGGTGCTGTGTACTTCTCTCTTACAGGCTGAATGCTCCCTTGAACCTGATTTTTAAATCTGTACCTCAGAGCAAGAAATGCAATATTTTATTGGAAGTGTGAAGGGCAAAACAAAATAATAATCCCAACTAAATAAATCTTACATTCAAGTCAGATGATGAAAGGCCATATTATCACTGACATTTTGCACTGACAAGCTTTGCTATATATATACCATCACATCTAACGGCACCATGAGTAAGCCAGCTCCAGCTGAGAATTTTGAAGGTCCCTTGGAGGCAGGCATGGAATGCTGGAGGGGGATGTGAACGTATAAGGAAGCAGAAGCCCCTGGCTACCTTTCTCACATTCAGGACACAATCCTAACCAGGTCTACTCAGAAGTAAGTCCTATTTTGTTCAATTGGGCTTACTCTCAGGAAAGTGTGGTTAGGATTGCAGCCTTAGAGTTCTCTAAGTTTGCTTATCTTCTTTCCTTTAATAGCTCATTGTCTCTAGAAGTGTTGAGAGAAGAGCAGCAGGGATAATTAACTGATTTTTAAACACTGGTTGCAATGAATTTTACCCTGCTATGCCAAGGTTTTATTGTGTCATTTGCCTTTTCATTTAAATTTCTTTTAGTTCTTGTTTCAAATGCGTAGTATTTTTTTAATCGCCTAATGTTTCACTGCTCTGTGAAACTGTATTTTAACAGTGGTATATAAATAAATATAAGAGCAATCAGATCCTAGCTTGGACTGGGCTGCCTTGTTTGATAGTGGAACACAGTTTCATTGTTGTAAATGGTTATACGTTGGTGCATTGTGAGCACTGCCAGCAGCCATTCTGAGACCACCACCACAAATGGTGGTGACACCAGAGGTTCACTGCAGCCACTGGCTACCTTTGGCAGCGAAGGCAAGCCAGCACTGGGGGCAAAGACTGGCTGGACTCGGTGGGATGGGAAAAGCACAGGAGAGTTTCTGGGTGGGGAGGGGGTAGGCAGGAGGCAGAATAGGAGAGGGAGGGGCAGACCCCGGTGGCACCAACATGAGGGGTGGATCTCACCTGCACCAGCATATGCCAGATCCTAACCCTGCTCCCTCTCTCCTACTCCCCTTGAACTTGTGCCAGCAAAAGAGCTTGCACAGATCTGAGGAAACCCATTGGGGCAACGCAGGCTTGCCCTAGGGTAAGGATATGAAAGTTCCCTTACCTTTGGACGACTGTGACCGAGTCATCCCACAGGATACACCACATGTTCCAGCTGTATCAGCAGTGCAGAATTTAGATATGGGACCATCAATGTGGCCCCAAGCAGGGAAGAGAGACCTTGATCTCACTTTTCCCCTTCAGGCCAGAAAAATATACACTCTGCTCTAATTGTGAGTCTCCCAGAGATTCAAAGGGAAGCACCTTCTGCCATTGGACGAAGGACTAAAAGTTCCTGGGTGTATGTCTGTAAGCCGTCTTCAGGATCATTTGACTGAAAGGTGAGATAGAAATCCCTCTAAATAAAATAAGGGAGAGATGTTGGCCATTTTCCATTGACTCTCAACAAACTTGGTTCTAATGAGTGGCACTTATTTCCAAGAACCTAGTCCTTAAAGCTTGGAAAGTCAAAGGCATCCCAGCAAATTTTGAACCTGGGTGGAAGAAATTGCTGATTTGAACTCTAAGGGGCAAACTGCTTACAAGAGGAGACAAACTATACAAATATTTGGGAAAAAAAATCTGGAATCCATGTTTGGAATGCTTGGACTAAGGGAATGAATAAATACGTACTCTTGCCGAAATCAGCCGCACAACTTCCAGAGGGGTGGCCCTGTTTGTCACTTCCAGGAAAAAAACAAGAGTCCTGCGGCACCTGATAGGCTACAATACTTTTTTGTAGCATAAGTTTTCATGGATTACAATCCACCAGCAAGAGGCATAAAGCATTATCCTCAAGTGGCAGGTATTGCATTTGTGGTCATCTGGCCCCATTCCGCACTGTGTACAGGTTTCCCCCTCCCCTTTGTACTTTTGTATAGATCCAATACCACAAGATGTGCCATTTTTAATATAATGTGTCTTCTCCCTGAAGATAACACTTCATATATTTGACAGAGTGGGCTCTAGTCCATGAACACTAATGCTACATTAAATGCGTGGGTGTGTATGAGCATGTGTGTGTTTTGGTACTTTAAAGTCTCACATCCTTTAATTATCAGGTTCAGAGGTGGAAGTTCACAGAGAAAGGCTACATCCCTCTTATTTGCACTTTTAGCAGCCAGCAGTTAACATTAGGTTATAAGCATTGCACATTCTAGCACAATTCCTAAAACGACACAGAGTGCAGGAAGCCGCCAACTCCAGCGGCTGGTTCTCAGCCTGGTTAGCAAGTTCCATTCAGCTCACCTTCTTCCTCAATGGGGCTTTCCATTTCTCTCGCAACTTCAAAGAAGTTTGAAAGGTCCACCTTGTCACAATCTACAAATAGAGGAAAAAGGAATATTCACACATCACGCCTGGGTTAGAGCGACTTCACTAACTCCAAACTGGTTTCCTTTCAATGCTCAATTCAAAGTGCTGGTTCTGGACTTTAAACTTGAAATTGACTGGAACCAGGGTATTCCCAAGGAACAATTCCCATATGAACTGGTCGTATAGATCAGGGGTGCCAAACTCATTTCATATAGTGAACCAAACAGCATTCACGGAGCTGGCTGAGGGCCGGAGGTGACATCATTAAGCAGGAAGTGATGTCATTAAGCAGATGAGGGCTAGAAAGAAGCACTGTGTTCTCACATAGGAACTCACTAGCTGCAAATGACAGAAGAGAAAATGTGCACATCTTGATCATATTTTCAAGATATGAGAGAGCCCAATTATCATGTGGGTGGCCCTTTCAGTGGCACAGTTTCTGCCACAGCATCACTTTGCAGCTTAGTGGCTGAAGTGACGCCTTGGCAGAACTAGAGCTGCTGAAAGGGCGTTCTGTGTGATTTGGGCTCTCCCAGCACCTTGGCAGCATCTCCCTCTCACCCCTCTTGGTCTGCCCCACACATCATAGTGTTCCTTGCATTCTGAGGCCTCTTTCCATCTCTCTCTCTCCTAGAAGAGGTGCTGCTGAAAAGGCAGTTGGGGAGCGCCCACTGGGGGAGGGGAGATAAAGGGCTTCCAGCCCATGAACCTTATGTTTGACACTTAGATTGTCATCTGAGGTCAGGCTCTGTACGCCATCCTCATTACAAGAACAGGTGGTAGTTACAATCAGGTCTGGCCCAAGACAAGCTGGTGCCTGAAGAGGTGTCAAAATTCCCCACCCCACCCCTTATCTCACCTTACCCTTTACCTCTCCCTGACCTCTGTCACCCCTTTCTTGCCCATCTGGCCACTTCTTCAGAACAAGCTGTGCTGGGAGTAGAAGTCTTCTGCTATTAGCCATTCCAGGCATGCTCCCCCCATAGCCAGGCAGGCAAGAAGGAAGCCACGTAGGCAGAGAGATCCTGCTTTGATCACTCTCTTGAAAGGGGAGCAATCAGAGCAGGACTGGAGCAGCCCCCCCCCCCCACTGTTGCTTTCTCCAGCTCTACCCCGATGACAACTTGTGGGCTACTGGAGGAAGAGGTGGATAGCCACTCTCCTGATCCTCCTTTTGTTTGCTGCCAGCGAGAAGTGGAGTGAGGAGTGAGAAGATCCAAATGCAGGCTGAAGTGCCTGTGTGGACCGCAAGATGGGGAGGTGGCAGGCAGGCATGGGGTGCTGGGAGGCCCTTGCCAGTTTGCTGCCTCCCTGGCCTGCCGGCTTTAAGTAGCTGCTTCACCTGGCAGGTGGCCAACCCTGGTTATGAGGGGGAAGGCCATTTCTTTAGTCATGGACTATGATATTCCCTCTGTACAGAGATCTCTTTACTTCCCCCCCTCTTTCAGAAGACAGTCAAAAATGATTTTGTTTAGTTTGGTTTCTTTGATATGGTTATTCTTTGATATGATATGGTTCTTCGTCCGAACTACATATTATGCTAGGAGGAAGGGCCCCAAAATGGCACCAAACCACAACAGGAGAGTAGGGGGCTTAGGGCCAAATCCTATTCAGTTTTCCAGTGCCAGTGCAGCTGTGCCAATGGGGCATGCACTGCATCCTGTGGTGTGGAGGCAGTTGCAGAGGCCTCCTCAAGATATGGGAATGTTTGTTGGGCTGCATTGCGGCTGCACCAGTGCTGGAAAGTTGGACAGGATTGCGCATTTAATCCCTTCATCTTCAGTTGTCTCTCCCCTCCCATGCATTAGAAGAAAACCTATTGAAGCTTTTTTTTCTGATTAAAATAGCACACAGGGGAGTGCAATGAGCACTGGGACCAAGGCAGGGTCAAACAGCTTTTCTTGGCAGGAAAAGTGCCAGGACTGCCACTGCTCCAGCAAGTCCACTTTGAAAGGTCTAAAAAACGTGCCTAAACAATATAGGGCACAATCCTAACCCCTTATGTCAGTACTTTCTAGCACTGACATAAGGGCAATGCAGCTCTGAGGTAAGGGAACAAACATTCCCTTCCTCTGAGGAGGCCTCCATGAGCCCCACCCAAATGCAGGATGTAGCACACGCCCCATTGGCACCGCTATGCCAGTGCTGGAAAGCACTGACATAAGGGCTTAGGATTGCACCCATAATCTTTCTACTCTTCTGAGAAAAAAAAATGTTTTGTTTTAAATGGAAAGGCTTGCAGTGTTATGGATTTCATGATACTTGTTTTTCTTAGATTTGCCTTGGACACGGTTTTTGGTGCAACAGCAGAACGTAAAGGTTAAAAATAAATATTCTGAAATGTGGGGCAAAACAGGCAGGTTCTGACCAGGCATCTTCAAGATCAGAGTTCTGGCATGGTGTGAAGAACAGTCACAGCCAAATCACAGCTGGACATGACAAACCAACCAGACACTTTGACTGAGACTGAAGATTATGGCACTTGGGTCAAGTTTTCCAGTGACCAATATTCTGTGTAAATATTCTTTCCATTGGACATACAACCTGATCTCTTGGTGTGCACTGAGATTGACGGATACTCACTGCTAACCCCGGAACATTTGAGTATGCGTCGAATATCCCTGTAGCTCAGTTCAACTCCCAGGTTTGCCAGGACTGACTCTAAATCACGAAAATCCACCATGCCTTTCTTAATCTTTCTGAAAGCTCGAAGAGCATTCTGGAGAGCTGCAGGAAGCAAAGGAGAGAGAGGACCACGGTTACCAAATAACTGACCTTGGACTACTAGTGGGTGGGAGTTGAGCAGGCAGAGAAAACCATACTTGACAATGTTCGTTCAATCAGGGTATAGCATGCTTGCACTTTACTATTTAGCCTAAAATCCTAAACAACTTTAACTGGGAGTAAGTCCCAATGAGCTCAATAGGGCCTCCTTCTGAATAGTCATGCATCGAATTACACTGTTTTATCTTTTTTTCTTTACACTTTTTCACAGCTGACCATATGCACATACTTATATTTTTAATTTTTATTTATTATGTCATTTTATTCTTCAGCATTAAGTTCCTCCAGGGCAGCAATGACAAGAACAGATAATGCCAATTTAACATAAAGATAAAACAATCATAGAATAGCCACAATAATCCAAACAGCAGGAGTATCAGAATAAAATGCAGCAGCTATCTAAGAACAACTGATTAAAACATGCCTGTTTTTGAACGGGCCTAAGAAAAACATGCCTGTTTTTGCAGGCATGGGAAATTAAACAGGTGCTTACCTGGCCTCCAATAACACCAGAGTAGGTGCCAGGTAAACTTGGTTGGGGAGAGCATTAGAGAGCAAGTCATGCCACTTCCCAACTTGAGGCACTTCAGTGGGCTTTCACAGAAGCCTGGCCCTGGGCAGCCAGGCATGTATTTACAGCACAATCCTATGCATGTTTACTCAGAAGTAAGTTCCACTTTGCAGTGGCGTCTCTAGGGTTTGCATCATCTGGTGCAGGAGGCCAGTATGTTACCCCCATGATGGACCTCCTCCCATGCAGTGGGTGGGACAATGCCCTGGGTGGCAGGCATGGAGATGCACCATTGCCCTACCCCTTTTGGTTTTTTTGGCTATAACTTTTGATAGAATAGAGGTATTTCAACATGTTTTGTGTCATTGCATTCTACAAGAAATTATGGATTGAATGATACATAACATGATGGTATTATTCGGGGGGGGAGCAGCGGACGAGCAAGATGTCTCCAGGACGAGCTCCTGGAAAACAACCTGTTTCCCACCTGAAACTGCGGGTCTAGGAGATCCGGTGACAATTGCCAGGAGAGGCATTGTTATCCTGATGGCGTTAAAGTACCTGGGAAGTTTAGAGCTTGGCCAGGGGGCTTTCTTTTCAGGACTTTGCCGGTAAGGCAGTAAGGGAGGTGACATGGAGTTTAAACCGTGACAAACTGCTGAACCCCTGTGGGGGTACCATCTACTGAAAGAAGATATTTGGAAGAACAAAGTGAGTGCTGTTTGTGTTATGCAAATCCCAGTTTTAAAGGATTGATTTGGCTCAACGCTTTGGAGGGAAAAGGAGAAAGAGGGGGAGGATTCCCCCACTTCACTGCGGACTTTTCCAATTGAGAGGATCATTGAGCATTTGGTATCATATTGAGCAGGATTTCATCGATATGTTTTTATAAATGTGCAACCCTGTATTGGATATAATTTCTTTTTATTAGACTCTGGATTTTGGATTATTTTGGATTGCGGCAGGATCTCTTGGAATATTGAGTGGTGAACTGTACTGTTGTGCAGAAAAAAGAGAAATTCTTCACATTCAATAGTAAAAGTGAGTTGTCTATGACATCTAGTGGACTAAAAGATAATTGCAAGGGAAAAAATGACAGACTTTCCAGAAAAAAAAATGGCAGAACTCTATGCAAAGAAAGAATGAAAAAATTGCTTACAATGAGTCGAAACCAGGTGATTCAAACTTTACAAGTCCAAATCAGCATGGGAATTTTAAGCCAACAGGTATCTAAGCTAAGTGAAATGGAAGTTAAAGCTATAACATTGGAGACAACTAATGATCAACAATCTGAGTCACTGACAGATGGGGTAAACTGGAAGATAAGAATTCAAAAATCATTGGATTGGAATTGAGAAGAGATATTACGATTAACGGACCTTGAAGGGATTGATCAAGAAATTCGTCAAGAGATGATTTGCCAGGACCTGGAGCTGTTGGGAGGAGTAAGAGGACGGATTTTTAAGAATGAATTGTTGAGAGATGTTTATGTGAAGTTTGTCAGGAAAAGAAAGAAAAAAAAGAAAAAAGAAAAAAGATGGAAGCTAAAGTTTAGAGATGATATGCAAGATTTGAATTGATACCTAAGATAATGACATGATTTGGCAGTTATGTAATATTTGATTTGGGATAAGAGAATATATATATGCTAGCATTTTATACGTTAATTTTGATGAATTTGATTTAAATTTGTTTGATATTGTTTTGGAATTCATAGATGGGGAAATGATATGAAGGTAGAAAATAAAGTTTAGAAAATAATGGATTTGTAACATATGGAAGTGATCTGGTAGATTTGTTTATAATTAGATTTATGAAAAGTATTTAGCACAATAATTTGTATTAGAATAAGTTATATTAATGAAAGAATTTGAATTTTATTGAAAGGGAAAATAATGATTGGTGGGAAAAGTTGGAAAGTTATAGTTAAGGCTTGGAGTTAAAGTTTAGAAATTGATTAGAGTAATATGTGTTATTGAAAATGTTGTATTTTTAGATATTAATAATTTTAGAAGTGGAAGTTAGTTTAGAGATGGTATATAAGATTTGAATTGATATCTAAGATAGTGATATGATTTGGTAGTTATGTGATTTGACATAAGAGAATTTATGCTAGCATTTCATAGGTTAAGATGAATTAGACTTAAATTTGTTTGATAATAATGAATGGTGGGAAAAGATGGAAAGTTAAAGTTTAGAGTTAAAGTTTAGAAAGTGATTAGACCAATATGTGTTATTGAAAATGTTGTATTTTAGATATTAATAATTTTAGAATTTTATAGATTGAGATGTTATAGGTGTTATAGATAAATTATATATTTAGTTATTAACAGTTGTAAAATTTATTATATGAGATATTGATAAGAGTCTAGAATTTTGAAGAGATAATTATGATGCTGGAAATGATGAAAGAAAGTATAGAGAATATAGAAACGGTATTTAGAGATAAATATGTACCTTTCATTTTTTTTCTTTTCCTTCCTATTTTTGTTCTTTATTTTCTTGGTTATATTAAGAGATATTAGAAATTATTTGTAGAATGAGGTATTAACTAATTGGTATATGGTATCCTGCAACTCGAATGTTGTTGTGTATGTTTGTGTTTTCTATGTGTGTTTGTTCATTTGTTTGTGGAAAAACAATAAAAAAATTTTTTTTAAAAAAGTGATGGTATTATTCAAAAATACCAAATATTAAAAATTTTGGCCAATAGTTTGGCCAACCCCCCTGTGCATGTCACCCAGTGTGGCCCACACCCCTGTACCCCTCTAGCAATGCCACTGCGCTCAAGAGGACTTACTCTAAGAATATAGCCCTAGGGCCCAATCCTATCCAACTTTCCAGCACTGATGCAGCTGTTCCAATGGGGTATGAGCTGCTTCCTGCATTGTGGGTGAAGACAGGACTCTTGAAAGTAAGGAAATGTTTGTTCCCTTACCTTGGGACTATATGTGGTTGCATTAGCGCTGGAAAGTAGGGTTGGGCCCTTAGGCAAGTAGAATGCAAACTGTATTTGCTAGATTAGATATAACATTGCAGAATAAACCAGATATCTATATTAGTACCATAATTGTGTTGTGGTACATATTTGTAAAACAAATCTTTTCATTCGTGTACACGTACACACACACACACACACACACACACACACACACACACACACACAGAGAACAAACCCTCAGGTGGGGCTGCAAACAGAGACACATGCAAGCAAGGACAAATGCAGCCATTTTGACTCTCATAGCTTTAGTTTCCCTTCATGTACCGTCTGTTTCGGCAAAGGGTGAGGTTTGATTCACAGCTTCCAAGAATTCGGTGAAATTCACAAACCCACCTGTTGTAATAGACCAAAAATACAGAAGGTGAGCTGGGGGGAGGGAATGCATGCATAAATATATGATTCACAGCTGCAATACCAACTTTTGTACAGTTATCTATCAAGGTAGACTGCGCTCACTTTAAAATTTTAAAAATTTTATTTTTTTATTTTTTAAATCTTTCCATACCATACCATTTTCATACCAAAAATCCTTTATTTTGCGCATCCCCTCATATAGGGCAGCAAAATATACCTTTATAGCTTTCAGTGGGATCAAGGTATCTGTTGATGCTCAAATTTGGGAATTGTGATTTATGCCTTCAAAATGTGGATTTTGAAACGCAAAGTAGAAAATCTGAAATTTTCAAAATGTGGAACCTCTGGATTTCGACATTCACCAGGTACAAGTGCTTTTTCTTTTTACCCTTCCTCAGAAGGTACAAAAACTCTGGGGCACTTTACCCAGTTATGTCAGAGATCGCTGCCATTCCTAGCATGCTGCTCCAGGACCTTACTATTTTAATATGGCTGCACTCAAGCCCATTATTAAAAAGGACTTGTGGGTAAATTTTGCCAAGGCAGCACTTAGGTAGGAATGCACAGGAGAATCATTGATCAGGGCTCAACCAGATAGCAGGAGGAAGCTGCAACACAAAGGGGGGGGGGAGAGAAAGCCCATCGTATTACCTCCTCAAACAACCTAAGCAGAAGTTAGCATTTTCTGAATGCAAAAGACATGAAAGTGTTATATAAAAACAATTATGTACAAACCAAGGATGGACCAAAGGAGAAGCTCCGAACTCCCCTAACCAGCTAGCCGTTTGACAAGAAGACACTGTAGCACGCCACCAGTTTCGGTTCAAGACTCCGGGTCAGGTGATGGGAAGTGGGAGTAGGGGGGGCCCAGAAGATATAGTCTAGTCCACTGGTTGTCCAAATGGTTTGCTGCCCCCGCCAAGGGGATATAAGATGGAAACCAGAGGGGCAGGGCTTCTTCTCCTGCACCTTCTGCTTCTACATCATTCTACATCCAGACTGAGCAACAGACTTTAAAAGCCAGGCCAGCTGCAAGCGTGAGAGGTTGCTAGAATGTGTGTGTGTGTGTGTATCTGTGTTAGCAATACATAGAAAGCAATATGATGCTACTATCCCAACTTTTAGTAATCAATAAAACTTTTCTATCATTGAATTTCACTGACTGGAGGATTGGGGAAGCCTGATCGCCTTCTTTGGTCCTTCCTTCCTGCCAGATAGGTCACTTTGGACTGGGTCTACTTTTCTTTTCTGACAGGTACAATGCTTATTGAAGTGTGCCAGCAAAGCGCACCCCCATGCAAATGTGTTCTTAAGACAGTATCTCACACTTGGGGAGAGATCCTCCCTGTTATTGAAAATGCTCTGTGTTTTTCAGTCTTGTGGAAGATGTCTCCCTGAATACAGCATTTGATTCTGTAGACAAAAGATAACGGCATGATGAGCAATCTGAGTGTGTGCATGTATGTTGGGGGGGGGGGGGGAGGGCTTAACAGCACATCAGCATGGCAGTGGGGATTGCCAGCACACTCCCATTGGGATTGAACCTGGATACAACATCTGTTGTTTTTGGAACTTCTGAACAGGACTTCAGTGTCTGTGTGCACATTGCGTGTTCTGTGTTCTTCTCAAACAGAAGACAGTGGACCATCCTAGAGTCTGGGGGCAGCCTCAAGTGCTGTGGGTGCAGGTAAGTTCTGAATAGTAAAAGGCCTATCAAGACTCAAGGTTCAGAATTTCCTAGAGTAAGGATTGCAGCCTCACTTGGTTTGCTGCAATGGAAACCTTGGGTCATAATCTGGGCAAAGAGCAGCTATAGGGCGGGGGAATAATTTTCAGTGGGAAACCAATGCAGGGACAAATAATTAAAACTCTCTTCCTTCTGCACTGCGGTCCTGATCAGACCAAAGCCTCACGCAGCTGCTCCCTGCGAAGAAAAAGATGTGACCAGCCTGACATATGCTATCCAAAAGCTCCATCAATGTATTGTGGTGTTTGGCTCTTTGTGCACAAACTCTGGTCAGAAAAGAAGAGCTAAACTGAGACCAGCCATACCAAGCCAGGGCAGTCTTTAAATACCAGAGTGGGCCCAGTAATTCCCAGCTGCCTTTTAAAGGCTTCTGGCCACGGCCTGCTTCTTGGTCTTGTATTCTTGCCCAGTACAATAACAGTCTGTGCTTACATTTCCCTCAGTTGCCCAAGATCTGGGTCTGATGCATGGACATCAGTGTACGTAAGTGTATGTAACTGTTTTCAAATAACCCTCTGATTGCAACAAGACTCCTACACACACCAGATGGCACCCCAAACTGCCAAAGAACTACAAGAGAAACCACAAGCCTGAAGGGATCACTCACCATACACATTGACACACTTGAGGGTCTGCTGCATTTCACTGCAGGTCACCAGGATCCCTAAGGCATGAAGAGTCATGAGGAGGTCACTGACTTGAATTCCTCCAGACTTGAGGGTGCTGAAAACAGTGCAAGCCCTGGAAAGGCCTGCATAGGATGCACACTCTGGAAAAAGCAAGGAAATAATTGCAGGAGCTGGCTGAGGCAAGCTTGAATTCAACCAGGGCTCTCCAAACCCCGTCCTGTGGGCCTGATCTGGTGCCTGCCTTTTCCCTCACCACTTGAAAGGTGCTTACTGTTCCACAGGAGAATGATCCTTCCCTGCAGCCAACCTCCACCAAACTGAACTCTGGCTCACCGTTTCCAGGTTCCATCGCCCCAGCAGCCTCTGCACCCAGATTTCTGGGCAGGTATGTCGCATTCATTCTTTTAATTTTTTTTTTCATTTATATAAAGTCATCTGTGCACATGGCACTTAATATAAGGCAGCACCTTGCACCAAAGGTTTGCAATCTAAAAGCAGGCAAGTAGATACTTGCTTATAGGGCCAGAAATTTTTGCCAATAAATCAAGCTTAGATCATCACCTCGCCTTATTTGGAGGCAACTTCTGCAAGCAAAGAGTTAATCACCAAGACAACCCCTCCAGGGCAAAGTTCCGGCCAAGTTAACCTTTTATTCTCCTGCTAAAGGCTTCCTTTTAAATCAAGCAAGCCTAATTTTGCAATTTTCATTTTGCAAATGCTGCTGTAGCCTCTTTCCATTTTGCAAATACTGTTTGCAGGTTTGCAAATACAGGTCTGTTTTTTTTTTTTTTTAAACACTCATTTCCATTTGAAACAAAGTCCCAAGCTACAATTCAGTGCACCATTACTGAAGAATAACACCCATGAAAAGCAATGGGTCTACTTCTGAGTAAATAGGGTTGCAACTATGTGCAGATGCTCTTGCTCACAGTAATTCCTTGTTGCTTGTCTCTGCTGTGAATTGAATTGCACACTTCCAGTTATGTGTTCTAAGTTGTTTGTTATATGTACAGCCTCTGGCTTAAACAGGCACCTTAAAGAAGTATTTGATTAATGATTCTCCTGCAGTGGTTCCCAAACTTTTTTCACTTGCATATCCCTTGGCAGCCTATTTCCATAAATTGTATACCTCATATGAGCAAAATGTTTGTAATTAATATGAATCGTATAGGCCCTCATCTTCTCTATATGAAAACCCAGACTTCATGTATTCATCACAGTATTTTCTCATTTTATCTGTTTGAAGAACAGAAGACTGTGCCTTTGCACTGTTTTGTACCAGAAGTGTCTTGGTCACCTTCCATATTATGTTTCAGCTTTTTTACTGTGCTGGTTTTCAATCATTGATTCATACATGAATTGAGGACCAAAAACTAGCTATTGGTGAGGCTTTCACAGCCAACTAGATACCTCGCTTCCTGCCTTGCTGGTCTGCAAGGCATTATTCTATTCTTTTTCAAATACCCCTAAAGGTCCTGTCGAGTGCCCCTGGGGGTACATGTACCCCAGGTTGGTATGTCCTACTGGTATGTTGTTTACAGTGCATTTACTCTGATAGTGTTTACAAAAGGTTGTGAAGACCAGAATTTAAAAAGTTAAAGAATAAAAATGTACCTTATGATTTTTTGCTATATTTTTAATAAATTGGAGACTACAGTTCTTGGGTAACAATTACTGGTAGATTATTTTCCATGATCTGGCCTCGGGTAAAATCAGACAAAACTATAGTCAGACAACCCCCTATGTTTAACCCCCGATTTATCCAGGGGTCACAGAACATTCCATGATTTTTGGCTCAAAGCCTGTCCTTGACTTATCTGTCATATCAACTTATAGGTGAGTGTCATCTGTGTATGTTCCAGGTGGTATATACAACCATCATCTCTTCAGGTTTGCAACATGGTGGCACTTGAATGGAAAATACAGGGCTGTGTAGGCTACCTATTGGCTGAAACCTGCAGTATCCTGAACCCATCCCCTTCACAATAACAGAGCGGTTGGGCAGCTCTTTCTAGATGCTGGCAATCTTAAACAAAACAAAACAATACTTGACTGATGTCCTAATTCAATTTCATCCTGTTGCTTTCTGTTTGGGGTCGGGGAAAAAGTTTTATACATTGTATTGAGTACAACAGTTGTTGCTTGCATTGGATCCTTGAGATTGTTCAGGCTTCTAAATCAAATCAATAAATCAAAATACAAATAGACAAATAGACACAGCATGGAAGCAAGCCAGCAAGTTTTTGCAGTCACCGAGATCTCCTCCATCAGGGCAATAGGAAGGGTATTGAGAACAAAACGGCTAGTATTATAACGCCGTTGTACAAATCGATGGTAAGGCCACACCTGGAGTATTGTGTCCAGTTCTGGTCGCCGCATCTCAAAAAAGACATAGTGGAAATGGAAAAGGTGCAAAAGAGAGCGACTAAGATGATTACGGGGCTGGGGCACCTTCCTTATGAGGAAAGTCTACGGCGTTTGGGCCTCTTCAGCCTAGAAAAGAGACGCTTGAGGGGGGACATGATTGAGACATACAAAATTATGTAGGGGATGGACAGAGTGGATAGGGAGATGTTCTTTACACTCTCACATAATACCAGAACCAGGGGACATCCACTAAAATTGAGTGTTGGGCGGGTTAGGACAGACAGAAGAAAATATTTCTTTACTCAGCGTGTGGTCGGTCTGTGGAACTCCTTGCCACAGGATGTGGTGCTGGCGTCTAGCCTAGACGCCTTTAAAAGGGGATTGGACGAGTTTCTGGAGGAAAAATCCATTATGGGGTACAAGCCATGATGAGTATGCGCAACCTCCTGATTTTAGGAATGGGTTAAGTCAGAATGCCAGATGTAGGGGAGGGCACCAGGATGAGGTCTCTTGTTATCTGGTGTGCTCCCTGGGGCATTTGGTGGGCCGCTGTGAGATACAGGAAGCTGGACTAGATGGGCCTATGGCCTGATCCAGTGGGGCTGTTCTTATGTTCTTATGTAAGACCCCATGAATTACCTTTCCAATTACATGGAGGATAGTCACACGGCTCCATTTCTCTACAACGGTCACAGAGGTTTACATAGAAATTGTAGATAACTTGAGGTCTCCTGTCAAGGCACATAAGGTACTGATTACTATATTGACCTTTGCTCCATTTTGATCAAATTACTAATCCATACCAGGCCAGAATTCAAGATCTAGTATGCAAGGAAGGAAGCAGATTAAAGGAGGTAGAGATGTCAAAGCCACAGGGACTTTATGGAATACTCACCCGTGTTTTGTCTGTGACCAGGAAGCACACTCAACAGCACTGCAAGGAGAGCACATATGGTGGTTACTAAGAGTTGATCTAAACTCCTCCCTCTCTCATTATATGCTCCTAAAGCAACAGAGAAACCACTGCTGGCTGGTCTTTGATGATCATCACATGGCTCCATTTCTTTACAACAATCACAGAGGTTTACATAGAAATTCTCTATAACTTGAGGCCTCCTATCAGAGTACCAATTACGGCAGCAGTTTTCAAACTCTCTTGGAGAGTTTGCACCACTGTAAGTCCTTGCGGAGGTGGGGGAGGAGGCAACAGGGTTGGGGGGAAGGTAGCAATGCGACCCCCAGTATCATGTCGCTCAGAAGGGCTGCAGGGACTGGGATGCACTCACCATTTCCTGGAGCAGTGTCCTGGGGGCGCAGGGAGCCCTGTGCGAGCATCTGTAGAGCTCCCCAGTCTTCTAAAAGTGAAAGTGGAGTGATTACACTCCACTTCTGGTTTTGCACGATTGCTCCACTTTCACTTTTGGAAAGCTGGGGAGCCCTGTAGATGGTCACATAGGGCTCCCGCGCCCCCAGGATGCTGCTGCAGGGACTGGAGAGTCCCTGCAGCCCCCCTGAGTGACACGATCCTGGGGATAGTGTTGCTGCCTCCTCCCTGCTTCCTTGCTGCCCCCAGCCCTTAAGGGGAAAGAGGCCAGGGGCTTCAGGCTGGGGCGTCACAACACCCCAGTTTGAAAACCATTGGATTACGGTATTGATCTTTGCTCCATTTTGATTGTTACTACTCCTGCCAGACCAGAATTCAAATGCTTCAGATCTAGAAGCAGAAGCTTGAAACAACAGACAAGCCTGGAACATTTCCAGTTTCCTGTCCAGTTTCAGATTTGGTTTCAGATTTTGCTTGGTCCCCATTTTGGCCTTCTCATTGGCCAGGTATGTATAAACACAATCATCAGGAGCAGCAGATCACTTCCCCAACATTCTACCATTGCTCCACAACAGGAGTCTCATAATAATGCATATGCCTCTTGGTTGGCTTGATGCAAAACCAGATGGGAGGAGAGAAGAGGACAAGTTAGGAAGGGAAGGGGAGGATCCAGTAGGCCAGGGGTCTCCAAACTTTTTGGCCAGAGGGCCACATCAAATATCTGGCATGGTGTTGAAGGCCGGAAAAAAAAATTAAATATAAAGTTTAAATAAATTAGAGATGAAACTTAGATGAGTGGATAAATGAATGACTGGGCTCATTCATTCAACCTCTCTGGCCCTCAGAACACCATCCAGACACAACCAGAGCATAGCACTGGTCATGTTCAGTTGAGTGGACCAGAGGCTTTCAGGAGACAATAAGCTGGCCGCGGGTCAGATAGAGGCTTGCCACAGGCCACATCTGGCCCCCGGGCAGGGGTTCGGAGACCCCTGCAGTAGGCAATGAAAGAAGCAGATAAAAAGAGATACAGATGTCAAAGCTGGAAGGATAGTATGGAGGCTTTGTGACTGGGAAGTCCACTCAATAGTGCTGCAAGGAGAGCAGATACAAAGTATAGTTGGAGCATATGTTTTCAGCAAAATTGGAACATGAAGTCAGCTGTATAACATCTTGAGCACCAACCAGGGCTACTGTGAAAGCTTGAAAGTGCAAAGCACAGCCAGGATGATAGTTGTGCTTGGACGGAAAACAACTGGTGAACTGACATTCTGCAAGCTCCTTCCACGGAACAATACTCTAAAAACCCCATTGAAAAATGGCGGTTCAGGATTAGCCTGCCTGTGTAAACAACCTTGAATGCTATGTAAAAACAGAGAAAGGTGGTATATGAACACTGAAATAAAGTAATATAATAAAATGTGTACACATCAGAAATGCTGCAATAAGGGAGAGAGACTTGGCAGGGTCTTAGCATATTGACTTAGAAATAAAAAACATAGAAATACTCACCCGAGCTTTGACTGTGACCGGGAAGCCCGCTCAACAGCACTGCAAGGAAAGCAGATATGGTGGTAATAAGAGAATATCTAAGCTTCCCCACCCATTATATGCTCCTAAAGCAACAGAGGAGTTAGGAAGCAAGCTAGCAGGAGGGACAACGTGTAATACTCACGTGTGCTTTTTTGGTGATCGGGAAGCCCGTTCAATAGCGCTGCAAAGAAAGCAGAGAAGGTGTTAATTGAGCATCGATCTGAGCCACCCCCCCTTGTGTGCTCCCAAAGCAAAATGGTTATTGCTATGAAGAATGGAAGAAGTACTGCTTGCTCCTTGGACCCTCTGCTGATTGATTAGGGTAATGGAGAAAGTGCTCACATACCCAGGGGGTGAGCCCAAAAATCTAGCATCACCAGGTTTCTTGATTTTTGGATCACCCCTGGTCTGTGGGGCCCTTTGGGAGCCATGGGTCCCTTTGTACATGACCTGTTAGGTCCACCCTTTGGCAGGCGTCCTGGGATGAGACACTAGTCAGAGCTGTTGGAAGACCCATCCAATCAATCCCCCAGTTCCGGCTGGCAGCAGCAGTCAGGGGGAGGGCAGGCTTGGAGTCAGGCTTTCACCCAGGACCCTCATCAATGTGGTGCCAGCACTGCCCAGTTTCTAAACTGTTTTTAAAGGCAACCCCACATACAGAGCACTGCTGCAATCTAGATGTAAGTAAAGCAAGCGTCAGTGAAGCCAGGCACATCTAGCCCATGTAGGGCTTCAGCAGGTATACCAGCCAATGCTAGACAAAAAATACTCTTGGTTATTACAGGCACCTGGATGCTCAGGGAAAGATCTAGATCCAGGCAAACTCCCAAACCATGTACTTGATTGTTTAAGGTGAGTGCAACTTTGTTTAGAACAGGGCTATTGTCAGCAACCAAGAAAGCCATACACCTAACAGGACCTCTATTGAGGTCCTTGATTATGCTTTTGTTGTTCGCCCTCATCCATCCCAAAACTACCTCCAAATGTCAGTCGAAGGTCTCCACTGCCTCCCTGGCTGGCTTCAATGGCTCTCCAGGGAGGCGTGACTCACAGTTTGGGAACTTCTGCCTTAAGGCATTGTGACACACATTTTGGGAACCACTGCCTTATCCCAAGTGTCTGGATGATTTTCCCCAGCTGTTTCATGTAGATGTTGAAGAACCAGATAGGTATCTATGGCATCCCAAAAGCCAATGCCACAGGGAGGAGCAGCAGTCCTCTATGACCACCTTCTGGGACTGACTCTCCAGGACAGACGTGAATTGACCATACTAAGGTGCCCCCTAATCTTATTTCAACAAAGTGGTACAGAAGGATGCTATGATCAATTATACTGAAAGCCCCTGATAGGTCCAGAAGAATCAACAGGAACAGACTATCCCATCCATCCCCTGGCAAAGAGACAATCAAAGCCATTTCTGTCGTATGGCAGATCAACAACAAGATTGGATATCCTTCCGAAATTATAGATGATTCCAACTGAACAAGGAAGAGATAGACCCAATGACAAAAAGAATGAGGAGAGGGAAAAGGACAGGACAGGGAGTATGAAGAGGAAGTGTGCAACAGAAGCATGTCAAGGGAGAAGGGACAGACTGGAATACTCACGTGCCCTTTTTTGATGACCGGGGCGCCCGCTCAGTAGTGCTGCAGAAAGAACAGAGATGGTGATAACTGAGTATCCTCCTAAAACTGTGCACCCTCCATTCATATGCCATCATAAGTAACATGGTTGCTGCCATTCTATGGCTATTCCCACCACCACTTCACTCCCTTCCCAACACCTGCCCTTTCCGCTTCCTACAATAGGATCAAGGAGGGTTATGGGTTTCATATCATTTAGGGGTGATGTATTGGTTGCCAGTGGCCAACCCTTTTGGCTAACCGATTATTGGCAGATGGCCCAATGATGTAGCTGAATGAGGCACTTAAAATACCCCAACATGGAAAATGGAACGGAAGCTGAGAGGGTGTGGGCTAAGAGCTGGAGCATGCAAGAGCTGGAGTGGGCTAAGAGCTGGAGCTGCAATCTGCTCTCTAGAGCAATGGTGGGCAAACATTTTGGCAAGAGGGCCACTTCATCTCTCTGACACTGTGTTGGGGGCCAAGAAAAAGAATTAATTTACATTTCAAATTTGAAAAAAAACGTAAATTAATAAATTTGAATAAATGAATACATTAGAGACAAAACTTATATGAATGAATGAATTTTACTGAGCTTATTTATAATACACATGAGAACCATAATACAGGCATGCAGAACCTCATGAGAACTATGAACTGTTTGCCACACACCTCTTGCACAGTGAAAAAATATAGACCAAGCCAGAAACAGGAGGAGACATAAGTTGTTCAGAGCCAATGAGGGGGAGGGTGTTAAAATAATGCCCAGGGAAAAGCAGAAAACACATGGAGACTATAAAAGCCCTTGCTCCAACTCAGCCCACAGCTTGCATCTGGCAGTCGCCAGAGGCTTATTGGAGACTGGGAGCTCCCTGCGGGCCAGATTGGGAGTCCACAAGGGCTGCAAATGGCCCACGGGCCAGGGTTAGCCACCCCTGCTCTAGAGAATCAATATAACCTATTTTTGCTTGTAAGAAATGTTCTGCTATTGACTACCATCCAGTGCTCAACTATATGTTTGTAAATAAATAAGATATTTCAAAGACATCATAAGCTTCCAGTGAGCTTTCCTTCAAAAGAAAGCCAGAATCAGATCAGCACTGCCTCTGGAATTCCACATCACAGAGGGAAATGGGAAGCACTCATAACACTATCAAGCTGGTAATGCCAGAGGTGTATTTCATTCCAGGGGAAGAAAAGCTGTGCAATGAGGAAGAAGGTAAAAAGAGGTGGAGACAAGTCAAAGCACGAGGGAGAGCTGAAATACTCACCGGCACTTTCTCTGTAGAGTCTGATCAATACTGTTGTGGAGAGAACAGATTTGGTGATACCTGAGGATCATTCCAAAGTGGTTCCCAAACTTACCTGGGTCATGATGCCCCTGCAGATTCTTCTTCCCACCTCAGCTGGGCACAGCCATCGTGGATCTGGCGAAATCTCATGACATCCAAGAAAGCAGTGCCCAAATCTCATGTTTTCTTGAGATCCAAAATGTCAGTGCTCGGGGGAACAGGTAGAAGGGGCCACCGGGAACATGCCAAGATGCCCTAAGGTGTCGTGATACACACTTTGGGAACCCCTGTTCTAAACCATCTTTGTCCCCCATTTATAGACCACCTAAAATAGTACAGTTGCTGCCAATTTGTGGTTGTACCTTTGTACACCCAGGCAATATAATGCAATATGGTTAGGGAAGATTATGTTTCCCGTAACATAGGTGATGCCAAGGGACGCATTATTAGCATGGTATGTGCCAACTTGCAGCCCATCCCCAGCAGTATGAATGGCACTTGCAAGTATGACCAGGAGTGATGTGGGATCAACTGTGGGCCAACAGCATCTTAGCCTCTTCAGATAAGGTATACATAGAGCCTCTCAGTGCATGTGCGTGTGTGCGCCTGATGATGCCATCACAACCCAGAGGACCCAGAGACTAATCCAATTCATAACTAAATTGCAAAATGTATATGCTGGATTGATTTTCAGATATTCAGTAGATTTTTACTTGACTTTTTTTTTTAATGATATACATGATAGGAGTTACAGAGGAAGATCATAGTGTGGTTGGAATTAACATTCTTGAAGATTTGTTATGCAATTCTCAGGAGCTTCTCCAGCCATTTGGCTTATCACTTCAAATGGGGTATGCTTTGAAGGGAGGGAGAGTTTGATGAGTGGGAGTAGGGTGAGTCTTTCAAGGGCTGTTAGGGCTAGGCTAAATGCCTAAAGATATACAGAAGGAGGAAAGTTGTATGCTTTGCATTGGGGGGGGGGGGAGTGAGGGAGATAAGAGATGCCTGGCACAACTGCTGCCAGAGGAAGGAGTGTAAGGTGTGAAACCTTTTCACAGGGATGATGAGACACCCCATATTTTTTTTTTATAGAAAATCATGATATGGGCATTTTTTCTAAGATGGACACCTGGATGCACACATATGGGATGGTGTGATTAAGGTATTGCATCCAATTTATGATTGACCTGAAGATGTTGTAAAAAGGGTTGAATGGAGTCTGGTTTTGTCTTTTGTCATCAACAAGGATTTTGCTGGCCAGATCTCTGCTGGGGCAGGAAACTCCCATGTTCCTGTGAATCTACAACAATGCTGATTACCTCACTGGACCAACCAGTTAAGTATTTTATGGTTTGATAGCTTTCTTGTTTTCTTATACTGTGTGTTTTCCTCTTAAATGCGCCTTTTAAATAATCTACCTCAAGGGCTTGTGGTCTCTATTCTTATTACACATTCAAAATGTGCTTGTATTGATGATCTGGATGAAGGGGGAAAAACCACACCCAGCTAGTCTAGTAGCTTAATCAAGAGCAGACACATTACCAAGGCTTGGAAGCTGCTCGGGGAAGCAGAGCGTGGGGGAGGGAAGGCGGGCTGGGCTCAGGCAAGAGCTTGGCGATGGGGCAGGAGGGGGTCATTGTGCGGTCAGGCAGGGGCCAGGCGCCCGCCCACCCTGCACCCCCCAGCACCCACCCAGTGAATGCCTCTGTTTTGCTCCCCCCTTCCTGGAATGCCTCCGAAGGGGAGGGGCTCCTGCAAAAAGGTGCCGGAATGCCGTCCCCCCGTGTTCCTTTAGAAAAAAAGCCCTGGGGTCGACACTTTCATCGACCTGTCCACCACCACCCCAAGATCTCTCTCCTGATCTGCCACAGACAGCTCAGAACCCATCAGCCTATATCTAAAGTTTTGATTTTCTGCCCCAATGTGCATGACCTTACACTTACTGACATTGAAGCCCATTCTGTCAGTCTGGAGAGATCCTTCTGGAGCTCCTCACAATCACTTTTGGTCTTTACCACTCGGAAAAGTTTGGTTTCGTCTGCAAACTTTGCAACCTCACTGCTCACCCCTGTCTCCAGGTCATTTATGGTTGAAAAGCACCGGTCCCAGGACAGATCCTTGAGGCACACCACTTTTCACCTCTTTCCATTGTGAAAATTGCCCATTGACACCCACTCTCTGCTTCCTGGCCTCCAACCAGTTCTCAATCCATTAGAGGACCTGCCCTCTAATTCCCTGACTGTGGAGTTTTTTCAGTAGCCTTTGGTGAGGGACCATGTCGAACGCCTTCTGAAAGTCCAGATATATAATGTCCACGGGTTCTCCTGCATCCACATGCCTGTTGACCTTTTCAAAGAATTCTATCAGGTTTGTGAGGCAAGACATACCCTTACAGAAGCCATGCTGATTCTCCCTCAGCAAGGCCTGTTCATCTATGTGTTTTGAGATTCTATCTTTGATGAGGCATTCCACCATCCTACCCGGTATAGATGTTAGGCTGACCGGCCTATAGTTTCCCGGGTCCCCCCTCTTTCCCTTTTTAAAGATTGGCGTGACATTTGCTATCCTCCAATCTTCTGGCACCATTGCCGTTTTGAGGGACATGTTGCATAACTTAGTCAAGAGATCAGCAACTTCATTCTTCAATTCCTTAATAACTCTTGGGTGGATGCCATCAGGGCCCGGTGACTTATTGATCTTTAATTTATCAGTGAGGTCTGAAACATCTTCTCTTTTAACCTCTATCTGACTTAACTCCTCGGTCAGGAGGGGCCGTTCGGGCAGCGGTATCTGCCTTCCCTAGTGGAAGGGAGGAAGATTACTAATCTTGGGAGTCCCCGGTACAAGTAGTTAAGTTCAAAGGCTTGCATAAATTCTGCAGGAAAAACTGCAAGAGATTAATAGACAGGCAGATGGGAGGAGATGTAGGTGGGTTTGGAGAAGTTTATGCTATTGAAACAGGGATTCTTACTTTCTGTACCCCTTGCGACTCTCTTTAGACAAACTGGAAGAGGAGACTGAAGAGCTTTTGGAGATGGTCTTGTCTTTGCTTTTCTTTCTTTTGAACAAGGGAGGTGGTGGTCTCTTCATCAGTCTCTCAAAGGAAGGGGAAATCTGGTGGGGAAAGGGTGGTATAACCGTGGCACATGGTTAGTCAACAGCTGTCAATATCTGAAAATTACAGCATGGAGGGATTGTAATGGAAGGTGAGGTCCTCCAATACCTCACCTTTAGAAATCTCAGTTAAACTGTGGAATTGAAAGCTTGGAAAGGAACTAATTTTAGAAGCTGCTGTATATAGAGAGAGACCGAGTGGTGTAGGGGAGGTGGACTTAGACCTGGAAGATCCAGGTTCAAATCCCTCCTCAGCCATGAAGCTTCCTGGGTGATCTTGGGCCAATCACTTTCTTTCAGCCTCACCTACCTCACAGGGTTGTTGTGAGGACAAAAGGAGGGTCGCAGCTGTGTACCCCGCCCTGAGCTCTTTGGAGGAAGGCCGGTATAAAAATGTGGAAAAGAAATAAAATAAATAAATATATTCAGATGTAGGGTTCCTCAAAACACTAACTGAAATGTTATGGACAGAATTGGTAAACGTTCTTCACAGGAATGAACTACTGTTTAAGAGGAAGCTTGTACAAGTCACATCATTAAGATATCCATTAGAGTTTACCGATGACAGAACTGCTGGAAAGAATGAAGTAATGAAACTGAGAAATGAAAGAAAGTGTGGATTTTGCAACTGTAGATGCAAATACAGCCCCTGTTGTAAAAGAACAGTATGCTTCTTGGGACTTGGAATGTTAATTCTCTCCTCCTTGGAATGAAATAACATCATGTTGTTATTTTTCCCTGACATAGATAAACCCTGAGCTGGAAGGTCAAGCTAGACAAGCCATTAATCACATTATTTGATCCTTTGCATTAAAAATAAATAAATGTTAAGTTGCAGCTGTGAGAGCCCTGCTCCAAATCAGAACTCCGGTCAGGGCACAGGGTTACAGCTGCAGTCCTGGATCCAGCTTGGGTTGCCTTGCAACCACTATTTTGCATTAAAAATACACATGCTGGCCCAAACGTTTGATGTCACACAACTTCTTATGTGTCCTGCTGTCTCCATGGAAAAGACAGAGGGCAAAGGAACTCAGGGTAAGACAGGTTAATTCTATTTATATAGGCTGAGTATCCCTTATCTGAAATTCCAAAATTTGAAATGCTCCAATACCCAAAACTTTTTGTCCATCGTTTGTTGTTGCTGAACAGCTGATACAGGTATTAGTCACCCTCAATACACTACTTTTTTGTATTAATGGTATGTCATACAGGTTGAGTCTTGTTATTCCTGTGAGTTCCCAGAACTCATGTGGATAGCACTATAGCAAATCAATTTAAAAAACAAAGTCCCTTCCCTCTTGTGATTTAAAAACAGCCTTGCCGACCTTTGTGATGTTAAGATAGAGTCATTAAGACGAAAATCCAACAATCAGTCTCTCTCCAGGCCCTTAGAAAGGATTATCTTCCTAACATAAGAACATATGAACAGCCCCACTGGATCAGGCCATAGGCTTCCTGTATCTCACAGGGCCCACCAAATGCCCCAGGGAGCACACCAGATAACAAGAGACCTCATCCTGGTGCCCTCCCTTGCATCTGGCATTCTGACATAGCCCATTTCTAAAATCTTTCATGTTCAGGGGGAAGGGAGGGGATCGCTTGGAGAGAGAATGACTGATGGATTGTCAGCTGGCTGCTCTCTCTCTAACTATTGTAAAGGGCTGTTTTCCTTTAATTTAAAGGGCCCTTCTCATCCTGTTGAGATAAAAATCTCTACAACAGTAAGAAAAGCATTGTAAAGGGGTGCTTTTCTCTTTCTCCAGGGATCAGCACATTCCTTCTCATTTGCAGTGGCCATTCGTGTCGAGTCAAATCAGTGTATAACAAGGTTGGACCTGTATTTATTTCTCTTACAGCACAATCCTAACTTGTGCTGGAACAGGCAGGCTGGCGGGCCTGCGCTGTATCCAGCGCAAATTTTGGGCTGTCTGAGGCTCGGCCCAAGGCATGGGGAAACCTTCTCTCTTACCCCAGGGAGAGCTGCAGCAACCCCAAATGGGGCTACTCAGATCTACACCACCTAAAACAGTAGCATAAATCCGAGCAGCGAGGAGCTACCCCTGTCTTCTACTCCCCACTGAGCCCTGGGAACACCTGCCACCCACTGTCTCCTGAAACGCTTCCCTCCCGCCTCCTCCCCATGCCCTCCCACACTCCCACACCAGCCAAGCTCAGCTAGTGTGAACTTACCAGGCCCTGGGGCTCATGTCGGTGCGAGGAGGCCAGCGCACATCTGGTTGGCAACCTTCAGTGTCGAAAGACTATGGTATAAGCCTACAGCACCTGGTATTCCCAGGCGGTCTCCCATCCAAGTACTAACCAGGCCTGACCCTGCTTAGCCTCCAAGATCAGACAAGATCAGGAATGTGCATCTGTGCACCAGCCTATCTCCCTGAAGAGCAATACAAAAGTGTTTTATGGCACTTTCACGACACCCTTCGGCTGGCACAAGAGTCTTGTGTTGGCCAAAGGGGCACTCTGGAGTGCGCCCTCTGGACTGCAACCTTAAGTACTTATGAGTGAATAAGACTTGGGTCCCATCTCCAAAATATCTCATTATGTACAGTATATGCAAATATTCCAAAATTTAAAAAGATCCAAAACCCTTCATAGTCTTTCGAGACTGAAGGTTAAGAACAGCCCCACTGGATCAGGCCATAGGCCCATCTAGTCCAGCTTCCTGTATCTCACAGCGGCCCACCAAATGCCCCAGGGAGCACACCAGATAACAAGAGACCTCATCCTGGTGCTCTCCCCTACATCTGGCATTCTGACTTAACCCATTCCTAAAATCAGGAGGTTGCGCATACACATCATGGCTTGTACCCCATAATGGATTTTTCCTCCAGAAACTCGTCCAATCCCCTTTTAAAGGCGTCTAGGCTAGACGCCAGCACCACATCCTGTGGCAAGGAGTTCCACAGACCGACCACGCGCTGAGTAAAGAAATATTTTCTTTTGTCTGTCCTAACCCGCCCAACACTCAATTTTAGTGGATGTCCCCTGGTTCTGGTATTATGTGAGAGTGTAAAGAGCATCTCCCTATCCACTCTGTCCATCCCCTGCATAATTTTGTATGTCTCAATCATGTCCCCCCTCAAGCGTCTCTTTTCTAGGCTGAAGAGGCCCAAACGCCGTAGCCTTTCCTCATAAGGAAGGTGCCCCAGCCCCGTAATCATCTTAGTCGCTCTCTTTTGCACCTTTTCCATTTCCACTATGTCTTTTTTGAGATGCGGCGAACAGAACTGGACACAATACTCCAGGTGTGGCCTTACCATAGATTTGTACAACGGCATTATAATACTAACCGTTTTGTTCTCAATACCCTTCCTAATGATCCCAAGCACAGAATTGGCCTTCTTCACTGCCGCCGCACATTGGGTCGACACTTTCATCGACCTGTCCACCACCACCCCAAGATCTCTCTCCTGATCTGTCACAGACAGCTCAGAACCCATCAGCCTATATCTAAAGTTTTGATTTTTTGCCCCAATGTGCATGACTTTACACTTACTGACATTGAAGCGCATCTGCCATTTTGCTGCCCATTCTGCCAGTCTGGAGAGATCCTTCTGGAGCTCCTCACAATCACTTCTGGTCTTTACCACTCGGAAAAGTTTGGTGTCGTCTGCAAACTTAGCCACTTCACTGCTCAACCCTGTCTCCAGGTCATTTATGAAGAGGTTGAAAAGCACCGGTCCCAGGACAGATCCTTGGGGCACACCGCTTTTCACCTCTCTCCATTGTGAAAATTGCCCATTGACACCCACTCTCTGCTTCCTGGTCTCCAACCAGTTCTCAATCCACGAGAGGACCTGTCCTCTAATTCCCTGACTGTGGAGTTTTTTCAGTAGCCTTTGGTGAGGGACCGTGTCAAACGCCTTCTGAAAGTCCAGATATATAATGTCCACGGGTTCTCCCGCATCCACATGCCTGTTGACTTTTTGTTGTCAACCATTCTGGTCTCAGGCATTTCGAATAAGGGATACTCAACCTGTACTGACCCAAGAGTGTCTAACATTTTGTAGAGAAAGAAAACAGAGAGTTCCATCAGTTGTGCAAGGATGCCCAGCCTCTGTTCTTCAGGGGTACAAGATGGGGGCAATTCAGCGGTCAGAAGAGCAGCACTAATTGCATGGTTTCACCTGTGATAAGAGGACACCTGCTGGGGATAATGGGATATTGAGGAGAGCTGGGAGTGAAATGTGGCTTGAATTGGGAGGACTCCTAGAAAGAGATGCATCTTCTTATCTGTGCAAGTCATGGCTCTCACCTGAGTTCCACTTTCATAGGTTGCGGGTTTTAGTTGTGGTTTGGGATCAGGGCTTCTCTGATGTGTCTTTACAACCCCCGGCAGCCTCAGAGGGAATATCTAAAATAAAATAAAAAACAAGAGTGAAAAGGTTTCCCACAAAAATCATAGGGAAAAAAGTGAAAGGACGCAACCACAAACCAAAGACATCTACACTTAATAAAAGTATTGAAAAAGTAACACCACCACCACAAAAGACACGATACACAAATCAGCCATATAGTTAACAGATATGATTAACATAAACCTCAAAAATGCACTATCCATATTATCCAACTCAATCAGGAAGACTCAATGCAAATGTCACAAAAAGCAGAGTAGCACCAAAATCAAAGTTGTTCAAGTACACTGTTCAGTCAAATGATGTTTCCATTCTAAGATGACAAATGAAAATGTCAACCAGCATCCCTCTTTTCTAATGTATGAAGAATCCTGTCACATGACAGTGGGCCAGTACATAAGTCCACTTAATAGGTCTTTACTGTGGCACTTTTCATGTATACAGTAAACACAAGAAACAGGATGTGGAGAAAGGCTTGTGGCGACAAAACCTTCCCTCAGCTTTCATGTGTACACTAAACTGTCAGTATACTTCCCGTGTGTGCACAAACTAAGCACGTAGGCTTTGTATGAATGGTTGGGGGCCCTGGAAAATGTCAGAGTCTCAAGTTTGCATACGGCTTATATGCATATTAACTCTATGCACACATGTACAGGTAGTCTAGTGAGTGTGTTCAGGGAGTGTGGCTTGCCACTGCAATTTATGCATATCCACGACACCGGTAAAGGTGGTCTGAAAGAAACCATGAATTAACCAGGCACTGTCTCCCAGAGAACAACCAAGCCTTCAGCCTCTCTCTCTGCCTTCCCTTATGTCTAAGAAGAGAAACCCCACTGCAGGCCTGGGTTTGGAGTTCTGCCAGGGAGTTGTATGAGTATATAACCCTGTAAATACATTATTTAAATCAGTAGCTTCACAACAGGGGTGAGAGGCAGGTGAGGGCCGCACCAGGTGTCACCCTCAGGAGGGGTGACACCACCCCACTTGAGCCTCTGTTCGGCAATCTTCATCCTGCTCCAGGCCCGGCCACCTTGTGCTCTCACCCAAGATGATGTTTTCGCTGCTCGACAGCACTAAGCAACTGGGCCAGGAGTGGGCCAAAGATCACCAAAAGGAGATAGACTGGAGGTGGGCTTTTGCATTTAAAGCAGTGCAATAACCTGGAAGGTTGGGGCAATGCGATTACATAATTACAACACCCCCAAACCTCCAGAACACAGAGCTTGTGCAGGTGAGTGCCACACCAGGTGGTTAAATTACCATCAGCTCTGAAATGTGAATTCAATAGTCAAGGTTGAATTATTCACCGGGGCAAAGCCAGGCAACAGTCTTTTACCTTTAAATGTCTTCCTGGGGTGAAAGACAAAATCAGCAGCCATTCCCTCCCTTGCCCTGTGGTGTACCCTCTTCTCCAACCTGCTTCAGTGTTGCTGTTAACTATGCAGCAATGGAGAGGGAGGGGAATTCCTGCTCTGATTCCCATGCCAGCATGTGCATGGGGGGGGGGGGCGGACAGGACACTGTGCAAGCACATGCTGTTAGACAGGCAAATGCCCCTGCTGATGTAGGCCTGCATTGCCAGGCAGGAGGTGGTGGGACTGTTCATTCAGTGACTATGCATTTGCACAATGCCAGCTGGTGTACCCTCTACCCTGTGGACACCCTTAATAAGAGACGAGGTATGACCTCTTCCTAATATGACTCAGGGAGCAATCCAGAGAGTGCCTTGGACCAGCGCAAGTCTCTTGCGCAGGCCCAGGATGGTCACAAACGTGCTGTGAAGCACATTTGCGCCTCCTCTAGAGTTGGCTGGGCTGGTGCAGGGGCATGCGTCAGCCCGCGGAGGCTGAATCCAGCCTCTGTGCCGACACTGATGGCGAGGCTTGCGTCGGCCGAGCTCTGCTGATGCAAGGGTCTGGGGTGGGCAGGGAGGAGGCGGGAGGGAGGCGTTCCAGGGAGGGGAAGGGGGGTGGATGGTGGTCCCGGGGTGGTAGGGCAGGGAGCAAGAGGTGGGGCTGGGACCCGGCCCTTATGCTGGATCCCAACCCCATTCCCCAAGCAGCACGGAGCGGTTCTGCTCTCCTCAGACTTATGCCACCTCCAGAGGTGGCGAAAGTCTGAGGAGACCCATTGGGGTGGTGGTGGCTTACCTGGGGGTAAGAGTTTCCCCTTGCCTCTGGCTGAGCCACTTTGGGCCCCTATCTTGCACTGGTTACAGCACAGGCCTCCTGGCCCACCTATTCCAGCACAAAATAGGATTGCGCTGTCATCCTACTAAAACAAGAGTCACAGATCCACTCATGCCCTGAACTAAGCATTATCACATCATGGAATCAAAACATATTCAGCAATCTCCCTTGCTGGGACCGTTATTCTCTTATCTATGCCAACGACCAATGCTGCATGCAGTTCCAGAGTTTTGGAACTCAGACTAAAAACTGTACACAGCAAGATAGAAGCTTGAAATGTTTGTGTTGAACAAAACATTTCTATTCACAACCGGCTCTATTCCTGCTTATATACAGCAGAAACACAGGTGACACATTAGGCACAGGTAACAATATATTTTAACCTTGGTGCAGGTGTGTGCACTCATATCCATGCATGCATTGGTGGATTCCAGTGTTTGTTTATACTTAGAAGAAATTGTTCATATAGGTACAGCTGCTTGCTTTAGCATGTTCTTACATGTGTGCATTAATATTTACGTGTGCTCATCACAGTATATTCAGATGTGTGTGTGTGTGTTTGGTCTTATTTAAAACTGCCCCAATTTTCAGCTCAGGTTTGGTGCCTCTTCTGAAATATTTGCTCATCATCATTTGTCTAAACTCCGCAGTCTTTCGACAGCATCTCAACATCATGCAATCCACTGGCTGGACTGACCCATGTGGTTTGATTTCCTGAACAGCACAGATGTCATGAGTACTTGCATCACTATGGACTCTTAGTGTTCCAGAGTGGTGGACTGGCTGTATCAACCCACCGGAATAGCTCTCAGCTGAGTTGCTTTATCAGCAGTTTGTGGTTTGGGTTTCGGGGCAATGTATCTCATCCTAGGAGGTACTGACTGGCTCAGTAGAGGTGGTGGTCTGTGGAGAACGGGAGAAGGCAACAGATTAGAGAATGCTAGCACTCTTGCTCTTTCATTGACCAGCAAATGTGACACTTGGAAACTTAAATCCAACAATGATGGGGTATAACTAACTCATTACAGAAAGTAACTGCCCCTCCTTGGATATTTATACTATTCACCTTCCAGTGCTAATTCACCACCAGTGTCCTCAGGCTAGGAGTCACATGCTCTGGGTCTCTTCGGCACTACACTTAAAAAGATTTTTTTTAGAAAGGTAGCCATGTTATTCTCTTGCAACAAAAACAACAAGAATCTTGTGGCAACATAAATACATTTTATTGTGGCAGAAGCTCAGGTGGGTCAGAGCCTACTTTGTCAATACATGAGGTGGGCACCTAGGTAGACAGGTGTAAATATATTATGAGTATAGAGAAGAAAGTTTGTTTTACAAAGTGAGGCCAACAGGCCAATCTATAAAAGAGATATCAGTAGGCGAGTTACAGCCCAATCCTATCCACACTTTCCTGGGAGTAAGCCCCATTGACACTAATGGAACTTCTGAGTAGACATGCATAGGATTGGGCTGCCTCATCACTAAGCAGGACACAAATGGAGACCTCATCGGAGACTTCCTTTCATGCACCTGCCAGCCCTCATTCCCTCCATGATTTCCTCCACTTGTCCTGCTCAACATGCTGCCCCCTGAAGCCCTATTTGGCTTAAATGGCAAGAGAGTCGTGTGGGGAGCGGAGCGGAGCGGAGCAGAGCATGTTAGTGCTTGTTTGTGTTTAGAGAGGGAGAAAGAAGTTGTTGGTGAGGGGAGAGGGCTGTTGGATGCTGATCAGGACACTGGGTGTGTGTGTGTGTGAGAAAGAGAGAAAGTGAGAGAGAGCCCCCTCTCTAGGGGCAGGCAGGCATAGCCCCAGAGACCCTTGTGGAGCCCAGCCTGGACTGAGGAGGGGGTTCCCCTTGTGCAGCAGGACCAGTTGCTCACCACTCCCCCACCCTGCATAGCCTACTCTCCTCTGCTCCTCACAGTCCTTTACTTGCCTGCCCCCCTTATCCTCTTCTCTCCTCCTGGCAAGGCTGTAGCAGCCCAATTGTCTCTGCAATCTAAACCAGTAGGGCTTGCTCCTGAGTAGACATGCAGGAGATTGGGCTCTCAGGCTGCAACCCTATTCACACTATCCTGGGAGTAAGCCCCATTGATTAGACTGGGCTTGCTTCCTAGTAGACATGCAGAGGATTGGGCTCTGAGTTGGCTGACTGTGATAGGTTACCTTCACATGTGCAGGAACCTAAAGAGGGTAGTAAGCAAGGCACAGCAGCCTGGGAGGCAAGTTGCAGCAGGAGCACTGAGCAGCACATGGCTCGGCTTCATCATTTATTCACATAATTCCTCAATTCCACTTCCTCAAGGTCAGCTGCTGGCTCTTATGATTGTCTCCAGTCCCCTCCTGCACATCGCAAACTGTGTAAGGCTGCAATCCTACCAGGGAGTAAGCCCCATTGAACACAATGGGACTTACTTTTGAGTAGACATGAATAGATTGCACTGGAAAAGTGGAAAGTACTTTCAACAAGTGTTTGCTATTTTAAAATATTAGCTAACATTTCTTACTCACTTTAATAAAAAGACCCAATGTAATTAATTAAATTTGATGTCATGGGGGGGGGGTAGATACTGGTGTACAGGCCTTCCAAGAGATTACAGGCTCAGACACAGCAAGCACTGAATTCCCAAGTGTGAGGATTCAACCACATTAAAAATGCAGTGTTCCCAATGTTTCTTAGTTACCATTGATTCTAGGGATTTGTGAATGGGCAGCGCAATCCTAACTTGCACTGGAACAGGCAGCCAGCAGGCCTGAGCTGTATCCAGCACAAGTTTGGGGCCAACTGTGGCTCAGCCCGGGGCAAGGGAAAACTTTTCCCCTTACCCCAGGAAGAGCCACAGTAGCCCCAATGGGTCTACTCAGATCTGTGCCACCTGATGAGGTGGGGCAGATCTGAGCAGAACGGAGCCATTCCACGCTGCCCGGGGATGGGGGCTAGGATCTGGCATAACTGCTGGGTCCTGGCCCCGTCTTCTGCTCCCCATCCGCTCACCCACAGGCATGCCCACTGCCCACCCTCCCCACTGAAACGCTCCCTCTCCACCTGCCCCCCCTCCGACTTCTGCACCAGCTGAGCTTGGCCTACATGCACTTACCATTCCTTGCCACTGTGGAGGCTGGATTTGACCTCTGTGGACTGGTGCACCTCCATGCCCCAGCATAGCTTACTCCAATGGAGGCACAAACATGCTTTATGGCACATTTGTGACCTTCCAGGGCTGGTGCAAGGAACTTGCGCTGGCCCAGTGAGCACTTAGTATTGTATAATTCTGCCATTTTTATCAAGAACATTCCCCTGACAGATCTCCTAAGGATCCACCAACTACTTCAGACACCTAAAACCATGCTTTTCTGAAGCCCAGATGCTGCTGCATCCAGATCCACCACAAATGTTCATTGTGGAGAAGAGTCCTCAGACAGGGCAGTGGGTGCAGTGCTTTTCCAAACCATGTGCCTGTGGTTGCATTTCATCCATGTGCACACCTATCCAGTCCGGTTTCCTCCCAACCTTCCTGTGAGTTCATCCTTATCAGGATTAAAGTATCAGAACATGGAAACCACCCTCATAGCCCCAAGAAGTGAAGGAAGGGATACTCTGTTAGGTTCAGACCTGAAGCATAGGCCACAATATGCAGGTTCTGCTTACTTTGAAGGAATAGCGGGTGCTTCAGCCTTCAGCTTTTTGGAGGTCCTTCGTGAAACTGTATAGCTATATTGGAAGAACTTCCCCTCTCTCTTGTCCTCCTGAGTACGTTGCTCTGGTATCTCCATCAGAGACTTCCTTCTTTCCTCCAGCGCCTCCATCAGAGACTTCCTTCTTTCCTCCAGCGCCTCTGGTGTCTCCATCAGGGTCTTCCTTCTTTCCTCAAGCGCCTCTGGTGTCTCCATCAGGGACTTCCTTCTTTCCTCAAGCATCTCCTTTAGATCTTGGAGTTCACTGTCCTCAGCCGGCTTGAGTAGGGTGCTACTGTGAGGGAGGGAACAAAAAGTCCAGTCACAGGCATGAATGAAAACTCAATGGTTAAGTTGGGTAACAGCTTTTCCAGTGGCATCCCCACAATATGTCTGTCTATCATGTAAGCAACAAGACAGAGAGGGGGTGGGAAAGCACAATTTATCTGCACCTAAGGCAGAAGATAATTTGAGACATCCCTGCTAAGTGAATCTCGATCCCCTGCTGCTCAGTCAGGACCAGTCATGCCTGTTTTGTAAGACTACGGATCTATGCCCACTTCTTTGAGGGCAAGCACTGCTGAACCCAGCAGAACTCAATTCTGTGTAACTACATATATCAATGTGCATGGATGCAATCGCAGACTGCTCAGCCTTGCAATGGCAAAATGATCGCATCATGCACTGTCCCACCTTGCTAGGGGCTAAAGTGAGGGAATGCCATAGAGCTGTGGTTCCCAAACGTTTTAGAGGCCCTACAGTCTACTGCCCGATTTCTAAATGCCAAGGGGTGTGGCTATAATGGTGATTGGACAGCAGTGCTCCCTCCCCCAAACAAGTACCAGCTTGTTTGGCCCTTCATGCACATCGCCTAATCTGCCCAGTCAGTTTCGCAAACCACCAAAAATTGTGCTATGACGCACTGGTGGGTCCCAGAATCACTGTTTGGGAACCACTACCATGCAGATCATATAAGTCCTACATGTAAAGTGAACTTAGTTGGCAGCGAGTGAAAAAAACTCTGTTGATAAATCATAGATTTTAGATCAATTATATCAACATAAATGCGATTAAGTATTAATCCATTTTGAAAGGAAAACGTACTTCATTTTCAGATGATGCCAGGAGATACTAACAGGTCAGATGCCAGTGGAATCTGCTCAGTACATTTCTCTCAGACAACAGCTGTGCCCAGCATTTGCCTACGCAGGATTTGCAGTGAAGGTTGTGCTTTTAGAACTCCTGCCCTGACCCCACGGAGAATGTCAGCTCCCACCCCCAACCTGTTCACAATCATTGTTCCCTTGATCTATAGCTTCTTCAGGTCATTTTTTTTCTCCAAGGTTAAGCTTTTTTCCTTCACTCTATGATCCTAGCCAATCACTATATATGCACAATATAATGGTGCATGGTGAGAAGAGAGGGGTTAGAAGGACATTCCCCCCCCCCCTTTCTTAAAGCCACCTTAGGGAGTGAAATTGGTAGGAAGGCAGGCTATAACGGTTTTAAAGAAATAACTGAATCATACTATGAGTTATTTACTTGTTTAAGAGCCCAATCCTGAGCTTGGTGCACCAGCTCACTGCTGATGTGCACGGTCGCAAACGTGCCATAAGGCACATTTGTGGGTCCTAGTACTGGGCAAGTGCCAGAGCTCTGCCACTCAGCAGTCGTGCAAACTGCCAAGCAGTGGAGAGGTAGGTGGAGGCGTGGGGGAGGCGTTCCAAGGAAGGCAGGGAGACAGCAGGGAGGAGGCGCTCTGGGGGAGGGAGCAGGGCGGGAGGCGGGACTGGTGGAGCTTCACTTCACTTAATCCAAAGCCTCTGTGTCAGGCTCGTCGCCCAACTCAGAGACTCCTGATTCTATGCCGATCTTTGGGTCACCATAGAATCGGGTAACCCCATTGCAAGGCTACTCACGTTCCCTGGGGGAAGTGGACGAAAGTCTCCTTCTCCCAAGGAGCTGCTGGTGGCTGCCTGGAGTGTGTTGGATGTGGCGGCAACCATTTTCTGCACCACTGCAGCCCCGCTCAGGATTGGGCTGTAAGACATTTATACCTCACCTTTCAACCAATACAGGCTGTAAGGCAGCTTTGAGAGGGGGTAGTATTGACCCCTCTCCACTCCAATACAACATCCTTCCATTTATAAAACTGTATAAACCATTATTTTTTAGAAAAGACCCCATTCTCTTTAGTCTTTCATTTGCTTGTCTGTTGAGGTTGACCAAACTTGGCTGAAAACATTTTAAAGAACAAAAACTACCCTTCACATGGAGTTTATCTGCAAATGTATACAAATACAGCAGCCTGTACTCTGTTGACTTTCGAACATCTCACAGTTTAACCTGAGAACTAAGCTGGAACAGAGATACAGATGACAGCTGTGTGGTTAATTTGCATTATAAAAAACTCTATGGTACAATCCATCAGAGTTGGAAGGGACCTACAAAGTCATCTAGTTCAATCCCCATCCTATAGCAGGAAATCCCTAGAACATTTCCAGCAGATGCCTCTTGAGCCTCTGCTTGAAGATCCCCAGAGAGGGAATAAAACATCAGCAGGCTAAAAATAACCTGTCTTGTGATGGTCTACCTTTACTGTATATGGCAGGACAGGCATGAAAACAGAAGTGAAGTTGGGGTGGAATTATTGTTCACAATGAGGAAATCATTTTAAATTCAGTTGAAAGATCCTTTTTAAGGATTGAGCAATTGAGATATCCAAGTTAATGGGACTTGGAAAAAAATGAGGAGGAAAGCTTGACTGGCTTTACAAATGAAAATACAAGTAGGACATCCCTCATCACTCAAGGATTTTTGAGAAGCATCCATCAAGGATGATTCCACTCATGACCCAAAGTAGCAAAAAGAGGGAGGGTTATCCTGATGGATTCTTATATGGGCTTCATGCTCCAGTGTGAGATGATCACTTACTCATCCAAGATGGGTTCAGGTAGAAGAGAGCTGGGTTTTTCTTCCTCCTTCTGATTCGTCATAGTCATCTTCTGTGGACGACTACCAGAAATCCTAGGACTAATGAAAACCTCCTCAACCTCAGGCACCTGATCTAGTATCTCCGCGGGTACTGTTTCCAATGCCAACTGTGACTCAACCCAGTCCTTCAGATCTTGGGGTTTGTATGCTTCAACCTGCTCATTGAGGTCTTGGGGTTTGCTGTCCTCAGCCTGCTCATTGAGATCTTGGAGTTTGCCATCTTCAGCCAATCCATTTTGGGCTTGCGGTATGCTGTCTTTGGCCTGCTCATTGAGATCTTGGAGTTTGCCATCTTCAGCCAATTCACTTTGGGCTTGTGGTATGCTGTCTTTGGCCTGCTCATTTAGGCCTTGAGTTTTACTGCAATAGAGAAAAAAGGAGACCAGTCACAGACAGATTAAAAAAACACACACACACAACAGTACTGAATAACTGGGTAACAGAACTGCATTCCATCTACCCCATGAGACTGTGATAGGGTGGACAACAAAACATAAATATTAGGCTACTACTACTAATTCTTGAGAAGATTTTCCCAATTTGCTTTTAAAAAATGTGAATGGAAAGTCTGGGCTTCATTGTATAAATTAATTTCAAACAATCTCAATTGTCATGTCTCCCAACAGAGACACTGAGGTATAGTGAAAGGAGTATGGATCACTAATAAGACAATCTTAGGACTCCCATGCAATTCCAGAGGTTCTGTGGCTGAAGGCAGGACAAGTCTGTTAAGCCAGTTCTTTTCAACTAGTTTCAATTTACAGAATGGATCAGGGGTCCCTACATTTTTGGCTGTCAGGGCCACAGTCTTGCTCTGTGGGCCAGAGGGGGTCAATTATAGAAAAAAATATGTTCCATACACAACCCCCATCTCCTGCCTTGAATGAGTATTTGGAGACTTAGGGCCAAATCATATCCAATTTCCTAGTTCCAGTGTACCTGTGCCAATGGGGCGTGCACTGCATCCCGTGGTGGGGAGGCAGTCATAGAGACCTCCTCAAGGTATGGGAACATTTGTTCCCTTATACTGGGGCTGCATTGTGGCTGCATCAGTGCTGGAAAGTTGGGCAATGCGCTGCATCCTGCAGTTGGGGGGGGGCAGTCATGGAGGCCTCCTCAAAGAAAGGGAACAAATAGGATTGGGCCCTATATAGTTTAGTTTTACTTTTTTTAAAAAATTGTCCCTTTGAATTTGAATGCTCAGCATTCTGCAGTTGGATATTAGAAATAAAATATCAAAGGTTTTGCCTAACCGTGAATATGTTCTACATTTTATTTGGCTCAGATTTGCTAGATGCTATTTGGAAAAGGGCTTCTATTAAGTAAGAGCCACATGTTCCTCAGTGAACATTCCGTGGATGAAAAGAGAGTTGAGAGGGGAAGGAATTTCCCATAGGCACCCCAAAGCTTTCCTTTTTTATACTGGTTCACTGCTATGCAGTCAGCTGCATCTCTGATACCATTTTTGGTATGAAAAATAGCCTCTCTTCTTACCAGTAACAGAAACGTCCTCAACAAGATCTGGTGATGTGACAGCGTTACTGCAAGAACGGCCAATTCAGAGGGCAATGCTTTTTGAGTAACCAATTCTCTTGCTTTGAATTCACCTCATTTGCCCTCCGTCATCTTCTCTAGCTACACGATGACTGGCTCCAAGACAACATCATTACTATAAGAGAATGGAAATTTTGCACCCAAAAAAATGTGCTGAAGCTCCAACCAACCAGGTATGCAAAGAGACTCACAAAGTAGCAATGCTTGCTTTTAATCACCAAGCTGCAGAAGCTTTAAAACGAACTTCACCACTCAGTGGCATCACCAGGGTTTACATCTCCCGGTACAGGAGGCCAGCACATCACCCCTAAAATGGACCTCCTCCCATGCAGTGGGCAGGGCAATGCTCCAGGCAGTGGGTGCGATGATGTACCATTGCCCCGCCTCACATTTTTTTGGCTATACATTTTGATAGAATTGCATTATTTCAACGTGATTTGTTAAAATTTCATTCTGCATGAAATTATGCACCAATTTATAACATAATGATATTTGAAAGTTACCAAGACCTTAAAAATTTTGACCAGTAGTGGTGTCACACACCCCTTTGTGCGTCACCCGGTGCGGCCCACACCACTGTCATCATTTTATGCAAGATGAGCTTATACAGAAGACTTTCATTCAGGATTCTAGCTCTGCATTTACTGACAAAATAGTGAAGGTGTGGCCTGAATGAGTCTCCAGGGAATCAGGTGTAAATCAGTGCCACCTATTGGTTATTTTTAGAACGCTACAACAACAGCCCCTGGGGGCTGGGGATAAGAATAGGCCCTCAGTTTGGCTGTACTTGTCGTAAGAGGTGACTAAACAGCCACCAGGTAGATGGGGCTCGTCAGCCTGGGAAGGCAGCTCATCTGAGAGAAGGAAAACTCTGATCCCAAACCTCCACTGCCTTGTGGCTACATCCAGTTATGGAAAAGGCTTCAGGAGTCAACCTCGAGGCAAAATCCGGAGCCGGAGTCCCTGAGGCAGTTCATGGCTGAACACAGTCACGTTCTGGCAACTCCTGCGACGCCGCTGGAACCAACCGTATTGGCCTCTGCCTTTCCATTGGACCATTTCAGCGACGTGGAGAGGGGGGATTTGCTGCATGGGTAACAGTCTATCCTTCATATCTACCTTACCCAGGCTTCGCACACTGGAGAGGACACTCTGTTCCAGAGCCACCATTCAGAGCGTGACACCATGGTCTTCCGAGACTGAAGGATGCCAACAACAACAACAACAACAACACAGCTATTCTGCCATTGCTTCAAAGCCAAGTATGGGGGGCAATGCTATAATACATTCCAGCAAAAGTCAGTGAAAAGGGATATCTAGAAAGGAGGAGCTATTATGCAGCATCACTCCCCACCCCCACCCCATGCCTTTACTGGAAAGATTAAAGTAGCTAGACCAAAGAGTATGGGGGCCCAATCCTATCCAATGTTCCAGTGCTGATGCAGCCTCAATGCTGCCCCGAGATAAGGGATCAAACATTCCTTTTCCATGAGGAGGGCTCCATGACTGCACCACCAACACAGGATGCAGTGCTCACCCCATTGGCATAGCGGCATCAGCACTGGAAAGCTGAATTGGCTTGGGCCCTGAGAGATCTGGCCCTAGTCAGCTCTGGCATCAATACCCGTTATCTGTTGCCATATAAAATTTGCCTGGATTGTAGCAAAGTCTGCTGGAAGCTTGGACAAACAGAAGCCGGCAGTTTTGATTTGTCAGTGAACTTATGAACAAGTAACATCTTTTGGAGCCAAATATTAGACATTAAAATTGTGGATGTGGAACTTAATGCTTGATCCTTACAGCCTTGTTATCAACAAGCAAAGAGAAAGGTCCCTAGGTCTATGGAGATGTTATTAGTTCATGCAATTGTCACAGTGGGAATGATGATTGCAGCATCAGAAGACTGCTGATCAAGAGCATAGGTAATTAAATGGTAGGACGTTGCCATGGTGAATAAACTAACCTGGTTTTAAAAAACTAATAAGAACTTTGCAATAATATAGGATATAATTGAGGTGACTATATTTCACAAGAACACAAAATAGCAGTGCATTTCAGTTTGTTTTATTGTGATTAAAGGCACAACTTTATAGTTGGATTTTTTAAAAAAATCTACAGTATTCCCCACCTAAAAGGCTCCAAAGCAGAATTTATTTACCCTATGAACTATTTACTGGGCAGCATAATTCTAACGTGCGCTGGAACAGGCAGGCTGGTGGACCTGCGCTGTATCTAGCGCAAGTTTGGGGCTGGCTGAGGCTTGGCCCAAGGCAAGGGGAAAACACCCCAGGGAGAGCCACAGTGGTCCCAACAGGTCTACTCAGATCTGCGCCATCTGATGAGGTGGCACAGATCTGAGCAGAACAGATCAGCCAGGAGCCACTCCACACAGCCCAGGAATGGGGGTTAGGATCTGGCATAACTGCCAGGCCCTGGCCCCGCCTTCTGCTCTCTGCCCGCCCATGGGCCACCTTCGACCCGCCCCCCCAGACCCCCACGCCAGCCAAGCTCCTGCCACTGTATTGGTTGGCCTCAGCAGGCTGGCGCACCTCTGCGCACCTGTGCAGTTTACTTCCATGGAGGTACAAACATGCTTTGCGGCACATTTGCGACCCTCCTTGGCCAGCACAAAGGACTTGCGGCAGCGCAGTTAGGATTGTGCTCCTAGTTTATTTGTGTGCAAATGATATTTCATACTTCTACAGGGTTTACAAGGATTTGTTTTGTTTTGCTTTTTAAGCAGTGTTAATCACACATTAGTTGGGCTTCTTGAATTCTGTATTGGTTCTTAGATAACTCTGGCACTTTGGTGGAATTTAGAAGCCCTTATTTTTAAACGAGTTAAATCATGCATTTTGGTTAGGCTTACATAACTTTCTTTGAGACCTAAAGTCTTTTTTAAATCTGTAGATAAATTTAAATTTTGCGTTTGGTTCTTTACAACCCTGTTTCTTCTTTGCAGATAACTGTAATACAATCAAACTTTGGTTGGATTTATAAAATTGTGATTTAAGATTTTGATTTATGAGTTGGTTTGCATACTCTGTGTTTTATCTGGTATAGCCTACATGTATAGTTTGCCATTCTTATATGTCCTTGGTTTTTCATTTTGTGAAACTATAGCATTTACATAATAAAAAAGCCGCTGACCAGTGTTAGGAAAAACTATTGCATTTTCAACACAGGAATGTACCCTACTAGACATGGGTATTTCCATGTCATACCCATGGAAAAAAATCACTAAATGTAGGAGGACAACCACCACATTGGCAAGAATTACATTGACACAGGTAAGTAACCCCTGCTAATTGGGTAAGAGGCACTTTTTCAAGTCGGTGCTCCTTTTTTTAGCAGGGGGAGAGTAACTGGCCCACCTCACCCCAGCAGTGTCTGTTCTAGTGGCTGTCTGCTGGTATTCATTTGCATCTTTTTAGATTATGAGCCCTTTTGGGACAGGGAGCCATTTAGTTATTTGATTTTTCTCTGTAACGGCTTTGTGAACCTTTAGTTGAAAAGCGGTATATAAATACTGTTAATAATAATAATAATAATAATAATAATAATAATAATAATAATAATAATAATGTGGAAGGGAAGGGTCTCAAATGAACATTCAATCCCAAGGCCTCCCAAAGGCCCTGACGACCCACCAGTCTGAACACAACCATCAATCTTGTATAGCTGATGGTGGTTCACAAGAGGCTCGATGAACTTTTTGTTTGCTAATTGCAAAATCAGAAAGGTTGTTAAGTATGGTAATTGGCAGTCCACAATAAAAGAGCACAGGTTACATTTGACAATTTATGCCACAAATTGTGTACATTTGTTTAAAGCTACAGCATTTTGGGTTGTAAACTGTTAAACCCAGTTAGGGGCATGTTGCTACAGAGAAACAGCCATTTTCCTTACTCAGTGTGTAACTAATCTGTGGCTGTGGAACTCCTTGCCACAAGATTTGATGGTGGCACCTAGCCTAGATGCCTTTAAAAGGAGATTGGACAAATTCATGGAGGAAAAGTCCATCTCAGCTTACAAGCCACAATGGGTATATATCCTGGTTTTAGAAGTAGGCTACCTCAGAATACCAGATGCAAGAAAGAGGCAACAGGATGCAGATATCTTGTTGTGCGCTCCCTGAAGCATCAGGTGGACCACTGTGAAATACAGGAAGATAGACTAGATGGGCTTTTGGCCTGATCCAGCAGGGCTCTTCTTATGTTCTTAGGTGCTCTGAGCAGAAAATCTGTTACCTGCCAGTCCTGCTTGGCGGGTTCTCCATTTTTCAGGAACTAAGGAGAATTTTGCTCCTTTGTTGTCAGCTAAGATGTCAGCCAAAGCCAAGATGTCAACAGAAAAGATGACAGCCTCATCAAGGTGTCCTGGTGCTGGAGGTGGAAAGGAAGTGGTTATTCACATTCACTTGGTGGGGGTACAAATACTGTAAAATGAAAAGGTATTTTAGGCACAATGCCTCCTTTTCTGATACCCTCCCTTCCACTACTCACTTGTTAAGGTGTTGCAGGGATATTAGCAATCCCCTAGCAATGGCCAAGTACCCAGAATGAAAAGAACAGGGAAGGAAGGGACAGCTAGAACCACAAGCACGAACAAGGGACTGTGGTCAGGACTCCCATTTTTCCACAACAGCTCAAATAATATGCCTAGAAGGGGGAGGGCTATAGGAATTTGGGTGGGGTGGTTCTCCACAGAGATACCAGGGCAACCCTCCCCCACCCGCCACCTCAGTGGCAACAGTTGTACAAGAGGTTCCAGGCTGATGATGTCATAGAATGGCAGCTGACCCCAACAAAGATCATGGTGCAGATTAGAAGGTTGTCCCATCAAGCTCTTTCCAAACTTAGAAACCTTATGCCAGTGGCTCTCAAACTGGGGTGTCACAACACCCCAACTTGAAAGAACCTGGCCTCTGCTCACTTAAGGGGTAGAGAGAAGGCAACAACAGTTTCACACTGTTGCCGGGGGGGGGGGGCTTTTTTCTGACACATCTAACTCCTGCCAGGGTCCAGGGAACTCCACAGAGTGCTCTGCAAGTCTCCCCACAGCTTGTAAAGAGTGAACACAGCAATCACCACCCACTTCCAATTTTCCAATCACAACCTGGAAGTGGGTCACAATTGCTAGTTTCACTTTTGCAGGCTGCAGGGAGCCATGCAGAGCATTCCATGGGGCTCCCCAGACCCCAGCAAGAGGTAAGATGTGTTAGAAAAAAGCCCCCCTGCCCCTGCAGCAGCACAATCCTAGGGATCACATCACTGCCTCTTGCCCCACCCCTGCAGAGAATTATCTCAGGAGGTTTACTCCTGAGAAGTTTGAGAACCCTGCCTTATGTCCAATTTAGGCTAATTAGCTTCCTTTATCCAAAAAATAGCCAGCCTTAATTATGTGCAAAGCTCTGGTGAACCCCACCACCTCTGTGGATGCAATCAGCAAGTAGCTTGCCTGTTCAAGCTGCATGGTCTTCTTTCTCCTCCCCTGCTCCAGTCAGCAGGTTCTCCACCATCTTGTGGTCCAGCAACCATACAACAGTCTCCCACAATCATCAGCTATCTCAGCGACAGCCACACCCATCTCTCTCGCTACACCCTCTGGCAATTATTCTTTTATGGAAAAGTCCTCATTATCCCTACTAGGTTACAGCTGTAAGCCACATCCATTGCAAGCCAAAGTTCTGGTTTTAACTCTGTACTTCCCAGACTTGTCAACACAAGGGGCCACTGCTGGCACCACACTCTATCTCCTCGAAGGAATCTTCCACATTTCCACTTCCATTGTTACCTAGGAGGAAGAAGCTGCCTCTCTGAATGACAGGCAATGGGAGTTCTTCTGAGTAGAGCTGCAAAGGATTTGGGTTGTACTCTTAAAGTAATCCTCCCAGTTGCTGTCATGTGACCCTTCTCCCACTTGCCGCTTCTGTCCCCTTCCCCTGTCTGTCCTGTCCCCTCCTGCCTTGCCGAGCTCAGATGCCTCCCAGTCCCTTTTTGGTCTGTGCCCTGGTGTACCTGACCCAAAAGACACTGACTCGAGTCAAAATGACTTGGAAATTTTGAGGGAAGAGTCCCATTAAGACTCGTGCACGAATTGAGTTGTGGGGGTGGCGACTTGGAACTGGTCTTGAGTCTCACCACGGCGCCAAGTTGCCAGGGCCAGCCTTAGGAGCTGTGGGGCCCAACTGGAAATGCTTTTGCGGCCCCCCTCTAATTTTGCATGGGCCCCTCTACCAATTTTTGTAGCTCTTAAATTAAAAAAAAAATGTCTGTTACTTCTGTGCAGGTGGATAGGAGTTCTGTACCTTTAGTGGTTGTGCAGAATATGCACCTAAGAGATCAGCCAGAGGGAGGAAGGGAGCATGCGCCCAGCCCACAGTGCTCCCCAACTCTCCCCTGTCTCCTCCCCATCTGCAGCAGCCCATTCCAGAGCGAGATGAGTACAGGATGATGCTGGGAGGTGTGAGGGCAGGGAAAGAGCGAGGTGTGCATGCTGCTGGCTGCATGGCACCAATTTTGGGCCAAGTGGAAGCAGTGGTGGGCAGAAGGGCAGTGTGGGGTCCTCACCATGCGCAGGGCCCAACTGGGCAAAATTGTCCCAACTGCCTAAAAAGCCAGCCCTGCCTGCTACATACCAATAGGGATATAGTCAAGTTCTGAGACTGCTCCTATAGCAGGAAGTAACATCATAAGTAGGTATTGCTTTCAAAACCTGTTCCAGAGAAACTTAACCAAGCAGTTGCATCAAGGCTGCCTGAGATTTAACTTTGTTAAATTTACAGTCCTGTGCAAGTTCATCTGTGAGAAAGTTGTATTGAACATAGTGGATTTCCTTCTGAATAAACATTCATACCATAGACTAGCACTCTATGATACACTTTCTAGTTTTCTAGGAATTGTTTTTATTCCATTTTTCAGTATTCATATATTTGTTTTTAAACTGTTGTAACCCACTCCAAGAGTCTGGGTTGGAAACTGCTAGAATGATCCTTAAGGCTGAAATCCTATATAGACTTTCCTGGGAGAAAGTTTCATTGAACCCAATGTTTCTTACTTCTGACATGCATAGGCTTGTGCTGTCAATGAAGTATAAGTTTCAGAGTAGAAATAAATGACAGAATGCTCTGATGAAGACATAAGCTCCCGGTAAGGTTTTCATGCCAGGGGCCACTCCCCATTTGCTGCTTCCAAACCCGGAAGTAATTGTGGTGATGTCACCACAATTACTTCCGTGCTGCCTTCTCTTTCCCCCTTTGAAAAATGGGCAGAGGAAGACAGCGGCCCAGGCTCCAGTAGAGCGTTTTTGCCATTGCTAGCAGAGTGCAAGGCTCCATTGGAGCTTCTTTGCACCACTTTCAGCAATGCAAAAAAGCTCTTTTCGTGCCACTGGAAGCTGCGCTTGCTTCCTCCAAAATTGGTGCAGAAGCAGTGATGCAAAAGGCTCCATAAAGCTAGAAGCTGCGTCTGCCTCCTCTGAAAAAGGAGGAGGCAGGCGCAGCTACCTGTCCGTTCTGAGGGCTGCCCTCTTCTCCTCTAAAGAAAGGGAAGAGGGCAGCCCTCAGATTGGTGATGTTCAGGACCATGCCCAAAAAAATAGTGGCAGGGGAGATGTGGGTTATGGTGCCACCCTCTGCTGGGTGTTGCCTGGGGCTTTTGCCCCATTGCCCCCATAGGTATGCCATTGCTTTAAACCAGGGATTCTTGAGAGTATGGGAACCAAATAACACAGGTCTAGGACTTGATTTCTAACAATTTAAAAAAATTGTTAGATTAGAGCAGGGGTGTCCAACATAAGGTCTCCGGGCCAGATGTGGCCCCTGGAAGCTCTTTATCTGGTCCTTGTGATAATTGAGCTCTCCCAGCATGCTAATTGGGCTCTTCCATATCTTGAAAATATGATCAAGATTTGCAGATTTTGGCTGCAATCCTATGCACACTTACCTGGGAGGAACCCCTATTGACTAAAATGGGACTTACTTCTGAGTACTCATGCATACGATTGGACTGTTTCTCTTTTGTCATTTGCAGCTAATGAGTTGGGACTATATGGAAATATACTGGGCAATCCATTGGGGGTCTGTACTTGTAAAAAGGTTAAACACTCATAAGCACTGTACAAAGCAAATACAATTCTATTGCTATAGCTGAAATTTACAGCTTTTAATGAAATCTTACAAAGTGCCCCTAGATGTCACCGTTGCTCTTACATGAGATGAAAAGACCTCTTCTTGGTGAAGGAATTCAGACGCAAATAAAGATGCTCCCAGGAGGGGGGCTTTAGAGATGTCAGTTGCGTCAAGGTAGAACATCTGATACCTATGAGGCAGGAGAAGACTTCTCTGCTAGTCCAAATGGCAGCCTAAAGGCCAGCAGGGACAGTGGGTTGGGCCACACTGAAGGAGCAATCACAATCCTCTGAATTTGTTCTCTGGTTCCCATGCCACATCCCTGATTGGCTGGTCTTCCCGGTTTATACTATCATCCTGGCTGGTCCAGCCATGTCATGACCTGATGCAGCTTGTGTCAGTGGCAATTGAAGGGGGGGGGGCAAGGGGCAGGGAGATTCTAGGTGTTCTTCAACCCAAGGCTGTTGCCACTGCCTCCCTCCCCCAGTTCGCACTGATCTGCTTCCTTACTATGCTCTATTGTACCATCTTCCCAAACTCAGAAGGGCAGGATTACCAAAATCACAGCAACAGTGGACCCAGAGGTGGTGTCAGGCAGCAGACCCATTCGTACTGCCTTTTACTATAATACTACTGTAGCCATAGAGGAAACCCCCCAAAAACTGCTTTAAGCAGTAGCGTGCCAAGGGGGGTGGAGAGGCTGTCCAACCTAAGTGCTAGTGTTGCGTGTGCTGGGTGTTACTGGCTGGCACGAAAATCATAGCACCTCACTGGCGCTTTGGGGTACAGGCAATAAGGAGGGGGTGCCTATGCCTATAAATTGATCCTCCTAGCATCCTGATACTTCTGCCCCCATCTGGTACCACCTCCTCCACTTACAACATGCTCAGGAGCAGAGACATTCCTGCTGGGTATGGGTATTCAAATGCTGGGTAGACCTGGCCTCTCCAGCAAGGATCTTGGGTGGAGACCAGGTCTACCTAACACTTTGAATGCCAGGTAGACCTGGCCTTCACAGGGGTACCTCAAAGTAGATGCCAGATCTACTCATGGCTTCCAGCAACCAATGGGAGCAGTCCACCCCAGGTACCAGTGGTGCTAGGTACACCACTGGATTCAAGGATATGGGTCAGATATGCAGACAGACAAGGGTTTCTGTCACATTAACTGCTGTCCAAAAGGGGTAGTTTTGGCAAGTGTAGCTTGTCCTGCAGGCCTGTGAAAAGCTATACTTCCCAAAATGGCCTAGGAGACCATTAATGCAGAGAAGCCCTTTCCAATGCCAAAATGGACATGCCCTCAGCATATCAGGTTTTCTCAGAAAGCAAGGAAGGCCACAAGTAGATCCAATTGGGATCAAACTCATGCCACTGGTGGAGTTTACCCTTTCCCCACAAGCTGCAGTTCCAGCCAAACTCCCTGCCCATCCCCCCACCGCTGCTGCTATGAGTTATGAAGGGGAAAACTTGCTGGCCCAAAATTGTGCTGGTCAGTTTTTCCCTGTGACTAATAGCAGCTTTGGGGGGGGGGGGTGTAATTTAAGTCAGGGAACTGAGCAGGAAGAGTTATGTGCTATGCTAAGAGTTATGTACCCTGTTCTAAATCGTCCCTCCCAATCATTTGCTTTTTGAGGAAGCCGGTTTGGTCTTAGGCAAAGACACCTCCATGTAAGAAATACTTACTTCTTAATTTTATAAACCTGTCACCCCGTCCCCCTATTTTTTCTTAACAAAACTGCCTCAGACACATTGGCCTTTCCTCAGGCGGAGCGTAGTCCAATCTATTATCATTTCAGTTGCTATTTTCTGTACCTTTGACAGGCCTACAATATGTGGATTGTTTCCATATTCTTTTTGTGACAACGTAATGTGTGTGTTGGTGTTGAAGATGTAACTGGGCTAAAAAACGATCAAGAGGTGAATGAAGGACACACTGACCAGGTGAGTCGGGCTGAGGCAAAACTGGTTTTATTTGAATCTGCCACAGGGTTTGTTTCACCACCATACTGTTGCATTATCAAAATCTATACAAGACTGTCCTGCCTTCCCCTCTCCCTTAAGAGATTACCCCTGGCTCCAGGAGAAAGCATCTCCACTTCCTGGTATTTCTTCTTTGAGTAGACCACACCAGTGAATAATCCCTTTAGAAAGAGAGCATGTGAGGAGGCCGAATTATGAGGACAACAGGTACCCCTGAATTAATACCATGTAAAGGTGAAGCTGTGCAAACTCTTCTCCAATACAATCTCAGAAGGGACCTCAGCATCTTCTTCAAATGGAGAACTCGCGTTCTCCCTGCCACTCCAAATACATTCTGCTAACTGTAGCAATAAAGTCCTCTTTTCTTCATTCCAGAGATAGATGCGCAAACTCTGTGGCTGAGAGTTCCGAAGAGTGGGTGGTTCTTGTGTGTGCATAGAAGCATGGGGCAGTCAGTGGAAGCAGTGGACTAGGAATGAGGAGGAGGAAATTATGTACACGCTGCTGCTTCCACTTCTAGAAACAGCCATGGATTTCCAGAGGCTGAACAACCTCAGAGCTGTTTGAACATTTTTCTGTGAGAGTGGCTAACTAAGAATAGATGTTTCTGTCAGTGTTCACAGTCCAAGGAAGGTAGGGGAGTCTCGTATTACGTTCACTGAGACAACAAGAGCCCAGAGCTGAGGGGTCTATCTGCTGTTTCAGCATGGGAGTCTCTTCAACTCTAGTCTCAAACCTGTGGACAATTTTGGCGGGAGCTTTTGGACACCCAGAATGCTGACATCTCTCATTACCTGAAGGCAAATTAGTTCCCTGAGTGAAAAACAGGTGCTAAGAACTCACCCACCGGGTGGCTCAGAGGATTGTGGGTATGGGGGAGACATGTCAGATCTTGATGCAGGGATCCCTGCTCTCTTTGGCTATAACAGCCTTATATTGAGGCAGACCAGTGGGCTGGCTACTACTAGCAGTCCTACTATGACATTGGCACTTCATGGCCTCAGGTGGAGTGAGGTCCTTCCCAGGCTTACCAGAAATGTTTTTAACTGGAAAAACTGACAATAGGGCAGGGACCTTCTGTGTATGCTCTATCACCGAGCTCTAGTACTTCTCCAAACCCAGGCCAATGTGACCAGGTGGGTGTGCACTCAAGATGAAGGATGCTGCATGAAATATCACAGGCTCCATCTGAACCAGGGCTCAGCCTTGGAACACGTGAAACCACGTGAAACACAAAAGGAAATGCCTCTGAGTATGTGCAGAGTGCTTTTCCATTCTTCATCAAACTCAGTAAACCAACTCAGCCTTCACATTTCTTTGAAGGCATGCCTGTCTCTCACATGCCTGTCTGTCACAGAGTGTATCTTCAAGACAAACCTAAATACACACAAACACTTCTGTTTCCTAAGAATTTGCTACACTGGGAAAAAGGATAAGAAGAGGTATATTCTACAAAACAGTATCTAACATTCTTTGTTCCTATACAATATTAATAATTTTTTAAAAAACACTACAGCTTGGGTGAGCTTTCCCCAACTCAATTCAGAATGGGCTTAGATACAATTAATTATTTTTCTCTAAACCCGAACTAAGTATGTTGCATTTCTGAGCTGAGGCCAGTGCTGACCTCCATGACATTCACTATGATGTCACAAGGAGGTGATTGGGCTGGGAGTCTCCTAGTCACCCATGATGACCCCTTTCCCAACCCCTTTCCTTTTTCCAAAATGTAACTAGTGGCAGCACAACTTCACACCTTCTATTCGACTTTGTTTCTGCCAGCATCCTAGATTTAAAAACATCCATGAGAAATATAATTCTCATGAATCTTGACATTTGCACTAGGTCTTGTGATCTGTGGGAGTCTGTTATAGCCATCACAGATTCTCACTCCTGAAATGCTGGGTTAGAAGCAAGCACCCAAGGTCTAGCAGAGGTACCCTCACCCCCCCTGCTGCCGCAATCTCTGCCTGGTAAATATGGGTGGGAAAGGGGTAATTCCAGTGAGGGATATTTAGAAGGCACCAGCCCCAATATTGTATGCTAGGTCTGAATTTTAGAAAGAGTTTGGGGTCAACTCGTAATGAGTTCAGATGTTCTAAATTGGGAGGATGTTTCTGACTTCCCTAATAAAAACTCTTCTGAGTTAGATTACATACCCCTGCCAAACATGCCCCTTAATTTTATTCAAGCAGAACGCCCTATCCCCCCCACCCACCACCCTACTGCTGTGCTGTTCCCACCAAAGAGTAAGTCCTGCTTTCTCTTTCTTCAGTGTATAGGTCCGGCCTGTGGTTCTGAGTGAGCTGAGGTAAACAGAGGATCTTTGAAAAAGGATCATAGTGCAGACATTCTCGCGTGGCAGCGAAGCAATGCAGAGCAAAGGCCCTGGAACAACCTGAGCACCTGCTGTTAAAAATATCACATGCACAAAAGCACACATGCCAACGCAACACAGACAGACTGTTCTGTAAACATGAGTGGGGAAGGCGCTGCAAGACCTGGCCTCCCCTCACGAATTTCCACGGTATGTTATGTTGGTGAATGTGGAGGTGGCTCCCCTATACAGTGGGTTGTTGGCCTGGAACAGAAAAAGAGCATTTTAAACAAGTCAGAACAAAACATATCCTGTACCTGCTAATTACAGCTCAATGTCAGAGGTTAAATCTACATTACAAACCTAAAGTTGGTTTAACAGTTATTCTCTTACTCCAAGGAATCCTAGGGTTTATAATTTGGAGGGGGGTCGGGTCAGCATTCCTAGCAGAGAACTGTCAGCACCCTCACCAAAGCTATAATTCTCAAGATGTTACAGGGAAATGCATTGGTGCTACCAGTCTGCATCCCCTTGTATCTCCATGGTAATGTGTTGCTGAAAACAGACATGCCAGGAAGGACTTTAATATGTGTTTCTCTCCCTGCCCCCAAACTCACAAGTTATAGCCAGTGATGAGGAGCAAATGCAAGGAAAAGCTAATGCAATTATGTCTTGTCGTGTTTCTCCCTTTTTTTCAGCAACACATTTCTCCCAATAAGAAAACAGCTGCAGATGGAAATCAGTGGTACCCACATATTTCTTCACAAAATGCAGATTCAGGGTAAAAGTATAAATAATGTAAATAGACTCTGTGTTTAGTGGAAACACTGAAGAATAGAAGCCAATATGGAGACAGTGCAAGACTTCCATCAGCATCTATGAAGTGTAAGAAACTTCACAGCCCCCCCTTCTCTGCCCAGTTCTGCCACCCCCATATTTCATACCGTGTCCCATTTAGCCCTGGCCCGCTCTTCTTCGAACTTGGTAAACTCTCGCCGGTCATGGACAGTGATGAACAGTTTCCATATGAGTAGAGCAGCCAAGCCGATGAGCAAGATGGCACCAGCCACGGAAAGGAGAACTACCAGAACATCAGGCCCCTTGGGACAGTCTGGAAGGGAGATATAAGTCATCATACAGAGCTCTGAATCTGCTCCATCACCACACTAGGCCCTTTTGCTTCTAGTACCACATCTCCCTTTTCTTCTATTCACATGCCTGACTCGGCTGCTATGCGAAAAAAAGAGATCTCTACAGAAGAGCAGCAATAACCGTTGTGTGATAGGGCTCATTTTCTCAAGTCACTTTGAGCAGCCGCTATTTAAGCACCTTTGTGGAATACCTGCTCTCTGCTTCTGGAATATGATTTCTCTGTGGAGAGTGGGCGATTCTGGTCCTATCTTGCAGCAGGGGGGTAAGCAACATGTATGTTCAGCATCCTTTCTTGACAGGGACATCAAGTCGTGGCACACCTGCATGAATGAGGTGTAGCAAACCTAACACTAAAGAGCTTTCAAATCAGCACGTCTTTCAGCGAAATCAACGAACAGTTGTTCAGTTGTTAGTCACTGAGGGCTGTACACGCATGTGTGAATCTGTCCTATGAAGATTTCTACAAGCACTTGCCTTCAGTCCAGCTTCTATAGACCCAATCTGGCTGGAGATGGACATTTTTAGGGGAGCTTTGTTCTAAAGGGGGGGGCATTTGTTTCATCTGATTAAAAAGAAATCAGCAAATGAGAGGGATCCCCTTAGACTTAGAGGAAGATTTTAATGACTCCCCCTCATCCCCCTACATGTATTTTTAGCTCAGCCCTAGTTGTTAAGTCGTTTCTCTGCTTAAGGTTTAGTGCCACAGCGCTGAATTAGCCATAAGGACAGTTACCATCCAGATGGGGCTGAGGGTTTAAAATGACAGAGAGGCGGATTGCAAGTTGAATGCTAAGAAACCTTCCAAACAGTCAAATCATCACAGCAACATGGTAAGCTTCCTAGGATGGCTTCCTGTGAAATGAGATGTCTTCCTTAAGTTGAGCAATTATCTTTCTACAATGATTCAGTCTTGCTAATCCTGTCTCAGAGAAAGATACAGCCTCTTGGTCCCTTTGATGATGATTGGGTGATGATGATTAGGTGATCTGATGTTTAGGTGATTCAGTTGCTTCCACAAAATCCTTCCAGAAAGCTTACTGATTAGCCCAATAGCCCCTTCCCTCCCAACCACATTGTTGTCATGTCTTTGCTTTTTCTTTTCTTCCTGTGTGAGGTGCTGAACAGTCGGTGGGTATCACAGCAGGAGTGGCAGCTCCGTCATTTCCCAATAGGCATTAGCTGGTCTCAAATTGCTCCCCGCACTGAGGTCTGGCCAGGCGCCCTCAAATCTGCCCAAGTCTTAATTATGTGTCAGCCACCCACATGCAGTGTGGTTGCATCTGACACACGGAGAGCGAGTTTATACGGTGTCTGGCTAGGAGTGTGTGTCTCTTTGTGTGCACTGTGCAACCAAACACTGCATTTATCATCCTGACTGGAGGCTGGGATGGCTAACAGGCCCCAGGATGAAATGCGCCTGGATTGCTGGAGGCTACAGCAGAGGCACTGCTTTCATTTGCCTTCACAGAAGTATCAGCAAGTACAAACAGGACCAGAAGTTGTTAATCAAAATAGCAAAATGGACTTAGGGGTCAAACAAGGCATGGCATGGGCAGTTCTAGGATCAGGAAAAAAAATATGCTGGGGTTTCAAAAAAGCAGCTTTCAGAAATTCTGATTGGAACTGGGACCATGGCATGGGAGACTGGTCTAGCCTTTTCCCCCGGATGACATGACCCCACTCCAGATCCCTCCCCCAGCTGCTATCAGCTCACAGGCACAAATACCTGCCCTTATTGTATCATCTCCATGGTTAATAGTAGCTTGGGAGAGGACTTGTTGGGAAACTGGCACAGAGGCAAAGGGTTAGATTCTCCATGCCATTACCTTCACTGAAGGCCCCCTTGGCAGCTTTTTGAGGAAAAAAAAAAAAGCCATTGGAAATTTCAGTTAAAGAATTCCCATCTCGCAATTACTTTGGTCCTTAATCAGGAGTCTGACAAAGAGTTATGTGTAAATTCAAAGCCTACCCCAATTGAATTAGTCAATGCTTTAAACTACTAAGTTGACAGGCATCCGAGTTGTAAAGTGAACATACAAGTCATTACTGTTTGACCAGAGCTAATCAATGCCTCACTAAAACATAGTTCTGCCCCAAGAAACACAGAATTCTCCAATCTACATAGTTTATGCAGATGAAATGCCACAATAGTTTGTGGTTTTAAATTTGATCCTGCTGCTGTGTTAGCCACTTTGGACTGTATACGAGGCAGGATATAAATAAATAAAATTTTGAGAGATGGAAAAACAGCATAAATGTTCTAAATAAAATAAATGTTTGCTGCAGCTTACTTTATATTGCTTAATTTTTTCTGACTCTGATAGCCAGAAGGAGTAGAGGGCAAAGGAGGTATCAAGAGCACTAAAGCCCTATCTTCTGACCACAAGAGAACCTACAAATCCTGCTCAGTCACAAGGCTGAGCTGAAAGCTGAAAGGAGGGCATTCTGCAAACACTTTTGGCAGACCTGAAATTGAAAAGCACTCCTCAGGGTTCAAGATTTCATAAAAAGAGAGAGGTCCAAACTCTCCAGGATGGGGAAGCATTTTAGTGGAGTCACAGGTACTAGCCAATCAGCACTATCAACAGCTGACTTTTGTTGCAAACCTGTAGAATCTTCTTTTCAGAGCTTGGAGAAGAAATGGGATGCTTAGACTGTACATTCAGGAGTGAGCAGCTGTGGTCAGGCCCAATCAGAATCAGAAGTACAATACACCAAAAGGGGGCATTTAATCTTGGTTCTCTCTACACCCAGAGGCTGGCAACAGAAGAAAATGTCTTTGAGCATGAACTGAATGCCTTCCATGCACCACAGAGAAACCATGGGCAGCCTCTCATCTCAAAGATTAGAGTGGGGTTTGAGGTCTAGCATTTCTCATGTTGCATATTTAAGCACTCCCAACTGCTCTCCAAAGATCAGCCTGAATCTCAGTAGCTTCTGGCCCTCACCTGGTTCTTCAATGACGTAGAGAATAGACTTGCCACTGGAGTCCTCATAATACTGGAAGCGCACAACACAGTCATTCTCGTCCTTGTAAGTGCAGTTCACAGCATCTTTCTTATCTCCTGCATGAGGACCAGACAACAGAAAGTAAAAAACCGCCGATGCTGGATCTGGTGTTTGATCCTCTTATCTCTAGTAGTGGCCAATCAAATGCTCCTGGAAAGCTCACAAGCAGGACATGAAGCACTGAAATTCACTCTGCTGTCCTGGCTAACAACTTATCCTCCATGACGAATTGTCTCATCCATTTTCAAAGCCGCCTAAGCTAAGGCCATTATTGCTTCACCTGCTAATTAATTCCATATGTTACTTATACTGCCATCCTTTCTCTTTGCAGAAGGGACCGACAAAAGAAAGCACTTCTTTGGAATAAAAATAAGTACTTCCTTTTATCAGTCCCTTCTGCAAAGAGAAAGGATGACAAGTCAGGTAAAACAGATGAGAAAGCAGATGGGGGAGAGAAGACAGGTAATCAAATACGAAATTGAGCCAGTTTTTACTTTCTGCAGTCAGTTCTTACCCCCCCCCCCCAATGTTATTAGGACAGGAAAAATGCAGGTTAATTTATTTTCAGTCCGAAATGTATTTGAAACTCTACCAGACACCCTGAGCCATTGGAAAAAAGGACACAATAGAAATCCAATCTGTTCCCATTGGTTGCAACCCCAGGCAGCCTGCTGTTCTTGCAGGGAGAACCAGGCTTCTTACGTACCGAGTTCCTGCACCAACTCAATCTCGTCCCGGCACTGACGCTGGCAGGTATCGTGCTTCACCAGGTCACCCCGCTCAAACTTCTTACATTCCACACAGTCCCTGTGAAAGAGAAGGAAAAAGTAAGTGCAGTGACAACAGGGAAGCAGGAAGGATCCTGGCTGTCACTCCGTGCCCCACTCCTGCAAAACATGGGGCTGGATCCAGATTTTAGCAGGATGTCCACTTGCTCAAAGGATTTGCCCCTACCCTAGCATATCTCTGTTTGTATCTGGTAACCCAATATTTAACCCTTTCCTCTCACACAATGGCCTGAATAAAGGTTCCTCTCTCTCCCCAACCCCTTCAGATCAGACCCCTGATTGAGATTCCATTGGCCCCAATGAGAGTTTTTCTCCTGAGAGTAGCAACAGCTAGAGTGGGGTGGAGGCTATTTATCAAGACAGAGATGGCAGAAAGAAAAAATCCCTTCCTGTGCCCTGCAATTCTGATCCTGACTGGGTTCCATTCACTCCCAGCTGCTGCTGGAGTTCAGTGCATACACACAGAGGACCAAACTATGCAGTGAAGTTGAGTCTTCAGAGCATTTGTCAGCCTTTCCTTCCTGCTCTCATCACCGTGTTTTCCACATCAACTTTTTGCTTTCCTTCACCCTTTTCATTAAATGCGTGCAGAACTAGCATCTGCAAAACACACAGCCCCAAAGGGTCACTTTGGATGCTGAAGCACATGTGCACAGGTCGGGGGCCGAGCATGCTCCTGCAGTGCCTTGCCCCCACTTGCGTGTGTGCCTTGCCCCCACCTGCGTGTGTTCATCTGATGCTCATTTAACAGGCACTGGAGCCTGTTGAACTTGGGTAGTGGTGCGCCTAGAGCAAAAGCAAAGCAGAAACCAGCCTACTCTTGCTTTGGGCCACTACTGCTTTCTGTGGAGGTCCTGAGGAGAAAACTCAAAGTCATGCTAAAGACCCCCCCCCCTTTCACTACCAAGGCAAAGGCAAACAACAGTTTTGGACCTGCTCCACCCCTTGCTCACTTCTTGATGGTGCAGGCATCAGGGCAGGTTGGGCACTTCTCACAGGTTTCTCCATAAGAGCCCGGCTGAGTGCAGACACATTTCCCACAGGCACAGTACCCGCGCACCTGCCCACTGCACACAAGCCCATTGCTAGACATGCAGGTGTCAGTTCGGGTGGTGCAATTACAGTAGGCCCCTGTCCAGTCAGGGTCACAGGCGCAGTCACCACAAACACATTTCCCGTGACCTGCAAGAGAATAGACAGTGAATGCAACATACAGTGGGGATAAAGTCACCCCTGCTACCTGGCAAAGAGACACCTTTCAAAGTGGCATCCTTGTATATTTAGCAGGGGGAGAGCAACCATCCCTCTTCACCGCAACATAGTGTCTTTTCCAGTGGCTGTTGCTGGTGTCTCTTCTGTATTTCTTTTTAGACTGTGAACCCTTTGGGGGAGGGAATCATTTATTGTAAACCGCTTTTTGAACTACTTCTGTTGAAAAGCAGTACAAAACATCAGAAGGGGGAATTCCTAAAAAGATTTTTTTTTTTTTTAGTCAACATGATCATTTTAGCATCAACATTTCAGAAACCACAATATAGAAGCAGAACGTACACTGGGACAGGGCACAACCTTTTCTGTGGATCATTAGAAGGCCTAAGGCAAGTCATTCTTCCTCTCGCCTTCAGACTCTCACCAGCAACATGGGAACAATGATCAAGGCTCTGAGCATGCCATGATTCTCCATGGAAAAAGTGCAGAACATGGTCAGGGACTCAGAATTCAGATTCTTCAGAATCAATTGGTCTAAGTTTCTAGTCCTTATGGTGATAGGGTTGAGCTGAAATTCCACCCCACCCACAATTTTTGCTGCTGCAGTGCATTCATAGGTTATAAAAATAAGGGTCACATTTTGGAAACTGTCAAGTGTCGGGTGGGGGAGAATCTATCCCAGGCAGTGGCAGTAGCAGCACTCCTCTTGGTGACTGGTAGCAATGGTGAAGAAGAAGAAAGGCAAAAGGAAAGAAGTCTTGTCCCTGCCCCTTGTCCCTGAAATCCCCCCCCCCCAATTTCAGCCAGAAGTCCTAATTTGAGAAGTTTTTAACCCAACCCTAGTAGACATATGCTTAAAGGTGTGTGGGGAAAGGTGGGTGCTGAAGTCTTAAATCCCAGAGCAATCAATCAGAAAACTACTAGCTCAGCCATTTTGGAAGGGGGTGTTTCCCCCCATCTAAGTGAAGAGAATGCTTCATTTTTAAGAAGCATTGCTTACGTTACTGCTTACTTATTGCATGCGTATGAGCAAGCACATAGCACATAAGTAGCAACAACAACAAAGAGAAATTAATTTTTTTAATGACCAAGAACCTGGGCTGGGGTAGGAGAAACAGCATGCCCCCCCTCCCCCGTTAACAATTTGGGAAGGACCCATAACACTAGCAGTTTTCCAGCCAGCTGGCAGCTCACAGCTGGCAAATCCTAACCTGCGCTGACACAGGCAGGCCACATGGCTGGCACTGTATTCAGTGCAAGTTAGGAGGCAGCTGGAGGTCTCCGTGGGATAAGGGGCTGTATCTCCACTTACCATGAGTACCACCCCACTCACCCCTATGGGGCTTCTCGGATCCATGCCAGCTATTTAGCTGGTGCAAATCTGGGAAAACCCATGTAGGACTGTTTGATCTGGGAAGGAGGTTAGGATATAGCAGAAGAGGCCTCTGCTGATCCTGCCCCCCCGTCCCAATCCACCCCTTGTTCTGACCTCTCCCCTGTCCAGAAACACTCCTCCCCACACCTTCTCCATGCCCCTGGGCCACCTGGGCGCAACCTTACCTGTGCCAGCCAGTTCTGCTCCTGTATGCCAGTTCACAAGTAGTCACAAATGTGCACATTCGTGACACTCTGAGCTGGCGTAGCAATGGCTGCACCGGCTCAGGCAAGATATGGGATTGTGCTGTCAACTGCTTACTCTCTCTCTTAGCTGAACCTATCTCCCAGAGAGTTGCAAGGATAAAACAGGACAACTCCTACTCAGTTGCCCTGAGCTCCTTGAAGGAAGTACGAGAGAGAAACATGATAAATAAAATTACTGGCGTGTCCAGGCACTTTCTCTAGGCAGGAAAAGGTGCCTCAGAGTTGCAAAATACCAGAGCCTGCTTCTGCATTTAATTCTACTGGGCACTGATCCTTGTAAACTGCTGATGCAGTTAAACCATTAGTGCTGGAATGTACATACTGCAACCAGGGAAGAGGTCAGAGGCCTCACAAGAAGCTGCCCTTGAAATACCCAGAAAAAAAAAAAAATCCTGTCTCTGAGGTGTCTGCCGCCACTTTGGCCCACATGCTTCTGAACTGTGAGCAGCAGGAACAGTAACAGTGGCTGTCCCCTCTGCAGGGGAGATATAAATTGGAAGATCAGTTAATGAAAAGCTCAAGGGAATCATGGAGAGGGAGAGAATGGGGAGCAGCAGGCTGGAAAAAGTCTCCACTGACACAGGGGGGCGGCGGAATAATGAATGCTAGAGGAGCAGGTTGCATGGGTTGGTCATAAGCCTGAGAAATAATGACTCAGATGGAACAAACCAGGAGATCACAGTTTAAGCCAAAGTTACTGGGGTGGCAGAGAAAAACATGGACAGAAGCAAGTAAGGAAAGACAACAAATTTCAAATTTGTGCGCAGAAATCCACATCTCAGGACTAGGTTTGCAAATAGTGCTGCTGCTTCTCTTGCTTCTGCACCTCTTAAGAGCAACCTTGAGTGAGTCACACAGAAGTTAAATAGGTGACGCCTTTTCTGTGTGACTTCGGACGCAATCCTAACTTGAGCTGGAACAGGCAAGCCCGGAGGTTTGCGCTGTATTCAGCGCAGGATTGTGGCCAGCAGCGGCTTAGCCAGAGGCAAGGGAAACTTTTCCCCTTACCCCTGGGTAAAGGCTGCTGGTCACAATGGGTCTCCTCGGACTTGCGCCACCTCAGGAGGTGGCGCAAGTCCGAGGAGAGCGGAGTGGCTTGAAGTCGCTCCGTTCTCCCCAGGGACAGGGGCTGATATCTGGCATAACTGCCGGATCCTAGCCCTGCCTCCCCCTCCTCACCCGCCCGCCCCCGGGGCTGCCCCCTCCCTCCCCCCGCTCAGGAATGCCTCCTCCCTTCTCCTCCCCGGCCCCCCACGCCTACCTTTTCTGCTTGTGTCGGCACAGGCAGGCCAATTGGCAGGCAGGCCAATTTTCAATTTTCAACCCTGACCTCTACCTCACCCATCCACCCTGCCCATCTTCCTTCCCCTTCTTCAGCCTGCCTCAGCCAGGCAGCACACAACCCAGAAGATGGGGAGGAGGAGCTGCTGCTGCCACCATCTCCCAGTGGTGGATTTATGACCAAACCAGACATTCGTGGAAACCCCGAAGCAGTCACCATCTTTAATACTTATCTAAAGGAACCACAATCCCCAATTGTGCAATGCTTGGTCTGCCTGTGATGCGGTTGTATGAAATACACCCGGGCTGTCCCATTGCACAACTCTAGCTGTATTTCACAGCACACACTGAATGGCATGTGCTTCAGTTCTTGTAGAAGGGGCAAGGCTGATTTCTGGTCCCCTCCTTCCAACCCAGCAGCAGTTGCTCCTTGTTCTTTTTATCAGACGTGAGTCATTTTTATCACTCTGGCTTTGGGAACTTTACAGAAAGCCAAATACAAACAATTCTTTCCTCCTCCACCAAGGCAAAAGCAACCCTAGTCTGGATCAGAAAGTCAAAAGTAAACAATCACTGGGCTGGAAACACCAGCTGACTCAGTACCCTCTCTTTTTTAAGAAGCAAGCTTCGAACGTCCATAGGAGTCATCTTCAAAGTTTTTCAGAGATCCAGTTCCTGCCTGAAGAAGGGTTTGGCTTGGTGTAAACCAAACCACTTACTACTGGATCCACAAGCTCCAATTAATACATAATTTTGTGAGTTTTACCCCCAGGACAAAACACAAAGAGCTCTGAATGAGTGAGCTCATGTCATATAGGTATCACTAAAGCCCCCAAACTCACTAAATATTATTTTTCTGTCAGCCTGGAACCTCCAGGGCCTCCTTTAGAAGTGAGGGCAAAAGTTCCCAGCCCCCTCCTGAATTTTGCTCTTCCTCCTCCTTTCTCCTAATCCCACCAGGCTCTTTGTGGACAGGATGATCTACTTTGATTAAACTAGCAGAAAATCTGTTAGTGGCAAGCCCAACAGAGGAAAAATGCAGCTGTCATAGAAAGATTCCCACATCAAAGTTCAGTTTTAGTTAACGCTGCCTTTTGGGGTCACATTTCTAAGGCAAGGAGGGGTGCCTTCCCTCTAGCCACATGTTTCAGACCACATGAGACAATTCCTTACAAGAGCCTACGCTTGCTGGCTTACTGGTTCTGTGCACCAAGCGACTATGATTATAAACTAGTCAATGGGCTTATGTACTAGACAGGTATGCTGAAGGCCACAAATCCCTCGGCTTAAAAAGACAAAAAGATGCCTATTAGGCTTATGCTGAGAACAATGCTACAGATATTCTGAGTATTAAAAGGGAAGCACAACACATGCTCTGAAAGTGTACTGCTTTTCTGCAATTTAATTGTGAGTATCAGTGCGCCCTTGATATTTTCCAAGGACCTCTCCCCTCTTCCACTACAAAATGGTAATGGGTGTCCTTAAGGACAAATTTTTCCAACACCTTCTGAGGCTGGGACACACAACAGATTTGAAGAGAGTGATTTGAGAGAGGCATTGCTTCTCATGGTAGGCTTCTTTTGTCCATTGTTGTCTCTGATCAAAGAGGTATTGAAGGTTTTCTGTTCCAAAACATCACAAAAGCCTGCCAAACCCGCTTCACCAGAAATGCAAGGGGGCTGAATAGAATGCACTGCAGACGACAACCCTCTTTCAAACCACCTTCAACTCTTGAAAGCTCCCTTCAAGACCACCAGGCACATTCTCACTCACCAGAGCACAACTCCCCCTTGAAGCGGACACAGGAGAAGTCGTCGCATTCACAGTACTTGCCAGAGACCTTGCCAAAGTCACTGCTGTAGCACACACACTGGCCACAGATGCATTCGCCACGCTGGTTGCAAGGAGGTTGCCCCTGACTGGGGCTGCAGTTGTCCTGCTGGGAAGGACCGTACTCCTCCTCCGAGCACTCACAGTGGGATCCCAGTCGGCCTGGATGGCAGCGGCACATGCCACATTCAAAGGTGCCGTTACCGTAGTGACAACTATTGCTGTCAGGCTGGGCATCCTCCTGGCAGCGACAATCGCAATCGAAGTTCACCAGCACCGTCAGGCTGTCCTCAAAGCCCACTGGCTTGATGGTGAAAGACTTCTGTCGTTCTTGAGGGCAACCACGTGCCTTGGCCTCAATGCTGAAGCTTACCTGAGAAGCACAAGGGCAGAACCATTCATAACCTATGCCAAGGAAACCCCTTCACAGATTCCCAATTCTGCTCTTCGAATTGGAGAGAGAGAAACTAAAGGAAGGAACTTCATGATACGAAGCAAACAAAGGCGTTCCAACCCCATGTAAACTGCTTTGTGACCTTTTGTGTTGAAAAGCAATACATAAATATTCTTAATAATAGCAACAATAATACATGAATTAGTACTGCTCAAGGGCTGCCTCCCTTGTGATAATAACCTTTGCTAATGGGGTAAAAGAGGCATTTTTTCAAGTGGCGCTCCTCTTATATTTAGCAGAGGGACAGCAACTGCCCCTCTTCACCCCAGCATGGCATCTTTTCCATGGCTGCTGCTCATATCTCTTCTGTATTTTTTTTTTTTAGATTGTAAGTCCTTTGGGGATAGGGAACCACTGATTGATTGATTTTACTATGTAAACCGCTTTGTGAACTGCTCTTGTTGAAAAATATTATATACATATTCATAATAAAAATAATAATAATATGCCTTGTAATACTAATGCAGGTGAGAGAACATATTAATGGACAGGAGATGTAAGGGTAAACTCAACCTTTTCCCCACCCAGTGTATACTCTCCTGTAAAACCCCTCCTACAGGCCATTTTAAATCATTTTCTGCCCAGCCCACAGGTGTATACATTTGATCCCTGTTGCATATATGCAACATTGGGCAGAAATTTAAACTTGTTTTTTCCCCAGTTGGACTCCAGGATCAGAAACATGCCTGGCAGATGGGAAAAACACTCTGGGGCACCTTCCTTATGAGGAAAGGCTACGGCATTTGGGCCTCTTCAGCCTAGAAAAGAGACGCTTGAGGGGGGACATGATTGAGACATACAAAATTATGCAGGGGATGGACAGAGTGGATAGGGAGATGCTCTTTACACTCTCACATAATACCAGAACCAGGGGACATCCACTAAAATTGAGTGTTGGGCGGGTTAGGACAGACAAAAGAAAATATTTCTTTACTCAGCGCGTGGTCGGTCTGTGGAACTCCTTGCCACAGGATGTGGTGCTGGCGTCTAGCCTAGACGCCTTTAAAAGGGGATTGGACGAGTTTCTGGAGGAAAAATCCATTATGGGGTACAAGCCATGATGTGTATGCGCAACCTCCTGATTTTAGGAATGGGTTAAGTCAGAATGCCAGATGCAAGGGAGCGCACCAGGATGAGGTCTCTTGTTATCTGGTGTGCTCCCTGGGGCATTTGGTGGGCCGCTGTGAGATACAGGAAGCTGGACTAGATGGGCCTATGGCCTGATCCAGTGGGGCTGTTCTTATGTTCTTATGTTCTTATGGAAGGGTTTGCAGAAGTCAGCAGCAGGCAAAGTGAGGGTTAAGTAACAGAAAGATAACTGGAGCATTGTACTGACACATCTCTGCTGCACAGGCTTGTTAGTTGTGAATCATTCAAGATTAATGGTGAGCATTTTGTGTTCCCCTAGAGCAGGGGTGGGCAAATGCTGGCACAGGGGCCATTTGTAGCCCTCATGATCCCCCAATCCTGCCTGCAGGGAGCCCCAAGTATCCAATGAGCCTCTGGTCCATCAGAGATTGTTGGAGCCTGAGTTAGAGCAAGGCCGTTTATGTCTCCATGTGTTTTCTGCTTTTCCCTGGGCATTATTTTAATCCCCATTGTATCTGATCAACTTATGCCTCCACGTGTTTCTAGTTTGGTCTGTATTTTTTCACTGTGCAAGAGGTGTGTGGCAAGCAGTTCTTAGTTCTCATGAGATTCTACATGCCTGCCTTATAGTTCTCATGTTCAAATAAGCTCAGCAAATAAGTTCAAATAAGCTCAGTAAAATTCATTCAGGGTGCAGTCCTAACCCCTTATGTCAGTGCTTTCCAGCACTGACATAAGGGCAATGCAGCTCTGAGATAAGGGAACAAACATTCCCTTACCCTGAGGAGGCCTCCGTGAGTGACACCCAACTGCAGGATGCAGCACATGTCCCATTGGCACCACTATGCCAGTGCTGGAAAGCACTGACATAAGGAGTTAGGATTGTGCCCTCATTCATATAAGTGTAGTCTCTAACGTATTCATTTATGTACATTTATTCAAATTTGAAATGTAAATCTTTTTCCCCCGGCCCCTGACACAGTGTCAGAGAGATGATGTGGCCCTCCTGCCGAAATGTTTGCCCGCCCCTGCACTAGAGGGAAGCCACAGCCATCCTATCCCAGCATTCTGCAATTATTACTGCTGTAGGGCTGCCCCCTCTTGCAACTCACCGTGTCCCCAATCTTAAGGCCAACACAGGACTTCACTCCAGGAATGACTTCTTTGTTCAGGCAGGTGGCATTGAATGAGAGGGACAATTCCTCTGGCAGGTTGCGCACTTCCAGTTCAACCTTAGAGCGAATTTTCTGAAAACAGACGAGAAGACAAAGGGAACATTTAAACCTCAAGTCAGAGTTGGAGTGAAATCGTACTTAACTTCCCTGATTTAAAATTTGGAAGCTACAAATGCAATCTTTTTACAGCTCTGAATGACACATTTGCCTGCATTACCACCAACCCCTCAGTCCAGGTATTACTAAGGGCCCAATCCTTAGGGCCAGCTCTGTGAGATACAGCGGTGCTGAAATGGTCGCTGTTATATCCTGTGGAGTCAGGAAAGGTGCCACGGGTCTCCTTCCCTTACGCCTTGTTGAGCGCAGCGGACTCCAATGGATACTCAGATCTGGGCCAGCCCTTGTGCTGGCTCAGAACCAGGAGACCTGTTTCAGGCGTCTTGGCTCGAGAGGGGGAATAGGATCCGGCAGCAGCCTCTGCTACTGTCCCCGCCCCCCTCCTGGGCCTGATCCACCCGCCAGCCCTCTCTCCCTCCACCCAGTTCCAAACCTGCCGCCCCCTGCCTCAAAAAAGCTCCCTGCTGCTTGGCGGGGGTACTCACTGCTGGGAAGTCGTCCTTTGCTTCCTTCTGGCGCTGAGGCCGAGCACCGACTAGCGCTGGCTTGTCTGCCAGCACTGCGCACTCCCCGCCGACAGCAAAGTGCCTTACGGCACTTTGTGATAATTGTTGCTGGGGCATCTCACTAGCTGCCGGTGCAGCCCTGGCACAGGATCGGGCTGTAAATTGCCTCTGTGAGCATCCTTCCAAAGTGCAGGTTGTGGGTCAGCCTCCCTGACACTCCCACATATCACTGTCCACACACTCACCCCATAGGAATCCAAAATGAGCTGCAAAACATTGCTAGAATCCTTTGATAGAGTCCCTACGGTAGTGCCGGGGATCAGTTCACTGTAGTTCTGGAAGAGAAATAGAAGAAGGTTCCAGAAAGGGAAGAAAACAATGACAAAGTGAGATTTTGCTCCTTAGGCTCATTGAAATGGTTTCAGTCTTGAAATTCTAAAAGGTGTCTGGCAATAGTTGAAAATATTACTCTTATTATAACTCCTTATTACACAAGAATTTGCTGAAGAACTTTGGAAAACAGAACTGTTGTCCAGCACAGAGAGAATTTTTTTCATGATCTCCCCCAATAGGTTCTCTACAAATAATCGCTCAATGAATCTTCTTACCTGGTAGAGGGCCACAATGTTATTCGTCACAGCAAATATTAAGTTAATATTTTTCTGGGAGAGCTTTTCTGTCATCAGGCCAAGAGATGGATAATCCTTAGGAAAAAGAGAAACAGGGAGAAATGGAGAAACCACTTTATTCTCACTGGGAAAAGGTCAGCAACTAGTAATTGAAAAAAGGAGGGAAGGGAATATTTACTGATTTTTAAAAAAATGTTTTTTTAACCCTGCCTTTCACTGTTCAAATAGACACACAGCATAAATAAGAGCAAGATAAGACAATTAAGATAGCTTATTTTTTTGACCATCTGTACAAAGACAACTGAGGGTGCAATCCTGCCCTTCACTTTGGCCAGCGCAAGTCCCTTGCGCTGGCCCAGGAGTGTCGCAAACGTGCCGTAAGGTACGTTTGCACCTCCTCTGGAGTAAGCCATGTTGACACACTGAGGTATGCCGACACAAGGAGACTGAATCCAGCGTCCATGGTGACTTCCTCCGTGAGTCTTGCGTCAGCCCGGCTGGGCCAACGCAAGGGGTGGGCAGGAGGGTAGCATTCCTGGGCGGGGGGATTCAAGATCTTACATGAGATGTCTTAACTTCACCAAGCATCAAAACATAAGTACAAATTAGAAAGCAAGATGTATTAAGCTACTTGTCTCGTGCCCAATCCTATCCCCCACCATCTTTTGCCATGCAGCTGTACTAATGGAGCACACTTTGCATGCAATGGTGGAGAGCCTATCAGACAGCCAGTGAGACGTAAGGAAAAGTTTTTTTACCTTCCACCCAGTGGCCAGTCGGTCTCCTCGGACACATGTAAGTCCGAGGACAGGAAGGGAGAGGGCCTAAGCTGGGAAAGGGGGGAAGAATCCAGGGGAAATTCCCAGGAGAATCCCCAGGAAATTCCCAGGAGAATCCCCAGGAAATTGCATACATGTTGTTGCTGTCAATGTGGCAACAAAGGAAAAGGAAATATGCTCCCAGGGGGCAATTTCCCCAGGGCTATGCTACTGGGGGTCCCCCACCACCCCCACCCCCACAGCTACATTGTGACCTACATGTTGCTGCGCCTGCTCCCTGTTGCTGCTCAGGCTCCCTGTTGCTGCTACCTCTGCCTGCTCTTCTGGGTTGCCAGCATTTTTGGGCTTCGTAGCCTACTGCGTATGAACGCAGAAGGCCAAAGAGCCAAAGATTGCCAATCTCACTTCTGGTTATGATGTCATTTTGAGCTCAGCCCCAGGCTCTACAATTGTTAGCTATGCTACTGCCACCAACTGCCTTTGTGGGAGAGGAAGAGGTGGAGGAAAAGGAACTGTGTTTTCAACCAAATCTGAGTCACTCTGATGGCCTCTTAGGAGGTGGAAAGGCAGCATAGAAATCTCTAAATAAAAACAAAGCCAAACCAGGGCTCCACAGCTACAAACTTTGCCCTTACCAGTGTGGTGGAAGCTGCATACATGTTGTTGCTGTCAATGTGGCATTTCCCATCATTAGGCAGCACAATCCCTGCCAGCCTCCCATCCAAGGCAATGTGTGTCTTTGCATCTGTAGTGAAGACCAGCAAATGAGAGGCATCCGGTCGCCAGCCAATTTTGTCCTGGGGCAAAATAAAAACGGCAGCATGGTCTCCATAATGACACGCACAAAAGCAAGACCCAGAAAGAAGCTTGCAAAGGTAATATTTCACATTAATGACAAGTTGTGTATACCTTATTCAAAATACATGATACCAGAAGCATTTCAGATTTTTCTGGGTTGTGGAATATTTGCATATAGAGCACATAATGAGATATCTTGGGAATGGGACCCAAGTCTAAATACGAAATTTATGTTTCGTATATATCTTATACACATAGCCTGAAGGTAATTTTATACAATATTTTAAATAATTTTGTGCATAAAACTGTGACCCATCACAGGAGATAAGGTATGAAAATTTCCACTTGTGCTATCATGTCCAGCACTCAAAAAATTTCAGATTCTGGAGCATTTTGGATTAAGGATGCTCAACCTGTACTTATGTTAATTGATCACTTTAAGGTTATAGACATGGCAATCAAAGTGTGGTTCTCTAGGGGTGGTCCAAGACATTTTGGGTTCCTGGGTGAAAAGCTCAACCAGTGCTCCCCCGCATACTAATTCACATAGTACCTAATCTACTAGGAAATTCTCCTTAAGCCATTTCACCCCACTGACCCACTAAAAAGGTGGGATCTTACATCACAGACGATTGCTTGGATGATGGCATCAAAGCCTCCTTCAGGTGCATCACGGTTCCTTGACACATTCTGCTTCTTCACTTCCTCGTTGAAACGCTCAACCTCATCTGTGAGTGCCAGGACATGCTTGTAGCCAAACATCGGCAGGCAGTGGTTATTTGGTGGTTGCAAGCTAGAAGACATCAGAAAAAACTTAGGGTAGGTAGTGGAGGCCACAAGTAGATGGCCGGGTTCACTAATCTAGTGGTTCTCAAACTTTTTAGCATTAGGACCCACCTTAAAAAAGTTTCACTTTACCAGTCGCTCAAGCCTCTGTGGCTATAATGGTAATTGGGCAGCAGTGCTTCCCCCCAAGTAGTAGGTCGCTTAACCCTTGATGCACGTAGCCTAACCTGCCTTGTCAGTTTTGCGAGCCACCAAAAATTGGGTTGTGAACCACAGTTTGAGAACAGCTGCACTAATCCTAAGAACTTCCTCCACTACTGTTACCCACCTAGAGCTGCAATCCTATACAATGGCATCACTAGGAGGGTGCGGACTGCACTTGAAGGGGGGTGACACCACTACTGGCCAAATTGGTTAAAACCTTGGTATTTTCGAATAATATCATCATTATATATCATTCAATGCGTAATTTAATGCAGAATGCAATGAAACAAACCATGTTGAAATATCTGTACTCTACCACATATTAAGTTTTAGGGGGGCAACAACCTGAGCTTGACACTTGTGGCCAAAACTGTGAAAACCTTGATAATTTCAAATAATACCATCACGTTATATACCATTCAATGTGGAATTTAATGCAGAATGCAATGAAGCAAACTGTGTCAAAATATCTCTATTCCATCCAAAGTTACAGCCACAGAAAATAAAAAACACAACTGCATTATATAACAAAAACAGGATTTTCTTAACTCAAAACTGACCAATGAGATTGATTGTTCCAAGAGCCAATTAGGTGTTGTTATGATACAGCAGGGAACCAATAAGGTGTTGAAATGGGGGGGGAAGCCTGAGGGGAGGCAGCAGAGCAAGTGGGCAGTGAGCTGCTGGGGCGAGGAGGTGCATTTTCCCCCATTTTCACTTTTTTTAAACTCTTGATAATGTTGCCCTTTTTACCTATACAACTATGAGTTCTTGGGAAATGGAAGCAAAAAAAAGCTAGCATGTTTGACTATGAGGTTTCTCTCTTTGGGTATGTATCATGTAATGTGCTGTTGCTTCTGCAGCTTGATTAGTGGTTTTCACTAATTTCATCACAGATTCCTCTTGAGTTTAACAGGTCTACTGTGATGTCTGTTATATAACCCTGATGTAAAAGGTGGCTAATTGGATGTATATGTTCACATGGATGTAGCAACCTTGTAATAACCAAAATGCTTGCAGAATGGTCACCACATATGTAAGGTACCCACTCATTGCAGTAGTGCAGTATTATTCAATCTGTGAGGTGCGGCTCTTTAGGGAGGCGCCAGGAACTCAAAGGGGAGGCGTGGGATGTCACAGCAATACAGTCACACCCCTGGGCAGAATATGAGCCCGTCTTCTAAAGCAGAAGAAATGGGAGTTGAAAGCAGAAGAAACGCCCTGCCCTTTTCTCCCTCCACTCCAAGGTTGCTGCCTTCTATGTTCGCTGCATGTTGTTTCCAAAGCTTCTCGACTCCAAACCCCATCTGGCAAGTACCAAACATGCTCATTTTGCAGTCCTTGCCCTTGCTGACCATCAGAAAGAAACCCTCCTTGATCCTTGTCTGGTTGGTTCCTAGTTCCCAGCCTGGGATCCCTTCTCATCACTCTTTTCAACCCCCTCCCTCTTCCACTCCCCCCTATCAATCTCCAAACCTTCCTGCTTTCCTCCCCCTCCCCAAATAAAACACTTCCCAGGGGTCTTAAAGTTGTTTCCATGCAGTTGGCAAAGGGGGGAGGGGAGAGACAAGCACACACTTTACTTGGCCAGGAGCAGAAAAAGGGTACTGTTTTTAAAGTGATTTATTAATCTTGTTGTTTGACTGAAGAGGAAAAGCTATATTTTTAAAGTGATGAATCTTGCTATTTGAAGGGAATACTTATCAGCCATTGATGAAGTGATTGCCAGCCCAATCCTATCCACACTTTCCTGGGAGTAAGCCCCATTGACTCTGGGACTTACTTCTGAGTAGACATGCATAGGCTTGAGCTGTGCATCTCCTAGTATAGGAGGCAAATCAGCTTCCTAACCAAACCCTTATCAGCTCTGATATATTTTCATGGTCTATTTTTGTTTTCCCCACCAGCTGCTGGAAAAATTTAATTTCATTAAATTAATAAAGGGTTCAATCCTATCCAAGGAGAATAGGAGAAATGACTAGTTGGATTGGGGTCCACAGGGGTGTGCATGTGTGTGTAATGTTGGTCGAACTGGTTGTTCACAAAGTTCATTTCATAAAACAATTCTATTGGTATGCTTACAAAGTTAAAAAAATGAGTCTTCCTGGACCAGACAAAATCTACCTACTCCAGCATCCTGTCTCCAACAGTGATCAGCAGCTGATCATTTATAAAGCATGTATATTGCTGTGTATTAATAATATATTTTAAGATCTGCATTTAATTAATGATATGATTAATATAATTAATATTAATATAGTTAATATATATTTAATATTATATTATAATAAATATAATATTATATTCATATTTAATATAGTTAATATTTCTGGCCACTTCCTGTTTAATGATGTCACTTCCAGCCCTAAGGAACATGATGGGGAGTCCTGGCCAACAGCCATGGGGGTCAAGGGAGCCACTGGCCAGAAAAGTTTAAGTACCACTGCAGTAGTGCACTAGTGTGGCCCCATGCTGCTATGCTGATTCAGTGTCCTATATAGGATTGCAGTGCTAGAGGGTCACAGTATCTGCATTATTATAATGATTTTAATTCACTGTCTCTCTTTAATATGACTGCTTGTATGCCAATAAAGGTTTCTAGATATCTATCATTTTTTTTATAAGCCTGGGCACGACCATTTCTGGAGCATCATTTTGAGCTTGGCATTTTGAGATGGCTACACAATCATTATCTACCGCCAGTCATTTTCAGCCTTTTTCAGCTCACTGCACACTGACAAGGCACTAAAATTGTCAAGGTACACTACTAGTTTTTTACTTACATTAAATTACTATATTATAGTTAATCTTGAATTAATAAAATTAATTTCCCTTCTGACCTTATCCCCTCTGATATTATTCTCTCCAAGTTTATGAGTGATGTTTGTGATTCCCTAACTGCAGCTGTTGCTGGTTATTTATCCGAGATCCTTAAAGTAACGCTGTTAGAATTTAAATAATTCTAGTATCTTGTTTAAATTGTTGAGTGTTATGCAAATTGTCATGTCAATTGTAAAGTACAATTGTTAATCATTTGATATGCCAATAAAGGTTTAGGAAAAAAAAAATTAATACAATTAAAACATTACATGACAAAAAAAATGACAAGAAGCATGGAGAGGGAAGTATATGCGGCTTCTGAAAGGGAGGAAAAATTCTATGTTCAAATTCTTATCAAAAAGTGCCAGAAAGTGTTGGCAAAGACAAGGCAGGTTGATCACATAGTGGAGAATGTGGGTGAGGGACAGTAAGGAGACATGATTGAAACAAGTGCAGGATTAAACTGGGGGTGGGGAAGAGAAAGAAAATGTGAGGCAGTGATTCTGTATCTTTGGAAGGTGCTGACAAGTGAGGGGGGGACAGTAAGAGAGTTGCTAACTGTGATTGTGAGATTTGGGGGGGGGGAAATATTCCTGGGGAAGGGTGTTGGGTGGGGGAGAAGAGGAGAGAGAAGTGCCAATTGCCTGCTTGTGTATTTGAGAAAAAAGAGTGCAACCAAAAGCCCAATCCTATGCATGCCTGCTCAGAAGTAAGCCCCATTATAGTCAATGGGGCTTACTCCCAGGTAAGCGTGAATGGGTAGCACCCCCAGAGCCCAATCCTATGCATGCCTGCTCAGAAGTAAGCCCCATTATTATCAATGGGGCTTACTCCCAGGAAAGTGTAGATAGGATTGTGGCCCAGCACCCTTCCTCTAAAAGCCCCAAAGTGCAGGGAGGGTCGCTTTGGGGAGTTGCAGGCAAACTGGCAAGGAAAAGGGACTTTCAGGGACCCTGAAACCTTAGGTTGGGGGCCTCAGCAGACTCGCTAGCTATGTGCCTGCTTCTGGCTCCCTCTTCTCACTCACTCCACAGCTCCCACCTCCTGGCTCCTCCAGGGTTTTCTTGTTGACCAATCAGCATGCAGGCAGGCAACAACCTCCTTCGTGCCCAACCCTAGGCTTGTCTACTGAGAAGTAAGCCCCATAGTAGCCAATGGGGCTTACTCCCAGGAAAGTGAGGATCAGGTTGCAGCCTGAGTCATGCTCAGTAGCAGGAGCAAGCTCCAAGCGGACTCTTCAGCTGCTTCAGTGTGACCAGCCCCTTCCCTGGCTGCTCCCTTGCTTGTGCTGCCTGCGGGAGGCTCAAAGCAGCTGCTTCTCCCACACACAGCACACGCAGCTGCTGCCTGCCTCCTCAGATCCTGCAGCACACCTGAGGCAGCCTCGCGGCACACTGGGCGGTTGAAAACCGCTGATCTACGCCACTGGCCATATGGAACATAATGGGACTTACTTCTAAGTCTGCATGCTTAGGATTGTACCTAGTCATTTCTCCTGAGCTGAGAGGCTCCTTAACCTCACTCACCCTGCTAGTATATGAACAGAAACAAGTGCTTTTGACAGATTCTCCACTTAATGAGGTAGTTCAGCTGTTCAATGCCAGGCATGAGCAAGCGAGCGAGCAGCTGAGAGATATAAGAGGGGGATTCTGCCAAAGCCTCTGCTGCTGTTCACTCAGTGAAAGGAGTGACTAAAGGAGCCCTATGCCTCCTACCTCTTCTGTTGCATGGGGATGAGCCAGTGCAGGAGCAAACATCACTGACCCTTCAAGTCCTTGAGCAGTGGAAAGGAACATAAGGCTGTTGTTTAAATGTAGCTAGCAACTAGGACCTTATACTATTTTCACACACAAGGTTTATGCAAGCCACTGAGCCTCTTTTGCACGCATTTTATGTCATTTGTGAATGCTATAGCAAGAAGAAACACAAATTACTATTACAGATAGCAGAGGCTGTTTAAATTTGCAGGGCCAAATCAAGCTAAAAACCCATTCCGCCTCCTGAGTGAAAATGCTCTTGAATCGCTTAAATGGTGCTCCTGAGTGGTTTATTCTTAAATGTAAAGCAGCAGCAGAAATTTTATGGTTGTAGTGATGGTGTATGTATGGGGAGGAGATAAACTAGGGGTGACATTAAGTCAATGCAAAACAGCAGACGGTTAAATATTACGGTGACACCAAATGTTCCACCTATTGGTAGTTTCTGGCTGAAACACAGAGCTCTCAGCCCAATCCGACAAAATACAAGTAGTCTTTACTTGTTCAGAATGAAGTCATTTAATTCAGTAAATGGGGAAAGTACTGTTAGGCAGTAGCATAGCTAGAGGGGGTTCAAAACACTAAGTTTTGCAGGGTAGTTGACCTCGGTGGGCAAGTGGACCCTTACTTTTGTGTTACTTGTTATTCCATGATCTGCCACTGCTGCATCAAACACCTCTATTCCCAACCACCACCCCACAAGAAATACTGTCCAGGAAAGGTATCAGACCATTCTCCTTCCCACTTTCCTCCTTTC